>NC_141149.1:113681167-114906167 GCF_053477565.2 Lygodium microphyllum | reverse complement strand
TAAGGTGCTTTCCAAAGCATCTTATGATCCAAGTAGATGGAGGCAATGACATGCACTTTGGAGTAGTTAGCTGACTAGAAGATGCTATAAAAAGGGCATAATAGGAGAGTTGAAGGGAGATCCATCCAAAGTGTTTATTGCACCCACAACAAGTTGTAAATATGATCAATGACGTGCTAAAATTTAGAGTTGGTATTGCTATTTGTATGCAAATTTGGACCAGATAGAGCAAGGAAAAGTCTATTATGGATTTATTGATTTGATCAAATAGATCTTGAGAAAGCCCTTTAGTGCATATTTGTAGTGGAAGTTTTATGCATCCAATAAGAGGCCTCTCCATCAGAGGGACGTAATGATAGGAGATGACAAGGGCACCAAGGGGGCTCTAGCCATGAATCCCTTGGGTCTCTCGAGGACTACCCAACCCTTAGGAGCCCATGATGGAGTTCTTGGAAGGCCTTGATTGTAGATAAGGGTAGATTGGTGGATCATGTGCCTGAGATTTGGACACAATTTTTAAATTATGGGATAGATTGCTAGGGTGGCATTACATCTTGGAGAAGGTGTAAGATAAATATATTGTTTTGCAATTACTTCAAAGTATCATTTGACATTATCTTTGTGTTTGTGATAGTAAATAACGTGAACAAACAAGTGTTCACATGATTAATCAAGTTTTCTTTGAATGTCAAACATAAATGTGTTAGGATAATTAGATAACTAAAACTTACCCCAAGGAAAGTGGGAGGGCGAGACCCCTGATGAGTCCATCCTACGGATGGGTGGTCTTGGTAAACTGAGAGTTTTTCTTCAAGGCAATTTAATTGAAAAAGGGTCGCGCACTTGACTACCTAGTGTATTGCCTTAGATTGTGACCAATGACATTTTAGGAGACTAGAGTTGAGACTGTACCCTATAGGTAGTGGGGTTGACATGTATCACTTCCCCTCATTTCTCACTCTCACTGTGAACTAAGTGTGGTATTGAAAAAAAAAACATTAAATGCAACATAGGAAAATGCTAATACAACTAATTAGGAGAGCATTGATGAGTTTGCAACCAAAATTATCGTTAAATATAATAACTTAACGTATGATTGATAAAAATGAATCGAAAAATATAATAGCAATATATGTAAGGGGAAGCCAATGAAATTATTGTAAAAAGCATTAAATGAAACATAGGCAAATGCTTATACAACTAATTCGGAGAGCACTGATGAGTTTGCAACCAAAATTATCATTAAATTAATAGATCATAGAGAAGTGCCTTACTAAAGTAAAAATTAAATCACTATAGAAATTATCATGGGTTTATTTTAATGAAATGCCAACAAAATCAACAAGTAGAGAGTCAATGCAAAAAATCATTTTTTATAACTAAATTGACTACAATAATGTTCAAAATTTAAGGAGCATAAGAAAAATTTATAACTTCTAATGATGCAAAAGGATTTGTAAAAGAGAATTAGAATAAGGATCAGTTGAAACCCAATGCACTTCAATTCAACAAAATTATAGTGAGATGAAAAATGCTGATTATATAGAAAACAAGAGAAGAAAGGGACAAATTTTGATAAATAGAAATGTTGAGTTATTCAAAAAACTAGAAACAATGCGAGTTGGCTGCATAATGAACATCATAAGATTTAGACAATTTAGGGATGGGAAATGCGAGTTAAAAACCCATGTGAAATCCTATATACCTGAAATCAAACTAACGTATATTTTACTAGTGAGGAAATAACAATCATCTTCATGTTTTTGGTTGTGATATAAATTACTTCTATGAAAGATAGAAAGTAATGTAGTCTTATAAATTCTTGGAAAGGAATGATTGCTAGCATTACTAGGAGATGAATGGCATTTTCTTGGAAAACCTAATTGTGTTTTATATTGTAAAAGATTTTTAATCAAGTCCATGCTTTAGATACCATATGGAATCAATCAGCATTGTGCCTACCCAAGGACTTCAGTGGGGCTCTTACATCCGAGCCAATTTTTATCTACCGTTTTGACTGCCTAACCAATGTCTAGTTAGAAGGTCATGTGTGGAAGGCATCCCCTTATGGTGGAGTGAGAACTAACAGGCTCTAATTGGTTCAATAATGATCATTGCTAGTAGGGAAGAAACCTATGTGAGTATGATGTAGTGAGCATCGAGAGCTCGAGACTATGGGTAGGATGATAGCTCTCTAGCATGATATGGCTGCCTATGAGCAAAACTAGTACTGTAAATATTGGAAATCAGGCTATTTATATATGTCAAACAATGTGCATAATATGTCATGTTTAGAAAACTAAATAACATTGCATAAAGGAATATGAAACATGCAATAAATTTTTTTCAATGAAAACATTGATGGTGGCTTAGTGAACCCAATTATACATGTGCTTTCCAATTGATGGAAAATAAGACCAAGGCAGAATGATGACTTCTTAGGGTCAAAACTTTGATCTTGACTAAGTGTCATTTTAGGGTTTTGGAGTTGATATTATCCTTATGGTGGGTAGAGGGGTTGAGCCCAACTCCCACTCATCTCTCACTTTCTTTAAACCAAATGCTATTAGAGAATATTGGATTAGTAAGTTCTCTCAGGTTGATCCTTGTGGATCAAAGCCAAGGCACTACAATGCGAGGTAGACCTAGAGTTGCCAAATTAAAAAAAATTGAGAATTCTTGTGGAGTCCAAATGATCACGAGTAGCATTGGACCTTGGGAAACTACTAAATATTATCTAGGCTGAGGTTAACAGGTTTGTTGCACATGGTATTAGAGTGAGTTAAATAAATCTCTTTCAAATAATAAAGTGCTCATAAATTGTCAACAAAAGTAAAGAGAATCTAGATTGATGGTGGAAGCCAAGGGATGAACTCAGAATTATCGAGATGATTATGACTTGTCAGAGAGGCAAATATAAATGCGTGGAACTTGGTAGTTTTTTGGAGTTGCAAAAAAAGCAATCGCCAAGTGGTAAATGAGATCTAAGGGGAAAGGTAGACATAGACTAGCTAAGAAGATCTTTAGATAAAAATGACACAATAAAGTAAGGAAAAACTAAATCAAATACTAGATACTGTTGTTGAGAGAAATCTTATCTAAGATGAAAAGTGAATAAGTCTTGAGGAGAAAATCCATTTTCTCACTCTCTGTGGTCATCTGTAGGATGAGCTGCAATAGTTTCATGAGTTGTTTCCTCTAGTCTACCAAGTAAGATCTCAATGTAGTTTCACTTTGAGAGAGGAGATATTTTGCATGATGGAGCTAATTTTTACTCCTTCGACTTTTGAATTTTCCAATTTCATACATGGTTCGATTATTAGACGATGGTTTGATGTCTACTCACTACTCCATCCATGCCATATGGACCCCATGATGCACAAAGATGGAGAGACAATGACCTTGAATCAATGGATTTATTGATGTGTCACTAGAGTTGTATGTCCTAGTTGTGTGGTCATAGCTTGCAAACCCATATCAATAACTATGAGCTTGAAGATACTCCCAATTTTCCTAGTGGAGTATTTATGTGACTAGATACCATGAGTGACCCCCTTGCCTACTTTACCATTTCACTGCATTTGTTCCATGGTTGATATAATCTCTTCAACTAGAAATTTCCCATTATCATGGATGTTATGTAAAACTTTTTGAGCCTTATATGAAAACACCTATGTAAACCTTTTGTGTGACCTATGCTACAAATGGAAATATAAAGATATAACTCTTTGTTTGGTAAAAACCTTACCAATTGGGTATGTAGGAGGACTCTTTTGATCTATATTAAATCCATTATGTAATTTTTATATCTCAAATGGATCAAGGATGCCTTATATAGCATGTTAAGTTTAGAGAAATGTGAGAGCAATGCAGATATACAATCTCCTTAACTTAATGAGCAATGCGCCTATCCAAATGGGATCTTTCAAAGGTAAAAAGTACTTTAATTTAGTCAAATTTCCTAGATGGGTTACAAAATATAAATAACCAAAACTTATAACGATTACTTGTGACCTAACTAATAGGGTTTTAAAATCTTCTAAGTACCCCCAACTACTACCACTAGTATGATAGAAGAGATTAATCCATCAGGTGAATCCTTCTCTCAAGTGGTCAACCTCAGGTGATGAGGCGTATTGATTTTGGGGATGCTTTAATGAGAGCACAACCACTAGTAGCCACTCTTTCTAAATAGAGAAAATGTTTAATCAGAATGATAATCAGTTTCCTTATCTCAAGAGAGCTTGAGTGAAGTACCAATAAGGGATCGACAACTAGAATCGAGCTAATATTGCCAACACTCCCCATAATTGTAACAACTATAACAATAATAGTGGGAATAGAGGAAATGAATCACACTACTACAAATGGAATCAATGTAGCCATTTTTGAGCTTAATGTCCCAATAGGGGAGTGAATGCTAATTCCAGTGTTGCTCAATCCTCCCAAAGGGGGAAACTTCAACAACTCAGGGCACAAGCATGGAGCAAATCACATAGCAAGGCATGTAGCAGAACACAGAGTTGAAGCTCATTATGTGCCATCATGGGTATCATTGTATGCCAAGAAGTCTCAAGATAATTAGCCACTTTGGAGAAATATGTCTGGAACATCTGGCCTATCTAAAACTTCAAATTTCTAACATACAAAACATCTTGTAATACTGCATCCCCCACATGCCAAGCCAAGTCTTCATCATCTAGGATCAACAATTCACCTCGCAAGTATATGTAAGACATAAGCATGGTATTTGTAGTCACAGGATCCTCAAAAACCATTATGACCACTTCGGTCAATAAATTAGAAGATCAAGCTTCACTCCAACCATCCTTTGGAAGATACAAATCCATTGTGAAAAGTTTAATATAAAAGGCCAACTTATGTTGCTAATAATGCACAAAGAAGGAGTGATTTGGAGGAACAAATTACTGGAACTGCTCAAATGAAGACCACAACAAGTCCATTCTTGACTAAAGTCTTTCCACCTTGGCTTGGAATAAAGGGCATAATGTGGCATTTCTTTGAAGCATAGCTAAATCCGTAGAGGATAAGGAAGGAACTAGCTGCACACAAGGACTCTGTGAAGTAGAACGAGACTGAGCCAATTGTTCCTTAAGCTGTTGAATCTGAGTGTTGCTCTGATCTAGGATAGTATTAGTTTATTTGAGCACATCCATTTGGGCAGATATAAAGTTTTTAGCTCTTGAGCCTCCTGTAACTAGTTATCCCTCTCCTCAGTCACAATAACAACTTGGGATTTAGTCTCTGCCAACTGAGCTTGCAAAGTAGAGATATCCTCTTTCAGGGCATCAATGACCTTAGTTTGTTGCTCCATCTACATAGCTATGTCAGCAAGTTTTTCTTGGGCAAAGGCTAGCTCAATATTAGCTTTATTCAACTCCTCCTTGGACTGCTAAACCTCTTCATAAAAAGAAGAATAAAGTTGATGGATACAAGTAGTAATTGAGAGTTCAATAGAGCTATGGATGTCTTTGTACAAAAAGGGAATTGCATCTCCTGTCACGAATCGTTGCACAGAGGGAATGGAAATTTTCAGAGTAAGAAAAGCAAGCAGCTGATTGCAAGTTTGAACAAGAATTGAAATTGGAGGAGTGGGCATTGGTATTGATTCAGCCACTCGATTAAGACACTTCCTTTGAATGACCATAGGAGGGGAAGGATCAACATCATCAATGATAACATCATCATCTTCAGTAATAGGAGGAGGAGCTTCTGGAGGATCAAGTGCTAGTATGGGAATTTCCTTTGCAGGGGCAGCATATGTCAGGAAAACATAAAGGTAAGAACCAAATGTGACATTAGTCACATTACCCCTCGTGGCTCTGATAAAATGTTGATCTATTTTAGCCAAGAGATACAAACTCCAATCAATGGTGATTCCTTTCAGCACCATGCGAGAAGCTATAAATAGCTTATTCAAAAGATAACTAGAAGGGATTTTGGCAAGCATAACCTGTCCTGAAGAAATTGGCACAACTGTTTCCAGATGAGATTTGAAATCATGGACACACTAACTCCTGAAGTAGTGATAACCCACTTAGGGATCCAAGACATCTTGGGTCTGCTTCTGTAATAGCTTTAGAATATTCTCATTGGAGATCAATTCACGAGCAGTAGAAAAAGGTTCCCCATGGTATGGTAGAGAAAGAGCTTTGCCTAGGCTCTTAGGCCTCATGTGGATAACTGTACCATGAACATGGCCAGACCTCTTATTGTAAGAGGCTAAGAACTTATCACACATGTTAGAGTCATCTGGGATAAATGGCAACAAAAATGTCACAAATTTGGATAACCCAACCTTAACAATAATATCACAATCCAACAACAATGGATAATCGTGTGATACCAAAGGAACATACTGGACTGGGGGAGGAGTACGAGAAGGTGCCATTCAGATGGTTCACACACACAACATACTCACACACAGACAATCACAAGGAATGCCTGCAAAATAGCAAAATAATAGGAGATAAGATATTGACAACAAAAACTCACACAGACCTAACTCATCGACTGACCATCCCAAGCAATCCACATCCTAGAAAATTTCAATATGACCTCTGTACATATGTGACCGAAAGCTTCATGTTATGCATATACATAAGCACCCAATATCCCTATATCATGCAATCTAAATAAAATATAATCAAATCACACTATCTCCCTTGACTGATGCCAGGAGGCATATTCCACGATAGATTCCATGAGGTTTTGCAGTGGATTTCGTAAAATTTTATTTATTGCCGGGGCTCATACACAAGGTGGATTCCTTGTGTGAAAAGTTGAGTGGGTGATTCTGCAAAATACATATTTAAATTAATAGACGTTTATGAGTTTAGAGTGTGTACTCGTAATAAATTAAGGTTAGGATTGAGTTCTAACTAATTTATTTATTTTGTAGCTGAAGACTGCTAAGTATTCACTTTTGCCAGTTTAATTTTATTATTTTCTAACAATTGTAAATGCTTCAGTTGATGTGTAGAGCAGGCAGCGGTGGCGTTGGGAAGCACTAGGCGATAGTGTGTATTCAAGTTATTTAGAAGAAATTATCATTTTTGATGGACACGCATCTTAGGCATTGCGCCAATATTTATTTTGACGCGCTTATTTATTGAAGCACCTGATATTTATTTATTATTTTTTTTACACATGGGTGCACGATTTAAATATTTGTATTGGACATTGTATTTGGGCACCACTTGACTCCTTGGGCGCCCAATAGCTTTAATTCTTTAGTGGGACAAAAGCAAACACAAAAGCTAAAGCGTGCTAATTGTAAATTGGGCTATTTTTTGAGCTTGGAGATCAATAATATATCAAATACATGCTTTGTGGAGCGCTCACACAAGGCATGGGGGGAGATTGTACCCAATCAGTCTTTTGCTTTATGTCGTGCAAGCTTTCTCTCTTGTTTTTTGTGCAAAAGTAGAGTTCTTTTGTTCTTGGGGACCTTCCGACGCTCATTACACGTGTATACAACATCCGATCTGTGCACCAGTGGTGTCAGAGTGATGCTGAGATCGAGAGCTTCCAATCGCTTACCATCTCATGCAAAGGTGGAGCTCCTGGAACGATCGAGCTCTACAGTCAATCTCGTGGCAATCCGTCAATACCAGCATGTTCCTGGCAGTCAAGAACCCCCTGCTACGCACTCAGATCGCGAGAAGAACCAGCCTCTGTAGGTGGAGGACCACTCATGAAGCTTTTTCATCAACACGTTCTTTTTTTCTTCAAGACCAGAGAAGACAGATAAGTCAATTTAAGCTTAAAAGCTTAATAAGCTTTTTAATAAAGCTTAAACTCCAAATTTCAATGACGACGGTGGCAATATGAACTAAAGGGCGCCAATTCCATCGTCAACGTCCTCTTGTCCCAAACGTCTTAAAAAAATTTCGTTAAGTTTTTTATTAAAGCCTAAGGCTTTAAAAGCTTACTAAAGCTTAAAGCTTTACTAAGGCTCAAAATCCCAATTTTCAACGCTCTTCCATAGCGGCAGTTCCCACAGGCCTAAAGATGAACTTGTCTTCAACCCTCTGCAAGCCTCTGCAAGCCTAAAGACGCAGTCTACATGCAAGATTAACTTCTTGGAAGATGACCATAATATCAAATTCCACATCCGCAAAGGAGAAATACTACAAAAAGCCATTAAAAAAAAAAAGAGAAATAAGCCTTGTAAACCCGACTTTGAGCTACGTTCATCCCGCTACTAACAAGATTTCGAGTGTGTGAGGTCTTTTGGAATTTGCAGGATGTCCGATCAAACCATGGAAGATTTTATGGCTGAAGGTGACCTACCCGAACCAACAATGGAGCAAAAACTAGATTTGATTATGATGCAGCTTCAAGAGGAACGAAGAGCATGTCAAACTTTGCAAGCTCAATTGGCCAATCTGCAATGATCTACCACCGACCAAGATGGACCGCAATCTGAAGATCTTATATGATGTACGATCGATGCAACACTTGAAGCACAATCTATTTGGAAAGAAACAAAGATAAGCAAAAGAAATTTCCAATTTCGTACTTTCAATGGGTCACGCGATGGAAAGACTGTACTTGCTTTTATCAGTCAATTTGATGATTATTTCCATGAAGAACACTATGCTGAGAAAGACAAAATTAAGTGTGTCACTAATCATCTAGTAGATCAAGCATCCGTATGGTGGACTGTTGTCCGTAAGAGCATTGATTGTCCTACTACTTGGGAGACTTTTCAAAAGAAATTTTTGCAGAATTTCCTTCCACCCCAATTCCATGAAAAAACAATCAAACAATGGGATCTTTTGCAACAAAGGGATCGTGAGCCTATTTCACAATATAGCGAGCATTTTTGGAGCTTTATTACAACTAGGAATGCTTGAAGAATATAGCGAGCATTTTTGGAATGCTTTATTACAACTAGGAATGCTTGAAGATGTACCTCAGGCAACCCATAAACGCAAGTTTATGTTTGGCTTACTTGGACATTTTTATGCGGAGGTCAACATGTTCAAGCCAACGACTCTCGAAGATGCAATTTCCTTGGCCCATGACACTGAAGACAAAATTCGAGGATGAGAGAAGCGACCACAACAATTTCAAACTAATGGTAACTTTGATTCAAAACAATTCAATTCAAATTTTTGAAGATTCAATCAAAGTCATTTCCTTCCATCTTCATTCCGTAAATCTTGGACACGACCACCGATTTTACCATCAAACACAAATCCAAACCCTAAGCCATCTCTCCAGCCAAATCCCAACATTCCTAAACTTCCTGCCATTACCAATAATGTATCCAAAGCCAAACCCATAGTCTGTTACAAGTGTCATCAACCTCGACATGTAGCGGCGAATTGTCAAACCAAAAAGCCAACTATTCATATCAATTATTTGGGAGCAACAAAAGATGAAGAACATGAAGAAATGCCGGATTTCACAGAAGACGATGATGACATTGGGTACTAATTCAGATACTTTACCAGGTATGCCAAATCCCCATTCTTTATTAACGATGAAATGTCTTGTGCATAGTAAAGAAAATATTATTTTACATGATGATGGGAACACACACGACTTTATTTCTGCAAAATTGGTCAAAGAATTGAATTTACATACTATTTCTACACATTATCGCATTAAGGCTGCATTCTTAGGCACTAGATACAATGGAACATAAGAAATGCATGACTTAGAAATTAAAATTGGTGATTATGTTGAACGTAGAAATTTCTTAGTTGTGCCTTTGCAATCTAGTGACATTATCTTAGGAATGCCTTGGTGTCATTAGTACAATCCTGATATAGATTATTCCACGCATTCAATGAAGATTCATTTTAATGGGAAACAAATCACATTGCATGGTATGCACACTTTCGATAATTTTCCATTGCTTAGTCATACTCAGGCTAAACGTGCATTACGGAAAGGTAGCAAATCCTATTTAATATGGGTGAATGAAATCAAAGCTAAAGAGAATCAAATGCATCCTAGACATGCACAATTTCTTTCACAATTTCAAGATTGTTTTGCTGCTGACTTACCACCTGGCTTACCACCTATACGTCCCGAAGATCACAAGATAGACCTAATTCCTGGATCACAACCACCATGTAAAGCACCATATAGACATAACCAAATTGAACAGAAATAAATTCAAGCCCAAATTGAAGAATTGTTAACCCGAGGACTCATTAGACCTAGTAGTTCTCCATTTGGTGCACCTGTCTTATTAGTGAAGAAGAAAAATAACACCTATCGCATGTGCATTGATTATCGTGCCCTAAATAAAATCACTGTTAAGAATAGATATCCGATTCATAGGGTAGATGATCTTATGGATAAGCTACAAGGGTCTACAATATTTAGCAAGATAGATCTTAAATCTGGATACTATCAAGTAAGATTGGACACATCTGATGTATTCAAAACTGCATTTAGAACACAATTTGGACACTATAAATTCCTTGTTATGCCTTTTGGTTTAATTAATGCACCATCCACATTCAGTCGTATGATAAATCACATATTTTTGAAGCATCAGCATTGTGTCACTGTTTTCTTTGATGACATATTGGTTTTCAATAAGAATGAGAATGAGCATTATGAACATTTATCTTTGGTTTTAAAATTATTGAAAGAGAATCAATTATATGCTAATCCAGAAAAGAGAGAATCTTTCCAAACACAAATTGAATATCTAGGACATATTGTTTCATCTGAAGGTATTAAAGTTGACCCTAAAAAGATAGAAGCAATTTTGAATTGGCCCATACCTAAAAATGTGCATGAATTACGTTCTTTCTTAGGTCTTGCTAGCTTTTACAGAAAATTTGTGAGAAATTTTTTATTGCTTGCATTACCTTTGACAAAATTATTAAAGAAAGGCATTGCGTATCATTGGTCCGACAATCAACAAAAGTCCTTTGATTTACTGAAACATGCTTTATCTCATACTCCTGTATTGCAATTACCTAACTTCAATAGACCATTTTTCTTAGTAGTCACTGATGCTAGTGGATCTGAAATAGGAGCAGTCCTTATGCAAGATTCTCATCGCACCTCACTCTTGTTCATCCCCAACATGGCATATACGTCTCTCCTATGATGCTTTACCACCTTGGGGGCCAAGCCAAGGGCCTTCTCCACCACTTCCGCGTTAAGCAGTACCTCCACGTGGTGGACAACATCCCCTCTTCTTACTATCAATGTGCCATAGTTCTTATGAGCATCAAAACTGCTTAGGAACTCTGCACAAGATGTAGGGTTTCAAGAGAGAGAAAAGATGAAGAATATAGCCCCATTTTGGAGTCTACACATCAGAGAGTTGAAGTAATCAATGCCAAAGACCATTGAGAAGCATCAGTGCTGGAGATTGGCTAGAGATTAGTGAAGAACATGCTAAAAAAAATCAACGCAAGTTTTGGGTTGTTGTCCTACACACGTGGCTGATCCTCCAGTCAAGAAAATGGTATACAACCTGTAGCATTCGATGCCTAGAAGGCCATTATGCAAGCCATTGTTGAAGGAGAGCAAGGATATGTGAATAAAGAGATGTCACTGTCTTGTCCAATATTTGTCTAAAATTGATTTTGATGGAGGAAAATAGGGCTGAAAATAGAGGGAAAAATGGATTAAAGACCAATGCTCTGATACCACTTGTTAGAGAGAGAACTAGAGAGAGAGAAAGAGGAGAGAGAATACTGCAAGAGAGAGAGAGAGAAAGACTGCAAGAAGAGAGAGAAAGAGAGTGATGAGGAGAGAGAAATACAAGAAAGAGAAAGAAGCCATAAAAGCTATGAGCAAGATGGGAGAGAAGGACAGTAATTGTATTAATGTGTCAAAAGATATGAAAAATTACATGTCCTCTCCTTTTATACCAATGTCAGTGTGACATGGCATAACATCAATATTATTTTTACACTAAATCCTTATTCTTCCCAACTTCTTACATATTTAAAACCTAATAATTGCTAGCTAACTAATTATTATTGTTCTAAACTTAAAAATCACTAGTTGATTAATTATTATAATTTAGTAATTTTATATCTATTAAACTAATTACTAAATCATGAAATTTGATTTAACTAATACTAATTTATAAAGTAAGCAATTGTTTTGATTTAATTCATACTAATTGATCCTAATTTACTAAATTAATATTGATTCACTAAATTTAATTTTTGTTAACACTAATATAATCAACTAGCTAAATTATTCTAATTTAATTAATACTAATTTAACAAAATAACTAATTAATTTACTAGTTAATTAGAATTTTACTAAATTAACTTAATATAAACTAATCCTTAATTAACTAGCTAATCAAATATAATTAATCATAATCAATTAACTATCACTACAAGATATAGGCCTTATACCAATGTTAAAAGCGACGAAAATGTAAATAACAAAATTTGCCCCTGTCGTCGCAAAAAGCGTCGTTATTGGCGATGCCATAGAACAGTCGGTATCAACGTCGTTATCAGCGTGGCTATTTGCGTCGGTATCAGCTGCTGATAGGACGTAAATAGCCACGCTGATAACGACGCTCTGCGATGCTAATAACGATGCAAATAACAACGCGTGCAAGTAAATTTGTGATGCTAATAAGGAAAAAAAAATTGTGGCAAGGCAGCAGATATAGCACTGTGTGCTTTATTTGGACCATACAAAATAGTTTTTGCACTGTGTATAATGCTCATGTAAACAAAAACAAAGTGTATTGAAATCATAACACTGACACATGAAATAAATACATGATTGCATAATGAAAGCGACTGGTACAATCATGACAAGATATCACTACTACATAAAAAAATGTCTACACAGATTAGGCGACCAAAAAAGAAGGGTGTGTGAGCTCCAGGGATCCAAGGGCGAGCTACATATCCTCACCATTCAAAAGCTCATCCCACCGCAAAGGAGCATCGAACAGACTCTGCAAAAAAAGAAACAACTACACATCAGTCCACCATACAATAATGCATTCTAATTAAACATGGTAACTACGAACAAGAAAGATGAGTGACTTACAGGGCCGCCGCGTCTATACAATCGGTCGATCAATGCAGTGAGACCGTGCCTCTCTACATATCGAGTCTCAAGGCCAGTCGGATCCCTTCACCAAGGGGATAGTTTGAGTGTGGTGGAGGCTAAGACAAGCCCCATGTATGAGAGGTCTCTTTGTAGGAAGGACATTATGCTAGGAGGCGCAAGTGTGCTAGGGTTCTCTAGCCATATATCCCTTAGGTTTGTTGAGGATCGGCCTGTAAGAAGTTGGGAATAACAAATAAGTGTTAATAATGTTGATATTATGTCATGTCACACTGACATTGGTATAAAAGGAGAGAAGATGTAAATTTTCACATCTTTTTGACACATTAATACAATTACAGTCTTTCTCTCCCTTCTTGCTCACAGCTTCTATGGCTTCCCCTTCTTTCTTATCTTTCTCTCTCTAAATCTAGTCTTTCTCTCTCCTCGTCACTCTTATTCTCTCTCTTCCTGCAGTCTTTCTCTCTCCTCTGTAGTCTTCTCTCTCCTCTTTCTCTCTCCCTGGTTCTCTCTCTGACAAGTGGTATCAGAGCTTGAGTCTTTGATCCATTATTTTCTTCCATTTTCAGTCTCATTTTCCTATTTCAAAATCAATTTCAGACAAAAATGGTACAGGACAGTGACTAGTGGAATGCTGCAGGACATCTACAATTAGTAGGAGACTACATCTGGAGATATCCAAGGTCAGATATGGCGGATAAAGGCTTAAATGGCTGGACGTCATCAAATTTCATGCAAAAATGGAGGTAACTAGGGTAAAGGATGGTTAACCGGGCTTAGTTAGAGACTAAACTACAGTTACTTTTCAAAAGAGGTCTTCCTTTTCTCTTTCTTCAAGCTCTGCCCAAGCTTCCATGGAGTTTGCTGGCTGAGATCTCTTCTTTTTTCACTGATCCTTGCTCTCCATCAACAATGGCCTGCATAATGGCACTCTAGACATCAAATGCAACAGGTGGAGCACCATTTTATGCCCTGTAGGAGCTGCCACGTGGCCTGGACAGCAGCCCGAAATTTGCGCTGATTTTTTTCAGCCTGTTCTTCATCTTCTCTCAGTCAATCTTCAGCTATGGTTATTCTAAATGATCCTTGGCAGTGATTCCTTCAACTTCCTGGTGTGTTTACTCCAAAATAGGGCTATATTCCTCATCTTTTCACTCTCTTGAAACCCTACATGAACAGTCCATGAGCAGCCATGAAAGCTTCAGCCCAAGCTTTCATTTCTTAACAATTTCTTGAAGATTCTTCATCCTTTTAGCCCGTGGAATCATCTCAGCAAGGATTCTTCAACAAATTGCAAGGATTAAGCACGGAATGGTTAAAGATTGAAGATCAAGAGCTTCTATGGAGCAAAAATTTGGGGGAAACAGGTTTAATGCTTCAATTTCAAGCATTTGAGGCTTCAAGATTGTTCTTAAGCACCGGATAAGCAAGCCTTATAGATTATTTTACCAACATTGGACAACCGGGGACTCTATCAAGCATATGAGATTGATCAAGTCATCTTCAACCATATCAAAGGTACTCTTCTTCAATTCTTAATCTCTCTCATTAATCCAATTACTGAGCTTAATCCATTTGATTGAGAGATTAAAGAATTGAACATTATTCATCAAATTCTCAGCCAACCTTTGCTTGAATCCATCTATTCATGAATGCATGCTTGCTTTATGCATATTAGTTCCAATCAGTGAATTAGAGGTTTCAATCTGAAATTTCAGCATAATACTTGAATCCTATTGACTGAATCCATTGATTGATGAATTTGTTTACTCTAATCCAATTGATTGGCTGAATTTCTTTTGCCCAAATTGAAATATTGTAAAAGGGTAAGTACTAGCAATCAGTGAGTCACTGAATTACATCGGTAAGACCCTTCTCCTATCCCAATTTTTCTAATCCCAATCAATTACATCTCATGAAAGGCTGAATGAATATTTCTTAAATGCATATCATGCTGATTGCTTAGAACACTAGCCTCTGCCATGTTGATATTCCCACCGAGGAAAAAGGTGGATGCCGGGGGAGATAGTGGGACAAAAGAGAGGTGACCCTCCCTCACTATCGAAGATCCCGAAGGAGTGCAACCAACCGACCCGGGGGAAACTTTGCCCACCTCCCGGTGATTCGGAGCCCGTGTAGGGAGCCTGTCATGCCGTTTTATCCCTCACATAGGTACAACGAGTGGAGGATTGAAGATTGAAAACTTTCCAAGGACTCAAGTACCTACAGGACCAAAACAGGGTAAAACAGGGAATTTACAGGTCACTTACAGGGTATTTACAGGTGGTTACAGGTACACCATTCATTGCTGAAGCACATGTGCAGGTACTACAGGGTACCCACAGGTCCTATATACCCTTTTGTAGGGTTTGGTAGCCATTTGAGGTTACTATCTTGCATTACATGGTCAAAACAGGGCACTTACAGGTCTAGACAGGGTGCAGGACTGGACAGTTCAGACTCTGAAATCCAGCTACAGAATTTTCTGTCCTAAACATGTTATAATGTGCTATAGCTCATCTCGAAGAGGGCATTCTTAGCTTTGATTTGCATAAAAAAGTTCTGAAATCGGAGTTTTCTAGCCAAAGTTATAGCCATTTTTCTTATAGGGGGTACTACAGGACTGCACTAATATGGCAGGACATAAAGGCAAAAATAAGGTCCAGGAGGATTATGCTCAGCAAATCAGGGATTCCATGATGGATAGCACACTTCAAGAGAACCTTGAAGAGCTTCAACAACAAGGAGAAGTCAATTTACTCAATAATACTTCATGTGCCCATGAACAAAGACATAGGGAACGACATGAGGCCATCTTGTCAAGAATGGAGCAGATGGTTCTATCTTCTAATCAGACCAAGGCTTCTATTGATAAGTTGGTAGAATCCAACGAACAACTCATGGCACAAATCTCTAAATTCATGCAGTTGCAAATGGCATCAAAAGAAGTTAATGAGAAGGCTTGTTCAAACAGTAGCCCTTCAGTCCCACTTCAGCCATCTAACCAAAATGGTCATGGAAATGGGATTATTGGAAGAAGAGGCATTCCAAATAGTCAGTATGAAGTAGGAGAAGCTTCACAAAGGCATGATGACTATTTGGGCAGTTTAAATGGGCCTAATATTTAAGCTTTTGGACTGCATACTCAAAATTCCAGGGGTACTTTACCAACAGGAAGATTACATAGTAATTCTCAGCCACTTGTTGGAAGATTTCAGTCTCAATTTGCAGGTTCTGTACTTGGTAATCCTGATCAGCCAATTTTGGGACAGCAACCCTTTCATGAAAGAGAGTTTAAGGACAAAATTGTTTTAGCCAAATTTAATGGCCAGTCATCTTCACCATCAGACTTAGAGGAATGGACCTCTAAGATGGAGTCCTACTTTGATATATACCCTAAAACTGATGATATGAAGATTGACTTTGCTTCCTTGCATCTAGAAGGATTTTCCCATACTTGGTGGAGGTATATCAAGAAAGAGAATGTAGAGAATTGGGAAGCTTTCAAGGCACTTATGGCTGAAGTCCTTGTTTCGCCTCTTGAGAAAGAGAAGTTAGCACGGAGATGGTATGGTTTGGAATAAAGGGGCCTAAGTGTAAGAGAGTATACAAACCAATTCCTCAACTTGACCACGTATATGGAAAGCATCAGTGATGAGGCTAAGCTTCACAAGTTTATGTATGGTTTGGAGCCATCTTTGTCAGCTGATGTTATGGCACAAAATCCTACTTCACTTTTCAAGGCTATTGAGCTTGCGGAGCGCTATGGAAGAAAGTATAGGAAAGAGTCTTCATTTCAGCCAAGTTATGGACAGCCAAGGACTGTTTTAAAGCAGTAACAAGTTGGTAACATTTATGGCAGCAATCATGTGCCTAATGGGAGCTTATGGGTACCAACTTATCCTCCATTTAATGCTTCTAGGTCTCAAAGTAATTTCAGGACAGCAAAGAGTCCAAAGGTTGAATTCAAACAGGGGGACAACAAGCCTAAGTCTACTTCAGCTAATACAAATCCCAAATCTATTCCCATGGATCTTTACAAGGAAAGGAAGGACAAGGGCTTATGCTTTAAGTGTGGAGAAAAGTATACACCTGATCATGCTTCAAAGTGTGTATACAAAAATGTCAAGCCAAAGCTTCAGAGTATGCTAGTTTTTGAGGACTTTGAAGATGACATAGATGAAGCTAATGCAGTGGCAATCAATGCTGAAAATGAAGATCTTGAGGAGGACGTTGGACAGGAGTACTTTTTTGATCCAGCCGACTCTTTTCCTTTCGATCCAGGTGGAAATGTTTCGTTTGACCCTGGTGGATCTTGTGATGAGTCGCTTGCTGCCACTAATTGTTCTATCTCTATGGATGCTTGGACGGGATCTAAGAGCCCTAATACACTTCGTATGAAGGGAAGCATATGTGGAAAGCCAGTGTTCATCCTGATAGACAGTGGCAGTACTCACAGTTTTGTCAATAAGTCCATCATGGACAAGTTAAATTGTGTTCCCACAGACTTATAGCAGCCCATTAGAGTACAAGTGGCTAATGGTGAAGAGGAAATCAGCACACAGATTTGCCCACATGTTTCTTTGCAGTTGACTGGAAATTTTGAAGCCAAAGTAAACCTGATCACTTTGGAAATGGGGCCCATAGATATTGTACTTGGTTGTGATTGGTTGATGACATTAGACAAGATCACTATGGATTTCTCACAGTTATATATGGAGTTTATCTCCAATGGACAGCTCATCCATTTACAGGGAATTCCTAGTAGATCTGATTTTCAGCTTATAACCATTCAACAACTCAAGAGAGAGTACAAGAAGCGCTCACAAATATTTATTTTGCATTTGAATAAAGAAACACAGGATCAGCCCAATAATTCAGCAAACCATCCAGCCTTGACAGCTCTTCTTGAGGAGTATAGAGATTTGTTTGAAGTACCTACTTCATTGCCTCCTAAGAGAGCGGTGGATCACCCCATTGATTTGGAGCCCAACTCAAAGACAATCAATAAGCCACCTTACAGATTATCAAAATGTGAACGAGAGGAAGTAGCCAAGCAAATCAAAGAGCTTCTTGAAATGGGATTCATTGAACCAAGTTCTTCACCTTATGCATCTCCAGTCCTGTTAGTAAAAAAGAAAGATGGATCTTTCAGAATGTGCATTGACTACAGGGATCTCAATAAGATAACAGTGAAGAACATGTATCCTATATCCAAGATTGATGATTTGCTTGATGAGCTTAAGGGGGCTCAATTCTTCACGAAGATTGATTTGAGATAAGGGTATCATCAGATTCGCATGCGAGAGGGTGATGAAGTCAAGACTGCTTTTAGGACTGATCGTGGGCTCTATCATTTCTTGGTGATGCCATTTGGGCTTACAAACGCTCCAGTTACCTTTCAAAGCCTGATGAATAAGATCTTGCAACCTTTCCTCTTTCAGTTTGTCTTGGTGTTCTTTGATGACATTTTGATCTATAGCAAGACTTTACAGGATCACTTGGCACATATGAGGAAGGTTTTTGATGTGTTGAGACATCATAGGCTTTTTGCTAAGGAGAAGAAGTGCTCTTTCATGCAGACTGAAGTGGAATACTTGGGATATATAGTCAGTGAAAAAGGAATACAGGCTGATCCCAAGAAGGTGCAGTGCATAAGAGATTGGCCAACGCCTACTACTACTACCTCTCTTAGAGGATTTCTTAGTCTATCTTCATTCTATCGCCGATTTATAAAGAATTATGCGGCAAATACAGCTCCTTTGACTGATAAGTTGAAGAAAGAGGCTTTCTTTTGGGATGCTCTTGCAGATAGCAGCTTCAACCAATTAAAGGAACTACTTACTTCTGCTCCTATTTTAGTATGCCCGGATTTCTCCAAAGAGTTTACTATACAGTGTGATGCTAGTGGCCGTGGCATTGGGGCTGTTTTGCTTCAGGAGCATGGAGTAATTGCATTTGAGAGCCGTAAGCTTACATATAAGGAGATGGCCATGAATGTTTATGACCAGGAGATGTTGCCTATCCTGTATGCAATCAAGAAGTGGCACCATTACTTATATGGCAGCCGATTCAGAGTACATAGTGATCACCGGGTACTCAAGTATTTCCTTACTCAGTCAAATCTCACTCCAAAGCAACGTCGTTGGGTAGCTACATTACAGAATTATGACTTTGACATCACTCATACAAGGGGCAAAGATAACATAGTGGCCAATTCTCTTTCTTGTATGTGGGCCTGCAAGTGTCAGCCATGACAGACCTACATAATGATTGGATTGAAGAACTACAAGAGGCCTATCTTTTAGATGAGGAATTCAGCCAAATCTTTCAGAAATTACAGCAAGGTCTTATGGAAGAAAACTCACATTACCAGCTTAAAAATGGTCTTATTTGGTGGAAAGGCAAGATTGTTATTCCCTCTACTTCTTCTTTTAAGCGAAAAATTATGGAGGAGTTGACTGTGGAAAGATGTCAAGGACTTCGTTATGAAGTGTATGCCTTGTCAGCAAAATAAGGATAGCACCCATAAGCCAAGAGGTTTGTTACAGCCATTGCCTATTCCTACGGGTAAATGGACTCATATTACTATGGACTTTATCACTGGCTTACCTAGTACTAAGAAGGGGTGGAGTAGTATTTATGTGGTGGTTGACAGACTCACCAAAGCAGCTCATTTTATCCCAACAAAAATTCAGTTTACTGCTTCTCAAGTGGCCAACCAGTTTATGGAGCATATTTTTAGACTACATGGTTTGCGGCAGGTGATTGTCCATGATAGGGACTCAAAGTTTATGAGTAACTTCTGGCAAGCAGTATTTACATCTATGGGCACTAAGTTGGCTCCATCTACGGCTTATCATTCCCAAACTGATGGACAGACAAAGAGAGTTAATAAATGGTTGCAGACTTATCTTCGCCATTTTTGCTATGATGTCCAAACCTCATGGGATTCTTGGTTACACCTGGCTGAGTTTGCTTACAACAATTCCACTCATGCGAGTATAGGAGTTTCACCCTTTGAGGCTTTGTATGGTTACAAGGTGCCCTTACCCACAGTCATCTTTAATGAAAAGATCAATCCTCATGGGAAGGAGGAGTTGGAAAGAATGCAAACCCTTCTTCAGCAATGTAAGGTGAATCTAAGGAAGGCTCAAGATCAAATGAAGATGTATGCTGATGAGAAGAGGAGGCCTTTAGAGTTCCAAGAAGGAGGGCTGATTTTGTTGAAGGTGCCCAAATCTAAGTAATCTACGTTAAAAGATGGATCCAGTAATAAGCTTGCCCACAGGTTTTATGGCCCTTACAGGATCCTTAAGCGGATTGGAGATTTGGCATACAAACTAGAGCTTCCCTCTTCTACAAAGATTCATAATGTCTTCCATATTAGTCAGCTCAAGCCCTATTATGGTGATCCAGTGGATATAGTTGATGAGCTGCCACCTATTGATGAAGATGGTCTTGTTTAGTACATCCCAGAGGCTATTATAGGTCAGCGCGAAAAAAAGCTTCGATCACGTTCTATTGTGGAATATTTGATCAAATGGAGAGGTTTACCATCTGAAGAGGCTTCTTGGAGACCTGATTCTATATTGGATGAGTATCCATACTTGAGGGAGACATTGGTGGCTGAAGCCTATTGCTTATGGAGCTAGTAATGATGCAGACTGGTTCAGGACAACACGCTGTTTTAGAATAGTTTTTATCGTACCTAATTTTCAGAATTAAGCTATCTATATGGGCTTAAAGTACTCTTCAAGAGCTTCGTTTTGATATATGGTACATCTCATTTGGACACTTCTATCTAAAGTTATGGCAGATTTGGTCCAGCATGGACTGTTTATTCAGCAAGCTGTCTACTTTGTTCTGGGCCTTTTATGGCTCCATTTGCTTCTGAAGTATTTCAAATCATGTATATAGTTGGGCCTTACTTCCGTTCTTCAAATTCAGCTCTTGTAATGGTCATTCTTCATTCATTTCCCATTTGTAAAGCTGTAAAACAGAGTAGTACTCTGTTCTATCCATCTCCTTTCTAGTTGTTTCTAGGTTTGTTTTTAAGGACAAAAACTTTTGGGAAGGGATGGATTGTAAGAAGCTGGGAATAACAAATAAGTGTTAATAATATTGATATTATGCCATGTCACATTGACATTGGTATAAAAGGAGAGAAGATGTAATTTTTCACATCTTTTTGGCACATTAATACAATTATAGTCTTTCTCTCCCTTCTTGCTCACAGCTTCTATGGCTTCCCCTTCTTTCTTGTCTTTCTCTCTCTAAATCTAGTCTTTCTCTCTCCTCGTCACTCTTATTCTCTCTCTTCTTGCAGTCTTTCTCTCTCCTCTGCAGTCTTCTCTCTTCCTGGTTCTCTCTCTAACATGGCCTAACCCCTATGAGCCTAGGATAAGTTATTGTAAGGTCTTATTTCCTTTTCTCTCTCTCTCCCTCTCTCATTTCCTCTCACCCTCATCCTCACCCTCTCTTTCTCTCTTTTCCTATTAGGTTTAATGATTTTTCTCTCTTTTCTCTCTCCTCTCCCTCTCTCATTTTTTCTCTCTCCTTTCCCTCTCTCATTTCCTTTTCTCTCTTTCTCTCCCTTTCTCATTTCCTCTCCCTCCCTCACCCTCACCCTCTCTTTCTCTCTTTCCCTATTAGGTTTAATGATTTTTCTCTCTTTTTCTCTCTCCTCTCCCTCTCTCATTTCCTTTTCTCTCTTCCTCTCCCTCTCTCATTTCCTCTCCCTCCCTCACCCTCACCCTCACCCTCACCCTCTCTTTCTCTCTTTCCCTATTATGTTTAACATCTTTTCTCTATTTTTCTCTCTCCTCTCATTCTCTCATTTTTTCTCTCTCCTCTCTCTCTCTCATTTCCTTTTGCTCTCTTCCTCTCCCTCTCTCATTTCTTCTCCCTCCCTCACCCTCTCCCTCTCTTTCTCTCTTCCCCTATTATGTTTAACAGCTTTTCTCTCATTTTCTCTCTCCTCTCCTTCTCTCATTTTTTCTCTCTCCTCTCCCCCTCACCCTCTCCCTCTCTTTCTCTCTTCCCCTATTATGTTTAACATCTTTTCTCTCATTTTCTCTCTCCTCTCCTTCTCTCATTTTTTCTCTCTCCTCTCCCTCTCTCATTTCCTTTTTTTCTCTTCCTCTCCCTCACTCATTTCTTCTCCCTCCCTCACCCTCTCCCTCTCTTTCTCTCTTTCCATATTATGTTTAATGTTTTTTCTCTCTTTTTCTCTCTCCTCTTCCTCTCTCATTTTTTCTCTCTCCTCTCCCTCTCTCATTTCCTTTTCTCTCTTCCTCACCCTCTCTCATTTCCTCTCCCTCCAACACCCTCATCCTCACCCTCTCTTTCTCTCTTTCCCTATTATGTTTAACATCTTTTCTCTCTTTTTCTCTCTTCTCTCCTTCTCTCATTTTTTTCTCTCTTCTCTCCCTCTCTCATTTCCTTTTGCTCTCTTCCTCTCCCTCTCTCATTTCTTCTCCCTCCCTCACCCTCTCCCTCTCTTTCTCTCTTTCCCTATTATGTTTAATGTTTTTTCTCTCTTTTCCTCTCCCTCCCCCTCTCTTTCTCTCTCCCTCCCTCTCCCTCTCCCTCTCCCTCTCCCTCTCCCTCTCCCTCTCCCTCTCCCTCTCCCTCTCTCATTTCCCTATTATGTTTAATGTCTCCCTCCCTCTCCCTCCCTCCCTCTCTCTTTCTCTCTCTTCCTCTCCCTCTCTCAATACACACGGATTATACCAAAAACAAGTAAAAGAGAGAGAGAAAACTCCATCTCCCTCTCTCATTTTCTCTCCCTCCCCCTCTCCCTCTCCCTCTCTTTCTCTCTCCCTCCCTCTCCCTCTCCCTCCCTCTCCCATTTCCTCCTCTCCCTCTCCCTCTCTCAATACATACAAATTATACCAAAAACAAGTAAAAGAGAGAGAGAAAACACAAAAGCAAAGCAAGAATGGACAATTCACTCACCGTAAAGACTCGAAGAAGGCTTTGGCGGCTCCTCTTCACCCTCCGTACACTAGATCCTCCTCTTCTTCACGAACGGCGGCAGTGGCGGCGATGGCAGTGAGAAGCCTTCTTTTTCTCTTTCTCCCCCTCTCAGCAAGATCATCACTCTCCCTCTCGCTCTCTTTCGTGAATGCGCGAAAAATGACATGCTCGGGTTTCGGCCCGCGTTTTTTTGCTCTGGGTACCGTCGCTATTTGCGTCAATAGCGACGCTGCTATTTGTCGTCGCTAATGAGCGTCGCTATAGCCTCACATCCTTATAGTGTATATCTAATTTATTAATTAATTATAATTAACTAATGTAATTAACTATAATGTAGCTAACTAACTATCATTACTTAATCCAATTACAATAATCATCTAAGTAAGAGGGTGTCATAGGTGGACTTAGGAATGTGTGCTGGCTTAGTAGAGTATTAGAGGCAAAGTGTCACAAATGGAGGACATGAAGAGCATATTATGGTGTGAATGGGGTGTTGTCAATGTATACTATGTGTGTGTGGGGTGAGGTATGCTAAGAAAACCTTAGATTTATTAAGAATAAGGATTACCTTCGAGTTGCCAAAGAAGAGACCAGACCAGTCGTTGGTCAACTCACAATGCCAACGATTATTAGATGAAGTATCACGTCGATCTAACTAATTGTACTAATACTAATAGTTACTAAGCATTCGTTCAACTAATCGTACTAATCATTGATGATGCAATGCAGCACTAACTATACTAAACATAACTAATCCTTAATCACTATCATTCGCTAATTACCACACTTGTTATACCAAATATTGAAAGTTAACATCAACACACCCATTATATCCACGAGAATTGCCTATCGCAATTGTTCAAAGAGGTGGTGGTAGCACATGAAGTGGTCATTGCATTAGAATAAGCACCTCACATGTCATCACATATATCACATCGTTGTCCTCAACAATAGGCATGCCAAAACGAACTTACATAGTCCTAAAGAGCATCCAAGCAATTATTAAAAGCACTTTTGTTTGTGTACTAAAGCGAAAGCCATTGTTTATGCTTTGAAAAGCTAACTGAGCCATCAAATTTAAAATATATAAATAAAAAGTGTTAGTATTTGAATGTGTAAAAAATCAAAAAAAAAAAAAGAGGAAACAACACATACACACACACACATGCACGCAAAAGCCAAACTCAATTTCACACAAAAACAAAAACAAAAATTGTCACAAATCAAATAAAAGCCATAAAATAAAAAAAAGAGAAAAAAACAAAAAAAGCATATACCTACTCACTCTCCCTTCGTATGCATTTCCAAAAACACCCAAAAAAATAAAAAACAAAAGAAGACAAACAACAAAAAGAACAAAATAGCAAAAGAACGCATAAAAACAAAAAAAAACTTATAAAAAGGTAATAATCATTAAAAATTAAAATTAAAATTAAAATTAAAAAATATAAATGATAATTACAATTGTATAGCTCATATTGCCAAGTAATAGTGAATTGATCATGTCATAAAGAATCTTAGTAACCTAGAACACCATATTAGAGAATTTGGGAATTTTCTAAGTCCCAATTTCAAATAGGTAGCTTATATAGCAGGATAGACTCCACCTTTAAGTAAGACAACAAGATTTGACCATGTGGTCAAATAATAAAGGTATTGGGGATTCCCAACGTGCATGGAAATTCCCAAATTCCCTAATGTTCTAGGTGGAAGATAGAAACGAAGGTAGTTATATCTTGATACAATGACAAAAGAATTATGCATAGTAAATTCTTGAATCATTTAAAGGAAAGCTTGTGATGTAAGAAAAGGCCTCAAAGGTATGTTATCTTAACTTGAGTCAAATAAGAATAGTGTAAACCAATGGCATTAGAAGGTCATTGAAAAGGGGGAACCAATACATAAAGCTATGGTAAATTTGGATATTGGAACTTATGCTTGGATGATCTTCATGTGTCAATAAACTATTGAGTTTTGTGTCTTTAAGGAGGGATATGTTGTGAGGTATATCAACCCTTGAGAAATACTCAAAGGGATTGTTTAGTTGTTGTCATGTCTTAAAGCATTCATATCTTGGAAACCTTGGGGAAATCCCAAGGGGAAGATCAAAGCGAAGGGAAATTAATATCATAGTTATTCTTACAAATTGTTTTAAGGATAGTGTTTTGGGTTGTTGGAGTGGTGACTTTAAGATAACTTTATTATTGTAGGAAAGACATGGTTTTCCTAACCAAGATAAGTTGGTCATTCTGTATGGAATATTCAAAATGGTTGTTTGGACTGATGCTATGAAAAAGAAATGTTTTCCTACACTGATGATGATAGGTTGATTGCTTAGTTGTGTATTTATACAAAAGTTCTTATGCCCTCGCCTGACAGATTTTTGATTATGCACTAAACCTCCCCCAAGGTTAGTGGCAAGAGCCCTTCACCAAGGGGCTAGATTTGATGGCGCTAGAGGCTAGAATGATCGGCCCCAGATATGAGTAGTCTCTTCATAGGGGAGACATTAGGGCTAGGAGGCAATAAGGGTGCCAAGGGTGCTCTGACCGTAAATCCCTTGCATTTATTGAGAACTAGCCTAAGCCCCATGAGCCCAAGATGGACTTCCTGGAAGGCCCTAATTCTTGATAAGGAGATAGATTGGTGGATCGTATGCTTGAGATTTGGACATGAGTCCTAGAATAAGGGACAAATTGCTACGGTGGCATTGCATCTTGGAGAAGATGCAAGATAAATACATTGTTTTGCAATTACTTTCAAATGATTTTTTGACATTGTGTTTGTGTTTGTGATAGTAAATTACATGAAGGAACCAACATTTAAATGGTTAATTAATGAAGTTGTCATTGCATGTCAAATATAAATGTGTTATGATAAAGGATGGGTGGTCTTGATAAGCCGAGAGTTTTCCTTCAAGACGATGTAATTAGGAAAGGACTGAGTACTTGATTGCCTAGTGTATTATCTTAGATCTTGATCAATGCCATTTTAACGGAACAAAGTTGAGACTATACCCCACGTGTAGAGGGGTTGACACATATCACGCTCCATCATTTCTCATTCACTATGAATCAAGTGGGGCATTGATCTACTTCAATTTGAGTTGAGTTGCGAATGGAGTGGCTCAAAGAGACGATGCATCCTCTTGCATATTAAACAAATATTTTATTCTCTAATTTTTATCTACATTGTAATTTTTTAATTAATCTATCATGACTAGTATCAGCTCAAGACTTTTTCTAGAGTATCTTCTTTTTAAATGTTTTACTAGTTTAATAAATAATAACTTATTGGGCCTTTCTATTCTACTTATAAATTATTCACTATTAAAACTTTCATTATAAAATTATTTTTCTCCTTCCAATATTTTGGCCAAACATCATAACCAATCCATTATGAATTTTATCTATGCAAATTTCTAAGAATATTTTGTCTCCAAATAATTTTCCTAATTTAATAATTAGTTTCTTTCAATTATCTTAACTTATTGACTAATCCATTATCCTATTTGCAATTCTCTTCACCGTTATTTCAATTTATTTATGCTAATATTTTACCTTTACTTTAATTATCTAACCTACCCTTTCATAATTTCACTTTATAAAATTGTTTTAATTAATCTAATTTTCTCTACTTAATGTCAAAAAATTTTATTTTAACTAATTAGAGCTTATGTAAAAGATTTTTTTAAAAGGAAATTATATATACTATGTTTGTTGTTTTTTATTATATTTTATCAAAGAATCCCTAATTGTCTCTTTCTTTGCTTTAATTGAATTAACTGATTGCACTATGATTAATTATAAAGGCAAAATAAGTTCAACATAAGTATCATTCACATTAGCACTCACTTTGCATTATTGATGGTAGAGGATGGCCTTGCCATGTCCGAAGGTCCCACCAAGTTGAGTTGCTTGCACGAAGACATTGTGAAAGAGAGTGAAGGATAGAAAATATCCTTTATTGGCACTCACTTGGACTTAGATCTCTCTCTCTCTCTCTCTCTCTCTCTCTCTCTCTCTCTCCCTCTCCCTCTCCCTCTCCCTCTCCCTCTCCCTCTCCCTCTCCCTCTCTCTCTCTCTCTCTCTCTCTCTCTCTCTCTCTCTCTCTCTCTCTCTCTCTCTCTCTCTCTCGTGAGGCATACTTAAAGAAATTTGATTGGATTCCAAGGAGGGGGTATTTATTTCACCGCCCAATTAGTTTTGGGAGGGTGAGGGTCCTAGTCATTTGATAGAGGGAAGGGCTATGTATCAAAGGGGAGGAGGGGATGGCATTTCACCCTAACGACTCCCCCAAATGATTTTGTTTTGGGGGATGATGTCAGAGAGAGAACTAGGGAGAGAGAAAGAGGAGAGAGAAAGATTGCAGAGGAGAGAGAAAGACTGCACAGAGAGAGAGAGAATAAGAGTGATGAGGAGAGAGAAAGACTAGATTTTGAGAGAGAAAGACAGGAAAGATGAAGAAGCCATGGAAGCTGAGAGCAAGAAGGGAGAGAAAGATTGTAAATGTATTGATTTGTCCAAAAGATATGAAAAATTATAACTTCTCTCCTTATATACCAATGTCTGTGTGACATGGCATATTATTAACATCCTAACTATTCCCAACTTCTTACAATCCATCCCTTCCCAAAAGTTTTTGTCCTCAAAAACAAACCTAGAAAGAGCTAAAGAAGAGATGGATAGAACAGAGTACTACTCTGTTTTACAGCTTTACAAAGAACTGCAGAAGCAAATGGAGCCATAGAATCTTCAACAAATAATTCCAGAAGAAAGTAGACAGCTTGCTGAATAAACAGTCCCTGCTGGACCAAATCTGCCATAACTTTTGATAGAAGTGTCCAAATGAGATGTACCACATATCAAAACAAAGCTCTTGAAGAGTACTTTAAGCTCATGTAGATAGCTTAATTCTGAAAATGAAGTACGATAAAAACTGTTCTAAAACAGTGTGCTGTCCTGAACCAGTCTGCATCATTACTAGCTCCATAAGCAATAGGCTTCAGCCACCAATGTATCCCTCAAGTATGGATACTCATCCAATATTGAATCAGGTCTCCAAGAAGCCTCTTCAGAGGGTAAACCTCTCCATTTAATCAAATATTCCACAATAGAGCGTGATCGAAGCTTCTTTTCACGCTGACCTATAACAGCCTCTAGGATGTACTGAACAAGACCATCTTCATCAATAGGTGGCAGCTCATCAACTATATCCACTAGATCACCATAATAGGACTTGAGCTGACTAACATGGAAGACGTTATGAATCTTTGTAGAAGAGGGAAGCTCTAGTCTGTATGCCAAATCTCCAATCCGCTTAAGGATCCTGTAAGGGCCATAAAATCTATGGGCAAGCTTATTACTGGATCCATCTTTCAATGTAGAGTACTTAGATTTGGGCACCTTTAACAAAACCAGCTCTCCTTCCTGGAACTCTAAAGGCCTCCTCTTCTCATCAGCATACATCTTCATCTGATCTTGAGCCTTCCTTAGATTCACCTTGCATTGCTGAAGAAGGGTCTGCATTCTTTCCAACTCTTCCTTCCCATGAGGGTTGATCTTTTCATTAAAAATGACTGTGGGTAAGGGCACCTTGTAACCATACAAAGCCTCAAAGGGAGAAACTCCTATGCTTGCATGAGTGGAATTGTTATAAGCAAACTCAACCAGGTGTAACCAAGAATCCCATGAGGTTTGGACATCATAGCAAAAATGGCGAAGATAAGTCTCCAACCATTTATTAACTCTCTATGTCTGTCCATCAGTTTGGGGATGATAAGCCGTAGATGGAGCCAACTTAGTACCCATAGATGTAAATACCGCTTGTCAAAAGTTACTCATAAACTTTGAGTCCCTATCATGGACAATCACCTACGGTAATCCATGTAATCTGAAAATATGCTCCATAAACTGGTTGGCCACTTGAGAAGCAGTAAACTGAATTTTTGTTGGGATAAAATGAGCTGCTTTGGTGAGTCTGTCAACCACCACATAAATACTATTCCACCCCTTCTTGGTAGTAGGTAAGCCAATGATAAAGTCCATAGTAATATGAGTCCATTTACCCGTAGGAATAGGCAATGGCTGCAACAAACCTACTGGCTTATGGGTGCTATCCTTATTTTGCTGACAAGGCATACACTTCATAACGAAGTCCTTGACATCTTTACATAGTCCTTTCCAATAAAAGCTCTTGCTGATCCTGTCATAAGTCTTGAAAACTCCCAAATGTCCAGCTAAAGGGGACGAATGTAACTCCTCCATAATTTTCCGCTTGAAAGAAGAAGTAGAGGGAATAACAATCTTGCCCTTCCACCAAATAAGACCATTTTTAAGCTGGTAATGCAAGTTTTCTTCCATAAGACCTTGCTGTAATTTCTGAAAGATTTGGCTGAATTCCTCATCTAAGAGATATGCCTCTTGTAGCTCTTCAATCCAATCACTATGTAGTTCTGTCATGGCTGACACTTTGCAGGCCCACATACGAGAAAGAGAATCAGCCACTATGTTATCTTTGCCCCTTGTATGAGTGATGTCAAAGTCATAATTTTGTAATGTTGCTACCCATCGTCGTTGCTTTGGAGTGAGATTTGACTGAGTAAGGAAATACTTGAGTACCCGATGATCACTATGTACTCTGAATCGGCTGCCATATAAGTAATGGTGCCATTTCTTGATTGCATGCAGGATAGCCAACATTTCCTGATCATAAACATTCATGGCCATCTCCTTATCTGTAAGCTTACGGCTTTCAAATGCAATTACTCCATGCTCCTGAAGCAAAACAACCCCAATGCCACGGCCACTAGCATCACACTGTATAGTAAACTCTTTAGAGAAATTCGGGCATACAAGAATAGGAGCAGAAGTAAGTAATTCCTTTAACTGGTTGAAGCTGCTATCTGCAAGAGCATCCCAAAAGAAAGCCTCTTTCTTCAACCTGTCAGTTAAAGGGGCTGCAATTGCCGCATAATGCTTTATAAATCTGCGATAGAATGAAGATAGACCAAGAAATCTTCTAAGAGAGGTAGTAGTAGTAGTAGGCGTTGGCCAATCTTTTATGCATTGCACCTTCTTGGGATCAGCCTGTATTCCTTTTTCACTGACTATATGTCCCAAGTATTCCACTTCAGTCTGCATGAAAGAACACTTCTTCTCCTTAGCAAAAAGCCTATGATGTCTCAACACATCAAAAACCTTCCTCATATGTGACAAATGATCCTGTAAAGTCTTGCTATAGATCAAAATGTCGTCAAAGAACACCAGGACAAACTGAAAGAGGAAAGGTTGCAGAATCTTATTCATCAGGCTTTGAAAGGTAGCTGGAGCGTTTGTAAGGCCGAATGGCATCACCAAGAAATGGTAGAGCCCACGATCAATCCTAAAAGCAGTCTTGACTTCATCACCCTCTCTCATGCGAATCTGATGATACCCTGATCTCAAATCAATCTTCGTGAAGAATCGAGCCCCCTTAAGCTCATCAAGCAAATCATCTATCCTGGGTATAGGATACCTGTTCTTCACTGTTATCTTATTGAGATCCCTGTAGTCAATACACATTCTGAAAGATCCATCTTTCTTTTTGACTAACAGGACTGGGGATGCATAAGGCAACCAATCACAACCAAGTACAATATCTATGGGGCCCATTTCCAAAGTGATCAGGTTTACTTTTTCAAAATTTTCAGCCATCTGCAAAGAAACTTGTGGGCAAATCTGTGTGCTAGTTTCCTCTTCACTATTAGCCACTTGTACTCGAATGGGCTGCTGTAAGTCGGTGGGAACACAATTCAACTTGTACATAATAGATTTATTGACAAAACTGTGAGTACTGCCACTATCTATCAAGATGAACACTGGCTTTCCACATATGCTTCTCTTCATACGAAGTGTATTAGGGCTCTTAGATCCCGTCCAAGCATCCATAGAGATAGAACAATTAGTGGCAGCAGGCAACTCATTACAAAATCCACCAGGATCAAATAGAATATCACCGCCTGGATCAAAAGGAAAAGAGTCAGATGGATCATAAAAGTACTCATGTCCACCATCATCCTCGAAAACTTCATTTTCAGCATTGATTGTGACTGCATTAGCTTCATCTATGTCATTTTCAAAGTCCTCAAGAACTAGCATACTCTGAAACTTTGGCTTGGCATTTTTGTATACACACTTTGAAGCATGGTCAGGGATATACTTTTCTCCACACTTGAAGCATAAGCCTTTGTCCTTTCTTTCCTTGTAAAGATCCATGGGAATATTTTTGGAATTTGTATTAGCTGAAGTGGACTTAGGCTTATTGTCACCTTGCTTAAATTTAACCTTTGGACTGTTTGCTGTCCTGAAATTGCTTTGAAGCCTAGAAGCATTAAATGGAGGATAATTTGGTACTCGTAAGCTCCCACTAGGCATATGATTGCTGCCATAAATGTTACCAACTTGCCCTTGCTTTAAAACAGTCCTTGGCTATCCATAACTTGGCTGAAATGAAGACTCTTTCCTATACTTTCTTCCATAGCGCTCCACAAGCTCAATAGCCTTGAAAAGTGAAGTAGGATTCTGCGCCATAACATCAGCTGACAAGGATGGTTCTAAACCATACATAAACTTGTGTAACTTGGCCTCATCACTGATGTTTTCCACATACATGGTCAAGTTGAGGAATTGGTTTGTATATTCTCTTACATTTAGGCCCCTTTGTTCCAAACCATACCATCTTCGTTCTAACTTCTCTTTTTCAAGAGGTGAAACAAAGACTTCAGCCATAAGTGTCTTGAAAGCTTCCCAATTCTCAATAAGTACATTCTCTTTTTTGATATACCTCCACCAAGTGTGGGCAAATCCTTCTAAGTGCAAGGAGGCAAAGTGTATCTTCATATCATTAGTTTTAGGAAATATGTCAAAATAAGACTCCATCTTAGAGGTCCATTCCTCTAATTCTGATGGTGAAGATGACTGGCCATTGAATTTGGATAAAACAATTTTGTCCTTGAATTCTCTATCATGAAAGGGTTGCTGTCCAAAAATTGGCTGATCGGGATTTCTAAGTACAGAACCCCCAAATTGAGACTGAAATCTTCCAACACGTGGCTGAGAATTACCATGTAATCTTCCTATTGGTAAGGCACCCCTGGAATTCTGAGTATGCAGTCCAAAAGCTTGAGTATTGGCTCCATTCAAACTGCCCAAATAGTCATCATACCTTTGTGAAGCTTCTCCTACTTCATACTGACTATTTGGTATGCCTCTTCTTCCAATGATCCCATCTCCATGACCATTTTGGTTGGATGGCTGAAGTGGGACTGAAGGGTCACTGTTTGAACAAGCCTTCTCATTAACTTCTTTTGATGCCACTTGCAATTGTATGAGTTTAGAGATTTGTGCCGAGAATTGGTCATTGGATAATACTAACTTTTCCATAAGAGCCTTGGTTTGATCAGTAGATTGAACCATCTGATCCATTCTTGACAACATGGCCTCATGTCACTCTCTATGCCTTAGTTCATGAGCACACAAAGTATCATTGAGTATACTAATTTCTCCTTGTTGTTGAAACTCTTCAGGGTTCTCTTGAAGTGTACTTTCCATCATGGAATCCCTGATTTGATGTGCATAATCCTCCTGGACCTTATTTTGGCCTTTATGTCCTGCCATACTAGTGCAGTCCTGCAGTACCCCCTGTCAATAAAACGGCTATAACTTTGGCTAAAAAACTCCGATTGCAGAACTTTTTTGTGCGAATCGAAGCTAACAATGCCCTCTTCAAGATGAGCTATAGCACGCTATAACAAGTTTAGGACATAAAATTCTGTAACTGAATTTCAGAGTCTGAACTGTCCAGTCCTGCACCCTGTTTAGACCTGTAAGTGCCCTGTTTTGACCCTGTAATGCAAGAGAGTAACCTCAAATGGCTACCGAACCCTGCAAAGGGGTATATAGGACCTGTGGGTACCCTGTAGTACCTGCAGATATGCTTCAGTAATGAAGGGTGTACATGTATCCACCTGTAAATACCCTGTGGGTGACCTGTAAATTCCCTGTTTTAGTCCAGTAGGTACTTGAGTCATTGGAAAGTCTTCAATCTTCAATCCTCCACTCGATGTACCTGTGTGAGAGATAAAACGGCACGACATGCTCCCTACACAGGCTCCGAATCACCGGGAGGTGGGCAAAGTTTTCCCCGGGTCGGTTGGTTGCACCCCTTCGGGATCTTCGATAGTGAGGGAGGGTCACCTCTCTTTTGTCCCACTATCTCCCCCGGCATCCACCTTTTTCCTCGGTGGGAATATCAACATGGCAGAGGCTAGTGTGCTAAGCAATCAGCATGATATGCAATTCAAAAATATCCATTCAGCCTTTCGTGAGATGCAATTGATTGAGATAAGAAAACTTGAGATGGGAGAAGGGTTTTACCTATGCAATTCAGTGACTCACTGATTGCTAGTACTTACCCTTTTACAATTTTCCAATTTAGGCAAAAGAGAATCAATCAATCAATTGGATTAGAGTAAACAAAGGCACCAATCAATGTATTCAGTCAATAAGATTCAAGTGTTATGCTGAAATCTCAGATTGAGGCCTTTAATTCACTGATTGAAGCTAATATGCATTAGGCAAGCATTGCATTCATGAATAGATGAATTCAAGCAAAGGTTGGCTGAGAATTTGATGAAAATGTTCAATTCTTTAATCTCTCAGTCAAATGGCTTAAGCTCAGCGATTGGATTAATGAGAGAGATTAAAAATTGAAGAGAAATACCTTGACATGGCTGAAAATGACTTGCCAAATGCTTGTTAGGGCTCCCGGTTGTCCAATGTTAGCAAAATAATCCATAAGGCTTGCTTATCTGATGGTTGAGACCAATCTTGAAGCTTCAAATGCTTGAAATTGAAGCATTAAACCCGTTTCCCCCAAATTTTTGCTCCATAGAAGCTCTTGATCCTCAATCTTTAGCCATCCCGTGCTTAATCCTTGCAATTTGTTGAAGAATCCTTGCTGAAATGATTCCACGGGCCAAAAGGATGAAGAATCTTCAAGAAATTGTCAAGAAATGGAAGCTTGGGCTGAAGCTTTCATGGCTGCCCATAGACTGTTCACCTAGGGTTCAAGAGAAGCTGAAGAATCATGAATGGAGCTGAATCTCCCCTTCTTACTGAAGATTTCTCTTGCCAAGGATCAGGAAGAATGTCAAGAGCTGGAGATGAAGCAGGTTGAGCAGGGGCAGGGCTGGAATCAGCCCGAAAATTGCGCCGCAATTTTCGTGGCTGCTCCTGGCCTGAATGCTTGCTCAATCTTGAGCAATCTGGTGCTCAACTTGAAGCTCCTGATGAATAGGTTCTATTCCAGATGGTTTTTGGTCAAGAAGATAAGAGATGAGAGAGATATGAACAGATCTTGGGGCTGAACTTCCATGGAACCTGCAGGAATTTCCAAGAAAGAGGAAAGAGAAACCCCTCTTTTCAAAGTAACCACAGTTTGTTCTCAAACTAAGCCCGGTTAACCATCCTTTACTCTAGTTACCTTCAATTTTGCATAAAATTTGGTGACGTCCAACCATTTAAGCCCTTATCCGCCATATCTGACCTTAGATATCTCCAGATGTAGTCACTTGCTAACTGTAGTTGTCCTGCAGCACTCCACTAGTCACTGTCTTGTACCATTTTTGTTTGAAATTGGTTTTGAAATAGGAAAATAGGAGTGAAAATGGAAGAAAATAATGGATCAAAGACTGAAGCTCTGATACCACTTGTTAGAGAGAGAACTAGGGAGAGAGAAAGAGGAGAGATAAAGACTGCAGAGGAGAGAGAAAGACTGCAGAGAGAGAGAGAATAAGAGTGATGAGGAGAGAGAAAGACTAGATTTTGAGAGAGAAAGACAGGAAAGATGAAGAAGCCATGGAAGCTGAGAGCAAGAAGGGAGAGAAAGATTGTAAATGTATTGATTTGTCCAAAAGATATGAAAAATTACAACTTCTCTCCTTATATACCAATGTCTGTGTGACATGGCATATTATTAACATCCTAACTATTCCCAACTTCTTACAGATGAATAATCAATGGCTTGAATAGACCTCCCCCCATACCCCCCCTTGAACCCCCTTTTACTCTTTATTAACTCCCCCCTTCTTCGCCAAAGTCCACAGTGCCACTGGTAGTTGAACCTAATGTCAACACTAAGAAGAGAGGTAGTGAACCCGCACAAACATCCAATGTAAAATACTCATAACACTTAGAAGCCCCAACTAAAGCTGCAGTCCAAATAACCAAGTGGGTTCCCACATATAAATTGCAGGCTATCAAGGACACATCCGCAATATTTCATAGCTCTCATATCCCATACACTAGACCTAAAAGAAAAGGCTGGTGTTACATGAATAGGCAAAGGACCAAAGCACGATGGGTGCCAAAGGCCCTATTGCGTGCCCAAGGCTTCTATGATGGCAACACCCTAGTGTGGTTGCCTAAATCCACGAATGGCACACCCACCCATCCACTACAACCTCCCAACCAACATACATGTATTCGTAAGCCAACAGGAGGTAAAAACTAGAGCGAGAAAAAAGGTGCTCAACATATGAGCACTCAATGGGTCTGTCACCCAAAAGTCAGACCCATTACATTAGGCCTTGCCCCAATACCTCTAGTGTACCACCCACTACACACACAAAGAACCACACATCCCCTAAACCATAAGCTCAATCACAAGCGACAAATAACAAATACTCCAATGACCACCTCATAACGGAGGTAACCGTAGCTCAGCAATCTAGTCGAGTCAAAACCCCGAGCCACCCATAGGCCTTAAACCATCTTATCAATGCCGATCCATTCTCGAATTGGCATTCGAGATGGGCATGAACATGAGAAATGACATAGTGACTTGTATCAAATTATTGGACCCAACTTTCACACTGTTTGCTAGAAGCTATGAGCACTTGGACCCATGCATACTTGACAAACAAATAGTAAATGATGTATGCTCTTTTCTTTCTTTGTTCTTGGGAGGAACTTGAATTTTTATTCAAAAAACTCTCACGATTGCAGAAGAGTTGATTGCCACTGAAATATCCTGAGAACAAGCCTTAAACCAATAGTTAATCAAAGCAGAGTTCCAATGTTACCCGATGAACTTGATGAGCTGAAAAAGCTAGCTAAATCTGAATCAAATTTCCTATGGAAATGATACACTCTCCACATCCAATGAGGACAAGAGGGTTGTCAAATCATGACCAATGCAAAGCAAAGATGTGCCATCAAGACTTCTGAATATGACCCCATCTACATGGCCCCAACTTTATTTAGAGTATTGGCTATGACATGAAATAGACCATTAGAAGACAATGTCATGTTGAATCCATACTTAGATCTGATCCTAATAGAAGAATAACTTCATGTTGCTATCAGAATGAACTCAAGTGATCTCTTGATCGATGTCTTGGTCTATATCACACATGTGGGCATTTGCCCACAAGACCTGGACCGCCATGCTACATTGGAGTATAACCCAAACTTCTACAGTTGGCATCAAGAGCATACCAAACGGCCTTACCCCTCCATTCTCCAATCCTAGGAAGGATTCTCATCATTCCAAGAGGGGAGGGAGTAAGGTGGAAGGTGAATATGACTCAAAATATGATTGGACTCCAAAGAGAAGGATGAATTGAATTTTCATTTAGTGGAAAATTCTTCACGAAGTTCTGGCATGGAATGTATAGATTGATTGATATGAAAAAAATTCATTCCTTGACTTGTACATTTCACTATTTGATAATGTTTCCTTCTAACATTTTCACTTTTTAAGCAAAATTTGTCCTTCGAAGAAAACTCATTATGAGCTGTTGTGTTATGATAAGAATCCAAATGGTAGGGCTCCTGTTTTTCAAGGAAGGATAGAACAAATATCACTTAACCACAAAGATGCAAGTTTTCAATCAGCTCTATGATACCGGAGTGTACATAACCTAGAAGAACTTGTGGCAATTCAAAACATAGCCAAGTAGATTATTAAGCAATTTTGAACAAAAGGATGATGAGGAAGAGCAACCTATTGTGCCAAGTCCACCCCCACACATGATGATGAAAACCCCACTATCCCAGAGAGAACATTGGAAATGAGGCACAGAAGGAGGGAATTGGTGATGTCACTAAATTGATTGCTTATTATGCATTCTCTTTTTTTTTAATGTCAATAAATTAATGACTCACTTTTCTTTAAGTGTTGATGATGATCTAGCATGGCCATGAGACCACAGCTGAAGAAGAGGTCCTCTTCATAAGCAAATTTGGCTAGTGAATCCGCAAACTGATTCCAAGAACGTGGAATCAGCTGAAGAGATACGCTCTCAAATTCATCAAGTAGGGTTATAGCAGTTCGATGATACATACAAAGGATAGGATTCCAGACTGTATATGTCTCATTGAGTTGATTTACGATCAGCTAGGAAACCCCTTTTACTAACAACTGCCGAATACCACCTTTCTTGGCAATATTCATAATCAAGGTTTTATACTCCGCCATGTTGTTAGTGAATCCTACCCCGAGATAAGAAGCTAATTTCATTGTAACTCTTTGTCGGGGATCTCAAATAACTACTCCAGCACTCCCTTTTTTATTAGGGCCCCTGGACGCTCCATCAAAATATGATGTGTACGTCCACAATGGGTTTACACAGCCAGCCATCCACACCTCCCCTATTCGTAATTATGATAGTCAAAATTCAACATACGCCCGACTTTCTGTCGCACAGGACGGCTTCTTTCCTTCAATGGAATTGTATGGACAGCGAGGCTAGGAGGAATGCCCCTAAGTTCATCGTAACTCCAAGTGAAAATATCACAATACCAAGGTCTAGCTCGATAATATCTGCATCCCTTATTCTAACTTGAGCTTCTAATGGCTCGTTCAGTATTACTTGATAGATGTCTTATGTGGTCGATCCCTCTTTGGATTCGTCAGTCGACGACGTCTCACTTGCAGACATGTCTTCCATTGTCTCTAACTCTGTAGAAGACAGGGGAGCTCGCTCACTTTGAGGTGATTCACGATATGCATCGACTACCACACGTCTAGCACCTCTGCCAAATATCAATCTACCAACGGGTATATCTACTTGACAGTTTGCTTGCAAAATCCAAGGTTGATCAGGCAATACTTGGTAGCTCGGATGCCCTGCAAATCGGATTACCCTAAAGTCCAACAAGCGTTCTACGTTGGCAATTGACACGTGGACTTTAGTAATGCAGCCCTCCCGTTGTCTCAGACTATTGCCAACCATTCCAAGGATTGTGGAGGCATCTTTCTGAATCTCAAGACCCAACCTCTCCATCAATTCAGAGCTCATAATATTAACCGAGGATCCTGTGTCGATGATAGCATTATCCACTAGAATCCCATCAACATAGGCTGCAACCCTTGGGCAGTGCTTTTCGGCATGTTCAAACTAGTCATCTCCTACCTGTGCTATTCCCAAGGGTTCTGCAATATAATCTGTACGCAATATCTTTTTAAATTCTTTGCGTACTCCTGGTGACAGCTTGATTAACTGCAAGAGATTGATGTCTGGTTTAACATCGCAAAGGGAGCCAGCTAAATCAAATTCGTGATAATTCGCTAAAGCTCTCTTCTCGCACCAAACCATCCACTCTTTAGGACACTTCACCAGCTTTATTGCCTCTTTTTTAACTCTCACCTTCTTTCTCAACACCTCTTTATCTCTCTTGGTGTCAGCCTTACTCTCTACGGGCTTCAGAGGTCCCTCTTCCTTGTCAAGATTTAGAACTTGTGTTCCTTTATCATCCTGCCTAGGGTTTTTGTCAATAGGTTTTACATTATCTCTGTCGTCTTCTCTATGTTTTTGGCCTCTTGTTACGGCACGTAGGCTAGAAGCTTCAGTGCCATTAACCTGCACAACCTCGATGAGGCTCATCCACTGCGCCTGGCAGTTCTTCGACAGTAGCCTTACCCCTTTGGAGTATTTGTTTCAGCCCATCATCCTGCTGAAAATTGTTTCCTTGTGCACAATGATTAACAGGCTCTGGTTGCCGACTACCTTGCTGGAGGGAACTGATCTTGCTCCAACAGGTGGCTGCTAAATGGACGAACTTCCCACAAATGTCGCACTTGACTTTTGGGCAATTACGTGGATAACATTGCCCACCACACCATTTGCAGAGCTGAATCTAGAGGGTACACCCTCTTCGGGGCGTCGACTCCCTATCATATTCTATTGTTTCTTTAAGAAATTAACGTCAACGGCTATTTGTCGATATTGTTCAAAGATCATATCCGTGTAGTGCTTCATCATGTCCTTGACTTCGCTAAGGACATTTGACAAACTCGACTCATAGCACTGATCATCTACCCGTCGGTCCCTTGGCCACACAATTTGATTAGGCATTGGTTGCATTGGTTGCTGACCCACATGAATTACATTAGGGTTCACTGCTTGGCCTCCCACATTTAGAGGCATTTGACTAGCCATAGGCAAAGTTGGCAATAAAGGCACATTCGGCACCACATTCCCTCTCCCGTTAGGATTGGCCATCCCTATCCCTTAGCTTCCACTGTCATTGATCAGTTGCGAATTATTTCCCAATGCTAGACCCATATTGGGATTGGTTCGAGAAGCATAGGCCACTTGTAGTTGGGATTCTATTTCTTGCGCTCCTCTAATGGTAGTGTCTATATTCGCCAAGGTGACACTACTCAACTGCACTTGGATGTTAAAATCAAGACCATGCAAGAAGTATTGTAACTGGGCAGTAGGTGGGATAGGGATAGAGGCATCCAATTTACGAAAAACCTCTTTGATCTTCTTGACATATGCTCGTATATCTTCATGCAGTTCTTGGCGTGTCAAATTCAACACATGCAGCCAATATTGGCCACCCCTCTTAGGGGCGAACTCCCTTTGGAAGGCTTCATAAAATAAGTCCACAGTGGTTATGGTTCTGACCTCAAGGCCGCGATACCATATAGCTGCCCTTCCCTTCAGGGTCATGTTGAAGAACATTATTAGATGCCCTTCCTCTTGGATGCGACAGTTAAACATCAGCTTTTGGAACTCCCTAATATGAAGCTCCTCATCCTCTTCCACTAACCCATTAAAAATGGGTAAGGGGAAACCTAAGACTGGAAAGTCTGCCATTCCTGTAGGGATTGCGATAGGTTGTGCCATGGCAATGATCGGATTTGCTAATGGGATTGGTACAGGCAAAGCTGTCACACCACTCAAAGTGGGCAGATTAATTGGGGGGGGTAAGTACTAGAACTTCCACCTCCTGAAACACTTTGATTCAGTCTAAGGTTACTAAGACTACCCTTGAATAGGTTCAGGACTACTCCTTTTAGGAGAATAGCGCCTATTGATTTCGGCCCTCCGTCTAGCCCTCTTGGCTTTCTCATGTTTTTGGAGTTCGGCTTGACGGATCTCTTCAAAGAATATCAACTAAGAAGTAGGTCCCAAGAGACCCTAGATTCGGAAACCACCACTTTGAGGTGGCTCCCGGAAAACGCAACACTGATGGGACCAAAAATGGCTTGCCAGTGGCTATGGCACTAGTCGGACCTCATGCACACAATAGACAACTCCACCACCACACGGCCTTGCAGGCCAGGAGCGTCTGTAATAACTAAATGCACAAGTCTAGATACATCTAATATTGTGTTTGTAGCTGGATAAGAGTCCAACGGCACCTTTTCCAAAACACCTCAAAGGGGGTATCCCACACATATTGGCAATAAGTGCCACGTATCACAGACACAGGAGGCACCCCATCAGCTGATTGCCGTGGCCCCACTGCAGCTCTCCTACATCTTGGGGATTGGCCCCTAAATGCGTTGTTTTTACATATAAACACATTCGCACAAGACTCCTCTCTCTTTTCAACGAGATCAAGGAGATACCATGTTTCCTCACCAATAATTTTCCCCAAGAAATGAATGGCTAACCTATGGTAAGGGGAATCTCACCCTCTCAAGCGTGGGTCAACTATAATTTAAACAATTGCTATGCATTTCCAGGAGTTGATGCCACATGTATGATCAATGCAATAGTGGATGTCTCATCCTGCACAAACAATTATGTTTCGAAATCAGCCTATGTGCTAGTACGCAAACAGTCTTTTTATGAATTCCAACTAATACGTAAATGCTTCTTTGCAAGAATCTAGCACCAAGGCGAACCTTGTGCTACTAGATCCCTTATTTCCAAATAGGCCGTTTCCTAAATGCTATGCGTAGAAAAACCAATCAGAATTTGTATTATTTCAGCCCTCAAACTGTTGCACAAAACCCTCCTCCCCCTCACTGTTTAAGTTTTGCTTCGTTGCATAGGTGTATGGAGGTTGTTTAGCCATGGTTTAATGTATAAAGAGCAATAAATCACGCACTGTGACAAAAAGATAGGGCAAACTGAGGCCAAACCTCATGCTTTGCCACTACCACACGTTCACAACCACTTATTATATTTTTTCGTGTTTTTCTAAGGTGTATTCCTATTTTTCTCTTATTTTCTCTTATTTTTCTCTATTTTCTAATAAAAATATGGATATATTTTTAGATCTGTGGCTCTTGATTCTTAGAACAGTAGAAATATAGACTTTATTGGCATTTTATTGCATGTGTATTGGTTTATCCCACCCAAAAACACCAAACCCCATTTTTCTCATAAAAACCGTGTTTTACGAGTTTCTAAAAATTATTTCTAGCTTTTGAACTTTATGTTTTCTATTTTTTTCACTATGCAAGCATAGAACAAATAGTAAACAGCATGTCTACCAATTTTCACTCCATAAGAACAACATTGGTTCAATCAAATATAAAAAACAAGCAATTTTCCTTTGTAAAATAGAATTGCCGGTTTTTTTCTTCTTTGTGGGTTTTAAAATCTGATGCGCGACTACAGATTAGCCCTCATTCAAGGCTCAACCCACCTTCGAATAGCCAACTCTAGCCCTCCATCGATCCAGGATTGATCTGGTACCATGCCGGACAAGCACCACCCAATCTTCATTCTTCTTCATGGGCATGAACTGCCTCTTAAGGGGAGAGAGAGGGAGGAGAGAGAAAGACAGGTTTTTTTATCTCTTAGCGTAGTACATCATTTCTCGATCAGATTTTGGCGATGGAGAGCGAAGGTTGGATGTAGTGCATGCCCAAGTGGATTCTCTCTCTGTCTGTCAGACCATAAATGGCCAATCATTGGAGATTTTGGAGGTGCCGAAAAACTGATGCCCCCCCAATGGAGTTTCATTTTTTGGTTATTAAGCTCTTTGTTAAGAGCTTTTAAGTTTTTAACCAAATTATCTGGTTCATGGCTTCTTGGTTTCACACTTGTACAAGTGGTTTTTTCAGTTTTTGAGGGGTCAAACGACGTCAAAATCGAGATCCGTCTGGATGGGTGGATTCGTGACGTCAAAATCGACAAATCTAGGCCCCATCCCACTCTTCTTGGCTTCAAAATCTAGTATTTGTTTCACAACCCCGAACCTTGCGGGGATTAAATGGGGGGTCAAACGGGCTCGAATCGCAGAATCAATACTTGCGTTGAATTCCTGGCCGTCGAAATGCATCTAGAAAAACTCTAGCTCAGCCATCTGCCATCATTGAATTTTTCATGAAAATTTGCTCTTTGGTGTCTCTTGGGCACTACCATTCGACTGTCCGGCGTCCAGTTTGAGGTTTGGAATTTTTTAGAAATCCATCTTCCTAGAGTCTCATCTGACCTGTCGAGAAATTATGAAAATTCCCCAACCATTGCTCGATGGGTCTTTAAAGCACTTTTGGGGCATTGCCGCTTAGAATCGTACTGATTGCAACTGCCGCCTTCAACAAAGTCTATTTTTTCCTTGAAATTCAAAATTTTTGGTTATTTTTCAGCACTTCTCGGTGTCAAAAATCATCTGTCAATTTTTAAAATATCTTGTGATAGAAAGATGATCTCTAAAAACAGGTCGGGTGGTTATTGAAAACAATGAGATCTGCAACTTTCTTATCTGAGATTTTTTCATCCGAGCAACACATAGAGAGATATCTCGAAATTGGTGCTGCAGAGTAGGTCCTGGAATAGCCACATCTTGCATGAATATCAACTCAAGTCTCTCTCCAAGAAAAGAAGCTATTGAAAGCTTATAAAAGAGGAGGCTCTCCTTGGGTGTGAGAAAGGTGAAGGAAGCATCACTCTACATGCATCTAAGAGGAGAAGAGAAGGTGCAAGTGCTGCAAAAGCTCTGCTGAAATCAAGTTCCAAGAGGAGAAGAGAAGGTGCAAGTGTTGCGGAAGCTCTGCTGAAATCAAGTGCCAAAGAGGAGAGCCCTACACATATTGTGTAGGAGAGAAGGAGACTCAAGAAGGATCAAAAGGTGCCAACTTCCAAGTTGTACAAGTGCTAGCCGATTGTATACCGTGCAAGGAACCATGATCTTGTTTCCAAGATCTACAAGTAAGAACTGGTTTATGTGTAACGGAGGAGCTTGCTCCTTGTCAATAATATAACTCCACAAGGGGGGGACTAGCCCATCTTCCAATCCCTAGTGTGTTGTCAATCTCCCTCTCTCTCTCTCTCTCTCTCTCTCTCTCTCTCTCTCTCTCTCTCTCTCTCTCTCTCTCTCTCTCTCTCTCTCTCTCTCTCTCTCTACATCTTTTTTTCTCTCATCTATTCTCTCTCTGTGTCAGCATAATATTCACCATATATATTTTAAGTATATAAGAAAGTCGAGCATGTATCTCAAACCTTATAATAGGTGAAGCTCATGTAGAGAAAGCTTAATGCCAAGTACCTGAAGTCTCTATCCCACAATGTGAAGAATAATTGCCAGTCAACTAGGCACAAGAACTGACCCTATGGGAGCCACTGCAACCCATTCGAATTCACCTTCTCCTACACCTAGTCACTTGATTGGGTACCATCACCAAGAGTGGTGGAGGAGGTGATCAAGCTTTCAATACAAGTGGGAAAAATGTGGCTAGAGGAAAGGGCAAGGCAACCAATACTGTGGCAGAGGGAACCAGCCTAATATTGGGAGGATAAAGTGATGGATGAGCCTAGGGCAGTTAAGAGCTATGTATCATATCCAAAGTGGAGAAGGAACATATGGGATGGTAGTATGGATGCATGGATGGCTTTTTGCAACACATTGCCATATGAAAGGGATAATCTAACCTACATGCCCTACCCAAGGAGATACAGAGTAGATCTTGAACCGGAGGTGCATGGAAGGTACGATTTTCCTCAAATTTACAATGTTAATTCCGCGGGCCCTGAGGAGTGCATGACCTTCACTAAAAAATATATTCACCCATCTATTGCACACTTCCTCAAGGAGTTTTCTTCATGTCAAAATTCGGCATTTATCATTACTTATAACTATCTACGTCTCCTAAGAATCATTCTTAAACAAAAGCCCACTGCAAAGGAATAGCGACTACCGACCCTCTTTTTTTATATAAATGCGGGCATAGATAGTTGTAGTATGAGACTAGACTCATGATGAAAGCTACTCTATTGCCAGCCTATTGTATGAACCTATTAGAGGACATGAGTGATAGTCAATTCACGTTGTATAACCACTCATTTTTTTCCACTACACCTCTAAATGTGAGAGTTAACTTAAAAGGCTATATGCTAAGCCGGTCCTTCCTAAGTAAGTCACTTAAACATCCACCCACCAACTCTGCTTCTACAAGAGAATGGGATGCAATTTAGTATCATCCCTTGTAATTCAAAAAAAAGAGAGAAAATAAAAGAAAAACAATTTTTTCCCTTTTTATAATGTATGAGTGTCACAAACACCATATATAGGGACCATTAGATCCCTAGCCCCTCCCCACTTTATGCACTTAGGGCACATCAAGCGCAAGGGATTGTGATAGACACGTCTCCTTGAGTCATTTATACTTCCCCCTTCCACAAACTAGGTCCTCAAGTATGGGACAACACCTCAAGCTTTGACCAATCTCTTAGTTCCACCACCACTTGCACAAATGCACTACATGGTAAGGTAGGCACACCCCTTAGGTAGTGCACCAATTCTTCCTTTATAAATATATTTTGTAGATGTGTAGCTAGCCAACAACTCCGAGGCTCTGTTCAATCAATCAATATATCTTCAACACCAGCAATCACCAATCATATATCACAAGCTTATACTACATGACCAATTTTTCAAAAGCCCCAAGTACCATTTCCCAAACCACCTTCAACCTCTTGAATCCATACCATCCAGTGCCATGGGATAGGCATTTAGCTAGAAGGGGGTAATGTTAACCCTCGGAACAATACAAGGCACAAAGAAGGCTTAAGAAGGAGCATAAGAAGATAGTCCGATGGAAAAAGAAGACCAAGAAGTGCGAAAAAAAAATTAAAAATCAAAAACATGGCACACAAGAGATAAGCCCTTTGTAAAAAAGCATCAAGCTCCTTCCTATGCAAGTTATAAATGAAAAGGTGCATGTAAATGAGCCATGAGAATAGGAAAGAATAGGAAAGAATAGGAAAAGAGTGGAAAAGAGAACCAATGCTAGGATGGCTGGTCGTGGAAATGGGTTGGGTGCCCAAGGGGAGAAGGGCATGTATAAAAGCCAAAAAGTGAATGGATAAGCTCATTCTTGGTGTATGTGCAAACTAGCTCTCTTCTTGTTCTTGCCCTTACTTCCTTCTTGTGCATGAGGGAGGGAGAGAGGGAGAGAGTGAGTGAGTGTGTGAGAATAAGGGACCGTGGAGAAGCTCTTTTTCTCCTCTTTTCTTCTTCTCCTTCTTCTCTTCTCTTTTCTCATGCACGTGGCTATGGAGGTTGGAGCTTGGAGCATGGAGATGGAGCTTGCTTAAGCTAGTGCCTTGAATCGTGGAGCCATTGAAGGATGCGAAGAAGAGGACTACAACAATTGGATTCAATGGTAAGCTTAATACATCCTTGTGTGAGAGTGTGCATGGCTGTGTGAGAGGCCATTGACACTCACTTAAAACGCTTGACTTGATAGGCAATCCGTAGAGTCTCGACGGTTGCTAGTGATAGCAATGACAGAAGATACTGCAAACAAGTCAAGACTTTCATTTCCTTCAAAGACATGTGCCCAAGGTGACGATTCTATAAAGATAGTTGTGGTAATTCAATCATAAACTAATACATGGTCAATATACCCAAATACAAACAAAGGATAGAGGCCACCAACCTTGGCACCTCTAACAAAAACAAGATCACCTATGGATTAATCTTTCATGCGGAATCACCAAAAGAGACATGATAACCAGCATCATCCAACTATCTTTAGTCAAAGCTGGTACATTACATATGTTATGCTAAACAAAAGAGTTGCCTAAAGAAAATCACAATCTAACATTCCCAATGCCAATGATATCTAGTGCAGTTTCATTTTTCAGTCTCACAGAACATGTAATACTACGATAGGTATAAAACCATTCCCAATGTGGGGTAACATGAAAAGAAGCCCCTGAATCGAGAAGCCAATACCAAGAGTAAGTAGGTGAAGCATCGACGAACTAAGTAGCATCAAAAGATGAAGTAGTTAAGATATAGTCATCATTAAACTGAAGTTGCACTACATTCATCTCTTCAATCTTCATGCTAGACTTATCAAGGACAATGCTACAATCATTAGACTTTGCATTATCTTGTGCTTTCCAATATGCAATAACATGGAAAGAAGCCCTCAAATCAAGTAGCCAACACTGAGATTAAGTGAATGAGGCATCACTCAGTTGAGTAGCATCAAAAGATAAAGCAACTAAGATATAAAGGCTCAAGTTGCACTATATTTATCTATTCAATCTTCATGTTGGACTTACTAGGACAATGCTACAATCATCAGACTTTGCATTATCATGTGCTTTCATCTTGCCTTTCTCATTTCACATTTTATAGGGTTGTAGCCTAATATGACATTGATGCCCACAATAATGAAATTTCAAAGAGAACTTACATCCATGGGACTTACTATGAAATTGCCTACAAGACTGAGACTTGCCCCTATTAGGCTATGAGTCTCTACCACGATTATTATTACCATTAACATTATTTTTGCCTCTAACAGTCAATGCATGAGAAGTGTGGGTTGTGTCAATATTCTTAATTTTTACCTCTTCTGCTAGTAGGGCACTCTCTATATCATTACATTTAAAATTACCCTTAAGGGGAAAGCACTCTCATAGTAGTAGAAAAGGTGTCCCATAACTCAGGCACTGTAATAAGCAAGAATAAAGACTTGATATTATCTTCAAATTGAATTCCTTGCAATACAAGCTAGCTAAAAATGGAATGAAACTCATTCAAATGAGGAAATATAACCATACCCTCCAAGGGAAGGTCCATAAGCTTCTTTAGTTACTAGTACAACTAAGATGTAGGACTTTGCTTGTCATAAAGATCACAAATCTTTTTCAATAATGCATAAGCACCACCCTCAATATCAATGACATTAAAATATTGCATGGTCTCCAAAAGAATATTAAGAACTCTAATTACAGTAATGGTGAAATAAAGGTAGCAATATATATCAATCTAACTATGGGCAAATAGCCAAGAAAGCAAGCTCCCATTACCAGGGATATCTAGGTAGCAATTGGGATACAAGGAATGCAACTAGTAGTGATTGAGCATAGACCACTAATACAAAGACTATCACAAACTTAAAGTATCAGTAAACCATACATCCATAAGCATATACATCATGCATGTAGAAGATCTCAAGAGCACTTACATAGATTGATCAAATACACAATCGACTAAACAAAGAGAAACGATGCTTAATACATAACTAATATGCATGTATACATCACTAACACATACATAAGTGTCGGTGTCCAATAGCACACAAGAGAGAATACACATGAACCAAATGGACCTATTGTATCTAAGAACCAATCTATTCTAATTATAAGCATCTTCCACTGAAAGCAACTTCAAAATGCAAAGTGAACAAACAAAGCTCAAGACATATACATCAAGCATCGAAGAAGCCCAAGCACATCACAAATATATCTGAGAGTATAAGTGTCCAATGAAGCTTCAATACATGTAAGTGAGTAAGCATGGAAGATCAAGCAACTAGCCAAAGCCTAAGTACATCAAATGTAGCTTAAATCCAAGTGCTAAAGCATGTGATAACTATATCCAGGAGCATACATCAATGCTAGATATCACTATAGATGTGTAGCATAGCCAACATACCATGTAGGCACAATAGAGATTAAAAGCATGAAGTTCATTGTTGTATGCTTGCTACCCAAACTATAATTATCGTAATAGACACTTCAATGAATGAGCTAATGAAGCTCTAATCAACTAAAAGCCTTTTCAGAGCATCAATGTATCATTTGGGTATTACAAGCATTCCCCATAAGCATTAATAGAGCATAAACCAATTGAATGCTTGCTATCCAAACCAAAAATATTCTATTATATGTAAAACAAAGAATTAAAAACTACACAAAATCACCTCTATGAGTTCTCAGATTTGTATTCTCCTCGCATTTTTTGTTTCTATCTATAGAACACTTGAATCTGATATCGTTTGGAAAAGTTATGGCCAAAATACAAAAGTGTTGTTAAGATGCCATAACTATCCATGACTTCTACAATATGCTCTATATCCGCTCAAAATGGATAGAATATCTTCTTCTCAGCTCAATAACACTTAACAAGGCTTGGTAAGCCTTGGGAAGCTCCTCGACAAGCCACAAGCTAGAATAAGCTAGGAAAAGGAAAAACCCAATGCATACCTTGGGAGAAAGAGACAATGGCTGCTATGAAACCTTGAGCTAAAGCTTCTTTATGGTCTAAAGCAAATGATGGATAAATCTTTAAAGGATCTGTATGTCAATTGGGTCCAATCTTATACCACTATTTCATGACAGACTACATGTAGAACAACTCTTTATCTTAGACCAATTTATTTTTTTATTTAATTATAGAGAAGAGACAATGGCTATTATGAAACCTTGAGCTGAAGCTTCTTTATGGTCTAAAGGAAATGACGGATAAATCTTCAAAGGATCTTTATGTCGATTGGGTCCAATTTTATACCACTATTTCATGACAGACTACATGTAGAACAGCTCTCTATCTTAGACCAATTTATTTTTTGATTTAATTATAGAGATGTGTATCTATATAGGTTGTATACACTTGGAATAAGCTTTCTTTCAAGCTGTAGTACATGTTATTCATATCAACCTATGGAAAGTTATGGGAGTTTTAATGCAACAAGGTCTATATAGACAACATAGTCACTATTGACCAGAGGAGCTTCTAACTTAGATATTTTGAACCAAGTTTCCAATCTTATGGTCCAATATGGATGCACTAATATTGTATTTTATCCTTAGATCTAGCTCCATGAGGTATCTTGAAGATATTGGATTCTTTGTAATGTCTAAATAGAGACATGACATACTATCAAGGCTAGCAGTATGTTTCTCCAGATCATTTTATGTAGACTTTTTCTCTATCCACCACTTGGAAAATCCATATAATAAGTCATGTCCTTTGGTCTTGAGAACAAAAACATCCAAGTAGGGATGGAATGTAAAGAGTGGAAAATAGGGGTTAGCATGAGGAAAATACTCAATCAACCAACAAGGCATATAATGTGTAAAGAGACACAATTAGGGCACTAGTTTATGAATAATCAAGTCACTTCACCATCCGTTCTAGCTTTCATGGCTTCCTTTCCTTTCTAGCTTTTATGGCTTCCTCTCATTCTTCCTCTCTCTTCTTCTCTTTCTCTCCCATTCTCTCTCCTTTTTATAGTCTTCTCTCTCCTCTCTTCTCCCTCTCTAGTCCTCTTCATTATAAATGATCAATCTACTAATTAACTCAATTGAATTGCTTACTAACCAATTATGTATATATTTGCTTTTCTTTTTGGCCAAAGGAATGAGTTGACTAATTTTGTGCACAAGTCTAAAGATTTTTTATGTCAAGTGTCTAGGCATGATGTTTATCTTCTTTTTTATTGCATGTATATCACAAGAGTTCGTGTGTGCACTTAAGGGTTGAAAATAGAAATAAACAATTATTAAAGTATTAGCTCCATCATTCTAATTTGCACACAACATCTTGTATCCATATCATCTCTAATGTTTGGCAATGTTTTTGTTCGTGTGTGGATTTATTTCTAGATTTTTTTTTAATCCCATAGCTTTGTAGGTTAGGCATGTATATTGAAAACATTGGCATTGATGTATATTAGATCATAAAGTACATGTGTTATAACACATAAGATATTGAAAGGTCAAAAATACTAAAAGCTCCTAGTGGGCTGAATATTCATGCAGAACCATTATGTTACATTCTTCTATATGAATTGGAATTTTACAACACCATATATTGTAATACCCAATCCATGAATCCTAATCAATTTTGGTATTATCTTTATGATAGATTATTATACTTTGGATTCTAGCTCATATTGCTGTAGATGTGTTGTAAACATATGCATACATGCAAGTACGTGCACGTGCACATGAGCGCACACACAATGTGTGTGTGTGTGTGTGTGTGTGTGTGTGTGTGTGTGTGTGTGTGTGTGTGTGTGTGTGTGTGTGTGTGTGTGTGTGTGTGTGTGTGTGTGTGTGTGTGTGTGTGTGTGTGTGTGTGTGTGTGTGTGTGTGTGTGTGTGTGTGTGTGTGTGTGTGTGTGTGTGTGTGTGTGTGTGTGTGTGTGTGTGTGTGTGTGTGTGTGTGTGTGTGTGTGTGTGTGTGTGTGTGTGTGTGTGTGTGTGTGTTTTGTTTTATCTAAATTACCAATTATTTTACATAATTTAATGCACTTATTATTTGGAATTAAGTTGATTCTTAATGAAGATCCATTGGCTTTAAAGCTAGAATAGTTGATTTTCTAGTGCATTTCATTATGGTTGGGGTAAGATTAGTACATGCAATGTGAATGAAAGAAAACATGTCCTTCAATGAGGGTTTCCCAAAGTTTGTCTTTACATCTCTCACATCTCATAGGAGGATTTCCCAAAGTTTGTCCTTCAATGAGGGTTTCCCAAAGTTTGTCTTTACATCTCTCACATCTCATAGGAGAGAGAAAGAGAGAGAGGATTTGATTAAAACATTCATGTAGCATTTGTACACTATACAAATGTTTTAATAATAAAATATTATTTTTAAGGAGAAAAAGTGAGCATTGAGAGAGAGAGAGAGGATTGTATTGAAACATTTATGTAACATTTGTACACTATAAAAATGTTTTAATAATAAAATATTATTCCGAAGTGGAGAAAGTGAACATAGAGAGAGAGAGAGAGAGAGAGAGAGAGAGAGAGAGGAATGGATTGAAACATTAATGTAACATGTATATTATACAAACATTCTAATAATAATGAACATTTAGCATTTAATATGTACTTTATTTAATAATAGTATTATTAGTATTTTAGCATTCTAATCATAATATTATTAACATTACTAATAATAAAAAATAATTAATTAAGATAATACAAACTATTTATTATATAAAACCATCGTTATACATTAATATTAATGCCATAATGTAGAAATTACATAAGATTATATAAAAACATTATTATATATTAACATTGATGTTATAGCTTAGAAGTTTTTTATTTATTAATTATGTATAATTTTGAACATGCATTATAAAAGGAGAGCGAGTGGACATATATATATATATATATATATATATATATATATATATATGTATGTATGTATGTATGTATGTATGTATGTATGTATGTATGTATGTATGTATGTATGTATGTATGTATGTATGTATGTATGTATGTATGTATGTATGTATGTATGTACGTATGTATGTATGTATGTATGTATGTATGTGTATAGAGAGAGAGAGAGAGAGGGGGGGAGGGGGGCAAGGAGATGTATTGAGATGTTATAAGTCATATTATATAAGCATTTTATTAATAGGTATTTTAACAACAAACACTTTAATTGCACATATTCAAGTGAGTAAAATTATGACATAGTAATATTAGCATCCTAATAAGAATAAACACCTTAATAATAATAATACATTTTAATATTAATGGCACTCAAAATTAATAATTTTAAAATATATATATATATATACATAATATTATATAAAATATTTATTGCACTTGAATGTTGGAATATGACACATACAATAAATTTTGCATTTAGCAAGCCTATCATAAAGGCATCAAATATATAGCACAATAAATGACTTAGACTACTTGGCATAATAGTCAATATTTGACACAATAATGTGTGTTACCTAGGATTAGTTTCACATTCAAAAGTATATGCATCTAACATTTTGTATAGTGTGTACAAAGTTCATTCATTAGGGAAGTTAGAGTGAATTGTAACATGTTTGCGACCCTTTTTTTTTTAAAATCGATTCAAAGTACCACTATGTACATCAATCTAAAAGGAAAATTGAGTTTTTGATGAGCCCATTAGTGTTGAGAACTTTTGTGAAATGGTTAGGTATAAGTAATGCATGTAATGTTGTGCCACACTCAAATACCTTATTAGACTTCCAAGAGTCTAATAAGTAAGGTAGCCACATAATCAAATCAAGTCTCGGGGGGGGGGGGGGGGGGGGTCACTCATGAATGTATGTATATATAACGTGAGCTCAAAATAAGGGGTTTTTCAAACACCATTTTTATACATTTTTTACATACATAAGGGTGTCATATAAAGGGGTTACTTATAGATTGAATAGAAAAGGGTTGTGTTTTATTCAAGAAAAATTCACAGATTAGGATATTTATAAATAGGCCATGAACGCAAGTTATATGGAGAATATATATATAGTGAACCCCCCGAGAATCAAGTATCTAGATTTGACTTAAGATCAATATAATAGTTGTTTTTTAGGCCTTTATCATGACATACAATAAATCATTCTTCTTTCAATATAAGCTTTTTTTGTTTGAGAATATGTGAAATTGCCACACACCTCAAGGGATTGGATCCAAAGCTTAAACTTGAGCATTCACACAATCATACACTCAAAATCACTAGGTCTACAATGTATTTGCTTGAACTAGGGTAAAAGAGGAGAGAGAAAGTATGAATAACAAAGAAAAGTTTAAATAGGGGAGAGAAAGCATATACAAGGAGAGAGAATGACTAGAAATAGATAGAAAAAGCATAAACATAAGAGAGAGAAAGTGAAGCTATGGAAGATGAAGGCAAAAAGGTTGGAGATGAAGAGGGTTTGTATTACTCAATGAATGGTTCAAAAAATAATACTCTTAAATCTTAATGGGTACTATGTGCCTACGTCGGGGCTGGCGCTATGCAACAGCTTACATTTGGTGCATCGTGTCAAATTTTAAAGTATCGCAATTACTATTGGTTAGCAGATTTGACATCTTGATGTATACCTTACATGGCAATATGATTCGTGGCCAATTGAGTCCCTTCGGTTTAATGTCAATTGTCAAAAAACAATAACTAATTGATTTTCAAAATACACTTGTACCTCACAATGAATCAACATACAAAAAAAATAGAAATAATTCAACTACTCTTGCAATTTATTGATCTCACCATACAAAATAAAGAAACCAACAACATTACTTATCTCAACCATATGAATACAAAAAGATGATTGAATGAAAAGTGATTTTAAAATGTCATTGTAGTATCCCAATCATATGCTAAATGAAGAATTATGTACTTTCTAAATCATTTTACTAAAAAGAAAGCCTTCTCTTCTTATTAGAGTTATTAAAAGTGGATGTAGCATGTGGAGCATGCAATGGTGAAGCTATGATATGTCCTCTCCCAGACTGTGTTGTAACAGCTAAAAGTAAAAGAGAACTTTAAAAATATAATCTTAAATCTATCAAAATTTTATAATAAAATATTTATAAAGAAAGGGAGTAATTATTACCTGGGGGTGTGTGGGATGAAGCTCTAACATTCATCAAGCAATCAGCGAAGTTTGGATAGAACTAGTGTAAAGTAACGAAACATGTCAAATCTTGAGACTCCTAATTGCTCTAATCATTCGATATCCGACTAGTGTGGGAGTGAGATATGAAGTAATCATCTTCTATTTGTTTAACATAATAGCATTGAAAGTATCCAAAATATAGAATTTCTATATACAAAGGAGTATTTGCATTAAAAAATCCATCATTTGGTAATTGTTCATTTACTCTAACCAGAGTTCTATGAATTATGTCATCTGTAGCCACAATGTGTAATGCCTCTTGAATTCTCATTTGATAAGGTGATGCACGATGATATTCAAAAAAATTTGAGCCATCTAACAAAAAATATCAAAAATTAAAAAATCAAAATGTTATTAAAGAAGTCAATACACCTTACAATCCAAAAATAAACCCTAAAAGTAAAGAAAATTTTAAAACACCTTACAATCCAAAAATAAATCTTGAGAATAATCAAGAATTTTTTACTTTTTAAGAATATTGATTTCAATGTACTTTAAGCATAATAATTTATCTGCGCATGCTTTTGTATAAAAGAAAAAATCAAACAAAATACCTTAAATATGATTTTATTAAAACATCAATATATATATACATTAATGTACACATACACATAAAATATAGAATTTTAACATATAAAGCACTACTTCCATTAGTAATTACATCATCTAGAGTTTTAGGGATAATGCCATCAGCCACAATGCATAATGCCTCTTAAATTCTCATTTGGTAAGTTGATGTATCTTAATAATAAAAAACTATTTGATCCATATAATAGTAAAGATGAAGAAAAATAAAAAATAAAAAATTAGAATATTACTTGAAGAACCTAATATACCTTACAATCCAAAAACAAACATTAAGAACAATGAAGACAAAATTGTATACAATTAATCATCATGGTTTAGTCTTGGAGCTATAGTCTTAGTTCAAATAACTTTGGGTAGAAGAAAAGAAATAAAGGTTACAATACTTTTTGTAAAACTTCTTTATACATAATATTGATGGTACAATTTACCACATTCTCTTTTGTATCAACCAAGACTTTCAATTTGTTTGGGGACTTTACTCTTGAGGAAGCAACATACAGTTGACCATGAGTAAAGATTGGGGTCTTCATATATATCCCCAAACATGATAATGTCAAGCCTTGAGATTTGTTGATTGTCATTGCAAATGCCAAATGGACAGGGAATTGTAAATGCTTCATTGAGACAGAAAGCTAAAGTGTGGTTGGGATGAAAGTTATTCTTGGGATAAATACTTTATCCCCAATATTTATTTTTGCATCAATAACCTTGTTGTTGAATGCCTTGCATACCAGTCTAGTACTCTTGCATAGACCTTTAGAACAACTTTTCTTGAGTAATATTATTAGAGCATTTACTTTCAAAAGTAAGACATGAGGAGGAATACCTCCACCAAGGTTAAGGGAGTTTAGATATTCCACAGAGTAGAGAAATGAGTTCTCCTCTGTCTTCTCCATGAAATTAGCACTATAGTATTGCTTAACCTCTCTCAATATCAGTTGCAATGCATGGTTGTTTAATATTTCCACCTCATTGTTTTAAGGTGCAAGAATGGCATGTTCACTAAAGAACATGAAATCAATCACACAATCAATAACTTCATATACAAAATTCATCAACTCTTGCACTAACCCTCCTTTACAGCAATGCAAATGGAACTTGCAATATGTTATTACTTTGTGTGTTTTTTTTTTTACTTAATCCCAAAATACTTGCTTGAAATTTAGACGTCTTGCAACCATGTAATAAACTGGTCTTCATCTAATGTCACCCACATATTTTGTGTATGTCTTAATATATTAAAATGTTGCCACAATGTTGAACAACATATAACTGCACCAACAATATCCTCACGAGTATCCTTAAATGCTACAACATGTAATATTTGCCTAAAATCTCCACCTACTACAATAACTTTACCACCAAATGGCATATTGCACTGCATTATATCCTTTAAAATTTTGTATTTTTTCTCAAAGGCATGTCAATGTAGCATAGAAGCTTCATCCCACAAAATAAGACTCGCCATTAGGAAAAAAATGAACTCACAAATGGGCCCTTAAAAATAATATAGTTTAAGATGTAGGCCTTTTGGATTGTCCAATAGGAAGGCTAGATGTTGACATCCATGGAGGGTGAATCTTCTCTCTCCAAATCTTGGGTTTTCTATTAAAAAAAGGGGTAGTGGGGGATTAAAAAAAGGGAGAATGAATAGTACACAAAATTTGAGTTCCACTCATCTCGTATTTTTCTCCTTTTTTGGAGAATTTTCAATTTCGATTTTTTTTCCTCTCACGAAATCAGTTTGACCCAGAAGTTGAGCAACAAACCACTTTCCCTCTCTTCTCTGTACTCGTGAATTTTTGTCTCCATTGAAGCTCCTTGCTGAGAGTAATTAGGGTTTTGAGCGTTCTGCTTACCTCTGCACTTTCTTCTCCACGCAACTCCAGATTTTGGGCAAAACACAGGTACCCATCTCTCTTTGCATTTTCTCTTGTTTGCTATTTTTTCAATAGGGTTTGATGCCGTTTCTTATTGTTGTTGTTGTTTTATTACAGAGGTTGTTTGGGGCAGGAGACAGAGGTGCTCATCTCTCTCTCCTTTCTTTCCCCCCTCTCTCTATGTGTTGTTTCTCTTTTATGTTGTGTTTTCAATAGAATTTGATGTTGGTTCTAATTGTTGTTTTCTTGCAGAGTTTATTTGGAGCAAGAGGCAAAGGTGTTAATCTCTCTCTCTGTTTGGTTTTTTTTTTTTGCTGATATCTTTTCAATACAACACAATGTTAGTTCTAACCCTTGTTGTTGTTTTGTTACAGAGATCATTTTGGGTGACATTGCATAAGTGCTTATCTCTCTCTCCCTCTCTCTTTCTCTGTCTATGTTTCCTCTTTTCTACTGTTTTTTTAGTATACCTTCATGTAAATACTAACTCTTGCAAAATTGTCTTTTGCAAAGAGCGATTTGGGCAAGATTGGATAGGTGCTCATTTCTTTCTCTCTCCCGCATACTCACACAAACTCTCTCTTTCTTCCTCTTTGCATTATCCCTTTTCTACTATCTTTACAATAGGGTTTGATGCTAGTTCTAACTTAAGGATTAATTGTTGTTGCAGCACTTAACACAAGGTAGAGCAGAGATTCTGTAGCTCAATTTACAGGTAAATCTACCATATTTTGTGGTGCCAAAATTTATTCATTTAATTAGTGACTTTTATATTTGATGGGATTGATGTTTTCTTATGTCCATCATTTGCAATGGGTTTTGATTAGCAATGATTCAATCTTATCTTTAGCAAATCAGCTTATAGGTAAATTAGCCATGTTTTGTATTGCTTCTATTCATGCAGTTATCTAGATATTTTTTGCTAAAAGGGATTCATGCAAGTTTTTTTTTAAAAGGGATTCGTGCAAGTGTTTTTTTGTACATGTAGGTATTGTACAAGGTTTAGGTGAAGCATATAATTCTCCATCAATTATTTTGATGTGGTGAGTGATTCCTTTGTGTTGGATAATATGGATCTGCTGGAAGTCGATGGTTCAAAAATCCTCTGCTTTATTGGTCCTATGTGTCCATTTGGATCTCCATGCCAACTGGCAATGATCCATGAAACTCTTGTATCATATCATCCATATAACACACAATGTGTCGAGTCTTAGAATATCTCAGGTGTCAATCCAATGTGCCTATTAAGAGTTGCATGCCATGTGGCTGCTATCCTTGTAACAACTACTCTATAATACCCACATTTCATACAATGTATTGAGTCAAATCAGACTCCTATTCATTATAATAAAATTTATTTTGGTAAAATTCTCTGAGGATTCTTGTGCTATTCTTTTCATTATATTTCATGTAAATGGTATGACTAAAGTGATGTCTTGAAATTAAATCTATACTTTGTGTTGATGTATATATCTATATGCATTTCGATATCGATGTTTATGTATGTTTACAAAAGTGTAAACATCTCTTAATGCCATGTTGATTTGTATGGCATATTGGTGATTACTGGATAGACTTAAACTTCTTTACATCTAATGCGTAGGTTATAATGCCTGAGAGAAGAACAAGCATTCTCTCAATAGAAGTACGTAATAGAAAAGATGAAGAAGGAAATTGGATCACTGATACGTATCATTGCTTGTCTTGGGTACATATGCATCCAAGTATGAAGGGAGCTTTCAGGGTGAAAGCATTTGCAATTGCAGATGTATCAAAGCACTAAAAGGGTAAAATTTTAGCTCTCAGGCAAAGGAATGTTGATTCTCACCTTGTAACAGAGGCGTTTGTACAACATGTATTCATGCAAAAACAAATACACATTACACCCACTGTGCCCTTTCAACGAAACATTGCAAACAGTAAGTATTTGCAACTCATTGAGAATGAGAACTTTCATGATACCTATGTAACAACTTGTCTTATATTTATAGAAGTATACCCTTCGGATTGCTGTGATGGCAAAATGTTGAGAGTTTCACTGGTTTTTTTAAGTGTTACCATCTCGAAATTGGTAGATTGCTCTTTGAGGGGCGTATAGCTAAGCAACTCGCAAAGGTCCTTGTTTTTTTCTATGTCTCCAAGTACATATTACCCAAGGGGAGTCGAGAATATGGAACCCTTGAGTATATGCACATATCGAATCTCAATAGCATAGAATGGCCATTGTGTAGTAGCAACATTTTGCACATGTGTAGCACAAAAATTTCAGCAGACATATTGAATTCTATGAAGCCAAGCACCGACTCAAAGAATGTACATCTAAGCTGGTTCATACCAATTGCAATTTTTGCACACATGTTCAAGGAATGTAAGGGTTTGAGACGTACCAAAAGCACGTACATCATAAAAAATACATCAGAGGATTATGTAACAAGGATTCTAGGAAAAACTTGGACATCAAAAATAACTCACAGTCCTGACACAATGGAGTATCGAGTCACAACAAGGGACATGGCTTTCAAGTAAAAAATTTCTCTCTTAGTTGACTATTATCTTACTTTGGGATGAATCGCCTAACTTTCCTTTCCAATTACAGGTACTTTGTCGCACGACAAACTTTATGCCTAGTATTCAAGTATCGTAGATGGAGAATGCTCAAGGGTAAATGGTTGTGCCTTGATCAAGACATGCGTGAAAGTGCAGCTGTGGATGTTACTGTTATTTGTGAGGGCACCGAGCCCCAAGTGTTGCAAATGGAGGATGATTGGCCCTTGAGTATAATGCGCCACGAAATTACAATGTTAATGCAGAATCTACATGTTAGCTTCTATTTTAAACTAGATGGTAGGAAAATTCGAAGCCGAGCTGAGGATACTGTTACCAACGGAAAGTGTGTGGCTCCACATATTTTAGAAATTGTAGAGTCTCTCTAAAAATCCCAACACCACAAGTTGTAATATCCAACACTTGTAAATTTTTGGGTTTTTTTGGCCAATAGAATATTGTCGCTTACAAACTTGCAATATTTAAAAATTATGGTATTTATGCAAAATCATACACTTGTTATACACTTTTCACATCAACGCATTTACATATGCATGTAAACTTTATAAAGATGTAAGTAAAGCCATAACTAAATATTGTATGCGAACAACCCTTAATGGTTTAAAACTTAAGGTTTTTAAGGTAGAACTAGTTTAGTTCTTGTTTCATTGTTTCATTTCACACTTTCTCTCTTCACCTCTTTATATCCACCACATCCCTCCTACCTACTGCAATGGATGCTCGCACACACTTTGATGAGTGGATCCACGAGACTATCTTTGCCAACCAAGGTGATGAGATATTCCAGGTTTTCTCTAAGAACTTCAACCTTGAAAGCGTGCTCTCATCGTTGGATCCCCCCTTCAGGTTTTGGAAGACTTTGTGAGCACCATTGCTACATGCACATACTCCATCGAGGGATCCGACATGACTTGGGTGCCTCTGGAATAGCTCATGGTATTTCAGGAAGGGAAGAATCACCAAAAAGTGGTGAATAGGTGTCTGGCCCATGTGGATCCTTTGCATAGAGTATGTACTGTTCCCATGGGAAGTGCACCAAGTACATCACCTTTGGATCTCGTGGAGTGTGATTGCGCATTGGCAATTTACCTCCTTGCATTGGATACACCCCTAGAGGAGGAGAGCGATGAAGATACAACTCCATAGGTTATTTCTATCACATACACGGGAGAAGAACCGATTGAAGAGCTCATAAATGTTGAAGAGGAACATCGAGTGGTGACAGAGCAAGGGTTGGCTCTCATGGTGCCAACTTCTTCAGAACAGCCACAAGTCGACAAACCCAACCTTGCCTCCTTGACACCCATTGAAGTAAATGGTGTACAATACTTACTTCTATCAAATGTACTGCAATACTTGGAAATGAAGGAAGAAGAGTTATTTTCTATCCTAGTGAGGGATTCAATGGAAGACGTGATCGATTATGATTACATGGATGTGCATCCAACAATGGCAGAGATTGGAAGATATGATGGCACAAGCTTAGATACTGTGAGTGTGATCATAGCAGCACAGGAGCATAATACCTCGGTTAAAGAAGATTACCTTATTCCCGATGTTGAATTTGAAGCACTACAACATGATTTGTTCAGACCAAGGCCCTAGCTTCATGCCAAGGAGTTTGTAGATCCCTCTGCCCAAAGAGGTGCCTCCCTGATACACGAGGAAATAAAGATATAAGATGATGTAGAGAAGGTGAGATTTCTAACTACCATATATTTTTATGCAATGAAACTTGATGGTAGGGTGTGTCGGGTCCCCCGGAGTCCACCGGTGAAATCTTGGCCAAAAATGATGCCTGCAACTGCCTTGTTCGAAGTATGGTGTTTTTGGCCAAGATACGCCAGGGCAGCTACAGGCATCATTTTTTGCCAAAATTTCACCGGTGGACTCTGGGGGACCCGATGCACCCTACCATCAAGTTTCATCACTTTTTGATAACTCTAGGTTAGTCGCTAAATATATTGTTTGATTTGACTTTGTCATTCAAGACATACTATATATAGATGACTTTGCATTAAGGCAAGGAGGAGCTCGACATGTGGACCGACGCAAGGATTCAGCTCTTAAGGAGTATATCGATAACCTTGTTACAGATTTGGTGGTCTTCCATAAGAAGTGCTCACCAGGAGGGCAAGAAATAATTATGAAAATTCGAGCTTTGACCAAGTTTGGACCTTTTCGAGCGATACCTGTGACATCTAGCTTAGAGAAAGTGGTGCTAATCAAGCGGTCAAAGCTTCTTGTTTGATCAAACACGAGGTGGAGCTATGTGTGTGCTTGTGACATTAGGCGACCTCACTAAAGTGTTGGATCCGCTTCACCTGGAGAAAGAGCTAAAGGGTGAGCACATCATTTTTGAAGCAAAGAAGGAACTTATATTTTCATCGAAAGCGCCCTCCCCTCCACCGAAGAAAAAGCTAAGGAATAATTGAGAGTTCTTGTTGGCTATTGGCTTTTTGTATCTACCATCACTAACAACCATCACATGTAATTTTCTTGATGAATATAAAAGATACTTTACTTTGTCCCTACAAATAAATATTTATTAAATAAATGTGTAGTTTGTATAAGTGTAACGATTATGTGTGGTATGTGAATGACGCATTCGCATACGTTAACATAATTCAATGCATAGTATTGCACTTGCGATTGTATAAGTGTGACGATAATGTGTGGTACGTGAATGATGCATCCACATATATTAACATAATTCAACGTGTAGTACTATACTTGCGATTGTGCATAAGCAATAACATAACTTGCATCCATACGTATTACTACTTTTGATGCGTTCGTACGTTAAGCAAAAATTAAGAGTCATGCGTTTCAAGAAACAAAAAAAAAACAACTTTACTCAATTATTTGAATTCAGTACACATCGCATGAGATATTATGCATATATAAATAAATATTCCAATGTGAAAAAGTATACAAAATTTTTTAGGCTTCCAAGATGTTATGGCGATGTAACACTCATTACAAACCTTGCATCATTAATCTAGTGAACTATGGCGAGGTCCCCTTGCCGTATCGAAGCCGAATGATAAAGTTCATGTCTTTGTCTGTGATTGTAACACTCTTTGCATGGATGGCTGCAAGCTGTGTATCATTGAACAAGTCGATGAGAAACCCCTCTGCAGCGGTTTGTAGGGCCTCCATGGCTGCAGCAGTCCACCTTCCTACTGGTGGGCCATCCCGCACTCGTGCCCAAAATCTTCCCATCCCTTTCAGCTCCAAGTCTTGCATGACTTCTCGAACAAATTTATGAAAAGAACTTTTTGGGATGAGGAGCTCGTATCCGCGTTGGATTCTCCTTATCTCTCGAAGAGCGACAGTGTCCGGTTTCCATCTCCTCTTCTTCTGTGGTAGTCCTTGTGCTCTACAAGGAGCACCTATTGCTGCACTAGAGGAGGCTCCACCTTGTGCTCCAGGTGGCGGGCCTTGGCATGATGTCTTCCCGGGGCCAAAACGGCGACATGCTTGCTTGGTCCGTGCCATGCAAGCTCAAGGAGGGCAAGACAGAGAAGAGACAAAGGTTGGGGATGTGAAAATGAGAAGAAGAATGAACTTTTAACCCATTTAAACCCCAAAACCGGGTTAATGGAGCTTCATACGCACTGTCCATCCCGTGATCATAAATCCATAACCTTATATCGAACTGCGACGAAACTTCACACGCGCACTCGTTGAATGGCCAAGAGCCCTTCTTTTTTTTGAAAAAAAAAGTGCATGCAGGCCCCTGGTCCAAACTCTGGCGTCTGGAGCCACTTTCCTTGAAAATACAGCGAAGATGCACAATCAATGTTGAGAGCGAAGGACAAGTGTTAAATTTTAATTCATATTTTAAGGGTGCATACAATAGTTTTGCACTGGGACATAGTCATATGTCCAATGCACGAGGATAACACTATGCCAAAAAAGATAACATTGCAAATTGTGTTCATTCCATTGGAACGAATGCATCCTTCACTGCTTGAAGATTTCTTACAAGTTGAAAGTCCTTGGGACTTACAATGATGCGCTTCGCATGTATTGCACAACGTTGAGCATCAGTCATCAAGTCAACTAAAAAGGCCTCTGCAGCACACTATAAAGCATGAAGACATTCTTTTGTGAAGCAATCAGGTCTATCCTGACCTTGTACCAAAAAACACCTCCTGCTTTGTGTGCAATAGAGGTCTTGCACAATCTCATGAACAAGTCTCAAGAAGCTCGCATTCGGAATGATGAGATCAAAAGAGCGTTGATACCTTCTAATTTCTCTCAAGGCCACTGTACCTGGCTTCCACTTGTGTTCTTGTGGGGATGCTGAGGAGGACCCTTGTGAGGGTGACTTGAGGAAGGTGGATTAGGTTGAGAAGGGGGTGCATCTGAGCTAGTAGATGCTCCAAGGGGCTGAACACGATATAGGGCTCTGAGCAGAAGCTTATTTGCAACTACCTTAGACCTAGCCATCTTTCTTGCACAAGAGATGTGAGAAATCAATGAATAAGATAGAAAGTGAAACCCTCTTTTATATAACCCTAAACTGTGAGACTCATTCACATAGATGCACACTCTCTCTTTCTCTCTTAAACTATGAATTGCATTCACACTGACTCACATTGTTCATCTTACTATCTTAGCTCTTTTTGAACCCATTTGCTACCTTGTCGAAGCCTTGTTTCTAGCCACTTGGCATGGTTTTCTTTGGCACTTGAGGCTTCATAACGCACTCTTTTAGTGACACGACGTGATTCCATCATGTCTGCAGCTGATTCATCAGCACTTTCATTTGCTCCCTTTTGCGAGAGTTTAGCTTCATCCGCTACTATAATCCTATACCACCAAGATAGCAATTGGATCATTGGATTGCTACCATTCACCCCTCCACCATGATCAGTTTTTCTTTTGTCAGAGAGAGAACCAGGGAGAGAGAAAGAGGAGAGAGAAGACTGTAGAGGAGAGAGAAAGACTGCAGGAAGAGAGAGAAGAAGAGTGATAAGGAGAGAGAAAGACTAGATTTAGAGAGAGAAAGACAGGAAAGAAGGGGAAGCCATAGAAGCTGTGAGCAAGAAGGGAGAGAAAGATTGTAATTGTATTAATGTGTCAAAAAGATGTGAAAAATTACATCTTCTCTCCTTTTATACCAATATCAGTGTGACATGGCATAATATCAATATTATTAACACTTATTTGTTATTCCCAGCTTCTTACATCTTTGGTATGCACCACGCGCTATCCAATGTGAATTTTCCATCCCTTGTGTGGACCAAATTCCAATGCTTCCCTTTTCTGCAAAGTATGGCCCATGTGCCTCAAGGATATGCTACAAAGACACATATCACACATGAATAAAACTATACTCAATAGTTTATAAAGTTCATACAATTTTAAAATATTAACTTAGTACGCACCATGTAACGTGTGACAAAGCTTTTGTCCCATGCTTCCACCATGTTTTCATAGAAGCTATGCACAACATTGATAAATTCTTGCTTATCTTCATTGTTAAATACCATCTTGCGAAGTAAGGGAACCAATTTATTAAGGCTTATCCAAACCTTAGCTTTGGCCAATCTTGTTTTTCCTTCATTACTTCGATCAAGAACTGCAAAATGTAAATTTTTCCACCCATCATAGTCCTGTGGCCTACGAACCATGACATTCCCTTCCTCATTGATGGGTACTAAGAGAAACTTCCTAGCCTTTGCTCCTCCAAAGCAAGGCTTTTTTGGCAAGTTACCAGATTTTCCTAATCTCTTCTCATCTTTTTCAATCGTCACTTGATGCTTGTGTAGCCCAATTTCTGATAGCACTCGCTCCACATTCCTACACGTTGCAATGGCTTCTTTTTCTGGTTGCATCCTATAAGCAAACCAAATGTATCCGTATATAAGTTTCTCCATGATTCTGACAAAAGCATGCAATGAACAAATGTGAATACGATCCAAGGGAATGTTGAAGATGGGCCTCCAAGTGGGATCTTCTCTATTGCGCGTCGGTGCAGCACTTGTCACCTTTCGCCAGTTCTTCTTTCCGTCCTTCCCTTCCACCCTCTCTGTCAAGCAATATAGGCATGGATTCTTTGTATTTGCACCATTGGAGATTCCACGCATGCATTTTAAAGTTTTCAAGTCTCCTGCAAGATGCCATTCAACCAAGTATTGACCATACCCTTCAACTGAGAGCATCTCACCATGTTCCTGACGATCGATGATGCTTGGAATGCTTGTGTGCATAAAGAATAGCTGCAACACCTCAAATGTTTCCTTAGGAACTTCAAATGCAGTGAGCCACCACAGATGGCGCTCAGATTGAACACTAAAGTTCCTTGGGTTGTTCTTGTCAAATTGTAAAGCTCTATTCATCAGAGTTACACTAACTCTTTCAAGCTTTACTCCTTTGACGACCTCACTTTCATCTAATTTTATAACAAACTGCAATTTACCATTACATTTCTCAACAGACATATTGTAGTACATTACCATTGCCGACTGCACCTTGTTCAAATCTAAATAGTAATTATTGAGTTCAGTGAACTTCACCTCATATGAATTTTTGGTCCCAACCTTTAGTGTTTCCACACATTGAACATGCATGGGATCTCCTATCAACTCCAAAACCTTTGTATTAAGTTGCCGTCGGGCCTCTATTAACTTTGAAGGTTGAGGAAGAGGCACGATTCTATTTCTCTTCAGCACATGACCAAACCTAGCCTTCACACCTTTGAATATCTTTGAGTAAGTCGTTGTGCTAATGTCGGCCCTGTCACAAATAGATTGTGCATCCACAGTTGAGAACTCATTTGACACATCTTTTAATGTGCACTCAATCACCTTTTCCTTCATAGCCTCAAAGCGTTTTTCAGTGTACTTGCCTTCAGCAATCTACTAATACATGATCCAACCTCACCCTCACCTAGGTTCTCTTTTTGAGCTACCTTACATGCTTTGATACGTCGCTTCCACTGGCCACTATTCACACTTAACTCATTGATTGGCTTCTTCTTTCGTTTGTGCTCCTATGTTAGCTTACTGTTGATCTTTCTCAAGTCTTCCAATTGTGCCTTTGCCTCCTCATATGAGATACCAATGTCATGGATAGTGTCCTGCATTGAAATGATTTGATTGTTTTGTTAAATTACATTGTCATTCAGTTGTACCACTTGTCCTATGAGCTATTGTATATGAAGTTGATGTGCAGCGATCACATCATGGCAAATTTTTATGGTTGCCTAGCAAGTTGTAAATACTTTGAACGTCTGATCATTGAGCCTCCTAGTATAACCAAGTAACCCATTTTCACCCTCGCACACATACTTCAGCAAATTTGTGATTCCTGAGAAAGTTGGAGGTCTATTGTTTAAGGGGTCAATTGGGTAGATTCCCCCATCAACCCACAAATCCTGATGTTTCAATCCCATTTGCCTGTAACTCTGCAAAACCTGAGGGTTGACACTGGTACGCTGAGTTCTTTTGAATAATGGGGCATATTCAATCTCTACCTCAATATGCAGCTCCTTCTTTTCTCTATTCATTTTACTATTGATAGAAATGGGGAACCTACTTGGTTGTCACGAGAGGTAGAGTGGAGATGCACAGAGAGGCACACAAAGGTGCCAAGGGAAAGGAGGGTGTAAGTAATTCATTCTGTTAATGAAGGTTGCATAAACACAGAGAAGAGGTCACAATAGAGCCATGAGAGAGTATAGATATGAGGGGAAATAGCTCAAAGGGTAGGGATGTCCAAGACTTTTCGTATTGTTTATATTTCTATTTTGCCTCCAAAAACATCTCCAAAAAACACGAAATTTGACCAGTTGGTTTGTTTTTTGACCAAAAGCTAGGATACAAAAAATCCCCAAAATATCTTAAAAGGAACTTCCAAAAATTCATTTTCCTTGTTCTCTATTAAAAAATCAATTACCTCGTATCTACTAATCATTTTGCATTGAAAATGAAGCACCACACTCCCGTAACTAACTCCTTGAATATAAATTTTGGTTAAAAAAGACTTCTTCAATGAGAGAGAAGGAATCTGAGTATATCTTTGTAGATAATATAAAAAGGGCAAAACAAGATTGCAAAAGTGGAGAGAGAGGAGGATTATTTTACTATTCTTCTCTCCTATTTTCCTTGTTTTAAGGAGAGAGGGGGAGCTAAAAGGCCCATTTGTGAGTTCATTTTTTTCCTAATGCTCTTTTAACAATGTTGCAAGATGACTTTGAACATGTATATTGCATGTAGAATGATAATCTACTTACAATGGATTTTTGAATTTTGAATGGGTTGTACAACCATGTGGCAAAAGTAATGCAGCAATACCAAAGGAGTCTATGGCTATGGCAATGTGACCTTGACTCTACGAAGCTTTGCAAGTAAACATTTGTATAGTAACATTTTTTCAAAACTAGGTGAACCATCCAAGAAAAATGATTTTCCTAAACCACTATCAATAGCATTTATTATTGCCATAAAGGAATTCCTTTGTCCATCATTTAACATAGCTTCCATAGCTAAAAAAGTTCTCTCTTGTTCTGCCTTATCATAAACACATTCATCAAGGATAAGAGGGTTTGCATAGTCTTGCATTACTAGCTCAGGTAGTCCATGAAAGTCTGCTAAACTACATCTATTTTGACCTAAATGTTGTTGTATATGCATCAAAGCTTGATTGCTTGCCTCTTCTTCCATGTTTTGCAAAAATAATTGATGTGTTATATCCTCTATTAGTGGTACTAAAAACTCTTCCCAGAGTGCACCAGGTTGAGTAGGCGAAAAAACATCAAGATGGACACAAATAAATTTCTCAATTGAGCACCTATTTGTATCAATGCAACATCATGCAAGCACATTTGCCATTCAAGATTAGTTTCCAACATTCCCTTTGCCATGCAAGCCTCCTTAAACATTGGATATGTCACATTATCAATTGTGCATAATGCCTCAAAGAAAGTGCACCTCTTGCATATAGCGAGTAATAAATGCAAATGGTTTTTTTTTTGCATGTAGGTGCAACAAAATATATTCAAACACATGTATTTCCTTGCTTTCTCTTTGTCCACATTTTCTTTTGTGCATTCCAAACCCAATGCATTAGAAAGTCTTGATAGAGGATTGTACTAGCATCTAGACGTAGATGATTGCAAGTAAACCATTCAATGAGAGTAGTTTTTGGACAAGTAGCTCTCAATCTCATCTACATTTTGTGCATCAATATCATTGGATACCAAACCGTGCACAGTTATAAATCAGATGGTCGTGCAATCATGGCCTTTATACACATACTTAAATAAATATTTGACAACAAAAATTGTATAGCAAACCTCAACATTTATATGAGCATTATACTTGGAACTCAAGTAAGGATTCAATGGCACTACCCATCGATTATCTAATTTCTTACCATTTGAATTGTGTGTTTTTCCATCTTGTCGACGTCTGTACAAAGGATAACCAATTTTATCAACTATAGTTGCACGTATAATCTTTTTTGGATAGCCCTTTCTACACTATCCATCCATCATGCAAGGACTTCTTTGATTGAATACACCACATGGACCATGTATATTACATTTAGTGACAATTTGATAAAGATCTAAAAACCTTTTCTTATCAGGTAGCTCAGACACACCAGTCTATCATAATGTTGTGGTTCTAGTGACTTTAAAAAGCATGTCTCTAATATTAAGAGTGTGTGCAAATGAAGTAAGCCTCTCTTTTGGAACACTATCATAGATACATATCCAACAGCTTTACTAAATAGTTCCTTTTTTACTATCATATGCTTCATATCCTTGTGTCTCAAATGAAAAACTCTAGCAATCAAATATGATCAATCATATGTAGATTGCCCAAGTAACAAAGCATCTTTAATTTTACACCACTTAAGATTACATGTCATGGTGATAAATAAATTAGGTTTCCTTTATTGCGCAAAATTGCCATGGCATGTTGATATAATTGGTACATGAATCTTGTCCACCTATGAAGCTAGATAGTAACACTATTCTTTTGCTACAACAACCCTAGTAACATTGTTATCAATTGCATTTAAACCATTGACCATATCAGCCAATCCCCTATAGATTTCAACTCCAAAGTTGCTTGATTACGATGACACCAAGCATATCTACATTGCTCAATGCTACAATAAGCATCCACAATATATTGTTGCAACAAGCGCCCACCACGCAATAGACATGCTTTGGTATCATCACCAATTTGAAGTCTGAAATTATCATATTGCATTTAAGAGACACAATCTTTGTTTGGAAGATTGTTGGTAATAATATGAAAATCCACATCTGCATATGGAACTCTAGTATGCCATCTATCCTCTCCATTTGGAAAGAGAAGAACATATAGCAATGGCATATAAACCTTGTGTAAGTTAGAAATGAAATTAGCTAGCCTTGGTCAATGTAAACTTGAATGTTATGATGATTGAGCGTGTCATCATCACCTTGTCTAAGCATGATTGCAACAACCTCACTTACAATTGGACTTGAATATCATCTAGATGTGGATCAATTCTAAAAAATTGACATTCTTATTTCCACTGATGGATTGAGTTGCAAGCTTAGACTGACTACTACAAAGGCTTGTGCATAAACATTGTGATCATGCATCATTTGTTGAAGCTCCTCTAGTAAGTCTAGCAAAAGTCTAGGCAAAATATCCATGCGATTCAATAAATCTTGCTCACTATCATAAATGTAAAGTTATGCAAAATTTGGTACTTGTTTTCCATCCTCACTTCACAATAGGAAACATATGCGTTGATATATTGATCCATGGACCCAAAAGGTATATATGTTCCCATTTTGAGGCAAAAGCTCATCAAACTTTGCACCCATTGAAATAAAAGCCAATGCATTATTGTAAGCACGTATATATTTTTTGAACTCTCTACTGTGTGGATATGAGCCATCGAACAAATTACTTAGAGGTTGCAATGGTTGCTCTTACATTTCCTTCTCTACAACAATGCTTCCAATGAAAATTGAATGCATTCGTTTAGTTTCAGATTGCCACAACTCAGCCATACAATGCTTACAAACCTTGGAAAGTGTACCAATTGTATGCAAGTCAACATTTTGAAAGTGCAATATTGTTGTGCATGGATGAATATCCAAATCAGGTGGTATGTCATGGAGAATTGAAGAAAATCCACCATTTTGAGGAAGAAATACAGCTACTAGAATCCTACATTGGTGATCAAATATCTCTATATGTGCAACTACAGTATGGATATCTGCATTGCCTTCTTGAGAAAGGCTAGGTGATTGAACTTCAAAGGGCATTAATGATGCACCTAGCATTTAAGCACTTGCAACACTCGAATTTGGAGCTTGAATGGCATAATTGTCTCTATCTGTTGTACTACAATGCAAGGATTATAATTATTTTCTAGCTCTTGCCCTCTGTCTATCTTCAGCCCTAGTAGCATCAAGTATTTGTCTACGCACGCTCAATCCAACATTTGAATTATTTAGGCTTTGATTGTATTGTCGAGTTGTGGTAGGTATTTGCACTTGAAAGGATAGCAATTCATGAACGCCAAATGTAGATGCAACATGGTTATCCAACATTTGAATATCTATATTGTGGATAGTTGCATTTCCTTCTTGACTAATAGCACATTGTTGAACTTCCAAGGGTAATAATGGTGCAACTAGCAATTTGACACTTGTATCGCTTGCAAGTAGATCTTGAATGGCATCATATCTATTTCTACATGTTGTTTGCAATCTGATGCAATCACTACAATTTCTTTCTAACCCTTGCCATGCACCTACGTTCAGCTCTACTAACATCAAACATTTTCTTACACATACTAAATCCCCCATTTTCATTATTTATGCTTTGATTGCAATGTTGAGTTATAGTAGGCATATGCACTTGAAAGGATAGCAATTCATGAAAAGTATAGCAAGATGCAACATTAAATTGATTGGCTTAGCATAGATCATCAGACATTTGAAAATTAACATTGACTCCATTTCTATCATCTTGTCATGCATATCTCCTCATGTAATCCATTCCTAAATCTTGCAACTTGCCTATGTTTATCTCCAAGCATAGAACATGTTGGGAGCTCCATTGTTGAGGATAACCTAAGATGAGAAGAAGCAAAAATGAGTATTGTGATAACAATTTTCACAAATGCCAAGTTTTCTAAACATTATTTAGATATTATTACACTTCCAGGAGCATAAATTTTCAATATTTTAATCAGACAGAAGCAACAATGTAATCTCACATAGGCATAATTCAAATTGAAAAGAGATATCTAAGTCCAGATGTTTTGAAATTCCACTAATCCAACAATAGAATGAACATTTCTATTGGAGGATTTGCAAAAAAAGTCTTGAAGAAAGTATATTTGCTAATTGTATTATGCATTTGATGATGAGTCGATGTGATGATTTATGTGGTCTAACATAGCAAAGAACTTATTCAAGCAAACTTTCAAAGATGTGACTTGAACATAAAGGGCAATGCTATCACTTGCAAGCAAGTTGTCATTCTTCTCAGCCAATAACTCAAACACACCATCCGCTATACGATTATTGCTCTTAGCTGCAACTTATCTTCACGATTTTCCAAAGCCCACATTTCCCAATATTTGCAAGCAAACTCATAGATTTCTCCTATGTAGCCCTTTATTTCACCTATATCTTCCATTAAATTTAGCCCATTGACTAGGCCTCCTTCATATCTTTCTACCAATATCTTCTCAATCCTTTGAAGACAATGACCGAGGGAGATTGAAGTTCTTTGATGCTTGTATATACTTTTTAATTGCTTCTCAATTGCATCCAAGCGATGCATGAACTTAAGGGATAAAACACAATTGTTGTGTCCTTTGACATGTTTAAGGGTACATCAAATTGACCTCCTCCTTGCCATATATTTGATTTTACACACTATGAATTTTGGAGTGCATAAAACAATGTCTGGTACACAAACATTGTTTCTTGCATATGAGGCCTCCACATACTCCATGTTGCCATGATTATACAAAGTACTCAAAGAGACAGACACACACACACACACACGCACGCACGCACGCACGCACGCACGCACGCACGCACGCACGCACGCACGCACACACACACACACACACACACACACACACACAGAGGATACATTTTCTTAAAGTAAGTGAATATTGACCTAGATGCACTAAAGAGTCTCCCAATCTCTTATGGGAGACTTTGGCAAATGTATGCATCAAGCTACAATTAACACATAAGTCACAAAGTTAATCACATCATTCAAAAGGCAAAAACTCAACCATATCTTTCATCAAAAACCTAATGCATAAACATGATAGTAACAAAGATGATAATAAACGCCATTAATATGCAATAATATACATGCAAACATAAAACCAAGAGTAACATCAATATATACACAACTCTAAATATATAAAATGTATATGTACACACTCTTAATATGCATTAGCAAGACATTTAACCATGCATCATCCATAATATATATCTTTATATATATACATAAATATGATCCATTTAAAGCTTTAATATACACACATAGATCAAAGCATTAATATACACACATATATAAAACATATATAACATACACATACGGACCTCTAATATACATATTCAAAACATTTAAGCATGCATTAATATACAAACATACTTAAAACCAATAGAATATATTATTGCACACCTTCCTAAACATATAAAACATATATATACACATCTTTAATATGTGCCATCAAGACATTTAACCAAGCATTCATGTATTTGTATACAAAGATTCACGAAACCCAAAAGCATCACACACACACACACACACAAACCCCTCTCTAAACATATAAAACCTATATGCACACATCTTTACTATGCATCATTAAGACATTTAACCACACATCATCTTTAATATATACACATATAAAAAACATGTAAAATGTATACATACACACTGATGATGGTCATAATCATTACATATAAGCATGCATTGATATATAAACATACATAAAACTGAGAGAGAGAAATAGAGTATATGTAAGTGAACCATAAAACTAACCTTTAAATGTTGCCTGTGTAGTATTAGTTACACTAACAATACTACCCGCACCATGTATTAGTTACCCACACACCTGTATATTACAAGTGGTGGGTGCCCATCAATGTCACTTTATTTTTTATTCTTTTAATGATATTTGAATAAAGGGAAGACCAGTCATATGTAGTGATTGTTGGAGTTCCCACATCACATGTCTCTCTCTCTCTTGCTCTTGCTCCTTCCACCATAGCTCTTGCTTCCGCTCCGTGCTTCCACTTCAAGGCTTACTCCCTTCAACTAGCATTAAACCATCTTCCTTGAAATCTTAAGCTCGAATCCACATTGCTTCAACTTGTGGAGAATACCTTTAGCTCATAGTTTCAATGGCAACCATAGATTCTTCACCCCAAGGTATGCATTGAGCTTTACTATCTTCCCGACTTCTTCCTATCACTCAAGGCTTATTTTAGGGCTTCCCTTGGACCTACTGGAGCTTCCCCAATGCCATATTCAACTCAACAATGGTAGCAAGAGTGGCCAATAGTTCAACATGAATTACACCAATTTGTTGACCTCCATCCCTGATAAGTTTGTTTCTCATCTTCAACTCTTAAGCACTCTTTTGTAATCACTTGGTATTGTACCCAACACCTTTGGCATGAGTTTGGGCATATTGGAATGCTATGGGACTAATTTGAGCACTTTTTGACTCATTTTTACAAATGTTTTTTTTTAAATTGTTATAATAAGTAGGGCTAAATGCTATTTTATTGGAGAAACTTTATGCCTATTGCTTGTCGATGCTTTTTGAGCATTTTGGATGCTAGGCTAGGTATATCATTGAGTTTACATGCTTGGTTATGCTTCTGAATTGCTTTTTGAGCTAAGATTCGATCTTTGAATCTTGACATTGCATTTACTATTATGTATAGTTATTTGATGTTTTAGTAAGAGCTTTGCAAGTTACTTGGGTCATATGCTCGTGGATATAAAGTTTCTTGGATCTTGAATGTATGGATGCCTTTCACATGATGTTTTGAGCTTTGTTTGCTTGTTTGACATTTGACTTTTGTTCTAGTGGGAGAGACTACTTGACACTTAGATATTACATCGAGCATTTGGTTATGTAGTTGAGCTTGAGGGTCTTACAGTGAGATTGTAGGACTTGATGACATGTACATGTGCTTGTCATGCTTTATGTACACAATTGATGCTTAGTGGACTGATATGAAATTACTCTTGGGTTGGCACATATCTCTATTGTGATATTGTCAGTGATGTATGCATCTTGGTTGAATTTATATTGAGCTTTTGTTACATTGCTCAATTTGTTGTGCCTTTGCTTGGTCTCCTCTGTTACGTATGAGACCCACTCTATGCATGATGGTTATGCCTATGGGATGTATCTCAATCTAACACATTGATTCTTGAACAATTCTTGGTGCCCATTGCATATTCACTCATCATTGCTAGTTGGAGCTATTTCTTGGTAGTGTAGTTTATCTTATATCAATGATTGCCCTCTTTTGGCATTGATTTCTTACTTATTATGTACTTTATTTTTAATATGCTATAATTGTAGTTTACTACACTATTTATGCGAGTAGTCACCTCCATTTGAAAGTTATTTGCATTGATTTGTGGATAGTTCATTACTTGGTCAGCACCCCTTGTTTTTAGCTTGATCTAGCAATGGTTTTGGGGCAGATTTGTAGGTTATTATAGCAACATGTTTTTCCCTTCTATGCATTTACTTGGTCTTAGTATGGTTGGTGTTTCCAATGATACTGCTATCTTTAATATCAACAAGTTAGATGGCACCAACTACAACTATTAGAAGACCCGAATCTAGCAAGTTTAGGTACATAAAATGCAGGTTAAGCCTTTGAAATATGAGGATGTGAAACCCAAATATATTGATGTAGATGATTGGGTTGCATTAGATGAGCTATGTAAGTCCACCATCATATTGTCCCTCTCTAAGCAGGTGTTCTACAATGTTGTCTCTAATGGGTAGTCTTATACATGGGAATTATCGAAAAAGATTCACAATGTCTATGACAAGCAAAGCCCCATTTCTCAGATATATTGATTGAAGTAACTCATGGACCTTCATGTGAAGGAGAGTACTTCCATTTCAGTCCACTTAAATGAGTTTTATTCCATTCTCAGTCATTTGTCTTCATAGGGGATTGAATTCAATGGCAATCTCCCCCGTTGTTCCTCTTGCTTACATTGCTTTAATCATGGGATGCATTTCGTACTACATTGTGTGTAAACATGCCTATTGATGGGCTAGACTTATAAGGTGTAGAGGATGCACTCTTGAATGAAGAGGTTAACAAAAAGAATGTTAATGCTTCCTGCACCTCTCATGCTTTAACAGTTAGAGGCAATAATGGTAGGAGCGGAAATGGCCATCATGGGAGAGACTCTCAGTGGTCTCAATCATGTGGATAGTCTCGTAGTAAGTTACATGGCCGTAAATCCTCATTGACTTGTCATTACTATGGGAAAGTAGGGCATATTCAATCACAGTGCCATAAAATGCATGAGGACAAGTGTAAGGAAACAGGCAAGGGTAAAGTACATGACAAAATTTATGATCACAGCATTGTCCCTAACAAGTTGGGCATTAAGATTGAATAAATTAATGTCATGCATACCGATTCTGATTATGATTTCATAATTGCAGCTTCTTCTCTTGATACTTCACAGCTAACTAATGCTTTGTCAGGGTATACTCAATGTTGGCTGATAAATTCAGGGGCTTCATTTCATGTGATCCCTCATAGAGAGTGGTTCCACTCCTATTGCAATTTGATTCGATCTGTCCGTTTGGGTAATGACATGGCACTAGAGATAGTTGGTATCCGTGATGTCTAGCTATAGTTGGTATCGGTGATGTCTAGCTATAGTTTGGTTCATGTTGCATGTTTACTCTTCATAATGTACGTCATGTATTGGTTCTCATCACGAAGAGCCTTATCTATGTTGGAACTTTGGATGATGTAGATTATGTAGTTTCTTTTGGTGATTCCTCATGGAAGATTGCCCGTGGGAATCTTGTCATTGCACATGGTGCTAACTCCAATACTCTCTACCCCTTGCTTGGATCTAGGTTAGTTGACCATACTTTGGCTATGGATGCAGTTCCCCATGTATCTCTTTGGCATCGTTGCCTTGGACATATGTCCTTGAAAGGAATGAAATGCTTACCCATCTGTAGTATCTTCCACCCCTTGACTATAAGTGCTTTGAGTCTTTTGATCATTGTTTATATGATAGGCAAACATGTAATACACATAAAAAGTCTGGTATGGCACACATGGGTGAGCCATTGGCTCTTGTTCATTAGGATGTATATGGTCCAATACCTTGCAAGTCATTAGATGGCACGAAGTATTTTGTTACCTTTATTGATGACTATACGTATAAAGTTTGGGCATATCCTATTAAGCAAAAGTTAGAAGTCTTGCCTAGATTTCAACGTTGGCTTGCTTTGATTGAGAACCAATCTGGGTATATGTCTCTAAAGTCTTTGAGCAATTTTGTGACAAGAGGGATATTAAGCACCAATTGGCTGCCTCGTACACCCCATCTAGAATGGTACGGCTGAGTGCATGAATAGGACAATTCAAGAGCAAGTTCACAGTATGCTTAGCTAGGTAGGCTTACCACAATATTTTTGGCCTGAGACAATTACTATGGTCGTACACTTGATAAATCGGTCCCCATGTATTGCTCTTGACTATCAAGTTGCAAAGGAGATATGGTTTGGGAAACCCCCCTCATATGCACATTTGTGTATCTTTAGTTGTAAGGCTTTCTACCATGTTCCCAAGAACAAGCGCAATAAGCTAGATCCTAAGTCTAGAAAATGCATCTTTCTTGGTTATGGAGATATAGGTGAGATGGGCTATCGCCTATGGGATCTGCAAGCTTGGAAGGTTATCAACAACCATGACGTTGTTTTCCATGAGGAGTGTTAGCCTTCAAACGAACAAGGTGGAAAAGCTGGAAAATCTAAAGCAGAAGACAAGGCCAAGGCAAAAGTGAAACATAAGACAAAGGCGTGCCAAGAAGAATCTGGAAACACAAGAAGCATAAAAAAGTCCTAAATCAAGGAAAAAGGTGCATGAGAAAAAGCGCGAGTCTATACTGTTGTAAAAAAGCGCAAGGCACACCATGATTTATTTTAAGAGTGCAAGGCTCTCACTCGTGCAATTTGTAAATGTAAATAGGCGATGGAAAGAAAGCTAGGAAGATAGGAGAACAATGGGAAAAAGGGTCGACCATGTAAAAAAGGGGATAAGGGGGTGACCGCCCAAAAGGGATTTAGGGTTTTGTATATAAAGTTGAAAAGTGAATGAGAAGATCATTATTGTGTGTGGCCAAAAGTGGCTCTTCTTCTTCTTCTTCTTCTTCTTCTTCTTCTTCTTCTTCTTCTTCTTGCTTGCTTGCTTGCTTGAGCTTATGCTTGAGAGAGGGAGTGTGAGAGTGTGAGGGAGTGAGTGTGTGAGGGTGAGGGACGGGGAGGAGAAGCTCTCCATCTTCTCTTCTCTTCTTCTCTTCTCTTCTCTTCTCTTCTCTTCTCTTCTCTTCTCTTCTCTTCTCTTCTCTTGCTCGCGGCAATGGAGCTTGGAGCATGGAGCTTGCTTGAAGCTTGCACTTGGATCGTGGAGCTATCAGAGTGCGTCGGAGAGGAGGTAACTCAATCCGCATGGAGGTAAGCTCACTACACTCGTAGATATGGATGGTGTGTCGGCTATGTGAGAGGTAGCCATTAGTGCTCGGCTTGGAATGCTTGAAACAATAAGCGGTCCGTGGGTCTTGGCGGTTGACCAAAAACTCCCACATTTTGGTTCCATTGTCGGGACCAACGGATTCAAGCCTTGAGCACTTATGTGCTTCGAATCGAGCATTGAAGTAGGGTTTTTCCTGAACCAGTGCTTGAGGTAGATAGGTAGGAAGCGAGGGAGTTTGAAGAGGTATTCGATCTCCTTAGCAAGTAGGTTTTCTAGTTTTTGGACTTGGAAAAGCATGTTGGAGTAGTGTAGGTATTTGCTTTGTGATTCGGATGTATTAAGGTAGGAAAAAACAAAGAAAAAGAAGAAAAAGAAGCACCAGGGTTTCTGTTGTCATAATAGGGTATGAGGGTTTGATTCGTTTGGCGATTTACATTTTGGAGTTTATTGGCTATTCTAGGTATATACAACTCTTCCCCTCCACCCATTGCTTTGATCTGGAGGTGTGTGGAACAAGCCGTGACCTAAATCATGTGATTCGAGTGATTTATTGCTGCATTGGCTAAAATTGCGCCGCGTTTGGCCTGTTCGAGTGACGGCGATTTTGGGTCAAGTCCCAGAATTGGCCCTCGGCCCTAGCCGAATCAACCATTCGGCCCATCTTACTCGGACACCCACCGCTCATCCTGTCCGAATCGACCATTCAGACCAACTTGATATTTGGCCCTTGGCCCGGCTGACTCAGCCCACCTGACTCAGTCCTCAGTCCACTCGGCCCTCGGACAACCACACTCGAACTGGCCGAATTTGACATTCGAACCAGTTACATTCGGCCCCTTCTCATTCGGCCCTTGTCCCTCGGGCTGAATCGAGCATTCGACCTCTATAATTCGAACCTGCTAAGCTGAATTTGGATTTTTTCAAAATTTTAACTTGTAGACCCTAAAACTGACCGAGAGACCATATAGAGGCGAAACCACATCATAGATCTATCACTGGGCTAAAATTTAGAGCAAGTAGTTCAAAATTTGGCTCGAATGGTCCTTCAAATCGCACATGGCATTTACTGTAACGGCCCTGCGGGCCGGGGGGGACTATCCCCCCCGAACCCCCACAGAGGGGCTTTGCCCCCTCTGCACCTCCCCCAAGTAGGATGGAGAGAAAACGCGCACTGTGACATGTCCTCCAAATTAGATCCTAGTGTAGTCATAGCTCTACACAAGCATGGACTTGCACCTACAAAAGAGCAACCAAACGCCTGTATCCGAACAAAGAAAAACAGAGACCCTAGAACCTCAATGGGCCAATCTAGCCAACAAGGGCAAAAAGGCCACACCGCAAAAACATGTATGTGTTGCATCCGGGCTGCATCTAGTCAAAGCGAAAATCAACAACATCAAGCTACAACTGTAAGGATGACTAGATATGACAGTCCTGACGATAGATGCACCTTGAATAGCACTGCACAGATGATCCAAGATATTAGTGAAGAATCCACATCTGGTCGTGTAGTTGGGGACTCAAGGGCATTTGTCAGAAGGCTTAAATTTATAAGCCAAGACCTGGAAGATGAAGACATAGTACCACATGCTTATCTCAGGGTCAAACTCACCGCGAAAAGAGAGCACACTATTTGTTGCTCTGATTGATGAAGGAGCAGATTTTAATATCTTGACCTATGAAGCATAGACCCTACTAGGCCAACCAGAGCTCACATCGACTAATGCAACTCTTATTCCTTACGGGGGGACACCCACAAGCACTTATGGGGAAGTGCAGAATCCTTGTAACCATTGAAATGGAAAGCTTACCTATCCTATTCCACGTTCCTCTAAATAGTGCTACTTGTGGAAAGGAAACCCTCCTCAAACGACCATTCAAAAGGGCGACCAAGTGTGAGGCCGATTATGTACCACAAAGGATATGCTTGACACTACCGGGTGTGAGGATAATCACAACCTTTAGTAAGGGTGACCTCATCGAACCTCGAGGGAAAGGCAAGGAAGGTGCTAACATAACATGCAAGCCTAGTAATGAGAGCAAGGACCCGTTGAAAGAGTTGATGCAAGCACAAGTTGAACAACGAGAACTAGTGAGTGAGGCCATGCTCGAAACAAGGAGGTCAGGAGCCAATGCTAAGGATAGGCTTTGGACTTACAAATATCGTAGAAGACCACAAAAGAAGCCCAAGCCTTATAGACGAAGGCATTGATGGAGAGCTAGCACAATGCTGAGATGGATATCCAAAGCATTGCTACATGCTCAAGGGTATTATGCAAGTAACCGATGGATTTGGATACCAAAACCCTCTGCTAAAACTCCTCTATTAGATGAAGGCCAGAATGTATCAAGAGCAAAGAAGCATGGGAGAAATTCTAAACGAGAAACCAAGTCTCGAGTCAAAAACATTGGGGTGACTGAGCCCCTCACGATCGAAATCAAGAAACCAAACGGGACTATTTGAAGGGTAGAGCCTTAGCCTAGCATGCTTAATAAGCAGATGTCAGATGTAACCATTGAGCGTGCACAAAGACCACTAGTTCTCAAGGAGCCTTTGATTTCCCAAGTGGATAACAAGCATCATAGGCACAAAATTGCTCATGGCAAGGCTAAATACTCAACAAAGCAAATGGCAAAATTATCTAACAGCCACAAGCAAATCTTCCAGCCAGTGTCAAAACCACTTAGGAGTCCCATGTCTCCTACACCCTCTTTCCCCAAACTGACACATGAAGCACAATAGCAGTCGTCAAGTGCAGCTGCTCAATCCCAATCACTATCTCCATCTAAGCTTCCAAATGTCCAAGAGGTGGGACACGACACCCCCCGTAGCTCTTGGCCCAAGGATATGCATATGCAACCTAATGTGACTAGATCAACTGAGGCTCGATCTGCACAAGTGAATGTGCAAAGGGCAACAAAAGACACAGCCACTTCTGATCTGCTTAAGGACTTGACACTATAGGCTACCAATAATGGCCAGTCCACTAAACTAGCCATTACTACTTCCAATCAGGAACTGCATCAGTCACAGCCATTGGTGGTGATGATGCCCCTTGCGGAATGTGTCCTTAGCCATTCACCGATGGAAGAGGTGTCGCAACCAACATCCTTAATACTTCTAGCACTACTGAAGCACCTAAAGCCTAGGCTTGAGGAGAAACCTCTCAAAGATGTGGCCAAGGAGATGGCGCATCCGACGAATCAACCTAGCAAGGCTGTTCAGCAGGTTGTAGCTAAGTCCCATGAGAGCACACCAGAGAAAGAGAGTGCTAAGGCCCAACCAAGCACATCAACGATTAACCTAGTTCAAGGTCCTGTAAAGGAGACACTGCAATTGCCCAAGAAAAAGAGGACAAAACAATGGAAACAATGGCAGTTGCAAGTGGTGGTATTTGCCAATAAGATCGAGACCAAGAGCACTAAAGAGCTAAGGAATAAAGCATCGAACCCATCCACCAATGAACCCATCGCCATCTCTCCTAACAACGATGAAACCTTAGACACATCCATGTGCTCTAAAAAATCAAAGCAACCATTACCATCAACGGTTGCTTACAACACTCAATCCACTGACAACAGAACTCGCATTGACGAATCAAGAGTGGATACAACACTGTCACAATAGGGTGACAAGACAATACTGGTCACATCCAAGGAGAACCATGACACAATAGCAGCAAGCCTTAGGAGAAACATGGAAACCCCAAGAGCGTAAGCAATCCTAGCGTTGACCAATCTTGCTCATCTAGGCCTGAGCCCCCAGCTATGCTAAAGCCTAGGGAAACTCCTAGAACCTTGCATGAGATAGCAACCAAGCAAGCCCTCATTGAACATAGAAGTGTCGCAGAATGTTTAACTGAGTTGGATGCTAAGCTCAAAGTGTTCGCACGTGTCTACGTCCTTGCAGACATGGGTGCATTTCCTAGGGGAGCAGCTTGAAGAATACTTGCCATTTCCCCTATCCTGGGAAGAGCAAGAACATCTTGACGAGCACTATGACAGGCTCTTGCATGAACGCATGAGACTCACCTCTGACAAGGAAGGCGACGAACTACGCTTAACTGTAAAATTTAATGATATGCTCTGCCAACCAAATCTCTTAGAGATAGAGAAACTAAAGCGATAATCAGAGGGTCGAAGTCAATTTGAGAAACGTTGGTTTGAAAACCGCATTGCAATGGCCGAACTAGGAGCCCAGATTATGATAGTCTCAGAGGAGCGATTAGTCAAATGGCAGTCCAAAGAGACCCAACCTATGTGGCACCAACTTCCTTTCGAGTGCTGACTGCCATTCGGGGTACGGACTTAGTTGGAACTAGCCAAGAGAACTCTCTGGCTAATAGGTTCTCACTGAGAAGGAGTTACATGTTGCCAGTAGACTCGGACAAGGTACCATGCTACTCGATGTTGCAAAATATCTATCGTTATTGAGTAAGCTACCACGAGTACTGGATGCATGTGCCACACCAATACAATCCTGAGTTCTACAATTGGTTTTTATCCTCATGAAGTGACATGGATTCGTAAATATGTATATAAATAAACAATGAATTTTGTGACCCTGTATAGATAATATCAACACACACAAGCAACGATGGTCAAGCGCAGGGAGAAGAGTTAGATTTGACAGGCTGAGCTCCTCAGGTCCTCCTCTCACTACACATTTAGAAGTCGTGTGACCATTCCCGCCTCCAGGTGGAGGGCATGCAACCCTCATTACCACTATAGGAAGAACATCTCTGATGGTGTAGATGAGACACCATCCCTTTCTATACACCTTTCCCCTTTTCGGTCTATCCTTTTGAGGATGAGCCCTGCTCCACTCCATGATAACCAGTCCACACAACTTAGCATAAGCCAAGATCTGCTAATGGCTAGAGGCAAAACAAGCATCATCACGGGGGTTGTCCCTCTACAACAAACACTACATACCTCACCTCACCCCTCCTCGTTATATGCACTTAATAACCCACTCTGTAATCCCTTCCATGCGAATAGTTTTATCCTAGCTTAGGGCCTAACCCTTGGTTCACATTTTGCAGGTTCCCCTATGGTAGCAGTCATGGACCACATAGTGCAGGTGGCTTGCAAGGAAGCTCTCCTCCGTAGGAGGGAGCACAAGGTAATAGCCCCACCAGAACGCTACATGCCTACTCTAAAGAGGTACGCGCCGAAAAAAGGCCCCAAGGGACACTGCCCAGGACGCAGGCCGAAAACTCCCCAAGCCAAGAGGACGAAGGCTCAAGGGAGCACCCGGCCGGGTGGCAACCCCAGCTGTGCAGGCCCTCACTAGACGCTCGAGCACCAAGTGCTTGAAAGAGGAGAAGGCAGCTAGAAACAAGAGGGAATTTGACGAATTGTTTAAAAGCATTCTTGAAACAGCTACGGCCAGGGACTACACCATTCAGGTCCCGGCCGATATCTTCCCCACCCAGTCTAACAGGAGCCCACCACTGACACAACCCCAGTCGTCTGATCACCCAAATTCACCACACCTCATACAAATAGAACAGGCCCTATGTGTATAAGATGATTGCCAGATGCCATTTTGTCATGACTTTTTGTCCTTACATGGTTAAAGGGGCAGGCTCCCCAATTGTATAAACCTCCCTTATCTACTACTAATATATGTCACATCTTTAATAAGCGCCGAGGATATGCATCGCAATCAGCACCATAGGATTTTGATAAAGTAATATCTTTTTGTGTTGCATTTGTTCATTATAATTGATGCATGTGACTTGCATATACTCTCACGAAGTGTCGAGTGGATGCAGGACGAAATAGGTCTTTGTATGAAAGTGTTCAATGCCCAAGTCACCACAAGACCACCAACCTCACATAGAGCCATGATGAAGCCACGCCACCGAAAGCAAAAATCACCCTTGTCAATCACCCACATCGCATGGCCCAAAGCATGATAAGTGGCCACTCTCTCTTTCTGGATACGTGGCACTCACGGCAGTCGTTACCTCAATTGTACCAACATCGCACGGTACAAAGAGGTTTTGCAAAATCTCTAGTATACCTCCCCATCTCAATAACTGTTCCTCTAGCAACGAGGCTGGGACACAATCATCGCTGTAATATCTAGTTTCGCAGCCTTTGAATCTCGACATCTCCCAATCCAATTGAATGGCTGATAGCCTCAACATATTGCAATGGTTGCACTCATGTTATTCTTTTTATAAAAAAAGTGGGAAAGAAAAGGAAAGAAGAAAAAGAAAAAGAAAAAAAGAAAAGAAAAGCAAAGAAAAGAAAAGAAAAAAGCACTCACAATCATAGCACGACACCTAGGGGTCCTCAAATTAGGTACGCCCAATAGCCTTGGTCGGCTGGCTCCGTCTCTAGTCCCCTAGCCCTCTACACATCCCCCACAATTGTTCAGGGCATATCAAGGGTAGGACATACCTAGGGAGCTTGTCTCGCCTATGGTTAGACCTGTCACCCTGACCCATTTGCACAATTCCTTTTTGCACTCCGTCTTAGTATCATTGCAATCAATCATGGTAAGCACCACATGAATGGCCATGAAAAGTACACCGTACTCGTGGAGCAAACCCAATAGCTACCCTAAAAGTTTGGTGTCAATGTGTTCAATTATGCTACATCGTACTGTCACAACGCAAAGGATGTCTCATATACCTTCATGTGTACTTCTCCTCAACATGGACAACTTTGCTTCATCCACACATTGTTATAAGGAACCAGACCTGCGGTCTTCTAACTATGTAATATCTAAGTATGCACAAGCACTCACATCATATTTGCACCGAAATATATACACAGTTTGGGTCCTCAAGTGCAGGACAATACTCTCAGCTTGCTTAGAGTTTGGACCTGTCTCCCAAACTAATCAAACTACGGCTTATGCACGATAAGAAGACTAGCACTACCCCCAGGGAGAGATCACATACAAGAGGTTTTCAATCACAGGTACTAAAGACTCCATCAAATGCATCATCAACTCTTCATCATCAGTCTGACCCCTTGACCATTCCTATCATGCAAGCCAACCAAAAAAAATCGACTTGTGCAGAATCCCCACAAACCACCACCTATGCCAATCCCAGCGCAATTCCCAAGAACAAACAGCCCTACCCCCAACTCCAACCACCCTACCACCAGCCACCCACACCTACAAAGCGGCCCCAACAACCTTCATCTGCCCACCACCAGAAATCCTCCAAGGCAACCATAGGCGTCCTTACCACCCACGTCTTCGGTGCATGTTAAAGCTTGCTACTTATGACTGTGAGTGCCATGGGATTGGCACTCGTCTAGGGGAGGTAATGTTAACCCTCAAACGAACAAGGTGGAAAAGCTGGAAAATCTAAAGCAGAAGACAAGGCCAAGGCAAAAGTGAAATAGAAGACGAAGGCACACCAAGAAGAATCTGGAAACACAAGAAGCGCAGAAAAGTCCTAAATCAAGGAAAAATATGCATGAGAAAAAGTGCGAGTCTATACTGTTGAAAAAAAGCGCAAAATGCACCATGATTTATTTTAAGAGTGCCGGGATCTCACTCGTGCAATTTGTAAATGTAGACAGGCGGTGGAAAGGAACCTAGGCAGATAGGAGGACAATGGGAAAAAGGGCCTAGGCGATGGCCAGCCATGTAAAAAAGAAGATAAGGGGATGGCCGCCCAAAATGGATTTAGGGTTTTGTATATAAAGTTGAAAAGTGAATGAGAAGCTCATTCTTGTGTGTGGCCAAAAGTGGCTCTCCTCCTCTTCTTCTTCTTCTTCTTCTTCTTGCTTGAGCTTATGCTTGAGAGAGGGAGTGTGAGAGTGTGAGGGAGTGAGTGTGTGAGGGTGAGGGACCGGGGAGGAGAAGCTCTCCATCTTCTCTTCTCTTCTTCTCTTCTCTTCTCTTCTCTTCTCTTCTCTTGCTCGCGGCAATGGAGCTTGGAGCGTGGAGCTTGAGGATGGAGCTTGCTTAAAGCTTGCACTTGGATCGTGGAGCTACTGGAGTGCACGGGAGAGGAGGGAACTCGATTGGCATGGAGGTAAGCTCACTACACTCGTAGACATGGATGGCGTGTTGGCTATGTGAGAGATAGCCATTAGTGCTCAGCTTGGAATGCTTGAAACAATAAGCGGTTCGTGGGTCTTGGCGGTTGAGCGAAAGCTCCCACAAGGAGAAAATGCATAAGCAGCCTGAGATGTCGTTGAGGTACGCACGGTGATATTTTAGGAGGAGCCTCCCACTACTATACAACCAACTAAATAGCATGTAGTAGCAGACTGATGCTCCAGTGGCCCAGATCCCTAATGCTCCACAAGATGTCCAGGCCCTCCATCTTGTTTTGAGATGGTCTACTAGAGATCGATGAAAGCCTGCATGGTTTGAGCCCTCTGTGGATTATGTTATGATGTCAAATGCTAGTGAACCTCTTACTTATGATGAGGCCATGTGTAGAGGCGATAGTCATTGGGCCATGCAGTCAAAGTATGACTCACTGCAGAAAAATTGTATGTGGGATTTAGTTCCTTTGCCTAGTGGAAAGCATGCTTTGCCATGCAAGTGCGTGTACAAGTTGAAAAGTATCCTTGGACATGTCAAGTTGGCATATAAGGCTAGATTGGTTGCTAAGGGTTTCAAGCAGGAGCATAGTGTGGATTTTGATGAAGTCTTTTCTCCTATTGTGAAGATGACTACCCTATGTTTAGTACTAGCTTTGAATGCTCACTGACTTGGATCTTTATCAAATGATGTCAAGATGACTTTTCTTTATGGGAACTTGCATATTAATAACCATACATATTTAATAATCGATTATACAAACACACACACATATTATATACATATAATTATATTAAAATATCATTAGCATATTAGGTAACATATAAAGTTATATCTATACTTATAAACTAAGTACATATTATTATGGTAATTGTATACATAATTATGTGGTAATTTTATATTTAACGTATACATATATATAATATAAAAATGTATATAAAATAATTACTAATTACTTATTGCATACTTGTAATGGGGAGAGAGAGAGAGAGAGAGAGAGGGCTATTAAAAAACACACATATGTTATTTACACATATACTAAAAAAATTAATATTATTGGTGGATATATATGTTATCCCCACCAAGTTATAACACCAAAAAAAAAAAAAAAAAAAACACATACACACACACACAGAGGTAATTTTAAACATTTCAAAGGATACCTTGCCTTCATTTATTATCTCAATTGTGTGTCCATGTGTATCTATGTGTGTGTAGGGACATTGATAATATAAAATAAGTTATATTAATAACTATACATATTTAATAATTGATTATATGCATAAATAGATGATATACACATAATTATATACTTGTAAAACAATCTACTACTATTATTATGCAAAATCAATAATATACAATAAGTTATGCTAATAACCATACATATTTAATAATTGATTATACATACACACATATTATATACATATAATTATATTACAAAAACTTAACACATTAAGTAGCATATAAAGTCATATATATACTCATAAAATAATTACATATCATTATACATAACTCTGTGGTAATTTTGTGTACACATATGTTCTATTTAACTTATACATATATAAAGAAATCAAGAAAAATATTAAAAAATAATTACCAATTATATATTGCACCCTTGCAATGGAAAGAGAGAGAGAGAGAGAAAGCTCTGATAAAGAACACATATATATTATTTACACATATACTAATAAATTTAATATTGTTGGTGGATATCTCATGGATATATATGTTATCCCCACCAAGTTAGCATGTGCACGTACACACATACACAAAGGTAAATTTAAATATTTCAAAGGATATCTTGTCTTCATTTCTTATCTCAATTGTGTGTGTGTGTGTGTGTGTGTGTGTGTGTGTGTGTGTGTGTGTGTGTGTGTGTGTGTGTGTGTGTGTGTGTGTGTGTGTGTGTGTGTGTGTGTGTGTGTGCGCGCGCGCGCACGTGTGTAGAGATATTGATAATATAAAATAAGTTATGTCAGTAATTATACATATTTAATAATTGATCATATACAAAAATATATTATATACATATAATTATAAACTTATAAAATAATCTACTACTATTATTATGTAAACCTTTGGAGGGGACACTTGGGATTGTATGATGCAAGCTCTAATTTATTGTAAGAAGCTGGGAAGAATAAGGATTTAGCGTAAAAATAATATTGATGTTATGCCATGTCACACTGATATTTGTATAAAAGGAGAGGACATGTAATTTTTCATATCTTTTTGACACATTAATACAATTATTGTCCTTCTCTCCCATCTTGCTCACAGCTTCTATGGCTTATTTCTCTTTCATATCTTTCTCTCTCCAATTTTAGTGTTTCTCTCTCCTCGTCACTCTCTTTCTCTCTCTTCTTGCAGTCTTTCTCTCTCTTTTGCAGTCTTCTCTCTCCTCTTTCTCTCTCTCTAGTTCTCTCTCTAACAAGTGGTATCAGAGCATTGGTCTTTGATCCATTTTTCCTTCTATTTTCAGTCATATTTTCTCCATCAAAATAGATTTCAGACAAGTATTGGACAAGACAGTGACTAGTAAAGTGTTGCAAACCATCTACAGTTAGTAAGAGACTACATCTGGAGATCTTCAAGGTTGGATATGGCGGCAAGAGGCTAAAGTAGCAAGTCGTCCATCAAATTTCATGCAAAACTGGAGGTGACTAGGGTAAAGGAGAGTTAACCAGGCTTAGTTTGGGGTTAAACTCCAATTACTTTTCAAAAGGGAGCTTCTCTTCTCTCTCTTCCAAGCTTTTGGCTGAAGCTTCAATGGTGGCTGCCAAGAAATCGTTCAAGTTCCTTCTCTACTGATCATTTCTCACAGCCAAACCATGGGGCAAAGATTCTTTATCTTCTGTGCTTCAAGTTGAGTACCCTGGTCAAGTGTTTGATGCAGCAAATGGAGCAGCCAACAGCCCGAAATTTGCATTGAAAAATGCGCTGATTTTCTTAATCTAATCCTCTTCCTGATCTGCTCTAGATCTTCTACAGATTGTTGCATGCTTTGAAGTACTTCATCAGGCACATATTCGGCAACTTCTACTGAGAGATGAACTCTAATCTTCATCTTCTTTGTTCAAAACCCTAAAACACAACAGGGTAGCCATAGCCACAGACCTGGAAGCTCAAATTTCTTCAAATTTCGGACTTCTCCGACCTCCAAGGCTTCTCTAGTACCATGTACAAGTCAGATAGACTTCAAGATTGAAGACATTGTAGAGATTTCAGCCCGTGGAGGACATTGGAGCTCATATTGAAGGTTTATTTTGGGGCTTTTCTTCAAGAGGCTTGAATCTTTGGTATTCAAGTGTTCAAGCAAGCCCACGGCATTGATTCTTCACAGATTTGAGCATATTGGAGCTCATATGGACTGATTTAGTGGATATTTCAAACTTCATGGTGGATTCATAGTGGATTTATGGTGGATTTTGAAGAATTCTTCCATGAATGGGATTGGAGTTGACATCTATCATCCTCTTCAAGCTTAATCAAGGTATTTCTCTTGCTTAATCTTTGAAATCTCTCAATAATCCACTTGTTAATGCTTTTCCACTTGTTGATGAGAGATTATTGATCAATTAATTCTCTGAATTGATCAATAGATCAGAGATTAGTGTTATTTCCATTAATCTCAACCTATTCCATTGAATTTCAATATTGATTCAATCATAACCTCATCAGAGGTATCATTTGCCAAGTTTGATACATAACCTTGACTTATTTGGTTAAATTATTTTGCCCAAGCTAAAATATTGTAAAAGGTAAGTACTAAAGCAATCAGTGAGTCATTGAATTGCATTGGTAATCCAAATTTTCCAGATTTCATTCAATTGCATCTCATGAAAGGGGCTGAATGAATATTTCAACAATGCATTTCATACTGGTTGATTAGAATAGAATGCCATTGCCATGTTGATATACCCACCGAGGAAAAAGGTGGATGCCGGGGGAGATAGTGGGACAAAAGAGAGGTGACCCTCCCTCACTATCAAAGATCCTGAAGGGGTGTAACCAACCGACCCGAGGGAAACTTTGCCTACCTCCCGGTGATTTGGAGCCCATGTAGGGAGCCTGTCATGTCATTTTATCCCTCACACAGGTACAACAAGTGGAGAATTGAAGATTGAAGAGTTTCCAAAGGCTCAAGTATCTTCACGACCAAAATAGGGTAAAACAACGATTTTACAGGGCACTTTAGGGCATTTACAGGTTGTTACAAGTACACCCTTCATTACTGAAGTATAGGTGTAGGTACTACATGGTACCCACAAGTCCTATTCAGACTTCTACAGGATTTGGTATCCATTTGGGGTTATTGTTTTACCTTACAAGGTCAAAACAAGGTGCAGGTGCCTGGACAGTTCAGACTTAGAGATTGAGTTGCAGAATTTTCTATCCTAAATTTGTTATAGCATGTTATCAGCTCATCTCGAAGAGGGAATTCTTGGCTTCAATTTGAACTAAAAATTTTTGACATCAGAGTTCCCTAGCAAAAGTTATAGCCATTTTTCTAATAGGGAATACTGCAGGACTACACTATTATGGCATGGCATAAGGGTAAAAATAAGGTCCATGATGATTATGCTCAGCAAATCAGAGATTCCATGTTGGATAATGTACCTTAAGAGAACCCTAAGATCCTCAGCAACAAGGGAAAATCAGTATACTCAATGATACCTTGTGCGTACATGAAAAAAGGCATAGAGAACATCCTGAGGCCCTACTATCAAGAATGGAGCAAATGGTTTTGTCTATTGATCAAATGAAGTTTTCTATTGAGAAGTTAGTAGATTCAATGACTCAAAGAAAGCCTTCTATTGACAAGTTGGTAGAATCCAATGCTCAAATTATGGCTCAATTCTCCCAATGGATGCAGATGCAAATGGGATCTAAAGAAGCCAAGGAGAAAGTCTATTCAAACAATAGTGAACCTTCAGACCCACTTCAGCCATCTAACCAAAACGGTCATGGTCATGGAATTTTGGACGAAGAGGCATTCCAAATAGCCAATATGAAGTAGGTGAGACTTCACAAAGGCATGATGACTATTTGGGCAATTTGAATGGAGCCAACTCTCAAGCTTTTGGGCTGAATACTCAACTTCCTAGGGGTCCTCTACCAACGGGAAGATTGCATAGTTGTTCTCAGCCACCTATTGGGAGATTTCTATCTCAATTTGGGGGTTCAATGCATGGTACTCATGATCAATCTATTTTGGGACAACAACCATTCCATGAAAAAGAGCTGAAGGACAAGTTCATTTTAGCCAAGTTTAATGGTCAGCCATCTTCACCATCTGATTTAGAGGAGTGGACCTCTACAATGTTGACATATCGAGCTCCACTCGTGATACGCCAGGGTGACCGTTGTGCATTTATGTCACCGACGTGTTAGTTGCAGACGCGGTTGGTACACCGCCCATGAATAATAGCTACATGATAGCTATCCTTATCTACTCTAGTTCGTGGCTCAGTTAGTATGCCACCTTAGTTAGTTGAGTTTGGTTTGAGACCCATATATAGGGTTCTTCTATTTCTTTGTACTTGAGTTCTTTTGGCTTACATAACTAAGAAGAGGAAAACTGTTTTCAGCCTCCACCCTTGTGTGTCTTCCCCCATTGTGCAAGCAAGAAAGCTTCAAGCGAGACTCCTTCCTTCTCTCCCACAATCTTGACATGGTATCAGAGCCTTGTTCGTGGTAAGGAGCTCAAGAAAGCAAGCCAAGCTCGCGGTGGTCTGGTAAGAGGAGCAGTGTTGCTTTCATTTCCTGTTTTGGGAGCAGATCTCTGCAGGTAGCACAGCCGGAAATTGCAGGAGTGCATTGTCTCAGGTTGAGACGCCCTTCGCGGTGAAGCAAGAGGGCAGTATATGCTGCGGGAAAGGGCTTTAGCCCTTGGCGACCTTGTTTTTTTGATTTGAGGCCATTTCGGGGCCTGTTTTGCAGACGGAAGTTTTCTGCACGCACTCAAGAAAAGGCTCAGTTTTATGCTGTGCGACCACTGTTCTACAGGTCGGTGAAAAGTTACTGTAGAAATTGCATCGTATGCTTGTGCGCAGAGACATTGGGAGTTTCAGAATCATCCTTGGTTCCTGTTTATGCAAAATCGTCACTAGGAAGTGACTGTGTGGTCAAATACCACTTTCGCCAGTTTTGCAGATTTGCCCTTGTGAGGGTGAAGCTGTGTTTTTTGCAGTGACAGAATTTCTTGCAGTATTCTGTAATGGCGTCTGATTCTCTTTCACAGATTGTCACTGAAAAGCTTGACAAGAACAACTTCCAGGCATGGAAGTTTAGAATGACGAATTTCCTTATGGGAAAAGGATATTGGGAATTTGTTGCAGGAAATGAAGAAGAACCAGTTCTTCCTGATGTTCCCAATCAACAACAAATGCAGGCATTTAAAACATGGCATGAGAGAGCCAGGAAAGTTATGTATTGGCTGTCTATCAGTATTTCAGACTCTATGATTGTGCATATTCAGGATGCAAGTACGCCAAAGGAGGCATGGGATACTTTGTCAAAAATGTATAGCACAAATACGCAAGCCAGGAAAATGCAGCTCAAGCAAGAGTTGCATAATGTGCAAAGAGAAAGTATGAGCATCAACGACTACCACATGAAGGTGAAGAAGATTGCAGATGCACTTGCTTCCATTGGGTCGCCAGTGGAAGATGATGATTTAGTTTCCGTGACCTTGAATGGTCTAGGAAAGGATTATGCACAGTTTCGGACATCCATTTCAGTTCGTGAAAGATTTCCTGATTTTGAGGAGTTGATTGCTCTTCTAATTTCTGAGGAACAAAGAAATGGTGGTGCATCTTCTTCAGGAGGAACTTCAAAAGAAGCTGTCTTCTACTCAAATGCTGGAAGAGGTAGAGGCAGAGGTAGAGGAGGTCGATTTGGAGGCCGTGGCAGAAATCAGAATATGCAGCAAACTCAAGAAAACCAGTCCTATGGAGGAGGACGTGGTAACTCTAGAGGCAGGGGGAGCCAAAGAGGTCGTGGTGGATGGCAAAGAGGCCAAAATGCAAACAGTAATGTTGAATGCTACTACTGTGGTAAAATGGGTCATATGGCTAAAGACTGCTATAAAAAGCAGAATGACATCATGAATGGAAAACTGCAACAAGGGAATTATGCATCTTCTAGTAGACAGGGTGATGACAGAAATGAGCATTTGTTCATGGTGCAGCACATGAACAATTCTATGACAAGTGCAGAAGAAAGCAATGATGTATGGTATGTTGACTCAGGTGCATCAAACCACATGACAGGTCATGCAGAATGGATGGAGGATGCAAGGAAAATGGAAAAACCAGGATTTGTGGAGACTGGTGATGATGCTGCACATCCTATTGTGCAGATTGGAAAAATTCCCTTGTCTATGCAGGGTGGGAAAAAGAAATACCTGTCCGATGTATTTCATGTCCCGAATATTACCAAGAATCTGGTTTCAGTTGGTCAAATGGTTGAACAGGGCTTGCAGGTCAGATTTAATCCTCATGGATGCTTTGTTGAGGATATGAAAAATAAAGGTCGCTTGATAGCAAAAGGAAAGAAGAAGGGCAGAATGTTTACATTGGATGCAGGCATGTCTGAATTGAGTGCAGCAATGTTTGCACATGGGACCGGTGTAGTTGCAGATATTGATATCTGGCATAAACGCATTGGTCATGTTAATGTACAGCGACTTAAATCAATGCAGGCCCAAAATATTGTTGCAGGATTGCCCAAATTCAAGGTTGCAGAAATGCATAAGGTATGTGAAGCCTGTCAGTTTGGAAAACAGGCAAGGAAACCATTTCCTAGACATGTTCAAGAGAGTGAGAAGCCATTGGAATTAATTCACTCTGATGTGTGGACAACTAAAGCTGCATCTCTTGGAGGCTGTCATTATTTTGTCAGTTTTATTGATGACTATAGCAGAAAAGTTTGGGTGTATTTTATGAAAAAGAAAAGTGAAGTTTTTGGGCATTTCAAAACTCTTAAAGCTATGGTTGAAAAAGAAACAAGCTTGCAGATAAAATGCCTAAGGTCAGATGGAGGGGGAGAGTACCTCTCAAATGAGTTTGCAAAGTTCTTGCAGGAGCATGGCATAAAGCAGCAATATTCATGCAGTTATACCCCACAACAAAATGGAATTGCAGAAAGGAAAAACAGGCATATTGGAGAGGTATCTCGTGCCATGCTCAATGAAAAAGACTTGCCAGATTTTTATTGGGCTGAAGCAGTTGCTACAGCAGTCTACATAATGAACAGGACTCCCACTGCAGCAATACATGGATTGACTCCAGAGGAGAGGTATACTGGTAGGAAACCAGATATTTCTCATTTGAAAATTTTTGGTTGCATTGCCTATGTACATGTGCCAGATGAGCTGAGATCCAAGTTGGATCCAAAAGCTGAGAAGTGCATCTTTATTGGTTACTCTCTGCAGCAAAAAGGGTATAGATGCTATAACCCTTCTACTCATAAGTTTACAGTGAGCAGAGATGTTGTTTTTGATGAGATGAGTAGCTGGTATAAACCAGTAAATGTGATTGATGATGAAGATGCACAAAATGGTAATGCTACACAGAATTCACAGCAGCAGTCACAAAATATTAGTGGACCTGGAGCGTCCTCTAGCAGTGGTTCACATTCTTCGCCATGGACAGGCAGATTGAGATCAGGAGAATCTTCTCAAAGCAATGCAGATAGTGGTATGCAGGTATCACGAAAAGGAAAAGAGAAGGTTGATCAGCCCATGTTTGATGTGAATGCAGGTCACTCTTATGTGGATGGTGAATCCAGTGGCTCAGAACAGAGCATTGATGATGAGTTGGGTATTCCTTCTATTGTTACACCTGGAGTAAGGAAGACCAGGGATGTTTTGAGAGCACCTGGGAGTGAACCTACTTTGCGCAGGTCTACAAGAGCTAGGTATCCTGTGGATAGGCTGAAATATGATGGATTTACAGCCATTCACTATGCATATATGGTCAAAGTGATACAGGAACCAGAACCCACATCTTTTGAGCAAGCCATGGGAAAAGAAAAATGGGAGAAAGCCATGGATGAAGAAATGGATTCCTTGGAAGCAAATGCCACATGGGAGTTAGTACCTTTGCCTAAAGGTAAGAATGCAATTGGCTGTAAGTGGGTTTATAAGGTGAAGCACAATGCTGATGGTTCTGTGAACAGATACAAGGCAAGATTAGTAGTCAAGGGGTATGCACAAACATATGGCATTGACTATGAAGAAACATTTAGTCCGGTTGCAAGGATGGCAACCGTAAGAGCAGTCATTGCTATGGCTGCATCAAAGGGATGGTCTTTACATCAGATGGATGTAAAGAATGCCTTCTTGCATGGTGATTTGCAAGAAGAGGTCTATATGGAGCAGCCACCAGGTTATGTGCATGCTGTTCATCCTGAGTTTGTTTGCAGGTTGAAGAAAGCCTTGTATGGCTTGAAGCAAGCACCTAGAGCATGGTCTGACAAGATAGGACAGTATCTTGTCACTATTGGCTTTCAGATTTCCAAGGCAGATTTCTCACTTTATGTGAGAAAAACAGAGAAAGGTATTATGACTCAGCCACCGACACCTCCAACTACAACATGCGTCATCAATGCAGTCCAATGCCACAATGATAACAATCCTCACATGGAGCTATCAAAGAAGTTCAAAATGCCATCCACAAGCGCGCCACATCTGGGCATTGAGGTGATTAGATCACCAAGTGGGATACAGCTCTTGCAGAGGCAGTATGGATTGGACATGCTGTCCAAATATGGGATGACAGGCTGTAAGCCTATTTCAGTTCCTTTGGAGCAAAATGTGAAGCTGAGCACAGATGCAGGTGAGCTTCTAGAAGACCCTACTATGTACAGACGCATAGTAGGAAGTTTGATTTATATGACTATTACCAGGCCAGATTTGAGCTATGCTGTTGGATTGGTAAGTCAGTTTATGCAGGCTCCAAGGAAACCACATTTGGATGCGGCTAGACGCATACTTAGGTATGTGAAGTCCACATTGCAGTATGGACTATTTTATGAGACTGGGGTTCAGATACAGTTGCATGGATACACTGATGCTGATTGGGCTGGTAGTATTTCTGATAGACGATCTACCAGTGGATATGTATTCTCTTTTGGGAGTGCTGCAGTCACTTGGAGCAGCAAGAAACAGCCTACAGTTGCCTTGTCGAGCACAGAGGCTGAGTACAGGGGTGCAGCAATGGCTGCATGTGAGGTAGCTTGGTTGCATAAGCTACTTTATGATATGCATCAGTCTACAGATGGGCCAGTTGTCATTTATTGTGACAACATGAGTAGTATACACTTGGCAAATAACCCAGTCTATCATGCTAGAACAAAGCACATTGAGGTGCATTATCACTATGTGCGAGAGAGGGTTTTACTAGGTCTTATTGATCTAGTTTATGTCAGCACAGAGGATCAGGTAGCTGACATATTCACGAAGGCATTGGGCGCAGAGAAGCTGCGCAAGTTCAGAGACCTGCTTGGTGTGCAGGAATTGGGATTGAGCTCGAGGGGGAGTGTTGACATATCGAGCTCCACTCGTGATACGCCAGGGTGACCGTTGTGCATTTATGTCACCGACGTGTTAGTTGCAGACGCGGTTGGTACACCGCCCATGAATAATAGCTACATGATAGCTATCCTTATCTACTCTAGTTCGTGGCTCAGTTAGTATGCCACCTTAGTTAGTTGAGTTTGGTTTGAGACCCATATATAGGGTTCTTCTATTTCTTTGTACTTGAGTTCTTTTGGCTTACACAACTAAGAAGAGGAAAACTGTTTTCAGCCTCCACCCTTGTGTGTCTTCCCCCATTGTGCAAGCAAGAAAGCTTCAAGCGAGACTCCTTCCTTCTCTCCCACAATCTTGACATACAATGGAATCTTACTTTGACATATTTTCCAAAACTGATGACATGAAGATTCATTTTGCTTCTTTGCATTTGGAGGGATTTGCCCATACTTGGTGGAGGCATATAAAAAGGGAAAACATACTTGTAGAGAATTGGGAAGCTTTCAAGGTACTTATGGCTGAAGTATTTGTCTTCCCTCTTGAAAAAGAGAAATTGGCACGGAGATGGTATGATTTCGAATAAAGAGGCCTAAGTGTAAGAGAGTACACTAACCAATTTCTCAACCTAGCCATGTATGTAGAAAGCATCAGTGATGATGAGGCTAAGCTCCACAAGTACATGTATGGTTTAGAGCCGTCTTTATCAGCTAATGTCATGGCACAAAACCTTACTTCTCTCTTGAAGGCTATTGAGCTTGCAGAGCACTATGGAAGGAAATATAGAAGAGAATCTTCATTTCAGCCTAGTTTTGGATAGCCAAGGACTGTTTTTAAACAGGGGCAAGTTGGTAATATTTATGGTAGCAATCATGTGCCAAATGGGAGTTTTAAGGGTGCCAACTTATCCACCATTCAATGCTTCTAGACCTCAAAGTAATTTTAGGACAACAAATAGTCCTAGAGTTGACTTCAAACAAGGGGACAACATGCCTAAATTCATTTCAGCCAACATGAATCCTAAGTCTATTCCTATGGATCTTTACAAAGAAAGAAATGAGAAAGGCTTATGTTTCAAGTGTGGGGCAAAGTATACACATGATCATGTCTCAAAGTGTGTATATAAAAATGTCAAACCCAAGCTTCAGAGTATGTTAGTATTTGAGGATCTTGAAGATGAGATGAATGAAGCTAATGCAATTGCACTCAATGCTGAAAATGAAGATCTTGAGGAAGAAGTTGGGCAAGAGTATTTCCATGATCTAGCCAACTCTTTTTCTTTTGATCCAGGTGGAAGTGTTCCTTTTGATCTAGGTGGGACTTGTCATGAGCCACTTGTTGCCACTAGTTGTTCTATTTCCATGGGATGCTTGGATAGGTTCTATGAGTCCTAATACACTTCGTATGAAGGGTAACATTCATGGAAAGGCTGTATTCATTCTGATAGATAGTAGCAGTGCCCATAGTTTTGTGAATAAGTCTATTATGGACAAGCTGAATTGTATTCCCACAGATTTATAGCAGCCCATTAGAGTTCAAGTGGCCAATGGTGAAGAAGAAATCAGCACACAGATATGCCCATAGGTTTTTTTACAGCTGGCTGAAAATTTTGAAGCAAAAGTAAACCTGATTACTTTGGAAATGGGGCCTATAAACATTGTACTCAGTCGTGATTGGTTGATGGCATTAGGCAAAATCACTATGGATTTCTCACAGTTGTATATGGAGTTTATTCTCAATGGACAACTTATCCATTTACAAGGATTTCCTAGTAGATCATATTTTCAGCTTATTACCATTCAACAACTCAAAAGGGAGTACAAGAGGCGTTCACAAATATTTGTTTTGCATTTGAATAAAGAGATGCAAGATCAGCCCAATAATTCAGCAAACCATCCAGCCATGACAGCTCTTCTTGAGGATTATAGGGACTTGTTTGAGGTGCCTACTTCATTGCCTCCCAAGAGAGCAGTAGATCACCCTATTGATTTGGAGCCAACTCAAAGACAATCAATAAGCCACTTACAGAATTATCTAAGTGTGAACGAGAGGAAGTAGCCAAGCAAATCAAGGAGCTTCTTGAGATGGGATTCATTGAAAGTTCTTCACCTTATGCATTTGCAGTTCTGTTAGTAAAAAAGAAAGATGGATCTTTTAGAATGTGCATTGACTACAGGGATCTTAATAAGATCACAGTGAAGAACAAGTATCTGATACCCAGGATTGATGATTTGCTTGATGAGCTCAACAGGGCTCAATTCTTTACAAAGATTGATTTGAGATTAGGGTATCATCAGATTCGCATGCGAGAGAGTAATGAAGTCAAGACTGCTTTCAGGACTGATTAAGGGCTCTATCATTTCTTAATGATGCCATTTGGGCTTATAAATGCTCCAGCTACCTTTCAGAGCCTGATGAATAAGATTTTGCAGCCTATCCTCTTTCAATTTGTCTTGGTGTTCTTTGATGACATTCTGATCTACAACTGAAGTGGGATACTTGGGACATATTGTTAGTGAAAAAGGGATACAGGTTGATCCCAAGAAGGTGCAATGCATAAAAGATTGGCCAACACCTACTACTACTACTACTACTACTACTACCTCTCTTAGAGGATTCCTTGGTTTATCTTCATTCTATCGTCGATTCATCAAGCATTATGCGGCTATCGCAGCTCCTTTGACTGATAGGTTGAAGAAGGAGGCTTTCTTTTGGGATACTCTTGCAGATAGTAGCTTCAATCAGTTAAAGGGACTCCTTACCTCTGCTGAGGCATGAAGCGAATTGTGAGGGGATTGAATGGGTGGGGCGTGAAACGGAGCATGTGGAGATCAGTCTATGGGGCGTGTGGCTCCACACATCAACTTGTTGAGGGCACCATAAGATGACACGTGGTGCCCCTAAAACCTTTCAATAACATTGAAGAGATACTTATTCCAATGAGGCTATAGTATTTTCCCCATATTCTCTGAATTACTTGAGTAGAATGAACAGTTTCAATGCAAGTTGAGAGAGAGAGAGAGAGAGAGAGAGAGAGAGAGAGAGAGAGGACGATTAAAAATGTAATTTTCTCCATTGTTATTGTTGTAATTACATAACAAGGGCACACCATCACGTGCAAAAGCATTGGTCCTCTTTTGCATAAGAGAGAAATAGGGGGAGAGAGAAACACCATTTTTCATGAATTTTCTAAAATAAACTCTTCTTTCTCAAAAAGCAAAATATCCACACATTTCAAGGTACCACCTTGTCACTGCACCATTGTATAAGCATATATCGTAAAAGGCAATGTTAATAAACTAATGATATTTTGGTATTATTTATGTTGAGATATACTTTTATTATATATTATTTATATTTATATTAAAAATATTTTTAATAGCTCTCACTCACTCACTCACACACACTCTCTCCATAAAATGTTCCCCTCATAATAGGCTAAAGATACATATCAGCATGGATCATGCTAGAGCAAATAGGTTTACTTGGTCGCTAGGTGAATATTAATTAAAATTTAAAGGGCCCCTAAAAGGGGACTTGGTTTGATTGCCTAATTTACTCTCCACCAAAATTGAACCCTTTGCATGCTAAAACTCTATCACCACACCTTGCAATTACAAGCTTTGAATTTATACTTTCTAATTTAAAAAAACAATATTCTTTTAAAAAAGAGTCATGTGTGCCTAAAATCAACATTTCTGGTTGTATTTATTGGAAAGCATGGGCCCATGGTGGGGCCGATGCTGATATCTATTTTTGCCCCTCATTTGCACCTTGATGCAGAGTATTGGAATATCTAGGAGTAGAGCGCCTAGTGAAGGTTTATAAAAGAGCGACGATGGGGGGCCAATAGAGTGATGCTCAAGGATGCATTGTTTAAAGGTTTTGCAAAATTCAAAATGTAAAAATATTTATATAATGTAATTGTTTGACTCACATTCAAGTTATATGTAATACATAAGAATTTGTGTCATAACTTTGAGTGGCTAAGCAAGATACATGAAGAAGAAAGAACCACGACCTGCTTAGTCAAGTGGTAGTGAAATGCTGTGATGGACTCATGGTCATGGGTTTCATTCTGGGGGGCATCATGGGTAGCAATGTAAAAAAGTGATTATGGCTCTGCTCGGTAGGTCACCAAGATGGATGTTGTAATGACGCAACCACGAGCGCAACCATGCGTAATGATAAGGCCACGTGTCCAATCCCTAGGGGGAGTCTTTGATGTGCAATTGATACAAAATTCTGGGGAGGGTTTATTTTAAAAAAGCAAAGAAGTTTGAATTATGAGGTTGCTAAGGGACACGGACTCCATGTTTGCTCATAGCGTGTTGCACGCACCGAGAGAGAGAGAGAGAGAGAGAGAGAGAGTGTGTGTGTGTGTGTGTGTGTGTGAGAAGAGAGAGAGAGTCATGCAATGCTGGATCAATGGACCTCCATTGAAGCCGCACGTTCAATTCGTGAAGCGTGTGTCGCATCTACGCATCTTTCATGTGTGCGCGATGAGAAGAGAGAGCACCGTTCGTGAATCAATGCAGACGATCACCATGAGGAGGTCGTATACGTCTGCATCTCCTGCAGGTATTAGTACCCGCTCCGTATGCTGTCTTGGACATAATTATTACCTCGACATAGCTGTAGGTGGAGGAGGAGGAGGGGGAGAGCAGAGGGTCTTTTGCCGCCCCATAAGTGGCAGATGCGTGAGTGATCGGGCAGTCTGCCCTTGTAAGGCTAACAAGAGCCCTAAACCCTAGCCGAGGGTCTCCACTCTCTCAGGCAAGATGTGGCTGCCTCGTATCCTCCCTGCAATAATTCCCCCTGCCTGCACTATCTCCATCATGCTGATGATGTTGCTGCCCATGATGATGATGATGGTGTTTATCGCCCGCGCTGAACCCATCCTCGCACCCGAACTGAAATACTGTCACCTGCCCCTGAATCTCCCCGACGAGGAGATCCCCTTCAACTGCTGCGCGCCCGATTGGGACAGGCCCTCCATCGAGTTCCAGTTCAATGAGAGTGCTCAGTACTATCTTAAGGTCCGGCCTGCTGCCCATACCCTCACGGACGAGTATGCAGCGAAAGTGGACAAGGCCTATGGTCTCATGAAGGCCCTTCCTGCAGGTGACCCCAGATCCTTTATGCAGCAGGCAAACATACACTGTGCCTATTGTGGTGCAACTTATCAGATGGGGAATTCTACCACCCCTCTTCAGGTAACACTCCCAAGTACTTCATTCCCTACAATTGCATCATCACAGGCATGATTATTCATCAATGTAAGTTGGTTGTCAGGGGATCTGCTATTAGGCAAATTGTTGTTGCAGTGGTAATCTTCATATTGCCATGATTAATTTACTGATATTTGAGGTGCGTTTGCTAGTCTTAGTTTTTGAGCCCATCTTAGCTTGAGTCAGGAAAGATGTCGTAAAATTTGATCCTTATTTGATTGTTTTTGGCTTTTGGATATCTAGTCTCTCGTGAAGTGTGAAGAGCACTAGGGTGGCTGTCAAGTGACCTTAGTTTAAGAGCCAGGGGATAGATGAGAGAGAATTGAGTTTTCAGATCATAAAATTCCTTTAAGAGAGCTCGATTGCTTATAACTTTCCTAAGCCGTGTTGTCCTGTAAAAACCTGGATTGGTCGGTTTGAACTACAAACTTCTGCAGTCTGAAATGCAAGTTGGATATTTGGAGTGGCCAGTCTGAAATGCTGTCATTTCGGTTTCTATGTTTGGTTTGATGTATGGACTCCCTGAAAGTTGGAAGGTAGTAAACTTCTGCAAATGAGGCTAATCTCTCTGAACATCATTTCAGGTCCATGCCTCTTGGCTTTTCTACTCTTTCCATCGTTGGTACCTCTATTTCCATGAGCGCATCTTGGCCAGCCTTCTGGGGGATGACACATTTGCCCTTCCGTTTTGGAACTATGATCATCCAGATGGAATGACCATCCCCCAGGCATATGTCTCATTTCCTAACCTCACAGATCGTTACAGAGAACCTTCCCACTTGCCCCCTGCCACTGTCATGATTGATTACTATTATATGAATGCCTCAATTCGCACAGCTGAAGAGCAGATTGCTGCCAATCTTGCCACTACCCACCGGATGGTAGTCAGTGGTGCACCCACCCAGTACAGCTTTTTCGGGCAGCCCTACCGGAAAGATGATGGCCCTGAGCCTGGATATGGTACAACTGAAACAATGCCCCATAACAGTGTCCATGGATGGACAGGTGATCAGGAGCAGATTGGCAAGAAAGACATGGGCACCCTCTATGCCGCCGGAAGAGATCCAGTCTTCTATACACATCATGCTAATATTGACAGATTGTGGGAAGTTTGGAAAAGCTTCCCAGGTAACACAGATATTGATGATCCTGATTACCTTGATTCTGAATTTGTCTTCTACAATGAGAATGCAGAGCTTGTGAAGGTAAAGGTCAGAGATTCCTTCGATACGGTTAAGTTGGGATACACCTATGCAGAAGTGGAGAACTTGTGGGTGAACTGGAATCTGTCAAGGGTGAGTGATGGTGTGTCTAATCTGTCAGATACAGTGGCAATACTATGCGTTGTTGGAGAAGAACTGAGTGAGGCATGCTCCATTGAAGTGAGCAGGGATAAATCCAATGCTCTGGTGGGGGAGGAGCTGCTTGTGATAGATGGCATAGAAGGGGTTCTAGACAGTGCCACTCATTTTGAAGTTTTCATTAACTTGCCAGAAGCTACTTTGGATACACAAATCAATTGCACGGAGTATGCAGGAAGGTTTTCAACTTTGCCACAGATGATGATCACAAATATGACGGGGAACTATCGCAAAACATCAGTGCGTTTTGCCGTAGGAAGCAATGTGGAAGAGCTGGGCTTGTCTGAGCAGGAAAGTCTTGTTGTGACACTGGTACCAAGAATACACTCTCCTTATGCTAAAGTGACCATATCAGACGTCAGGATTGAGTATGAGACGAAAGGGCTTGGGAGCTTTTCTCATGTTTTGAAGCAGAAGCCTGAATCCTCTCCTTCAAGCCAAAGAAGACAAGCTAGGGATCAACAAAATTAAATTTGCTTTATATCTTTGTTTTTGACAGCAAGAGCATACACATTACTGCCTTCACGTGAAGGATTTGCAGCATTCTTGCCAAAGATCCTCAGGATGCCATTGAAAGAGCACGATATAATGTGATATAGTGCTATGTGATACATACATACATGCCCAGATGGGTTTTCAAAGGAATCTATTTTTATGGCTTTCATTGTATGGCCAGATGGTAGATTAAAGAACACATATTCAGGGAACCGATTGTAAGACCTTCGAGGAATTATTCTTTCCTGCTTGCATGATTAGCATAGTACTGCTAAAACTGAAGTGCAGAGTGTTTTGGGGCCTGCAACTCTGTTAATCAGTCTATTGAAGTCACTAGGCATGGATGAAAATATGGCAGAAGAAAAAATACAGTAACCTGGTATGTAAACAGCTTATAAACTACAATGTCTTTCGCATGATATAAATTCTGGTGTCTATCCTTTGGGCGCGTGCTGGTAGACCAGTGAGTGCATTCTTGAGAAGGGCCAGGTTAATCTATCGCCATCTCACTCTAGTAAGCATTGGTGAATAGTACACTAATGCATGTCTGGCAGGAGCCTGTTTAATCTTTACTCACATCAGCACTGGTGAACAGTCCCCTTCAAAACCTTACTTACAACCAGTGATATTTATTAAATTTGAGAAGTGACTGGTATAGGCTCATCTTTAAACATTCTGTAAACATTCTCTTCGATACTTGGGAGGCATTTTTTTGAATTTCTATGAATAACCCCCAGTTAAAGACTTAGCTCACAACATCCAATGTGTAGTTTGTCTAGTAGGTGAGTTCATGCTTTATTCCAATTATGCTCCATGGGTGTCTGATTTAGATGTGATAAGACATGATATTGATAAAATTTAGAATCCCAAACTTTACATGCTAGACCCTAGTGCCAGTTTGCTTTGTGCATTAGTTAATCCCCTTAAGATTTCCACCCTAATCTCTTCAAAAACAAGCTTTCATCTTTCCTCTAGTCTCCTAAAAGTAGGAATGGTAATATTACTTGAAAATTGGCAGCCACATCCCTTGCAATAATCTTGCATTTTCATTTTCCTCAAAATGTAAAATGCCATTTTGTATTGGTTTTCATCTTGAATGTTAAATCTTGGTGGAATATTTTGCCATCTACCTTTTTCTTTGAAATTTTCCCTTGCCCCAAGATGGCCCGAATGAACTTTTGTTTTTGTAATGCCAATATTATATTGGTAAAAGAGATGGTTACAGCATCTAGAGACGTAGCAAGGCCCTAGGCCAATGTATTGAGCTGCTTGTAAAGCATGGACAAAGATGTGAGATTGTTAGCCATTTGGTGAACTTCCCTTGAAGGGGGAGTTTCTTAAGCATGAGACACCATTGGAACTCATTGAGTTTGAATGAGGGTGAAGCCACCTATAGTCTCTTCAATCTCCTCTTCCACATGGCGGGTTTAGTGAGTGGGCACTCCTTCCACTTGGTTGAGAGATTTAAGAAAATCCTTGGAGAGGACATTGTGTACTCTTGCATTGACTTGCGTAGCCCAAGTTGCTTCCCTCTAGGACTTGCTAGATCTTGAAGAATTGATCCCTTTTACTTGATCAAGATTTTGTACAGGCTTTGGTTAATAAGTAACTAGCAGAAGATCATTGTAAATTCTATATGGAACTCTAGGAGCCCCATGCAAGGAGGCTCTTCCCATATGCAGTTGATCTTGAGCACCCTTGGTCTATAGGAGCTCGAGGCTAGCAAGGGAGCCTCACATTAAAGGACTAAGTATTTGGGGTGTGGAATAGTAATGTTACCACCAGTGCTTGATGGAGTGGGTCATATGGACCAATGATCTTCAATGTTAGTACTCTTGCTTTTACTAATGTTATCTTGCAACATTGAGTCACAATAGCTTAGCCACCCTACCTTTGTTCTCTTTAAACTAGCATTGCCTTAATAATCTTATTTTAAGTCTTTGTAACACATCCCCACCTACATCTTTGAATGGTAACAAGAACAAGGAGAGGGTGTTTTTTAGACCATGAGGCTATATTGGGAGCCTTGGATCCTTTTGGACTTCTTATAAGATGGTAGGTTGCAACTAAGGGGAGGTGAAGGTTCATGGAGGAGGTTGGTGATTAGCTCGAGTTGTCAAAGAAGAACAAAAAGAAAGCAAATTTTTGTGGAATTGGTGAGAGAGAGGTGACGTGGAGGTGTTTGTACTGATCAACATGGAGAGGATGTTGAGTTGGATTATCAAAATGTTGAGGGGTGATTGCAAAGAATTGCGATCTTGATGCTATTGATTTGTGAGCTACGAGAAGTGTGGTTACTTGGAGGAGAGCTACGAGTATGGAGCTATTATGTCACTTAATGAGAGTTGCTTAGTGTCTACGATGTTTAAGGTGATGCTCATTCCCAAGAGTTTTTCTCTCAAAGTTACTAACATTTGTTTCATCTTCGAGTGGAGTTGTATTGTGGACATGTACTCTATACACCATGTTCCACTCGATCATGGCCTAAGAGTATGATATTGTACCCTACCTTGAGCTCCATTAGGATTGTACTTTCTGACTTATATGAGCATCAATCCTTTTGAGTTGCTAACCCAAGCTATAGTGTATTGTGTTCTCATTGGGATTGGAGTTGTTTGTAGCCTTTATGTGTTATTGTGTTGTGCTCTAAATGTTATTCCTTTTGTGTGTCACAACACCATATTTAGAATCCTCTTCCTAAAGCTAACAAGGCTAGATATACAAGCTTGCAATCTAATTTTCAAGATTGCATGCATTGTAACTAATTTAGGGCCTATTACACCCCACACTTCACAAAGTCCTTTATTCTTATAGGACATGATGTTGAACATGATTTGGGCCTAAAGAATTTCTTAATTCTAATATCTTTGCAAGAGTTTTCCCTTAAGGCATCATTCTCTTCCTCTAGTCTTATGAGCTATAGTTTGCTTAAGTTCCATTATTTTTTGAGACATATCATAGTATTGCAAGCAAGGTACCATGCCTTGTCTAGATTTTCCTTTCCTAGTTTAAGCATAATCAATAGGTCATATATGAACATGTACCATGTTATCTACTTTCTTGTATATCTAATTTGTTCCAATGTTCCATCACAACTCATTCTTTTTATCATGCAAGATAGTGGATGTGTAGCTATAACAAAGACTATTTTTGGTAGCAATGTGTGTGAACACTCTCAAGACCATTGGGGGACTTCTTTTCCTCATTAGAAGGCTTTTCATCCCTTTTCTTTGAACATATGCCCATTCACTAGGGCAAACTAAGTTTTGTAAATGTTCTAGATTGATACTTCTCAATACACTATATTGTGTGCTCTCAAGCTTCTCCTTATCCAAGTTGTATGTGTGCATTCTTGTAATTCGAACACTTAACATCTGGTATCATAGGGGTTTTGCTTTCTCATGAGAGTCATTTGCCCCTCCACTTCTACGATTAGGAGGAGATTTGACAAGCATCCATAGGATTGATTAATACTATGAGATGGCCTGTAGAGCTCAGTGTCATTAGATTTTTAGGTTTATTTTTGGCTCCATTTGCAATACTGTCTCAATACTGTGCAGACTATGTCATTCTTTGTAGATTTTTCTATAGTGTTCAATTTTGTAGGCAATGCTTTTTGTAGTCTCCTTTATGTTGTGCTACATAGTACATACTAGTTTTCTATAGATTCTATTCATGCAACTTTTGTATGAGGTACAATTATTAATGGCTAGCAACAATGATGTATACCATATGTTGGAGATTGAGGACAAGTTGAATGGAACCAACTATTCACATTGAGCTTATATGATGCATATGTGAGCAGTTGTGTATCATGTATGGTCATCTCCTACCTATGAGACTTAGTCCAAGTACAATGACTTTTGGAGCCCTTGCAATGTGTTTGTCTATCATTTTATCAATCCTAGATACTTTAGCTGGAGGTCACACCACTATATTTCATTCTTAGTCTAAGTGGACACACTCTGATAATGGGTGGGTTGACTTGGGTGGCCATATTTTTAGCCTGGACCATCTAGTGTACCACCTATGGCATCAATTTGGCTATTTATAGGGAGTCCCCCCACTCTAGTTTCATCCATCTTTGCAACCCTCCTCATTCTTCTATATAGTAGTCTTGCCTTCATTTGATGCCCACATTGAATCTCCAAGTTGTATGTTGGGGCTTGTTGTTATAGTTGGCGTGCCAATTGTGGTATCAATTTGTCTATTTATATGTGTCCTGCCCTCCCCTTGAACTCCACTTGCATTTATCTTTCATTTAGCTAGTCCACCTCATTCTTCTATCTCATCCTCTTACCTTCGTCTAGCACCCACACAAATGCTTTGAGCTGCATGTTGTGGGTGACTATGGTAGCCTTGTATCATTCATGTATTTTGTTAGTTTGTTCCTTCATTCTATTGAGTTTGTCTCATTCTCCTTCTCTATTTAATCCATTTTCACTTTCCTTTCCATTATGCACTCTTACCTGTCATTTCCCTTGGTGGGAGCGAGAGTGGATTGAAGAGGAGCATTTGTTCATGACAAATCAAGATGGATGACATCTATTAGTGTTGTAAATTTACATTTTTTGTGTTTTTGTGTAGGGCGACTTGTTTTACCAAGCTCCGATTGCATTTCACATTGGACACCCATCTTGTTATTGTGTTTCTTTTTTTCTTTTTAGTAGCACCTTATCCTATTATTCTATCATTTTTCTATTGTTGGCGTTATCAACCTTATTGTTGGTGGCTACCCTTCAACTAGAAGAAACTTTTCCTAGGTTGTATTAATAGTGTTAGCCTATTCTTAGGCTATCTTTCTACTCTAGCCACATGTTTCCTTTCCATTTTGCAAATTGCATGTCCAATGACATTTTGACCTTTCAACTCTGAATACTCCCCATTATTCACTCCTAACATCATCGGCTTGCCATCATCATCTTTTAGGTATAATAGGTAGGATCAAGTGGAATGGGACCGTAACTGTCAAAGTACCAATTGAGACCAATGAAATTGGCATTCACAACATGAGGATCATTGTGAAGATTGTTGAGGTAGATATGGTAATTGTGACATGGATCGATAGAAAATGGATTGCTTCTTAACCACTTTCATATCATTCTATCCTTGCTACACTACTTTCATGGGCTACTAGTCTACAATTGGCCATTATGGCATCCCCTACATGTGCCTATCCTACCCTCCTCTAAACTCCAAAAAGTTTAACAATATGAACTACTCTCTCTGGTTATTGAAAGTTGAGTGCATTCTCGACACCTTCGACCTTTAGGGTTCGATAACAATCCCTATATCTCAATCTATCGTGGATCCCCATGTTGAAGTGATTGGGGACTCTACAACATTATGGGACTCACTTAGCACCAAAGCCTACTCTTTTCTCTTCTTGAGTTGTATACGTTTCATGCTCGTGCATGTATAATGTATCCACAACACAACAAAAGCTTAGACTAGATTAGCATCTCTTTACTAGGTTTAGATATTCATGCATCACATAACTATCAAGTTGAAGCTTCACCATCATGCACCACTTATAGTGCTAGCCTACCACTCAAAAGTCCTTAGCACCACTAAAAAATGGGGAGCACCATAACACAGCACCAAGTTACAATGGTTACTCACCATTTTAGAGTGTGTTTTCTCCACTTTTAAGTGGTAAAACACCCCTAAAATATAGCTCATCACCCATTTATAGCAGTTTTTTCACACTCAAAAGTCATTAGCCTACTAAAAAGTGATTTAATATTTTTCACTTTCAAAATTTTTTGCGTTCCACCACTTAATAGTGGCTATATACTAGTTTACAATGGTGGGCTACCACCAAGTCCTCAACACTAGTAACAAGTAGAGAGCATCACAATGCACCTCCACATTGTATTAGTTGCAATTGATCTTCTACCACTCACAAGTAATATCAAATTGCTTCAATTGGAGTGCTTCAACTCGTTAGTGGTACAAAGTGTTCTACTAGTACTTATAAGTAGTATAAGACCACTTATAAGTTATTTGGTACTACTTAGAAGTGGTATATTATCACCAACTAAGTTGGAGGCTAATTCAAAATATTTGGTGGTTGTGTTGTAGTGGTAGCAAACCACTTGTAAGATGAATGTTGGGGTAAACACACAATAGTTGGGAAATTTGACAAAAGACACTTATTCTCTTAGAAGAAGCTGCAACTCGCTTTGGCAAGGAAAATCTCTCACCTTGTCTTCTCAACACTCCACTCTAACCAACCACATATCCTTCTCTCCAATTCAAGAAAGCAATAACACAAGACTAACTTTGAGGTATAGTGAACTCACAAACTTACCTTCCCACGTTGCAGTCAAAAAGCTCGAAGATAGATCCATGACTCAAACAACACAATCCGATGCCATCACTCCTTCACATCCACCATCGAGGATGCCAATGGTGAGATAAGAAGACGGAGAATGATAGAATTATTTTTGAAATATATTATTTTTAGAGCTTTCGTATATTGTTTTTGGGCACTTGCATTATTTATATACATCATGGGCACATTACTATCATGGATATATTACTTTGTGAGAGCCAAGCCCACTATACCCCTACACATTGTATTATTCCTCACATTTGTATTTGTCACAACCATAACTATTGTATACATTGCACACATGGAAATGTAATTGCGATAGCATAGGCTAGGTCCAATTAGGTTAAGGTACATGCATACTTCAAGAAAGGGCTTGCCAAGAGCCCATAATGTTGGTAGGATGCCCGACAGAGAGTGCAAACCCTATTTCACTACTGTGAAAACCCTAAAACGCAGGGCATCCAACCTAAAATGTAAAGTGGGGTGTAAACCCTAAAATGCAAAGTGAGGTGCAAACCCTAAAAGGGTAAATAGGGCATTGCCCTAGAGAAATGTCCTAACCCTAACCCTAATCTTGGTCTATATAGAGATGGGACCTCTCAGTTGCATTTACCCTTTTAATGCATCCATGCTGTGGAAGCTCTATCAATGCAACTATTGAAGCTTACTATTCACTTTTTCCATTCTATAATCTTGCTTCCATTGTTGAGAGTGAGGGAGAGAGAGAGTAACATGTGTATTTGAGTAAAGGATCTGGTGAGTGAAGCTCTACATCATCTTCTTATGCTTTAATCTTCTATAGCTACCTTTAATTGTCTTTGACTTTCCTTGACTTTGCCTGACTGTAGCCTTCCACTTTTCCTATTAATATTATCCCCCTCAAGTTGACTGCCAATCCCCATGGCACTCATGTCAAAGGTAGACATGGAATATTGGAATAGTGGATGAAATAGCAATCCTAGGGAAGGATGCTGCTAATGAATAACTGGTTCTAAGAAAGAAAATTATACTCTTGTTAACAATACAATGACCAGTATACTGGTAAATTGTGGTTGATATTATTGTAGGTGACAAGACCTATAGAAGTTGGTATTAGCACTTTGGGGCATGCACTAGTGTGGTTAGGTGCACATGGTGCTTATGTGAAGGGTCCTAAGGGTTGGTATAGGGGGTGTGGCTTTTGCTTAGTGGGTGCACTAGTGCACATGCATGCACTAGTGTAGGCTGTGGGTGGTGCAATGTCCTAGGGTGAATGAGTCCTTAGTCCATGTGTGCATGGGTATGCAACACTTGGTGCATAGTGCACGTGTGACAATGGGTTATTGTGTATGAAGAGTCCTAAAGTGAGGTATAGGCATCGTGGATGGACAAAGTTGGTGTGTAGGCGATGTAACAAGCTAGTGTGGTGTGGGTGTGTTGGGTGTCTGCACACACTAGTGTGCACAGTGCTCTATGTCAAGTGCTTGTGGATGTGTGCTTTGGTGCACCAACAAATGAACGCATGCACACTAGTGTGGCGCTATTGTGGCATGTGGTTAGTGCAATGTTCTAAGGTTGTGTATCTTGCTTTCTATGCAAGGTGATTGCTTTAGGGTGGAATACACTCATGTAATACAATGATGGACTATGATAGTGTGCTAGTGGGTAAGTGAGGCACTAGTGTATTATGCAAGTGCATTAGGTGCACTAGGTGATGTGGATAGAGTGTGTGCAATATAGTGCTCTAGGGTAATGCACTAAGATGTGCTGCAATGTGCTTGTGCAAGTTGCCTCTTCCATCTCAACACCTTGTGAACTCTGTCCTTGCCACCAATAGGATGAGAGTGAAGGAGCTTGAGAGAAAGAGACCTCTTGTAGAGATTATGTTGTGACTATGTATGCTATGATGCATTGTATGGGGTGCACTAATGCATGTGTGCACTTGTGCACTATGGTGTAGGATGTGTCCTAGTGCACATGTGTTCTAGTGTGCTTATGGTATACAATCAGTCTCTAGTTCTCGTGAAGGAAATTTCTAGCACAAGTGTTCATAGGTGTGTGGACGTACAAAAGCAAATAGGTACACATGTTCACCCAACAGGTGCACTGTCAGGCACTATACCTTCCTCTCATACTTCCCTTCGATCCTCCCTTCTCAACAGGGTGGACATAAGGTTGTAGAGATGAAGGAGGTCTTAATGTGGTGTGAATGCAAGAGCATATGTGCCTATGGTGCAAGGATGTGTGCAAGCAAGGTGGATGTGCACAAAGACGTGTGTGCATGCATGCATGTGTGTGTGTGTGTGATGTAGTGCACTATGGGTCCACAATGCAGCATGTGGGGTGTATCCCAATCGGAGATTGATGTGCACTATTATGACACCTTCTTCCTTGCTACTCCTTCCTATCCTCCCCTCTTCCTGATAGGATAGATGGTCAAGTACAGTAGAGGGTAGGGTTCATGCTCACAATCCCATGCATAGGTGCACGTGATGAACATGACCTTTTGTAGACTATGCACACAAGGCACAAACATAGAATTTTTTATAATTAAATAAAAATAGAAATCCCTTATTATCACTTCCAATTTCTAGTGCACACAAATACTTCCAACCATTGTAGTGCTCGCAATGCCATTTAATGCATCACTTAAAGGGAGGCGTATGCACATCCAACTTGCAAGTCTAGTGCACATATAGACGTCTCTCAATGCATTGCTTAAAAAATCAACACATACTCTTGCCATGCAAGTAAGAACATACGCTCTAGAGGAATTAAAGAGACTCTCCGAGACGGCTAGTGTACAATTTATAGCCTCGCTCCCTCCCCCTCTCTTTCTCCTTAACAACCTGCTCTCCCTTTCCTGAGGGTGAGTGGGACATGGCTGCCTTTACAAGTGTGAAGGTGACCATGATGATGCTTATGGAGCAGGTGATCAAGATACTAAAAGCATGATCCTAAAGGGTTTAACCCTAGAGGTGTTGGTAGATAGTTTCTTTGACTCTTCTTTGACAAGCTGCAGGGCAATGATGATGGCCAGCATTAGGGAGAGGAAGGCGATTCCGATGATGATGATGATTTTTCAAGCACTATTGATTGCAGATGATGGTTGTGGCTGCGTGATCTGCACGAGGAGGATGATGCTGCTAGAGATGGCAGTCAAGGTAGTCTTGATGATGATGATGGTGGAGATCACACCGATGATGATGATGCGCTTGAGATCAGGGGGTGAATGTGGAAAGAGAGTGGGGTGAGGTGCTACGGATGGATGCATGATCTGACAATGATGAAGATCATACCAAAGTCGACGATGAATATTAAGGTGCTGACGATACCGATGATGATGCTCCATAGCACTATTATACAGAAAAAGGTAGGTGGGGCAGGGCGGCCAGGTTGTGGCGACGAAGGAGGTGGTGTCATCGACCAGGATGATGCTGGTCGTGGTGGTCTGGTCTTGAGGGGGGTTGCCAACTATGCTTCGACAACCACGGCCCAGCACGGATCAATGTACAATCACTGCATGTCAACGAGGAGCCTGCAAGCGATGTGCTGGCGACGGCGGGCATCCCATGTGGTGACAATGTAGTGTGCATCTTGGCCAACTAATAGTTTAGTAGCACTGTGTGGAGGGAGAGGCAGGGTGGAGTGGCTCGAAGGACGATGATGAGGGGCAGCTCGAGACAATGATGAGGATGAGGATAATTCTTCTTTTCTTTTTTAACCAAGGTTCTTCCCTTTGCAAAGGGTATTCCCCCTCTCACAAAATCTCTATCTTCTTCCCAAGACCTGTGGCCTTCCGAGCCCCTATAACATGACACACATTGTATGCAAAATTACTCAACCATGAGCATAATGAATCTACTATTTCCTTTCTACTTATCTTATGCTGAAGAGGTCTCATAATATGCTTCAATCAACTTTCATAGTTAAGACAGAAAAAGTCTCGAAAGCATGTCTAAGCACGGCAATGGTTTCACTTCATGCAATATTGTGGAAAATGGTTTTCGTACAAAATAACTCATGGATCAACACTTGTCCTCATGCACGAAAGACTCAAACATCGATCTTGTTTCAAATCCCAATTGTTAATCGTATCTAGCTTATATGTGTTTTAGAGCCTTGGCACTCACGTATATCTCCTGTTTTGCTATGCAAGTCATGTAAGTAACATCATGGTCAACGTATCCTTAGTCCTAGCAATGGAATCAAAATGTTGGTCACCATGCACTCAATGTTAGGGACTTTTGACACACTCCTTTGTCTCAAGAGCTTTGACCATGAAATACGATGGCTATCTCTCACCTAGCCTCTTGCACATCACAAATATTATGATCCATTTGTAGTCACCATGCATGACCTTCCCTCGAGCACAAATAATACACCTTGCAAGCTCCATGATCTATGATGTACTCCCTTAGTTGTCAAACCGTCTATGACCTTCACATGTACGAAAAAACACGGGCGTATGCAAGAGAGAGTACTGGAAAGAAGAAATGAGGCTTCATCACTTCATCGCTTCATCCCTCACACTCACACTCACACTCCCTTGTTCTCAATCTCATCCTCTCTCTCTCTCTCTCTCAATGGAAAAAAGTAAGAAAGCAAGAACAAGGACTTTGCATACACATAAACACCCTTTTCCATTCTCTTTTATCCTTTTTTATATAAAAACTTAGGGTTAGGGTTTGGGCATCCAACCCCCTTTTTGGGCCTTGTGGTCTTTTCTTGTAATATTTCCACGCAATAAAAGTTAGTTGGTTCGTTCAAAAGTTAGTTAGTCAAATAATAAGTTAGTAAGATTACTAACTAAGGTAAAAACTAACTAACATTAATAACTAATAATTTTTATTTAATTAAAAATATTTTATTTAGAAAAATCGAGAGTCATAAATCCGATATTTTTCTCGGATTGACAAGGACCGTAGCCACCCTTTGTGTAAGTTACAACGTGAACGAGCCTTATGAGCTATATTAATCACTATTATTAATGCGTATAGTTTGGATGGTCCAAAAATATTAGATTTTGGGCAAAACTAGTATACTTTAGATATTTTAGATATTATCCCAAAAAAAGATATGGAGATTTCTAGAACGGAATGTCATTTAAAAGAAAAGACAAGTGATGTTTTAGTTAGTTTGGAGATTTTATAAAAAGAAAAAAAATAAAGAGAGGGACGATCGCAGTCCATAGACAGAAAACAACACTTTGAACGGAGAAAAGAAGAAGGAGTGAACTAAGAGCTTTTTAATCAAGTGTCTTGGAGTTTTACCCCTCTTTCGGAGCCAATGGAACCATCAGATTTATGATCTGAGCATCAGATGACTGATCTTTCCAAGATCCCCTCCACAAAGAACTCCACTTCTTAGCCACAAGCCCTCTCCTCTAATTCACTATAAATATGAGGCATGGGGAGGCACAAGGGAGCATAAGGAGACCCTGAGAGGCTACGAGAGAGAGGTAGAGAGAAGTATATCCCTCCAAGAGATTGTGAGAGAGAGCTTCAGAGAGAGAGAGAGAGAGAGAGAGAGAGAGAGAGAGAGAGAGAGAGAGAGAGAGAGAGAGAGAGAGAGAGAGAGAGAGAGAGAGAGAGAGAGAGAGAGAGAGAGAGAAGAGTTACCCTGAGAGGCTGCACAATTCCCTCTATCTCGATCCTCAACCTGGCCATCTTCTCCTACACTCTCCCATCTCGAATCTATTCCGCCTTTTTAATCTCTTGAGTCTACTTGTGGACGATGGCCCCCAAGAGAAGAATGTTGCATGCGAATAGCAATCCCACAACCAGTAAAATGAAGCTTCGAGCAAAGGCATCATTGTCAATCCAACTGCGGTTCCGATCATAAGTAATGTATTTCCAAATTGATAGATGCGTGGTTTGATTCTCGTATGAGATACGTTAGGCCCATACTATGATGCACGAGTACAGATCATTTCATCTCACATATTCGTAAGATGGAGCTTGTGAAGTGCATATATCAAGGAAAGTTAATTGCACCTAGTTGCATGTCGCTTATTCGTTGATAGAGCAATTACAAGGAAGAATTGGTCAAGCGTTATGAATGGCATAATCATGACATTAAAAATTGTGCATACAAGTGTTAAGTAAATTTTATATAGAATTGCTCGTTGATCCCAAGGGGGAGAGTAGATATGCGATGGAAATGTTATCGCGACTATTCTTGCATTGTTTGGGAAGAATACAATTGGTTTTGTTGGTTGATCAAACAACATCCTAACTACTTTTACATTCAACTGATTGTTAGTTGTTGTTTGGATGATTATTCTAAGTGCTTGTGATTTATGGTAAATGCATGGCAAGGGTCTGTGATGACAAGTCGCCATGGAAATAAATGAATGTTTTCTTGGAAAATAATATTAGGATTGAATGCCTTGTTTGTGCTTGATTCTTAAAGGATTTAATTAAGGAATGATATTTTGCACGGGTGGATCACCTCCATGATTGCATTGCGGATTAACCCAAAGAGGGCACTGCTCGATTCATGGACCAAAGGTCGAGTGATGAAAAGGCCAACCACGTGAATGATATTTCACTTCTAGACAGCTTGCGGGTCAGTTGAAGCTCTAGACACCTCGTGCTAGGTCTAGAATGGAGTTGAAGACCTCCGTGGCCCCTAATGTCTGGGCATGTTGGGAGATCCTATTCTAGATAAATGATTGAATTTGTGGTGCCATGTGATTTGGACGAGTTGCTTCTGTAGGGCAGAAGGGATACTTCCGTTGGAAAGAAGGAATACATAATTTCTCATGTATGGGCGGGGGACAAAGATTAACTTGAAGATAAGTTAAGGAACTTGTTTGTCAAATAGATTGCTTGCTCTGTTTTTGTGTCTGTGCTATAAGTTATGCAAATGAACCATGTTCCCTAAAAGGCTTAATTAATGAAGCTGGCTTTAAGTGTCACACATAAATGTGGTAGGACCTAATTAGAAAACTAAAGCTATTAAGGAAAGTGGCTGGGCGGAACCCCCGATAGGTCCGTCCTATGGCAGGGTTGTCCCAGAGAACTGGGAGGCTTCTCAAAAGATTTTTACCATTGTTCGACATTTAGGTATTGTTAGGTTAGAACCCTCTTCATGCTGTTTTAGGGGACCGGCTATGCCCTACGGGCAGAGAGGTTGAGCCCTGCATCCCTCTCGTTTCCCATTCTCTTTGAACCAAGTGCGGCATGGGTCTGCTTAGGCTTGGGTATCTTGGCATAAAGTAGGATGTCTAGGATCCGGCGCTAGAATGCTGTTAGGAGACCTTGGCCCCATTAGGAGCCCAAATTTCAGATCGATCCTAGTGGGTTCGTCGGCCGTGAACGTTCCCTTGCGAGGCGGATTCGGGAAACCCTAGGCGACAAAACTCAGAACACTCCCTGGGAGTATTGGGCAACGACGCTTAGATTCGTTTCTTGATAGACCGCTAAAAGCGTGCTTGGACAGCCGATGGGCGGGTACCTCACAGTTGGTATCAGAGCGAAACTTCGTAATGATGCACGATTGATTAATGTATGGTTCATCGACATATCCTAAATAGAATAACCTAAATGGTATGGCTTGATTGTTAGGTACCTCCTGCACCCACAAATGCTGACATGCAAGAGAAGAAATTTTTTCTCAAGCAAATTAAGGCACCCGAGTTTTATGGAGAAAGGATAGATGTCGCAGTAGAGACAGAGATATGGATTGAGTCGATGGATGATTATTTATTTGCTTCGGGAACTGCTTCTACCAATCAAGCAATGATAGCAAAACTTAAGCTAGTTGGCCTCGGTTATGGTGGAAACAATGGTGTAAGGATCAATGTATTTTCGAAGTTGTTGTCACTTGGGCTCAACTGAAAGATGTTGTACGTAGATGATACCTTCCGCCAACCTACCAGACTTTGAGGATGAATGAAATTTTCAAGATGAAGAAGCTGGAATTAAACTTGGAAGCTTACTACTCAAGGTTTGTAACCCTACTAAAATATGCACCACCAATGGATATTGCGCAGCAAGTATCCAAGTTTTGCCATGGCCTAAACACTCCTCTGAACCACCCTCTTGAAGCAATGCGTCCAATGGACTTGCAAGATGCATTACTCCGAGCGAATCCAATTGTCCAAGAACTTAAATCGAGCAACTGTAGCAAAGATGACTCCCAAGATCTGGGTAAGAGATGCCATACATGCGGAGAGATAGGGCACATCTGTAGAAGATGTCCCTACCGTCAATGCTTCCATTGCAATAAGCTAGGACACATCCAAGCATAATGACCTCATCTAAGTTCAGAAGACATTAAACCTCCAAGAAAACGAAGCTACACAGGTGCAGTCTATGGATATATAGAGAAATCAGATGAAGACAAAGACCTAGAACCGACAACACCTCTTCAAGATGACTAGAAACCCTAGAAATTTTATCGACATGAAATACAACTTGTATTGGAAAAAAATTTACTCTTATATCTACAGTTAATTTGCATCATATGAGTTGCATCTATTTTGAGCCTAGAACTTGCAAATGATTAGAGATACACTGGCAAGGAATGACAGTTTTATAAATTGCAATAAATTTTTATTTAGTCGTTCCTTCCCAACTAATATAGATTGGGTCTCATCACAATGTTGAAGTTTGGAAGTATTCTTTAGTATTACAAGCAAAGCCAATTGTCCATGAAGTTCAATCCCGAACTAAGAAGAGGACAATCTAGGAACGTAGTTTCCAAGATAAAGGACCACTCCAATCCACTAAAAGAATCCTAGAACACTTTGGTCTAAAGAAGAGGACAATCTAGGAATGTAGTTTCCAAGATAAAGGACCACTCCAATCCACTAAAAGAATCCTAGGACACTTTGGTCTAAAGAAGAAAATCCTACCAAGGACAACCAAGAACCTTGTGACCACAAGTGATAAAGTTCCGCGATGTTTCTATTGCAGTGAGTTAGGTCATTTCAAAAGGGAATGTCCAAAGCACCCTAAACATCGATGCTCTGAGTGCCACAACATTGGACATAACTACATCAATTGTCCCAACAGAACTCGAAGAGAACTTGAGCTTACAAGAAATGAAGTTGTACAAGCTCTAGTGATCCAGAATATACCAGGTGCTTAGGAAAAACCTAGAAGATATCCATGAGATGTAACTACAATAAATTTTCTATTGTAATCAAGACTCGGATGTATCAAATACAATAGGTTGTTGTTTCAAAAGACCGCATGTTTGTGAGTGATCAGAGTAGCGTAGTGAAAGCATGGTGGACCCATAACCCACAGGTTCCAAAATGATACCCCCGAGTTCTTTCGAGATGAGGACGTCTCAATTTCTCTAAGGGGAGGAGGATGTAATATTTCCACGCAATAAAAGTTAGTTAGTTCGTTCGAAAGTTAGTTAGTCAAATAATAAGTTAGTAAGATTACTAACTAAAGACTAACTAAGGTAAAAACTAACTAACATTAATAACTAATAATTTTTATTTAATTAAAATATTTTATTTAGAAAATTTGAGAGTCGTAAATCCAATATTTTTCTCAAATTGATCAGGACCGTAGCCACCCTTCACGTAAGTTACAACATGAACGAGACTTATGAGCTATATTAATCACTATTATTAATGTGTATAGTTTTGAGGGTCTAAAAATATTAGATTTTGGGTAAAACTAGTATATTTTAGATATTATCCCAAAAAAAGATATGGAGTTTTCTAGAACTAAATGTCATTTAAAAGAAAAGACAAGTGATGTTTTAGTTAGTTTGGAGATTAAAAAAAAAAAAAAAAAAGAGAGGATTTGTGAAATTGCGTGCGCCGCGATCGCAGTCCACAGACAAAAAACAACACTTTGAATAGAGAAAAGAAGAAGGAGTGAACTAAGAAATTTCTAATCAAGTGTCTTAGAGTTTTACTCCCCTTTCGGAGCCAATGGAACCATCAGATTTATGATCTGAGCATCAAATCACTGATCTTTCCAAGATCCCCCTCCACAAAGAACTTCACTTCTCAGCCACAAGCCCTCTCCTCCAATTCACTATAAATATGAGGCATGGGGAGGCACAAGGGAGCATAAGGAGACCTCGAGAGGCTGCGAGAGAGAGGTAGAGAGAAGGATACCCCTCCAAGAGATTGTGAGAGAGAGCTTGAGAGAGAGAGAGAGAGAGAGAGAGAGAGAGAGAGAGAGAGAGAGAGAGAGAGAGAGAGAGAGAGAGAGAGAGAGAGAGTTACCCCGAGAGGCTGCACAATTCCCTCTATCTCGATCCTTAACCTGGCCATCTTCTCCTACACTCTCCTATCTCGAATCTATTCCGCCTTTTTAATCTCTTGAGTCTACTTATGCACGATGGCCCCCAAGCGAAGAATATTGCATGCAGATAGCAATCCCACAACCAATAAAATGAAGCTTTGAGCAAAGGCATCATTGTCAATTCAATTGTGGTTCCGATCGTAAGTAATGTATTTCCAAATTGATAGATACGTGGTTTGATTCTCGTATGAGATACGTTAGGCCCATACTATGATGCATGAGTATAGATCATTTCATCTCACATATTCGTAAGATGGAGCTTGCGAAGTGCATATATCAAGGAAAGTTAAGTGCACCTAGTTGCATGTCGCTTATTCGTTGATAAAGCAATTACAAGGAAGAATTGGTCAAGGGTTATGAATGGCATAATCATGACATTAAAAATTGTGCATACAAGTGTTAAGTAAATTTTATATAGAATCGCTCATTGATCCCAAGGGGGAGAGCAGATATGTGATGGAAATGTTATCACGACTATTCTTGCATTGTTTGGGAAGAATGCAATTGGTTTTGTTGGTTGATCGAACAACATCCTAAATGCTTTTACATTCAACTGGTTGTTAGTTGTTGTTTGGATGATTATTCCAAGTACTTGTGATTTATGGTAAATGCATGGCAAGGGTTTGTGATGACAAGTCGCCATGGGAATAAAGGAATGTTTTCTTGGAAAATGATATTAAGGTTGAATGCTTTGTTTGTGCTTGATTCTTAAAGGATTTAATTAAGGAAGGATATTTTGCACGGGTGGATCATCTCCATGATCGCACTGTGGATTAACCCAAAGAGGGCAGTGCTCGATTCATGGGCCAAAGGTCGAGTGGTGAAAAGGCCAACCACGGGAATGATGTTTTGCCCCTAGATAGCTTGTGGGTCAGTTGGAGCTCTAGATACCCCTTGCTAGGTCTAGAATGGAGTTGAAGACCTCCGTGGCCCCCAACGTCTGGGCATGTTGGGAGATTCTATTCTAGATAAATGATTGAATTTGTGGTGCCATGTGATTTGGACCAATTACTTTTGCAGGGCAGAAGGGATACTTCTGTTGGATAGAAGGAATACATAATTTCTCCTGTATGGGCAGGGGACAAAGATTAACTTGAAGATAAGTTAAGGAACTTGTTTGTCAAATAAATTGCTTGCTCTGTTTTTGTGTCTGTGCTATAAGTTATGCGAATGAACCACGTTCGTGGGTGATCCAAAGAGAAGGAAGGGTAAAAGACCTAGCAAGTCATCTAGCCCATGCAAAAGAGGTGACAAAGTATTAGCAGAAAGTGGGGCAAAGGCTGCAACCACAAGATTGGAAGCCCAACAATGTGCCTTCCTCAGTACAATCTTGGACATCACACAATCAAGCGAGGAGGAGGCCGTCAAAGCTCTAAAGAGGAAGCTAGAAACCACCTGCAAATCCATGAGGCATGGACTGTGTTCCCAATCACAAGGAGCGGGAACCAGCCTGAACCAACAGGGGCAATGAGAGCATCTACTAGGGATCTGGCTGACAGTTGCTAGACTTTAAGGAGGAACAAGTTCCATGACCCCTGTCTCCAAGACCTTAAGCCCAGCAGGACGTGACTTGAAGATGCAACGGCTGAAGGGAAAAAAAGGAGGCTAGGGAAAGAAGGAAGAGACTACTAGGGCAAGCACGAGTTTCACTAATGTAGTCAGTCATTTTTTTCAACAACTCCTCTGAGTATATGAATGGACTTAAAAGACTATATGTAAAGTAGGAACCTCATTAGTAAATGGCTTAAGCCCCCAATCTCCTCCTCACACAACATGGAAACCAAAGATTAGCTCCTCGCACATGCGTGCATGCACACACACACACACACATATATAAGAGAAAAAAAAAAGAGTAGAAGAAGAAGCAGAGAGAACAAGGAAACACAAAAAAGAAAAAGAGAAGGGAAAAGAAAGACAAGAGCAAGAAGGGAAAAGAAGATCTCACTTGATGAGTGCCACAATAACTACACCTAGAGGTCCTCAAGCTAGGCACGTCCGGTGGCCCTGGTCAGCCGGCGCTCCGTGTGGCTCCGTGTCTAACCCCCTTACCCATTTTTTTTCCCACCTCATGCTTAGGACATATCAAGGATGGGACACACCTAGGGAGTTCACACTCAACTATCTCTCTAAGCTACACTCATTGCACTTTCCCCATACACGAGCTGGGGGTCCTCAAGTGTGGGACAACACCCCAAGCTTGCCTATGGTTCTTGACCCAACTCCCAGTTCCACTAGCACAAATACAATGCACCCACACGACGGAGAGGTAGACACACCCCTTAGGCAGTACACTTTTCTTTTTCTTTTCAAGTAAATGTGGATGCGACCACCAACTGGCAATGGAGGCCCCCATCACCCACTCAAAGTAGGAGAGTACCGAAGATTCTAGCAAGGTGCGCCGAATATTCTAGCGAGGTGCACAAAATGCTCTAACAAGGAATGTGCATGGCAAAATGTAATTCATTTTATAAAAGAGCACTCGGGTCCCTCTTGTGCAAATTGTAAACATAGAAGTGCAAGAGCAAAAGAACCATGAAAAGAAGGAAGACATGAGGGAAAAAAGACTTTGGCTAAGATGGCCAGTCATATAAAAAAGGGGATGGGTGCCCAAAGGGATGAGGGCATGCATAAAAGTCTAAAAGTGAATGGAGAAGCTCATTCTTGGTGTGTGGCTAAAGTGGCTCTCTTCTTCTCTTCTCCCTTCTTGTGCTTGTGCCTGCTTGTGCTTGTGTTTGAGAGAGGGAGCGTGAGAGTGTGAGGAAGTGAGTGAGTGAGAGTGAGGGACAATGGTGGAGAAGCTCTCCATCTTCTCCTCTCTTCTTCTCTTCTCTTCTCTTGTCTTGTCTTGGGTGTGCGGCTATGGAGGATGGAGCCTGGAGGTGGAGGATTGGAGCTTGCATCTCAGATCATGGAGCTATCGGAGTGCTTAAGGGGGGAGGCTACTCAATTAGGCATCAATGTAAGCTCACTGCACTCGTAGAATTGAGAGCACGTATGGCTATGTGAGAGGTAGCCATAGCATTCAGCTTGAAACACTTGAAGCAATAAGTAGTCTGTGGATCTTGGCGATTGAACGAAGGCTCTCACAGGATCAAAATGATCAAGAGGACATGAGGCTCTAGTAGAGCATCTCAAAACTGGCTATGGGGCCTATATGTCATGTCCTCTCTATCAAACACCATGATATTACACAATAAGAAAATCGTGGGCCACTCCATCATTAGCAACTACAAGCTACCTAATTGGGGTGAGTTGTACTATAACAGGAGGCTCCTCCTAAAAGATCATCCTGCATACTTTAACCATTTTCTTTGGTCTCATATACATCTTTTCCTCATAAAATACAACATCATGGCTACAAATAACCTTTCAAGCCCAAGGATCCCAAAGGTGATAGCCCATCTCACCTGCATCACCATATCCAAAAAGATGCATTTGACGAACCTTAGATCCAACTTGTTATCTTTATCTTTGAGAATATGGTAGAAAGCCTCACATCCAAAGACTCACAAATGTAGGCAAAACTTCTAGCTTCTACTCTATGGGATAGGCCCAAATTTATGTGAATAATCATCAATATATGCCACAAAATACTTTGCACCTCTTAATGACTAGCATGGCACAGAATCATAAATATCTAAATGCACAAAAGCTAATGGCTCACCCACATGCATAGAACTATAAACAATGATCACATGAATAAAAAAATGAGTAGATAAAAGGTACTAAATACTATAGAAAAGTCAAGACTTTCATTTCAAGGGACATATGCCGAAGGATGGTAATGCCAAAGAGATACATATGGAAGATTGGTCATGACCAAAATATGATCAACACATCCTGATACAAGCATGGTTATAAGCTATCAACCTTGGGCTAGATGAGGTTGCCACATGTAATCTTCCATGTAGAATTACCAAAAGATACATGATACCTATCATCATCCAACTATCTAGCTAAGACAAGGCTTTTAGTCAAGGCTGAGACATGATGTACATCATGTCACACAAATGGAGCACCAGTACCAAACTACAATCTCGCATCACGTATGCCAACAATATCACATACATGATCATCACCTAATCTAACTAAATATGTAACAATACATAGGTATAAAACCAATGACAGTGTGGGCTCCCATGAAAGGAAGCCCCCAAATCAAGAAGCTAACACCAAGAGTAAGCAAACCAAACATCATTCAATTGAGTAGCTTCAAGTGAAGAAACAATAAGAATGTAATCATTTGAAATGTACTCCAATGCATTTATCTCCTCAATCTTAAAAGTGAACTTAATAATGTTGAGATTATCATAAGACAGCATCATCCAATGACAAGTAAGAGAGGAGTTAAGACCACGAGATTTGCTATATGAATGCCCACAAGACTTAGACTTGCCTCTGTTGGGATGTGAGTCTCTACCACGGCAATCATTATTCTCTCTATTATCATGTTTGTCTCTAACTATAAGTGTATGAGAAGTACGAGTTGCATCAATGTTCTTCTTGTTCACTTCTTTTGTAAGCAATGGTCTCTCAACATCAAAGCATTTAAAGCTATCTTTAAGAGAATCAACACTCATAGCAATATAAAATGTATCCCAAGTCTCAAGTAGTGTGATAAGAAAAAACAAAGACTTTATGTTATCCTCAAACCAAATGCCTTGTGAAGTTGGCTGAAAATGGAGTGGAACTCATTCAAATGAATGGACATGGGAGTGTCCTCCTTTGTATGGAGGTCCACAAGCTTCTTCAACTAATTTAACTATGAAGTAGGACTTTGCTTGTCATAAAGATCGCGTATCTTTTTCCATAAATCATAAGCATCAATCGCAATAACATTGGAGTAAACATGTTTGGACAAAGACAAGGTAATGGTGGACTTGCATAGCTCATTAAGCTCTTCCCAATCATCTCTATTCCAATCTTCTAGCTTCATTCCCTTGGTTTTCAATGGCCTAATGTTGAGACCTAAGATGGGCCCGACACTGGCTCTAAGCACTAGTTGGGCCTCTCTATGCTCAAAGAACACAACCCCTCAGCCTCGTAGCTAGGAGCGTCTAAGGGACACACTACCCTAACTTCTATCGTGAATTTCACATTTGTTTTAAATTGTAGTCCAATAGTTAAGCCGTCCCCACACTCCTCAAAGAGAGTCCCTACACATATATCGATATAAAATACATCGTAAGCACAAACAAAAGGAGGCACCCCTCGACTAAATACCGTGGCCCCACTACAGCTATCCTACACCACCTCAGGGATTGGCCCCTCAATGCGCTGTTAACACAAATAACACGGGTGTCACAAGCTCCACTCTTATTTTAAAACATTCCATGAGATAATATATTTCCTCACTTAACAATTCCCCAAGGTAGCTGATCGTATAAACCTATAGCTTAGATATCTCACAACTCAACATAGGTCATATGTCTAAAAAACCAAATGCAATGCATCCAGGAGTTACACCATGTGATATGCGCAATGTAACTATGAATGCCATGGTTCTCAAACAATTTATGATTCACAAATCAGCATTGTGCAGTGCAATAAATATTTCTTTCAATTATTTCAACATATACGTCATGCTGCATTGCTAAGGGTCAACACGGTCAGGACCGAGCATCCTCGTTCTGCTTGACCCTCTTAAACTTAATTTATGAACGTCCTATATGGTATGCACAAAAAAATAGATCAGAATTTCAAATGTTATTAGCAACCAATCAGCATCAAATTCCCTCTTTCCCCTACCATTTAGGTTATGCTTCTTCATTGATAGGTGTAAAGAGTGGTTTTTTCATGTATTTTTCTTGTAAAAAGCGGTAAAAATGGACTTTAACATGAAAAAAGGCTGAATTGAGGTGTTATCCCTCATGCTATAGCTATGCTATACATCCACGAACATAAAGTATACTTTTTCTTAATTTTCTAGCACAAAAAATAAAATTTCTTTATTTTTACTATTTTCCTTTACTTATTTAAATAAAAATTATGATATTTCTACTTTATGGGTTGGGACTGATCACAATTATTGATTTTATATTCATTTCTACTCCATATGAACCCCAAAATCACAACAAAAGCTTCAAAAATTATCATTTTCATGAAAATCGCATAATTGCGGGTCTTACGTGTTTTGATATAAATCATTAAATGACTAAATTTTTTGGTTTTCTTCAATATTTCTGATAAATTTTAGCATGATCAATCAAAGGCATCCATTTACAAATAATTTAATCAAATATCTTTCATAAAACAAATGAAATGATTGCTTACGCATAGGAACCTAGTTTTGAAGGTGCGTATTTAATGGTTGGTAGGCTGCTGATGCTCATTTATGGCCATTGATGCTCTCTCCAACTCTGATCTATGCTCTCCTTTGCTCCGGTTCCATTATTCCATCATCATCTCGCATCCAACTTCTTCCCCTTCTTCCATAGAACCATGTGTGGGAACAACCATCAAGAGGAGAGAGGAGGGAGGAGAGAGAAAGACTGATTTTCCAATTTCTTCACCGGGCAGCCATTGTTCACTGAGACCGGTGATGACGAGCGAAAAATTCAATAAATTGATTGCCTTGACTTGATTGATGGCTTGTTCAGAAGCCGCATAGCCCCCCCTCTCCACAAATTGGGGCAAGGGGGCGGCCGTTTTTGGCTGCGCCATTTCAAAAATGCCCCCCCCCCCCCCCCCGGCCCGCCCCCCCAACCCCCTTCACAAATTTTTTTTGGGGGGCCATTGGCCTCCTAAAGGGCCATGCCCAATTTACTTGTCCATTTGGTTGGTCAACTTCAACCTTGGCAATGTCTGGCTTCGCGCATCTCTTCCATTCGATGCCCGATTTCAGATCCGAAAAATCCTACCTAACCAACTTGACATCCCAAACGGCCAGGAAGCTCTCTCTCTTCAATTTGACAGTCAAAAAATTTACAAAAAGTCCGCAACCTCCACAATGGTTGAAGTTTTACATTTTTGTCTTCCTCGGTCTCTAAAATTACCGGATCTTCATGTTCTGCTTCCATCAACTTTAAATTCCTGCATAAAATTTACATTAATCCGCTCCCTTTTGACACTTCATGGGTCTTTAAAAGCTAATCTTAATAGCGACCACGAGATAGGGTGACTCAGCCCGTCGAATCCCACGAACTGATCTGCACAAACAACAACAAAAGAAAGCATCAAGCTACCACAAAAAATTATACTCATTAAAGCACAAGAACAACTCTCACAACTTAGGACAACTAGACCATGACCTCTTACTAGGCGAGGACTCCTATAGCCTGGTCATTATAGTTTTCTTGTAAACATTTGCCTCCCAAGGTTTCCATACTTGGACATGTAAAAAGGAGGGAGCTGAGTGTAGAGTGGCCCAAGGAGAACACAACATTGGCCTCAGATCGTGACTCGGTACCCAAGAACCTACCAAGCTCCCACAAGGCAACACTTAATCCTTTTCTGTTTTGCTCACTTTTAATTTCGCTCATACCTTCCTTTTTTTTTCGGCTGTAGCTGCTACCCCTAGGAAGACAAGGCATAGGACTCGTCCCCAAGAACCTACTAGGCCTCCACAAGGCGATAATCAATTGCTTGTAGAAATTTTCTTTCTTTTTTTTTTCTTTTCGTATTGAGGGATTAGATCCCCTTTTTACACACCTCTGTAATTTTTATATTGAGATATATTCAGAACTTGCTCTTCTTTGCTATTTTGGTAGGCTTCTCTAACTGCCTCACACTAGCAGGGACTCCTAAGACAACTAGCTAGCAAGCAGGAAGGACAGGGTCATGAGGACTACCCTCTATCATAGGTCTTTAATGCTAGGCAGTGCCTAAACAAGAGGTAGACAACTACTCAAATCTCCCCCAAATATACCTAACCAAACCCTAGGACTTCATACGTTGATTTTGATCCCCACAAACGAAAAGAAATAACCCTCATATACACGTATAACACAATTAGCTTAAGGGAAAACTCGAAAAGGTGACAATACCACCTGGAATGGCCACAAGAATCTCTTGCGCAACAAAGGCTCCATCCAGACACTTCACCCAACCTATGTGATGCAATCACTAAAACATAAAACCATGAAATGTACTTGCACCAAATAGATGTGTGGCCCTCTTCGCCTTATGAAATATAACATTTTACAACCAATAGAACTAGCCCTCTTGGACTTATGAAGTAAAACATTAGAACTTGATAGAGATGGCCCTCTTGGCCTTATGAAATATAACATTTTAATAGCATTCAGCAGAATGTACTGTAAGAATAATCCCTTGGTCCTAACATTACTCTACTAAAGCACAAAACCGACCAAGGATAAGGCCTCTTAGGCCCTACACTAAGTGCATCAAGTTATTAGCTAAACCTCTACATAAATAGCAAGGGCTATGCGACCAATATGATGATACACAAACCCATGCATCCATGTCAGAGTAGGGAGGTGCTCACTTGCTACCTGACTCATAACCCAAACTAACCATTGGCGGCCGAAATATGGTGTGTTAGCAAGAAGACCCCCAAGTAATCCACAACTAATGTTAGGAGGTAATTGTAAGGGCTCCCCTGGACCACAATTGAAAAAGACATCTTCCACGAAAGCATAGGTAGCTAGGGAATCTGCAAAGTGATTCCATTGTCAAGGAACAACTGACAAGTCACCGTCTCAAATATATGCAACATATCCAAGGTTGCACAATGGTACATCCGTAAGATGGGATCACGCACACTGTAAGTCCCATTTAGCTTATTGATTACTAACTACGAGTCACCTTTAACCAATAATTGACAAATACCACCACATCGGGCTACATTCAACCCCATGATCAAGGCCTTGTATTGTGCCATATTATTAGTAAAAGAGGGTCCTAAATAGACTCCCATCTTCATGACAACTCTACATCGGGGATCTTTAATGACCATACCAATGCTCACGTGTTTAGTGAGTCCTCTGGAAGCTCCATCATCAAAATACAGAGTATAAACCCATGCTTCATTGATAGGCCACGCCATAATAATCAGCTCACTCGTACTTATGATAATCAAAATCAAGCCGATAGAGAGAATATATAACAGGCAGCACAATCCCTCCTTCCTAATTGAACTTGATAGGAATGCTAGTCAGAAGTCGTTGACAATGGTGGCAATAGAACTTAATTTTCCATGTAAAGGATCTGTCTTGCCACTCATTAACCTGATACCCTTTACTCCACCAAATCACTCAACCTTGGTGGTAATGTTTCTCAAGATACGAATGCTCCAAATAGGGAATGATGCATCCACACATTTGCTCATCTTGATACCTACTGCATGTTAAAGCGGAATCTTGAAGGACCTGCACAAGCACCATGCCCAATGTCAAACCTTACACATAGTAAGGATTTAGCTTACTAAAGTTAACTTTAGTCTTAAACTCCACCCCCTGCAAATCTGCTAGAAGGGCTATAGAGACATTATTTCCTAAATGTACAATCTTGTATGGTCCATCCCATTTGGGTTCTAATTTTCCTAGAAAAAGCTCCCGACGAGCATCATAATACAACACTAACTAACCTTTCACAAATTTGTACTTCTTAGCTCGAAGATCATGGAGGGCTTTCATTCTCCTCTTCCCTACTTCTTGATGTAGTAAAGCATGCAATCGAATCTCATCAATATGTGCCAGAGACATATACAATTCTTGTAATGCTTCTTCCTCTCCCAAGGAATGATTGAGGGCAAAATGCACTCCTCCCTATACACTAGCTTGAATAAGGTGTGGCCTGTGGCTCTCTTGAATGTCGTGTTGTAAGCCCACACAGCCACATATAATTTCTTATCCCTGTAGCACTTGCTTTCCGATACTAGCTTAGATGAGATTCCTACCAGTTGTTTATTTGTGCTCTCAACCTGACCATTCGATTGAGGATTATACGAGATAGTCTTGTTGTGCTTAATCTTTAAAGCTTTTTTCAAGGCCACTATAACCTTGTTCAAGAAGTGTGTCCCTCGATCAAACAAAATCTCATTTGGTGGACCGAAATGGCAAACAATTTGCTCCATAATGAAAATGGCCATCTCCTTACCATTGTCCTTCCTCGTTGCTCGAGCTTCGGACCACTTTGTAAAGTAGTCAATTGCTACAATAATATACTGCTTTCACATAGTTGATGAAGGGTATATTGGTCCCACCAAATCAATACCCCATTTTTCAAAGGGTAACATAACCAAATGGAATTTAGAAGTCGCCTACAATTTTCTCTTACATCGTGTCTTTGACAGACATCATAACGCTTAACATAATTGAAAGCATCTTGGAAAATCAATGGCCACCAATCTCCAACAGGAAGAGCTTTTTGGGTGGTAAGCCAATCAAAAAAATGTCCAGACATGCTGAATCATGGAACTCCTCAAGAATAAATGGTACCTCATTCGGTACTACACAATGACAATAGATATCATCCACTCCTCTCCGATACAAGGCTTCCGCTATAATCGAAAAGCGTAATGCTTGTTGCTTGATCTTTCTCTTTTCAGACTTCGATAAAGTAGCCCCAAACCCTCTTGTAGATAAATAATGCATTATAGCCACATACCAAGAAGGGATGGAAGATATATCGATTTTAAATAGACCTGGTGCGTCTAAGGGACACACTGCCCTAACTTCTATCGTAAATTTCATGTTCGTTTGAAATTGTAGGCCAACAGTTAAACCTTTCCCACACTCCTCAAAAGGATTTCCTACACATATATCAGTATAAAATACCTCGTAAGAACACTCGTAAGTACAAACTGAAGGAGGCGCCCCTCAGCTGAATGTCATGGCCCCACTCCAGCTCTCCTACACCTTGAGGATTGGCCCCTTGATGCACCGTTAACACAAATAGTATGGATGTCACAAGCTCCACACTTATTTTAAAACATTCTAGGAGATAAGATATTTCCTCACTTAACAATTCCCCAAGGAACCCGATCATCTAAACCTACAGCTTAGGTGTCCCACAACACTTAACATAGATCATATATATAAGAAACCAATTGCAATGCATCTAGGAGTTACACCATGCGATATGCGCAATGCAACTGTGAATGCCAAGGTTCTCAAACAACTTATGATTCACAAACCAACATTATGCAGTGCAATAAACATTTCTTTCAATGATTTCAACCTATACGTCATGCTGCGTTGCTAAGGGTTGGCACCGAGCATCCTCGTGCTGCTTAACCCTCTTAAACTTAATTTATAAATGTCCTATATGGTATGCACAAAAAAATAGATCAAAATTTCAAATGTTATCAACAACAAATTAGTATGAAAGCCCCTCTTCCCCCCTACCGTTTAGGTTATGCTTCATTGAGAGGTGTAAAGAGCGGTTTTTTCATGTGTTTTTCTTGTAAAAAGTAATAAAAATGACTTTAACATGAAGGCATAGCTGAACTTAGGCTTATCCCTCATGCTACAACTATGACATACATCCACGAATATACATTATTATTTTTTTCTTAATTTTCTAGTGCAAGAAAAAACTAATTTTCTCTATTTTTTACTATTTTTCTTCATTTATTTAAATAAAAATTATGATATTTTTAATTTATGGGTTGAGACTGATCACTATTATTGAGCATTGATTTTATATTCATTTCTACTCCATATGAACCCCAAAAGCATAACAAAACCCCCAAATTTTATCATTTTGATGAAAACCACATGATTGCGAGTTTTGTGTGTTTTGATGTAAATTGTTAAATGACTAAGTTTTCTGGTTTTCTTCAAGATTTATGATAAATTTCATCATTTTCAATCAAAGGCATCCATTTAAACAATTTCATCAAACATCTTTCATAAAATAAATGAAATGATTGCTTACGCATAGGAACCTAATTTTGGAGGCACGTATTTAATGGTTGGGAGGCTACTGACACTCATTTATGGCTATTGACACTCTCTCCAACTCTGATCTACGGTCTCCTTCTCGCTTCGGTTTCATTATTCCATCATCATCTTGCATCCAACTCCTTCCCCTTCTTCCATATAGAACCACGCGTGGGAATGGCCATCAAGAAGAGAGAGAAGGGAGGAGAGAGAAAGATTGATTTTCCAATTTCTTCACCAGGCAGCCATTCTTCAGTGATGAGAAGTGAAAAATTCAGGAAATTGATTGCCTTGATCTGATTGATGGCTTGTTCATAGGCTGCATAGCCCTCCTCTCCACAAATCGGCGCAAGGGGGCGGCCGTTTTTTGCTGCATCGTTTTAGAAACGCCCCCCGCGCCCCCCCCTTCATAAATTTTTTTTTGGGGACCATTAACCCCCTAAAGGGCCATGCCCAATTTACTTGTCCATTTGGTTGGTCAACTTCAACCTTGCAGCTTCGCACATCTCTTTCGTCTAGTGCCCGATTTTAGATCTGAAAAATCCTACTTGACCGACTTGGCATCGCGAACGGCTGGGAAGCTCTCTCTCTCTCTTCAATCTGACCATTGGAAAAAGTAGTAAAAATATACAACCATCGCAACTGTCGAAGTTTTGCATTTCCGTCTTCCTCGGTTTCTAAAATTGTCAGGTCTTCATGTTCCACTTCCGTGGCTTTAAATTCCCGCATAAAATTTACATTAATCTACTCCCTTTCGGCACTTCACAATTCTTTAAAAGCTACTCTCACCTAACTTGTTTTTGGCACCAATACCTACCAAATCTAGTTCTTCTCATACTGAAAGTTATGAGTATGGGCTACTGTAATAATAGTAAATCAGCTCTAAAATTGAGCCAAAAATTGTGCAACAAGAGGAAGACTGAGCCAATGTACCAATGTCCACAAGGAGGAAGCATGAGAGTACTGAATACAATATCAATTCTCAAAGAAACTACTCAAAGTTGAATAGCAGCATATCTATCCATAACACTATAGTAAATGAGTGTAAAACTATAGGCAAAAACTCAAAATATAAAGGTCCAACTACAAGAGATATTCATGTAGCAACCAGGATATAAAATGTAACTAGGAGTGCAAGATAGAGCATAAACCACCAAGGTACCAAATACTGTCAAAAAGATGGAAAGATGTCACATACATAGATGCAATCCCAAACAAGAGAGTAGCATGTACATAAGTCAACTGTGCATAAGAGATCTCAAAAAGTGACAAAGATCCACCAATCTACAACTAACTCATTGCATATGAATAGTGAAGCTCAGTACATAACCAAGCATGCATCTAAGGCTCACAAACCCATTTGATAAGAGGAGGAACTATTTGGCTGTACAAACCAAAGCTAAATCAATCCATAATCATCAATATCTACAAGAAAAATATATACCAAACCAATAGAGAGAGAGAGAGAGAGAGAGAGAGAGAGAGAGAGAGAGAGAGAGAGAGAGAGAGAGAGAGAGAGAGAGAGAGAGAGAGAGAGAGAGAGAGAGAGAGAGAGAGAGAGAGAGTGTGTGTGTGTGTGTGTGTGTGTGTGTGCGCGCGCACGCGTGTGCTTGAGACTCTTACTGTCTCAAATAAACCTAGGCTCTATAATGAAAAGTATCAAATTTCTCCCACCAAAGTAAATCTAGAATGTCCAAGAGCAAAGAAAAGCTCAATACATGTGTCTCATTAGATCTGAGTACCAAAATATATGAAGTAATACATTTGGGAGCATATACCCACAATAAGCCTTCAAGCTCATGAGTGGAAAACCATTGAAGGAAATAGCCACTACAAATATGTATCCAATAGAGCTCAAATCCAAAGCTTATAGCTCAATACAAGCATATCCATGTATAATAATCAATGCATCCATGTAGCATCCCAAAGTGCCTGTAGGCATTCATATATAAGCCTTCACAATGTATGCTTACTATCCACAAGGTATAACAACAAAGAACCCTTCAATGACGGATCTATTTGAGCTCTAAAGGATCAAATGCCTTTCTTTATCATCGATACATTATCCAACATTATAAACTTTCCCCATAAGCATCAATAGAGCATTAATTAAGTAAATAATTATTGTCCAAACAATGAACAACATATCTATCTTGAACAATAGAGCAGTGTCTAACTTCTATCTATTCAGAGAAATGCTCAAGAACAAGCCCCAAGTGCCCAAGAGTAAATGCCAAGGACTACCAATTTTGAGTGTTGTGAGACTAGAGAGGATTGAGGAGGGATAGTTGGGACAACATGTGCAATTCATGTTGGCTGCCCTGGAGGGTGCTATTGATATTGAGCTCAATGCTCACTAGAGAAGGCTCAAGGCAATGTCAAAAAGGTCCTCAATAAGTGTGGAAGGTATGGAGTTGATCGTAGAGGCAACAAGGTTGATGCATACCTCAATAAGTGGTTGCCATGAAAACTGAGAATGAAGCTCTCTTCTTGAGCTGAAGCAAAGGTTGGTGAAGCTCCTCAAATGCATGCTCTGATACTAAGTAAACGATGAAGCAAGAGTGAGAGCACAAGTGGAAGTAATAGGCACCAAGAGCTAGGGAGGTTCAAGCAAGAGAGAGCAAGACGGTATGTGTGGTAACTGCAACAATCACCATGTGTGACCTACTTTCCCTTATTCTATTGTCATAGAAGGAATAAAGAATAAAGTGATAGTGATGGATAGCTACCAGTTGTAGCCTACAAGTGTGCAGGCACTGTGTATAAAGTAAATGTAGGCAACTAGGCACATATGGCCTTTAGCCCCCAACAAAACGTTGGTTTTTTTTTTTGGAAGAGTAGGAGAAAATATTGAAGCATAGATTGCAATTGCAAAAGAGAGGATACAAAATCTAGGACTTGTGGATGATGATGAGCAATCCATCTTTATTCTCAAGCTTGGAAGATTATGCTTTTGAGCTATATATGAGGTCGCTAAAACATATGTAATATAGTTGGATAGCTATGAAGAAATATCTAACCATTGCCTTCTATCACTTTTCATTAGGAGCCCCAACAAAAGAAGTAGCAACACAAGTGAAGAAAGTATAGATTCACAAGAATGAATTCCTAAAGGATGTGTTAAAGAAAGTTACTTGTCAAGAGAGAGATCAAGAATTATTGGAGATCTTTGATTTGGAGGGCCCAAGTAGATTTCTGTTTTCAAAGTTATGTGGGTTTGATGCTATTAGTGCATTTGATACTATGATGTCATCAAAGACTTTGCCTTAAGAAGAACTTCTGGAATGAAGTATTCTTAATTGGAGAACCATGGATGTTGCTTTGCATTGGACAAGCTGTTCTCTCTATTTGGAGAAGGCCATCAATGATGATTATGATTTACTGAAGGAGAGTTAGAGATAAGGGCTATCTAGGAAGTTTGCATGAGTCCATTGTAAGGAGTTTTATATTGAAAACTTGAACATTCTATGGACAATAAATTATCACAAGCATTGGGAGGGCATGTATGAAAGGAACAATACTTACAATCCAAGGTGGCTATCTATGCAAACAAAGGTGAGATAAAGACCTATAAAAGGACTATTTACTAATGTTCTTGCTGAGGATTAAGCTATTGGTGATGCTTCCTATCAAGAGGAGGGGAGTATCTATGAGAATTTGAGTAATATGAATTTAGCCTTTGAGGAGAATTCAAGTTTTTGGAGGAGATTGTGGATGACTTGGGAGTTCAAAAAAACCTAGGAGAGTTGGAAGTTGGCTTTACGCAAGATAGTCTACCTTTAATTGAAGAGCATGTGGATCTCTTTCTAAACAAGTCTTCCTTGAATAATTCTAGAATCTCTTTGGAATGAGTGGAATAAATAGCCTATATGGAATGAAGTGTTGTTAAGACTATGGAAGTACAATATATTAGAGAAATCAATGACTATGGAGTATATGATCTCCTTATTTGAATGTTATTCATATAGGGGATGCTCTCCAAGATAAACAAGTGTTTAACATCATGAGAAGAAGTGTAGGTGCAAGTAGTTTCATTGAGAGGTTCTCCACTTCTTTTATTGGCAATAACAAAATGAAACCAAGAATTGAAGCCCCCTTTAGGGATAATTAGTATGTGGTATGCTCAAGGGAGAAGTATGAGGTTGATGTGATGGAACTAAATATGATTGGCACTATGATGTGGAATTAAGGAAGAAAGGCACAAGGTAGGTCATCAATTCCAAATCAAGAAAGAACCATAGAAAGAATACCTTTATATAGGAGTACTGGAAACAAATACCCAATGTAATAGGAACTTGTTAGCCTCAAGAAGCAATGACAGATGCAAAGTCAAAGTCAAAGTGCCAAAAGTTATGCAAAATCAAGTGGAAAAACTTATTTTTTGAATAGATTTTTTTTTAGAGCTCATTTTATTAATTTTTGGAACTATCCATCCATAAAGTATGGTTATAATTTAGTCCCTTCAATCACTCGAAGGTGAGAAAGCATTACATTTTTGTAACATTTAGTGAGAGTTGAACTTGCTCCTATGCAAATTAGAATACCATACAAAGCTATATTTTGAAGACCCACAACATATGAGAAGGTTCTAGGTAATCTATGTTCACTTTTCCATAAATTATGTCTACAAAAGGTCAAGTGCATATAAAAAGAGAAAGGATGGATCACAAATTAACTCAAAAAAAGTAGAGGGTTCCTAACTTAAGTGGGAAGCCCTAAAGTCAAACCCTATATATAAAATGTAAAAAATTGAATATAAAGCTCATTCATGTATGTGCAACATTTGAGATTAATCACTCTTCTTGCTTCTAGTCGATCCTCTTATGCACCATTGCTTGAGAGTAAGGGAGAGTGAGAATGAGAGTGAGAGCTTGAGCGAGGGACTTGGAGAGTGAAGTTGTTCTTATATTCTTGATTTCCTTCTCTTCTTTCCCTTTAGCTTCCATAGCTTAAAGGGTGAAAAGCAAAGTGAGATTGACAAAGTGAATGTGTATGTCTTTTCCATAACCTTTTGCTTTTTCTTCTTCTCTACATTCCTCTCATTGTTGGAGATATTGCAAATTATATTGGATGTGATGGAATGGTGAAATAAAATTGAGGAGCACCACAAGAATTATGATGCCACTAATGAACCTTTTACAAGATCTATATTACAATGTAGCTAAGGTAACTATGTGACACTACTACACCCTCTTAATTTATTTGATACTCTTCCTTGCATTGCAAATTTAAGAAGAGAGCATAATGACTTAGATTTGGAGTATGAGCCAAGTAGGTAAGAGAGAGAGTTGAGCCCTGTGAGTGAGTTGAGCTCTTCAAAGAAAGAAAATCTCCTTCTAATGTCCTACCATTGAGCTCTCATAGAGACTAACATTTTGGTTCCATTGTTATTGGGACAAAGGGTGAGATTGTTATATTCATGATGCTTACATTCTCACCATGTGGTAGAAGAGGAGGCTAGAGTGTATGAATAAAATAGATGGTGAGGAACCAATATTCCATTTGTACATCTTGCTTACTTTGAAAGACACGAGGCTAGCTAGGGGGCCAATTGGTAGGAATCTATTAGAGAATCAAAAGTAGATTAGGAAGAGAGTAGAGTGGAGTAAAGAGACATATTGGTAAACATAGGAGAACTAATAGGAAAAGGAAAACTCAAAACTCTCCCAAAAAAAGCTTCACTTATTAGTCTTGCAAGAGTAATGTGTGCTTGAAGGATCATTGATGTGTTGCTCCCTTACATAAGAACAAATTGCTTCATGGATTTGAATATCTTGATAGCATTTGAAAGTTGACAAGGTAGTAGTGTATTGCATAGGCAGCATGAGATACACACCACCTAGTTCATGGCTTATAACACTATTCATATATGGCATCATTAACACTAAATCCATGAATATGTAGCCTATTAAGATGTCGAACTCCACATGAGCTAGCATCCACTACATGCCTTAGTGATTTTATAGAACTTTACTCACTAGCACATTAGTAGAGGTGATTAACAAGAAGGATATTCCAATTGTTCTATAGCTAGACTATGCCCACTTAGTCAACTCTTAGTTATGACACATTCATTGTGTGCCACCTTATCTATTCTTAGTGGGTTCATGCTTAGTGACCACATGTATATATGTTTTACTACTTTCATACTAGTCTTATATCATATTATAGACTAAGTCTTTTGTGTGGAGGAAAAAGAAAGAAGAAGAAGAAAAATTCAGCCCTACTTCTTAATGTGCTCAAGTCTCCATTATATGTGTGTATGTACTCTTAGTTGCTTCACGTTTCTCTCCTCTTATTTGTTTGCATGATATCAAAGTTGTCCCATGGCTACATGGAGCTTGATGTTCCAATGTTGAGATGAAGGCAAGGAGTGTGAAAGTAAGCAAGTAATGGGTAAGAAGCTTTCCATCTTGTTCAATTTGCCTTGGAATATAGCCACATTAGACTCTTGATGCTAATAAGGCATTTGGGACTTCTCATAGTCACTTAGTGAGAATGAAGAGAAGTTTATAAAGTAATATAAGACCTTTGGGACTTCTCATAGTTATTTTTTCCATTTAAGGTCATGTTGGCCTTTGTTTTAACCATGCAAATGGGTTGATTATAGTTTCTAGATATACTATAGTTTCGGCTATGTTAGTTCTTTATAGGTACAAATGTTATAGATTTTGAATCTATCATGTTTTGAGCATTTATTGGGTTGCAAACATAGAGGGTGTCTGGTTATAGATTGTAGATTGCAATTATTGTTATGCAATTAGTAGAAAAAGGCTGCATGTTTTGTTGTAGTATACCTAGTGTTGGCAGTTACAAATTTCAAGTTTTTAAGGTTAGTTTTCTTGCCCAAACATCTAAAATTTCAACTAGATTGCAATGAGAAGCTTGATAAGAATAATTATCCTTTATGGAAGTTCATGATGAAAAATAACCTGAAGGGCAAAGTTCTTTGGAATTACATAAAAGAACACAATGCAATGGCACACAAAGTTTATGTGCGCAATGCTATTGTAGAACATATAAATGCTAAGAAGGATTGGGACAAAGTAAAGTAATGTATTGGTTGCTTGTGAGACATATAGTATGATGGGATATATTTAGGACTCTGAAACCCTTGCTATTGTATAGAAGAATTTGATAAGAAGTATTGGGACAAAGTAAAGTAATAAATTGCTTGTTTGTGACTATTCACAAATAGTATAATGTGCTATTTTCAATAATCTAAAAGCCTCACTATTGTGTGGAAGAACTTGACAAGGCTATTTGACAAAATCTAGCATGGTTATTTGAAATGAACACAACAGCTAGAAAGCTACTTCTCAACTCACATTCAAATCAAGTTAAAAGAAAACAATTATCCATCAATGACTTTGCATTAAAAGCCAAGAGTATTATGGAAGCTCTTAGAACTATCAATATAGTAGTAGTTGATGATGATGATATTGTGCATGAATATTTAGATGGACTTGGAGATGAGTACAAGAGCTTTAGATTATCTATGAGTAGTTAAAGATAGAGCAAGCCTGAACAAGTGTTTTATTCTATTAGTAGAGGTAGAGGTCATGCGTATGAGGCTAATGATGCTAGGAGGCATATTCCACGGTGGATTCCGTGAGGTTTTGCGGTGGATTCTATAAAATTTTATTATTACTGAGACTCATACACAAAGTGGATTCTTTGTGCGAAAAGTCGATGGGGACGCCTATCCTTTTTGGGCGTTTTGTTAATTTAATGTGTAAGTGGGTGATTCCATAGCGGGTGATTCCGTAAAATACATATTTAAATTAATAAACGTTTATGAGTTTAGAGTGCGCACTCATAATACATTAAGGTTAGGATTGATTTCTAACCAATTTATTTATGTAGATGAAGACTGCTAGGTATTCACTTTTGTCGGTTTAATTGTATTATTTTTCTAACAATTGTGAATGCTTCAGTTGATGTGTAGAGCGAGCAGCGGTGGCAGTGGGAAGCATTGGAGGATAGCATGTATTCAAATTATCATCAATTTTTGATGGGCGCGTATCTTAGGCATGGCGCCTATATTTTGTCGCACTTATTTATCAAAGCACTTGATATTTATTTATTATTTTTGTATGCGCATGGGCACACGATTTAAATATTTGTATTGGACATTGTATATTGGGTACCACCTAACTTCTTGGGCGCCCAATAGCTTTAATTCTTTAGTGGCACAAAAGCAAACTCAAAAGCAAAACGTGCTATTTTGTAAACTGGGCTACTATTTGAGCTTGAAGATGAATAATATATTAAATACATGCTTTGTGGAGCGCTCACACAAGGCATGGGGGGAGATTGCACCCAATTGGTCTCTTGTGCATGTCGTGCAAGCTTTCTTCATTGGTTTTTGTGTAAAAAGTATTCTTTTGTTCTTAGGGACCTTCTGACGCTCACTACACGCACATACGACGACCGATCTGTGCACTAGTGGTATCAGAGCGAAGCTGAGATCGAGAGCTTCCAATCGCTTACGATCTTGCGCGAAGGCGAAGCTCCTGGAACGATCGAGCTCTACAGTCAGTCTCGTGGCAAACGGTCGATACCAGCGTGTTCCTGGCAGTTAAGAACCCCCTTCTGTACCCTCTGATCGCAAAGGACCTCTCTCAATAGGCGAAGGACCGACCGGCAAAGCTTCTTCATCAAGTCGTGGAATATACAGATAAGAAATCCTCCATATCTCTCAAAGCTTTAAGATTAAGCTTATTAAGCTTTATAAGAAGCTTATAAAAAGCTTCTTCAATCGATTTATTCAGCCTGCGGCGGGAGTATGTACAAGCTGCCGCCGATTCTGTCGAAAAGCTACTGAGGTCCTCAAAATCACGATTAGTTTTAACCACTAAAGATTCCAAGTATTCCAAGTCTTCTAGGCAATTCAAGTCACCAAAGTCACTAAAGTCTTCTTCAACAACTACTTAAGAGGTAGTTCATACTCAGAAGCATACAATTCACTGTATTACTTTCAAGAAGTCCCTGTTCACACTTGCAGACTTGCTAAACCAGTTTCAGCAAAAACAGAAGTTCACACGCAGACTATACACAGTCTATACGCAACACTATTCTCTTGGAAGACGGTTGTAACAACGAATTCCGCAATCGTAAAGGAGAGATACTACAAAAGCCAAACAAAAATATACAAGCCTTGTAAACCCGCCTTTGAGCTACGCTCATCCCGCTAACAAGATTTCGAGTGTGTGAGGTCTTTTGGAATTTTGCAGGATGACTGATCAAAACATGGACGATCTTATGGCTGAAGGTGATCTACCCGAACCAACAATGGAGCAAAAGTTGGATTTGATTATGATGCAGCTTCAAGAGGAACGAAGATCCCAACAAGATTTGCAAGTTCAATTGGCCAATCTGCAACGATCTACCACCGACCAAGATGGATCGCAACCTGAAGATCTTATATGACGTACCATCGATGCAACACTTGAAGCCCAATCCATTCGGAAAGAAACAAAGATAAGTAAAAGAAACTTCAAATTTCGTACTTTCAATGGATCATGCGATGGAAAGGCTGTACTTGCTTTTATCAGTCAATTTGATGATTACTTCCATGAAGAAACATATGTTGAGAAAGACAAAATCAAATGTGTCACTAACCATTTAGTTGACCGAGCATCTTTATGGTGGATTGTGGTCCGCAAGAGCGTTGATTGTCCCACTACATGTGAGACTTTCCAAAAGAATTTTTTGCAGAATTTCCTTCCTCAATTCCATGAAAAAGACATCAAGCAATGGGATCTTCTACAACAAAGAGATCGCGAACCTATCTCCCAATACACTGAACGTTTCTGGAATGCCCTATTGCAACTACGTATGCTCGAAGATGTACCTGAAGCAACTCATAAACGCAAGTTTATGTCTGGCCTACTTGGACATTTCTATGCAGAAGTCAATATGTTCAAGCCAACAACACTTGAAGATGCAATTTCCTTGGCCCATGACACTGAAGACAAAATTTGCGGATGAGACAAGCGACCACAACAATTTCCAACTAATGGTAACTATGGTTCCAAACAATTCAATTCAAATTTTTGAAGATTCAATCAAAGTCGTTTTCTTCCATCTTCATTCCGTAAATCTTGGACACGGCCGCCTGCCTTGCCATCAAATACCAATCCAAACCCTAAGCCATCTCCACAGTCAAATCCCAATATTCCTAAACTTCCTGCCATTACCAATAATGTATCCAAAGCAAAACCCATAGTTTGTTATAAATGCCATCAACCTAGACATCTAGCAGCCAATTGCCAATCCAAAAAGCCATTCGTCCATATCAATTATCTGGGAGCAATAGAAGATGAAGAACGTGAGGAAATGCCGGAATTTACGGAAGATGATGACGATATTGGTACTACTTCGGATACTTTGCCAGGTATGCCAACTCCCCATTCTTTATTAACAATGAAATGTTTTGTGCATGGTAAAGAAAAGACTATTTTACATGATGATGGGAGCACACATGACTTTATTTCTGCAAAATTAGTCAAAGAATTGAATTTGCATACTATTTCTACACATTATCGCATCAAGGCTGCATTCTTAGGTACGAGATATAATGGAACACAAGAGGTGCATAATTTAGAAATTAAAATTGTTGAATATACTGAATGAAGAAATTTTTTAGTTGTACTTTTGCAGTCTAGTGACATTATCTTAGGAATGCCTTGGCGTCATCAATACAATCCTGATATAGATTATTCTACCCATTCAATTAAAATTTATTTTCAAGGAAAACAAATCACATTGCATGGTATGCACGCTTCCAATAATTTTCCACTGCTTACTCATACTCAGGCTAAACGTGCATTACGTAAAAGTAGCAAATTCTATTTAATATGGGTGAATGAACTTCAAGCTAAAGAAAAACAGATGCATCCTAGGCATACACAATTTCTTGCCCAATTCCAAGATTGTTTTGCTGCTGATTTACCACCAGGATTATCACCTTCACGTCTTGAAGATCATAAGATAGATTTAATTCCTAGAACACAACCACCATGTAAAGCACTATATAGACATAACCAAATTGAACAGAAAGAAATTCAAAATCAAATAGAAGAATTACTTAACAGAGGATTAATTAGACCTAGTAGTTCTCCATTTGGTGCACCTGTCTTATTAGTGAAGAAGAAAAAAAAAACTTATCGCATGTGCATTGATTATCGTGCCCTAAATAAAATTACTGTTAAGAATAGATACCCGATTCCTAGGGTAGATGATCTTATGGATAAACTATAAGGATCTGCCATATTCAGTAAGATAGATCTTAAATTTGGATATCATCAAGTAAGATTGGACAAATCTGATATATTCAAATCTGCATTTAGAACACAATTTGGACACTATGAATTTTTAGTTATGCCTTTCGGTTTAACTAATGCACCAGCCACATTCAGTCGCATGATGAATCGCATATTTTTAAAACATCAGCATTGTGTCATAGTTTTCTTTGATGACATATTAGTTTTCAGTAAAAATGAGAATGAGCATTATGAACATTTGTCTTTAGTTTTTAAGTTGTTAAAAGACAATCATTTATATGCTAATCCAGAAAAGAGTGAATTCTTCCAAACAAAAATTAAATATTTAGGACATATTATTTAATCAGAAGGTATTAAAGTTAACCCTAAAAAGACATAAGCAATTTTAAATTGGCCCATACAAAAAAATGTGCATGAATTGCGTTCTTTTCTAGGTCTTGCTAGCTTTTACAAAAAATTTGTGAGGAATTTCTCATTACTTGCATTACCTTTGACAAAACTTTTAAAGAAGGGTATTGTGTATAATTGGTCTGACAATCAATAAAAGTCCTTTGATTTGCTGAAACATGCTTTAACTCATGCTTTTGTATTACAATTACCTGACTTCAATAGACCATTCTTCTTAGTAGTTACTGATACTAGTGGATCTAGAATAGGAGCAGTCCTTATGCAAGATTCTCATCCCATAGCCTACTCTAGTTGCAAACTCAAACCATCTGAACTTAAATATTCTATCTATGACAAGGAATTGTTAGCCGTAGTACAAGGCTTACGTCAATGGAAACATTATTTAATGGGATCTGAATTTATGATCAAAACTGACCAACAAAGCATTAGACATCTCCTTAGTCAACCACAAATATCTGACCGACACATTAAATGGGCCGCTTTTATTCAAAGTTTTCATCCCCTTATACAATATCAACCTGGAAAAGAGAATGTTGTTGCTGATGCTTTGAGTAGAAGACTGACAATTCAAAATATTTATGTGATATCATTTGATTCCTTTATTCCTATGAAAGATACTTATCATCAGGATCCTACTTTTCAAGCTGATTGGAATAAATTAGTTGCAAATAATTGGATTTCTATTAATTCATTGTCTTACAATAATGGATTTATGTTTTATGAAAAAAGATTATGTGTGACTGTTCCACTTCGATCATTTGTTTTGCATGAAATTCATTGTCCTCCATATCAAGGTCATAGAGGAATTATATCTACTTTGCGTACATTGACTGAAGATTTTTATTGGCCACATATGGACACTGATGTATCTAACTTTGTATTTGAATGCTTAATTTGTAACAAGTTAAAAGAAACCATGGTTAACAATATGGTTTAATAATGCCATTATCTATTCCATCACGACCATGGGAACAGATTTCAATGGATTTTATCACTGGTTTACCTAACACTAAAGCTAACCATGATATGATTTGGACTGTTGTAGACAGGTTTAGCAAACAAGCATATTTCATTCCATGCAAGAAAACTTTAACTGCATCTCAAGCTGCTCAACTGTTTTTGAAAACTGTTTTCACTAACCATGATTTACCAAAAGTCATTATTTCTTATCGTGATTCTCGATTTTGCAATAATTTTTAGATTACTTTGTTTGCTAACTTAGGAACAAAGATTGATTTTTCATCTGCATTTCATCCTAAAACAAACGGTCAAACAGAATCTACTAACAGTACTATTTTAGATCTTTTACATGCTTACACTATTTCAAAACCACATACATAGGATACATATCTACATTTACTTCAGTTTGTATATAATAACATACCACATACAGCTACAAAGAAAGCACCATTTGAAGTTATTTATGGATATCGATTGCCTACACCTATTGCATCATTATCAAACAAAATTCAAACTGCTGATGATATTGCTAACATGCACGCTACTATTTTTGATGAAGTTAAAGATATAATTGCCAAAGCCTAGCAATCATACACAAAACAAGCAAATAAGAAAAGACAGGCTATGAATTTTAAAGTTGATGATTATGTTTGGTTGCGAATTGAAAAACGAAGATTACAAAGTGTAGGTAAACACCCTATTGTCAAATTAGCACCTAGATTTTATGGACCATTCAAGATCATACACAAAATCAATGACAATGCATTTAAACTAGAATTACCACAACATTGGAAAATCCACAACACCTTTCATATCAGTTTATTATGACCTTTTAGAGGCCAATTACTTGTACACCCTGTCTATGAAAACCCTCCTTTGCTAGATGATGAAACTAAAATCCCTGAGCCTGAAACTATTATAGATACTGACTTTATGACCACTAGAACTGGCCGTAGATATTCTAGATATTTGGTCAAGTTTAAAAATCATCCTATTGAAAAGGCCCAATGGATGCACACTAGAGACCTAAATGCTTTCTCCACTCTGTTAGCTCCACATTGAGCTAATAGCAATTGAGGACAATTGCTATTCCACCCCAGGGGTATGATGCCAAGAGGCATATTCCACAGTGGATTCTGTGAGGTTTTGCGATGGATTCCCTAAAATTTTATTATTACTGAGACTCATACACAAAGTGGATTCTTTGTGCGAAAAGTCGATGGGGACGCGTATCCTTTTCGGGCGTTTTGTTAATTTAATGTGTAAGTGGGTGATTCCATAGCGAGTGATTTCGTGAAATACATATTTAAATTAATAAACGTTTATGAGTTTAGAGTACGCACTCGTAATAAATTAAGATTAGGATTGATTTTTAACCAATTTATTTATGTAGCTGAAGACTGCTAGGTATTCACTTTTGTCGGTTTAATTGTATTATTTTTCTAACAATTGTGAATGCTTCAGTTGATGTGTAGAGCGAGCAACGGTGGCAGTGGAAAGCATTGGAGAATAGTGTGTATTCAAATTATCATCAATTTTTGATGGGCGCGTATCTGAGGCATGGCACCTATATTTTGTCACGCTTATTTATCAAAGCACTTGATATTTATTTATTATTTTTGTATGGACATGGACGCACGATTTAAATATTTGTATAGGACATTATATATTGGGTATCGCCTGACTTCTTGGGTGCCCAATAGCTTTAATTCTTTAGTGACACAAAAGCAAACTTAAAAGCAAAAGCGTGCTATTTTGTAAATTGGGCTATTATTTGAGCTTGAAGATGAATAATATATTAAATACATGCTTTGTGGAGCGCTCACACAAGGCATGGGGGGAGATTGCACCCAATTGGTCTCTTGTTCATGTCATGCAAGCTTTCTTCATTGGTTTTTGTGTAAAAAGTAGAGTTCTTTTGTTCTTGGGGACCTTCTGACGCTCACTACGCGCGCATACGGTGATCGATCTGTGCACCAGCTAAGGTGGTGGTTGTAGTCAAAGTTATGATGCACAACAAAATAGGGGAGGATGATCCCCAAGGAAGGGGGAGTCAAACATGGCAAGTTATAGGTTTCAACCAATAGTAGCAAAATTATGGTGATAGTAATAAATGCCAGGATTGTGATGAGAAAGGCCACATTTCTATGTGTGTGTGTGTGTGTGTGTGTGTGTGTGTGTGTGTGTGTGTGTGTGTGTGTGTGTGTGTGTGTGTGGAAATACTCACTCAAACTCATAATATAATTCATTCTACTCTATTCTCTATTTATTTTATTTAAAATATTTTTATATAATTTAATTTTGAGTTTTCTTTAATCTATTTAATTTGATCTAATTTATCTCAATTTAATTTTTATTTATCCTAACTTATTTTATTATAATTTTTATAAATTTAATTTAATTTATTTTTTTATTTTTTTTCTTAATTTATCCTAATAATTTAACTAGTTTTTTAAGTTTCTCTAAATTTATTATAATTTTCTTAACTTATTTTATATTATTTTTAATGTTTTGACTTATCCTAGATTCTTGTTATTTTTTTAACTTTAATGTTAAATTTTAATTATTTTTCTTATATTATCTCATTTTTCTTGTGAATTTATTTATTTTAATGAGAATTTTACACATTTTTATACAAAAAATTCTAATTTATCCCAACTTTTAGTTAAATTATTTGTTATTTTTCCCCTAAATTTAAATGAATCTTTTTCAAATTTTTAACATAATTCTGAAAGAAAAAAGAGAAAAAAGAAAAGAGAGAGAGAGAGAGAGAGAGAGAGAGAGAGAGAGAGAGAGAGAGAGTATATATCAAAAGGTTAAGAAGCCTTTCATTAAGGCTTAAGGGGGAACATATCCCCCCTTTTAAAAACAAAACACATGATGGGGGGGTAAGGGTATGGGCTTTTTAGCTATACCATGGCGTTGGAGCCATAAACACCTATATAGGGAGTAGTAGTAACTCTAAGCTCTACTTGGTTTCCACTCTACATGTGATTCCCTATATTCAATGGGTGAACCCTCATATGTGCGGCGTCACAAGGGTGTAGTCCTAAGATGTGCTTCAATGTTGTATCTTTCGATATCATGAATACAAAGATTCCTTATTTATATATATTGTGTGCCATTCTGCTCTACCTTTTTGTGCCTCATGTCAGGTTATGACTTGATGTCCCATGAAGGTACGTGACACTTGGTATCAGAGCAACTCTAGCACAGAATATGCTAGCTCAAGAGGGGAGCAGACTCACGGGCGCGGAGTAGATCCTACCATAACACGTTGGTAGGTGAATTGGGTAGTCGGTCTCTAACAACCCCCAAGACAACACCATAGGATAAAGACCAAGGATCTCCCCTCAACAAAAACCCACGAAACAACACCACCAAACACATGATCAAATATTTCTGATCACTCACTCCTCTCACTAAGACTTCAACTCAATACTTAAGTAGTTTAAAACTTCAAACTCAAATTTTACTATTTTTAGAGAGAATCTGATGCCAAAACAACCATGACTGAGACTCTGACAACACAAGCTTTCAAATTCACACAACTCCTATTTTTTAGGGATAGCAACCCCACACAGCAACTGCCCCACAAAGCGTGGTTGCTTCAAGCAGTGCAAAATCAGTTGTAGACCCTTTCCATTCTTCTTTTCTCGAAGCACACATAAATACAAACCAAAAACGCAGGTAACCAAAGCTTTATACGACGAATTTTCATGCCAATTCTGCTACTACAAGCATTTCACTGTTGTAGACATTCCATTATTGCAACGAAATAAATTTTACACTGATATAGCAATGGATAATCATGATAACTTTCATGGGAAACCAAGTTGGTGACGTAGATGCTGTTGAATTCACTTGTTTTCTCATAGAGCACGAAAATTGCCTCATAGAGCACTACACAAAATAGTTCATAACTTTCTGACTAGATCTCAGATCACCAAGCTTTAAAAAGAAAAGTTGTAGCTCTCTTTCCAATCTATAACTCCTTAGAACAACTTAGAGCCAAATTCTTTTATCTACTATCCTGAAATAGCTCTACATAGCCTACAATCCTAACTATACTGCTGCTTTATACAGCAAACACATAACTTCTTTGTTCCAAGAAGCCCAAACTTGCAAATGGGAAGACACTTTCTTTGATTTCAAATTATCATTTCAACATATCAGCAAATACATCTCAGCATATCTTGCATTGATGAAGAGTTACGGGAGCTTCGAACTTTATAAGAGCTCTAATTCATCATTTTCCTGCTGGCTGCAAATCCTTCCAAATATCCCTAACTCAAGTCCATGCATTCAACATTTGCCCATAATACATATTCTTTGCCACATACCCAGTTTCAAATGTAGAGATCATGTACTTCCATTCTTCTCTGCTGACAGGAAACCTCACCCAAACAACTAACATACATCACTCTTAACACGATGAAGAACATCCCTCTATTGCCTTTCACTCATAACATACCTCAGAATAGATCTACATACTCTGTGCCCCACTCAGTAGTAGAAGAAAACAAGAAAAAAGGAAGACTCGTATTACCATCATCTGAAAAATGAGAACTTGCATCAGCCCATTGACTTCAACAGCCCTGCCATCATGCTCCACAGCTTTGATAACTTCAACTTCACGGCCTCCTTCTAAAAACTTATTCTTCTTCTTCTAAGCATCAGATTTCTCCCTTCTCTTCAGGCTGCAAGATTCTTCTCTCTCTCTCTCTCTCTCTCTCTCTCTCTCTCTCTCTCTCTCTCTCTCTCTCTCTCTCTCTCTCTCTCTCTCTCTCTCTCTCTCTCTCTCTCTCTCTCTCTCTCTCTCTCTCTCTCTCTCTCTCTCATACACTAATTGTCTTGTGTTGAATCCCTCTCCCTCTCTTCTTGTTTCAAAAAACTCCTTACATTTTTTCTTTTTTCCCTATTTTACCAAGTTGCCCCTTGCTTCCCCTTAATTGCTAGATAGCAAACACGCCCCTTACCACGTAAATTTCTACTCGGGCACTCAAAATTGAAAGCGAGAACACCTTTCCTGTATGAGGATATATGTTCCTGCATGAGGCACGTGTCTCAAAACTGAAATATTACAACCACATGTTAAACATGCATGGTACCACTTGAGATTTCCATCTATCAACCCGACTCCCACTATGGATAGGTGTTAGAAAGACAAAAAAATGATATTTGCATGCATTACCATGTCCCCAGTCGCTCATATTCACGCAACAATGTCGCACAACGCGACGTGATGACCCCAACATGATGGGACACAACAAGATGTGACACAACACGACACGATGAATGCCCCACATCGTGACGCCCTCCTCGGGCATATTACTGCGGAAAATTGGAAGAGAACCTGATGTGCCAACAAAGTTGAGAGGTAGCCATGGCGTGATAGGGATGCGCAGCATACCATTCAAAAATGACTTGGAGAGAACTGAGGTTGTGAGAAGACGCTTTCTTTGAAGAGGAAGACGAGCTATGTTACTAGCTCAAAATCACATACAAGAAAAAAGAGCCACGGCTCAAACTAATCAAGGAGATGAGGAAGACCATCAAGATGCTAAGGAAGACCCAACAAGGAACAAATGTGTTGTGCAATCTCGAAGAGAGGGCTGAAGAGCTAGATGAAGACGTGGAGGAGGTTGACTACTAGTTGATCATGGTGTGAGAAAGAGCTAGGCTATGGCAAGTGAAGTTGGCCCGAGACCTTAACATGAAGTTGCAAGAGAAGATCATGCTGAGGTGGAACTGGGAGACTACCTCTAGATCCGAAGGAGTCATAGAGAGGGCTGAACCATACTTAAAGCAGATGCAGACCGAAAGAGTCCAAGAGCTGAAGAGTGGAGTAAATCCAATCAAAGAAGGACCAAGGAACCAAGAGATGGAGAGACAAGTGAAAGAAGACAAAGAAATATGGTCAAATGAAGATGAAGATGAAGACCAGGGAAAGGATGAGCTCAAACCAAATCTTGGAACACCTCGTCCCCAACAAGGAGCTGATGGGTACTACCCTGACTAGTACCCAAAAGACTATTACCAAGAAGGCTACCTTGAAGACCAATACCTCTACAATGAATACCCTCCTGAAGGAGATGGATACTACTACCCTAAAGATGTTCCCATCAACCACCACCCAGAAGGAGAATACCTCTACACCGACTACCCCTATCCCGAAGAATGCCAACATGAGGAGTTCAAGGAGAAGAAGAAATGATAGAATATTATGTGAAGGGAGAAGGATGGAAAATGGATGTGAGTTCAAAGGTAGCAAATATTATGATGGAGTTAGGATACAAAAAAGAAGAGGAAGCAAGGTGGACATGTCAGAAGGATGAACCACTACACCCACTAGTTGCGGCCCAGTTGAAAGAAGAAATAGTGTTAAAAGAAGAGAACGGGAAGATTCCTTATTGATATATCTTGTGTGCCATTCCGCTGTGCCTTTTTGTGCCTCATGACAAGTTATGACTTGAAGTTCCATGAAGATCCTTGACACTTGGTATTAGAGCAACTCTAACACGGAGAATACTAGCTTGAGAGGGAAGCAGGCTCATGAACATGAAGAAGATCCTACCATAATACGTCGCGCAACACGATATGATGACCTTGACACAACGCGACATGACATGACATGGTGCGACGCCCCACGTAGTGATGCCCTCCCAAGCGTGTTACCTACTAAAAATTGAAAGAGAACCTGATGTGCCAACAAAGTTGAGAGGGAGCGATGGAGTGATAGGGATGCATGGTATATCGATGAGCTATGTTACTAGCTCAAAATCACACACAAGAAAAAAGAGCTGCAGCTCAAACTGATCGAGGAGATGAGGAAGACCATCAAGATGCTAAGGAAGACCCAACAAGGAACAAATGTGTTGTGCAATCTTGAAGAGATGGCTGAAGAGCTAGATGAAGATGTGGAGGAGGTTGACTACTAGTTGATCATGGTGCGAGAAAGAGCCAGGCTATGGCAAGTGAAGTTGGCCTGAGACCTTGACATGGAGTTGCAAGAGAAGATCATGCTGAGGTGGAACTGGGAAACTACCTCTAGATCTGAAGGAGCCATAGAGAGGGCTAACCATACTTGAAGCAAATGCAAGCCGAAAGAGTCCAAGAATTGAAGAATGGAGTAAAGCCAATCAAAGAAGGACCAAGGAGCCAAGAGATGGAGAGACAAGTGAGAGAAGATGAAGAAATATAGTCAAATGAAGATGAAGATGAAGACCAGGGAAAGGATGAGCTCAACCCAAATCTTGGAACACCTCGTCCCCAACAAGGAGCCGACTGCTACTACCCCGACTACTACCCAAATGACTACTATCAAGAAGGCTAGTATTACCCCGACTAGTACTCGAAAGACTATTACCAAGAAGGCTACCTTGAAGACCAATACCTCTACAATGAATACCATCCTGAAGGAGATGGATACTACTACCCTAAAGATGCTCCCATCAACCACCACCCAGCAGGAGAATACCTCTACACCGACTACCCCTATCCCGAAGAATGCCAACATGAAGGAGTTCAAGGAGAAGAAGAAATGATAGAATATTATGTGAAGGGAGAAGGATGGAAAATGGATGTGAGTTCAAAGATGGCAAATATTATGATGGAGTTAGGATACAAAATAGAAGAGGAAGCAAGGTGGACATGTCAGAAGGATGAACCACTACACCCACTAGTTGCTCCCCAGTTGAAAGAAGAACTAGTGTTAAAAGAAGAGAATGGGAAGATTCCTCATTGATATGTCTTGTGTACCATTCCGCTATGCCTTTTTGTGCCTCATGATAGGTTATGACTTAAAGTTCCGTGAAGGTCCAACGCTTGGTATCATAGCAACTCTAGCATGGAGCAGGGCTCATGAACATGGAGGAGATCCTACCATAACACATCGCACAACGCGATGTGACGACCCTGACGACACAATCCGACATGACATGACATGGTGCGATGCCCCATGTAGTGACACCCTCCCAAGCGTGTTATCTACTAAACCTGATGTGCCAACAAAGTTGAGAGGGAGCCATGGTGTGATAGGGATGCACAATATACCAACAAGCTATGTTACTAGCTCAAAATCACATACAAGAAAAAATAGCTACAGCTCAAATTGATCAAGGAGATGAGGAAGACCATCAAGAGGCTAAGGAAGACCCAATAAGGAACAAATGTGCTGTGCAATCTCGAAGAGAGGGCTAAAGAGCTAGATGAAGACGTGGAGGAGGTTGACTACTAGTTGATCACAGTGTGAGAAAGAGCTAGGTTGTGGCAAGTGAAGTTGGTGCAAGTCCTCATATTGGGGTAAAAGGCCTCTGGGTATGCCCGTGTACACTGTGACTGCCCATTCTTTATTCATATATAATATGATAGTGCAAGAAGGCTGTCAGTTCAGTTGGACAGCACCTACATTGTGTGTGCTCTTCTCTCCCGCATCTTCCTCTTCTCCTTCTCCACTGCCATTGCATCCCCTTCCACTAGTATCAGAGCTTTGGATCTGAGCTTGATTGTGGAGCTTGGCCCGGTATTACTTCAGCCTGGATTGAAGTCCTAGAGCTTGGAGCTTCAATGCCATCCATGGCTTCTTCCCCTTGAGGTAAGATTTCATCTCCCGCCTCTACCCGGCCCTCATAGGCTCTTTGCAGGTGTTCCTTGGCTTCATTGGGCACCTTGTATGCCCCCATTTGCCCCCTTATCCTCAGCATAACTAGCATACCCCACAGTAGCAGCTCACGTTTTTTTGCTCCTGTTTCAAAATCTAGCTCAAAAATCCCATTTTTTCTCATATCTCGGGCATCCAGAACCCGATTTAGGCAAGGTAAGAGTCTAACTTGGGGTTTTGGCATACTCCGGATGCAATGATGATGTCAAATCTGCCAAATTATGATCATAGAATTTTGTGTAGCAGAATTGATTTGATTTACAGCAAGAAAATGACATGCTCTTAGCTTATATGATGCTCCCGAGGCTTGTATTTGCTGCCCAAATGCTTTGGGAATGTTTGCCCAATGTTTTGAGATGCTGTGGGACTTGGTTTGAGCTTCCATAGCTCGATTTATGCAGGGATTTACTGTTGTACATTGTTTGGGCAACAAGTTTTTATCAAGGACGACTTATGCATAATGCTCTTTGTTGACATTCGGGTGTCCTATTGGATGTATTGATGCTTGTTCATTATGGTTTATGCCCGGATATGCTATTTGAGAGCTATTCAGCCTTGATTTGGATGCGAATACTTCGTTGTTGGTTGGGATTTATGCTACCTTGACAGTTATTTTACCTCGAGTTTGGTTATGTCTATGGTCTATGAGTGCTCCCGACTACTCAGGATGATATGCTAATGTATTTGGATAATGCCACTTTGATGTTTATGCAACCAGATGCTTCTTGATCAAAGAGTAGAACTCAATTCTTGGTTCACTGTCATTTTCTTTGCAGTTGGCATTTCACTTGACAAGGTTTATGCCCCCTACTATCCATTATGGGACTGATGTCTGATGTGGATGCTTTTGGGTTCTCAGCTGTAGTATGGCAGATGTTTGGGCTTGAATCGACTTGCATTTGAGAATTTTGTGGAGAAATTTGCATTTGGTCGGCTTATCACTTATGCAGCTTGGAGGCTATTTGGCCCTTAATGCCTCGATTATGGCTCTTGGATTTACTTGGATGCAGATACATGTTTGAGCAGTGCTTACTCCATTGTCTTGGCAGTTGGTTATTGAGCTTTCATTGCTCATTGATGCTTGGTTCTTTGCGGGTTACTCCTTGATTAGTGGCCTTCTTGATAGTGCTTGGGTTTAGTAGTTATGGCTTTGTTGCTTTTGTGTTGCCTAGCTTCTATGCTAGTTGGGTTGCTTTTAACCATACAGGTCAGAGAGAAGTTGCTCTTGATGCTTACCCAGCTATGCACTTTGTCTACTATCATGTACTTTATAGAGCCACTTATTTGGATGTTGTTGTACAGATATTTGGGCTTCTCCTGGAGCTTGACCATTGCAGGAGCTTATGCCACTTACCGATCTTGCATTGACTTGGATACTACTATGTGGTCTGATGTACTACAGAGTCATGTTTGCCATTATGGTTATGGGCTAATTTCATGGCTGAATACCATATGCTCTTTTGATAGATGTCTTGGTCTTTACACTATTGTGGTTGGTTATGTCATGCACTTAGCTTTCATGTGGGAGCTTCTGCATCCTTAGTTGATGCTTCTGTGCTTCCCTCTCCAATGAGGATGGAAGAGTACTTGTAGTAGCATTCTTCTACCACTTGTGCTTCTATTGATAGTTGTCTTGATGAGTAGGTTCCCTATGTTGCGACAGCCCTCGACTCCTTGAGCTCCGTGGATGCTATGGATATCCCTATTCATGATGACTTGGATTCCTTATCGTCTTCTACAAATTCTTCTTCTACAGATGTATGCTTCCATTGTGGGAAGCTTGGGCATGTTAAAAGAAAATGTTTCAGATGGATTAGAGAGCAGCAGAGACAAAGACGGACTCGATATGAACAAAGAGTCAGAGATACAGAAGATGCAGCAGGTGTTACTACTATTACTAGTGGTGAGGTACATGTTGTTACCCATGATGATGCAGTTGAGCATGTACTCCTGTCATCTAGTTTCCCTACAACTTTCTTGCTCAGTGATACGGCCTATGCCTCAAATTGGCTATTGGATTCTATGGCATCTTGTCATGTTACTCCACATAGAGCATGGTTCTCTACTTATAAGGAGTTTGATGGATGCATTTCTTTGGGCCTTGAGCAGACTTATGCTATTCTTGGTATAGGGGACATACACCTAGCTTTGCCTAATGGGACTTCTCTTATGCTTAAGGATATTCTACATGTTCCCATGCTCAGTAAGAGCTTGATTTCTGTCAGTCAATTGCATGATGCAAGTTACTCTATTTCTCTTCAAGATAGGTCATGGAAGATATGTCGTGGTTGCTTGGTTTTGGCCAGAGGTTCTAGAGTTGGTTCTCATTACCCAGTGCATGTCTCTCATGTGGGAGATTCTATGGTTGCAATTATCCGAATACCACATGCATTGTTATGGCATTATCGCCTATGATGCACCACATAGAGATGGAGATCTTGTCTCATTCAGACTCATTGCTACCTCCTATGTCACTTATAGATCTTGATGCTTGCCTTGATTGTACTCTTGGTCCTTGAAGAGCCCCCTTGGCTTATGGCGATCGTATGAGGCATGCTCCTCTAGATCTTGTCCATTGTGCAGTATATGGACCTATGCCTTCCCAGTCACTTGGTGGAGCGTCGTACTTTGTGACCTTTGTTGATCATGCTACCCACCGTGTTTGGGCTTTTCCCTTGGTGCAGATTGAGGATGTTGCAATTATGCTTGACGAGTTTATGGATTCTGCTTGTAGCATGCCTAGGTGCTTGCAAATGGATTATGAGAGTCATACTCTCTCTCCCAGCTTTCAGACCTCTTGTCAGTAGTATGGCATTGATTTATCTTGCCCACGGTATTATGGGATTGCTCATGGCATGTGCCCGACCTTACAGGAAAAGGTTGTTTCTATGCTTACCACAGCTAGGTTGTCTTATGGATTTTGGGCTGAGGCCCTTATGACGGCAGTCTATTTGGTTAGCAGGACGCCATGCTTGACCTTGGATCATATTACACCCCATGAGCCATGGAGTGCATGCAATCCTCCTATGATTACTTGAGGATGTTTGGCTGCCAGGCATCTATACATATGCCACATGAGCCTATGTCACGTAGATGTATCCTCATTGGTTATGGAGATGGTGACTTTAAGGCCTACAGATTATGGGATTTGGATGCCCAGCAGGTCATACATAGCCATCATGTTGTCTTCTATGAGATGCAAACACCTCTTAGGCCTCTTAATGAGCGTTCAGTACACTTTATGGTGGCTAATTTTATAGCAGCTACAGTGCCATTAGAACAAGTTTTTAATGCTAAAAATGAGGCACTTATTGGCCTAGATGATGTAGCTATGCATAGCAGTCAGGGTTAGGATGCTAGTGGTCAGTTGCTAGACCCCTTGCATACTCATGAGAGCCATTTTCTTGTAGTTTTGCAGGCTAGACAACCAGCCATATGTCAGTCTTCCGCTTTGCTGAGGCCACATGTAGTCTTGAGACCCCGTTGGACCAGTGTCCGGGATATTGGCTCTCTTTCAGTGATTGACTCTGGAGGGTTTGACTGCTCTCTGCTATCTTGTATAGGCGCCACAGTGATGCTATGCGTGACTCTGATGCTTTACAACCATGCATTGATGAGTTGTGCTTGCTTCATGAGAAGCATTCTTGGATTGCTCCATTGTATGGAGCTACGAGATCGCTTATCTCCTAGATGTCATGGACTCGGGGATGCTTGACTCTTCTTCTGTTGAGGTTCCTGACACTTCTTGCATAGCTCGCTTTTCGATTGGGCATTGGGTGAGATGTCATGATTCCTCACCTTGTCTTTTTTTTTTCTTTTCTTTATTTTCACTCCCCAATCACATTGGCCTTTTAGTGGGAGGTTGTTGGGGTAAAAGGCCTTTGGGCATGCCCGTGTACACTGTAACTGCCCATTCTTTATTCATATATAATATGATAGTGCAATAAGGCTGTCAGTTTAGTTGGATAGCACCTACATTGTGTGTGCTCTTCTCTCCCACATCTTCCTCTTCTCCTTCTCCACTGCCATTGCATCCCCTTCACCTTGACAAGAAGTTACAAGAGAACATCGTGCTGAGGTGGAACTGGGAAACTACCTCTCGATCTAAATTATCCAAAGAGAGAGTTGAAACATACTTGAAGAAGATGTAGGCTAAAAGAGTCCAAGAACAAAAGAATGGAGTAAAGCCAACCAAAGAAGGACAAAGGAGGCAAGAAAAGGAGAGACAAGTGAAAAAAGACGAAGAAATATGGTCAGATGAAGATGAAGATGAAGACCAGGGAGAGCCCAACCCAGAACTTGGAACACCTTGTCCCCAACAAGGAGCCGACTGCTACTACCCCGACTACTACCCAAAAGACTACTATCAAGAAGGCTACCTTGAAGACCAATACCTCTACAATGAATACCCTCCTGAAGGAGATGGATACTACTACCCTAAAGATATTTTCCAATCGACCACCACCCAGACAGAGAATACCTCTACACCGACTACCCCTATCTAGAATAATGCCAACCTGAAGGAGTTCAAGGAGAAGAAGAAATTATGGAATATTATGTGAAGGGAGAAGAATGAAAAATGTATGTGAGTTCAAAGGTAGCAAATATTATGATGGAGTTAGGATATAAAAACGACCTCAGATCCTAGTTCAGTACCAAAAATCCTACCAAGCTCTTGTGAGGTGACACTTAATCCTTTTGTTTCGCTCACTTTTATTTTCGCTCCAACCTTCATTTTCTTTTCTTTTCGGCTAGCTTCTACCCCTAGGAAGAGAAGGCATCGGCCTGTTGACTAGGGACTCATCCCCAGGAACCTACCATGCCTCCTTCAGGCAATAATCAACTACTTGTAGGAATTTTCTTCCTTTTTCTTTTCCTTTTCTTATTGAGGGGTTAGAACCACTTTTTACACACCTCTATAATTTTCATCTTGAGATATATTCAAAACTTACTCTTCTTTGCTATTTTGGCAGGCTTCTCTAACTGCCTCACAGTAGTAGGGACTCCTAGGACAGCTGCCTAGCCACCAGCAGGGAAGGACAAGTCACAAGTACTACCCTCTAGCATAGGTCTTTAATGACTGACAATGTCCTAACAAGAGGTAGACGACTACTCAAATCTCCCCTAAATATACCTAACCAAACCCTATGACTTCATGCTTGATTGCCAGTCCCCACAAACAAAAAGAAAATAACCCCCACATACACATATAACAATACTAGCTTAAGAGGAAAAATTAAAAAGGCGATGATACCACCTAGAATGACCACAAGAAGCTTCTCCACAGCAAAGGCTCCCTCCAGGCACTTCGTCCAACCTGTGTGATGCAATCACTAAAATAGAAAACCATTAAATGTACCTGCCCCAAACAAACATATGGCCCTCTTAGCTTAAAGAGATATAACATTTCACAACCAACAGAACTAACCCTCTTGGCCTTATGAAGTAAAACATTAGAACTCGACAGAGTTAGCCCTCTTGGCCTTATGAAACAAAACATTTTACTACCATTCAACACGGTGTACTGCTAAAACAATCCCTTGGTCCTAACATTATTCTACTGAAGCACAAAACCAACCAGGGATAAGGCCTCTTAGGCCCTATACTAAGTGCATCAGGTTATTAGCTAACCAGAGATAAGGCCTCTTAGGCCCTATACTAAGTGCATTAGGTTATTAGCTAACCCCCTATATAAATAGCAAGGGGTGTTTGGCGAATATGTCAATACACATTCCTATGCATCCACGATAAAGTAGGAAGGTGCTCACTTGCTACCTGACTCATAACCCAAACTAACCATCAGAGCCGACATATGACGTGTCAATAAGAAGACCCCAAAGTATTCCAGGGCTAATGTTAGAAGGCAATTGTAAGGGCTCCCCTGGACCACAATTGAAAAAGACATCTTTTACGAAAGCATAGTTAGCCAAGGAATCTACAAAGCGATTCCATTGTCAAGGAACTAATTGGCGATTCACTGTCTCAAAGATATACAACATATCCAAGGTTGCACAAGGGTACATCCATAAGATGGGATCCTGCGTACTATAAGTCCCATTCAGTTGATTGATTACTAACTACGAGTCACCTTTAACCAATAATCGACAGATACCACCACATCGGGCTACGTTCAACCCCATAATCAAGGCTTTGTATTCTGCCATATTATTAGTAAAAGAGGGTCCTATATAGACTCCCATCTTCATGACAACCCTACATCAGGGATCTTTAATGACCACACCAATGCTTGCATGTTTAGCGAGCCCTCTCAAAGCTCCATCAAAATACAGAGTATAAGCCCAGGCTTCATTGATAGGCCATGCCATAATAATCAACTCACTCGTACTTATGATATGGCAAAATCAAGCCGAGAGAGAGGATGTCTAACAGGCTCAATCCCTCCTTCCTCTCACTGAACTCGATAGGAATGCTAGTCAAAAGTCATTGACAATGGTGGCAGTAGACCTTAATTTCCCACGTAAAGAATCTGTCTTGCCATTCAGTAGCCTGATACCCTTTGCTCCACCAGATCACTCGACCTTGTTGGTAATGTTGCTCAAGGTACGGATGCTCTAGATAGGGAATGATGCATCCCATCCACTCATCTTGGTATCTACTACACGTTAAAGCTGAATCCTGAAGGACTTGCACAAGCACCAAGCCTATTGTCAACCCTTATACATAGTAGGGCTTTAGCTTATTAAAGTTAACTTTAGTCTTAAACTCTACCCCCTACAAATGTGCTAGAAGGGCCGTAGAGCCATTCTTCCCTAACTATACAATCTTGTATAATCCATCCCATTTGGGTTCTAATTTTCATGGAAAGAGCTCCCTTCGAGCATCATAATATAGCACTAACTGACCTTTCGCAAATTTCTACTTCTTAGCCCAAAGATCATGAAGGGCTTTCATTCTCCTCTTCCCTACTTCTTGATGTAATGAAGCCTGCAACCAAATCTCATCAAGATATGCTAGAGAAGTATATCGTTCCTATAATGCTTCTTCCTCTCTCAACGAACGATTAAGGGCAAAACGCACAGTGGGTAGCTCTATTTCTAATGGAAAAACACACTCCTCTCCATACACTAGCTTGAACGAGGTGTGGCATATGGCTCTCTTGAATGTTGTGTTGTAAGCCCACACTGCCACATATAATTTCTTATCCCAGTCGGGCTTGCTTTTCGATACTATCTTGGATAAGATTCCTTACCAATCCCACAAAATCAATATCCCATTTTTCAAAGGGTAATGTAACCAAAATGAGATTTAGAGGTCACCTACAATTTTCTCTCACATCATATCTTTGACAGATCTCATAGCACTTAACATAAGTAAAAGCATCTTGGAAAATCGATGGCCACCAATATCTAGCACGGAGAGCTTTTTGGACGGTAAGCCGGCTAGCAAAATATCCCCCACATGCTGAATCATGGCACTCCTCAAGAATAAATGGTACCTCATCGAGTACTACACAACAATGATAGATATCATTTACTCCTCTCCGATACAAGACACCCACTATAATCGAAAAGTGTAATGCTTGTTGCTTGATCTTTCTCTTTTCAAACTTCGATAAAGCAACCCCAAATCCTCCTATAGATAAACAATGTGTTATAGCCACATACCAGGAAGGGATGGAAGCTGTATCGATTCTAAATAGACCTTCAATGTCACTTCCCTCAACCAGAATTTATTTTGGCTCCCCAAAATCCACAAGACATTTAACAATTCCCTAGAGCTTCGGTGGCTTGCTCCTAATCTCATAATCGAACTCCTGCAAAGTGATTAACCACTTTGCTAAACGGTCAGGCGCCTGCAACTTGTTCAACAACAATCTGAGTCCTTCTACCTTCGTAGAGAATACTACCTTCTCATAGAGAATATAATGCCTAAATTTCTTCATCGCAAATACCATTCCAAGGACAATTTCTCCATGTACGTATAATTAACTTTAGATATCCCCAATTTCCTACTAGTAAAGGCAATTGGATGATACCATTTCTCCTCCCAAATTTGAGCTAAACAGCAGTTGATATTATACATTGTGGCTGCTAAAAATATATAGAAAACTTCACCTCTTTTGGGTCTTTTTAGGATTGGTGCTTTTGCTAATTCCTGCTTCACATCCTCAAAGGATATTTGACAGGCACAAAGCTAAATCTGATTGTTCTTCTTCTTCCTGATAACAACTGGTGAAAACCATTCTATGTGTTAAACCAAAAATATTAGGCTAGTCTTTCATAGCTTTATTAATTCTTCAAATAGCATGTCCCTTAATTCGAAAGGCATATGCCTTACATTCTGTTTCACAGGGCGGCTACCTTGCTTCAAAGGAATCATATGATCAGCCAGGGTTAGGAGGAATGCCTCTGAGCTCATCATAACTCCAAGAAAAAATATCGCGGAATTCCTGAATCAAGGATACATAGTCCTTCCTTTCTTTCGAACTAAGCATGGACCCTAATTTAATTGGCCGTGAATCATTCATCGTACTAAGGTCAAGCTCAATTACATTTGCATCCCTTATCCTCTCCTGAGTCTCTATTGGCTCATTCAAAGTCACTTGGTAGATGTCCTCTGTAGTGGACCCCTCATTGGATTTGTCACTTAATGACATCTCAGTAGAAGCAGATGGAGCATCTAGCGTATCAAACTCTAAAGAAGGTAAAGAAACTCTCTCACTCTGAGGAGATTCAGGATAAGCATCTACTACTACACATGTAACACCTCAACCAAAGATCAATCGACCCAACGGGTATATCAACTTAACAGCCTACTTGTAAGATCCATGACCTTCCTAGCAATACTCGATAGCTAGGTCGCCTTGCAAACCTAATGACCCTAAAGTCCAGAATGCATTCTACATTGGCAATGGTCACATGGACTTTAGTAATGCAACCTTCAAGTTATCTTAAACTGTCATCAGCCATTCGAAGGATCGTGGAGGCATCTTTTTTTAATTCTAATCCCAATCTCTCCATCAATTCCGAACTCATTATGTTGACAAAGGATCTTGTGTTCACAATAGCATGTCCACTAATATTGCATCAACATATCTTGCTACCCTTGGAAAATTCTTTTCAACATGCTCAAACCAATCATCTCCTACACACGCTATTCCCAATGGCTCAACAATATACCCAGCGCATAGAATCTTCTTAAATTCCTTGCACACTCCTGGAGGCAACTTAATCAGCTATAAAAGATTTACATCTGGCTTAACTTTGCAAAGAGAACTCACTAAATCAAATTCATGATAGCTAGTAAGAGCTCACTTTTCTTGCTAGACCATTCTCTCCTTTGGTCTTTGAATTGGCCTTGGTGCTTCTTTCTTAGCTTTTGCCTTCTTCTTTGGCAACTCCTTATCCTTCTTGGGGTCGGCTTTTCCATCTACGGCCTTGAGAGGTCCACCTTCCATATTGGGATTAAGGGCTTGCATTCCCTTATCATCTTGCTTGGGGTTTCCCTCAACAGGTTTTGCCTTCTCTTTGTCCACTTCTTTACCCTTTTGACCTCTTGTAATAACCCGTAGATTAGAAGCTTTAGTGTCCCATTGATGCAAACAGCTTCTATAAGACTAACTCCACTACCACTAGGTAGCTCCTCTACCATAGCTTTCCCTCTTTGTAATATTTGTTTCGGTCCTTCATTTTTCTGGAGGTTATTCCCTTGCACTCGATGATTAACTAGACCTGGTTGTTTACTTCCTTGTTGGAGAGAGCTAATCTTACTCCAATAGGTGCTAGCTAAATGGCTAGATTTCCCACATATATCACATTTAACATTTGGATAATTCCTAGGGAAATGTTGGCCACCACACCACTTACAGCTGAATCTTGAGGGCCCACCCTAATCAGGGCATCAACTCCCTATCAAATTCTGATGCTTCTTAAGGAAATTAACATCAACGACTATTTGTCTATATTGTTCACTAATTATATCAGTATAGTGCTTTATCATATCCTTAACTTCGTCAAGGACATTCAAGGCACTTGACTCATAGCCACAATCATCTACCTATCGTTCTATTGGCCTAACCACTTGATTAGGGATTGGCTGTTGATTCCCTTGAACAAAGGTAGGATTTATCATTGGGCATAGGTATGGTCACACTAGGAGGAGTTGGCAACTCCTTTCAGGGGCAAACTCTCTTCGAAAAGCCACAAAGAATAAATCAATCGTGGTTATGGTTCTAGCCTCTAGGCTATGATACCACACTACAGCTCGTCCTTTCAGAGTCATGTTGAAGAACATCACCAAGTGTCCTTCATCTTGAATCCCACGGTTAAACATTAACTTCTAGAATTCCTTAATGGGAAGTTCTACATCTTCCTCTGCTAACCCATTAAAAATGCATAGAGGAAACCCTAGGGCTAGCAAATTCGTTGTTCCAACAAGAATTGCAATGAGTTGCGCCACCATGGTAACAACCAGATTGGCTACAAGAGTTTGCACAACTGGAACTATCACTCCACTTGAAGTGGATAGACTGATTGAAAGGGGGGAACTACTAGAGCTTCCTCCCCCTAACGGACTATGCATTGAGCCAGGGTTACTAAGACCTTGCCCTTGTAAGGCTCGGCTTGATAGTCTTGTGAGTCTAGCTCGCTGATTTTTGGCATACACTAATGAATTGGTCCCAATTGATTGAGGTTTGGAAACCACCACTTATTAGCGGCTCTCGATAAATGCACTACCTACTGGGACCTAGAACGGGCCCCCCGACACACTGGCTATAAGCACTAGTCATGCCTCTCTATACTCAAGAAACCACACCCCCTCGATCCAACAATCAACCAAACCCTCACAATTCAATGATGATAGTCTAGAAAAAGAGTTGAAGGAGAGAATCGTGCAACTATGGGTTGAGATAGAAGAATATGATAGGAAAGAAGAAGAAAAAGAATTATTAGATGGAGCCATAGAGAATATCAAGGAAAAGGTGAGACTAGAAAGAGAAGAAAAGAGATAGAAGAGCAAGTAGAGTTAGCTAGGAAGAAATTAGAAGAGAAAGAAAAGCTAGAGTAAGATATGAGGAAACAAGTAGAAGAAAACAAGAAGAAGAAATTTAGGAAAAAGATTGAGCAGGTAGAAAGGGATGGAGGAACCAAGTTGGAAGAATAAGTATGGATAGCTAGGAAGCCAAAGGAAGAAGATAAGCTAGAACAAGGAGAAAAGATAGACCTAGGCAAAGTAGGCTGAAAAGAAGAAGGAAAGATAGAGAATGAGGAGAATGAGAATGAGATGAAGAAGGCGGCGAAACCAAACGCCAAGAAATGGAGGCAAGCCATTAGAGCCAAGATGAGAGATGAGAATGAAGATGCCTCCAAAACCCCCCAAACTCAACTTGTGGAGCTAAAGACGAAGCAAACAAAGCTTTTGATCCAAGGGGGCACATCCCACATCTAGCCAGCTCGGATCAAAATAGGAACCAAGTGCACTTCAACAATGGAGTCATTGGCTGCACCTTTGAGCCCGAAGAGGCAAACCCGGCTTAGTGCCATGGAAAGGAACCTTGCCAATTGAGCCCTAGAGAACTCACCAACTCACTCTTAAGGTGAATGTCTTTGGACTATGGAACCCCTTGGGACCATACTCAATGCTAGTAAGATTGAGATCTCGGCATTCAGGCCACAAGCAGTGCAAGGATTTGTCATCCCGATCCTATAGATCTATGACACACCAAGCACCACATATATGGGCATCACCCCAAGAACTTCAAGGATACCTCTACTTCTGCAAACCAAAATCAAGTCTAAGTGTGATGACTTGGTCCATTTCCCTCCAATAACCTCAACTCCAAATGAGGCTAAGAAGAGCCCAAGAGGTGCCATGGACCAAGGCCGCACCTTCTGTGCGAGAAGGCAAGCTCAACCAACCAGTTTGTCTAAGTTCAAAGCAAGCAAGAAAGATCTGGCAAGGAGGCCAAGAAAAACAACCTGAGTTCTTAACTTGGCAATGAGGGCAAAAGCATCTTGGCAAACAAACCAAGAGACCCAAGTCCCCACGGCCCAAGGCGACGGAATGAAGAAAGGGAGGAATGGAACAAGGAGCAATGCAATGGATTGCCTCCCTTAAGGTGTGGCACAATAGGGCTACAACCACACCACCACACCTTGCCCCCAATAGCACGACAACTTGGGACCATGCCTACAAAGCTTGGTATGCAAAGCCATAAGCGCCAAGCCACCTCAAGTCAGGGCATTGGAGCCAAAAACACTTATATAGGGAGTGGTAGTGACTCTAAGCTTTGCTTGGTTTCCACTTTACGTGTGATTCCCTATACTCAATGGTGAACCCTCATATGTGCAGTGTCACGAGGGTGTAGTCCTAAGATGTGCCTCAATGTTGTATCTTTCGATATCATGAATACAAAGATTCCTTATTGATATATCTTTTGTGCCATTCTGTTGTTCCTTTTTGTGCCTCATGACAAGTTATGGCTTGAAGTCCCATGAAGGTCTGTGACAAGGGGGGTGGTGCATGCAAAAGATTAATAATTGCTCACATGGAGCTTCGAATATTTGCCCTTGACTCCCATAGCTCTATGAAAGTGCATCGAAGTTATGGGCATCCCATTTGCCCTTAAATTAGCAATTATGCTAATCGATCCAACTCAAGTTTATTACTTTTATTTTAAAAATTCTTAAACAAATTAAATAAAATATAAAATTAAAATTATTTTTTTGGTAAATTATAAATTAAACATAACCTTTTGTCCATAATTCTACATTAACATTGAAAATTCAAATAAACATTAAAATTGATGTTAAACTATCAAAAACTAAAAAGTTAGATAAAAATTAAGTTTTACTTACAAAGTTAGATAAAAATTAAGTTTTACTTACATAATTAGTATTCAATTATAAATAATCATATAAAATTAAAAATTTAAATACTTAGAAGAAGTTATAAGTTAGAATAAATTAAAGTTAAAATTCAAATTTCTCTTGAGTTACTAGCAAAAATTACTTTAAAAATCTTGAGAAATTAGAAAAAAATAGAATTTAATTATATAGTTTTATGAAAAATTGTCATTGGGATTATAAAAGCTTTCATGTAGATTTTCTATCGAAACTACTATTTTATTAGCTAAGAAATATTAGTATTTTTATCATAGTAATTAGATCAAAATCTTAAAATTATTTAAAATTTAATTTCTTTACAAATAACTTGTGTTCAATTCACTTTATCCACTATTAGCTAATAACTTAGTTGAATGTAGTAAGTTAATTGCTTAGTTTTTTTTTCATGCTTCTTTGTAGCTAAAATTAATCAAACATCCTTTATATTTAAACATATGTGTATATGCACATGTGGATTGGACTCAAAGCTATGAGTTGATTGAAAATTTATTAATTAGAATAGAAATTTATCAAGATTATCTGTTGAACAATTAACTTAGATTAAGGTAATCATTATGTGGAAAGGACTGTTTTTATTCCATAAATTTGCATGCTTGATTTTTGTTGTTGGCAAATTTTTGCAATGATATTAATGATATCCATATCTTCGACTATGAACGGGATTAGGACATCGCACAATCCCCAAGGCCTCACCCAAAAACTATTCACTAAGAATAAAATAAAATTGCCTAAAGGCGATCAGCCCCACTGCTTAGGTATATGAGGTTGTCTGTATATGAAGGTTTTTCCTTATGGCAAGCAGGAACTAGTGGGACTCTAGTTGGATGATATAATCTCATATCCAGTCCTTTGATAGGGAAGAAAAACTATACAAGCCAAATGTGGTTTAGCATGGGACAGCCCGAAATAAATAGGGCAAGGTGGCAACTTGAGTTTTGAATTAGTTTGGTTGTTTGGAGCGAGTGTAAATATTACAATAACATAAATATCTTATTTTTCAAAAAAATATTTTTATGACTATATGTAAGAACGTGTTAAACAATCCTATGCTAAGATAACAAAGGAAGTTTTATTTGATTGTTTCATAGTGTGAGTAGCATGGTTGTTTAAAAAAATAAAATACGCTATGTTTTAATATGGGAAATAGGTCGGTGGTCTTCCTGACATAACGGTCCTATGGCTAGGTGGACCTAGTAAGCTAGGTGTCTTCTCACAAAAATTTAGGAAAAGAGTCGTGAATCGTGACTCAAGTCCTAGAACTCACTTACCACCATTTTTGGGATCAATGTAACATTATGCCTTACTCAGCTCCCCCTCGTTTCTCACTCTCATTGAACCAAGTGTGGTGCGTACCTGCCTCAAGTCTTTGGCAACTTGCACAATAATGACCATCTTAGCTCAATGCTAGTATGCCGCTAGAGACCATAGATGTCTCATTAGGAACCTATGGGTTGAATTTGATGGGATGAAGCTAGATGCTTCACTTACAAGGTAGACCTAGGGAGAGCCTACATGTTCATGGCTAGCATGAATAGCAAATCCCTAAACGACTACAAAATTAGCCTCCCTACAATTTAGGATTGAGTATTGTTTCAAGTGGTATCAGAGCATTAAATTTTAGTATGCTGTATGGAGAAAATGCTATTAGATTAGCAATTATTTTATTATTTTGATAATAATAATTACATTAACTTAAAATTAAATTCTTGTGGTCAGCTAATTAAAGCTCAAATTCTTCTAAGACCTCTTTAATCAACTTATCAGTCATGAGGTATTTCAAGCAATGTATACCTTGGCTCATGGATCGAGTGATTTCCACTTCTAACACAATGTTGCATTGCTTGCATTCAAAGCTACCTCTAGATCTGACTAGTCTAGTGTCCAAGCTAAAAGTTGAAAACTATGGAATGGGAACTACTAAATTGATGCCAAGAAAATAAAACATATCAAGAGGGATATCAAGAGAGCCAGTATTCTTGAGAAGCTTAACTTGATTGAAGCCTTTTGGTTCTTTGAAATGAAACACCCCCAAGCTCTTATATGTGTAAATAGGCAAATGGCCATATCAAAACTACCATGTATACTCATGGCTCACAAAGGTCATAAACCATAAAAATGCATTGGTATTCAGCCCCATAAGTCCTTTGTACCTAATCTCAAAATATCTAATCGACCTGATTATCCCATTACAGCCATGGATGTAAAAAGAATTCCTCCTCACAAATATATTGTTGAGCCTAATAAACTTATTTTCCCTATTTTTCATTAATACTACTTCAAGCTGCTAAAGCCTTGTAGATAAAAATATTTTCTAGTACCATAATAAAATATAACATTCATGATTGACTATTAGTCTCTAGTAATAATAAAGTGATAAAATTCCTATAGAAAATATACTTCATCTATGGGTCATTATTATTATTTATGGGAAAGAAGAGAATCACTATGTAAAACTTTAAGGAATAACATACAACACTTTTTAAGTAATAAAAGCTAAACACTCTTTTAGTCTCTTTCGAAATCTTATGCTAGAGGAATTTCATAGGATGTTCCCCTTGGTTTACCAACTAGGGTTGAAGTATGATCTCTAACTACATGGGCATCTTTTTTTTATGATGGACTAGAGCTTCATTCCACCTCACCACCAATTCTTCAATACCCCCCCCCCCCTCTTTGAGTTAACTTACCTTGTTGCAGTGTAGATTCAAAACTAACCATGGCATGACTTTCTAGTCTTTTGCACCATGTACCAATCTGCCCTTCATTCATGGGACTACTCTTGATGAGAAGACTTCATGAAGATATTGGAAAGCCTTTACTATCCCCTAGGGTGTGCTACATTAATAGAAGTTAGCCTTGGTATGGCATCTATTGCTTCATTGATGCCAAGAGGCTAGCTTACCTTGAGACTAATTTGAATTGAATTTGGGGGATGGAAGAACTAAACTTGTCAAAATATTCTTGTTTGAAGAACTTAGGATGAACTTTGTAATAAATGTAAATGATCATATCTATAAAGAGCGGTACTTATATGATCAAGCAACTAATATCCTACCTCATGATAAGATGGTATATCTAGATAGACTCAAGTGAAATAATTATGCATTAAGGGATTCCCAAAGTAGCCTAATCAATACCATATTCTCAAAATCTATGAGAAGCCTCAATGTACAAAGAAAACACAATAGCTAGTTTCCATGACTGATTTCTCTTATCAGTGTTTAAAAAGCTATTCTCAAGCTATGAACAATGTGAATATTTAATGCAATAAAACTTGAGCTTTTTTATGTGTTCTGTGTAAATTATGTAAACCCTTTTTTGGTACCCTCACCTCCATTTAATTTGACAGACTAGCAAAAAAAGAGATTTATGCGTAAACAAGTAAAACCTTCTAAGCTCAACAATGATGATCCTAGAATCAAAATCAATGAGACTTGGATCAAGCAAATGGAGGATTACTTTTTTGCTATTAGGACAAGTGTAGCCAAAAGTTTAGACAACTAGGCTATGATGGCATGACTCCATCTTACTAAAGAAGCTCATCTCTAGTGGAAGCAATGGTGCCAAGTCAAGGCTATCCATTGAGACCTTCCAAACCTAGGAACAAATCAAGGTAGCCATTTAAGGAAGATATCTATCCCTCTCCTACCAGATCTAGAAGATGGATAAGTTCTTCATCTTGAAATAGCAAGGGTTGACAATGGAAGGCTACTATTCCCACTTTGTTACCCTCTTAAAGTATGCTTTGAAGATAACAATGACACAAGAAATAGCTTGATTTTGCCAAAGCTTGAACCCATTGCTAAATGGGTAGCTAAAATCCATGAAACCCTACAACCTCGAGGATACCTATTTGCAAGCTCAAGCCTTGGTAGACTTACAACTTTTAGACAATCCCATGAAATGGAGATAGAGCCCAGGAGGAAGAAGCTTGGTGGTGAGAGCTATGGCGGATGGAGAGCAAGAGCAAGAGAGAAAGAGAAACTCAAAGTGGGAACTCCAACAACCACAATGTGTGGACAGGCCTTCCTTTATTCAAACTGTCACTAAAAGAATAAAGAATAAGTGACTGTGACGGGTGCCCGCCACCTGTAGTGTGCAGTGGCGGGTACTGTCAGTGTAGTAAAGTGTAGTAATACACGAGCGACTAGGCGGAGGTGCCTTTACCCCCAACAACCTCCCACTTAAAGGTGAATCTGCCCTAGTGAGAGAGAAAAGAAAAGAAAAGACAGTACAACTTGTACACATGTACAACAGGATGAGGAAAAAGACGTCATCTCATCCAATGCCTATCAATCTCCTAAGGAAGGCAAAGCACTCTGTAGTGAGGCTCTTCGTGAGCAAGTCTGTAGAATTCTGCTCAGTTGGAATCTTGACAAGGTCAACAGACCTGTCCTCAACGACCTCAGGAATGAAGTGATACCTCACCTCAATATGTTTCGTCTTCGCATGGAAGACCGGATTCTTGGCCAATTGAATGGCACTCATAGAATCCGAATGCAGTGTAGGCATAGCATCTGTCATACCAAGGTCTGCAATTAAACGGCCTAACCAGATAGCCTCCTTACAAGCCTCTATGGCTGCAATATACTCGGCCTTTGTAGTAGAAAGAGTCGTACACTTCTGCGCCCTGGACATCTAAGATATAGCCCCTCCAGCATAATTGAAGACATAGTCAGAAGTGGACTTTCTACTATCTGCATGTCCCGCATAATCAGAGTCAATGTACCCCACGACTCCTATATCCTGGGTGCCATAGCAAATACACATATCTGTTGTGCCCTTCAGGTACCCCATGATACCCTTCACGGCATGCCAATGTTTCTTGCCAAGTGTAGCCATATAACGGGCCACAATCCCAACTACAAAAGCAATATCTAGATGGGTGGCTATCATGACATGCATAAGACTGCCCATGATTGATGCATAGGGAATCTTGGCCATCTTGGCCCTCTGCTCATCTGTCTGTGGACAATCGGCCTGTGAAACGTTCACATGAGAAGGTAATGGACAACCAATAGGCTTAACATCCTGCATACGGAAGCACTCATCAAGGACTTTATGAATGTACTCCCTCTATGACAGATAGAGTAGTCCCTAAGATCTATCGCATATGTACTACGCATACCAAGTATATGAGAGCCTTGTCCCAGATCTTTCATCTCAAATCTCTTCTTGAGCTGAGCCTTAAGAGCATCTAGCTCCTCATGAGCTATCCCTGCTAAAAGTATGTCATCCACATAGAGTACCAAAATTAGTAAAGAACCGTCACGAGCTTTCTTTGTGTACAAGCACAGATCCATAGCACTACGGCTATAGCCCTTTGACTACATGAATGCATCAAACTTATGGTACCATTCCCTAGGTGCCTGCTTCAAGCCATATAGACTCTTCTTTAGCTTGCACACTAGGTGTTCCCTACCAGGGTTTGCAAAGCCCTTAGGCTGCTCCATGTAAATCTCATCATGCAAGTCCCCATGTAAAAAAACTATCTTGACATCCATCTGGTATAAGTCCTGGTTAAGCTATGCAACCAAAGCTAAGACTAAGCATAGGGTGGTTATCTTGACCACAGGAGAAAAGACTTCATCAAAGTCAACACCATGCTCATGCTTAAAGCCCTTAGCAACCAATTGAGCCGTGTATGCCGGCTTGGGGTGTCCAGGGGTACTTTTCAACTTGTATACCCACTTGCATGGTCTTTAGGACCTTAGTGACTAATGATTTTAGTCTTTTCTGACTAAGTGTGGATTTAGAGGACCTGAGGATATTGTCGCCCGATTCGGCAACGGGCAGTACATGCTGCCGCCGCCAACGGGTTAAAATGAGACTTGAAGCTTTTTATTAAGCTTCTCTTGAAGCTTTACAAGCTTAACCTTAAGCTTTATAAGCTATGGAAGAAATTTCTTATATGTTGAGGAAAAAACCGATGACTTCATGAAGGATCTTCCCGCGTGGTCCTTCGCTTGCAGAGGCCGGTCCCTCGCGATCTGAGTGTACAGCAGGGGGTTCTTAACTGCTAGGAACACGCTGGTATCGACCATTTGCCACGAGACTGACTGTAGAGCTCGATTGTTCTAGGAGCTCCGCCTTCGCGCAAGATGGTAAGCGATTGGAAGCTCTCGATCTCAACTTCGCTCTGATACCACTGGTGCACAGATCGGATGCCGTATGCATGCATAGTGAGCGTCAGAAGGTCCCCAATAACAAAAGAACTCTACTTTTGCACCAAAAACAAGGAAGAAAGCTTGCACGACATCAAGCAAAAGTCTAATTGGGTGCAATCTCCCCCCATGCCTTGTGTGAGTGCTCCACAAAGCATGTATTTTATATATTATTCATCTTCAAGCTCAAAAAATAGCCCAATTTACAATTAGCACGCTTTAGCTTTTGTGTTTGCTTTTGTGCCACTAAAGAATTAAAGCTATTGGGTGCCCAAGGAGTCAGGCGGTACCCAAATACAATGTCCAATACAAATATGTAAATCGTGTGCCCATGCGCATACAAAAATATTACTGGTACGTGGTTGATCACCATGCATGGGGGAAGATCATACCCAATCTTGTGCCATTCATGTCTCCTTTATTTATTTTTCTTTTGCAATTTGGGTTCTTCTTCAAATTTGGATTTATATGTGCAATTGTATATTGAAGGACTACAATATCCCCTCCTAGGTAAATGTAAAATCCTCATAACCATTGAAACTAAAAACTTGCCACGCATGATTTATGTGCTCTCGAGTCACAAGGATGTTGGAAAGGAAGTCCTACTTAGAAGGCCTTTCAAGTCCATGATTTATGTGCTCTCAAGTCACAAGGATGTTGGAAAGGAAGTCCTACTTAGAAGGCCTTTCAAGTCCATGATTATGCAATGTTCCTTGCTAGTCATAATGAATATACATAAGTTTATGAAGCATCAAGATAATTATAGCTTTTAGTCAAGGAAATCTTGCTTATTCCCATGGAAAAGGCAAGAGATCAACCTCCTAGTCAAACACAAAATCTAGTGAGGATACTATATAAATAATGGAGGTATTTCTTAAAGCACAAAAGGAAAAACAAAATCCACTCAATACAATTCCTTTTGGGATAGACAAGATAATTAATAGTGTTAAGAGTACTATAATAGCCCCCAAGCCTATCAAGACTAGATATTTCAAGGCTCCAATCAGGTTAAAGAGGAGATTGAGGGCAAGTCAAGGGACTACAATCGCAAGTGTCAATAGAGATCTAACAAAAAGTAGTGATGGGTCCCCAACGCCCTACTACAGGCTCAAGAATACTATGTGGGAAGTCAATGGATATAGTTGCCTAGACTACCCACACAATCACCTCCACTAACTATGACCAAAGCCTAAATAAATTCAAATAAGAAGAGAACTAGACCTAAATTTAAAACCAAGACAATGGCCAAGTTTAGCAAGGATTCAGAACTACCTAGGCCAATCACCAAAAAGCAAGTGCTTATCTATTGGAAGAAGATATAAGAAAATGTATCTTTTGAAGCATAATGGCTTGAAAGAGTTTCCAACTCATAAGAAAAATCGAAGGTGTTTGAGAAACTATCCACTTAAAAGGAGGAAACGAAATAGTAACATCCTAGTGATAATGCTCAGTCCAAAAGAGAAAATCCAAAGAGAGATGATAGAACCATCAAGTGTTGACATGCAACACAGTTCCTAGTCACCCAAATGTAGAATGCCTCTTAAGTCTAAAGAACCTTCATCACCTAAGCAAAAATGGGACACATAATAGTAGTAGCCTCAATCCATTACTTAGTACTCAAGCCATCAAAATGAATCTTAATGGGAAAAACAAAGAACAACTAAATGCAAGATTACAAGAAGCCAAATACATGGTCAAAGGAACACCGAAAACCACTAAGTCCTAGAATATTTCCAAGCAATCAAAGGACTTGAGTAAGCAATTATTCTTAATTGCTAACATTCCCAAACCCACCAAAATGGTAGCTATTACTTCCATAGTTTCGAAATGGAACCCAAACAGTCATAACCCCCTAGTTGCAACCAAACCAATCAACTCAACTAAGAAACAAGATATAAGCATCACAACTAAAGTGGAAGAGAACTCTAAAATCAATAGCATAGTTAAAATCAAGAAGGATGCAGATAATGCCTTGAACCAAGAAACCCGCTGGCTCCATGAGAGGATCCGGCGACTGGAGGAGATGGTGAAGACACTCACGGAAGAGAAGAGGGATCTCAAAACCGACCTAGACAAGCTACAAACGGAAGTGTCACATCTACGGGAGGCAAGAGAGGACACGGATTTCAAAGCGGACCTCCGAGAGGCTATCACGAAGGAATGCCAAGAGGACCTCCAGGTATGCATTAAAACCAAAGTTGAGGCTTCGAGAGAGGGATGGGAGGAAAAAATCAAAGCAAACATGAAGGAAGAATTAGAAGGGAATAAGGAGGGGTGGATTGAGGTAGTGAAGAAGAACATTAAGAAGGAGGTCCAGGAAGAAAATAAAAAGGAGGAGGTAGTCCGGGTTTAGGAGACCTTAGAGGAGGAGAGGCTTAGGAACGCGCGTAGATTGAACGTGCGTATTACCGGGCTTCCCGAAGGGGCCTCTCCGGAGGAGGACGCACGCGGGCTATGCACCCGACTAGGGTACACGAGCATGCCCTTTACTCAGGCATGGCGTGCAGGACGAGATACTACCAAGGTCAGAGCTCTGATATTACATATGAGCACACCGAAGGACAGAGCCGCTTTCTTTCGGAAGCGGATTTTGCTCTGAGGGATGACTGGGGCTCCCATCTTCATGGATGAGGACCTGACTCAGATGCAGATTGCACACAGACGAGCATGCATGCCACAGATACTCCAAGCACGTAGAGAAGGCCGTAAGGCCTTCTATCGAGATGGCCGGATTTTTATAGATGGACGCCCCACCAAATAGGGGGGCGTGGCCTATGAGACGGGGCAGAGGACTGTACAGGAGATCCCGATACGTGTGGCAGTTTGGAACTGCAACAGCTCCCTATGGTCACGACCGGACAGACTTGAGGAGATTTTACCCGACCATGATGTTATATGCCTCACAGAGACACATAAGAGCCTAGAGAGAGGGCTTCCACGCATTACAGGATTTGAGTGGGTATCTGCATACCGGGCTACTACTAGGCAGAGTACATCTAGGGGCTCAGGAGGGGTGGCAGTTCTATTCCGTCAGGGAATACAGAGACATATCCAGTTAGTGAGACGAGATGAGGAGGCCAGTTACATATGGCTCAAAGTGCAGATATCAGATGAGAGATGGATCTATATAGCAGTATGCTACTTTTCACCACGAGGGTCCAAATATGCTACTATGCAGGGTGATATTCAGGCCAGAGATTCCCCCTCCCCTTATTCACAGCTCTCAGAGGACATTATTATGTATTCTAGTTTGGGTGAGGTCTTCCTTATGGGGGACTTCAACGGGCGCACACAGAGCCGACAGTGTGAGAGTTTTGATATGGAGCAGCCAGAGATCATGAGAGCATTAGACCCTGAGGAGTTGGGGATCAGTCGGGAGTCAGCAGATACTGGGCCAGACGCCACAGGGTATGGAGGGCATTTACTTGAGCTTGGTAGTAGACATCATCTCGTTATTTATAACGGGATGGAATGATGGCCATATTCAGGAGGTCTTACATGCTTCCCACATGGGGGGGGCGAGAGTACTGTAGATTATCTACTCGGACCGATCGATGGGATGCATACTATCGAGTCCTTTGGCCTTGGGAGACTTCCACTCAGTGCCGATCACACCTTTCTCAGTTTCTCACTCCTCACCTCATTACCATCACCACCTGCAGATATCATACCCCACATACATACTACCATACACTTCACTCGTGAGCTCTCACATGTTTACTCACAGCATCTGGAGGAGCACATCACGTCACTTGATCCATACGCACCCCTTGATACACTGACCACTGATATCACACGCATTCTGCATGATTCTGCTACACTCAGTTTTCCACATCACACATACACGCACCCCCCTCAGACCGGTACCATGCCACAAAACAGGTGGTATGATGATGAGTGCAGAGATCTATGTCGACAGCTACGGGATTTGGAGGCCAGAGGAGAGATCACACACAGACAGGCGCAGAGACGCATGCACCGCTTGACCCGCTGTAAAAAGTGGGAATGGGAGGAGGAGAGATATTGGGATATATACCACCTTCTCATGAGCAGAGATTGTGCAGAGGCATGGAGGCAGATCAGAGAACCACGCTCACCCACACCGATGCATGACCCTGCAGTATGGCATGGATATGCACAGAGTTTATATCATGTACCCGCACAGCCGCTGATACCCACACCATGTACACCGAGACCGGGTATTTCATCCTTTTTCACCACTAGTATGGTGAAACATGCTATCTCACGGTTACAGCATGGCCGCGCTCGAGACCAGTTTGATCTTCAGGCAGAGCATATTATATATGGCAGAGACACATTGGCTCCATTCATTGCTCACCTCTTCAACCGTGCATTGTCTGAGGGGTTCCCTGACTCATGGACAGAGCACACCATTGTACCTATCCACAAGTCAGGGGATCCTATGGATCCTAACACGTATAGGACCATCATGATTGGGCCAGTTTTGGCCAAACTTTATGGTACGGTGATGGAGGAGGAGCTTAGCACGCTGGCAGAGAGAGAGTGCATGTGCGCACCCGGACAGGCAGGGTTCAGAGGGGCATTTTCTACCATAGACCACATCTTCACTCTCCATTGTCTGATCGACCAGACATGAGTGAAGAAATAGAGATTGTATTGTTGCTTTGTGGATTTCCGCAAAGCCTTTGACACGGTTCCGAGAGAGAGGCTTTTCAGACGCCTACTTGATCTGGGGGTGGATGATGACATGATGTGGGGTATTTATGCACTATATGAGCGGGCTATTGGCAGAGTCAGATGTCCGGGAGGTATATCAGATCCCCTTGTGAGCACCATTGGTGTGAAACAAGGATGCCCACTCTCACCGACTCTATTTGGGCTATACATTGATGAGATAGCAGAGTTTATTCAACAACGAGCCGGTGGAGGTATAGATCTCAGTGGAGCCACAGTTCATATCTTACTATATGCAGATGACATTGTGTTGGTCTCAGATTCAGCTCAGGGATTACAGCAGCATTTATTAGCATTGGATGATTTTTGCATACAGAGAGGCATGACAGTGAACCTTGGTAAAACCAAGGTTCTTATATTCCATACATCAACTCAGATACGCAGACAGAGTATTTTCATGGCAGCAGGAGGGAGTATTGAGGTCACTGGATCATATGTATATCTGGGAGTCACCCTTACAGCAGCTTCAGGGATTTTCTCGATGACACAGGCAGCTCGTGACTGCCTCACTAGAGGATACTCAGCATTGGCTCTTATGGAGCGACAGTGTCATTAGGCACATTTCCAGGAGCCCCACACCAAGGGGTGGCTCTTTGATACTATAGTCACTCTAGCACTGATGTATGGAGCAGCTATATGGGGGCCAGGCCTTGCCGATTATGTATGGACATTGATGGAGAGACCTCAGGTGATCATGATATCTAGATTGATTCGCACCAAGGCCTCAGTCCCACATGACATTGTGCGAGCAGAGCTTGCCACACCGCCCATGCTAGTCGAGGCATTATTTTAGACAGTCTGCTTCCTACATAGATTTCAGGATATGGACAGAGATCGCATTGCATACAGAGCATATATGGCATCTCAGGAGATGGGTCGAGCGGGGGATACCACATCATGGTATGAACAGACTAGAGCTTGGTTTGACAGACATGGGCTGGACATTGATAGACTCCCACCTCTTCTATATGATACTCAGGCTCCCACTTACACCCTCTCTCTCTCTGAGAGGAACAGAGTCATCAGACAGGAGATATGGCATATTTATATACAGAGGACATGGGTCAGCCCTGCACAGCCACTGCCATTGAAGATGGCACATTATTATACACAGTTCTTGAGCATATCAAAGCAGGGATTCATAGAGATTCCAAGATATATGCAGATCTATATGCCACATCAATTGAGAGTTCTTATTGGACAGCTCAGGGTATCATCACATCAGCTTATGATTGAGAGTGGCAGAGCCAGTGGCATCCCACGAGAGGAGAGGATATGCCCCCTTTGCAGATCAGAGGTGGAGAGTGAGGAGCATTTTGTTCTCAAATGCCTGGCATACTCAGAGTTGAGATCTAGATACACATTGAGCAGCTCACTTTAGGGATGTATGACTGATATGGATCAGAGATCATTTGGCCGTTTTCTGGGAGAGGCATGGCACATCAGAGAGCAGAGCACACAGCGGGTCCCAGTCAGAGAGGGGCCCACCCAGACGACTATTACACAGTTCTTTCAGACAGACAGAGTGAGAGTTATTGTACCAGCCTCCAGCCAGACCTCCGGGCTCACACTATAGCAGGCTGAGGACCAGCATACCCGACGCCGCACGAGGATCCGTGGGTTTCGGACCCCACAGCCACACCGACAGGAGATCTGGAGGATTCTTGATCTACATCGATAGTAGACTGAGATCCGACGACACTCGACACATTGGATCTCAGACCTCCAGTTTGCTCCTTCTCCACTGCCGATGTACCACATCCTGCATCCAGCAGGGATCACCTGCTATTAGCGACTCCGACGACTGCTACTACATCCCAGGATAGTATATCTCCCTGCATCTGTTACATATACACATCGCACCACTTTATCACAGCCGACAGTTGTTCCCCTATCACAGCCGACATTTGTTCCCCTTTTGTAGCCATTATCTGGAGTACCAGAGCTACATACGCACATACACATACACGACACTTATCACACTCACAGCACCGTATTTTCAATTTCCAGTTTTTAGCTTTTCATTCAGCGCTTTTATTTTGGATAGCTAGACCTCATCAGTTGTATCACAGTTTGTCTCATAGGCCAGTTTTGGTCTTTAGAAGATGTTAATATAACTTTCTTTCTTTTATTTCTCTCTCTCCCCTTTGTGCTACCCAAGCTAGTGAGTGAGAGGTCAAAAGAATGTAGATGGGAGACAATGATGGAAATCCCTTGGCTATAGGGGCCATGCCTCTCTCTCTCTCTCTCTCTCTCTCTCTCTCTCTCTCTCTCTCTCTCTCTCTCTCTCTCTCTCTCTCTCTCTCTCTCTCTCTCTCTCTCTCTCTCTCTCTCTCTCTCTCTCTCTCTCTCTCTCTCTCTCTCTCTCTCTCTCTCTCTCTCTCTCTAATGGAGGGCAATCATCACTAGGCATGCAAATGGAAAGACCTGGTAGATGAGTGTAAGAGCCCCACAAGAAGATGCAGCATGGAAGGACATGTGAGTTCTCTCTCTCTTTGATAGCTATATTTGCATCTGCTTGAAGTGCTCACTCTCTTTCTATCTTAGTGCGTAGTAGAAGGGCACTCATAGAAATGGGATGAGGGAAGTGCGTTGTGCCTCTCTTCTAAAAACATGACTTTTTTCTCTTCCAAAGCAATGCCAACCATCTCTATATGTGTGTGCATAGGCCATCAAGTGAATGGGTGTAGTGGGAAAACAGAAGCACCAATGGTAAACAATCATGCTTTGTGGTGGATAGATTGCATGTGGGTAATGCGTGGATGGGCTAGTGGAAGACAAAGGCACCTCTAGTTGACCAAAAGTGTGGTTGGCAGAGGATACGATGGGCACAAGGGGAGATGAACATCACAGACACAGATGATCGATGGAGGAAGTGGGTAGTGGAACTGTGGGCAACATGCGGCATTAGAAGCATGGACAATTATGACACATTAGGGGGGGAGAGAGAGAGAGAGAGAGAGAGAGAGAGAGAGAGAGAGTGTGTGTGTGTGTGTGTGTGTGTGTGTGTGGGGGGGGGAGAAAGAAAAAACAACCAAAAACTAGAGGAAGAGAGAGAGGGAGAAAGAATGGAAGCATAGGGAAAATATATGTATGTATATGTGTTTTTGTGTATGCGAGAGAAGAAGAAGAAGAAGAAGAAGAAGAAGAAGAAGAAGAAGAAAAAAAAAAGAAGAAGAAGATAGTGATTGACAAAAAAGAAGAGCAAGATAAAGAGAGAGAAGAGATAAGAGAGGAGAGGAAAAAAGATACAAGCTGAGAGGGGGGAGGAGGGGAAGGATAAAAAGAGGAACATATGATATATGTGTATATATATTTGTGTGTGTGTGTGTGTGTGGAGGAGGAGAAAAAGATAAGAGTGATTGACAAAAAAAAGAGTGAGAAAGGGAGAGAGGGGAGAGAAAAAGGGAAGGATAGAAAAAAATGAGAGCTAGATGAGAAAGATAGGAGAGAAAAAATGTAAGAGAGAGTAGGAAAAAAAGAAGCATAGATGAATGTGTGTATATGTGTCATCTAGATAGAGAAAGAAAGAGAGAGAGAGAATAAAGAAAATTTAGGGTATGGGGGCCAATAAAGTAATGGCCCTCTAAAGCTTGATCCCCCCCCCCAATACAGTGACGATTTTTGTTGCTTTTGAAGGAGGATGGTTGGCAAGATTTCAAAAACGATGCCCACTATTGGTCAAAAAGATCATAAAATATGTCTTTCTTCTCGCCTTTGATAGTCACATAAACTTTTTTTGAAGAATCCCTCATCAACAAGCTATCAATCAAGAAGAAAGCAATTCCTTAGCTTGCCTATGCCTTTGTGATGCTAGGTGTAGAAGAAAATCAAGAGATAGCTCATTTTTAAACATTTGCGAGTGACAAGGACTAACTTTTAGTGGCATCTATTGGATCCCATACCCCACATAGAGAGAGAGAGAGAGAGAGAGAGAGGGGAATTTAGAAATACAAAAATTTGGTAGAGAGAAGAAACAAAATTTAGAGAGGAAAAGAAAATCTAGAGAGAGAAGAAAAGAGATAAGAAACAAAATTCACAAAGAAAAGTTGAGAGAGAGAGAGGAAAAAAGAGTAGGAGAGAGAGAGATGGTGTCCGATATTGGCTACTGTGACTTGACCCCTTGCGCTACCTCTATATTGAGCCTTGAAGGCATGTGCAATTGTGCCCTCCTTTAACCCACATAGTTGCGACAGCCACAAAGAGAGAGAGAGAGAGAGAGAGAGAGAGAGAGAGATGCGTGTTGTCTACATTCTCTCCTCAATTCAGTGTGGTGCAGGGTCACGTTTGCCTTGCTTTTGATATTGTGGCTTGTTCATGCCTTTCTGAGTACTTTGGTTGACCTGCAAAATGATCTAACGTGTGCCTTTCCTTCCTTTCTGTGGCGCCCTACACTGCGACTGACAAGCACAGAGAGAGAAGAAGGGAGAGAGATCAATACAAGGGAGATTGAGAGAGAGACAGAGACAGAGACAGAGACAGAGACAGAGACAGAGACAGAGAGAGAGAGAGAGAGAGGCTGCCATTGCCACCGCATCCACTAAAAGAGAGGGGACAACTACAAAGGAGGAGGGAACCCGTGAAGGAGAAGAAGAAGAAGAATGAGAGAAGCACGAAAGGATTCTTCTTCAAGCTTTGAGGTAAGTGCATTCTCTCTTCTCTCTTTGTTTTTCTCTTTTTTTTACTTCTCTCCTTCTTTTTGTTGATGAAAAGATGTATAGAGAGAAGAAGGGAGACAGATCAATGTGAGAGAGATTGAGAGAGAGAGAAAGATCAATGCAAGGGAGATTGTAGTGACATTGAATGGGTTAGGCAAGGAGTATAAGGCATTTGATACGTCCATTTCTGTGAGAGCAGAACCCCCTTATTGGGATGAGTTACTTGCAATGCTACTACACGAAGAAGTAAAGCTTGGCTTGAATATAGGTTCAAGCATATCTTAGGGTAGAGACATTGTCTTTTACTGTAGTCAACAAGCTAGAGGTGGTAGAGCTCATGGAGCTTTTTGGGGTCAAGAAGACACTCAAAAAACACAGACAACAGTAGAGAAATGTTTGGCATAGCTCAAATACACAAGGACAACGAGGATTTGGAGCCTTTAGAGCTAGGAGGAGATCCCCTAAAGGAAGAGGTGGCTCCTGGCAGTCGCATGAGAAGTCTAATAGGGATAAAGACTGTCATTATTGTGAAAAATATGGACATATCATGAGGGGTTTCCATAAAAAGCAAGCTGATATGAAGGCAAAAGGCAGGAAGCATGGACATTATACATCTTCCAATGGTACTCAGGATGACTAGGGACATAGACTGTTTGCTATGTAGCATGTATCAAAGAATACGCCTAAGCAAGGCAAAGATGAGAAATGGTACATAGACTCAAGAGCATCCACTCATATGACTCCTCATGGCGAATGGTTTGATGAGTTAGTAGCAGGGTCTCATGGATTTGTATGTATTGGTCATGATTCCCAACATGATATTCATCATATAGATATGGTTCCATTGCTCATGCTTTCTGCATTATGGCAAAAAGAAGAACCTACATGATGTACTTAGGGAAGTTACTATATGTATATCCTCTACATCACGTACATTGAAGGCCTATTTATCCTTATCTATGATTTTTTTCTAAATAAAACATAATCATTTTTTATTCAATCTATAAACAACCCCTTTATATTACACCCTTGTATATGTAAAAAATGTATAAAAATAGTATTTTTATAATACCTTATTTTGAACCCACGTGATGCGCACATATATTCATGAGTAACTTACTCAAGATGATGTACTACATGTACCTTCTATTACCAAGAATCTACTGTCCAGCTGAGACACATGGCTATACATTCTGAAGCACAAGGATGAGGTGCTCAATGTCTTTAAGCAAATGGGTTAATAAAGTGAAATGCATTAGCGGCTTCTAAGGGATGGAAATTATAATAGATGGATGTAAAAAATGCATTTTTGAATGGTGACTTGCTTGAAGAGGTGGATATGGAGCAGCCCGAGGGTTATGTACACCCTGACTATCTGGCATATGTGTGTAAGCTAAAAAAGACCTTATATGGGCTGAAACATGCACCAAGAGCATGGAATGCTTGCATAAGCACTTATTTGCAGTAGCTTGGTTTTCAGATAGGTCATACAGATCACATTCTGTTTATAAGAATATAGCGCATGCTTATGTTTTCCTGGTGGTTTATATCGATGACTTGATTCTTGAAAAATGAGACAACGGAAGCAATGGAAGGCATGCAAAAATGAATTAAATTATTCAAAGAGAGAGTCATAATATATAGAGAGAAACATCATCGATGACTCCATGATTCTCTCCTCTAATTTCTCCATAATTCTCTCCTAGATTCTAACCTACACACACATGGGCATAATGCCTTACATCATAGATTAGGTCACTCACACTCTTAAGCACACATCTAGTACTATGTTCACCATGTGAACTGATGCTATCCCCCTTTACATTTAGTCTTCTTGAGTTTGATTTACCAACATTGATCATTAATGGAGATGATGATTATGGGATTGTTGAAATTAAAGAAATGTTACAGGCTAAACTCAAAGTCAAGGATCTTGGTGAGCTGAAGTACTTTCTCGGGATTGAGGTTGTGTCTACACCTTAAGATATATGGCTATTGCAAAAACAATATACTCATGATATGTTGCTGAAATATAGCATGATGGAGTATAAAGCCATGGAAACACCATTGGATCAGATTGTCAAACTTGCCTATCCTGACTTGAGTTATGCAATGGGGCTGATTAGCTAGTTTATGCAGAAACCTCGTAAGGCACACTTAGATGCAGTCAGGTGGATTATGCGGTACGTGAAGGGTATTGTTGATTGTGGGCTATTTTAAGAGCATGGGAAACATTTGACTTGACAGGTTATACGAATGCTAATTGGGCTAGTTGTGTCTATGACAAGAGGTCAACTAATGGTTATGATTTCACTTTGGGTAGTAGTATGATCAGGTGGAGTAGTAAGAAGCAGCCCGCCATTGCTTTTTCTAGTATACAGAGGCAGAATAAATACAAGGCTACAGCCTTAGTGGTATATGAAGTAATTTGGCTTGTGAAATTGCTACATGATTTGGGTATCCAATTGGACAACAAAGCCACATTGCATTGTGACAATCTCAGTAATGTGATGCTGGCTAGCAACCCCTCTATCATGCTAGATCCAAACACATAGAGGTTCATTACCATTTCATCAGGGAAATGGTACTTACAAGATAGATTGATCTTCTTCATGTGAAGATAGAAGACGACAAGAAGCTACTTGGAGTACAACAACTAGTCTGAGCTCAAGAAATGGAGTTTGAGAAGGGGTAGGATGAGCTTGATTCTTTTGATCTTAAAACACCTCCATTCATTGAGATTGAGGGTGAGGCCAAGAAAGAAGAGATAGAAGATGACTTAAACATAGGTAAAAACAAGAAGAAAGAAGTAGAGCTCAAAGACACTACTACTCCCTATATAAGTGTTTCTGGCTCCAACGCCATGGTATAACTCTTACAAATGTCCAAATGCTCCCCCAAAAGTTTCGAATAAGCTAGAGTGAGCAGAAGATCAATGGGACTTATTTATACCTCAAGATCCTGACTGTAATGAAAGCTTGAAGTGAAGCTCTTCTTCTTGGACCTAAGCAAGTGATAAGAAAGCTCCTTGAGTAATAATTTTTTGAATTGATTATATCTAGCTTTTGCAATCACAAGCTCTTCTTCTTCTCGGGCCTGAGAAAGTGATGAAAAAGCTCCTTGTGTAATACGTTTTCGAATTGATTATATCTAGCTTTTGCAAATCAGAGGATCTCTTTAAAAAAAAAAAATCTGATACATAATTTTTAGACATTAGGTGTAGGTGACATTGGCAAATGAACTATACAAGAATATTTAGTGCATATAGCTAGAAGGATGGCAAGGCTGCATGCCCTGCCACCTAATTTTTTACCCATGTGTAACCATTGCTATTTGTGTCACAAATTTACTTTGCAACAACCGTAGCTATTAGTGTCTCTATTAGCGCCGCTATTTTCGTCGTTATTAGCATCGCTATTTGCGCCGCTATAGCATCGCTATTAACGTCTCTATTTGCATTGCTATTAGCGTCACTATTTGCGATGCTCTTCTAATTAGCAATGCAAATAGAGACACTAATAGCGACACTAATAGCCACAAATTCATCGCATCGCTAATAGTGATGCGAATAGTGATGACGAGGGTAATTTTTTTCATGAATAATTCTGTCACTTTAAATGTCGCTATTGAGTCTATATGTTGTAGTGTCATGAGATTTAAGAAAGGCGATATGATAGTAGTCTTGCTAGGAGTCAAAAGATAAGGGCAAGTGAGTGAGCCTATAGAAGGACCTGCCAAAGTCAAGGAGGTCAATCTAGCTAAGGAAGGGGAGACGCCCTGTCCTGTTTTCATGGCTGATGACTTGATCGAGGAAGAGGAGGCAACTCTTATTGCTCTCTTGCAAGAGTACATAGATGTATTCACTTGGTCCCTTGATGAGTTGAAAGGGCTAGATCCAAGTGTAGTGACTCATAACATTTCGATGATAACACCCGATGCAATGCACAACAGTTGTATCTAATGAATTCCAAACATGCTCACCTGTCAAAGAGAAAATCAATAAGCTGTTAGAAGCGGGATTCATTTATGAAATCAAGCACATGGACTGGGTCTCACCCATAATTATTGTAATGAAGAAGAATGGAAAGATCAAAGCGTGTGTCAATTACAAGAAAGTCAATGCTGCCACGAAGAGAGACAATTATATGTTGTCTTACTGAGTATATGCTCGAGAGGGTAGCGGGTAAAGAGGCGTATAGTTTCTTGGATGGCTTCTTCGAATACAATAAGGTGCAACTGCATCCGGATGATAGGCACAAGATTGCATTCGCTACCAAGTGGGGCATCTTTGCCTACATAGTCATGCCCTTCGGGTTGACGAATGCACCAGCCACATTCCAGAGGCTCATGTGTACCATTTTCAAAGACATGTTAGGCAAGAGTTAGAGGTATTCATTGATGATTTATGTGTTCACTCTAACTAGAAGGAACACCTAGACAAGCTCTAAGAAGTCTTTGAAAGATATAGATTGTATCGTTGAACCCCTTGAAGTGTTGAGATATCGAGCTCCACTCGTGATATGCCAGGGTGATCGTTGTGCATTTATGTCACCGACTTGTTAGCTGCAGATGCGATTGGTACACCGCCCATGAATAATAGCTAGATGACAGCTATCCTTATCTACTCTAGTTTATGGCTCAGTTAGTATGCCACCTTAGTTGGTTGAGTTTGGTTTGAGACCCATATATAGGGTTCTTCTATTTCTTTGTACTAGAGTTCTTTTGGCTTACACAACTAAGAAGAGGAAAACTGTTTTCAGCCTCCACCTTTGTGTGTATTCCCCCATTGTGTAAGTGAGAAATCTACAAGTGAGACTCCTTCCTTCTCTCCCACAATCTTGACATGGTATCAGAGCCTGGTTCGTGGTAAGGAGCTCAAGAAAGCAAACCAAGTTCGCGGCGTTCTGGTAAGAGGACCAGTGTTGCTTTCATTTCTCGAGTTTGGGAGCAAGTCTCTGTAGGTAGCACAGCCGGAAAGTGCAAGAGTGCATTGTCTTAGATTGAGACGCCCTTTGCGGTGTAGCAAGAGGGCAGTATATGCTGCGGGAGATGGCTTTAGCCCTTGGTTGCCCTGTTTTTTTTATTTGAGGCCATTTCAGGGCCTGTTTTGGAGGCAGAAGTTTTCCGCACGCACTCAGGAAAATGCCCTATTTTTTGTTGTGCGACCACTGTTCTACAGGTCGGTGAAAAGTTACCATAGAAATTGCATCATATGCCTGTGCGCAGAGACATTGGGAGTTACAGAATCATCCTTGTTGCCTATTGATGCAAAATCGTCACTAGGAAGTGATTGTGTGGTCAAATACCACTTTTGTCAATTTTGCAGATTTGCCCTTGTGAGGCTGAAGCTGTGTTTTTTGTAGTGACAAAATTTTTTGCAGTGTTCTGTAATGGTGTCTGATTCTCTTTCACAGATTGTCACTGAAAAGCTTGACAAGAACAACTTCCAAGCATGGAAGTTTAGAATGACGAATTTCCTTATGGGAAAAGGATATTGGGAATTCGTTGCAGGAAACGAAGAAGAACCAGTTCTTCCTAAAGTTCCCAATCAACAACAAATGCAGGCATTTAAAGGATGGCATGAGAGAGCCAGAAAAGTTATGTACTAGCTGTCTATCAGTATTTCAGACTCTATGATTGTGCATATTCAGGATGCAAGTACGCCAAAGGAGGCATGGGATACTTTGTCAAAAATGTATAGCACAAATACGCAAGCCAGGAAAATGCAGCTCAAGCAAGAGTTGCACAATGTGCAAAGAGAAAGTATGAGTATCAATGACTACCACATGAAGGTGAAGAAGATTGCAGATGCACTTGCTTCCATTGGGTCGCTAGTGGAAGATGATGATTTAGTTTCTGTGACCTTGAATGGTCTAGGAAATAATTATGCACAGTTCCGAACATCGATTTCCGTCTATGAAAGATTTCCTGACTTTCAGGAGTTGATTGCTCTTCTAATTTCTGAGGAGTAGAGAAATGGTGGTGCATCTTCTTCAGGAGGAACTTCAAAAGAAGCTGTCTTCTACTCAAATGCTGGAATAGGTAGAGGCAGAGGTAGAGGAGGCCGATCTGGAGGCTGTGGTAGAAATCAGAATATGCAGCAAACTCAAGAAAACCAGTTCTATGGAGGAGGACGTGGTAACTCTAGAGGCAGGGGGAGCCAAAGAGGTCGTGGTGGATGGCAAAGAGGCCAAAATGCAAACAGCAATGTTGAATGCTACTACTATGGTAAAATGGGTCATATGGCTAAAGACTGCTATAAAAAGCAGAATGACATCATGAATGGAAAATTGCAACAAGGGAATTATGCATCTTCTAGTAGACAGGGTGATGATAGAAATGAGCATTTGTTTATGGTGCAGCACATGACCAATTCTGTGACAAGTGTAGAAGAAAGCAACAATGTGCGGTACATTGACTCAAGTACATCAAACCACATGACAGGTCATGCAAAATGGATGCAGGATGCAAGGAAAATGGAAAAACCAGGATTTGTGGAGACTGGTGATGATACTGCACATCCTATTGTGCAGATTGGAAAATTTCCTTTGTCTAGGAAGGATGGGAAAAAGAAATACCTGTCGGATGTATTTCATGTCCCAAATATCACCAAGAACCTGGTTTCTGTTGATCAAATGGTTGAGCAGGGCTTGCAAGTCAGATTTAATTCTCATGGATGCTTTGTTGAGGATATGAAAAATAAAGGTCGCTTGATAGCAAAAGGAAAGAAGAAGGGCAGAATGTTTACGTTGGATGCAGACATTCCTGAATTGAGTGTAGCAATGTTTGTACATGGGACCGGTGTAGTTGCAGATATTGATATCTGGCATAAACTCTTTGGTCATGTTAATGTACAACGACTTAAATCAATGCAAGCCCAAAATATTATTGCAGGATTGCCTAAATTCAAGGTTGTAGAAATGCATAAGGTATGTGAAGCCTGTCAATTTGGAAAACAGGCAAGGAAACCATTTCCTAGACATATTCAAGAGAGTAAGAAGCCATTGGAATTAATCCACTCTGATGTGTGGACTACTAAAGCTGCATCTATTGGACGCTGCCATTATTTTGTCACTTTTATTGATGATTATAGCAGAAAAGTTTGGGTGTATTTTATGAAAAAGAAAAGTGAAGTGTTTGGGCATTTTAAAACTCTTAAATCTATGGTTGAAAAAGAAACAGGCCTGCAAATAAAATGCCTAAGGTCATATGGAGGGGGAGAGTACCTCTCAAATGAGTTTGCAAGGTTCCTGTAGCAGGAGCATGGCATAAAGCAACAATATTCATGCAGTCATATCCCACAACAAAATGGAATTGCAGAAATGAAAAATAGGCATATTGGAGAGGTATCTCGTGCCATGCTCAACTAAAAAGACTTGCCAGATTTTTAGTGGGCTGAAGCAGTTGCTACAGCAGTCTACATAATGAACATGACTCCCACTGCAGCAATACATGGGATGACTCCATAGGAGAGGTATACTGGTAGGAAACCAGATATTTCTCATTTGAAGATTTTTGGTTGCATTGCCTATGTTCATGTGCCAGATGAGTTGAGATCCAAGTTGGATCCAAAAGCTGAGAAGTGCATCTTTATTGGTTACTCTCTGCAGTAGCAGAAAGGGTATAGATGCTATAACCCTTCTACTTATAAGTTTACAGTGAGCAGAGATGTTTTTTATGAGCTGAGTAGTTGGTATAAACCAGTAAATGTGATTGATGATGTAGATGCACAAAATGGTAATGCTGCACAGAATTCAAAGCAGTAGTCACAAAATATTAGTGGACCTGGAGTGTCCTCTAGCAGTGGTTCACATTCTTCACCATGGACAGGCAGATTGACATCAGGAGAATCTCCTCAAAACAATGCAGATAGTGGTATGCAGGTTTCACGAAAAGGAAAAGAGAAGGTAGATCAGCCCATGTTTGATGTGATTGCAGGTCACTCTTATGTGGATGGTGAATCCAGTGGCTCAGAACAGAGCATTGATGATGAGTTGGGTATTCCTTCTATTGTTACACCTGGAGTAAGGAAGACCAGGGATGTTTTGAGAGCACTTGGGAGTGAATCTACTTTGCGCAGGTCTACTAGAGCTAGGTATCCTGTGGATAGGCTGAAATATGATGGATTTACAGCCATTCACTATGCCTATATGGTCAAAGTGATACAGGAATCAGAACCCACTTCTTTTGAGCAAGCCATGGGAAAAGAAAAATGGGAGAAAGGCATGGATGAAGAAATGGATGCCTCGAAAGCAAATGCTACATGGGAATTGGTACCTTTGCCTAAAGATAAGAATGAAATTGGTTGTAAGTGGATTTATAAGGTGAAACACAATGCAGATGGTTCTGTGAATAAATACAAGGCAAGATTAGTAGTCAAGGGGTATGCACAAACATATGGCATTGATTGTGAAGAAACATTCAGTCCGGTTGCAAGGATGGCAACCTTAAGAGCAGTCATTGCTATGGCCACATCAAAGAGATGGTCTTTACATCAGATGGATGTAAAGAATGCCTTCTTGCATGGTGATTTGCAAGAAGAGGTCTGTATGGAGCAGCCACCATGTTATGTGCATGTTGTTCATCCCGAGTTTGTTTGCAGGTTGAAGAAAGCCTTGTATGGCTTGAAGCAAGCACCTAGAGCATGGTCTGACAAGATAGGACAATATCTTGTCACTATTGGCTTTCAGATTTCCAAGGCAGATTTCTCACTTTATGTGAGAAAAATAGAGAAAGGTATTATGCTACTTGTCATTTATGTTGATGATTTGATTATGATAGGTGATAGTGATGAAGATATCCTTCATGTGAAAATGCTTTTGAAGCAGAAGTTTGAGATGAAGGATTTGGGAGAGCTGCGTTATTTCTTGGGCATTGAGGTGATTAGATTACCAAGTGGGATATGGCTCTTACAGAGGCAGTATGGATTGGACATGCTGTTCAAATATGGGATGATAGGGTGTAAGCCTATTTCAGTTCCTTTGGAGCAGAATGTCAAGCTGAACACAGATGCAGGTGAGCTTCTGGAAGACCCTACTATGTATAGACGCATAGTAGGAAGTTTGATTTATATAACTATTACCAGGCCAAATTTGAGCTATGCTGTTGAATTGGTAAGTCAGTTTATGCAAGCTCCAAGGAAACCGCATTTGGATGCGGCTAGATGCATACTCAGGTATGTGAAGTCCACTTTGCAGTATGGACTATTTTATGAGACTGGGGTTCAGATACAATTGTATGGATACACTGATGCTGATTGGGCTGGTAGTATTTCTGATAGACGATCTACCAGTGGATATGTGTTCTCTTTTGGGAGTGCTGCAGTCACTTGGAGCAGCAAGAAACGGCCTATAGTTGCCTTGCAGAGCACAGAGGCTAAGTACAGGGGTGCAACAATGGCTGCATGTGAGGTAGCTTGGTTGCATAAGCTACTTTATGATATGCATCAGCCTACAGATGGGCCAGTTGTCATTTATTGTGACAACATGAGCAGTATACACTTGGCAAATAACCTAGTATATCATGCTAGAACAAAGCACATTGAGGTGCATTATCACTACGTGCGGGAGAGGGTTTTACTAGGTCTTATTGATCTAGTTTATGTCAGCACAGAGGATCAGGTAGCTGACATATTCACGAAGGCATTGGGCGCAGAGAAGCTGCACAAGTTCAGAGACCTGCTTGGTGTACAGGAATTGGGATTGAGTTCGAGGGGGAGTGTTGAGATATCAAGCTCCACTCGTGATATGCCAGGGTGACCGTTGTGCATTTATGTCACCGACTTGTTAGCTGCAGATGCGGTTGGTACACCGCCCATGAATAATAGCTAGATGACAACTATCCTTATCTACTCTAGTTCGTGGCTCAGTTAGTATGCCACCTTAGTTAGTTGAGTTTGGTTTGAGACCCATATATAGGGTTCTTCTATTTCTTTGTACTTGAGTTCTTTTGGCTTACACAACTAAGAAGAGGAAAACTGTTTTCAGCCTCCATCTTTGTGTGTATCCCCCCATTGTGTAAGTGAGAAAGCTACAAGTGATACTCCTTCCTTCTCTTCCACAATCTTGACATGAAGTGCCAGTTCTGGGTAAAGTATGGATGCATCCTAGGGCACGTGATGTCATACAATGGCTTTGCCACCGACTTCTCGAATGCTAGGGTCCACCACCAACCGATTACAAATTTAGTGCTTCCTAGGCCATACAGGGTACTATTGATGATTTGTGTTGAACTATGCATTACTTGCTAGACCTCTATACAAATTTCTAGTGATATTTGAATGGACCGAGGAATACTAATGCACATATGAAGAGTTGAAGAAGGCTCTAACCGCAACACTAATACTAAGAGCCCCAGACTGTGGGCCATAATCCTCCATGTTCACATTGGCACCTCAAAGTATGTCATGGAAGCTGTGTTGTACCGGCTTAGTGAACACAATTTAGACTATCTAGTGAGCTTTGCTAATAGACAACTTATAGATGCTAAAATGAACTACTCCACTATGGACAGTTAGCCATGGTGTTTGCTGTAAGGAAATTCTGGCATTACCTTTTGGCTACACCTCTTTCACCTTCTTTTTCGACCATCAAGCCATGCTTTATCTTGTTAACAAACCCTATGCTACGGGACTTTTGCTTCTAGAGTTAAACTTCTCTATGGTTGTACACAAAGGGAAGTAGTACTACATGGCCGACCATATGTCTCGCATACCCACAAGAGAAGTTGATGGACGGGGCATCACATATGACTTTCCTAAAGCAATATTTCTTACCTATCTAGCAAAGGGGACTTGTTTAGAGTTGACTTGATGCCATACTAGGCAAATGATATAGTCCAAGTACTTGATCACGAACTAAAATAAAACCATATCAGTTGATAACCGCACAACTCTATATGTTAGGGCAAGACGACTTGCTATGTAGATGCATGTGTGAACATGAGATGCATAACGCACTTGCAGAAGCACACGGTGGAATTACGGGAGGGCACTTGAGCGGAGACACAGCGGACTACACAATGTGCTCTAGTCTCAACTATGGTGGCCTACTCTTTTTGAGATGCAACATGATTTGTAAAGTACTATGACGAGTGCCGATAGACCAAGGTACCTGTTTGTAAGGACAAAATGGAGCTAAGTCCAATCATTGCAAGACAACCATTTGAGAAATGGAGAGTTGACTTCATTGGGCCAATTAGCCTTGTGGCACAGTATTCACTAGCCATGTACATCATCGTTGCTATAAACTATCTCACAAAATGGACAGAAGCATGAGCCAGGAGGAAAAACGATGCTAGAATCACTACTAAGTTCGTTTGGGAGTAGGTGATCTCATGCTTTGGCTATCCCATTGAACTAGTTAGTGATCAAGGCACACACTTCATTAATGAAGTAATCACTCATCTCCTATTGACCTTTCTGTTCATCCATCGAAAATCCTCACACTACTACCCTCAAAATGAACGGCTAGACTGAGTCTACTAATAAGGTCTTAGTGAATGTCCTAACCAAAGTAGTCTCTGCCTCATGCAGTGATTGGGACAAGAAACTGATGGTAGCCTTATGGTCCTATCAAACAGCCTATAAAATAGTTGTAGGATAGACTCTCTTCAAGTTGATCTATGAGACTGAAGCCATTCTACTTGTAGAGTTCTTTGTCTCAAGTCTGAGAGTGGCCATCCAAGAGAGATAGGATGGAAAGGAGGCATGGAAAGAGCGCCTAATCAAGCTAGAATTCTTATCAAGGACTCGACTTCTAGCCATCCATGCACTAATTTGTGAAAAGGCATGCCACAAAAGTTGGTTTGACAAGCACATCAAGCAACAAGAATTCAAACAGGGTGACTTAGTATTGTTGTTCTCAATAAAAGGCCATAAACAGAAGATGAAGTTTAAGGGATTAGGGCCTTTTCAAGTCTGTACTATCAGCCAAATTTTCAATGTAGAGCTTGAGACCCTAGATGGAAAGGACATAGGCTTCTTCAAAATGGTAGCTGCATAAAGAAATACTACCCTCCCACACATGCATTACTGCCTAAACCTCCCATGCTAGAGTCCCCTAGGAAGGTCCGAGTGGCCACAATAATGGAAATTGATGAGGAGGAGGAAGAGATAGTAGCACCTGCTTACCTACACATAACGGTCACTGCCTAACAAACACATGCTTTCAATGCATTGATCAATGAGGGAGTTGATTTTAATATCTTAACTCATGATCATTAAGCTCAAATTGGCCACCAACAACTACAACCCACCAATGCCAAACTTAGCCCATTTGGGGGTCGATCATATGTCCTTTTAGGAAAGTACAAGGTTGCATTCTCTACTATCGAGTCTAAAAGCATACCATAATCTTTTATGTGCTACCAAACACAAAATATGTAGGTAAGGAATCGTTGTTAGGAAACTCCTTTAAAAAGCAAGCACATTCTAATGTCAACTATGAGTCACAACATAGTTACCTTGTTATCAGCAATGTATGAATAGTCAAGGCTTTCAATAAGGGCAAGGCAGCTCCATCAAAGCTCACGAGGCCAGCACTAGAGAAACCTAGCACCAAGTAAAAGGAGGGGGGTCGAGACTTGTCACAACCTGCCACACCACATCGCTAACACATGTTGATATCAAAGCTAAGGCCCCTGAACCACAGCTCAATTGGGTGACTAAACATCAAGGATTGCCGCCTAGGAGCATGCATGTAATAAGGCATAAATGCCTTAGTCTAGGGTAGGCTAGGGTTAAGTATAAAAGGTGGAGATGTAACGTGTGAAGGATCTTTTTGCCATTTTACAACAGTACATGTTTGAGGTCTCAACCTCCCACCATCTAAGAGGTTGAATACTCTTGGCCACCATAGCTTGGGGTGCATACCATGCTGTAGCCACTCATCATTTTATTCTCAGTCAACATTGGTAATATCATTTCATGCCTAGCCACCTTGACTATGGTTTCTTGGCATTTTATGTTTATTTCTTATATTTTCAGTTTAATGGATTCTTGTGGGAATTAGCTTCTTTACATTGGTATTAGAGCCCAATTTTTATCCAATGGGAATGTCATTTTCATGGTGAATCTGGTTACAATTTAGGCACAGAGTAATTGGAGGACAAGAATTAGTCACATGATTTGATTCAGTTAAAACTATGACTAGTTAAGGTCTTTGCAGTAAATTTGATGGTCTTGAAGAATGTCTGAAGAAATAATGGCATATTCATGGTCATTTTGGTAGTTTGTGGTCAATTTTGGGCCATTTGGAAGGATCATGGACTTAATTGAAGCCTAAACATGGTTTAGAGAGGTTAAACCCTGGTTACTTTTTGGAATAAGCTTCTCTTTCCTCTTTCCAAGCTTCTTCCTGAAAATTGCCATGGATATCTCTTTATGAGACCTTCAAAAAATTATTTGTGATGTCTCAAACAACCTGTGGACTACCTATTTGGCTAAGGATCAACAAGATACTGATCACGTGGAGCAGGAGAAGGGGCTGAACAATTTGTACCATTTTTCCAGCCCATCTCCTCCTAAAGAATCAACAATGTTCTTCATCATTCAAGCTTCTCCCTCTTTTGACTAATCAATGGCAGCCCTGACATGAAGTACTTACCCTCTATTGCTTGATCGTTCACTCTTATTTAGCCCTGAAGCTTCCTTCACAACGCTAGCTATGGCTGAAAGTGGACAGCATGAAGATCTCAGTGTTTTCTTAAAGTTTTAAGTCGATTTTAGTCTCTTTTAGCTTCAAGAAGTAGAAAGAAATCATCTACAACTGACATTGGGCAAACATTGGAGCTTCTAAGCAAGATTGAAGCATTTTCCTCATCTCAGATGATTGGGGAAAAACAGGGCAGCCCCATCAATCTTCATCAAATTTTGCTTCATTGAGGCTTAAATTCACAGGGCTTTTGTTATTTACAACCCCGAGAAGGTTTAAATGAAGGTATTCTATAAAAGTTGGGCTTACATTGAAGAATTTCTTCCAGCATTTTCAACCTCTTGAACATGGCAATGTCTGAAAATTCATGGAATCCTTGATTCTAACAAGAATTTACACTCTTCAAAGCTAAAAGGATCTTCTCTAGCAAGCTATTGTAGACTTCTATCAAATCATTAGCTTCTGTCGATTGCATTGGAGCAATCTTATTGATTGGGAGCTTAAGATTATATGAGAGGAATCAAATTGGACAAAGCTTTCTTGAACTTGGTCTTATGATCTTCAATCTTGGTCCATTGATGGTGGTTTATGTTGAATGTTGATTGGTTGGATTCATCTACTACTCTTCATCAACATTAAAGAGGTAATTCTATTGCTTTTAGCTTAATCTCTCTTTTCATCCAATTGTTGAACCAATCCCATTGTTCATAAGAGAGACTCAATGTAATAGAACCTCTTAATTCCCATTGAAGGGCATGTAGAATTCAGCCTAGAACTGATTATGATTGCTTGATGAATTTCTTTTCTGCCCATTCAAATGTTGGTGCTCAATTGATTGCATAAATGCTACTCACTGTCTACTTAACTTGGATTTTTTTGGATGATTGACGATTGATGCTACATGACTGAAATAATGATGAAAATGGTAATGGGAATATTGAAAAAGCAGTGAGTCACTACAAAAGGGTAATGCCCTATCCATAGGCCTTTCAATTCAGTCATTTACCAATACCCACTTGCATTTCATTAAATATTTTAAAGGATTTTCAGTCAATGCATAGTATCCTTATTTGATTAGCCATTAGAATGTACTTGCCATGTTGGTTCATGTGAGGAAAGGTAAATTCTAGGTGAGTCGAGAAGACAAAAGAGAGGTGACCCTCCCTTCCCGATTAAGACAAACAATAGGTATATACCAATCTACAGGTTATCCTTGAGCCCTACAGGTTTCCCATAACCCTCTTCTTATTGCTACAGTGGTTTACAAGGGTTTCTTCCACTTAGGATATTCCTACAGGGTCAAACAAGGTACTTATAGGTGGTGGACAAGGTGCGGGAAATTCCTGTTCAAACCTGAAGATTCAATTACAAAAAATTCTATTTTGATAAAAATTGAGAACTTGATAGCTCCATTTGAAGAGGGGATCCTAATCTTCAATTTTAATTAAAAAATTTGGCGATCTGATATCGGGAGCTCAAGTTATTGTGGTTTTCTGACAGTAGGTATACTGAGACAGCACCCAGATAGCATGCAAGGAAACACTATTGGACATAGTTCCACCCAAAGTATCCAACCCAAGTCCATATATTTTGAAATTTTCTATATCCCCATATAATAAGCTTCCCATAGAGCTATTAAGCATTGGGATTGGTGCTATATTCTGAGAGAAACAAGGGATTAAGTGGCAAATTGTCTACTACTACATCACTATCTCCTAATGGCCAGGAATAAGAAGAAAGATCCAATTAGTGACTCGGCATTGAATGATGGTGTTAGGGACATTCAAGAAGATCAAAATTACATGAATGAAGCCCATAATGTTGAACAAATAGATGAAGATTTAAGCATTGGGATTGCTTACAACACACATAAAGGACAGCATGACATACATGATGTGCATGCATGGAATGATTGTCTTTCACTGTCAAAAGAGTTGGGACATGTCAATGAAAGCCTTTCTAAGGATTTGAAGACTTTGAATGAAGGCTTAACACATATGAATCAAGGTTTGTTGCAAGGGATGGCATAAGTAAACAAAGGAATCTCTGATTTGTAGCAAAGCAACAAATATTTATTCCAAGAACTCATCTCAACCATAAAGAAAATTGGAAGCAAGCCACAAAGGGAACCTCAAACTATTGAAGAATCTCATGCAATTCCCTTTTTTGGTAATCCTTTCCATCTAAGCAAAGAGAAGTCTTAGCCAATTATGCATACTTTTGAAAGGGAAAAACCATCTAGAGTGAGGGCAACCATCATCCTTCACAAATCCATGGCATTCATATCCCAAGGCCTCAGGTTAGCAACCCAAAAGATAATCATAAACATGAAGGGGAATAAAAAAATATTCGATGGGATAATGATTATCATGGATGTGACCCCTTCTACAAGACTTTTTATCAGCAACCCTCAAATGTACAAAAAGGAAATGTAGTCAACGATCAAGTTCATGAAGGTGGAAGGCATTATGACCGAAGATCAACCCATGACATCCCAAACCAAGAGCATGTTTCAAATGGTTAACCTTCATCTCATGGTCTTGGACCACCTACTTTTAGACAAAACTCATGAAACAAAGATTCATGTAGGAAAAATTATTATGGGCAACCATCTTACAATGAAAAAGAATATAAGGAAAAGATCAATATCACTAATTTCAAAGGAGATAATGCTTCACCTTCGGAATGGGAGGAGTGGAATAATAAGCTTGAGTTGTACTTCACCCTTTATCCTAGATGTGAAGAAGCCAAGATTTATTTCGTGGCTCTTCATCTTGAAGGTTACGCCCATACTTAGTGGCATTACATGCACAAGATTGGGAAAAACTTTGACACTTGGGAGGAGTTCAAGCAAGCAATGATTGATGTCTTTGTTTCTCGTTTGGAAAAAGAAAGGCTCCAAAGAAGATGGTATGCATGCGCTCAAAGAGGAATGTCTGTTAGAGACTATTCCAACACCTACTTGAATCTCTCTATGTATATTGAAGGCATTTTTGGTCTTGACCCTACCCTATCATCGAAGGTAGGAGCTCAATAATCAACAACATTACATGAGGCCATACAATTGGCTGAAAGATACTCCTTGAAGTACAAGAGAGATGCATGAAATTTCCAGAAAATGAGTATGGGCAACAATATTTCCATTCGACCTACAAAATATGGGCAAGTTTTCAATCAAAAAGTTTTCAGCCAACCAAGAAACTCTTTTAAGCAAGAAAATAGGGTTATAACAATTATAATAGTTATAACAGTTATAACAGCAAAGTGCCAACTTTTCCCACTTTTTATGCCTCTAAACAAGGTGGAAATTATACACAAAACTAGGAGCAATATTTTAGAAAAATGCCTGAGACAAGAGGCACTTTTCAAGAGCTGAAAATGCTTCTAAACTATCTCAAAAGAGTTCTAATAATAGCAACTTCCTTCCTCACGATAAGCTTAGAGAAATGTATGCAAAATGATTATACTTCAAATGTGGGGAGAAGTGGTCACAAGATCATAAGCTAAAGTGTAAAACTAAGAACTCAAAAATCAACATGGTGGTCACTCAAGATGTGGAATGTAATATTTCCGCACGAAATATTAAAGAATTTTTACCACTACATGCCCCGTGCAAAAGCAGTGGTAAGTCATCTCCCGCAACAAAATAATGATAGTGGCTAAGTCCTTACCCCACGCGCGTGATAATAAACCCCAACTGCGTTGTGCAAATAAGGCTGAGGCAAAAACCCACAAGCCGCACGAGAACACCCTTCACAGGAAAGGCAAGTGGATAATGGATAAGAATTTTGCAAATTTTTTTATGATAACCCCTCCCCTCAGCCGATCCATGGCAGGGAGAGGGAGTGTGAGAAAGCATGAGTCGTGGAGGGCATGGGGAGTGGCATCTAGCTCGACTCATGAGAGGCTATCCCTCCCCCCCTTAGCCCTATAAAACCACCCCCACACCAAGCTCTAGGGAAGGGGAGAGAGGAGAGAAGAGGAGGCAGTCGTGGTGCCCACATCTGCCATCGCCGCCGTGAAGTCCGCCTGCTGCCACCTGCTGTAGCGTTGCTGCCGCCTATCCCACCCCCATCTCCATCATCATTATCGTCATCCTCACCTCAATCGTCGCCTTCATCCCTCTTCCCCAATCATTTCCACCCCACTCCACGTCACGTTTCTGAGATAGAAGTATAGAAGCTTCTAAAGTTAGGCTTCCATAAGCCTTGTGCACGTGGCCTTCCTCGGATTTTTATAACCACGCCTTTTAAAGGTAATTTCTGCGCAAGAGGGGAGTAGGAAGATTTTGAGGCTAGTTTCCCAAAGCGTGGGGGCAGTTCGTAGATTGGATAAAGGCAAGGACAAGTTTGCAAAGTCAAGAGTCCACATCATCAATGGCCCCCAAACAAAAGATGCAAGGTGCACACGCGGGAGCCTCCAACCCAAGTTTACACGTGGACATCGCTGCAATTCCTCATGTCCATGTTCCAATTGTATTTCTTGCATAAAAGGAATGCATTTAAGCACAATGGTTTTTAGAAAAATTTAAATGCACTCATCCCTTTGATTTACAATGTTTAGTGCATGTCGATTAATTGAAATTTCTTGCACTCTCGTCAACAAGGGTAGTTGCAATCCCCTTGAATGCATGATGCTTAAATTAGAGATGGATCGTGCTAAGAAGTATAGAGCTTGTCGCATGTTGCACTTATGATTTAAATCCATGGACGTGATTCGTATAAAGGTTAATTTGAATGTTGTCCAAGAATTGCATGGCATGAAAAGGAAACCATGAACTTGCCTGTTGCATGCGAGGATGCATGCATTTTTAAGTTGGATTAATTTCCGTAGAAGGGATTAAGTCAACAATAGTCTTATGACATTCGTCATGCATGAACTTCTTTTATCGAAGTTGTTTTAGAAAAAGATGCATTTCATGTTAAAGGTTGAATTCAATTGCATTAAACGAAAGGTTTAGAGGCATAGTTCTTAATGTAAATCTATGTAGGTTTTATGCGAGTTATCCCCCAAATTGTCAATCATTATGATTTTAGCAAGGAAAAGAAATGGTCAATTGCAAACCCTATAGTTGCATAGAAGGAAAAGTCTATGATTTGCATACTTACACGGAATGTTGTATCTTGAATTTATTTATTTGCATCTCTTAGGAAAAGTATTTGCATCTCTTCTAAGCGAAGATCATTCTCATCGCAAGACAATTAGATCGTTTTAGGTAAATTTCTTGTAATGGCATAACCCTCAAGGGATTCGTAAAAGCATAACTAGTTGGTACGATGAACACTTCAAAGTGCTAGGTAGGGATTAGTACGTTAAAAATTCTACCTAGTATTGCACTTGGGACGCCAAGTCAAGACTTTCAATCCCAAAGGTCCTACCCACATTCATGGAATGTTAGGGTTAGTTAGATGCCCATGCAATAACGATCTAGGGTTTTTACCCTAGGGTAAATTGGCCTAATACTAGACTTCCACAGGGAAATTGGAAACCCTAGGGCTAAGTGTTATCGGCCCAGTAAGGTTAGGGTTGGGTTGGGTCAAGAAGACATCCCAAACCTATCAGACGCCATTACAGAACACTGCAAAAAATTCTGTCACTGCAAAGAACACAGCTTCAGCCTCACAAAGGCAAATCTGCAAAACTGACGAAAGTGGTATTTGACCACACAGTCACTTCCTAGTGACGATTTTGCATCAACAGGCAACAGGGATGATTCTGTAACTCCCAATGTCTCTGTGCACAAGCATACGATGCAATTTCTACAATAACTTTTCACCGACCTGTAGAACAGTGGCTGCACAGCATAAAATTGGGCCTTTTCCTGAGCGCGTGTAGAAAACTTCCGCCTCCAAAACAGGCCCCGAAATGGCCTCAAATCAAAAAAACAAGGTCGCCGAGGGCTAAAGCCTTTTCCCACAACATATACTGCCCTCTTGCTTCACCGCAAAGGGCGTCTCAACCTGAGACAATACACTCTTGCAATTTCCGTCTGTGCTACTTGCAGAGATCTGCTCCCAAAACAGAAAATGAAAGCAACACTGCTCCTCTTACCAGAACACCGCGAGCTTGGCTTGCTTTCTTGAGCTCCTTACCACGAACAAGGCTCTGATACCATGTCAAGATTGTGGGAGAGAAGGAAGGAGTCTCACTTGTAGCTTTCTTGCTTGCACAATGGGGGAATACACACAAGGGTGGAGGCTGAAAACAGTTTTCCTCTTCTTAGTTGTGTAAGCCAAAAGAACTCAAGTACAAAGAAATAGAAGAACCCTATATATGGGTCTCAAACCAAACTCAACTAACTAAGGTGGCATACTAACTGAGCCACGAACTAGAGTAGATAAGGATAGCTGCCATGTAGCTATTATTCATGGGCGGTGTACCAACCGCATCTGCACTGACAAGTCGGTGACATAAATGCACAACGGTCACCCTGGCATATCACGAGTGGAGCTCGATATCTCAACACCCATAAGTCAGGTGCGACTCCTATGCAACAAGTTGCAATGTCGCATGGTTTTGTGTTAAATCACAAAGTAGAATTGCCACGCCTTAGAACAAGGTTGGCAGGTTCTAGTGCAAGTCTAACTTGCAAGGGGATGAGTAGTCATCCTGCTATTGATTTGCAATGTTAGGAAAGTTAGATGTTGCCTAGCAAGAAATTGGCTGATCAAGTTAGGGCAACAAGGCTAGAAAATTGTTGACCTTAATATAAGGAGACCTAAGGTGTTTGTTAATTGGGTTAACAAGGCATAAACCCTAACCCAAGGATAAAAGGGTAAACAAACAAACCCTTGGGGATCTTGACAAGTTGCAATTAATCCTGGATCGAATGCTGGATGCATTCGGAGAGAAGGATTCACACCTTAGCAGTTGGCCAAATAAACGACCACTAGATTGATTGTATTTGTACGGTTAGGAGCACTGTTTGTACTTCTTTGCTCAATGAACTAAAGATGGAAAAATAATTAATGCTTCAGGTTAAAGGCCTGAGGAGAGAGGCAGCATTAGTTACCCCCAACTGTCTGCCTGACCCTAACCAAGGGGGTTGTTAGCCGCACCAGGTACGTGGACCAAACCCGTCGTGAGAGGTCTCTCCGTGGGTGCTACTTGGAGCAAGAGGACGCTTAGGTGCCAGGGGGGTTGTGGCCGTAAATCCCTTGCCTCCCGGTCCTACACAAGAGGCCGACGTGACTCGGGATTGGATCTCGATGCCGACATACTAGTCTACGGGCGAAAACTTGGATTAGTAATCCCTGAGGATTGATGGATTGCCTTTGAGCGGATTATGGATTGCCTTTGGGCAGATTATGGAATAGCCTATGGGTTGGATTATATGATGTATTCCAAAGACTGATAAATAAGATCAATTGTTGAAAAGGAACTTTCTTGACATTGTTTTTCTTTGTCAGTGTTAAGATTACGTGAAGGAACCGGTGAATAATTGGCTAATTAAGGAAGTTGTTTTTGCGTGTCAATATAAAGGTGGTAGATAATTAGATAACTAAAGTACGGATGGGTGGTCCCAGTTAGCTAGGAACTTTTCTCGAAGGAAATTGATAGCAAGGAACGTTGACCTAGAATCTAGGATACTAGAGTCCTAATTTATGCTGTTTTAGGGGAATAGAATGGGACTATGCCTTATGGGCAGAGAGGTCGAGCTTTGCATCCCTCTCGTTTTCCATTCTCCTTGAACCAAGTGCAGCATGAATCCTCTTCGATCCTGACATTTTTGCGTAAAGTAGTTCGCCTGGGGTTCGATGCTAGTTACCGTTCTAGGAACTTGACCACTAGGAAAAACCATGATTCAGGTCGGTCCTAAGTGGGAACGGCCGGAATGCTTCCGCTTCATGGCAGACTCAGAAAGACCTAGATCGCAAACCCCAGGACATTCCGTGGGAGTGCCGGGCGGCGCTTTCTAGACTCTCTCTTCCCGATGGGCTGCTAAGACGTGTCCTACGAGTGAACAGGTGGACAAGTTACATGGAAGTTGAAGAAGAAGAAGATCAAGAGGGAAATTTACTGCATGTTGATACATACTCAATGGTTGAAGAGATTCATGAAGAAGAGCATGCCACTGATGAAGGATTCTATGATCCCATGGATGGATCATGATTCTCATGCTTCCTTGTGTACCATCTCACATAATGCATGGGCTGGTTGCAAAGGGAAAATACACTTAGACTCAAAGGTTTCATTAATGGCAAGGTTGCACATATTTTAGTGGATACGGGCAACACTCATAGCTTTGTCAACACTAAATCTTTGAATGGGCTAAAGTTACTACCCATTGATATGGATTCTTCCTTGCAGATACAAGTTGCCAATGGTGCATATGAGTCTAGTAAAGAAGTGTATCCATGTACTTCAATTGAGCTATTGCCCTATTGTACAGTAAAAGTAGACTTGATTACTTTGGATATGGGGCCTATTGACATTGTTATTGGATGTAATTGGCTGAAGACACTTGGCAAATTCACTTTAGACTTGGAGCAAATGTAATTGGGATTTAATTGGCAAGGACAATGCATAGAATTGAAAGGCATAGAACACAAACAAATAGAACTCATCTCCATGAAGAAATTGCAAAAAGAAATCAATGCCAAGTCATGCATCTTCACTCTTTTGCTTGCAAAAGTAGATGAATGGTAATCATCAAATCATCCATCTTCTTCTTCAAAGAAAAGGGATCCAAGATTGGAAGAGCTATTGGAGGAATACAAGGATTTATTTCAGCCACTATCATCTATGACCTCCAAAGCGAGAGGTTGACCATTCTATTGATTCATTTCCTAACACAAAGCCCATCAACAAACCTCCCTATCACTTATCCAAGTTTGAAAGGGAAGAAGTGAATCAACAAGTCAAAGAATTGCTACAAATGGGTTTAATTCAACAAAGTCAATCACCATTTGCCTCTCCCGTGCTCTTAGTCAAGAAGAAAATGTATCATTTCACATGTGTATTGATTATCGAGAATTAAATAAGTCAATAGTCAAGAATAGGTATCCCATTCCCCGAATTGATGATCTTTTGGATGAGCTTAAAGATGCAAAGGTCTTCACCAAAATAAATATTTGATCGTGTTATCATCAAATTTGAATGAAGGAAGGAGATGAGTTCAAAACAGCTTTTAGGATTGAAAGAGGGATATACCACTTCTTGGTTATGCCATTTGCAGCTACTTTTCAAGATCTCATGAATAAAATATCGCAGCCCTTCTTGTTCAAAATAGTCCTTGTTTTCTTTAATGATATCCTAATCTATAGCAAATTTAAGGATGAGCCTTTGAAGCACATACGAGAGGTCTTTGACACATTACAATGACACACACTCTTTGCCAAGATGACGAACTGTTCTTTCATGGAAGATGAAGTTGAATACTTAGGTCATGTTGTGGGAGAGCAAGGTGTTAGAGTGGAACCCAATAAGGTAAAATGTGTTAAAGAATGGCCTGCTCCTACGAATGCAACCTCCTTGAGAGGATTCCTTGGGTTATCATCCTTCTATAGGACGTTCATCAAGAATTATGATCATGTGGTAGCTCCATTGACAGAAAGACTCAAAAAGGAGGCTTTCTTTTGGGACTCCATCGTCGATCAAAGTTACAATGAGTTGAAATATCTTTTTATTTTTGGATTTCTCTAAGGAGTTTATCATATGTGTGGATACTAGTGGAAGAGGAAGTGGCATTGTTTTATATCAAGATCATGGAGTCATAGATGCTCTTGGGTCTATCAACGTATCAACAATGATGATGATATTATGCGAGCATGTTTAGATGGACTTGGAGATGAGTACAAGAGCTTCAAGTTATCTATGAATACCAAGGATGGTATTCCCAAGTTTGAATATTTGATTTCTATAATCAATGAGAAGAAGAAACATGGCTTTCATTCCTCTTCTTCTCAAAGTAAGAGCAAGTATAAATAAGTATTTTACCCTACTAGTAGAGATAGAGGTCGACATTGAGGCCAAGTTGCTAGTCATAGTCAAAGTTATGGCGCACCGCAAAATAAGTAGGATAGTCATGAGGAAGGGGGAGACAAAGAGGAAAAGGTATAGGTCTTAACCAACATCTATAGAAGCTTAGTGATAATAGGGAATGTTGGCATTGTGGTGAGAAAGTCCACATCTCTAACTATTTCAAAAGAAAGCTAGAATTAGTCATGAAAAAAAGCACTAAGATAATTATGCTTCCACTAGCAAAAACAATTATGAAAGCTCTTTGTCATGCATCATTTTATGAATACTATGACTATTGATGGTTCATCTAAGAATGTTGCATGCTACTTCAACCCAACAACATGACTTCATGGAGTGGTCTAAAGAGATATGCAATCCAAAGTATCCAAGACTCAAGTTATGGAGAGATAGGGGATAATGCATGCCATCTCAATACTCACATTGGAAATATTCCCTTGAGTATGCAAGATGGTAACACAAAGTACTTGGATGATGTGTTGCATGTACCAAACATAACTAAAAACCTAAAATTTGTTGGTCATATGGTGGAATTGGGATTCCACGTTTGGTTCATATCTAATGGCTATTTATGTAGAGGACCCTGAAAATGGTTGCAAATTGATTGCAAAATGTGAATGTGCTAGCAAATTATTTACTATTAATACATGTCAGCCTAAAATAGATGCTACTATGTTTGTAAAAGGTTCACCTATTGTTGTTGATATCAAATTTTGGCATAAATGTGTAGCATTTTAAAAATTGTGTAATTAAAGTGTACTATGGATGACTTATCAAATTTTAGAGTTGATGGGATGCATAAAGTCTATGCAACATGTCAATTTGGAAGCAAGTAAAGCATACATTTTCACATGAAAGGCATTTATGCAAGAAGCCACTTGATTTGATACATTTTGATATGTGGGATCCTACAAAGACTACAACTATGATAGTTTTTAGCATCATATCTCCTTCACTAATTATGATACTCAAAAAATATGGGTTTATTTTATACGTAAAAAAGGAGAGGTGTTCACTTACTTTAAAAGCTTCAAAGCTTTGGTCAAGGAGAAGACATGATTTCATATTAAATACCCAAGGTCAAATGGAAGGGGAGAGTACTTCTCCAATGAGTTTTTTGAATTTTTTTAATGGTATTCAAAGGTAGTTTATATGTAGATACACTTCATAGGAAAATATAGTTGCGTAGTAAAAAACAAGAATATTATAGATTTGGCTTGAGTATTAATGTTTGAAAGACATTTGCCTCATTACTATTGGGCTAAAGAATTTGCCACTATCGTATATATTATGAACATGCTACCTATGACTACTATATATGGTGTGACACCTAAGGAGGAGTGTACAAGCAAAATCCAAATCTATCGCATCTAAAAGTAGTGCGATGTATTACTTATATGCATATACCTAATGACTTGCATAATAAATTAGATCCCAAAGAAAAAAAATTATAATTTTGGTATAGTTGCATTATTTTCATGGTATAGAGATAATCAAGACTCTAGAGGGCATATGATTGTCACAAAGACAATATGCTTTGGATATGTTGGATATGTTGAAAATTTATGGTATGGTTGATTGTAAGCCAATCTCAATACCTCTAGATGTCACTGCTAAGCTTAATGTACATGAGGGTGGCGTACTTGATGGTGTATCATGTCATTATGTATAGAAAGATTTTGGATAACTTATCTATTTGACACAATCACTAGGCTAGATTTAAACTACACAATTGGTTTAGAGAGTTAGTTCACGCAACTTCCACGAAAGACACATTTAGATGCAGTGCAACACACATTGTACACGAATTCACAGAGTATTCTTATTCAAAGTTGCAATTGCATCTTGAGCTATGGATCAAGTATCAGATGATCCTTGTAAGATTGGTAAAAGGGCTCTCTATCAGCTTCACATGGAGCTAGAACATGAATATAAACCAATCAAGAAAAGAATAAAACAAAACACGATTTTAGAGTGATAAATTATGTGTTTCAATTTAAAGGGAAAAAAATATTGATCTTTGGTTGGATTGAAGGTTATATCCTAGAGATCCTATCAAAAATAGTATTCCTTTTTCTAATAGATCTTCACTAATGTGGTTTATTGGCAATGGTTATAATGGATTTTTAGGCTATGCACTTAATCTTATTGTAGAGAAGGATGTTTTAGACTAGAAAACTACTTGTTAATAAAACATAGAGATGAGTTGTTGCCGAAACCATAGGATTATCAATAGAAGAATTGTTCATTGGAGAAATATATCAAAGCATACCAACAAAAACAAACTATTTTAGGCCTTAGAAATCAACAAACATCTCTCGATAATATTGAGCATCTCAAACAAGGAGGATGTGCTTACACTAAAAGAATCCAACTAGTAAGATATATTTTTTCACTTAAGAAATGTTGAATATAACTTTGCTTATAATAATATCTCAATTATGATATTGATCTTGTTCAGGTCTCTTCTTCAACCAAAAGTAAGTGAGAGATGCTTCAAAGGCGCCTCATTTTTATTATTATCTCTTGCCCTCAACAATCCTAAAGAATATTCTTGAGAAGATGAAGTTCAAAAAAGTAAAGAGACAACTTTTGGATTCCTTTATTAGGCATCATTGTTTGGATTCTGAACTAGTGCACAAGACTTTGGATTGTATTGGTATTAGTCAAGATGCATATACTCAAATTTTCCAATTAAAATAATCAAAAATAAAATATAATCAAATATGTAAATTTTTACTTCCAAGGTCATATGTGGTAAAGACTATCAGAAAAGAGGTAATGGCAAGGTGGTGGAAGTTTTGGGTGAGCCTTTCCATATCAAGGCATGCTTTAAGAGCAAGAAGAAAGAGATTCTTTACAATAAGTTTAACAATATTTTTATTGATCTACCTACCCTACAAAGTTTTATGATTAGAATTTATGATTTATCTTTAGAAGAGGCACACATAGTAGCCAAGTTTGTGATAAAAGTTTATAAAAATGAGCTTATAAAGTGCACAAAATTAGAAATGGTCTCTATTATCTTGATAAATAGGACACTTTTATCAAGTCATTGCAATGAGTCAATGTCATTTAGTGTTCAAATCTGAACACAATATCTAGTAGTTAAGAGCTTTTAAAGTAGACACAAAGGATTTTGATATACTTTATTGGATTTTCCATCAAACTTAAATACTTGATGTGATTAAGAGCCAAGAAGTAGAAAAATAGCTATTTATCAAGGGATTTGGGAACTACAAGGTTAGATGGCATATAGCTAGTGACTTAAAGATGCTCAAATGCATTTACAATATGTCTAAAGGAGCAAATGCTAGATACACTTACTACACAGTTGAGCTTAAGTAACTAGAATAGAGCCCCCTCCAGGCACATCAAAGACCCACCCTTCAAGTCAATTTTAGATATTCCATTGGCCAATACTCATATATGTACACTTTATGTACTCTATAGAATAATTAAAAAGCTTATTCATCAATTAAAGATCATGTTGATAATGGATAGGCTCAAAACAAAAAAGCCAAACTTTAGAAATCACTAGATAAATTATTTTTATTATGGTAAAATTGATTAAAAATATCATGATCTCAAATACTTCAAAGAACAATTAAACCTTTTCAAAAAGGCAATGACAAAAGGTTGGAGTAATCAACACTTCACTCACTATATGGTAAGAAGTTCTTATATTTATATAGTAAGAAGTTGTTATGTTTCTTCATTGGCTAACTCATATAAGATTTTTAACTAAGTCTCTTTGTTTTTTAACCATGTAGTATATTTTATACAATACAACCATGCTTCATATTATTAGACAACATGGAAGACTATCTCTCTAGTTAACCCAAGGCATGGAAAAATCACATTATCAAGCAAAGATAAAATACTCTAGACACACAAGATATGGACGAGGAAGATTTAAAGAAAATAGTTTATTAGAGTTCTATCAATGGTTTTACAAACAAATTTGGCAAAAATTAAGCTTAAAGATATAACTACATCATACAATACATCATCTTTGGCAGAAACCATACAAATAGTTATCCAAAAAATAAAATAAATATCTAAACCCTTGTGCAAAGAAAAGATCTTCAAAATGGTTACAAACCAAACAAAGAGAAGGAAATAGATGGGGTTTCAAGAAACGCTTTGATTCTTTAGGGTTCTTCAGTATATCTCTATTTGCAGAGAGGAATTTTTGGTTTCATCCCACTCAATAAGGCCTCTACATTCCAAAAGCTCTTACATTTTAGTTTAGGAGAAGCTTCAAATATTCTACATATCTTACATGATGGGAGAGTAAATAGGAGCTAAAAACTCCAAAGTATCCAGTTGTAGACCCACTATAACTAGGCATGTAGCCACAAACCCTTATGGCTTCTTCCTTCTCCATCAAAATTATATTCTCCACTCCTTTGTTAAAAACTTCAAATCCAATGACTTTGGAAATAGATTTTAAAAGCCATCATTAGTAAACTTGGAGAGCTTGAGAATCAATTCTAATAAATTGCAATAGTTTGGTTATTTAAGCTTTCAATATAGTGACCAAGTCCTTTTCTTTTCCTAAACTTTAGTGGTCTAAGCCCTTAGCTCTTCCAAGAAAGTTTTCAAGATTTTCAATTTGAATCTACATAAGAAATAAAAAATTATTATTGTCAATATATAAAAATCTTAAATTCACTTGTCTCTAATACCTACTATTAAACCTAGGAATATCTTGGAAAAATCTTTAATACATTTGGATTTTCATCATCTTTAAGAAGGTTCTCATCCTAAAGATTTATTGAGTTATTTGGTTTCTCCTCTGATGGTTTCTTCAATGTGTCTTCATACCCCATGCCCTCAATGCCAAGCCTTTCTTGCATCTCTAAGAACTCTTCTTCTATGGGAAGCCCCTTATTTTCATATTTCATAATCTCATTATTATGAAAGCCTTATTAGTTTGGCCCAATGCTGCTAGGATGGCTAAGCAGTAATCTTCTCTAAGATCAAAAATATGTTGAATATTGTAAGCAATATATATCTTTTTTTGTTGATAAGGCAGGCAAGAAATATAGGAATACAATCTAGAGGGCCTTCTTCAATCTTTGTACTCGATTCCATCTCCTTTTCTTCTACCTTTGTAATTCTTTTTACTCTTAAATACAACAAGGTCAAAACCTTACACCAATTGGTTCTCAATATCCTCTTGAAATATCTCTATCTTCTCTTCAATCTCCTTATCTGTATATGAATCATCTTCCTCTTGTTCTCTTGCACTTTCTCTGAAGGAGAATTCTCCATATATTGGGGAAACGCAAAAAAAAACCTATATCTTTTTTAATCAAAAGATATTATTGCTAATCCCTATGAAAAAGACAATTTGTTTCATGCCTTCTAAACTTTTCATCAATCGGTAATCAAATTTTTCCTAGAAGCATTGGTTACTTGGATCACATCATTAAAATGAACATAATTGTCAATTGTAATAGACTCAACATGTCTAGCATAGAATTCTCTACAATAGTCATTAATATTTTCATCATCAAGATCTCCCAAGAGCTCTTGCAAGTCAAAAGGGACATTGAGCATATCCCTAATGTACATAAATGTGGATGAGTTCCATGTCTTCTATAGGAAATTAAAAAGCATGTCATCACAATTGTTATTCGACTCCTCTTGCTCCATTTCCTCGAAGGATAGCTTTCTCTTTGACATCCTAACCCTACAAAAGTTAAAAAATGCAAAGCATACTCTTATTAGAAACAAAAAATAAATAATCAAAACTTATGTACAAAAACCCAAGGCCTAAGGTATGAGACACAAGTTTACTAGCAACCAATAGGCAACAACATCATTGAATTCATGTTTCATATGATACAATAATGGATACCTTGACAAATTAAAAGGTTGGATGAAACATGATGATAAGTCACTGAAATGCAATGAGTGCTAAAAGAATTGCATTCCATTTGACACTAAGATGAAAAATGAGTTGATTTAACCACTTACATTATTTGGTTGGTTTTCTTTTTCTTGAATAGAGCACAAGAGATTCTATCTTCAATTTGATGGAGATAGAAGAGATTACAAGTAAAAATGGCCGATAATTACAAGATGCTACCTTAAAAAGACTCCAAAAAAGGCATTTAGAATAGAGCCATTGTTCTCGGAATTTGTGCCAAAAAGGATAATTTTTTCACCCAAAAAGGGGGCTCCAACCTTTTTGCTATTTTTAAGAAAAATTTTACATGTGAGACTTCTTTTTGGGCTTAGAAAAAGTGATTAATGATACCACATCTTACTAAGTACCATCCTAATTAATAATTACTATGCTAACTCAAGATTTAATCCCAATGTTTCTAATAAAGATTTATTTTCATCTAGCTATTCCAAGAGAACCTCATTTTGAATACAATAAGCTTTCCATTTCCAGTAGAAGTGTTCAAGCAAGATCAACCCCCTCTACTAGTTTGCAAGACTCCATACTTCAGGGAAAATTTTTCAACCATCAATTAGGTATGTATACACAAATCTACATTTTATGATCTTTTACTATGAAACTATCAAATGGAAGGTAATTTAGATAGCCAGCCTTTATCATGTAGTAGAATTCTCGTGTTTAATACATCACAGTCTGGTTAATCTTTTCTTGATTTTTTTCATCCTGTGAAACACGAATTTCATTGACCACTTCCTTCTTCCACTATACTATTCTCATGTTTCATATATTTGTTGCTCAATTTCTATCTCCTATCGTATGAAATGTGAACTAGCTTGCAAGATTTCTTCTTCTAATGCACTATTCTTGCATTTCATACATTTGATCCTTGGTTTCTATCTCATGTCATGTGAAACATGAATTAGCTTATAAGGTTCCTTCTCCCACTACTCTATTTTCACATTTCATACATGTGGTGGTAGGTTTTCATCTCATGTCAAATGAAACACAATTTTAAGACATGCTTTCTATTGGATGGTAAATTTTTGCATTTCATACATTGAAATGCAATTTTATGATTCATAACTATTTTGTTTTGTCATTTTTTTGCAGTTGATTTTATTGAGCTATGGCTAGAACTAAGACTACTACAATGAAGTAGAAGATTGATCTTAAGAACATTGCTAAGAAGATCCATTCATCCTCCAAGCCATCCAAAAAGCATAAAAGGAGATTCTCACAGGACTTAGGGAGATTAGGAAGGAAATGAAAACTCTTGATAATGCAAGTTCAAAGCTACCAAAAAGCATAAAATGAGATTCTCACAAGATGTGAGATATCTTAGAGAGATTAGGAAGGCAATGAGAGCTCTCAATAATTACAGGTGGTGTGATAGACATAGTCTCAATAGTTACAAGTGGACAAGGAGTGCTCTTACTTACATCCAAGAGGCTACATAGGATTTCTTAATTGAATTTTTTTCAAGGTGCTATCCATGCACATAGGGTGTCACTAATGGATAAGGATATGATCATCCGATGAATATTGAGATATAGATTCTCCAAGGTTTTAGAGTCAATTTCTCTCACACATAAGAAGACATATAATATTCTTAATATGCCACCATACTGGAAGGAGTAGGAGAACACAAAGGAGGATGTCACACATGAGAGAGACACAAGATAGCATGAGAAGAAGAAAAAAACTATAGAGAAACAAGCAGAGAAATGGAATATAAGAGGAAGAAAGCTAAAGAAAATGAAGCAGAGCAACCAAGACCTCTCAAAGATGAGATTGTCAAGAAGAGGATAGGAGAGAGAGAAGAAGAAGAACGAGAGAGAGTGTGTGCAGAAGAGAGAGAAATACTGCAGGAAGAGAGAGAAAGAGTGTGAGGAGGAGAGAGAAATACTAGAAAAGGAGAGAGAAAGACAGGAAGATAGAGGAAGAAGCCATGAAAGCTTGAAGAGAGAGGTGAAGATGAAAGGAGACTTGTATTATCACCTGATAAATCAAGTCCATAAGAAATAGATTGCTCAATTAGGAAAGGTTCACATGTATAATCATGACTATGTTGCTGAAAAGGTGAATGCTCATAAGCATAAGCATGTTGCCCATAATAGCCATTCTACTGCCAAGGTTCAATGGAGTGATGCTCTGCATTATGACACAATACATCATATCTATAAGCATTAACATACTGTCTAGATGTACTTGCATATTGCTCATGTTCGTTTTCATGTTGCTGCTATCCATATTCATAAGATGCATGCAGGTCATAGTATGTACCATCAGCATATACATGTTGGCCATAAGCATAAGCATCGAGTGCATAATGCCCATGAGAATTTGCATTAACTGATGGGAAGGTGGTTCTTTTAGCATGTACATGTGACTGATCTTCTTGCTCTTTTCCCTTCATTTGTAATTCTATCCACTTAGTGAGCTGGGCAGCAAGGGTGTCCATAGTGGTCTTCATTTGACCAATGCCTTCCATCAATTCTCTATGCCTCTCAACATGCCTTGTCTCATGCGAACCGAGGGTGTCAGTGAGCGCGCTGAGGCTCCCCACATCATGATAGTAATCTTTATCTTGCATTTTATGGTTTTTCTTAGCCCTTGGTTCTCATGCATCCTTGATTTTTTGTTGAACATCTTCATTAGCCTTGGTTTTTCCCTTGTTCCCTGCCATGGCTAGGTGCAATCTTGTTAGACCCCCGCTCACTGTTTTGCTCGTAACTTGAGCTAAGGAAATCCGATTGACCTACTTTTTTTGTTCAAGTCAAAGCTAAGGATGTCCTCTTTGAATTGAGCATAAGTACGCTACTATAGGTTTAGTACAGAAAATTTTGTACAACAAATTTGTAGCTATTTTATATAGATTTGCACCCTATTTGAGAGCAGTAGGGGATTGTTTTGGCTTGTAAGGGATGGGTAGTGCCCAACTAAAGTGCCAAACTGATAGGACGATTACTCAGGTTTGCAAACACTCTTTGGGGCCTAGTCTTCAGTGTTGATACTCACTCTTTACCTTGTTGGAGGTAAAGGCGCCTCTGCCTAGCCGCCCGTGTATTACTACACTGACAGTCACCGCCACTGCACACTGCAGGTGGCGGGCGCTCATCACTGTCACTTTATTCTTTATTCTTTTAGTGACAGTTTGAATAAAGGAAGGCCCCGTCACACATTGTGACTGTTGGAGTTCCCATTTCTAGTCTCTCCCTTTCTTACTCTTGCTCTCCCGCCATAGCTCTCAAGTCCAACCTTCGATCCATCGCTCCCTTTCAACTGGTATCAGAGCTTTGCTTTCTGACTCTTGAGCTTGGTTCGTGGCATTCTTAGCATTCCATCAACTCCCTACTCGCATTGGGTCTCCTTCCCGGCAGCCATATTCGACTCCTTTGAGCTCCCGTCACTCCTTGGCTTCCCGAGCACCTTCCCGGCATTGTTGGGCACCTTCAGGGCATTACATCAGAGGTATTTGATCATTTTCTTCAGGGTTTACTTCAGTTCTCTGGTCACACAGTTTGTGAACAATTTGGGGCAGCCACCATTGAAGCTCCGGTGCTTCACATCTTCATTGCCCCTGCTCAAGAACCCTTGAGGCTTGGTGTGTGCCACCTTGGGCACCTACTTGAGCCCCGACTCCACCCCAGGTATGCCACGTGGGCTGCAGGCCCCTTAGGACAGCAACACGCTATTTGCGCCTGTTTCAGGCTGATCCATACCTGCTCCAGGCCATTGGGCACTTCCACAAGCTTCCTCTGAGGCATTTGCACATGCTTGATGCTCGGTCTTGAAGGCTTGAGCATTGGAAATTGATTTGGGGCTGATTCAAACACTGTTTGGGACTATTTATAGCAATTCACAGTCATGCTATGCTAATGCTACATTGACAGTAAATGCTATGCTTGTCTAAGCATACATAGTCAACCGGTTTGATGCCTATCATTAGGAGAAATATGAACTCTCTTTTTTGCCCCTTAAGGGGTTTCTCTCACCTCTCTCTCTCTAAAAAGAGATTCCAAAATAATATTATAAAAAGAGATCTTCTACAATCAAGAAAATCTCATTTTTGTGTTTTCAATAGATTTCACCTATTATTTTATTCCCAAACTGCAGGATAAGGTCACTTTTTCTCAAAATCCTCATAACTAAAAAAATACAATTCTATTTTTTCTAAAAACGCAGCCAATCATTCTTTAATGCCCTCATGACTCTTTAATGCCCTCTTTAGTGCCCTCATGACTTTTCAATCATTCTCATTCTCGCTTCTTAAAAGGGCGGAAGTTAAAAAACGATATAAAATGACGTACACATCATATTTTAAGATTATTTTTTACCCAGAGACACCTTTTTGACTCAAGAGTTTCCTTGTAAATTTTTGTCTTTTTTGGACAAGTATATACCTATTTCTGGGCATTTTTTCATTCCCTCAGAAAGCTCTAGTTTTGTCCCAAATTTTGTGCATTCTTCTCTTTCCCTCCAGAATATGGTTTCTTGCATACGAGTTCTTCTGAAGCAGCATTGAGGAGTAGTTTTGATACCATTTGTTGAAATCAAAGAATCTCTATCTACAACACACTCTACCCTGCTACAAGCCATCTTCCTCTTCAGAAATATGCAGTAAGAAATCTCTGTCTTCAACAATCTATACTACAAGCAATCCAGTGATAATGGAGGTATCTTTATTTTTTAAATCTTTGTGATGTTATTATTCTTCACAGTTGTTGTTCAGTCCTTAAGCATCAATTCATAGAGCGAGAGAGAGAGGGGGAGAGAGAGAGAGAGGAGGGGAGAAAGGGGGGGACAGAGAGGACTGTGTGAGATGAACAACGAAAATAAGTGATAGAGTGACAGATAGTAAATTAGGGTAGAAGATAAGATGATGTTATTGTTTTCCACTAGCCAAGCTTCAGTATGAATGTGTTTAGGGTTTCCTTGATGAATTTTTGTTGAGAGAGAGAGAGAGAGAGAGAGAGAGAAGAGAGAGAGAGAGAGAGAGAGAGAGAGAGAGAATATTTTGGATAGAACAGAAGATAAGATTTGATGCTAATTAGAGGTAGATTAAAAGCCAAGATTACAGGCTGATTAGGGGTTGATTAGGGTCTATCAAGACTGAAAGCAAGAGAAAGAGACAAGAACCAACTGGGTTTTAAAAAAAACACAGATATAGTGAATCAAAGGGGTGTAGTTCTGCTATTTGAATGTTAATCCAAGTTAACATTTGCATACTTTTTTTTTTGCAGAATGCAGGTGCAGGATGTACCAAGAGAAAGAGAGATATTCACTTTCAATTGGAGGATGAATATGCACCAATGTTCAAAAGAACTGTGGAAAGAGATGATGCAATAAGATGCAGGATGCAACAAGAAAGAAATGCAGGGAAAAAAAATGTGGACCTTTGGGTTGATGGGTGCATTTATCCACCCGATCCACTCACTCGAAGGCCACCACAATTTGAAGGGCTTACATCATTTGTAAAGTTTGCTTGTGAAGGCAATGAAGGATTGTATGGATACACATGCAGACTTGTCACACAAGGAATAGCAGGGGCTCATCAAACCTTGACAAATATGCAGACAAGATTACAAGGGAATATGCAGTCTTTGATGGAAAAGGATAGATTATTGGCTGAGAAGGATAGAGAGAACCAGAACCTACAACAAGCAATGTCTGTCATTGAAGATGCTATGCATGCTACACACGTGCAGAATATGGAGTTACAGTCTAAAGTCAATGACTTGGAGAAGGAGAATCAAAACATAGAGAGGAAGCTCACAAAAACTTTGGAGATTGGGCCCACTTTAAAAACCAAAGAGGCACGTCGGCGCATCCGATCCGTTAAACCAATTGGCCAATTAGCCAAAGGAAGTGGACAATATCATAGACGGATATATGCTCAATCTACTACAATGAGAAATATGTTTTCTCATGCAGAGAATGATACTATTGCCAAAGTCCTTAGCAAGAATATGGTCAAAAATGCATTGGAAAATCGTAAATTCAGGGACATTGTGGATGGTGTTGCTAGTGAACGTCTTAGGGATGTGAGCAACTTGTTTACTGCTACAGATGCTCAGGGATTATGTGACAAGGTGGGAATGAGTTCTGAGTCATATAGTATGCTCTATCAACAATTGGATACAGGTTTTAAGCAAGTCTTCAATACTAAGCGAGTAATGCCTCTGCCAAAACCATTTCACGTGAAGAAGGCTCGAAAACAACTAAATGAGAAAGTTTTAGAACTAATTGGTGAGCCTACGCATCTGGAACACACACACATATTGAAGTATGGTTCCAAAGAAGTTGCCTTTGTATTGAATGCGTCCAACAACTTTGTATTGGATATATGTAGGGTTCAGATTGCTATGGTCAAGTTTTACAATATGTCTATGGAAGAATGTAGAGGCAAGCTTAAGTTTGTCCTCAAACTTGATGAGAGTGAGATTATCAAGGGGCAAAAACTTGAGCGTGTGAGTATAACACTTATGAATCGAGCATTGGATCCCAACATCGATGAAAAACATCCTTTATACTTCAGTGTACAATCGGAGAATGAAATATGGTGGCTTGCAGCATTTGAAGTACCAAAGGAGGACCATGAAGTACTTAAAGTTTTTTTTAACCTCACTAATATACCCAGTGTTATTCAACAGCAAAATAATGGAGCAGTTTTACATGTTGAGGGGTTTGGGGACTATCAAGTTGAATGGCATCTTGCAGGTGATTTAAAAACATTGAAGTGTATGTTTGGTTTATCAAATGCAACAAATGCAAAATTTTCGTGCATATACTGCATGCAAACTAGGAAGAAAGGGAAAGATGGAAAGAAAGAATGGCTTGCCAAGGCAGGACAACAGGGTGCTCCGACACGTGATCAGAAAGTCATGAGAAATGGAATGCTAATTCCAGTGGATCCAAACTGGCGCCCTATTTTGGAAATACCACTAACAAGGGTTCACTTTTGCACATTGCATTGTTTGGTTAGAATAATTGAGAAGCTAGTATATGAATATATATGCTTTGCATACAAGATGCAGCCCATGTCAGAATCTGATGCTACATGCAAGAAGGTAGAACAAGTCCTCTCTGAAGTTGGATTGCACGGAGGCCAAGTAGAAATAAAAAAGGACGAGAAAAAATCGGGGAAGAGTGGAAATGTTCCTTGTAAACCATGCTTTGGCGGACCCAAGGCTAGGAAGTTTTTATCTCCACCTCGAGATGAGGAAGGCAATATATTAGTAAAACAACCAGAGAAGTACGAAGCATGGAAAAAGTTGCACCTTGCTGTTTCAGATTGGAGCAATGGGGGACGAACGAGGATTGCGAAGGCAGAAGTGTGGATACACCTAGATAGATTAGCAGCTCTCTTACAGAAGTTGGGGTTTATGGATGGTGATGCCAATGCATTTAAAGAGACAGCTGCTAAATTTCATAAGTCCATGGTGGAGGCATGGACTACAAATAGCATAACACACTACATGGTCAGTATTATCACCATTGCAAAAAAAAATCATCATTTCGAATTACTTTGTGTTTCTAATCTCTTTTCTTGTGCAGCATATACTTGAAGCACATGGTCCATACTTTGCAGATCAAGGAAGTTTGGCAATATGGTCAACTCAAGGCATGGAAAGATCTCACTGGCAAGCTCGCTGTGCTTTTCAAAAGGCAACTGATCATGGAGGTGGCATCAATGATTCCAATTCTATGAGGCAATTATTCCAATGGTGGTATAGGAGACTAGAGATACGATACGAGGAAAAAGAAAAGAAGTCCAAAACATCTCAAGCAAAATCTATAAGTAGGGCAATATATGAAGTGAGAAAAGTAAGATATGAAAACAGCACAGCTAGACAACGGCACGCAGAATGGTTGGCAACCCAAGAGAGAGATGGCAAAAAATGGAGACCTAGATAAAGATAATAATTTTGATGCATTTAGAGTCCACAAGAGAGCACAAGTCCCAAGGATATGACACATCAATACTCATATCTCTAATATGAGATGTCTTATAAATTTTCTTTAAAATTTCAAAGGTTTGTCACTATATTTTTCAAAGTCGATTTCGAACTTTGTTTTTTAATTATGAAAAGTCCATTTTGAAATCCTAAGACAAAGATATGAAAATTCTAAACATTGGAACATTCATTGGCCTAGAGAGAGAGGGGGGGCATGAGGGGGGTGTCAGGAGATAGAGAGAGGTAGGGATGGGGTGGAGAAATGAAATGAAATGATAAATTTAAAATTCATTTACACCACAGTAAGTTTGAAAGTTTCGTATTTAAGTCGTCTCTCCTTTCATTTTTTCCCATTGCTCTCCACTCTACCCTCCACCTTTCTATCCTTCATCATCACAGCCATGGCACGTTCCAAGCTTCCTATCAAAAAGGCACTTGTGAGAGCAAGAGCTCAACACTCTTCCGAATCTAGTGAGCGTACTGTGAGTGACAAAGATCCCCTGGTGACCGATAACGGTGGCCCTACTGCAGCCAATAATGGTGGCGCTACTGTGGCCAACAATGGTGGCCCTAGTATGGTCGATAATGATGGTTCGCCATTGTCCAGAAATGGTGGTCCACATGCTCCAGCTGCTCCACCTCCCACTACTGCTCCAGCTCGTAATACACGCCCTCCAACACATAAAAAGCGAAGATGGAGACCAGGCACAGCTGCGCTACGCGAGATAAGGAAATTCCAGAAGAGTGCCGACTTGATTATTCCTAAGGCACCATTCTCCAGGTTGGTGCGAGAAATACTGCAAGATCTACAGTCAGGGCATCATCACAAGTTCTTTTCGAGGAACCAGGCAAGGAATGTGGGGCGATGGTCAAGCCAAGCCTTGCTTGCTCTCCAAGAAGCAGTTGAAAGCTACTTGATTGATCTAATGAGTGATGGTCAACTTTTAGCCATTCATGCCCGACGTATCACTATTAACCCCATAGATCTGGTTCTTGTTCGCAGGATCCGCAATAACAAGGATGCATTTAATCTTAATGTCAACAATATGCTTTGAGAAGCTACCTTGTAATTGGATCTATGTTTTTAGCTCAGGTTTGGTTGTAGATTGTAAGGATCTTAGTTTTGGGTTATCTTTCCAATAGACCTTCAAGTATTTGATAGTAGTGGCCTGCAAAATGGAGCTAAATTTTCCCTAGCTCTAGTTGTACTTGGTGCGATGCACTATCTACCATGTATTTCATAGTTTCGCAATGCTAAATCCAATATGTGATATTCTATTTTGACCATGTTTCGCATTGTGTGAATTTTCAAGTTTCCAATTTTGTAAGTAGTTTTGTTGAGGATAAATTCAATGTGCAACCACGTACACGTCGGTGATCAGTTGTACATGGGCCGATGCACTATATCCTTACTATATTTAGTGGTTTGGCAACAGTATATCTGATGCGATATTCCATTTTACCCATTATTTATTTTTTGTCAATTTTTAAGTTTCCAATGTTTCGCATTGTGAGGTTGACAATACATTTAATCTGCAGTTGCACACACTCATTATCAATACATTTAATCTACAGTTGCGAGGTTGACAATACATTATCAGTGCAGTATAATGCAGTTAACGCATTTTCAAAAAAAGATTGAACCGTCAAATTTATAAATCGGAATCTGGTGAAACTTCACCCTCATGCTGAGCATTAGAAAAACTCATTTATATTAAAAATTTGGCCCCATCAGAAGCCTCTGGGTCACCTGTCCGGAGGCTCGCGTCTGGGGCCCTGAATCTGGGGATTCAGGGCCCCAGACGCGAGCCTCCGGACAGGTGATCCAGAGGCTTCTGTTGGGGCCAAAAAAATTTTGGATGGTTGATGTGTCCTTGAGGAGCCTACAGGTAAAATTTCATGTGAATCGGAGCACTGGTGATATTTTTCCTAAGCGTGGATTCATTAATTGAAATTTTAGGGTTTTTGAAAAGTTTGGCTATAAGTTTAAAGTTTCACCTCATTTTACACATTTCACTTTTGAGTTCTGAGTTCTCTCTCCTAGAAGACATGGTACGCACCAAGCAAGCGGCCCGGAGATACCCCCCTGGAAATTCCATACGGCAGCCACGTCCTCCAGCTCCACCACCACCACCACCACGCCAGCATCGCAAGCATCGATGGAAGCCAGGCACAGTGGCTCTTCGCGAGATCCGCCACTACCAGAAGACCACTCACCTCCTGATACCGAAGTCTCCATTCCAGAAGTTGGTGCGAGAGATCATGGAGGGCATACTGATCATGAACAACAGGAACCAGTTTCCAAACACATCACGCGCGAAACAACCGGATCGCTAGACTGCCCAGGCCCTCCTCACACTACAAGAAGCTACTGAAGCCTACCTCATCGACTTATTTGGAGACTCAGTCTATGCAGCGGTGCATGCAAGGAGGGTCACTGTCACCGAGAGGGATCTGCGGATAGTCAGGTTCTTTCGGCGATGGAAAGATAGTCCTTGCGGAGGTCAGCAAGGATAGAGGTGTACAAACTCAAAAGCACATGGAATGTAGCTTCTGAAGACATTTTGTAAAGCCTTGGTTGTAATGGACCCCATGTAAAATTGTTATTAATACAAATACAAAGTTTTTGGCGCGTCTTATTTTTGTTTAGTCACTTGATATTTATTTTATTTACGTCGTTGAGTTATCGTTACATGCGTTCGAACAAATACATGTTGCGCACGAATTCGATAAAGCACAGTGTATTAAATTTAGGGTACGAATTGTGTTACGTATAAATTCAATAAATAAATGTAACATTCAAGTAAAAAAAAACAGTAAATGACACGTATCACAAACTACATTGCACGCGAATCCAACAAACATCAGTTTTCATTACTTGAAGAGAAGATTACAAAATGCAGTACATCAGTGATGCGATATCAATAGGCAATAAGTACATCTATTCTCTCCTAGGCTTCTTGGAGCTAGGCTCCCCATGGTCAGAGCTATTCTAGATCATAGGCAACAATACATTTTGCCCCAATAGTTCCTGTCTAATGACAGTGGGGTCTTCAACACCGGCAACCATGCCACGGGCCACCATGGAGAAAAGTGGGCCAGACCTATAAGTAGAGAAGCTTCGAACGTCGAAGCAACACTACTTTCTCCAGGCTGGAGTTGGTCGGGATGGTCTTGAAGGGCCCAGCCTTTGTTAGTGCCCTCAACTTCAAGAAGTTCTCTGCAAAAGCAAGGGAGCATGTCTTATGAAATACAATAATGTCGTTGACAAGCTGCCCAACATACTCCTTCAATGCCGAGTCTTGCACCCTTCCTTGGCTACCAGATCGGCCACCCTGCCTAGATGAAAACTCATCTATATAGACAATCTCCTGCAACACACAAGTTCAGTATCAGACTCACTATGCATGGAGTGTGCTGAAGATATATAAATCATATTCATATGAAACTTAACCAGTAGGGCCTCTAGGGCATCGGGAGCACACACATGTGTTTTTGTCGCGATTGGGCCCCCAGATGTGCCCTGGCCGGAGGCTCGCGTCTGGGGGCCTGAATTTGCAGATTCAGGCCCCCAGACGCGAGCCTCCGGCCAGGGCACATCTGGGGGCCCAATCGCGACAAAAACACATGTGTGTGCTCCCGATGCCCTAGAGGCCCTACTGGTTAAGTTTCATATGAAACCGAGAACATTACCTTCTCTGCATCATCTATCTGCCGCTGTAATGGAGCATCCAGGTCTGCTCCTGCCACTGGGCTGCCCTCGTCTCTCTCCTGGGTAGGCACTGCATAGTCGGGTCGAGGACCAAAAAGGCTTTCCTGCAACCGCTCGAACTCCTCATCAGAGATCTGATACTGTGGCGCCGCATCCTCAATCTGCTCCTGGATGCTCACAATGGCAGAGATGTCATCGATGCTCGTGCCATCATAACGAGCCACCTCATCAACATGTGGTGGGGCATCCTGTAAATCAAAATCTATGAAATCACTAGGTGCATCACGCACCATGATACAGTATAGTTCTTCTTCCCTAAGCTCCAACAACTCTAGCACATCCTGCATGAGTAGATATTCCACCCCCTCGATGGTGATAGCATGGAGAGAAGAGAGGGGTGGCTCTTCGCTCGTGGGCATCTCATCAGGGCAGGGAGGTGGGTGCACAATGGCCAAGCTCTGTGCTGCCTCAACACTCAGATCGAGAGTGATCTCCTCAGGCTCCCTCTCAAAGTACTCTAATAGTGGCCGAGAGGGTGCGTCGATGTCCTTGTCACTGTCCTCTTGCACCTCAGTGCACATAACATATATGGCAAAGGCGGCATCCCTCTCAATGAGATCCATCGTGACGTGGTCCTGTGACGAGGTGGACACTGCTCTAGCGCGGAGATGTTGCCCCACATGCACCAGGGCTCGACTTATCACCTTTGCATGGCTGGATCCGGCACACAAACTATACAAAAAATCCATGGGAACCCACCTGAGAGTGGAGTTGGGAATAGAGCAAGTGAGAGGGTTCACTACATCACAAAACGATGCTAGTATACTAGAGTCAGGGTCTACAGCGGAAAGCGAGCTCTCTAGACTCAAGGTCACGCAAAACCTAGGGTATATCTGGTCCCCTATGTACGCATAGCATGTGGAACTGATCCATGCGGCGAAGGCGGGAGTGGTAGCCATGGCACACAAAGAGAGAAGGAATGAGAGCACAAGTGTAGGGAAGTGGAGAATGAAAGCGAAAATGAGTTTGGAGTTATAGCTTTTATGTGTCTAGGGTTTTAAATAAAGGTTCTTTATAAAGTTATTAATTCTAAAGTTTTAAATTAAAACTCTTACCTTAGTTTCTTTATTTCAGTACTTTAAAGTCACTGTTAAAATTACTCATACAGACAAACGCTTCGTTCTACATTATTATATCCTCGAATATGTTTGGGTCGCTGAGTATATTCAAGTCTAACGAGAGAAAATATATAATTTTTTAAAGAAAATAAATCTAAAAGGCCTTGAAATTCCCTTTGGATCCAATTTAATATTAAAATGTAATAAACGAGCAGCAAAGATGTGCTACAATATATCATTGTGCAAAGACAATATTCTCTAGATTATAGACCTCTAACCTGCAATTTAATTATGATTTTTAACTGCACGATTGAGTAATTACAGTATGTATTATCGCACGCTTGGATCACAGTAAACTAAAATTTAAAGTACTCAGAAGTTCAAAAAAGGTATGTATTCGCTCTTTATAAAGTTTTTTTACAAGGATTCCACTATCTCAAGGATATGTGGAGAAGCATATTGTTTACATGTCATGGATTGCTCACTACGAGTCCTGACTTTTCTATTATCTAACTTGAAATAGAAGTTGTAGAGGGGCTCACTAGACATTAATTGGATTTCTTGTCTCAGAAAATAAATGGGCCAATGACTCTCTGCACTGACTACGAAAGGATTATGACCACTCCACAAGATTACCACATCTACGAGCGTTGTATGTATGTCATCTCGGATATCTTGATCCAAGCTGATCCACTCCCCTCGCAAAAGTCGCCATCTTCTATATCGAAAGCGAACGCACAGAGTTTGTCTAGCAATGAAATACCTGTAATAAAAATAAAAATAATGGTAAGTGATCAATGCGACTAACATAACAATTCATCTAAGCGAGACCTATGTCAATTAAATCAAGGTATGCAAAGTAGTAAAAAAGTTTTACCTGAATGTAATATCAGATTGGTTGACCCTGCACTCAATCGTCTCATCAAAATGTGTTCTTTTGACTTCCCAAGACTCACCCAATAGCTGACTCATCCATTCCTCGGATGGACACTTGCATTGATAAGTAATCTTTGTTTTCTTCAAAACATCACATGAACCAAACAAATGTGCAAACAATGAGAATGGAATAAACCAATTAAGATGCACATCTTTGGAGCCTGTGGTGGGTTTCATAGCACTATTGATGTCAGGTTTTATCTTCGACTTGCAAGCTCCTGACAACTCCAAGCTACCAATGAACCATTCACCACTAGACAGTGGCGGCAATGGGACATGCTGCAATCTCTGGCTTTCTACCACATACAATGAATTATAAAAAAAGATATTTTGAGTGGCAAGTTGACTTGTAGAGGTATTATCATAGATCAAAGAACCTATCTCTTCATGCCAAACATGTATCTTGCCGCTTAAACATTCCACATTCTGCCATTCATGCAAAGTCAATGGATATAGAGCTGTCAATCAAACAAGACTGAATTAGAATACTGCAAAGACTTTTAAAAACAACTCTGATACAAAAGAATAATCAATGATAAAATTTAACAACTTACTGTTTTGTTTATAATTTGCAATGTTGTTCTCGTCGTATACAGAGATTTGTTTATGCGTATAAACATGTTGAATCAACACTTCTATTACTGCACTTGTGCCATTAAACACTTTTCTGAACTCTAGAATTCTACCTTTCCAATGTTTGCTAGGGTTTGCAACATCCTTGCGCTTGACCTTGAAACTCCCTCGAGTACTTGGGTGCATCAAAATCCAATCCAACTTATAATACTTATCACAAATCCAATTACCGCCATTATCTTTCCTGTTGAAGACCTCCACTGCAAGTATGCTACTGATATTTTTCCTCCGTGAAGACATCTGTAACAACCAAATACAAAAGTTACCTATCAACATGTGTATAATTTGCAAATGTTATCTCCAAATGAAATTAAATTTAAATGGATCAATTTAAAAAAGAAACATTGTACCTGTAATTTCTTTCACAAAGATCCCTAGATATGTTGAACAAGAAGTTGACTTATAGCAAGACCATTGTTCCTTCACTGACAGATTCATGTAGTACAAAAACAAAAGAAATATTGGGTCAACACATACATATAACTTATATAGGCTTTGTCCAAATGCGTTGAAATTTAACCATGGAACAGTAGTAAAAAATGGCAATATACCTGTGGCTTTCTCTACAAAAAATCCCAAAGATGTTGTAGAAGTTGAGTTCTTAATAAATCATTGTTCTTCACCCTCGGAGATTCTTGGAGTAAAAAAAACAAAGGAAAGCTTAGTATGCATGTAACTTGTATACATTTTGTCTAAATGAGATAAAATTTAACAATGGAGCAACAAAAAAACAAGACAATATACCTGTAACTTTGTTTACAGAGAAACCCTAAGATGTTGAAGAAGAAGTTGAGTGTTCAAAATCCCAAAGATGTTGTAGAAGTTGAGTTCTTAATAAATCATTGTTCTTCACCCTCGGAGATTCTTGGAGTAAAAAAACAAAGGAAAGCTCAGTATGCATGTAACTTGTATACATTTTGTCTAAATGAGATAAAATTTAACAGTGGAGCAACAAAAAAACAAGACAATATACCTGTAACTTTGTTTACAGAGAAACCCTAAGATGTTGAAGAAGAAGTTGAGTGTTCAAAATCCCAAAGATGTTGTAGAAGTTGAGTTCTTAATAAATCATTGTTCTTCACCCTCGGAGATTCTTGGAGTAAAAAAACAAAGGAAAGCTCAGTATGCATGTAACTTGTATACATTTTGTCTAAACGAGATAAAATTTAACAGTGGAGCAACAAAAAAACAAGACAATATACATGTAACTTTGTTTACAGAGAAACCCTAAGATGTTGAAGAAGAAGTTGAGTGTTCAAAATCCCAAAGATGTTGTAGAAGTTGAGTTCTTAATAAATCATTGTTCTTCACCCTCGGAGATTCTTGGAGTAAAAAAACAAAGGAAATCTCAGTATGCATGTAACTTGTATACATTTTGTCTAAACGAGATAAAATTTAACAGTGGAGCAACAAAAAAACAAAACAATATACCTGTAACTTTGTTTACAGAGAAACCCTAAGATGTTGAAGAAGAAGTTGAGTATTCAAAATATCACTATTATTGACTGTAAGAGACTCCTAGAGCATCAAAACAAAAGAAATTACATGTCAGAGAATGCACATAACTTGCACAAGTTTTCTCCAAACGAGATAAAACTTTACCATGGAACATCTATGGAAGAGAAAAATATACCTGTAGAGTTTTGTGAAGAGAATCTTAGGGCTTTGGTAAAACAAGCTCTGCTCTCATAAAACACATGAATCTCTCTCTGTGCTTGTGCAAAGCAAATGAAATTTTACAGGGTTACAGACATGGCAAGAAACAGTGAGGCTGTAAAATTTCGTCAGGAAAGAAGAAGCGGGGAAAGAGATATGACAAATTTGAGTTCCGCCTAAAAAAGAGGGGGAAACTGAAAAGGGGAGAAAAGAAAAGTCAAACATAAAAAATAAGAAAATGAAAATTCGAGGCACAAACTTCCAAGAAGTGACAGCTTTGTACTCCCCTTTTCCCTTATTTTATTGCTGAGGGAAGATTTGGTCCAAGATATGGCTAGAAGATTCATGTTACATGAATCTGGAATCCCAGCTCTCTCATTGGTTAGGCCTATATTTGTTTATTCACTCCTTAAGGGGCAAAAAAGAGAGTCCATATTTCTCCTAATGTGGATGCCGATTGACTTGGGGATGGATTGCACATGTTATGCCATCATTTTGGCACTGATTTAGGACTGAGATTTCTCAGTTTTTACAATCATTTCATGCTGTAATAAAAGCGGGCTGAAGCTATTACACATGCTTTGGGTTATGCCTATTGGTTCTGACCTATGTCTTGGATATATGCCATGAAGTGTTGATCTTCGGGGTACGACTTCGAGCTTGGATTTCATTCCGGATTCTTTTGGAAGAGCTTTGACATTACGCACTCATTGACATGGTTCACGCTTGACAGTGGTATATGCTTTGACAATTATGCTTCTTGGGTTTATGCATACCCGTTGCCTACGGCTTGATGCTCATGTCACGGTTGATTACCCTATGCATACGTTGAGCTTGAGTGCTCATTGAAGCTCCACCTGGGATGCATTTTGGATTATCTGGAGTAGTCTTGGATGTTACTTGGCTTGTCAGAGTTTGGATTGGGATGTATTTGATGTATTACATGCTTACGGATGCTACATACGGATGCTCTACCGCCTAAATGTTCGAGATGTACTATTGATATATTGTCTTGGGCTTATGTCATTGGCACTGTGTCTTGCCTTGGCTTGAGCTCGTACATACGACTTTTGTGCCAGTGGGAGCATTCTTGAATGCTTATCAGACATTGAGCAGGCGGTACTTTTATGCATTGAGCAGGCAGTACTTTTATCAGACACTTGAGACTTTGGGACTTCTTACCCTTTGGGATGATACATCATATGCCTTGGTTCACTATATGCTTATGAGATAAGTCTCAATTTTGGATCCGTATCTTTGTGAACTGACACCTACTTGTGTCAAGTTTTGGTAGTGGCAAGAACACTTTGCCCCGTTGACTGGGGGTGTGCCTACTCACTGGCAGATGTTTGTATGACATACTTGGGTGTTGGATTCATGCGTATCGACCGTCATATGCTTATGCTATGCCCGCATGATGCCAGCTTTGGTCTTGGCAGTATCTGATTGCCTTGGGATCCGATTTTGACACTATTAGCCCTCTTTTACTGAAATCTGAAATTTATTACAACAAGCATATATGTATGGACTGACATGGATTTTTCATGCTAAAACACTCTAAAATGATGTACTTTCACTAGTACTTGGTGGGTATCAGCTTTGTTCCACTTTCCTCACCATTTTTCCTCGATTTTGGTGATTTTTTTGTCATTTTCTGCAATAAACAGCAAGCAGTTTTGAACTGTCTACAGTCTTTCAGCCTGCATTATGGCGAGTTCCTCCACTGATCATGCTATTTTCAATATCACTAAGCTTGATGTACAAATTAATCTTATTGGAAGAGCCAGATTTGGCAGGTGTTGGTGCAGAAATCGCAGATCAAACCTTTGAGGTTAAGCAGGCATCCACCTGCAACTATGCCAGATGAGGAATGGCTTGAGCTTGATGAGTTATGCAAGTCCACCATTGTATTGTCTCTCACAGAACAAGTTCACTATAATGTCTTTGAGGAAGAACAAAGTGCATGGCAGTTGTGGGAAAATATCAAAAATCTCTATGACAAGAAAAGTCCAGCGAGTCAGATGTATTGGCTGAAGCAGCTTATGGATCTGCTCATGAAGAAGAATGTGACTATGTCTGCTCACTTGAGTCAGTTCCATGCTATACTCGAGAACTTGACTTCGCAGGACATCACTTTTGCAGAGGATGTCACTCCTCTTTTCTTGCTTGGTACTCTTAATGAGTTATGGGATGTATTCCGCATTGCATTATGTGCCTCTACTACTACCTTGAAATTATCTGATGTTGAGAGTGCTCTTCTGCAAGAAGAGGTTAACCGCAAGAATTTGGATGCCTCTCGTGTGTCTCATGCTATGACAGTTAGAGGCATGAATGATGGATATGGAAAGCATGGCAGTGGTAGTGGCCGTGGACGGGATTCTCAGAAATCTCGGTCCAAGTCTCGTGGGAAGTCACGTAGCAAATCTTGTGGCAGGAATGCAGATGTTACCTGTCTCACCATTGTGGGAAAAAGGGCCATATTAGGCCACAATGCCATGAATTGTGCAATGAAAGGCACAAAGATAAGGGGAAAGACAGTGCAAGATAAGTCTTCTGATCACAGCATAGTACCTGCAAAGTCCAGTGTTAAAATTGAAGATATCAATGTTATGCAGCCTAAGGATGTTGATGATGATGATTATATCCTAGAAGCTTCTTCTCGTGCTTCACAGATGACAGAGATACACTCTATGTATGCACAGTGTTGGCTCTTGGACTCAGGTGCATCCTTTCATGTGACACCTTACCGAGAGTGGTTTCATTCATACCGTACTATTTCGGGATCTGTGAGATTGGGTGATGACAACTCTCTTGATATTATGGGCATTGGTGATGTTAGGCTGCAGTTTCCTTCTAGCAGCAGTTTTGTTATGCAGGATGTACATCATGTACCTGCTTTGACACGCAGTCTCATGTCAGCTGGATAGCTTGATGATGCAGGATATCATGTATGTTTTGGAGACTCTACATGGAAGATCACTCGTGCCAGACTTGTGATTGCGAGAGGTGCCAAGGCTGGCAGTCTCTACCCCTTGATTGTATTAGCTTCTTCCCTTGATCATGTTTTGTCTGTGGGTTCTATTCCACATGTATCTCTTTGGCATGCCCGTTTGGGCCATATGTCTTTGAAGGGAATGAAAATGCTTTCTGGTTTGCAGTACTTATCGCCCCTTGATTATGCATGTTTTGATACATGTGAGCATTGTCTTTATGGCAGGCAGACTAGATCTACGCATAAGAAGTCTGGTAGGCCACGCATGAGTGAGCCCTTGGCATTGGTACATTCGGATGTCCGTGGGCCCATGCCTTGTCAGTCTATGGGTGGTGCAAAGTATTTTGTTACGTTCATAGATTATTTTTCACGGAAATCTTGGGCTTATCCCGTTAAGCTAAAATCCGATGTCTTGGCTGTGTTTGAGAGATGGCTTACATTGGTTGAGAACTAGTCTGGGTATAGGCTAAAATGCCTAAGGACAGATAATGGGGATGAGTATGTCTCACGTGCTTTTGAGCAGTTATGTGATGAGAGGGGTATTAAGCGTCAGCTGACCGCCCCCTACACCCCCCCAAAATGGTTTGGCTGAGGGGATGAATAGAACCATGCAGAAGCGTGTACGCAGTATGCTTAGCCATGCAGGCCTACCACAGAGCTTTTGGACTGAGGCAGTTAGTACAGTTGTGCATGTCATAAACAGATCGCCCTCTAGTGGTTTGGATTTCCAGGTTGCAGAGGAGGTATGGACTGGAAAACCTCCTTATGCGCATCTCCGTGTCTTTGGATGTGAGACATTTTGCCATATGCCCAGGGACAAGAGAAGTAAGCTAGATCCTAAGAGTGTCAAATGCATTTTCATTGGTTATGGGGATGCAGGCGAGATGGGTTACAGACTCTGGGATCCACAAGCGCGGAAAGTCGTCCGCAATCACGATGTAGTCTTCCATGAAGACAAGATGCATAGGCAGCCTGAGAGAGTTGTTGAGATCCGCAGGGTCATATTTCAGGAGGAGCCGAGAGCTCCTGCACAGCCAGTTGGACAGCCTACAGCTGCACTAGATGCTCATGGTCAGGGCATTGGACAGGCAACTGGGTAAGCAGCAAAGTCTGCCGTGAGACGCCGTGAGACGGTCTACTAGAGATAGGCGTCCACCAAATAGATTTCAACCCTCGATGCATTATGTCTTGGTTACAGATGCAGGAGAGCCTTTCATTTATGATGAGGCTATGCATAGGGGTGACAGTCACTCCTGGGAGAGGGCTATGCAGTCTGAGATAGACTCCCTGCATAAGAATGACACTTGGGATTTGGTTTCCTTGCCTACGGGCAAGAAGGCTTTGCCATGCAAGTGGGTGTATAAGCTAAAAAGTACCCTTGGACACCCCAAGCCGGCATACAAGGCTAGATTGGTAGCAAAGGGTTTTAAGCAGGAGCTTGGTGTGGACTTTAATGAGGTCTTTTCTCCTATGGTTAAGATGACCACCCTGCGCTTAGTCTTGGCTTTGGTTGCTCAGCTTGACTTGGATTTATACCAAATAGATGTCACGACAGCTTTCTTACATGGGGACTTGCATGATGAGATTTATATGGAGCAGCCTAAGGGCTTTGCAGAATCTGGCAGGAAGCATTGGGATGCCGTGAAGGGTATCATGAGGTATCTGAAGGGCGCTGCAGATATGTGCATATGCTATGGCAGCCAGGTACAGGAGTCGTGGGGTATACTGACTCTGATTTTGCAAGACATGCAGATAGTAGGAAGTCCACTTCCGGCTATGTATTCATCTATGCTGGAGGTGCTGTTTCTTGGATGTCCAAGGTGCAAAAATGCACTGCCCTTTCTACTACAGAGGCCGAGTATGTTGCAGCCACCATTGAGGCTTGCAAGGAGGCCATTTGGTTGGGTCGTTTGGTTGCTGACCTTGGTATTGATGCTATCCCTACACTACATTCGAATTCTATGAGTGCTATTCAGTTAGCCAAGAATCCGGTCTTCCATGCGAAGACAAAACACATTGAGGTGAGGTATCACTTCATACGTGGGGTCATTGAGGGCAAGTTTGTTGATCTTGTCAAGTCCTCGACTGACCAAAATCTTGCAGATCTGCTCAAAGCCTCTCTACAAAGCACTTTGCCTTCCTCAGGAGGTTTATGGGTGTGGGATGAGATGACGTCTTTCCTCATCTTGTTGTACATGTGTACATGTTGTACTGTCTTTTTCTTTTTCTTTTCACTCCTCACTAGGGCAGATTTGCCTTTAAGTGGGAGGTTGTTGGGGGTAAAGGCGCCTCTGCCTAGCTGCCCATGTATTACTACATTGACAGTCACCGCCACTACACACTGCATGTGGCAAGTGCCCATCATCGTCACTTTATTCTTTATTCTTTTAGTAACAATTTGAATAAAGGAAGGCCTGGTCACACATTGTGACTGTTGGAGTTCCCATTTCTAGTCTCTCCCTTTCTTGCTCTTGCTCTCTCGGCATAGCTCTCAAGTCCAACCTTTGATCCGTTGCTCCCTTTCATACCTCTGTAACTGACTAAAAATGTCTACAATACCTTGTAGGAATTCAAGAGAGCTAAAATATGGTCCCCTGTCTATTGTATGTCTATAACCACTTCTCCCATGGCACCATACATTGCTTCATCATACATACACACGGTCTACACCATAACATCACTGCTGAGCATGAAAATGAGCATTCCCATGACCGTGTCACTCACATATGAGCATCATACATGCAGTGTTTGTTGCATTCACTGTCATAAGTGCATACATGATTGCATGTGTATCTAAAGATATATTTTAGTATTGATTCTCAGTCATACATCATTGCAAGTACATCAGTGGTACATCACTATGCCATATACATCAATGGCATAATTCCAAGTACATCAATATATCATAGACATCAATGGCATCATCATGACATGCCAATTCTCACTATTCCCAAAATATCTTTGCACCTGCAAACAAGTTCGGGCTTCACTGAGAGGTGGGCAAAGTTCCCCCCGGGCCGCCAGGTTGTGCATCCCTTCAAGGTCTTTGATGGCAAGGGGGGGTCACCCCTCTTTTTCTTGCCACCTTGCCTGGCATCGGGCTTTTCCTCACCCATAATATACATGGCAGACATTTATTAATTAAACACCCAGCATGAGATGCATTCAAAAGTAGGAATTGAACCTTTTCATGAAATCCATGGAATGGAAAATTGGGGTCAAGGGTAGGGCTTACCAAGTAATGACTCACTACTATCTCACCTCATTTACAATGGATTTCAAATATTAGTTTATGCTCAAACAATCATCACAAGTCAAGAGATTAGGGTGAGGCAATCACTAAACAGTAGTGAAAATTTTCAGCATAGAATGGACCATTTTCAATGCAAGAAAGCCTAAGAAAGGACTGAGATTAAATTGGCAGCATGTGAGCATTGAAACCTTCAATAAAATGCATGATTGACTACTTGAATCTCTCCCAACAATAGGCTTTTTTTGGCTCAACAATAGGATGGAAATAAAAGAGAGTTCAAGAGTCAATTACCTCTTTGATAATGAGGAAGGGCTGAGAATTTGTGGCCAATGTCCCAAGGTTTCTCTCCAATGATCCAATTAGCTTCATGATGACAAAGCTTCAGCCAAGAATTGAGTCTTCAAGCTTGATTCTTCAACAGGAGAAGGAGGGGTTGAGCTTCAGTAGCTCCATGCATGCTTTGAAGGCCATAGAAGAAGAATCTCCCAAATTTTGACCCCATAATGCCTTCCCGTGCTCCAAACCTCTTCCAAATCGGTAGGCAAGCTCCATTGATGGCAAAGAGCTGCTACCACTTACCAGAACGAAGCCAAAAACAAATCAAAGCATTGGAATAGCTTTAATGCCACCAGCACCTCAGTACTACCCTTGCAGCAGCAAGCCCCCTCTATCTTCAATGCTAACCCTTTCAGTATAGAACATTGCAACTCACTTCCAACAACATGCCATTTCTCCTATGGAAGTTCGGCTATGTAAATTCCCAAAGTTGGAATACCATAACAACTGGCATGTCCACAATGACCATTGCTCCATTGAATGGGCACTAAACTCTTATTGGAAGTGATCAGCAACACAAAGATATTCTTAGGCATTGGTTAACCAATGCTTCTACAATCCCAAGTTAATAAAGTCATAATCAAGTGGATTGGTTAAGAAGATTGGGTTTGTAATACATAGAACTTGCTAAATCAAGACAGGTTGCAAATAATAAAGATCTGTACTAGAACTCTAGTTGGAATCTTCATCTCCATCAGGATCAAGGTGATGGGGGTAAGTCTGGTAGCAACACCCTCTATGACAAGAGGACAAAATGTTGTTTGCCTGTTTTATGGATGCAAGAGGTGCAAAAGTAGAGAGTCCTAGAGATCTTCTTTAGTGCATTATAGTACTCAATTCAATAGAGGTCACATGTTTAACAGGAATAACAGTCTAAACTATTGATGATGCTATCCATGTTGCATATCTGGCTCCAAGTGCCCTTGATACTATAGGTGTTGGTGACATGTTTACTACTGCAGCTCTCACATGGGACAGCACTATCTTCCACGAGAATTCCAAAGATATAGCCGTGCTCCTGAGCTTCGAAATTGAGGAGTGCGATGATGATGATGATGTGAAAAGTAGTGGACATTCACCATATGAGTTGTCTATAGAGGAAAGCTTCAATGACATAGAAGGGTCTAAAGCCAACAAGAGGAAGGGTCAGAAGTGGAACTGGACAAAGGATGCTGCCGAGATAGGAGTCACATCAAGTGAAGGGAACTGCAAAGGAAGCCATAGCCACAAGAGTAGGCACGGGCAGAAGATCAAGGAAACAATAAAAGCGCTTAAGAGGATAGTCCCTAGTGATGCCACTGTAGACGCAGCCTTGGTTGGACAAAACCATCCACTATGTGAAAACCTTACGCGATCGAGTGCACCAATTGGAGGCTAGTATGCTACCTTCTACAAGAGCTTGAACAAGGACTGGGAAGGGCAGCTTGCACTATAGGGCACTTCTCGGTGGAAGGCCAGCTAGAATTCAAGGCAGTGCTATTTGTACCTAAGAGAGTTCCATTTGATCTATGTATCTAGGATTCATCAAGGGGGTGGTTGACTCAAGGACCTGCTCCTGAACATATCCTGTGAGCTGCAACTTTGGGTCTTCAAGATCCATGCTAAGCTCTTCCTCAATGTTATGAGAAAAGGTTTGATCCTTATTTCTGTCGGCCTATTATTGCTGGATTGGAGAAGATGGGAGGAAGAATGGGCCAATATCTTCCATGGAAGCTTGGCAGGAGCTTGAGGATGAAGAGAGAGAAGCCTGTTTCTGAAAAGTAACCAGGATTTTTCCTCTTCTACTCCATTTACCACTGTCATATCTTCAAAATTGGCCAAAAATGACCCACGAGCTGCTAAATCTGGTCTTCCAGCCTCCAAACTTGGTCCAAGACTCCATTAATGCTCCAGACCTACAGTCCTTGTGGTCCAAAATTCTTGATAACTACATTGCTGCTCCATGTCATGTCTGTACATGTGTACCTGTGGCTCTTAAATCTGTGTGACTAGAAGAAAGATAATTGAATGGAATGTTGGCCAATTGGATCAAGAACCTATGGATCTGATACCACTTGTCAAGAAGAGGACAAGAGAGAGAGAAGAAGGAGAGAGTGTGTGTGTGTGTGTGAAGAAGAGAGAGAAAGACTATAGGAAGAGAGAGAAATAGAGTGATGAGGAGTGAGAAAGACTAGAAAAGGAGAGAGAAAGACAGGAAGAGAGAGGAAGAAGCCATGAAAGCTTGAAGAGAGAGGTGAAGATGAAAGTATACTTGTATTATTATCTTATGGTGAAAAATCAAGTCCCTAACACCTTATATACTAGCCAGTGTAGCTAGGATTTTCCCATTATTAAATCCCCCTCTCTTACACTTTTTGATATGTTTAATAGGGTCAACTCAACAAGTTTCAATCTATATTGATGGTGACATAAGCAAAAGAAATGATATTGTTTCTTTGAACTCAAAATATGTGTAGATCCTCAAGGATAAAAGGAGAGAAGTAAATGACTCCATTCTTCTTGTTGGATTGAGGTATAAGATATTTAAATTTGTTTGTTTTTTAAAATGATATTTTTCTAGCAATAATATTTCTCTTATATGCTCACTGTTTTACTACTTTTATGAGGTGTATGATGCATGAACCTCCTTTTGATATATAGTAAAAGGTTGAGATTCTTGATTCTTTAATCTCCCATTATATGAGACTAAGTGAGCTTTGAGCATTGGCTCAATAGAATTGATTTTGATACCTTAAAGCTTGTTATGATTTTGTACCATGAAAAGTAAGTTGTTTGGTATTTCTTCTAGTTTTGAAAGAGTTTATTATACTAAATTGTTTGCCTATGATTATTTCTAGATCTCATTGGAGCTTGATTGCCATACACTATGTAGATAAGCAACGTTTTTTTATCAATTCTTTGAAAGGAATACATAGAAATGCTAAGACATAAGTTGAATTATCTAAAGGCTCCTTGATTGTTTGAACCTTTATTTGTTTGAATTACTCTAAATTTTATTATATTTTGATATAGAATTGTAAAAAGATTTATTGAAGTTCTAAACAAAAGCATCGTATGCATTCTCATCTACTTGTACAATAGATTATAGACAAGGTATGATAAGTTTTCTATCAAATATATCAAGATACTTGATTTCATAAACTACCATAAATAAGATGTAAATTTTTACTTTTTATTGTTATTTGCGGATCCCTCATCAAGATGATAGTCATTATTGTGGTTGGAGGATAATTATAAATTCTAGGAGATTAGTCAAGCTTATTCGACATCTTAATGATGACAAATTTATAAAGGTAATGTTGAATATGTCTAATTTTAAGATATTGTTTCACTCAAAAGATAGTGTATTGCAAATATAGCACTGAACTAACATTCTTTTCTTTCAACTACGTGATGATTTTTCAATGATTATTATAACAATGAGTATGTTTGGTATGTACAAGCAAATATTTTCAAGTACATACTTATCAATTACATACAACAAGAACAAGGAGACAAGGCGGGCACAAATAAGAAGGGGATACTCATTTCTTTTTACTTTTTTTTTTCCAATCAAACCATGCATAACATCAATAATAGACTTGATGGGCTATCATTTCTCAAGATTAGAAAAATATATATATACAAATAAAAATAAAATTTATCATAATAAAACCTAATACTAAGTTAGAAAAGTATTAAGAATGAAATACTTATAATTCGATCTATGCAATGGAGGACTTAAAGCTCCAAGCTCCAAATGTAACTCTCTATGCATAAATATATGTTGTACTAAAACCTCTTATATGTTTTTTTTGTTTGCTCCAAGCTTGAAACCTTTGATCTTACATTTTCTAACTAGAGATTTAGGAGCTCTCACATCTTTGTCTTTTCTTACATTTTACTTGTTGCATGGTAATCTAATTACCTTTGCTACTAATAGAAGCAATGAGAGGGAAGTTTTAGAGCCCATTTTGAAGCGAAAAAGTGGCCCGAGATGCGTAAAAGACCAATTTTTCATGCAAAATGAAACGGTTGCGGATCAATGAGCTAGAGTTTTCATAGATGGACTTCAATGCCAAGAACCCAACACAAGTCTCAGTTCGTCGATTGGAATCCGTTTGACCCCTCATTTAATCCCTGCAAGGTTTAGTATTATAAAGCAGTTATGTGATCTAGGAGCTGAAAAGTGTATGATAGAGGCCAACTTTATAGATTTTGACCTCAGAAAACCGGCCATCCAATCCATTCACGAATCAAAGTTCGTTTAGGCCTTCGTTGGGCAAAAACCCACTTTGCATAGTGTGAAACCGAGAGGGTGGAACCTATTTTCTTAAAAGTTAAAGCATTGAGGAATGAAAAGTCATCAAAAATGAAAACGTGGGGGGAGGGGGGGGACACCATTTTTTCGGCACCTCCAAATCTGATTTAAAAATGGCATTTTCATCCCAATGGAAACACAAGGAATGAAGAGGGCACTAAGATACTGATTTTCTTTGCCATCCATCACTCTAATCTATTTAGGAATTAATGTGTTCAATCAAAAGATCTGATTTTGGTATTTCTCTTTCTTCTCTCCTCTTGTTGTGTTTCCATGGGTCCAATATATGAGAGAAGAGAGTGGATTGAGATGAAAGATTTTGATCATGCGATGATGCAGGAGCGCAAAGGAGCATAGATCGAGGTTGGAAGGATCATCAGCCATTGTTGGAAAGTTTCAACGGGCCTCTAATTATAAGATATGTACGTGATAAGGCATAATTTAATGAGTAAGTCGTAGATTTCATTGTTTTATGATAAATTTTAGTTAAAAATAGTTAGAAATTATTATATTTGGTTTCCAATGCTGTAAATTATCTAGAATGTTAAAGTAATCAAGAAAAATGATTCATATAATAATTTTATGCTAAACACACAAAACCCGCAACATTGCAGTTTAAGAAAAATTATCTGTTCGTGGGGTTTTGTCATGCGTATGTTGTTCCTATGGGTTGAAATATGATATAAAAATCATTCTCAGTAAGATCAATAAATCTAAACTAGTAAATCAAAAAATATCAGTAATTATCAATAAATAAATAGTAAAAAATAAAAATAGATTTTTTGCATCCAAAAAATAGGAAAATTTGAGATTTGTGTTCGTGAATGTATGGTAGAGCTGAGGCATGAGGTTTAATCTCAATTCGGCCCTATCTCTACATTAAAGTGGGTTTTTATTGCTTTGGTGAAAGAAAAATACATGAAAAATATTCCTAAACCTACCACCAAATTCACAACTTTAACCCGTAGGGAGAAGGGGGATATTAAGTGCTTAAAGTACGCTGAATTCTAATGTTTTTATGATGCATGGCATATAGAGTATGTTGTTTTCTAAAGTTAAAAGGGTCTAGTAGCACGAGAATGTTCAATACTAGCCCTAAGCAATGCAGCAATCTCGATTAGAAGAAAGGCATGAAAAGAATTTTTCTTGTACTTTCACCATATTGGTTGTTAATGAATAAACTTGTTTGAGCATGTTAGTCATACACAATTGCATTGCATGCACCATATGGTATCATCCTGGATACATAGCAATTATTTTCATGCATGATAACCTACGTTGAGAGTGTGAGGTACCCTAACCTATAGGGTTAGAGGTTCGATTCCTTAGGGCATATTCAGTGAGGACTATCTATATCTCCTAGATCAATTCATCAAAAGAGTGGAGCTTGTTTTGAATGTATTCTATGTTTTCATGGTGCATCTTGGGGCCAATCCCCGAGGTGTAGGAGAGCCGTAGTGGAGCTACGGTAATCAGTTGAGGGGTGTTCCCTTTGTATGTGCTTACATGGTGTATTACACCGATATGTTTAGGAACTCCCTGTGAGGAGTGTTGGGAAGGATTATCCGTTGCATTACAAATCGTACAAACACAAAGTTATGTATCAAAGGTTAGGGTGGTATACCCCTTAGTAGACGCTCCTGACCGCGAGGCCATGTGGGGTAGTTTGAGGTATGTAGTAGAGGCCCAGCTAGTGCCATAGAGCCAGTGTCGGGCTCGTTTTAGGTCCCGACAAGGAATCCATCTTCCATATGTTTGGAATGAATTAAACACAAAAATGGATGTGATTTTAGAGCTTGGGTCCCTCGTTGAAGGCCAAATTTTTGTATCCATGTCAAAGAGAGAGGAGAGAGAGAAACAAGCTACACCGAGGAAGAAAAGAGACGAGAATAGCAAATGAAGGGAGGAAAAAAAGATGAACACTACACTTTTTGGTAATTTAAATTAAGTTTCAATTGTCGTTATCATATAATCATATATTTTATTAATGCAAAGTGGCCAAGACCTTATGTTATTAATGTAATGGATGTCATAATCACAATTACGAGATGATGAAAATAGGTATTCATAATAAAATTTCATAGTAATATTATATCCATGTCTATTTATAAAATTATTTTTTAATTTTTTTAAATAGAACTTCCATTATAGAGACTTTTCTCTCATTGGTCTAGAGTACTCTCTCTCTCTCTCTCTCCCTCCCTCCCTCCCTCCCTCCCTCCCTCCCTCCCTCCCTCTCTCTCTCTCTCTCTCTCTCTCTCTCTCTCTCTCTCTCTCTCTCTCTCTCTCTCTCTCTCTCTCTCTCTCTCTCTCTCTCTCTCTCTCTCTCTCTCTCTCTCTCTCTCTCTCTCTCTCTCTCTCTCTCTCTCTCTCTCTCCATCCTAAAAGGCATATTCAAGACCTCAAAACTCCCCTAATGATTGCTTCAGAATGCTTTAGGACTTATTGCATGTACATGTCTTTGGTAACACTTTTGACTTCTTGTTAGTTACTCTTTATTTTTCTTCTCCATCTATAGGTTGTGATTGAAAAATCAAGTAGGTCATTCTTACTTGCAACAATGGAATGACTATTGAGTAGTTGTAAAGGAACCATTTCCAAACTTACAAGTATAATAATGTTAGATTTAATACTCTTACTTTTATCAAAAAGGAAGTAAATAGAATGGACAATATATTCCATGCAACCATCTCAAGCTTGAAGAAAACCTGGAGTTAAGGAGATTAGGATAGCCTTGATATTGATTGGATAGCCTAAACTCTATGAGATTCTACTTTTGTTTTGTGAGTTGAGTATGCACAACCAAGTTGCACAAATGCTATCATAGGACCAAACCCTTAATCCCCTTGTTTCATCAAACTATCTTTCTTATTTCCACTCCCTTCATTCAAAAGCTCTAGCAAGATAAACACTACATTAGCAAAGATGGAAAAAAACACCATGTTTAGGGGCCCAGGTGACTCAAGACTTGAGAAAGGAACACCTTAACCTTGACCCCATAAAATGTCCCATCTCAATAGGTTCCTATGCATAAGAAGTGTCATGTCCATCTTGAACATTGACTTGTAGTATGGGATTCTATTATTCGATAGTATTGGTTTGCTAACTTAAAAATTTTATTTTTTACTAGTAATATATTATCCTTGTAATGAGATTTAAGACGGAATAGTTGTAGGAGGATCTTCTTTTAACACCCCTTACAAAGGGAGGTTTCATATGATCTTCGAATAAATTGTTCTGTTGAGCCTTGTAATTCAAAAGCAAAGGCTAAGGTTAAAGAAAACCTAAGACCTTGTCAAAGTAAGAATTTAATGAATGAGTTAAGTTCCAAAGAAAGCTTTTTGCCAAATCAAGAATACCTTAAGGACCCAAGGATTTAATTCCCTTTTGAGGGGGATAACTTAAATCTTGCATCAAGTTCATGACAATTTGGATAAGTTGAGTGGAACCTCCTACTAGAGGGTATAGCATCTAGATGTGTTCTTATGTATAAGTTATGTTGTAACTTTTACTAGATGTATTAGAGGAAGGATTTTTTACTTGATTGTGTATTCTTAGTTATGCTATAGAAACACAAGTTAATTCTAGAGATAGGTACTAAAACTCCCCCAAGGTTAGCCCACTAAGCTCTTCACTAAGGAGTTGTTCATCTACATTAGATGCTAGGATTAGCACTAGATGTGAGAGGTCTCTCATTAGAGACTTATTATTTAGGAGGAACTAAGGATTCAGGGAGGCTCTAGCCATAATACCTCAAGTGCATTAGGAATAGTTGAACCCCATCTAAGCCCAAGATAGGTCTCTTAGAAGGCCTCAATATAAGTAGTTAAGGGTAAATTTTGTGATTTTGTTTTCAAGAAAAGTCTTTTTGTGGACTAGAAGTTGATGGAATAAAGAAAAGATTGTAAAATTATTTTAAAATAAATATTTCTAATTTTTCAAGATTATTTTCTCACTTGTATTTGTGTTTGTGCTAAAATTACTTATCTTGATTAGCCACCGAGAGGTTTCCCACAAAAGAAGTGTTAGGAACCTCTAAGAAGAGCCATCTTAGAGTGTCATCTCATATCCTGACTTAGTATTTTTTAGGGGTCTTGAGTGAAACTTTACCCTATGGTATGGATAGAGGGGTTGACACACTTAACTCCCCCTTGTTTCTATTTCTCCCTAAACCAAGTGTGATACATGTCTACTTCAGTTTGGGTTATCTCACCTAACCAACTACCCAATCCTTGTGAAAATGAGGTAGAGATTTCCTTACAAGAATAGACTCAATTGATCCTAGTCCACAAAGTTTGGATATTCTATGGAAGTTTTGAATGGAGTCATCATAATTGCATTGAACTACTCTTCAAATTGTGTTCTCACTATAAAAGAGTGTCTTCATACATAAGGGGGTATCTATGTCACTATGTTGTGACTTTTGTGCTCGTGCAAGTGTAACTAGGAGATGAGTTGAACCCTAAGCAGGCTTGAAGTGTTGTTTCACACTTGAGGACCTAGTTAGTATTAGGGAAAAGTGTGGTGCAAAACTAAAGGAGATAAGTATACAAATGTTCTTGGAATGTCCTACCCTTAAGGTGCCCTAAGTTAGTGAAGTGGGGAAGGGCTAGGGGTTTCGACCTCCTAGATGTTGTAATTATATGTAGCCCTCTTTTTTTTCTTTTTTTTTTCTCTTTTTCCTTTTTCCTTTTTTTTTGGAAATCAAGATGTGAAAGTAAATGAGGACTTCATTTGGGCTCTTTCTAATTTGTGTGCGGTGGTCAAGATAGTAGATGCAACAACCTTTCTAGGCATGCTTTGCTCATCATATAGGTCATTAGTGTGGACCTTACTACCAAGGGTGTCATTGGGGAGAAAAGGGTGGCTATAACTAATGAACAAGCTGATATTCATGGCTTTTAGTAGCTAAAAATAGTATCTCAATAGTAGTGTAGCATAAAGGAGTGATCTCACCATGGCATACTTGACTATTCCTACATTCACATTGAAGAATAATGGGTGGAAACCCTCCTCTTTTGCCACCTTCTTCTATTAGTTGAAAAAGAAATATTAAATAATTACACATTATAATGAAAGTGAGGTCTAGGAAAGAAGAGAAATCCTCCATGAATCATTTAAAGGAAGGGATCAAGTCCTTCTCTCAAAACTTAAGGATGTCATCTAGCCTTTCCACATTGACATTGTATATCAAAGGGAAATTGTGCATGATATGCCTTATAGAGTTGTAGTCCACTCCATGTCACCTACGATAAGGCATATAAGTGGAGTTTCCTTGTTTGGATGGTAGTGAGCTACAAAAAGCCACCTATGCTTCCAAATTGTCATCCAATATATTCCTTCTCTAGGTAGGCTAAAACTCATAATCCTTCACAATTCATGGCATCTCAAATACCTTTTCATGCGAATAATATGCTAATTTGTGTTGCCACAATACAAGGTCCTGAATTTTTTGCTCCAGTCATTTTTTCCCTAGCCTTAGTGACATCTAAATTACCTTTTGAAAATTGTCAAAGGAAGTACCTTTTTGAGCCCACGCAGAAAGTTAAAAGCAAATTGCATAGGCAATTCTTGAGCCCACATTGTTCCCAAGTGATGAGCTCTCTATCCTAACTGATCAATAAATAAGTACTCCCCTCTCTACAAAAAGGGTATGGCTAGCACTAGCTAAGTAGTGGCAATGAGCTTCCTTCTACTTTTTTCCACCCATTCTCTTCTTCTCTATATGGCTTCCATAATCTTTCCTAGATGGGTGAGTACCCTTTCTATTTCTATGGTAGATTATTCTAGTTGTGGGGATGTTGACTTTTCATGTTCTTCTTGTTTCCAATCACCTTCAAGTGTAAGAGATGATGATGATGGTGCTTCCATGGTTTGGGCGGGTTCTTTAATGATGGCTATCCCAATCATCTGAAGTTCTTTTGTGAAGAGTCCAATTTCCCTAAGCCTTTGTTCCTCCCTTCTCATATTGTACTCTCACTAGGGAACTACACCTTTAGACTATGTTGGATTGCTTGCCTAGTGAGTTGCAGCTCTTCTTGAGATTGTCCATCATGTTGTCCTCACAAGGCTTCCATACCTCAAGTAATGTGTTAATGAATCCTTGTTGTTGAACCTGCATCACTGCTTTAATTTCCTTAGCTCTTTCTACTAACAGGCTTCTTTCACATTCTACTTGCACTAAACAGGTGGCCATGTTTTGCAATGCATCCATGTTCTTTTCTTTTCACTAACTTACCTTTTTCTTTGCTATCCCTAGTCCTTGTTTTTGCCATTTAGCAAGGATTTCTAACATGGTTTGTTGTTCTCGCTAGGTTTGGACAAGGACGTTCCTTTTTTGCACATTATAATCTAATTGCTTTTGGAGTTGGGCATAATTATATGCAAATTTTTCTATCTCGTTTTCCAATTCTACTAGCTACCATGTCTTCTATTGGGCCTCCTCTTTGTCTTACTTTGCCTCCTCCATCTCCCTTATTTGTTGTTCCTAAACTTGCTTCATCTCCTCTAATTCTTCTTCTAACTTAGCTTTGTCTTTCATGGCTTGGGCATACTGGCCTTCGAGCTACACATAGTTTTCTCTTTCTACTTCACATTGTTCCTACAACTCTTCACATCCATTTTTCTTGTCATTATCTTCCATAACCATAGCTAGTTCTCTCTTTAAACTAAAAATCTCTCTCGTTTTCTGTTGTCGGTATGTGGCATGGGCTCTCTTTTCCTTCTCTAAATCTACTAAGGTCGACTTCCTATCCTCATCTAGTTGATCCATTTGCTCTTTTAACTCTTTAAAACCTTGCATTGGGCTTAGGACTGTCATGGGTCAAAGGTCAAGACCCTTGTACCCTTGGCATTTTAGGTGCTTTCTAACCAAACTTTGCATTTTTAACAACTGCCAACTATTTAATACTAGTAGCAATGGATTCTTTTGAGCTTGCCTATGATAGAGTGGCAACTTGAGTAATAGCAAGCTGATAGACCATGCTATCCAATCTACTTCTAGCCAAATTGTTTGCTATGGGGGTTGGCATGGGTGATACAATGGCTATAAGTGAAGGGGAAGGCATTTCTAGTGGATTTTTACATTTTCCCAAGATGATTGGTAGCCTAGTTGTAGGTCATGTTACACTAGTGCTTGTCCATAAAGACCCTCCCAAGATGAGACCCATTACAGCCATCTTTTCTAATCTTGAGGGTTGCTCTAATGATTTCTAATCACTAGGGCTATATCTTCCTACTCTTGCTTTCTAAGGTGCTCCTCCTCCTCCTCATGTTTTTCCCTTCATTCATCTTTCTCCCTTTTGGAGGCTTCTTTTGCCTTTTCAAGTTCTTTCTCCTCTCAGTCATGCCCTTCTCTTGTTAGTTTAACACCTCAATAATAAATGTTTTCCCTTATTTTCTTTTGATGAATATGAGTTGTGGCTTATGTTGCTATTGATGGGTTTCTAGCCTCCTATATTGTGGATCTTGGAATCTCTTACTCCTCAACTCAAGTGGTTACTCTAGTGCCATTGCTTGAGCCTAAATATCTCCTATTATGGGTTCTAGATAAGTTGCTTCTTGTTCTCCAATTGAGCTTATCATGGGGGTTTCAATTGCATCTCTTTTACTAGGTGGATTCTTGGTTTGGAGCTTGTGTCATGTGGTAGCAAGCCTTCTCATAGTTTCCTTTACCTCCATTTTCAATCTCCTAATTTCCTATTCCTATTACTCCCTTGAGGGTCCATGCTCTAGAGTTTTAGTGTAGGTGTATGACACCTTTTGTATTGCTTTGCCTAGAGGTTTATGTGCTAATGGTTTTGCTCTTGGATGTGATTCCTTAGTGACTTCTTGTGTGATGGATATTAGTATTCCATCAAATCCCACCAGAGTGGCATTGGTTCTTGCCTTCTTCCTTTCTACCTCTCTACTTTGCTACTCACATGGATCCCGATTTCAAACTCTTGTGCACCAAAGCTCCTTGCACATGTTGTAAGTCTTAGTCTCACTCACCTACTTCTTGTAATCCTTCTATGATCCCTTCAAATACACCCTATTCCAAAAGTGCAAGCCCAAAAACCAAACACAAAAGCGAACACTAAATGCAAAAGCATAGAGCTCAAATCCAAATCCGGAGAGATCAAAAGAAAAGCAACTGCAAGTTTTCCTCAAGCTTGCAAACCCCCTACTTATGATTTTTTTGTCTATTGATTATAGAGATCAAAGTTTTTTTTTCTTCCAAGCATTTGAACCTTAATCTACCTTCTTACAACAATTTGAATCTACCTTAATCTTTAACACATCTACCTTCCTACAATAATTTGCATCTACCTTACGACTTCAACAAAAATCCAAATACATCCAATGAATCAATTGGCTCTCAAAACTAACTGACTTACACTAATCCATGCAATGTTTTAGAGTAGACACTCCTATTTTTTTGCTCAGCATAGAGTGCATGTGCCTAGTTATACTCAAATCTGTGGTCCCAACATAATGGAACCAAAATGTCATTGCTCTCATGAGCTAGGCCATCGGGCTTGCAGATCGCTTATTGTTTCAAATGTTTTGAGCAATGTGGCTATAGCTACACTCTCACCTAGCTATTGCAACTCTCTAAACAATTATTACCTATATAACTAATAACCTACTCTCATTTTTACGTTTTGACTCTTCGACCACTTCTCCTATTTCAAACACCCCTTACACTTTGCCACTTACACCCCCCCCCAACCAATGGATGATGGTTTTACTAATGTCCTTGAATTTCTCCAAACCACAAAGTCCACAGGGAGATCAAACATGTATCAAGTCTTTTCTCCCAATATCAATTATTATGACACCATCTTGTGACATGCTCCAAGCTTACAATAACCTCTCCACTACATGAATAACTACCTTCGATAGTGTGTTTTGATCTTTCAAGATTTCAATTAGGTTTGGATATCCTACAACCTCTTTAAGTACAACAATGACAAACAAGCATTTCATAAATGGCTAAGTCATTTTTGTGATAATCTTGCACATGCCTTCTTCAAGTGGCTTACCCTTTTCAAGGCTAAGATATACAAATATGATCAACATGGCACTAACTTCCTCTCCTAGATAACCACCTTTGTTTCGTTGCTCAATGAAGGTAAGGGTCCCCCTCTTGTTATAGAAGTGTTGAAAACCAAGTGGAAGGATTGCTAAAATATATCTCTAATCCTAATCCCTTACCAGTTGATGAGGCAAAAGAAGGAGTTGAGATGCAAATGAACAAAAAACTCTAGATCTTATGGTTAACACTAGTGGCTACTACAAACATTAGCTTAGGAGTAGCTTGGGTGGAGAAGAGGACAAGCCAACCATGAGTTTGTTTATCTGATCCATGATGTGGAGAAATTTTTAAGAGTGAGGGATGATGATGCATTGTCAATGCTAGCAATTACCAATGAATTTGCCCTTGTGTTAGAGCACTTGCTTACAGCCAAGAATATAGCAATCCATAGCTTGGTATGGTAGGTGAAGTACCCTTGCAAGATACAAAGCAACAAGTCCCCCCACCCCCCATCTATGAGTCTACATTCAATCTAGACTTTGTTTTAGTTCGCACACTAGTATGAGCTAATCAATCTCAAGATGAATCAAGTTAGCTCATAATAGCATTCATTCATCTTGAGATTTTGTTTTAGTGCACATTATTATGAGATAACTTCTTGTAAATTAGGTTGTGCTCAATATTGAGGATTTAGCAAGTCATTAGAAGGGTCAATAAGCTAATCCTGACTTGTGATATTCCCATGTTGCATGTCTCATTCACCCTAGACATATGGAACCACCTCTCAATTTTGAAGGCCTTGTCAAAGGTACTCTATGCTTGCACCATCACTTTGAACGTGCACAAGATTATTATTGTAAAGAAGGAGCTAGTGAAGCACATATTTAACACATGCCTATGTGAGAGCATAGTGTAAGTTGTGGGTATTGGAGGGCCATAGAAGGCCACATAGTAGAGTGCTAGGACTGATTTGCTACTCCAATCCAAGAAGTGATGCAAGCAGACCCATGAAAAAAATCAAGCGCTTACAGATTAAATGAATTTTGTATCATTGCCAAGATATCATATGAGTCTTGGAAAAAGCACCCTTGTAATCCACTTATTAATATAAATACATTTTTGTGCAATCTCTCTGTGTTGTACATATTTGTATTTATTTATGTTTAAGATGAGCATAATATTAAAGATTTTGACAAAGAAATGTTACATGTTAGGCATATTAACCATGTCAATGGCGAGAGATGAGATGAGAAAAATAAATTACAAAATTAAATTCAGCAAAATGTTTTTTACAGTGCTTAGATAGCTTGGGAATGCTCCAAAAACCATAAAATGACCCAAAAAAGCCCATGAGTCCTCCAATCTTGCTCGCCCACTTTGATGTATGAGCAAGTAGGACGATGTTTTTGTCTTGCCCGCTCACACCCCATGATGATCAGGTAAGCTTGAAGGGATCTTGGGATCTTTTTTTTTATTAACATTCTTAAGCTATATGAGCACTCTAAATAACATTTTTCTAACTTTAATCTTTTTTTGCACCTATACTTCATTGCTTCAATGGGTGTATGCTTGGTTGTTGTGACCAACCAAGAAGAAGATCTAGAAAATTGCTTTAAAAATTGAAAACATTGATTGAGATTGAATGGGAACACATTGAGCCACTTCCATAATTAAGTTCCTGACATACTTATCCTCAATATATTCCATTCACATTCTCCTTTAATATACCAAATTAAAATTAATAATTGCACCATGATAAGAAAATACAAAAAGAGACATTTGATCTTGAATTAAAAGCAAAGGTGTTTCATTACATGTCAAAATAAACAAAGCATATTGCATTGCAGTGGGCATCTACAAAAATTATAAGCTCTTAGTATACCTTGTTTTTTTCCCCCCTTAACCTTATGGCTAATTGTATGTCTCTCGGCATGATAATAATCCACTTGGCATAGATTGTGTACAAGTATGCATCCTCAAAAAGGCCAACAAGATAAGCTTCAAAGGCTTCATGGATAGCCTCTAGTGCTGGTCTTTGCATGCAAAATCGGTCTCCATAAAACCAAAGAATTTCCTTCACTGTACATAGAAAGGGCACTTTTCTTATTTATAGCTATATGCTCTTCTAGTGCTTGCATATTTTCCTAAGGGCTTCCAAGTGATAATTCTTTTTCCTCTTTAGCCTTTGCTCCAAGCTTCATCTGGCTAGACCTTTATGCTTGTCGATCCTACACTTATTGAGGCTGAAATTGGGGCTCAAGTTTGGGTTGCTCAGTTGGGTTTGGTTGTGAAGCAAGGATGAGGGCTAGTCGAGGAGCAAGAGGAGAAAGTACTCTAGGTCACTTGGTTTATAGCTAAGCTCTATTTATATGAAACTCACTACAAAAAGTTTAAGGATTTTTTACATGTGTGTCCATTTTGACCCTTCTCTTTACCTTGTTATGTGCCATGTTACATGTGTATTCAACACAATATATATGTTTCACCACCTTTCTTTGTTACTTGCTTGAATTTTCTACCTCGGAGATTTAGCATAGCCTTTACGTTCTTTAACGTGATGGAGCAACCAAAGGTACATATGCAAAACCAGTTGAACATTTTATAAGGTAGCTACTCTTGGCACAACCACCTCTATGGAAAGTATTCTTGAAATATCCACCATGAGTCTAATAGTGAATTCTTATACCTTGGGTGTTCCACATTTCCAAAGATTCATACTTCTCCAAAAAATATGGCCCATGAGGATACAATATATACTGCAAAAGCATGGGTCATTGACATTAGATCTGGAATACCAAATTGTATAAATTGAAAAGAGCACTTAAGTACTTAAGTAAAAAAACTACCATATAGTGAGTGATGTCAGTTTCTCCCCATCCATTGGCAACTAACTTTATAAAATCATACATTACTTTACTAAATTCATCTTGACTGGAATGATCTACTGACAGAATAAGCATTCTACACACTAGCTTATCAAGAATGCCAAACTTTGGTACGAGCATTCTTAAGATTGGGATCTCTTTCCAAATCTATACTATTACATTTGTACAAATCTTTCCACAACTCACGCTTTAACTTCAATGCTTCCTAGAGTCATGTTGCTCAAGAATCCCTTTGCATTCATCCCACTTTCATTGATATTTTCCATGCTATATCATAAGTTAGGCCTTATGTTTTGTGGTCCTTTTGAATTTGAACCTTGCCTTCATGTTCATGTAATGAATTTAATGGCTCCTCAATTTTCTCAATAACCACTTTGCATTTGGAGGGAGACTTCCCTATGTATACATAATTGACGTGCAACTTTAATAGCTTGTCAAATAAACACATGAGGCAATACTAATTGCAAAAATGGTCATTTTCACTGTTAATTGAAATGTGGATTTCCAATTATTGTCAAGATGTGACCTATTCAGTGGTGCCTTCTTTGACTACTTCCAATAGGAGCTTCTCATCACCTACTTGCCTAGAAATTAATCCAAATATGGAACACATTGGAATATCTAGGAGAGAACATTGTGGATCTCCTTGGATACTTTAGGTATTCATAGCCACTAAGTTTCCTTTTCCACGTGCACACCAAATGGAGGGATGAGTGTGACTCTTTCGCATAGGCCATTGCATAGTTTATCAATGCAAGAGTCACTCTCTCAAACTTGCGTCCCTTCATCGAGCTCAATAACAAAATCTAATGTTAAAACAATATAGCAAGTATAGTTGGCACAAACTTACTAGAAATAAGTGTATCATATTAAATCCTCAATGTTATATTACAACAAGTCAATACCTTCTGTACATTGCACCTTGCAGAAACAAGCCATGGCACATTGCAATTTAACCAAATCCATAAAAATATTATTGAACTCAACATTTTCATGAGAAATTATCTTTTTTGATTTCATCCCTTCCACTTTCATTTTCTCATTGATAAAAAATGTTGTCATATTGAGTCAACAACAGATATATTTTGTGCTTATCATATTATAGCTCTAAAAGAAAATGGACGAGAAAATCATATGCTTTATTTTGCTACAATCCAATGTATATCCTATAATACTACATATGGCCTCATATCTTTGTCGACTAATCTAGGTTATATCACATGCTATTTGAACTTCTTACACATATAAACTATTGACATCTAGAAGAACCTGATTCAATGTAGCAAGACAAAGTGCTTGATATAGAGGGTCTCTCAAAATCACAAGATGTTATTTTCATTTCAAAAATGTTGTCATAAGCTCGAATTTTAAAGCCTCACCTTGGCCTCCCACATTATCAAAAAAGTTATTGAAAAAGAAACATAGTGAACATCAAGGGATATAATAAATCAAGATAGTCTACCAATGCATATTACTAATCTCAGCGGTTGCACATTTCTCTTTCCTGCTCCACTGTTCACTAATAGTGATAACATTGGTAGTAGTTGACATGTTCTTTCCTTGTAGCCCTTCGGATTTTGTTTGTTTTTGGAACTCACTTCTAGAATGTTCTTGTCCTTTTCCACTTTCTTCAAAGTTGCATGCAATGATACACTCTCCTCCTTGAGGATCAATTTTCTTCATACCTCCTCTACATTGCTTGTTCTTTTGTGCTAGAGACTATCTTTGTATTGCTTCAATTCTTCTTCTAACTTAAGCAATTTATTTTCATGGTCACATAAGACTTTTTGAAATTCATTCAAAACATCCTATGACGTAAGAAAGATAGATCAACATTATATAACATTGATAGATGATATTGATACATGTGAATATTGTCACCTAAATCTTTATGATAACTTAATAGACCATGTTCATCATTCTCAAGATAAGTGAGCAATGAATGATATAGCTTTAAGTTCAGGCTAACATTAAGGTCATTTGGATACCAAGAACTCTCAGTCCAAATATAAATATTATTATTTCTCTCTAAATGATAATGAAAAATTGTTATCACATCTAGGCTATTCTTACTATCAAGAATCTTTGTCATAGCATAATCGTCATCCACACAAACATGTAAATCCACTTTCCTCTTACAGTTGCTTGTGTCCCTAAGCAATTCCACTAGGAAATGGAAGGTAGGAGAGAAACTTGTGTAAATCAATTTTCCTAGTGTAGCATTGTTTTAGAAGGACTGGGGGGCAAAATAAAGCAGAAAATATACTTAGATGAATATATGATACGGTTAAGCACCTTCCATCTCTAAAGTTTACTTTTTACCGAGGAAAAAAGTCAATTTTTGGGGCTAAAATTAGCCCACCTTGCTAATGTGGCTCTTTAAAGTAGTGGGGCATAAAATGGTTATATAAGTGCGTGTGGAGGAAGCTAGGCACCACATGTATAGCAATTTTAAAATGCAAATTGATTCGGAGGCATTTTAATGCAAAATAGAGCATAAAAATGGGTATTTCAACTTGAAATATGATTAGGTATTAAATGAATCTCTTTTTGTGAAAAAAAAAATTAAAAATACTTTTGGGAAAAAGTAAATGTGACTTGCTGATGTGGCACTTTTGGAAGAGGGGTAGATCCCATCGTGGAGGATGAAAAGAATTGTTACTAGGGTGAAAATAAAGGGTCCACCACAAAAAGTAGGGTTGAGCCTAGTAATCTAGGGATCCGTGGACATAAAGGCATGCAATGATGAGACCACACTCAAGGGATGAATCCAAACTTAAGGTTTCCTAATCAATTCCTTACAAGGCCCTTTTAGAGTTTATATTACCCTAATGGGCTGAATAAATTGGGCGTTCAACAATCATGGACAATCATTCTAAGGTATTCGATTGATAAGCCAATGATATACTTGCCAAACTTAAAGCACTTGGGATGGGAGGATGGGCTCTTTCATGAGGTTAACATGACCATCAATCCATCACCTCTACCACAACCATTCTTATTGGCTTAGCAACATGTCCTCGCTAAATAAAAGTGGAAGGGGCAAACTACTTATATGGATGACTTGTTCTTAAGGAAATAAATATCCTCCATGGCGGTTTACTCATATGGTGTTACCCCAATCACTATTAGCTGAGCCTCACTTCTTTGAGTCTAGACAAGAAGGGACTAAAGATGTAAATTGCAAGAATCAAGGGCTTTAAGAGATCAAGGTTGCTTGTTGATAGTTTGGAGCTCCATCAAGCCAAAACACAATGACTTCATGAATGCGTATGAGAGAGCTAAGCCATGTTAGCCAATGTTGATAGTGGAGGCCAAATCATTAGGAGTCATAGGTGAACCCAAGGTGGATTATGAAGATAGTGAAAGAATGGAAGAAGTATTTCCCCCATTATTCTTTTAAGGCTTGGAGTAATGAACAATGAAAGGTATGGGAGTCAACTCCAACATTGGAATTGAATCTACTTTTGCATAAAAAGCTACCATCTAAATAAATTTTATCTAAGTTCACATATTTTGCTCCTTTTAGAACCCATTTTTTACTCTTACGGTCCTAACAACCTATCCTAACTTGAATAAGTCTTGTCAAATAAAAGCATAGGACATGGACATGGTTCACCTCTTTGGAACCGTGTGGAGATGCACCCTCTATTTAATCCAATTTGCAAATGCATTTAGAGATTATGTGCACATTGTAGACTATTAATAAAGCAAGCACTCCTTTGGGTCAAAGGTAGAATGCACATATAACTAAAAGAACTGTAGGACCTTATTAAATCCATTAACTAGAAATGATATTGAAATGTGGCACCAATCAAGCACCTAGAAGGAGTGAAGGCACCTCAAGATTTGGCTCGCACTTCAATTATCACACTAGTGTTGCCTTGATCCTCAAACACAATCAAACACAATACCCACCAATTGTGATGCTTGCTATTCTCAAGTTACCTAACAATTAGGCAGGCGGCCATTCCTCTAGGGTTTAGGACAAAAAATTTAAGAAAGAGGAAGTAAATCATTTTTATCATTATCCGAGAAGCAAGTAGCTTCTATTGAAATGGTATTTTACAGATTTTAAAAAAAATAAATATCTTGAAATGTTTGAACATGATTTATTTCCTTCTTCCAAAAGAAGGATTTTCGCCTAGGTCTAGGTTGAAGTGAACGTGTTTTTTCTCAAACCCTTGTAGTCCCCTTGAAGCTTCCCATAATTTTTTGTTAGCATATATTCACTCGTGCAACATTTTATATTCAAGCCTAAGCATCCACATGAATAGGGTGGTGTGGTGTTGTGAATTATGTCTAAGGACACATAATAGGGAAGCTAGAGAAACTTGTGAGCTATGGCAAGAAGTGCTAAACATTGCATGTGGGATACACCTGGCTTTGTTGTGCATGCAAGGTAAGAGAGGAGATGAGCATTGTTTGTCTGGATGCTCTCTCTTTATAGAAGCAGAGTAGGAAAGGCTGGAACGACAAAGGGGATAGGTATTACAATTTTCAGACTACCTAGCATTACTGTCTTTCAACCCTTCTTCACACAGATGAGATGGCAATCAAATGGCGAGGATGTGTGCACCTTTTTTGTGTACACCCCCAACTCTACGTGGGAATGAGCAAGATGTTGGACGGATGGCATGTAGAATTGACAGCAAAGAAACAATATCATCTGGGGATTGGAATATGATGGAAGAGTTCGATAACACATCACATCGGAGAGGCCACATGATTAATGCTGAAAGAGTTAAGAGTGGCGGTCATTAAAAGCTAATGTTGACCTTATAGATCAAGGCATCTAGGTCTTGGAAGAATACTTTCTTTTATTCTAGCTTTTCGGAGTACTATGGTGATGATTTGTACAAGCTTCTTAGCACTACTATTTTTCTTTTTTAGGAAAAGATCATAGTATTGAAAACAATAGTCTCTATGTATCGCATATGTTAAAAGTGCTCTAAAAACAATGTTTTAGAGTTATGATTGCTTTTGTTTTTTGACAAGTGTTAAGAATATATTATCTTATGGTCCCAAGCTTGTAACCACTAGACAGATTGAGGATGATAGTGGTTCTGGACGTTGGAATCCCTAGCCCAGAGCTCCTTAAATTCTATAGAATGCTAGAAAACTCGTATGCAAATGGGGGTCTTATACTCTCAAGGTAGGTAGATGTTTTTTGCTTTTTTAATCACTCGTACACCTGAGAGGACAAAGCCTCAAGTGATAAGTACCCCTATTAAGTAGAACAGCACTAGAAGACGCATGGAAGCTTAGAAGGATCTAAGATAGTAAGTTTCTTATAGCATAGAAGTGCGATAACGTACATACAACCCAAGTCCTGTGGCATTAGAAGGTCTCATCCTAGGTTAGATAGTGTCTTCTCTACAGAAAGATTATTTTTGTATCACTTGGCGAATTGAAGGTTTTGATTTTATTAGAAAATAAAGTATTGGTTTTCAAGCCGTTTATCTAGTTGACTAGTTAATAAAGAAAGTAGTGTGTGTCAAAGACAGTAGTTTTTATGCGCCAAATAATGTGGTAGCATACTATACTTAATTCAAAAACTAAACTCAATTGAGGAAAGCGCGTCTCAATCTTGACGTCTAAATGCCTAGTGCTAGGTGGACCAATCACTCACATATCTTTCCAATACTAGATAGAGTTATTTAGTTCATGACCTTCAGAAATTCAGTAGGACTAGTTATACCAGATTCATGAGACATTGGATTGTCAAAGGCAAAGGCAAATGTATTTCTCTTGCAGGTATCAACTACTGGGGCATGTTGCTGCATAGGAAGTTTGAGGTGAAGATAAAGAACTCTCAAGGTGACTTCTTGCCTTCTTAGTGCATGGGAAAGTATGCTCAATAGCTTCCATTGGACAGGCAAAAAGGATAGCAAAATGGATTTATCCCTACCTCAAGTTATCTGGATTTTAGACGGTGGCTTTTATTTGTGGACTGTTCCCAACAGAGCATAGCACCCCCTCTCCCTCTTATGATATTGGGTGAAAAGTTATTATGAGATAGAGGGAGATTTGGGATATATCTTCTATGGATATTTCCAAGAGATGGATGAAACCAAACTGCAATTTCACCTTACTGGATCGCATATCGTATGGCTAAACTTCGTTTTGTCTAAGAAAAAGAAGAGCTAGCCTATATAAAGTTTGAGAAGAACACATTCTTCTGCTCAACGCATTTTCTATGTTCTTCTTGCCAAACTGGCAAGCACCATGGATAAGCCTATTTCTGATAGATCAGAGTCTTTTGAATACAAGTCGCCCTTACGACAGAACAAAGCGACCATGCCCCATCTACCATAGAACCTTATTCCCCAAATTTGCCTGCTTGAATGGTGTCCGAGCTGTGAAAGCCCAAACCCAACATATTTTTTTCAAACTTCTTAGCAAACAGTCCCAGAACAGATGGGGCAAATCTTCAAGAGACCTTCTGCAATGTGGACAGACTGAAGATATATATCCGAATGGACTGATCCTCTTCTTGAGAAATTTTTGAAGAGAGCCCTCCACAGCACCATGTTGAGATGGAAGAAAGAGTTTGCGATCCAGATCTCACTTGGTGCCCCTCTCGCAAGCAACCAGGGAATCATTGGGGTACCTGAGAACCCAGTCTGAGGTAGTTTAGAATAAAATGCCCCCTTAGCAAAACCCTGGCTGCTATGAGCTTTTCCCTGTTTTGCGAAGACCCAGGCGCAGAATGGTTCAACCATCTAGTTAATCTCCCTAACATCGATAAGAATTCAGTCTGCAGTTGGAACAGGGAGGTTAATAGGTGCATCAACTTAAGGGATGTAGACAAGTTGGAATATGAACTGTGTGATTAGAGCACTGATGTTTATAGCTCTGGTATTGTACAAACAGTTCGATTTTTGACAGACCAGGCCCATATGTGTTGCATCATTTATAGCATTTTTATTTAAAAATAGTTTGCATGAACAATTAGTTATTTTAAAAAAGTTTGCATGAATAATAAGATCTCCTAATAACTTTCCTTTCAACAATATGAAATTTTCATTATTTTCACTTCCTAGTTTCTTTTAATATGTGATACATCAACATCTTAGGAAGTTTTCTTTAAAAAAAATTTGCATGAATAATTAGTTATTTAAAAAAAGTTTGCATGAATAATTAGATCTCCTAACATCTTTCCTTTCAACAATTTGAGATTTTCATTATTTTCACTTCACTTCCTGGTATCTTTAGAGAACTACAAAGATTTACAGAATAGAGTAAGGACGTACTAGTAATATGACATATCATCAACATTTCTACAAAGACTTCCATAAACAGGTAGTTAACAGTACCATAATTATTTACAGGCGACTCCAAAGAACAGCTTCTTCTACATAAAGAGTAAAACTTATCATTTATTCAATGGTCAATCGTATAAACTTTCAGAAATCGGTGAGTGCAGCCTAGACTGAAAACAGTAAACTGTTGCTCCTATTACATTGCCAGTGTGCTGAGAAATGCTGAGCTTTGGGCATTTCGGTAAGTACTAAGAATTAGGCATCCGTGTGAATATAATATTTCAGCCTCGTTGAGACCATAGATAGTGCGAGAGAGAACTTTCAACACTGGACCACCAGGAGGCAATGGTTACTCCTAAGTCTTAAAAGAGCTCACTGTTCGTTAATTCAATCAATGAACTAATGAAACTCTATTGTACAACATCCTCAATACCAAAACTGTCTCAGGGGGTAACCATCAGTAAAGATAACGGTCCACCTCTGATATGCCACCATCAGTAAAGACATCGGTCCACCTTTGATATGTCAAGAGTAGCCAGCTCTATGAGCTGTCTGTAAAGTCGGCATCTATAACATCATCACCTCCAGGTGCTTTTGCTGAGCCCCCAGCATTTGGCCCAGCTGCACCTTCAGGAGCACCAGAAGAAGCACCTGGCTGACTGTACAAAGACTGTCCAATCTGCATCACCTCCTGATTGAGTGCTGCCATTGCATCCTTGATTGCTTGTGTTGAACCTCCAGCCACTGCATCCTTCAACAGCTTCACTTTCTCTTGGACCTTCTCCTTAACAGGTCCAGGTACCTTGTCACCCAGCTCACTCAACTGCTTCTCTGTCTGATAAATGACTGAATCTGCTTGATTCTTTGTGTCAATAGCATCTCTCTTCTCTTTATCCTCCTTACTAAATTTCTCGGCCTCACTGACCATTCTGTCAACCTGGAAAGACAGAAGTTTAAGACAAATGCTTACCGACGGTTATAAACATTATGATTATCCTTAAGGAGGGGAAAACCGCAATCCGAGTGAAGCATACCTCATCCTTTGGGAGGGTACTTGCCCCTGTTATTGTAATGTCCTGTTTCTTTCCACTACCCTTGTCAATAGCTGCTACTGAGAGAATGCCATTTGCATCTATATCAAACTTCACCTCGATCTGTGGCACCCCTCTAGGGGCAGGAGGAATACCATCCAATCTGAAACTACCTAATGACTTGTTGTCCCTAACAAATTCTCGTTCACCCTGCAAAACATTGATCTCAACACTGGTCTGACTATCTGCTGCAGTAGAGAACACTTCAGACTTGGATGTAGGAAGGGTCGTATTTCGAGGAATAATCTTGGTCATAACACCACCGAGGGTCTCCAATCCAAGAGATAAAGGTGTAACATCCAAGAGGACAATGTCACTGACTTCACCAGCCAACACACCGGCCTGCAAAAATGCATAGGAACGAGTGAGCAACAGTGGGCAACTCACAGACCCCCCCAAACAAGGGAAAACTAGGGTAGTCTCATACACATCAGCTTGTCAGCTAACTCGCAGCATCACACGCAGAGTCAACTTATCAGCTCTTTTTACTATAAACAGACCAAAGAGGAGGTAAGATTGATAATAAGACCTGAACAGCAGCTCCCAGAGCAACCACCTCATCAGGATTGACTGTGACATTTGGATCTTTGCCAGTCATTCTCTTGACCAGCTCCTGCACAGCAGGTATCCTTGTGGAGCCTCCCACTAGGATAACCTCCTTCACATCACTAAAACTTAGTTTTGCATCCTTCAGGGCATTCTCGACTGGAGTTCGGCATCTGATGAGAACTAGAAAGAGTAAGGACAACATAATCATGGATATTAATCAAACTGCAGTTCCAACAGGAAACATGAAACCTGTCCAGAAGGTCAGAGCAAAGCTCCTCAAACTTGGCCCGAGTCAGACTGGTTTCAATGTGTTTGGGCCCATCCGCAGTTGCTGTAATGAATGGAAGGCTGCACCAAGTAAAAACAGAATTAGACTGAAGGGCATTTGTATAGAAGGGCATTCGTATAGAGATACAAAAAGGAGTAACAATACAGCTACTTAAAACCAGACTCAACCTTAAAGTAGTTTGTGTCAAAGTTGACAGCTCCATTTTAGCTTTCTCTGCACTTTCAGTCAAGCGTTGTAATGCCTGCTTATCCTTCAGTAGGTCAATACCTTCGTCTTTCTTAAAGTTTGCTGCCAGCCAGTCCACAATCCGCTGCCATTGTAACATGTGACATTTAGTTGTAAGAACAGTGCCTTGCTAAGACAACAGGGATAGATTGTAACTGTACCTTGTCAAAATCGTCCCCACCAAGGTGTGTGTCCCCAGACGTAGATAGTACCTCAAAGACTCCATCACCAACCTCCAAAACTGAGAAATATTCCAACCACAGTTTGCATTAGAGTAACATATAGTGCAAGAGCTGTTACGCCATATTGTAGATCAGTAAAATGGTAGATTAACAAAAAGCATACCAGATACATCAAACGTTCCTCCTCCCAAATCAAATACAAGGATAGTTTCATTGCTCTTCTTCTCAAAGCCATATGCCAGAGAGGCAGCAGTTGGCTCATTGATGATCCTCAGAACCTCAAGAGATGCTATTCTGCCAGCATCCTTAGTTGCAGTTCTTTGAGAGTCGTTGAAGTAAGCTGGGACCGTAATCACAGCCTTGTTTACCTTGTCATTCAAAAACTTGGATGCATCATCCACAAGTTTCCTCAGTACCTGCAAAGTTGCAACAAGATTGGAAGTGAGAAAACAAGGGAGTGCTTACAGAAGGACAGTGGGACAAGTTGGATAACAGAATCACTAGGAGAGAGGGATAATTTACATAATCTGTACCCCATACTAACCAAGGATAACAGAATTTCAGTTGTCGATACAAAAAGAGGGGAAGAGAGACAGAGGGAGAGGAAGACAGAGAGATCGAGACAGACAGACAGGGCAGAGAGAAGAGAGACAGACTCTAACGGACACTGGCAGAACAGTCCATCTGTTAAAATGGACTTCAATGAACAAACATTCCCTTTTCCTAATTCAGCAAACAAAACCTCTGTAAAGAGGGAATGCAGCCACGGCATGACGGACTGACAACTGCACTGGACCGTCTACATCATTGTTACTGCCACCTCATCATACAGTTGCAGACCAAGAAAAGCTAAAACAGAGGAGAGAATGTCATGTTGGTGAACAAATATTCTCTGTGCTAGTCGAGCAAACAGGAACATCGTGACAAGAAAAGGACACCACAGCATGTCGCATCGAGAACAGCATTGGACAATGAACATCATTGTTACAACAACCCGTTGTAGAAATGCAAACCAAGTAAAGCCTAAGACATGGGAGCGAACGTCATGCAACAGATGGAAAAATATTCCCTTTACTACTCCAGCAAACAAGAATGCTGTAACAAGAGAAGAACGCCAAGGCATGCCGCAGTGAGAACTGCATTGGACCACCTACACCATCGTTACAGCCACACCATCGCACAGATGCAAGCAAAGCAAAGCGAAAAGCGGGAAGAGAATATCAGGCAATCATCTGTATGTTCTTCAGCTTCGAATAATCCGCACTACGTCACAAACAGACGGGAGAACTACTACAATAATGTAAACTAGCCTCATAGCTGTAATAAAACCAAACAAACACTAACCTGCGCCGAGATTTCCTCGGCAGCGAATTGTTTGCCAATAGCCGGACAGTCCAGTTTAACATTCCCGTTGTCATCTCTAATGACTTTATAGGAAACCTGCTTAGACTCTTCATCTACTTCACTCATCTTCCTGCCAATAAACCTCTTGACCGAGAAAAACGTGTTCTCGGGGTTCACAACGGCCTGTCGCTTGGCAATTTGCCCAACCAATCGGTCGCCACCCTTTGTATAGGCGACAACGGAAGGTGTGGTCCGCTGACCCTCGGCGTTAGAGACAATGGTCGGCTTACCGCCCTCCATGGCGGCAACAGCCGAGTTGGTCGTGCCGAGATCGATGCCGACAACCTTCTCGCTGACGACGCGCAGCGGGCCATGGCTGGAGCGCCTCGAGAGCCGGCTATTCTGGCTATGGCGAAGTTTGATCTGGGAGGAGAAGGAGGAGCGGCTGGAGCCGAAGAAGGCAGTTCGGTGGAGGGAGGAACCAGGGGAAGGGGAGGAGGACGGGCTGGCACAAGCAGGAGCAGCGGCCATGGGTGAGGCGCTTAGGGTTTGGGATGCTGTCGCCATGGCTGAAGCTCGGTGAGGGAGACTTCGAGGCAGCTCACAACACCAGGAGAAGAAGAAAGAGGCGAAATGAAAGATGCGATGATATTATTTGGGGCTCACATTTGGCTCCTTGTTATCCTTTCGATGCTTCTAGAGGGTTCCTCCCTCATGGACGTGCCCTGTGGCGCCCAAAGGGCTTGGCATCCGTGTGTAGGAGGAAGAGTGGTGCAAGGTTTAGCACCGTAGGGAGCTTACGGGGACCATCACTCCCCAGGGCCCTTGGTCACTATCTGGCTATCCCCCAATTCGCTCTCCCCAATTCGTAGGGAGCTTAGGGAACTAAGTGGCTTAGCACGAGTAGGGGTCGTGGCGAGTCAGAGGTAGTGGCTAAGGTACCTTAGCTTAGCTAAGTGACATCATTTAGCTTTCCTCCTTCCCTATGCTCTATTTCGAGCTTTCCTTCTTCCTTGCAACTTCAGCATCAGCATTGTTGTCATTGGCACAACATTCATCGTCATCTTCAATGTCCATTCCCTGTGGCTTCAGCATCAGCAACATCACATCAACATCATCATCATCAATGCAATGTTCATCGTCATTATCGATATTCATTCCTTGCAACTTCAACATCATCATCATCATCAGCACAACATTCATAACACCTATATTTCATTCGTCATCACCAGTGTTCATATCAGCGTTCATACCCCCAGCTTGTGACCAGTAACCCGTTTACATGTGGAGAATGGGTTGCACTTTCATGTAGCATTGCCTACGTGCACATAGTATACCCCATGCCTATAACCAGCAATTGTTCGCCATTGTAGCTATCACCTCGGCCAAGTAGCATTGACAGCATGCCTTCAAGTTGTAGTACACAAAAGTTGCATACCCTAGTAATCAAAGGTGTACTTGGACCACAACCAATAGCACATTGTAACATGTCTACTAGTATCACCCAGGACACGTCTTAGCAGTCCATCGGAAAGGGTGTCTAGAAAACTTCGCCCGGCACTCCTATGGAATGTTACGGGTTTTGCGATCTAGGTCTTCCCGCGTATGCCAGGTAGCGGAAGTATCCTGGCCGTTCCCACTTAGGATCGATCGGAATTAGGGTTTTCATGATTGGTCATTAGCTAACAGCAACTAGCGTCAGACCCGAGCGAACTACTTTACGCAAAAACGCCAAGTCCGAAGCGGATTCACGCTGCACTTGGTTCAAGGAGAATGGGAAACGAGAGGGATGCAAGGCTCAACCTCTCTGCCATAAGGCATAGTCCCATTCCGTTCCCCTAAAACAACGTAAATCGGGTAAGACGTAACTCTAGGTCATCGCTCTCGTTATTTGTTTTGATGATCATCCCGCTGTTCTTTGAGATTTTTGAGAAAAGTTCCCGGCTAACCGGGACCACCCAACCGTAGGACGGACCCATGGTCCATCCTCCGCACTTTCCTCGATTTGTTTTAGTTATGTAATTATCTAACACATTAATTTGACATATAACAATCAGCTTCTTTAATTAATCCCGTTAAGCACTGGTTCCTTCACGTAATCTTATCATGTGACATAGAAAACAATATCAAGCAAGTTCTTTTTTTTAACATTTCATCATTTTATATTTGAAATACAGGGAGTTCCGCCCGTAGGCTTGTCCATAATCCGCCCGAGGGCTATCCAGTAATCCCCAGGGATCACTATTCCAAGCTTCCGCCCGTAAACTAGTATGCGGGCCTCGAGATCCAATCCCGAGTCACGTTAGCCTCTTGTGCAGGACCCGGAAGGCGAGGGATTTACGGCCAGAGCCCCCCCTGGCACCCAAGCGTCCTCCTACTCCAAGTAGAGCTCAACGGAGAGACCTCTCGCGGCGGGTTCGGTCCACGTTCCCGGCGCGGTCAACAACCCCCTTGGTTAGGGTCAGGCAGGCAGTCGGGGGTAACTGAAGCTGCCCCTCCCTTCAGGCCTTCAACCTGAAGCATTAGATATCTTTTCATCCTTTAGTTCCTTGAGTAAACAATGCAAACAGTGCTTTCTAAACTGTTACAAGCACAATCAATTCCAGTGGTCGTTTATTTGGCCAATTTCTAAGGAGTGAATCTTTCTCTCCGAATGCATCCAGCACTCGATCCAGGATCAATTGCGACTTGGCAAGATCCCCAAGGGTTTCTTTGTTAACCCTATATCCTTGGGTTAGGGCCGTACCCTACTAACCCAACTTAACCAATACCTTAAGTTCTATTAGCAGTAAATATGTTATTCCAATTTACTAATTGGTCTTTTGCTTCCAAGCAAATATCTAATCCTCGTATCTTGGTTACTTTACCCAAGAAAGGTACTATATCACGACGATTATTTCTCCTCTTGCAAGATAAACTTGCGTAAGAATCTGCCAATCTTATTCCGAGGAATTGGCCGTTCCCTTGTGATCAAACCACAAGATCATGCGACTCTGCAACTTGTTGCACAAGTGTCGCATCTAATCCATGGGACTATTTTACCCATCGAACGGTGTCTTCTAATCACAGAATCATGATTTAGATAGCAAACAGGGTTAGGGTGTCTTCATATCCAATCCGTTCTTGATTGCACTAGGCCGACATTGTCGGTCCTAGGGTTCCCACTCAAACCGAGTTTCATCTTTTTAGCGAGCGATCCTTAGGGTAGAAACCCTAGATCGTTTCTTGCAAATATGTCTTGTTGTCCCTACATTCCGTGAATGTGGACATGTCTTTAGGGTATGAGAGTTTCAGATTGGCAATAAGAGCGACTAGGTCACGTCCTCAACGTGCTAAACCCTAGTTAGCACTTGGGGTATGTTGCATCAATTTAACCATTCCTAAGTGATTCCTTCGCGGTTTTAGGCGTTTAGGGTAAACCAATTACTTGTCTACTCATGAAGATAATTACGATACCATTCTCATAATCACATGATTCATTGCCTACATATGATTAGATTTACAAACCCTAACTTTTTTGGTTAAAATCAAAGCATAGGTTAAGTTATGGCATAATTTCCATTGATCCTTCTAAAACATGCATTCACGATTCATGCTGCTAGGCTTTTAGGGTTTATGTTAAAACAAACCCTGCAACCTTTTCCTAATTTCATTTCTAAATGAATTATTCGTATGCTAAATGAGCATTACACAACCTTTCGTAACTACTTACATAATTGATTGAGATTTATGCCAACTGACTAGAGTTTAATCTACTTCATGCAGCCCTAGAATCATTTCCATGCCTCGCAAATTCCTACTCTTGTTAGCAATCTTCTTTAATGAATCATTGCGTAGAAAGAGATGCGATTTTATCTTTCCATGCATAATTGAAGTGTACAACAATAATTTCGACTTTGTAAAGATGATCATTAGTTGATCTAAATTCGTTACTTTGCAATGCATAAAAACAACTTGCTAAGAATGTATAGACGTCTTATGTTCTTCTTTCGTTTGTTTCTTTGAGAAATACAAATGACCGATTCTTCAGTTGTGAGTTATTTCCCTTAAGATAGCCAATGTTTTTCAATCGTAAAAGCGCATCTTGCTTCCGTGAATTAACCATGCATAATTGCAATATTACGACGTAAACCAAAAAAAAGGAAGAAAACCTGGACTTGTGGATTTGGTGAAATGTCCACATGAATGTTAGGAGATGATCCTCCTGCGGTTGCGCCCATCGCGAATTTGATCTTCTTGCCTTGGCTGTAGACTTAAGATCTTGGCCCGTCTCCCTCACACGCGCAATTCCCTTTTGAGATTCGGCTTCCTTGATCGATGCACCGTCTTGTGGAATTGGGCTTTGGAAGACCTTATAGGCTTCCTCCTCGAAGATCGGAGGAAAGAGAAGTTATCTTTAGGAGGGTTCAATGGGAAAGCCCATAAACCCAGCAAAGAGTTTGGGCTGGTGCGGGTACAATCGGAAAGGTTTTAAATCCTGGTTATAATGGGCTTACGTGAGTCCACGGAAAGGACTTTCCAACCAAAAAAATGGCTTTTGGGGAATGTAAGGGAAAGTGGACTTGGAAATTCTGGATATAATAGGGCCTCCACGAAAAGGGATGAAATGGATTTACGAGACTTGTGTGGGAAGGGTTGAAAAAGGAAATGCGGGGATTTAAAATGAACTTGTGTGGGGATTGCAATGGGAGACTTTAAAAGGAAACCGGGGTAAAAAAGCCTTGTGAAAAATGCTATGAAAATGGCTTTAAAAACCCGGGCTAGGTGACTTTTGGGGTAACCAAGGGGGGAAAAAGGGTTTAATTCCTGGGAGATAAAAAGTCCACTTGAGAAAGGCAATAGAAAAGGGTTTTTAAGAAACCCAAGAGTAATATGGCCCAAAAGGGAATTGTATGGGAAATTCCACGAGAAGGGTGAAATAGCTTTGCGGAATGCAAGGGGAGCAAAGGGGGCTTAATCCCGTGTTTGTAAAAACCCGCTTGTGAAGGATCCAACGTGGGGGAAAGGGGCTTATGGAAGTCAACAGGAAGGGGGGCTTTAAAAAAAGGTCCCTTAGAAGCTTCCAAGAAGCTTCCAGGAAGCTTCTGGGGGACGTGGGCAGATTGACGTGGTCGTGGAGGGGAACGTGGCGGCGTCACTCAGTCTCCAGTGGCGGATGCAGCAATCGAGGTGCTCTATAGTCAAGAGGGAGGCGGCGTTCTAGCTGGCAATGGCGGCTCTCGCGGCAACTCCTCACGGCGCTCCTTCAGCCTCACGACTCCCTTCCTCACGACTACCTCTAGGTAGCATCAGAAGTCTGACGGCCTCCTCTATCCTCCTCCTTCTCTCACTTCCCCCCATAAGGTTTATATAGGTGAGGGGAGGGGATCCTCCCTCCCCCACGCGGCATCCTGCATGGGTTCACCCCCCCTTAGGCATCCAACAAGGATGCTTAGTCATCCTGCCTTCCCTCCCTCTCCCCCAGCACGACAGTCGGCTGGGGGAAGGAGGGAATAATTTAAAAAAAATCCATAATACTAACAATTTAATCATTTGGATTTTTAGTAAGAGGAGGTTCTCGTGAGAAGTGCGGTTTTGAGATCAGAATTGTTACATTCTCTCCCCCTTGGAGGAATCGAGATGTCCTCATCTCGAGATAAACTGGGAATATTGATGATTGAGAGTTCCCTCCTCTATCCAAGTGGCATCCTCCTCGGGATAATCTTTCCACTGGACGAGGTATTCTCTCAAGGTTCTGGATCTCAGTTGTTTCTCCCTAACATCTAATATTTTGTCAGGCCTTAGTTCAAGGACTCCTCGACTAGGCATTAGCACTTGTTGGTCATTGAGTACATGGTTAGGATTAGGTGCATACTTCTTCAATAGGCTGATATGGAATACATTATGAACCTTTAGGTTCTTTGGGAGTTGTAGTCTATAAGCATTAGGTTCTAGGCACTTGAGGATCATGTATGGTCCACAGTACCTTGGACTTAGCTTCTTGCAATCTCCTAAGGATAGAGAACTCTTTTGTGGTCGTACGCGAATGAAGACCATGTCTCCTTCCTCGAAGATTCTATCTTGTTGCTTCAAGTCCACATATGCCTTTTGTCTATCCTTAGCGGCTTGGATGTCCTGTCTTCTTGACTTTATTTGGTCATCCATCTCTTCCAACATCTGCCTTGAAGCTTAAACCCTCAAGGTTGGATCTGAGAAGTTTAGGGGACTTCAACAGTCATGACCATACAATGCTTGAAAAGGGGTCATCTGAATACTTTGTTGGTAAGAAGCATTGTAGGCAAATTCAACCAAAGGCAAGTATTGAATCCACCTTTTTGGTTCACGACAACAGTATGCCCTAACCATATCCTTGATAACTTGATTGACTTGCTCCATTTGACCATCTGTTTGGGGATGGTAAGCTGTGCTAAAACAGAGTTGAGTCCCAATGGCTTCAAAGATAGCTCTCGAGAAATGTGATGTGAAAAGAGAATCACGATCACTAATGATTCTTCTAGGTAGCCCATGTAGCTTGAATATCTCCTTGATAAACAACCTTGCAATGTCTGAGGCTTTATAGTTTGTCTTTACTGGAATAAGGTGTGCAACCTTAGTAAGCATGTCAACCACAACCATGATGGAGTTGTATCCTCCCTGAACTTGGGGTAGGCCAACAACAAAGTCCATACTGATGAATTTCCATTTCATTTGGGGAATGTCAAGTGGTTGCAACTTCCCTGGCATTTTGACATGTTTGTCTTTGATACGTTGACAAGACAAACACTCAGTAACATATTTGAGAATGTCACCATTAAGCCTCTCCCAATGGTAGCTCTTCCTAACTGCATTGAGAGTCTTGGCATAGCCAGGATGTCCTGAGAAAGGGGAATCATGAGCTTCCCACAATATCTTCTGCTTAAGTGCCTGGCTTGCTGGTATACATACTCTAGTTCTATAGTAGACAAGTCCACTATTGATAGAGAATTCATGATACTTAGCTTGTAGCTTTTGGTCCCGATCCTTGATAGGGATCTCCCTTAGCATCTTTTGATAGGATGGATCATGGCATGCTTCCTCTCTAGCTAGCTCAAGTATTGGGTTGTTTGGCATGGACACCTTTGTGGCTAGAGATCTAGCTGTTGATGGATTTTGAAAGATTAGAGAATTAAGGAATGCCTTGCGACTGAGTGCATCAGCAACTACATTCTCCTTTCCCGATTGGTATTTGATTTCAAAGTCATACTCCTCCAGCACTTCAATCCACCGACATTGCCTCATGTTGAGCTCGTTCTGGGTAAAGATCCACTTGAGACTCTTATGATCAGTCACTAGAGTAAACTTGTTACCCAACAGGTAGTGTCTCCAAAGTTTTAGAGCATGGATGACAACTAACAATTCTAGCTCATGGGTAGCATAATTCTTCTCATGGCTCTTCAGTTTCCTTGAAGAGCATGCTACAGGATGACCTTCCTGCATGAGCACACATCCTAAGGCAAGCATGCTAGTATCAGTTACTACCTCAAACTCCTTACCGTGGTCTAGAAGTTTTAGGATCGGTGCTGATACCAAACTTTGCTTCAACCTATCAAAGCTAGTTTGTTCGGCAGTTGACCATGCAATGGACATTTGCTTCTTCAGTAAGTCTGTCAAAGGTGCTGCAATCAAAGCATAGTTTTTTATGAAGGCCCTATACCATCTTGTCAATCCAAGAAAGCTACGTATTTCTTTGACAGTTGTTGGTATTTGGCCATCCTAAAACATTTCTGACTTAGGCCGGCTCCACTGAGATTCATTCTGCTGATATGATGAATCCCAGATAACCAATCTGATGTTTGAGGAATGCACATTTCGTCATCTTAGCATACAGCTTGTGTGACCTTATTGTCTCAAGGAAAATTCGAAGTTGGGGTTCATGATCTCCTTCCTGTTTGGAATAGACTAGAGTGGCATCGAAGAAGACGAGTACGAAGTCATCAAGATATGGCCTAAAGATATCCTGCATTAACCTGTTGAAGGTGGCAGGCGCATTCGTAAGCCCAAATGACATAACTAGAAACTCAAAGTGTCCATATCTAGTGTTAAATTCCATCTTTGGGATATCTTCATCCTTCATTCTTATCTGATAGTAACCAGACCTGAGATCAATATTGGAGAAGATCTTCGCACCCTGAAGACGATCAAGGAGCTCATCTATTCTAGGAATAGGGTACTTGTTCTTGACAGTTGATTGATTCAACCCTCTGTAATCAATACATAGTCGAAGCGTTCCATCTTTCTTTTTCCGGAACAGTACTGGAGCTCCCCATGGTGAACTGCTAGGACGGATGTAGCCCTGATCTAGCAGTTGCTTGAGTTGTTCCTTCAGCTCAATTGCTTCCGGTATAGACATTCTATAGGGTCTCTTCGCAATTGGTGCAGCTCCTATTAGTAGCTTGATCTCATGATCTACTTCTTTTTGAAGCGGGAGTTCTGTTAACTCTTCAAGAATTACATCCGTGTATACCTTTAGCCATGAAGGTTCTTTACTAGACTCCTACTTCTAACCTAACTTATTGAACTTAATTAAGTAGACAGGTAGTCCCTTTCTAACTCCCTTTTTAATCCGAGATGCTTTTAGCGAATTGAATTTTTGGCTTTCTAGCCTCTCCTGGAGTTTGTAACCAATTTCCCTTCAGAGTTTGGAAAAGAACTTGGCCCTTTTCACAATGAATGTGGGCATCATTAGATTTAAGCCAATCCATTCCGAGTAGACACTCATGGATACCTAGGTTTATGATCCCGAATCTGATCGAAGTCGACTTTTCCTCCTAGTAAGAATTCCACATTACATCACATATCTACTTCAGCTTTTAGCCAGGTGATCAAGTTACTTTTCTTTGTTATCAATATTCACAGTCAAGACAATCGTTGATTTAAAAAAAAGTTTTATTCCATTCATATCAGCATAGCCCTTTCGAGGTACAATTATTTCTTGGGGCGATGGAACAAGTTGATACATTAATTCGAGGAGAATAAGATGTTGTTGCATTCAGCTACAGGAACTGAGTAGTAATACTGATTGGGGTCATCAATTTTCAGGAATCGATAGTTCATTGGAAGATTAGGGTATCTTTTCCTTTGATATCCATTCTTCTCATGACGCCCCAAAACCTTGATTCAGTCGGAAGGGATTCTTTGAATCACTTCCCTGTACACATACTTATTCTAGTTAACCCTTCGACCCCCGACCTGTAAGGTCGCGTTTGCGTGAGCCTCAACAAAGACGAACAGCTTCACGATCTTCAAATCGTCCATCCACTTGATTCTCTTCAAGTTAATTTGAAGGTACGCAGGTCGATGGGGAGTTATGTAATAGATCCCTGAAACACCCATCCATCTCCGTTCCACATACACAGGCGATGGATTGTAAATGCGGTCTAGGATGTTCATCATCTCAACCCTTTGTCGATAATCCATGGAATGCATCGCGGTCATAAACATGACTCGGAACACTAAGAACCTGTTCCATGCTTCATAATTCTGCAAGACAGCATTGAAAGTAAGGAAATGTTTGGGACAGTAACAATTTCTTTACTTCATTTTATTGAGATCTCATAAAAACAATTCCGTTGTTGGTCGGCTCTGATACCAACTGTAACGTGTCCACTAGTATCATCCAGGACACGTCTTAGCAGTCCATCGGAAATGGTGTCTAGAAAACTCCGCCCGGCACTCCCATGGAATGTTACGGGTTTTGCGATCTAGGTCTTCCCACATCTGCCACGTAGCGGAAGTATCCTGGCCGTTCCCACTTAGGATCGACCAGAATTATGCTTTTCATGATTGGTCATTAGCTAACAGCAACTAGCGTCAAACCCGAGCGAACTACTTTACGCAGAAACGCCAGGTCTGAAGCGGATTCACGCTGCACTTGGTTCAAGGAGAATGGGAAACGAGAGGGATGCAAGGCTCAACCTCTCTGCCATAAGGCCTAGTCCCATTCCGTTCCCCTAAAACAGTGTAAATCGGGTAAGACATAACTCTAGGTCATCGCTCTTGTTATTCGTTTTGATGATCATCCCGCTGTTCTTTGAGATTTTTGAGAAAAGTTCCCGGCTAACCGGGACCACCCAACCATAGGACGGACCCATGGTCCATCCTCCGCACTTTCCTTGGTTTGTTTTAGTTATGTAATTATCTAACACATTAATTTGACATATAACAATCAGCTTCTTTAATTAATCCCGTTAAGCACTGGTTCCTTCACGTAATCTTATCACGTGACATAGAAAACAATATCAAGCAAGTTCTTTTTTTTAATGTTTCATCATTTTATCTTTGAAATACAGGGAGTTCCGCCCGTAGGCTTTTGTCCATAATCCGCCCGAGGGCTATCCAGTAATCCCCAGGGATCACTATTCCAAGCTTCCGCCCGTAAACTAGTATGCGGGCCTCGAGATCCAATCCCGAGTCACGTTAGCCTCTTGTGCAGGACCCGGAAGGCGAGGGATTTACGGCCAGAGCCCCCCCTGGCACCCAAGTGTCCTCCTACTCCAAGTAGAGCTCAACGGAGAGACCTCTCGCGGCGGGTTCGGTCCACGTTCCCGGTGCGGTCAACAACCCCCTTGGTTAGGGTCAGGCAGGCAGTCGGGGATAACTGAAGCTGCCCCTCCCTTCAGGCCTTCAACCTGAAGCATTAGATATCTTTTCATCCTTTAGTTCCTTGAGCAAACAATGCAAACAGTGCTTTCTAAACTGTTACAAGCACAATCAATTCCAGTGGTCGTTTATTTGGCCAATTTCTAAGGAGTGAATCTTTCTCTCCGAATGCATCCAGCACTCGATCCAAGATCAATTGCGACTTGGCAAGATCCCCAAGGGTTTTTTTGTTAACCCTATATCCTTGGGTTAGGGCCGTACCCTACTAACCCAACTTAACCAATACCTTAAGTTCTATTAGCAGTAAATATGTTATTCCAATTTACTAATTGGTCTTTTGCTTCCAAGCAAATATCTAATCCTCGTATCTTGGTTACTTTACCCAAGAAATGTACTATATCACGACGATTATTTCTCCTCTTGCAAGATAAACTTGCGTAAGAATCTGCCAATCTTATTCCGAGGAATTGGCCGTTCCCTTGTGATCAAACCACAAGATCATGCGACTCTGCAACTTGTTGCACAAGTGTCGCATCTAATCCATGGGACTATTTTACCCATCGAACGGTGTCTTCTAATCACAGAATCGTGATTTAGATAGCAAACAGGGTTAGGGTGTCTTCATATCCAATCCGTTCTTGATTGCACTAGGCCGACATTGTTGGTCCTAGGGTTCCCACTCAAACCGAGTTTCATCTTTTTAGCGAGCGATCCTTAGGGTAGAAACCCTAGATCGTTTCTTGCAAATATGTCTTGTTGTCCCTACATTCCGTGAATGTGGACATGTCTTTAGGGTATGAGAGTTTCAGATTGGCAATAAGAGCGACTAGGTCACGTCCTCAACGTGCTAAACCCTAGTTAGCACTTGGGGTATGTTGCATCAATTTAACCATTCCTAAGTGATTCCTTCGCGGTTTTAGGCGTTTAGGGTAAACCAATTACTTGTCTACTCATGAAGATAATTACGATATCATTCTCATAATCACATGATTCATTGCCTACATATGATTAGATTTACAAACCCTAACTTTTTTGGTTAAAATCAAAGCGTAGGTTAAGTTATGACATAATTTCCATTGATCCTTCTAAAACATGCATTCACGATTCATGCTGCTAGGCTTTTAGGGTTTATGTTAAAATGAACCCTGCAACCTTTTCCTAATTTCATTTCTAAATGAATTATTCGTATGCTAAATGAGCATTACACAACCTTTCGTAACTACTTACATAATTGATTGAGATTTATGCCAACTGACTAGAGTTTAATCTACTTCATGCAGCCCTAGAATCATTTCCATGCCTCGCAAATTCCTACTCTTGTTAGCAATCTTCTTTAAGGAATCATTGCGTAGAAAGAGATGTGATTTTATCTTTCCATGCATAATCGAAGTGTATAACAATAATTTCGACTTTGTAAAGATGATCATTAGTTGATCTAAATTCGTTACTTTGCAATGCATAAAAACAACTTGCTAAGAATGTATAGACGTCTTATGTTCTTCTTTCGTTTGTTTCTTTGAGAAATACAAATGACCGATTCTTCAGTTGTGAGTTATTTCCCTTAAGATAGCCAATGTTTTTCAATCGTAAAAGCACATCTTGCTTCCGTGAATTAACCATGCATAATTGCAATATTACGACGTAAACCAAAAAAAAGGAAGAAAACCTGGACTTGTGGATTTGGTGAAATGTCCACATGAATGTTAGGAGATGATCCTCCTGCGGTTGCGCCCATCGCGAATTCGATCTTCTTGCCTTGGCTGTAGACTTAAGATCTTGGCCCGTCTCCCTCGCACGCACAATTCCCTTTTGAGATTCGGCTTCCTTGACCGATGCACCGTCTTGTGGAATTGGGCTTTGGAAGACCTTATAGGCTTCCTCCTCGAAGATCGGAGGAAAGAGAAGTTATCTTTAGGAGGGTTCAATGGGAAAGCCCATAAACCCAGCAAATAGTTTGGGCTGGTGCGGGTACAATCGGAAAGGTTTTAAATCCTGGTTATAATGGGCTTACGTGAGTCCACGGAAAGGACTTTCCAACCAAAAAAATGGCTTTTGGGGAATATAAGGGAAAGTGGACTTGGAAATTCCGGATCTAATAGGGCCTCCACGAAAAGGGATGAAATGGATTTACGAGACTTGTGTGGGAAGGGTTTAAAAAGGAAACGCGGGGATTTAAAATGAACTTGTGTGGGGATTGCAATGGGAGACTTTAAAAGGAAACCGGGGTAAAAAAGCCTTGTGAAAAATGCTATGAAAAGGCTTTAAAAACTCGGGCTAGGTGACTTTTGGGGTAATCAAGGGGGGAAAATGGGTTTAATTCCTGGGAGATAAAAAGTCCGCTTGAGAAGGGCAATAGAAAAGGGTTTTTAAGAAACCCAAGAGTAATATGGCCCAAAAGGGAATTGTATGGGAAATTCCACGAGAAGGGTGAAATAGCTTTGCGGAATGCAAGGGGAGGAAAGGGGGCTTAATCCCGGGTTTGTAAAAACCCGCTTGTGAAGGATCCAACGTGGGGGAAAGGGGCTTATGGAAGTCAACAGGAAGGGGGGCTTTAAAAAAAAGTCCCTTAGAAGCTTCCAGGAAGCTTCTGGGGGACGTGGGCAGATTGACGTGGTCATGGAGGGGAACGTGGCGGCGTCACTCAGTCTCCAGTGGCGGATGCAGCAATCGAGGTGCTCTATAGTCAAGAGGGAGGCGGCGTTCTAGCTGGCAATGGCGGCTCTCGCGGCAACTCCTCACGGCGCTCCTTCAGCCTCACGACTCCCTTCCTCACGACTACCTCTAGGTAGCATCAGAAGTCTGACGGCCTCCTCTATCCTCCTCCTTCTCTCACTTCCCCCCATAAGGTTTATATAGGTGAGGGGAGGGGATCCTCCCTCCCCCACGCGGCATCCTGCATGGGTTCACCCCCCCTTAGGCATCCAACAAGGATGCTTAGTCATCCTGCCTTCCCTCCCTCTCCCCCAGCACGACAGTCGGCTGGGGGAAGGAGGGAATAATTTAAAAAAAATCCATAATACTAACAATTTAATCATTTGGATTTTTAGTAAGAGGAGGTTCTCGTGAGAAGTGCGGTTTTGAGATCAGAATTGTTACATTCTCTCCCCCTTGGAGGAATCGAGATGTCCTCATCTCGAGATAAACTGGGAATATTGATGATTGAGAGTTCCCTCCTCTATCCAAGTGGCATCCTCCTCGGGATAATCTTTCCACTGGACGAGGTATTCTCTCAAGGTTCTGGATCTCAGTTGTTTCTCCCTAACATCTAATATTTTGTCAGGCCTTAGTTCAAGGACTCCTCGACTAGGCATTAGCACTTGTTGGTCATTGAGTACATGGTTAGGATTAGGTGCATACTTCTTCAATAGGCTGATATGGAATACATTATGAACCTTTAGGTTCTTTGGGAGTTGTAGTCTATAAGCATTAGGTTCTAGGCACTTGAGGATCATGTATGGTCCACAGTACCTTGGACTTAGCTTCTTGCAATCTCCTAAGGATAGAGAACTCTTTTGTGGTCGTACGCGAATGAAGACCATGTCTCCTTCCTCGAAGATTCTATCTTGTTGCTTCAAGTCCACATATGCCTTTTGTCTATCCTTAGCGGCTTGGATGTCCTGTCTTCTTGACTTTATTTGGTCATCCATCTCTTCCAACATCTGCCTTGAAGCTTAAACCCTCAAGGTTGGATCTGAGAAGTTTAGGGGACTTCAACAGTCATGACCATACAATGCTTGAAAAGGGGTCATCTGAATACTTTGTTGGTAAGAAGCATTGTAGGCAAATTCAACCAAAGGCAAGTATTGAATCCACCTTTTTGGTTCACGACAACAGTATGCCCTAACCATATCCTTGATAACTTGATTGACTTGCTCCATTTGACCATCTGTTTGGGGATGGTAAGCTGTGCTAAAACAGAGTTGAGTCCCAATGGCTTCAAAGATAGCTCTCGAGAAATGTGATGTGAAAAGAGAATCACGATCACTAATGATTCTTCTAGGTAGCCCATGTAGCTTGAATATCTCCTTGATAAACAACCTTGCAATGTCTGAGGCTTTATAGTTTGTCTTTACTGGAATAAGGTGTGCAACCTTAGTAAGCATGTCAACCACAACCATGATGGAGTTGTATCCTCCCTGAACTTGGGGTAGGCCAACAACAAAGTCCATACTGATGAATTTCCATTTCATTTGGGGAATGTCAAGTGGTTGCAACTTCCCTGGCATTTTGACATGTTTGTCTTTGATACGTTGACAAGACAAACACTCAGTAACATATTTGAGAATGTCACCATTAAGCCTCTCCCAATGGTAGCTCTTCCTAACTGCATTGAGAGTCTTGGCATAGCCAGGATGTCCTGAGAAAGGGGAATCATGAGCTTCCCACAATATCTTCTGCTTAAGTGCCTGGCTTGCTGGTATACATACTCTAGTTCTATAGTAGACAAGTCCACTATTGATAGAGAATTCATGATACTTAGCTTGTAGCTTTTGGTCCCGATCCTTGATAGGGATCTCCCTTAGCATCTTTTGATAGGATGGATCATGGCATGCTTCCTCTCTAGCTAGCTCAAGTATTGGGTTGTTTGGCATGGACACCTTTGTGGCTAGAGATCTAGCTGTTGATGGATTTTGAAAGATTAGAGAATTAAGGAATGCCTTGCGACTGAGTGCATCAGCAACTACATTCTCCTTTCCCGATTGGTATTTGATTTCAAAGTCATACTCCTCCAGCACTTCAATCCACCGACATTGCCTCATGTTGAGCTCGTTCTGGGTAAAGATCCACTTGAGACTCTTATGATCAGTCACTAGAGTAAACTTGTTACCCAACAGGTAGTGTCTCCAAAGTTTTAGAGCATGGATGACAACTAACAATTCTAGCTCATGGGTAGCATAATTCTTCTCATGGCTCTTCAGTTTCCTTGAAGAGCATGCTACAGGATGACCTTCCTGCATGAGCACACATCCTAAGGCAAGCATGCTAGTATCAGTTACTACCTCAAACTCCTTACCGTGGTCTAGAAGTTTTAGGATCGGTGCTGATACCAAACTTTGCTTCAACCTATCAAAGCTAGTTTGTTCGGCAGTTGACCATGCAATGGACATTTGCTTCTTCAGTAAGTCTGTCAAAGGTGCTGCAATCAAAGCATAGTTTTTTATGAAGGCCCTATACCATCTTGTCAATCCAAGAAAGCTACGTATTTCTTTGACAGTTGTTGGTATTTGGCCATCCTAAAACATTTCTGACTTAGGCCGGCTCCACTGAGATTCATTCTGCTGATATGATGAATCCCAGATAACCAATCTGATGTTTGAGGAATGCACATTTCGTCATCTTAGCATACAGCTTGTGTGACCTTATTGTCTCAAGGAAAATTCGAAGTTGGGGTTCATGATCTCCTTCCTGTTTGGAATAGACTAGAGTGGCATCGAAGAAGACGAGTACGAAGTCATCAAGATATGGCCTAAAGATATCCTGCATTAACCTGTTGAAGGTGGCAGGCGCATTCGTAAGCCCAAATGACATAACTAGAAACTCAAAGTGTCCATATCTAGTGTTAAATTCCATCTTTGGGATATCTTCATCCTTCATTCTTATCTGATAGTAACCAGACCTGAGATCAATATTGGAGAAGATCTTCGCACCCTGAAGACGATCAAGGAGCTCATCTATTCTAGGAATAGGGTACTTGTTCTTGACAGTTGATTGATTCAACCCTCTGTAATCAATACATAGTCGAAGCGTTCCATCTTTCTTTTTCCGGAACAGTACTGGAGCTCCCCATGGTGAACTGCTAGGACGGATGTAGCCCTGATCTAGCAGTTGCTTGAGTTGTTCCTTCAGCTCAATTGCTTCCGGTATAGACATTCTATAGGGTCTCTTCGCAATTGGTGCAGCTCCTATTAGTAGCTTGATCTCATGATCTACTTCTTTTTGAAGCGGGAGTTCTGTTAACTCTTCAAGAATTACATCCGTGTATACCTTTAGCCATGAAGGTTCTTTACTAGACTCCTACTTCTAACCTAACTTATTGAACTTAATTAAGTAGACAGGTAGTCCCTTTCTAACTCCCTTTTTAATCCGAGATGCTTTTAGCGAATTGAATTTTTGGCTTTCTAGCCTCTCCTGGAGTTTGTAACCAATTTCCCTTCAGAGTTTGGAAAAGAACTTGGCCCTTTTCACAATGAATGTGGGCATCATTAGATTTAAGCCAATCCATTCCGAGTAGACACTCATGGATACCTAGGTTTATGATCCCGAATCTGATCGAAGTCGACTTTTCCTCCTAGTAAGAATTCCACATTACATCACATATCTACTTCAGCTTTTAGCCAGGTGATCAAGTTACTTTTCTTTGTTATCAATATTCACAGTCAAGACAATCGTTGATTTAAAAAAAAGTTTTATTCCATTCATATCAGCATAGCCCTTTCGAGGTACAATTATTTCTTGGGGCGATGGAACAAGTTGATACATTAATTCGAGGAGAATAAGATGTTGTTGCATTCAGCTACAGGAACTGAGTAGTAATACTGATTGGGGTCATCAATTTTCAGGAATCGATAGTTCATTGGAAGATTAGGGTATCTTTTCCTTTGATATCCATTCTTCTCATGACGCCCCAAAACCTTGATTCAGTCGGAAGGGATTCTTTGAATCACTTCCCTGTACACATACTTATTCTAGTTAACCCTTCGACCCCCGACCTGTAAGGTCGCGTTTGCGTGAGCCTCAACAAAGACGAACAGCTTCACGATCTTCAAATCGTCCATCCACTTGATTCTCTTCAAGTTAATTTGAAGGTACGCAGGTCGATGGGGAGTTATGTAATAGATCCCTGAAACACCCATCCATCTCCGTTCCACATACACAGGCGATGGATTGTAAATGCGGTCTAGGATGTTCATCATCTCAACCCTTTGTCGATAATCCATGGAATGCATCGCGGTCATAAACATGACTCGGAACACTAAGAACCTGTTCCATGCTTCATAATTCTGCAAGACAGCATTGAAAGTAAGGAAATGTTTGGGACAGTAACAATTTCTTTACTTCATTTTATTGAGATCTCATAAAAACAATTCCGTTGTTGGTCGGCTCTGATACCAACTGTAACGTGTCCACTAGTATCATCCAGGACACGTCTTAGCAGTCCATCGGAAATGGTGTCTAGAAAACTCCGCCCGGCACTCCCATGGAATGTTACGGGTTTTGCGATCTAGGTCTTCCCACATCTGCCACGTAGCGGAAGTATCCTGGCCGTTCCCACTTAGGATCGACCAGAATTATGCTTTTCATGATTGGTCATTAGCTAACAGCAACTAGCGTCAAACCCGAGCGAACTACTTTACGCAGAAACGCCAGGTCTGAAGCGGATTCACGCTGCACTTGGTTCAAGGAGAATGGGAAACGAGAGGGATGCAAGGCTCAACCTCTCTGCCATAAGGCCTAGTCCCATTCCGTTCCCCTAAAACAGTGTAAATCGGGTAAGACATAACTCTAGGTCATCGCTCTTGTTATTCGTTTTGATGATCATCCCGCTGTTCTTTGAGATTTTTGAGAAAAGTTCCCGGCTAACCGGGACCACCCAACCATAGGACGGACCCATGGTCCATCCTCCGCACTTTCCTTGGTTTGTTTTAGTTATGTAATTATCTAACACATTAATTTGACATATAACAATCAGCTTCTTTAATTAATCCCGTTAAGCACTGGTTCCTTCACGTAATCTTATCACGTGACATAGAAAACAATATCAAGCAAGTTCTTTTTTTTAATGTTTCATCATTTTATCTTTGAAATACAGGGAGTTCCGCCCGTAGGCTTTTGTCCATAATCCGCCCGAGGGCTATCCAGTAATCCCCAGGGATCACTATTCCAAGCTTCCGCCCGTAAACTAGTATGCGGGCCTCGAGATCCAATCCCGAGTCACGTTAGCCTCTTGTGCAGGACCCGGAAGGCGAGGGATTTACGGCCAGAGCCCCCCCTGGCACCCAAGTGTCCTCCTACTCCAAGTAGAGCTCAACGGAGAGACCTCTCGCGGCGGGTTCGGTCCACGTTCCCGGTGCGGTCAACAACCCCCTTGGTTAGGGTCAGGCAGGCAGTCGGGGATAACTGAAGCTGCCCCTCCCTTCAGGCCTTCAACCTGAAGCATTAGATATCTTTTCATCCTTTAGTTCCTTGAGCAAACAATGCAAACAGTGCTTTCTAAACTGTTACAAGCACAATCAATTCCAGTGGTCGTTTATTTGGCCAATTTCTAAGGAGTGAATCTTTCTCTCCGAATGCATCCAGCACTCGATCCAAGATCAATTGCGACTTGGCAAGATCCCCAAGGGTTTTTTTGTTAACCCTATATCCTTGGGTTAGGGCCGTACCCTACTAACCCAACTTAACCAATACCTTAAGTTCTATTAGCAGTAAATATGTTATTCCAATTTACTAATTGGTCTTTTGCTTCCAAGCAAATATCTAATCCTCGTATCTTGGTTACTTTACCCAAGAAATGTACTATATCACGACGATTATTTCTCCTCTTGCAAGATAAACTTGCGTAAGAATCTGCCAATCTTATTCCGAGGAATTGGCCGTTCCCTTGTGATCAAACCACAAGATCATGCGACTCTGCAACTTGTTGCACAAGTGTCGCATCTAATCCATGGGACTATTTTACCCATCGAACGGTGTCTTCTAATCACAGAATCGTGATTTAGATAGCAAACAGGGTTAGGGTGTCTTCATATCCAATCCGTTCTTGATTGCACTAGGCCGACATTGTTGGTCCTAGGGTTCCCACTCAAACCGAGTTTCATCTTTTTAGCGAGCGATCCTTAGGGTAGAAACCCTAGATCGTTTCTTGCAAATATGTCTTGTTGTCCCTACATTCCGTGAATGTGGACATGTCTTTAGGGTATGAGAGTTTCAGATTGGCAATAAGAGCGACTAGGTCACGTCCTCAACGTGCTAAACCCTAGTTAGCACTTGGGGTATGTTGCATCAATTTAACCATTCCTAAGTGATTCCTTCGCGGTTTTAGGCGTTTAGGGTAAACCAATTACTTGTCTACTCATGAAGATAATTACGATATCATTCTCATAATCACATGATTCATTGCCTACATATGATTAGATTTACAAACCCTAACTTTTTTGGTTAAAATCAAAGCGTAGGTTAAGTTATGACATAATTTCCATTGATCCTTCTAAAACATGCATTCACGATTCATGCTGCTAGGCTTTTAGGGTTTATGTTAAAATGAACCCTGCAACCTTTTCCTAATTTCATTTCTAAATGAATTATTCGTATGCTAAATGAGCATTACACAACCTTTCGTAACTACTTACATAATTGATTGAGATTTATGCCAACTGACTAGAGTTTAATCTACTTCATGCAGCCCTAGAATCATTTCCATGCCTCGCAAATTCCTACTCTTGTTAGCAATCTTCTTTAAGGAATCATTGCGTAGAAAGAGATGTGATTTTATCTTTCCATGCATAATCGAAGTGTATAACAATAATTTCGACTTTGTAAAGATGATCATTAGTTGATCTAAATTCGTTACTTTGCAATGCATAAAAACAACTTGCTAAGAATGTATAGACGTCTTATGTTCTTCTTTCGTTTGTTTCTTTGAGAAATACAAATGACCGATTCTTCAGTTGTGAGTTATTTCCCTTAAGATAGCCAATGTTTTTCAATCGTAAAAGCACATCTTGCTTCCGTGAATTAACCATGCATAATTGCAATATTACGACGTAAACAAAAAAAAAGGAAGAAAACCTGGACTTGTGGATTTGGTGAAATGTCCACATGAATGTTAGGAGATGATCCTCCTGCGGTTGCGCCCATCGCGAATTCGATCTTCTTGCCTTGGCTGTAGACTTAAGATCTTGGCCCGTCTCCCTCGCACGCACAATTCCCTTTTGAGATTCGGCTTCCTTGACCGATGCACCGTCTTGTGGAATTGGGCTTTGGAAGACCTTATAGGCTTCCTCCTCGAAGATCGGAGGAAAGAGAAGTTATCTTTAGGAGGGTTCAATGGGAAAGCCCATAAACCCAGCAAATAGTTTGGGCTGGTGCGGGTACAATCGGAAAGGTTTTAAATCCTGGTTATAATGGGCTTACGTGAGTCCACGGAAAGGACTTTCCAACCAAAAAAATGGCTTTTGGGGAATATAAGGGAAAGTGGACTTGGAAATTCCGGATCTAATAGGGCCTCCACGAAAAGGGATGAAATGGATTTACGAGACTTGTGTGGGAAGGGTTTAAAAAGGAAACGCGGGGATTTAAAATGAACTTGTGTGGGGATTGCAATGGGAGACTTTAAAAGGAAACCGGGGTAAAAAAGCCTTGTGAAAAATGCTATGAAAAGGCTTTAAAAACTCGGGCTAGGTGACTTTTGGGGTAATCAAGGGGGGAAAATGGGTTTAATTCCTGGGAGATAAAAAGTCCGCTTGAGAAGGGCAATAGAAAAGGGTTTTTAAGAAACCCAAGAGTAATATGGCCCAAAAGGGAATTGTATGGGAAATTCCACGAGAAGGGTGAAATAGCTTTGCGGAATGCAAGGGGAGGAAAGGGGGCTTAATCCCGGGTTTGTAAAAACCCGCTTGTGAAGGATCCAACGTGGGGGAAAGGGGCTTATGGAAGTCAACAGGAAGGGGGGCTTTAAAAAAAAGTCCCTTAGAAGCTTCCAGGAAGCTTCTGGGGGACGTGGGCAGATTGACGTGGTCATGGAGGGGAACGTGGCGGCGTCACTCAGTCTCCAGTGGCGGATGCAGCAATCGAGGTGCTCTATAGTCAAGAGGGAGGCGGCGTTCTAGCTGGCAATGGCGGCTCTCGCGGCAACTCCTCACGGCGCTCCTTCAGCCTCACGACTCCCTTCCTCACGACTACCTCTAGGTAGCATCAGAAGTCTGACGGCCTCCTCTATCCTCCTCCTTCTCTCACTTCCCCCCATAAGGTTTATATAGGTGAGGGGAGGGGATCCTCCCTCCCCCACGCGGCATCCTGCATGGGTTCACCCCCCCTCAGGCATCCAACAAGGATGCTTAGTCATCCTGCCTTCCCTCCCTCTCCCCCAGCACGACAGTCGGCTGGGGGAAGGAGGGAATAATTTAAAAAAAATTCCATAATACTAACAATTTAATCATTTGGATTTTTAGTAAGAGGAGTTTCTCGTGAGAAGTGCGGTTTTGAGATCAGAATTGTTACACACATCCACCATGGGAGAAGACATCATAGAGTGGCTACTAACATATATGAGCTCCACAAGACCTAAAGCTATAGATTGAGGGAGGAACTATAGCAGCCTGATGAATATATCCTTCAAGACAATTGCATTCAAGGGTGAGAGTGAAGGCAATGGTGACTTCATGCACAAATGCATAATGCTAGTATTTAGTGCATGGCCAAGGAGGTTGTTTATGGTTGGACATAAAGCATTTGTAGGTTGCGAAGCATCCAAAAAAGGAACACACAAGTGTGCTCATTTTTCCAAGATAAAGATGTATCAGTCATTGGTGAAGGGAGTTTATATGTTGAGCATGTTGGGCAAAGTTATAGCCTTGCAATTACAAATTGTAACTACTAGCATTCATATCAATTGGAGAGAGAGGGTGTGGTGAGAGAAAGAGGTTAGTTGGAAAGAGAGAGAGAGAGAGAGAGAGATAAAGACAAAGACATAGGGGAAGAGTTTTGTGTTTATTTGTTATTAGACATGTTAGTAGTAGGTTACTTTATGTTGACTAGTTAGTTAGTAGGTTAGTTAGTTAGGTAGAGAGAGAGAGTAGGTTAGTTATGTTGGTTACATTTATGTTAGTGTCAGTTTTGTTAATAGCTCTCTCTCTCTCTCTCATTCTTCTCTCTCTCTCCCCTCTGCTCTCTCTCTCTCCCATTCTCCTTCTTCTCTCTCTTTCTCTCTCTCTCCCTCCTCACCTCTCTCATTCTTCTTCCCTCTCTCTCCCCCCTACTCTCTCTCTCTCCCATTCTTCTTCAAGTTCTTCTCTCTCTTCCCCCATTCTCACTCACTCACTCTCCCCCACTCTTGCGAATTTCATAAATTTTATAATGAGAAAGAGTAGGTTAGTTCGTTAGTCAGTAGGTTTGTTGGTTAGTTAAGGAGTTAGAGAGAGTGAGAGTAGGTTAGTTATGTTAGTGAGAGGGTACGTTAGTTTATGCTTGTGTCTATTTGTTATTAGTCATGTTAGTAGTAGGTTATTTTGTTGATTAGTTAGTTAGTTAGTAGGTTGGTTAGTTAGTTAGGTGGAGAGAGAGGGAGAGGGAGAGAGGGAGAGAGAGAGTAGGTTAGTTATGTTGGTTATGTTTATGTTAGTGTCACTTTTGTTAATAGCTCTCTCTCTCTCTCTCTCTCTCTCTCTCCCCTGCTCTATTGTGAATTTTAAAAATTTTATAATGAGAAAGAATATGTTAGTTATCTTAGTTAGTTAGTTAGTAGGTTAGTTGGTTAGGTAGTTAGAGAGAGAGAGAGAGAGAGAGAGAGAGAGAGAGAGAGAGAGAGAGAGAGAGAGAGAGAGAGAGAGAGAGAGAGAGAGAGAGAGAGAGAGAGAGAGAAGGTTAGTTTACATTTGTCTTTATTTGTTATTAGTCATGTTAGTAGTAGGTTATTTTATGTTGATTGGTTAGCTAGTTAGTAGGTTAGTTAGTTAGGTAGGTAGATAGAGAGTGTGTGTGTTGATTATGTTAGTATCAGTTTTGTTAATAGGTCTATCTGTTTGTCTGTCTCACTCTCTCTCTCTTCTCACCTCTCTCTTTCTCCCCCTTATTCTCTCTCTCTCTCTCTCTCTCTCTCTTCTCACCACTGTCTCTCTCTATTTCTTCTTCTCTCTCTCACGTTTTCTTCTCCTCTCTCTCTCTCTCTCTCTCCCCCATTCTCTCTTGCTCACTCACTCACTCTTTCTTCTCACCTCTTTCTCTACCTAGCTAACTCTAAATGCATTTGTTCATGTGTTTAGAGTTAGTTAGGCATTTCTTCTCACCTCTTTCTCTATCTAGCTAACTCTAAATGCATTTGTTCATGCATTTAGAGTTAGTTAGGCATTTCTTCTCACCTCTTTCTCTACCTAGCTAACTCTAAATGCATTTGTTCATGCATTTAGAGTTAGTTAGGCAGAGAGGGAGAGAGAGGAGAGAGAAAGGGAGAGAGAGAGAGAGAGAGAGAGAGAGTAGTTTAGCTATGTTGATTACGTTTATACTAGTGCCAGTTTTGTTAATAGGTCTCTCTCTCACATGCTCTCTCTCTCTCTCTCTCTCTCTCTCTCTCTCTCGCATTCCTCTTCTCTCTCTCTCCCCCGTTCTCTCTTCTCACCTTTCTCTCTCTCATTCTTCTCTTTCTCTCTCCTCTCTCTCTACTTAGCTAACTCTAAATGCATTTGTTCATGGATTTAGAGTTCCTTGAGAGAGAGAGAGAGAGAGAGAGAGAGAGAGAGAGAGAGAGAGAGAGAGAGAGAGAGAGAGAGAGAGAGAGAGAGAGAGAGAGAGAGAGAGAGAGAGAGAGAGAGAGAGAGAGAGAGAGAGAGAGAGAGAGAGAGAGAGGAAGAAGAAGACTGTGAGAAAGAGATATATGTATATATATGTATATATATATACATGTATGTATATATATATATATATATACATGTATGTATATATATATATATATATATATATATATATATACATGTATGTATATATATATATACATACATGTATGTATATATATATATACATACATGTATATATATATATATATATACATGTATGTATATATATATATACATACATATATATATATATATATATATATATATATAGAGAGAGAGAGAGAGAGAGACCTGTTAACAAAAACAACACTGACATAAATGTAACTAACATAACTACTCCTATATCGAAGTTAGGGGCTCTCATCACCCGCATGTTATGCTTTCAGGAGAACCATGCTGCATAGATCATTCTTTCACCCTAGCTACCCTTCTCTACCATGGGGGAGGAGAATCATTGTATATCTGGAAATGTCCCATGGGTCATAGTTTGGCCTTCCATGGATGATAATAAACTACTCTACACTCTCTCTAACTGAAGTCGCAGGTGAGTCAGAACTGAGTGGCTTAGCACGAGTAGGGGTCATGGGTGAGTCAAAGTTGAGTGGCTAAGGTACCTTAGCCTTGGCTAAGTGACATCACTTAGCTTTACTCCGTCCCTGTGCTCTATTTCAAGCTTTTCTCCTTCCCTGCAATTTCAACATCAGCATCATCATCATTGGCACAACATTCATCATCATCAGTGTTCATTTCCTGCGGCCTTAGCATCAACATCATCGTCATCGATGCAGTGTTTGCCACATCATTATCAGTGTTCATTCCTTGCAACTTCAACATCATCATCATCATCATCATTAGCATAACATTCATAATAGCTATATTTCATTCGTCATCATTAGTGTTCATATCAACGTTCATACCCCGGGCATGTAACCAGTAACCCATTTGCATGTGGAGAATTGGTTGCACTTTCATGTAGCACTGCCTACGTGCACATAGTATACCCCATGCCTATAACCAACCACCTATTCCCCATTGTAGCTATCACCTCAGCCAAGTAGCATTGATAACATGCCTTCAAGTTGTAGTACATAGAAGTTGCATACCCTAGTAATCAAAGGTGTACTTGGACCACAACCGATAGCACATCCACCATGGGAGAAGACATCATAGAGTGGCTACTAACATATATGAGCTCCACAAGACCTAAAGTTGTAGATTGAGAGAGGAATTATGGTAGCCTGATGGATATATCCTTCAAGCCAATTGCATTCGAGGGTGAGAGTGAAGGCAATGGTGACTTCATGCACGAATGCATAATGCTAGTATTTAGTGCATGGCCAAGGAGGTTGTTTATGGTTGGACATAAAGCGTTTGTAGGTTGTGAAAGCATCCAAAAAAGGAACACACAAGTGTGCTCATTTTTCCAAGATAAAGATGTATCACAAATTGGTGAAGGGAGTTTATAGGTTGAGCATGTTGGGCAAAGTTATAGCCTTGCAATTACAAATTGTAACTACTAGCATTCATATCAATTGGAGAGAGAGGGTGTGGAGAGAGAGAGAGAGAGAGAGAGGTTAGTTGGAGAGAGAGAGAGAGAGAGAGAGAGAGAGAGAGAGAGAGAGAGAGAGAGAGAGAGAGAGAGAGAGAGAGAGAGAGAGAGAGAGAGAGAGAGAGAGAGAGAGGGGAGTTTTGTGTTTATTTGTTATTAGACATGTTAGTAGTAGGTTATTTTATGTTGACTAGTTAGTTAATAGGTAGGTTAGTTAGGTAGAGAGAGAGAGAGTAGGTTAGTTATGTTGGTTATGTTTATGTTAGTCAATTTTGTTAATATCTCTCTCTCTCTCATTCTTATTCTTCTCTCTCTTTCTCTCTCTCTTCTCACCTATCTCTCTCTCTTCTCTCTCTCTCCCATGTGCTCTCTCTCCCATTCTTCTTCTCTCTCTTTCTCTCTCTTTCTTCTTCTTCTCTCTCTCTCTCTCTCTCTTCTTCAAGTTCTCTCTGTCTCCCCCATTCTCACTCATTCACTCTCCCGTACTCTTGTTGCGAATTTCATAAATTTTATAATGAGAAAGAGTAGGTTAGTTAGTTAGTCTAGAGATGGGTTTGTTAGTTAGGGTGTTAGAGAGAGTGAGAGTAGGTTAGTTATGTTAGTGAGAGAGCATGTTAGTTTATGTTTGTGTCTATTTGTTATTAGTCATGTTAGTAGTAGGTTATTTTATGTTGTTAATTAGTTAGTTAGTAGGTTAGTTAGTTAGTTAGGTAGAGAGACAGAGAGAGAGAGGTAGAGAGAGAGAAAGGGAGAGAGAGAGTAGGTTAGTTATGTTGGTTATGTTTTTGTTAGTGTCACTTTTGTTAATAGGTCTCTCTCTCGCCTCAGTTCTCTTTCTCTCTCTCTCTCTCATTCTCTCATTCTTCTTCTTCGTCTTCTCTCTCTCTCTCTTACACACACTCTCTCTCACATTCTTCTCTCTCTCTCTCTCTCTCTCTCTCTCTATCATACACACACACACACACTCCCCTGCTCTATTGTGAATTTTATAAATTTTATAATGAGAAAGAACAAGTTAGTTATCTTAGTTAGTTAGTAGGTAGGTTGGTTGGTTAGGTATTTAGAGAGAGAGAGAAGGTTAGTTATGTTTGTGAGAGAGAAGGTTAGTTTATGTTTGTGTTTATTTGTTATTAGTCGTGTTAGTAATAGGTTATTTTATGTTAATTAGTTAGTTATTAGTTGGGTAGGTAGAGAGAGTGTGTGTGTGCTAGTTATGTTGGTTACGTTTATGTTAGTATCAGTTTTGTTAATAGGTCAGTGTGTTTGTCTCTGTCTGTCACTCTCTCTCTCCTAACCTCTCTCTCTTTCTTCTTCTCCTCTCCCTTTCTCCCCCTCATTTCTCTCTCTCTCTCTCTTCTCACCTCTCTCTCTCTCTCTCTCTCTCTTTCTTCCTCTCACATTTTCTTCTCCTCTCTCTCTCTCTCTCTCCCCCATTCTCTCTCTCGCTCACTCACTCACTCTTTCTTCTCACCTTTCTCTCTACCTAGCTAACTCTAAATCCATTTGTTCATGCATTTAGGGTTAGTTAGGTAGAGAAAGAGATATATAGAGGAAGAGAGAGAGTAGTTTAGCTATGTTGGTTATGTTTATACTAGTGACAGTTTTGTTAATAGGTCTCTCTCTCTCTCTCTCTCTCTCCCCCATGTTCTCTCTCTATGTCTTGCATTCCTCTTCTTCTCTCTCTCCCCCGTTCTCTCTCTTCTCACCTTTCTCTCTCTACTCTCTCTCTCTCTCACATACACTCTTCTGACCTCTCTCTCTACCTAGCTAATTCTAAATGCATTTGTGCATGCATTTAGTTTGTTAGGTAGAGAGAGAGAGAGAGAGAGAGAGAGAGAGAGAGAGAGAGAGAGAGAGTAGAGAGAGTTATGTTAGTTACATTTATGTTAGTGTTGGTTTTGTTAATAGCTCTCTCTCTCTTTCTCCCCATTCTCTCTCATATTTTTCTCATTCTTCTCTCTCTATCTCACGTTCTTCTCTCTCCCCCGTTCTCTCTCTTCTTCTTTTGTTGAATTCTTTTCTTTCTCTCTCTCCCATTCTCTCACACACACTCTTGTCACCTCTCTCTCTCTCTCTTCCTCTATTATTATTATTATTCTCTCTCTCTCTCTCTCTCTCTCTTTCTTCTTCTCATTCTCTTTCTTCTCCTCTCTCTCTCTCTCTATCTCTCTCTACCCCATTCTCTCTCTCTCTCTCTCTCTCTCTCTCTCTCTCACACTCACTCACTCTCTCTTCCCCACTCTATTGCGAATTTCATAAATTTTATAATGAGAAAGAGTAGGTTAGTTATCTTAGTTAGTTAGTTAGTTAGTTAGTAGGTCGGTTGGTTAGTTAAGTAGTCAGAGAGAGAGAGTAGGTTATTTATGTTAGTGAGAGAGTAGGTTAGTTTATGCTTGTGTTTATTTATTATTAGTCATGTTAGTAGTAGGTTATTTTATGTTGTTTAGTTAGTTAGTTAGTTAGAGAGAGAAGAGAGAGAGAGAGAGAGAGAGAGAGAGAGAGAGAGAGAGAGAGAGAGAGAGAGAGAGAGAGAGAGAAGGTTAGTTATGTTGGTTAGGTTTATGTTAGTGTCAGTTTTATTAATAGGTCTCTCTCTCTCACTCTCTCGTTCTTCTTCTTCTTCATCTCTCTCTTTCTCTCTCTCTCTCTTCTTATTCTTCTTCTCTCTGTCTATTTATCTCTCTCTCATTCTTCTTCTTCCTCTCTCTCTCTCTCTCACGTTCTTCTTTTTCTTCCTCTCTCTCTCTCTCACGTTCTTTTTTTCTTCTTCTTCTCTCTCTCTCTCCCCCATTCTCACTCACTCACTCACACTCTCTCTCTTCTCACCTCTCTCTACCTAGCTAACTCTAAATGCACTTGTTCATGCATTTAGAGTTTGTTAGGTAGAGAGAGAGAGAAAGATGGACGGAGGGAGGGAGAGAGAGAGTAGGTTAGTTATGTTGGTTACATTTTATGTTGGTGTTCGGTTTGTTAATAGCTCACACGCACACACACACACACACACATTCTTCTTCTTATTCTCCTCCTCCTCTCTCTGTGTCTCTTCTCACCTCTCTCTCTTTCTTCTTCTTCTCCCTCTCCCTTATTATTATTATTATTATTATTATTATTCTCTCTCTCTCTCTCTCTCTCTCTCTCTCTCTCTCTCTCTCTCTCTCCTAAAAAAAAGAGAGTTTCATTTTGACTAGATCTCTTAAAGAAAGTATTTTGTTAGTTCTTGGTCTTTGTTTCAATTACGATCCATTTCAGTATAACATTGCTATTTCTAAATATCATGCGAAGCAAGCATGTGATTTCTTACATTCATGTAAGGGTGACAATTTATAAGTATGGTGCATAGAAGAGATTGTTTGTATATCTGGCATTCTATGTTACACATTTTATAAACTACTTTTCGTTTTAAGTTTGATGTGTGTGTGTGTGTGTGTGTGCGTGTGTGTGAACCATTTCTAAATGTTAACCCTCAAACGAACGAAGGTGGAAAATCCGAAAAAGCTAAAGCAGAAGACAAAGACAAAGGCCAAGGCAAAGAGAAATGGAAGACAAAGACGCACAAGGAGAAGAGTCCTAAATAAGGGAGAAAGGCACACAAGGAAAAGCGCAAGTCAAAACTTTTATAAAAGAGCGCAAACGCATCATGGTTTAATTCAAGGAGCGCCGGGCTCTCACCCGTGCAATTTGTAAATGTAGACGGGCGGTGGAAAGGAAGCTAGGAAGATAGAAGGACAATGGAAAAAAGGGGCCTAGGCTACGACCGGTCATGTAAAAAAGGGCGCCCAAAAGGGATTTAGGGTTTTGTATATAAAGTTGAAAAGTGAATGAAAAGCTCATTCTTGTGTGTGGCCAAAAGTAGCTCTCCTATTCTTCTTCTTCTTGTTGTTCTTGCTTGCTTGAGCTTGTGCTTGAGAGAGGGAATGTGAGAGTGTGAGGGAGTGAGTGTGTGAGGGTGAGGGACCGAGGAGGAGAAGCTCTCCATCTTCTCCTCTCTTATTCTCTTCTCTTCTCTTCTCTTCTCTTGTCTTGCTCGTGGCAATGGAGCTTGGAGCATGGAGCTTGCTTGAAGCTTGCACTTGGATCGTGGAGCTATCGGAGTGCGCGGGAGAGGAGGTAACTCGAATAGCATGGAGGTAAGCTCACTACACCCGTAGATATGGATGGCGCGTTGGCTATGTGAGAGGTAGCCATTAGTGCTCGGCTTGGAACGCTTGAACAATAAGCGGTTCGTGGGTCTTGGCGGTTGAGCGAAAGCTCCCACATTTTGGTTCCGTTGCCGGGACCAACGGATTCAAGCCTTGAGCGCTTACATGCTTTGAATCGAGCATCAAAGTAAGGGTTTTCCCCCGAACCGGTGCTTGAGATGGGTAGGAAGTGAGGGGGGTTGAAGATGGTATCTAATCTCCTTGGCAAGTAGGTTTTTTGCTTTTTTGAGATTTATGTTGTGAGATGGAGTAGTGTAGGTATTTACTTTGTGATTTGTATGCATTTAGGATAGGAAAAAACAAAGAAAAAGAAGCAAACAATAGGATTTTCTGTTGTTGTATAACAGGCTAAAACAGGAAAATAGGGGCACAAATCCTTGGAGTGCCATTTGATTCGAGCACCATAGTGATTCCACACATATCTGGCATTTCCTTGTAGTGTTTTGTACCTATTTGGAAGGCGCTGGATGATTCGGCGGAGTAGACGTTGACCTAGAGGCATCGCGCACAACTTGCGGGCCGCCGTCTGCGCCGTCGGACCAGGCCGTCCGAGTCCCAGAATCGGGTCCATAATCGGACCACCTAGAAGAGGACCAGTCTAGAATCGGACCAGTCCATAATCGGACGCTCGGACAACCGTCTGATCGGACCACTTGGACCAACCCGTCCGATTTTGGAAATCAGACCACTCGGACCACTCGGACTCGGACCACTCGGACCAACCTGTCCGATCGGACGCCTCATCCGTGTCAAGATTGTGGGAGAGAAGGAAGGAGTCTCACTTGTAGCTTTCTTGCTTGCACAATGGGGGAATACACACAAGGGTGGAGGCTGAAAACAGTTTTCCTCTTCTTAGTTGTGTAAGCCAAAAGAACTCTAGTACAAAGAAAATAGAAGAACCCTAGATATGGGTCTCAAAACAAACTCAACTAACTAAGGTGGCATACTAACTGAGCCACGAACTAGAGTAGATAAGGATAGCTATCATGTAGCTATTATTCATGGGCGGTGTACCAACCGCATCTGCAACTGACACGTCGGTGACATAAATGCACAACGGTCACCCTGGCGTATCACGAGTGGAGCTCGATATCTCAACACTCCCCCTCGAGCTCAATCCCAATTCCTGCACACCAAGCAGGTCTCTGAACTTGCGCAGCTTCTCTGCGCCCAATGCCTTCGTAAATATGTCAGCTACCTGATCCTCTGTGCTGACATAAACTAGATCAATAAGACCTAGTAAAACCCTCTCTCGCACATAGTGATAATGCACCTCAATGTGCTTTGTTCTAGCATGATAGACTGGGTTATTTGCCAAGTGTATACTACTCATGTTGTCACAATAAATGACAACTGGCCCATCTGTAGGCTGATGCATATCATAAAGTAGCTTATGCAACCAAGCTACCTCACATGCAGCCATTGCTGCACCCCTGTACTCAGCCTCTGTGCTCGACAAGGCAACTGTAGGCTGTTTCTTGCTGCTCCAAGTGACTGCAGCACTCCCAAAAGAGAACACATATCCACTGGTAGATCTTCTATCAGAAATACTACCAGCCCAATCAGCATCAGTGTATCCATGCAGCTGTATCTGAACCCCAGTCTCATAAAATAGTCCATACTGCAATGTGGACTTCACATACCTGAGTATGCGTCTAGCCGCATCCAAATGTGGTTTCCTTGGAGCCTGCATAAACTGACTTACCAATCCAACAGCATAGCTCAAATCTGGCCTGGTAATAGTCATATAAATCAAACTTCCTACTATGCGTCTGTACATAGTAGGGTCTTCTAGAAGCTCACCTGCATCTGTGCTCAGCTTCACATTCTGCTCCAAAGGAACTGAAATAGGCTTACAGCCTGTCATCCCATATTTGGACAGCATGTCCAATCCATACTGCCTCTGCAAGAGCTGTATCCCACTTGGTGATCTAATCACCTCAATGCCCAAGAAATAACGCAGCTCTCCCAAATCCTTCATCTCAAACTTCTGCTTCAATAGCATTTTCACATGAAGGATATCTTCATCACTGTCACCTGTCATAATCAAATCATCAACATAAATGACAAGTAGCATAATACCTTTCTCTGTTTTTCTCACATAAAGTGAGAAATCTGCCTTGGAAATCTGAAAGCCAATAGTGACAAGATACTATCCTATCTTGTCAGACCATGCTCTAGGTGCTTGCTTCAAGCCATACAAGGCTTTCTTCAACCTGCAAACAAACTCAGGATGAACAGCATGCACATAACCTGGTGGCTGCTCCATATAGACCTCTTCTTGCAAATCACCATGCAAGAAGGCATTCTTTACATCCATCTGATGTAAAGACCATCCCTTTGATGCAGCCATAGCAATGACTGCTCTTACGGTTGCCATCCTTGCAACCGGACTGAATGTTTCTTCATAGTCAATGCCATATGTTTGTGCATACCCCTTGACTACTAATCTTGCCTTATATCTGTTCACAGAACCATCAGCATTGTGCTTCACCTTATAAACCCACTTACAGCCAATTGCATTCTTACCTTTAGGCAAAGGTACCAATTCCCATGTAGCGTTTGCTTCCAAGGCATCCATTTCTTCATCCATGGCTTTCTCCCATTTTTCTTTTCCCATGGCTTGCTCAAAAGAAGTGGGTTCTGGTTCCTGTATCACCTTGACCATATATGCATAGTGAATGGCTGTAAATCCATCATATTTCAGCCTATCCACAGGATACCTAACTCTGGTAGACCTGCGCAAAGTGGGTTCACTCCCAGGTGCTCTCAAAACATCCCTGGTCTTCCTTACTCCAGGTGTAACAATAGAAGGAATACCCAACTCATCATCAATGCTCTGTTCTGAGCCACTGGATTCACCATCCACATAAGAGTGACCTGCATTCACATCAAACATGGGCTGATCTACCTTCTCTTTTCCTTTTCGTGATACCTGCATACCACTATTTGCGCTGCCTTCAGAAGATTCTCCTGATCTCAATCTGCCTGTCCATGGTGAAGAATGTGAACCACTACTAGAGGACGCTCCAGGTCCACTAATATTTTGTGACTGCTGCTGTGAATTCTGTGCAGCATTACCATTTTGTGCATCTATATCATCAATCACATTTATGGTTTATACCAGCTACTCATCTCATCAAAAACAACATCTCTGCTCACTGTAAACTTACGAGTAGAAGGGTTATAGCATCTATACCCTTTTTGCTGCAGAGAGTAACCAATAAAGATGCACTTCTCAGCTTTTGGATCCAACTTGGATCTCAACTCATCTGGCACATGTACATAGGCAATGCAACCAAAAATTTTCAAATGAGAAATATCTGGTTTCCTACCAGTATACCTCTCCTCTGGAGTCATTCCATGTATTGCTGCAGTGGGAGTCCTGTTCATTATGTAGACTGCTGTAGCAACTGCTTCAGCCCAATAAAAATCTGGTAAGTCTTTTTCATTAAGCATGGCACGAGATACCTCTCCAATATGCCTATTTTTCCTTTCTGCAATTCCATTTTGTTGTGGGGTATAACTGCATGAATATTGCTGCTTTATGCCATGCTCCTGCAGGAACCTTGCAAACTCATTTGAGAGGTACTCTCCCCCTCCATCTGACCTTAGGCATTTTATTTGCAAACCTGTTTCTTTTTCAACCATAGCTTTAAGGGTTTTGAAATGCCCAAAAACTTCACTTTTCTTTTTCATAAAATACACCCAAACTTTTCTGCTATAGTCATCAATAAAACTGACAAAATAATGACAGCCTCCAAGAGATGCAGCTTTAGTAGTCCACACATCAGAGTGGATTAATTCCAATGGCTTCTTACTCTCTTGAACATGTCTAGAAAATGGTTTCCTTGCCTGTTTTCCAAACTGACAGGCTTCACATACCTTATGCATTTCTGCAACCTTGAATTTAGGCAATCCTGCAACAATGTTTTGGGCCTGCATTGATTTAAGTCGATGTACATTAACATGACCAATGCGTTTATGCCATATATCAATATCTGCAACTACACCGGTCCCATGTGCAAACATTGCTGCACTCAATTCAGACATGTCTGCATCCAATGTAAACATTCTGCCCTTCTTCTTTCCTTTTGCTATCAAGCGACCTTTATTTTTCATATCCTCAACAAAGCATCCATGAGGATTAAATCTGACTTGCAAGCCCTGCTCAACCATTTGACCAACAGAAACCAGATTCTTGGTGATATTCGGGACATGAAATACATCGGACAGGTATTTCTTTTTCCCATCCTGCATAGACAAGGGAATTTTTCCAATCTGCACAATAGGATGTGCAGTATCATCACCAGTCTCCACAAATCCTGGTTTTTTCATTTTCCTTGCATCCTCCATCCATTCTGCATGACCTGTCATGTGGTTTGATGCACCTGAGTCAACATACCATACATCGTTGCTTTCTTCTGCACTTGTCACAGAATTGTTCATGTGCTGCACCATGAACAAATGCTCATTTTTGTCATCACCCTGTCTACTAGAAGATGCATAATTCCCTTGTTACAGTTTTCCATTCATGATGTCATTCTGCTTTTTATAGCAGTCTTTAGCCATATGACCCATTTTACCACAGTAGTAGCATTCAACATTACTGTTTGCATTTTGGCCTCTCTGCCATCCACCACGACCTCTTTGGCTCCCCCTGCCTCTAGAGTTACCACGTCCTCCTCCATAGGACTGGTTTTCTTGAGTTTGCTGCATATTCTGATTTCTACCACGGCCTCCAAATCGGCCTCCTCTACCTCTGCCTCTACCTCTTCCAGCATTTGAGTAGAAGACAGCTTCTTTTGAAGTTCCTCCTGAAGAAGATGCACCACCATTTCTCTGCTCCTCAGAAATTAGAAGAGCAATCAACTCCTCAAAGTCAGGAAATCTTTCACGAACGGAAATGGATGTTCGAAACTGTGCATAATCCTTTCCTAGACCATTCAAGGTCACGGAAACTAAATCATCATCTTCCACTGGCGACCCAATGGAAGCAAGTGCATCTGCAATCTTCTTCACCTTCATGTGGTAGTCATTGATGCTCATATTTTCTCTTTGCACATTATGCAACTCTTGCTTGAGCTGCATTTTCCTGGCTTGTGTATTTGTGCTATACATTTTTGACAGAGTATCCCATGCCTCCTTTGGCGTACTTGCATCCTGAATATGCACAATCATAGAGTCTGAAATGCTGATAGACAGCCAATACATAACTTTCCTGGCTCTCTCGTGCCATGCTTTGAATGCCTGCATTTGCTGTTGATTGGGAACATCAGGAAGAACTGGTTCTTCTTCATTTCCTGCAACAAATTCCCAATATCCTTTTCCCATAAGGAAATTCGTCATTCTAAACTTCCATGCCTGGAAGTTGTTCTTGTCAAGCTTTTCAGTGACAATCTGTGAAAGAGAATCAGACGCCATTACAGAATACTGCAAGAAATTCTGTTACTGCAAAAAACACAGCTTCACCCTCACAAGGGCAAATCTGCAAAACTGGCGAAAGTGGTATTTGACCACACAGTCACTTCCTAGTGACGATTTTGCATAAACAGGAACCAAGGATGATTCTGAAACTCCCAATGTCTCTGCGCACAAGCATACGATGCAATTTCTACAGTAACTTTTCACCGACCTGTAGAACAGTGGCTGCACAGCATAAAACTGAGCCTTTTCCTGAGTGCGTGCAGAAAACTTCCGTCTGCAAAACAGGCCCCGAAATGGCCTCAAATCAAAAAAACAAGGTCGCCAAGGGCTAAAGCCCCCCCCCACAGCATATACTGCCCTCTTGCTTCACCGCGAAGGGCGTCTCAACCTGAGACAATGCACTCCTGCAATTTCCGGCTGTGCTACCTGCAGAGATCTGCTCCCAAAACAGAAAATGAAAGCAACACTGCTCCTCTTACCAGACCACCGCGAGCTTGGCTTGCTTTCTTGAGCTCCTTACCACGAACAAGGCTCTGATACCATGTCAAGATTGTGGGAGAGAAGGAAGGAGTCTCACTTGTAGCTTTCTTGCTTGCACAATGGGGGAATACACACAAGGGTGGAGGCTGAAAACAGTTTTCCTCTTCTTAGTTGTGTAAGCCAAAAGAACTCTAGTACAAAGAAAATAGAAGAACCCTAGATATGGGTCTCAAAACAAACTCAACTAACTAAGGTGGCATACTAACTGAGCCACGAACTAGAGTAGATAAGGATAGCTATCATGTAGCTATTATTCATGGGCGGTGTACCAACCGCATCTGCAACTGACACGTCGGTGACATAAATGCACAACGGTCACCCTGGCGTATCACGAGTGGAGCTCGATATCTCAACAATCCGATCGAGGAAATTGGACCCACCCCTGTCCGAATCGTAGAATCGGACCAGTCCAGAATCGGACCAGTCCCAGAATCAGACTAGTTCGAATCGGACCACCCTTGTCCGACCGATCGGACCAAACCAAAAACGGACATCCGATTCTGATAATCGGACTCTTGAAAATCGGACATCTGAGAATCGGACAAAAAAACTGTTAAAATCGGACAGGTATTTAGAACACAAATTTTGACACATCTAAACCCCGAAATTGACCCAAAGGCTACGTAGAGCTAAAGGCACATCACAGATCCGTCACTCGGCTGAAACTTAGAGCAAGTAGTTCAAAATTTGGCTATAAATGGTCCTCCAAATTGCGCATGGTGTTTACTGTAACGGCCCTGCGGACGAGGGGGACTGCTCCCCCGGACCCCTGCAGAGGGGGCTCTGTCCCCCTCCGCACCTCCCCCAAGTAGGTTGGAGAGAAAACGCGCGCTGTGACAGGTCCTCCAAATTGGACCCTAGTGTAGTAATGGCTCTACACAAGTATGGATTCTCACTTGCAAAAGAGCAACCAAAAGCCCATACCCGAACATAGAGAAATAGAGACCTTAGAACGTCAATGGGCCAATCTAGCCATCAAGGGCAAAAAGGCCACACCACGAGAACACAAAGACATTGTGTTCATACCATGTCTAGTCAGAGCGAAATGCAACATCAGCAAGCTACAAATGCCAAGATGACTAGACATGACACTCTTGACAAGAGATGTACCTTGAATAGCACTGCACTGACGATCCAAGACATCAGTGGAGAATCCACATCTAGTCGTGCAGTTGAGAACTCAAGGGCATTTGTTAGAAGGCTTAAATTTACAAGCCAAGATCCAGAAGACGAAGACATAGTACCATCTGCTTATCTTAGGGTCAAGCTCACCACGAAAAGAGAGCATACTATCGATGCTCTAATTGATAAAGGAGCAGATTTTAATATCTTGACCTATGAATCATGGACCCTACTAGGCCAAACCAGAGCTCACACCGACTAGTGCAACTCTTAGCCCTTATGGGGGACACCCACAAGCACTCATAGGGAAGTGCAAAATCCTTGCGACAATTGAAACGGAAAGCTTGTCTATCCTATTTCATGTTCCTCCAAAAAGTACTAGCTGCAGGAAAGAAACCCTCCTAGGAAGACCCTTCAAAAGGGCGACCAAGCGTGAGGATACACCTGACTATGTAGCATAAAGGATACACCTGACACTACCGGGTGTGAGGATAGTCACCACCTTTAGCAAGGGTGACCTCATCAAACCTCGAGGGAAAGGCAAGGAAGGTGATGACATAACAGTCAAGCCTACAAACGAGGGCAAGGATTTGTTGGAAGAGTTGATACAAGCACATGTCGAACAACGAGAACCAGTGAAAGAGGCCATGCCTGAAATAAGAAGGTCAAGAGACAATGCCAAGGACGGGATTTGGACTTATAAATATCGTAGAAGACCCCAAAAGAAGCCCAAGCCTTATAGACAAAGGCATTGATGGAAGGTCAGCACAACGCCACGATGGGTGTCCAAAGCATTGCTACTTGCTCAAGGGCATTACGTAGGTAACCCATGGATTTGGGTGCCAAAACCCCTTGCTAAACCTCCCTGGTCAAGTGAAGGCCATATTGTATCAAGAGCAAAGAAGCGTAGAAGGAGATCTAAACGAAAAACCAAGTCTCGAGTCAACAACAATAGAGTGACCGAGCCCCTCATGGTCGAAATCAAGAAACCAAACGGGACTAATCGGAGGGTAGATCCTCAGCCTAGCGTGCTTGACAAGCAGATGCTAGATGTAATCGTTGAGGATATGTAGAAGCCGCTAGTGCCCAAGGAGCCTTTGATTCCCCAAGAGGATAGCAAGCATCATAGGCACAACATTGCTCATGGCAAGGTTAAATGCTCAACAAAGCAAATAGCAAAATCATCAAACAGCCACGAGCAAATCTCCTAGCCAGAGTCAAAACCACTTAGGAGTCCCAAGTCTCCTACACCCTTTTCCCCTAAACGGACACAGGAAGCACAACAATCATCAAGTGCGGCTACTCGATCCCAATCTCTACCTACATCAGAGCTTCCAAATGTCTAAGAGGCAAGACATGACACCACCCTTAGCTCTCAATCTAGGGATATGCATGTGCAATCCACCGTGGCTAGCTCAACTGATACTCAAGTGAATGCTCTAAGGGCAACAAAAGGCATGACCACTTCCAATCAACCTAAGGACTTAAACACCGCAATCCACCAAGAGTAGCCAGCCCACTGGACTAGCTGCTCCTACTTTCAATCAGGGATCATAGCAGTCACAGCCCTTGGCCGTGACAATGCCCCTGGCGCAACGTGTCCTTGGTGGTTTACCTGTGGAGGAGGTGTTGCAACCAACTTCATTAACAACTCCAGCACTTCCAAAATGCCTAAAGCCTAGACTGGAGGAGTTAAACAGAAGGGAAGAGCTAGACTCTCCAAAAAGGGAGGTAGTTGTCCCATAAGGACACACTAGAGAAAGAGAATGCTGAGGCCCAACCAAGCACATCAACGATTGACCTAGTCCAGGGTCCTGAGTCGTTGAGAGATGCACCTTCACTAACCAAGAAAAAGAGGAGAAAACAGAGAAAACAACAATAGTTGCAAGTGGTTGTGGACCCCAAGAACATTGAGACGAAGGGCGCTGGAGAGTTGATGAATAAAGCATCGAGTCCATCCATCAATGAACCCATTGATGCCTCCCCTAATAGCGGTGAAACCTCAGACACATCCGTGTGCTCTGAAAAATCAAAGCAATCGTTACCATCAATAGTTGCTTTCAACACTCAATCCACTGACAATAGAACTCACATTGACAAATCAAGAGTGGATACAACACTGTCATGACGGGGTGACGAGTTCACACCAGTCACACCCAAGGAGAACCATGATGCAATAACGAAGCCTCAAGAGAAACATGGAAACCCCAAGAGCATGAGCAATCCTAGCGTTGACCAATCTTGCTCATATAAGCCTGAACCCCCAACTATGCTAAAGCCTAGACAAACTCCTAGAACCTTGCATGAGATGGCAACCGAGCAAGCCCTCGTTGAACATAGAAATATCACAGAATGCTTAGCTGAGTTGGATGCTAAGCTCAAGGTATTCGAACGAGTTTACGTCCTTGCGGACGTGGGCACAATCCCCAAGGAGCAGCTTGGAGATTACTTGCCCTTTCCACTATCCTGGGAAGAGCAAGAACATCTTAACGAGCACTATGACAGGCTCCTGCATGAACGCATGCGATTCATCTCTGACGAGAAAGCCGACGAATTGCACTTAACTGTCACGTTCAATGATGTGCTCTGCCAACCAAATCTCTTAGAGATAGAGCAACTAAAGCGACTAATAGAGGTCCGAAGTCAATTTGAACAGCGTTGGTGTGAGAACAACGTTGTAATGGCCGAACTAGGGGCTCGGATCATGACAGTCTCTGAGGAGCGATTGGCCAAATGGCGGTCTCAAAGAGACCCAACCTATGTGGCACCAACTTTCCTTCGAGTGTGCCGACTGACATTCAGGGTACGAAGTTAGCTGGAACTAGCCTAGAGAGCCCTTTGATTGATAAGGTTCTCACTAAGGAGGAGTTACATGTTGCCAGTAGACTCAGACAATGTTCCATGCTGCTCGATGTGGCAAAATATCTATTGGTACTGAGTAAGTTGCCACGAGTGCTGGATGCATGTGCCACACTCCAGTACAATCCTGAGTTCTACAAGTGGTTTTTATCCTCGTAAAGTGACATAGACTCATGGATATGTATATAAATAAACAATGACTTTTGTGACCCTGTATAAACATCATTAAGACACACAAGCAATAAAAACCCAAGCGCAGACAGAAGAATCGGGGCCAACAGGCTACGCTAAGCCGGTCCCCCTTTCACCAGATCATGTCCACCTCCGAGTAAAGGGCATGCACCTACATTGCCACCATGGAAAACCCTGGCCAACGTCCCTCATGATGTAAGCAGGGCACAGTCCCTCTCTACATACTTTCCCTTCCCGGCCTATCCTTCCGAGGATGAGTCCTCCAAACGTAGGACCACCAACCGACGTAACTTGGCGTGAGTCAAGATCTGCTCATAGTTAGAGGCCAGAGGGACACCATTACAACGAGTACAACATGTTCCGTGCCTTTTCTTCTAGTCATATGCGTTTGACAACCCACACGAAAATCCCTCCTATGCGAACAATCTTATTCCATATCAAGGCCTAACCCTTGGATTGCATCTTGCAGGCTTCCAGACGGAACACATGGAGAACCACGGACATTTGGCATGCAAAGACGCTCTTCACAAACGATGGGAGCATGCGGCACGTGCCCCTCCACCGGTACGCTATGTACCCACTCTCAAGAAATATGCAAAGAAGCAAGGGCCTAAGTGACATCGATCCGGACGAAGGCTGAAGAATCCCCGGGCCAAGAGAGTCGAGACTCAAAGAAACACGCAGCAGGTGGCAATGCCAGTTGCATAGACCCCCAACGTACGCTCGGGCACCAGGTGCCCATGAAGAGAAAAGGTGACCTGGGATAGGGAAGAATTTAATGAACTGTTTAAAGACATTTTGGAAACAGTCGTGGCCCGGGACTACACCATTCATGTCCCAGCCGACATGTTTCCTGCCCAACCTCACGGGAGCCCCGCACCAGCACCCTCCCGGTCGCCTAGCCAACCGGACTCACCCCGCCTAGTATCTATCGACTAAGCCCCTATGATGTACAAGTACCTTGACAAGTCATCATGCCATAACTTTTTGTTTTTGATGAGTAAAGGGGCAAGATCCCCACTTGTACACACTTCCTTCACCTATCGTTAATGTATGCGACCTTAACAAGTAATGGGATAGGCATCATAGCATTCTGAAAAATTATGTCTTAACATGATTGCATTGGTTCGATGTACTTAACGCAAGCGAGCATATACTCTCATGAAGTGACAAGTGGATGCAGAATGACACAGGTCAATGTCTAGAAGCGTTTAATATCCAAGTCACCACAAGACCACCAACCCCACAAAGAACCATTATGGAGGAAGTGACAGGAATACCAAGAAACAAAAGCCATGACGGAAACGCCATGGGATGAGAACCCAAGGACACCTCTGCAGAAAAAGCACATATTGCAACTGAGCATGGCCAAAGCATAATCATCGATTACCTCCTCCTTCTTGGCCAAACTCTATGTTCAGGCAAGAGCCACGCTCTCAACAAGGGCGAACGTCTCTTCATCATCCAGGATTCAATTCGCAAGATGCTCTGCCTTTGTCCATGCATAGCTCACTCCAAGTGCTACCTCAATTGTTCGATGTCTCACATGTTACAAAGAGGTTTGCAAAATCTCAAGTGTATCTCTTCATCTCAACAATAGTTTCTCTAGCATCAAGGCTGGTAACACAATCATCTCTGTAATATCAATTCTTCATAGCCTTTGAATCCCAACATTTCTCAATCCAAATGAAAGGCTAACAGTCTTAATGTATGGCATTGATTGTATTCACTTTTCCCACACAAAAAAAAAGGAAAAAAGAAAAGAAAAGAAAGAAAGAAAGAAAGAAAGAAAGAAAGAAAGAAAGAAAGAAAAAAGAAAAAAAAGAAAAAAAAACGCACACAATCACAGCACCACACCTAGGGGTCCTCAAATTAGGTACACCCAGTGACCTTGGTCGGCTGGCTCCGTCCCTAATTCCCTAGCCCTTTGTATACATCCCCCACAATTGTTCAGGGCACATCAAGGACAGGACATACCTAGGGAGCTCGCCTCGCCTATGGTTAGACCTGTCACCCTGAACCACTTGCAAGGCATGAAAGACAATGGAAAAATACACCATACTTTTCAAGCACTACAAGTAGTCACTAGCTACCAAGAGCTAGACATCAAGGAGCTCAATTATGCTACATGACCTTGACAAGACCATAATGATGTCTCAAACAATCTTCAAGTGTACTCCCCGTCTTCATCGATAAAATTTTCCATCAACTTAGCCCCTTTCTTCACTGACCCATTGCTATACAAGGAACCAGGCCGACAGTCTTCTAACTAAGTAATATCTAAGTATGCACAAGCACTCACATAATACCTGCACCGAAGTATATACACAGTTTGGGTCCTCAAGTGCAGGACAATACTCTCAGCTTGCTTAGAGTTCGACCTGTCTCCCAAACTAATTGCACTGTCTTGTGCACAATAGAGAAGACTAGCACTACCCTTAGGGAGAGACCACATGAGAGGTTTTCAATTGCAGGTGTTGGAGACTCCAACGAAAGTGTTGTTCGCTCTTCATCAATATCCAACTCTGAATGCTTATCCCTTACCATCCGACAGCTCGCAAAGAATCGTCATGTGCAGAATCCCCAACAAACCAACACTTGTGCTGGCCATCAATGCAATCCCCAACACAGAATAGCCCTACCACCAACTCCAACAACCTTCCAGCAACCACCTTGGCCACCAATAGGCCGCCAAGACCTTCTGCCACACCACCACCAACACTCCTCCATGAAAACCACAGGTGTCCTTGTCACCCACGTCTTCAGTGCATGCTACAGCCTGCTACCTACGACGGTGAGTGCCATGGGACTGGCACTCGTCTAGGAGGGGGGTAATGTTAACCCTCAAATGAACGAAGGTGGAAAATCTGGAAAAGCTAAAGCAGAAGACAAAGACAAAGGCCAAGGCAAAGAGAAACGGAAGACAAAGACGCACAAGGAGAAGAATCCTAAATAAGGGAGAAAGGCGCACAAGGAAAAGCGCAAGTCAAAACTTTTGTAAAAGAGCACAAACGCATCATGGTTTAATTCAAGGAGCGCCGGGCTCTCACCCGTGCAATTTGTAAATGTAGACGGGCGATGGAAAGGAAGCTAGGAAGATAGAAGGACAATGGAAAAAAGGGGCCTAGGCTACGGTCGGTCATGTAAAAAAGGGCGCCCAAAAGGGATTTAGGGTTTTGTATATAAAGTTGAAAAGTGAATGAAAAGCTCATTCTTGTGTGTGGCCAAAAGTAGCTCTCCTCTTCTTCTTCTTCTTCTTGTTCTTGCTTGCTTGAGCTTGTGCTTGAGAGAGGGAGTGTGAGAGTGTGAGGGAGTGAGTGTGTGAGGGTGAGGGACCGAGGAGGAGAAGCTCTCCATCTTCTCCTCTCTTCTTCTCTTCTCTTCTCTTCTCTTGTCTTGCTCGCGGCAATGGAGCTTGGAGCGTGGAGCTTGAGGATGGAGCTTGCTTGAAGCTTGCACTTGGATCGTGGAGCTACCGGAGTGCGCGGGAGAGGAGATAACTCGAATGGCATGGAGGTAAGCTCACTACACCCGTAGATATGGATGGGGCATCGGCTATGTGAGAGGTAGCCATTAGTGTTCAGCTTGGAACGCTTGAACAATAAGCGGTCCGTGGGTCTTGGTGGTTGAGCGAAAGCTCCCACACTAAACTTCTCTTGCAATCTTATATGAGTTTCTAACACACAATACTAACCAAATGTAGTAGCCACTATTTACTAGTATAATCTACTCTTAATCAACACAAACTTGAGATGAATCCACAAAACAAAGTAAAGCAAAAGATGAGAGTGCATGACACAACATTGGATACAACCTCCCCCACTTATTGAAAGGGTTCTCCTTAATGCATGTATTTGATTGTATTAGGATAGCTTATGCCCAAATAATTTCCTTACAAAAATAAAAGAATAGATCATATTAGAATAGCTAGTGCGCAAATACCTCCTATACTTGTGCTAATTGTACTTTAAAAGCCAACATACATCAAATGAATAATTAAATTCAAAAGCACATCGTAATTATAATGACAAATAATAGTCCATTGATAAGCATCTCATTAAAATAATTAATTAAAAACTTGTAAAAATAAATCCATCGATGTGTCTCCAAAATAAATAATCCCAATGCCATTTGAAAAAATGAATAGATAAAATCCAAAAAAGATTGAATTCTCAACCCAACTCCACATAGAAATTTGTCACCTATATTTACATATCAATTGAGTCTAAAAACAAATAGTGTTCATATAAAAACTTTAAAAAAACATTTTTATCTATACTAAAGTATTAATTAATCAAGAGAGTTTATCACCAAATGAATAGTCAAAGGATACTCCATGGGCACTGAGTATGAAAAAGGTGCATGTGAGAACTCTTTGAAGTACTGGTAGATGTGTACATCAGGAAATCACCCACTAATGGGATGACCCACATATATAAGAGCAAGCATCAAGGATATATATCTTTCACAACTTTTTGCCCAAGTAAGAATGATTTAAGGCCATTTTCCGATACCAATACTTAGAGAAGAAGCATTCGAGGTCACAATCCCTAGCTAATGCCTCCTAGTGACAAGATATATAGAGAACAAAGCAAGATTTGATTGCAAAGTGAAGGCTATCATCTATTAGAATTCCTCAACTATATGATTCTTAAATTTTACTAAATGTCTCGAATAAGTATTGCCTACAAGAGTAGTCATTTGGTTAGTATACATGATAGCCTTGGGTTCTAAACTCTCAATATTCTCTTCAAGTAAAGGAGGTGGATCATAAATTGATGAATAAGCAAAGTTCCTTTGAAAGGTAGAATAAGACTAATATGAAAGCTCCTTTGAATGTTCCAAGGAGAAGGTATGGCAAGTTTAAAGGCATTGTTGTCAATTTTTCTAGAGATTTTGAAAGGGCCATAGAATCTAAGGGTAAGCTTGACATTAGGATTTTTATTCAACATGCATTTCTCATTTTGTAACCAAACAAAATCACATTCTTTGAATTCCATAGCTTATCTTATTTTATTAGCTTGGCCATGTAAGATTGTTGGGATTTAGCAATAGTTTCTTTTACTTGTTCACAATAGAAGAATGGGCTTGAAAACCAAATAATCAATAGTTGAAATATGATTAAACAAATGAAATGCAAGTATAAGCATTTTTCTACCATAAACAAATTCAAATGGGATCTTTTTAGTGGTGATGTGAGGTATGTTATTGTATGCAAAGTGAAGCAAATGTATACAAGCATCCAAAATTCCATGCCATGAAATTGTATATGCTCATAACAAATCAAGGACTGTGCTATTAGTAGCTTTAGTTTGACCACTAGTTTGAAGATGAAATGTAGAACAAATGTCAATTTTGGTACTCATATTAGCAAACAAGGTAACTCATGAGTTATTGCAAAAACAAGAATCATGAGCAAAAATACCAAATTAAGATAAACTACAATGCACAAAAGTGGTTTTAAGAAAAAGATGACCAAGTTGAGAGGCAATCAAAGTTCTATTGGAAGAAATAAAATAAGCTTGTTTACTAAAATGGTCCCTAATAGTCTAGATCATATTATATTGATTGCTTTGGGAAGGAATAGTTGTAAAACCACTAAGAGAATTCATTAAAATTTGTTCCCAAGACAAATTAGGTATTGAAAGAGGTGTAATTAAACCATATATGTTCCCCATGGTGTCATTTTACCCTTTGACAAATTTGGTATATAGACATAAAAGTAATAACATCCTCATCCACAAGAGGAAATAAAAATCATATTGAAGATTGTGAAGAGTAGAAATAATACCTCAATGATCCATATAAGGAGGATTATGGGTTTTTTGAAGAACAAGACATAAAAAATGACGAGTCACTTAAAAATTTGTTTTAAATAAAACAGAGACATTCCCATGGGTTTTAAAAATCAATAGGAATCCACTTATTGTCAGAAATGTAAAGCCAATGATAATGAAAATCAAGATAATTCAAATAAGTGTCTTTCAAAGAATCCAACGCAGTAGAGAAATGTTATGGACAAATAGATAACGAATCAAAGCATCAGCAAACAACATTCTCACAACTAGGGTGATATTGGGTATGCGGTGAAAAGGTTATGTAAAAGCCACCTATCAAAAATGCTAAGTAGAAATTTGAGGTTGGGTAAGGAGTTGTTTCAAACTTTGTTGAACAATTTTAATCATAAATTGGAATCCATTAATTTGTGTTTCCATGTGCATATTACGTGAACTCTAGCAAACGATTCCTTATCATATGCATTATACTAAAGCTTATAACATTTAAGTTTAAACTTGGAAAAGCAATTAGATGAGAGTCTTCCATTAGAACAATACCAAGAGTTGGACCACTTACATTAGTATTAACTAAAAATGATGGTTGAGAAAAATCATGCAATTGTAGAGCAGGTACATGGATTACTCTATGCTTTAATAGATCAAAAGATTTGTGTTGCCTTTCATGCTAATGACAAGCAATTCCTCAATAAAGATAAATTACAACCACCTTATGGTAAAAACTAGCCAATCTTAAGAAAGGTCTAACTTTACATACATTTTTAGGTATTGGTCAACTTGAATTTCTTTTAACCTCTTTGGGATCAACTACAAGTCCTTCTCTTGAAACATATGATCTAGGTATCCAATTTTTGATTTTAAAAAGTTACTTGTTTCTAGATTCACATGTAGTTGATTTTATTTTAGTATATTGAATACTAAAGATAAATGCTCTTTATATTCCTATTCATTTTTACTGGAAAGAAGAATACCATTAACGAAAATAATCACATAATGATGAAATTTCAAGAAAATATGCTTCATCATGCGGCTAAAAGTAGCTAGGATGTCAGTTAAACCAAAGGGCATAACTAAAAAATCATAATGGCCAAATTGGGTTTTGAAAGCTATCTTATAACTATCAAGAGTAGCCATTTAAACTTGGTGATATAGCAATATTTGGGGTCTATTTTGCTAAAGATACTAACTTTTGGAAGTTTATTTAAGAGATCATAAACTCAAGGAACATGGTAACAATTCTGAACACATGCAGTGGGGTTGATTCCTTTTGTTGACTAAGAGGATAGGAGCTCCAAAAAAGGTGAACTACTAATTCTAACGAGTCCAAGGTTGAACAACTCTTGAGTTTGAGTTAGGATTTCTTTTTACTCTAACAAATTGTGTCTATAATGGGCTTACAAGGTGATTGGCTATGTGGAATCCAATTTATGGTGTGATCTTTGGCTCTATATGGAGATAAAGTAGGTAGTAAATTGTCAACAAAACAATCAAATAATTTGTTAAGAAAGTATTGATATGTAGCAATTATGCGAGATTCTTTAGCTTGAATTTCATTCATTAAGAGGAAGCATGTTTTAGAGCCCTTTCTTAGTGCATGCTTAACTTGTGTATGTCTAATCAAAGGATACATTTTTTAATATTTAGTGCCTTCCAAAGTGATAGTTCGTTTATTATGGATGATGGTTATTGTGTGTGTAACATCAAAGTATACCTGCAATAAAAGGCATGAGATTGCAAAGGTGCAACAAAAAGTCTCTCTTTTCAACATAAGATCTTGTGCAAATTTATAGTCCCCTAACTTATTTGGTGCCATCATATTTAGATCCTAGAAATGCAAACTTAATTTCATAATAGTAGTAATATTGTTTCCCTTTCAAGATTTTTCATTCTTTTTCAAAGACCTATGATTGAATCTTCAAGCATGATTAAACTTAGGATTCAACAAACAATTGAAAGAACTAGATGCACTAGAAAATTTTGAAAGACCCCAAGATTGTTATTGTTGTTGCAACCTTTGTTCCTTGTTGTTCTTTTGAATCTTTAAAAAAAAAGTAAAAATCCCTAAGGGTTGTAAACATGTCATAAGTCACTCCTACTTCCTTCTTGTTGAATAAATTTAGCAAAGTTATACAAACTATTAGTTGCATATACTTTTGAATGTAAAACCAATCCTAAATAACACTCATTCAATTGGCCAAATATTGATTATTATGCCTTAGTCTAAGTTGCTTATTGTTATATATTTAATGCCATTATGATGGGCTTACTAAATGCATAAAGTTTATGGTAATGATAATGTGTGTCATATTCCAACATATAGGTGCCTCATGAAAATAAATAATAAAATATGTCGTAAAAATAATACATCGACATGCCTCTGAATTAAATAATCACAATAATGCTAAACAATATTGATAAATATGCCATGAACACGTAAGCTAATCTACACACATCAACCAAGTCTAAAAACAATAGAATTAGTGTGAGAATTAGTCAAAATAAATCATTTGAAAGGGAGCAACGGATCGAAGGTTGGACTTGAGAGCTATGGCAGGAGAGCAAGAGCAAGAAAGGGAGAGACTAGAAATGGGAACTCCAATAGTCACAATGTGTGACCGGGCCTTCCTTTATTCAAACTGTCAGTAAAATAATAAAGAATAAAGTGACGGTGACGGGCGGCCGCCACCTGCAGTGTGCAATGGCGGCGACTGTCAGTGTAGTAATACACGGGCGGCTAGGCAGAGGCGCCTTTACCCCCAACAACCTCCCACTTAAAGGTGAATCTGCCCCAGTGAGGAGTGAAAAGAAAAAGAAAAAAGACAGTACAACATGTACACATGTACAACAGGATGAGGAAAGACGTCATCTCATCCCACGCTCATCAACCTCCTGAGGAAGGCAAAGCGCTCTGTAGAGAGGCTTTTCGTGAGTAGATCTGTAGGGTTTTGGTCAGTCAAAATCTTGACAAGATCAACAAACTTGTCCTCAATGACCCCACTCAATGTGTTTCATCTTCGCATGGAAGACCGGATTCTTAGCAACTGAATAGTACTCATAGAATCCGAATGTAGTGTAGGGATAGCATCAATACCAAGGTCAGCAACTAAACGACCCAACCAAATGGCCTCCTTGCAAGCCTCAGTGGTTGCAACATACTCGGCCTCTGTAGTAGAAAGGGCTGTGCATTTTTGCACCCTGGACATCCAAGAAACAGCACCTCCAGCATAGGTGAATACATAGCCGGAAGTGGACTTTCTACTATCTGCATGTCCTGCATAATTAGAGTCAGTGTACCCCACGACTCCTATATCCTAGCTGCCATAGCATATGCACATATCTGTAGTGCCCTTTAGGTACCTCATGATACCCTTCACGGCATCCCAATGCTTCTTGCAAGGTGTAGCCATATAGCGTGCCACAACACCAAATGCAAAGGCAATATCTGGACGAGTGGATATCATGGCATACATATGACTGCCCACTGCAGATGCATAGGGAATCTTGGCCATCTCGGCCCTCTGCTCATCTGTCTACAGACAATCAGCTTGTGATACCTTCACATAAGGCCAATAGGCTTTACGTCCTGCATGCGGAAGCGCTCAAGGACATTATGAATGTACTCCCTCTGTGACAAGTAGAGGAGTCCCTGATGCCTGTCGTGTCTAATGCGCATACCAAGTATGTGAGCGGCCTGTCCCAGATCTTTCATCTCAAAGCTCTTCTTGAGCTAAGCCTTAAGAGCATCTAGCTCATCATGAGTTTTCCCTGCTATCAGCATATCATCCACATAGAGTACCAAAATCAATAAAGAACCATCATGGGCTTTCTTCATGTAAGGATACGGAACCATAGCACTCCGGCTGTAGCCCTGTGACTATATAAAGGCATCAAACTTATGATACCACTCCCTAGGTGCCTGTTTCAAGCCATAAAGACTTTTCTTCAATTTGCACACTAGCTGCTGCCTGCCAGGTTCTGCAAAGCCCTTAGGCTGCTCCATATAAATCTCGTCATACAAGTCCCCATGTAAGAAAGCCGTCTTGACATCCATTTGGTATAAATCCAAGTCAAGTTGAGCAACCAAAGCCAAGACTAAGCGCAGGGTGGTCATCTTGACCGCAAGAGAAAAGACCTCGTCAAAGTCCACACCATGCTCATGCTTAAAACCCTTTGCTACCAATCTAGCCTTGTATGCCGTCTTGGGGTGTCCAGGGGTACTTTTTAGCTTGTACACCCACTTGCATGGCAAAGCCTTCTTGCCCGTAGGCAAGGAAACCAAATCCCAAGTGTCATACTTATGCAGGGAGTCTATCTCAGACTGCATAGCCTCTCCCAGGAGTGACTGTCACCCCCTGCACATAGCCTCATCATAGGTGAAAGGCTCTCCTGCATCTATAACCAAGACATAATGCATTGAGGGCTGAAATCTATCAGGTGGATGTCTGTCTCTAGTAGACCATCTCACGGCAGGCTCTGCTGCTTGCCCAGCTGCCTGTCCAACACCTTGACCATGAGCATCTGCTCTGCAGCTATAGGCTATCCAACTGGCTGTGCGGGAGCTCTCGGCTCCTCTTGAATATGACCCTACGGATCTCAACAACTCTCTCAGGTTGCTTATGCATTTTGTCTTCATGGAAGACTACATCATGACTGCGGATGACTTTCCGTGCTTGCGGATCCCAGAGACAGTAACCCATCTTGCCTGCATCCCCATAACCAAGGAAAATGTATTTGACACTCTTGGGATCCAGCTTACTTCTCTTGTCCCTGGGCACATGGCAAAATGCCTCATATCTAAAGACACGGAGATGCGCATAAGAGGGAGCTTTTTCAGTCCATACCTCCTCTGCAACCTGGAAATTCAAACCACTAGAGGGTGATCTATTTATGACATGCACAGCTGTACTAACTGCCTCAGGCCAAAAGCTCTGTGGTAGGCCTGCATGGCTAAGCATACTACGTACACGCTCCTGGATGGTTCTATTCATCTGCTCAGCCAAACCATTCTGGGGGGGTGTAGGGGGCGGTCAACTGACGCTTAATACCCCTCTCATCACATAACTGCTCAAAAGCACATGAGACATACTCACCTCCATTATCTGTCCTTAGGCATTTTAGCCTATACCCAGATTGGTTCTCAACCAATGCAAGACATCTCTAAAACACAGCCAAGACATTGGATTTCAACTTAATGGGATAAGCCCAAACTTTCCGTGAAAAATCATCTATGAACGTAACAAAATACTTTGCACTACCCATAGATTGATAAGGCATGGGCCCACAGACATCCGAATGTACCAATGCCAAGGGCTCACTCATGCGTGGCCTACTAGACTTCTTATGCATAGACCTAGTCTACCTGCCATAAAGACAATGCTCACATGAATCAAAACATGCATAATCAAGGGGTGGTAAGTACTGCAAACCAGAAAGCATTTTCATTCCCTTCAAAGACATATGGCCAGAGATACATGTGGGATATAACCCACAGACAAAACACGATCAAGGGAAGAAGCTGATACAATCAAGGGGTAGAGACTACCAGCCTTGTCACCTCTCGCAATCACAAGTCTGCCACGAGTGATCTTCCATGTAGAGTCTCCAAAAGATACATAATAACCTGCATCATCAAGCTGTCCTGCTGACATGAGATTGCGTGTCAAAGCAGGTACATGACGTACATCCTGCATAACAAAACTGCTGCCAGAAGGAAACTGCAGCCTAACATCACCAATGCCCACAATATGAAGAGCGTTGTCATCACCCAAGCGCACAGAACCCGAAACAGTAATGTATGAATGAAACCACTCTCGACAAGGTATCACATGAAAGGATGCACTTGAGTCCAAGAGCCAACACTGTGCATACATAGAGTGTATCTCTGTCATTTGCGAAGCACTAGAAGAAGCTGCTAGGATATAATCATCATCATCAACATTCTTAGGCTGCATAACATTGATCTCTTCAATTTTAACACTAGACTTTGCAGGTACTATGCTACGATAAGAAGACTTATCCTGCACTTTGACCCCTTATCTTTGTACCTTTCATTGCGCAATTCATGGCATTGTGGCCTTATATGGCCCTTTTTCCCACAATGGTGACAAGTAACATCTGCATTCCTGCCACGGGATTTGCTACATGACTTCCCATGAGACTTGGATCGAGATTTCTGAGAATCCTATCCACGGCCACTACCACTGCCATGCTTTCCATGTCCATCATTCCTACCTCTAACTGTCATAGCATGAGACACACGAGAGGCATCCAAATTCTTACGGTTAACCTCTTCCTGCAGAAGAGCACTCTCAACATCATATAATTTCAAGGTAGCAGTAGAGGCACATAATGCAGTGCGGAATACATCCCATGACTCATTAAGAGTATCAAGCAAGAAAAGAGGAGTGACATCCTCTGCAAAAGTGATGTCCTGCGAAGTCAAGTTCTTGAGTATAGCATGGAACTGGCTCAAGTGAGCAGACATAGTCACATTCTCCTTCATGCGCAGATCCATAAGCTGCTTCAGTCAATATATCTGACTCACTGGACTTTTCTTGTCATAGAGATTTTTTATCTTTTCCCACAACTGCCATGCACTCTGTTCTTCCTTAAAGACATTATAGTGAGCCTGTTCTGTAAGAGACAATACAATAGTGGACTTGCATAACTCATCAAGCTCAAGCCATTCCTCATCTGGCATAGTTGCAGGCGGATGCCTGCTTAACCTCAAAGGTTTGATCTGCAATTTCTACACCAACACCTGCCAAATCTAACTCTTCCAATAAGAGTAATTCGTACCATCAAGCTTACTGATGTTGAAAATAGCACATCAGTGGATGAACTCGCCATAATGCAGGCTGGAAGATTGTAGATAGTTCAAAACAACTTGCTGTTTACTATAGAAAATGACAAAAAAATCACCAAAATCGGGGAAAAATGGCGAAGAAAGTGGAATCAAAGCTGCTGCCCACCAAGTACTAGTAAAAGTACATCATTTCAGAGTGTTTCAGCATGAAAAATCCATGTCAGTCCATACATATAGGCTTGCTGTAATAAATTTCAGATTTCAGTAAAAGAGAGCTAACAGTGCCAAAATCAGATCCCAAGGCAATCGGATACTGTCAAGACCAAAGCCAACATCATGCGGGCATAGCATAAGCATATGATGGTCGATAAGCATGAATCCAACACCCAAGTATGTCATACAAACATTTGCCAGTGAGTAGGCACACCCCCCAGGCAACGGGGCAAAGTGTTCCTGCCACTACCAAAACTTGACATAAGTAGGTGTCAGTTCACAAAGATACGGATCCAAAACTGAGACTTAGCTCATAAGCATACAGTGAACCAAGACATATGATGTATCATCCCAAAAGGTAAGAAGTCCCAAAGTCTCAAGTGTCTATAACTGTTCAATAGCATGTAACGACTCAATGCATAAAAGTACCACCTGCTCAATGTCTGATAAGCATTCAAGAATACTCCCACTAGCACAAAAGTTGTATGTACGAGCTCAAGAGCTCAAGCCAAGGCAAGACACAGTGCCAATGACATAAGTCCAAGACAATACATCAAGGCGGTAGAGCATCCGTATGTAGCATCCATAAGCATGTAAGACATCAAGTACATCCCAAGTTACAACTCTAGCAAGCCAATAAATAGCTCAAGTAAGCTTCGAGAATCCAAGGTCAAGCCAAGACCGAGCTCTAGTAGCAATAGGCTCCAAACAATGTAACTAGCATGTAGTAATGGCATAGGCTAAGCATGTCAAGACCAGTCAGACATAAGCAACATACATGCCATAAGTACATCCAAGACGGAGCATCCAAATGCTTTGCAAAGCAAGCTCAAGCTCAACCAATGATCCCGAATCAAAACCAAGCTCTATGTCGAGCCCCAAGTGTCAATACATCACCATATATGTTCGAAACATAGCCCGAAAAGCATAGGCATAAGTATACATGAGTAAAACGACTTCAGCCTAACTGTGTACATTAGTGATTTACTGTTCAAAATTGAGAATTTCAGCACCAAAATTAGCTCCAAATGGTTGCCAAACAGTAGGCATACATTCCCCTAACATGCGGGCATCAAACGGGACCAACTGGGCATCAAATGATAATGCCAAACAAGCTGTAGCATCAAATGTCAGTGTAACACTGTCATAAACTGCCTGTGGACTATTATGACAGTCCCAAAACAGTGTTAAATCAGTACAAATGCTATGCCAACACATCAATCATCAAAACCAAGCATCAAAGTATGTTCATATGCCCGAAATGGAGCCTTTCCAAGTGCCAATGGAGGGGGAGAGCTGCTGTTGTGACTGTCAATGCTGAAGACACATATGGGAGGGCTACGTGATTTCGCCAACTATAAATGCTGGTCTTGGGGCTGCAAAAAATGGTGGCCAAGCTTTGGAGGGGTCCAGTTAAAGCGAAGGAAGGCCTCAAACAAGCTCCAGCAAGTCTTGTTCAAAGGCAAGTGAGATATGAAGCAAGGGAGCTTCAATGGTGGCTGCCCCAATCTTGTTTACAGCTTGTGAGACCTGAGAACTGAAGTAAACCCTGAAGAAAATGATCAAATACCTCTTATGTAATGCCCTGAAGGTGCCCAACAATGCCAGGAAGGTGCTCAGGAAGCCGGGGAGTGACGGGAGCTCGAAGGAGTCGGATATGGCTGCTGGGAAGGAGACCCAATGCAAGTAGGGAGTCGATGGGATGCTGAGAATGCCACAAACCAAGCTCAAGTGTCGAAAAGCAAAGCTCTGATACCAGTTGAAAGGGAGCAATGGATCGAAGGTGGGACTCGAGAGCTATGGCGGGAGAGCAAGAGCAAGAAAGGGAGAGATTAGAAATGGGAACTCCAACAGTCACAATGTGTGACCGGGCCTTCCTTTATTCAAACTGTCACTAAAAGAATAAAGAATAAAGTGACGGTGATGGGCGCCCGCCACCTGTAGTGTGCAGTAGCGGTGACTGTCAGTGTACTAATACACGGGCGGCTAGCAGAGGCGCCTTTACCCCCAACATCATTTTCATCAACACTAAAATATTTATTAGTAAACAATAGTTGACCACAAAATAAGTAGATAAGGAATACTCCATGGTCATTTGACTATGAAAGAGAGTATTCTTTGAGCATATAAACTCTATTACTAGTGATGTGTATATTGTGTTGGAATCACTCGTTTACACAAGAAAATGAGTGTCATACCCCGAGTGAAAGAGTATGCACAGTAGTAGAGCAAGTGTAGAAGCAAAATAAACTACATTATTTGAATGGTAGTGAGGCTTTTATAAATGCGTTACAATAAGTGGTTTTGTAAGGCATTTACTTGATGAAACTTGAGAGAAACATGTAGTTGATTCTAGTTCACAAAATAAAAAAAAATTGACTATAATTTGGGATTCTCACCACTTTCCTTATGCCATTGTTTGTACCTCATTCCCTCCCCTTGCATAAGAAATAGTGCAATGCTTTTGGGCATTCTATACAAGTGAGAGCACTATAGTACATAGTCACTTGACCTTGGAATAACTGTTGAATAAAAGTTTGGATTGTATTGCAACAAAGCATAAGTTTCAGTAAAATATGGCACCTTGTCAAGGAATAATACATGAGCAACGATGTCAAATACATGTCTTCTTGGCTTGCTTTGCTAGCAACATGTAGCTCTTCCTCCACAAGTAGTTTGTCAAGAAAAGGGTGACGTTGGGTGGGTTCAGGTGGCTCAACATCTTGTACAATTGCGAGCACTCATAGGGAAGTGGGAACTACATATGTTAAATCATTCTTGGAATTCCATATAGCTCATCTTTGCTTAGCAATATTCATTTGTCGACCTCTAAGTCTTGTGACAAAAGCCCACATGGTGTACTTTTCTTCTCAAACTTACTTTTTCCTGTTGATTTTCATTGTAGTGCTTATACTTCCTCCATGCTTTTCTAGTAGTGCTCAATGTGAAAAGAGAGAATCAAGTGGCACTTGTTGGGGGTAAAGGCGCCTCTACCTAGTCACCCATGTATTACTACACTAATAGTACTCGTGCCTGCACATTGCAGGCGGCGAGTGCTCATCATTGTCACCTCGTTCTTTATTCTTTCAGTGACATTTGAATAAAGGGAACACCAATCACACATTGTGAATGTTGGAGTTCCCACATTGTGTGTGTTGAGCTTCCAACACACTCTCAGCTTCCATTCGAATACCTAGAGTAGTCATCTCTTTGTTGGTAGCCATAGCCACTCCGTTCGAGCTTCCTATCAGTTGCATTCTTCATAGCACTCTTTGAGACTTCTTGAGCAAGTTGGAGTAGCCCCCCCATAGCCCTCACCCTGTTGGTGCAGCATCATGTTGTATGAAACAAGCTCTTTTTTCAGCATCAACTCACGTTTTTCATCTCCTACAACTTGGTGTTGATGCTTGGCATTGCACTCTTGGCATTCAGTTTGAGTGCAAAGCATCAATTTTGGATTGTTATAATAGTCCACATATTGTCATAAAATAGGGCTGCACTTATCTTTGATGTCTACACTCATTGCCATTGGTTGGATGATGCCTGGTTGATGCTTATATATTCGCGGATGCTATGTCATTGCTTGGAGTTGATTTTGGAATAATTCAACCACTTCATTTACTTTGTTTTGGCTAAGGTTTGCTGGCTGGAAATATAGGGTAGCACTCTATTTGATGGTTCTATGGTCAACTTTGTTGGTCTTATGATGCCCGGTCATGCTGGGGTGATGTCTTCATGTATGGGAATGCTATGCTCATGTTATGGATTGGATTTGGAGCTGATTTTGGTACTAAAATAGCTTGGTTTGATAGTGTATTCACTGTTATATTCAATAGGACTAAACCTCTTTTAACAGGGATTTTACATGTCTATTGCTTTTGGCTATGATTCGGGTGTTCTATATGCACTACTGATGTGTACCATTGATGCTAGTATATTGGTATATCATATGCCTATGATTTGAGGTGGATTTGAGCTTGATTTGGGGACTCATTTACTCATTTTTGACAATGAATTTATTGCTGTAATAACCAAGGCTAAAGCCTATTTGGTCAGTGTATGCTCTACTTATTACTGGTGCTTTCCAAGTGACTCATATGACTACACAGATGTATATAAAGGTTGGCACATGTCTTGTATTGTTTCGAAATTCCTTTTGAGCTTTGATCGAGCTCGTCTTGGTTGGCATTTGATTGACATTGGTCTATAGTGGCATGCTTTGTGACAGTCATTATGCCTATGGTCTATGCTTGACCCTTTGGTACATGCTCTGACGGATATGCTAGAAATGCATGCTCCTTACATTGTCTGTGTTGTTTGGTTGCCACTTGGAGCTTCAGTGGGGCGTTTATTTGCATACTTTGGAGGTCTTGGATGCTTATTTGGGTTGTCAAAGATTTGACATTGACTATGTGATGTACTGGATGTTATAGGTGATGATTGACCGATCCCTTGCTTTGAATGCTTCGTTGATATGCAATCTTGGCTCCATGATGCCTTATGTATTCACATGCTATCTTTAAGTTTGGTTGCTCGATTGACATTGATCTTTCTGCTAATGGGAGCTTCATGCTATCTCTAGATATTATAGAGCTTGTGGTTTATGTAGTTGAGCTTCTTGAGTAGACAAGACTAGGATCTCTTACATGTCTATGCTCTTGATAGATACTTGTCTGCATTGGATGCTTTTGGGCTGATTTGACGTCCTTTCTCTGAGCATACATCAACCTTTGTCAGGTCCTATCACTTAGACATACATCTAGCTTGGTTTACTCTCTAAGTTCTTTATGCCAGGGCTTGTATCCTCCTATTGGCATCGATTGCTCTAGCATATTTGGGTGTTTAGCTCATGGTTCTTGGCTGCTACAGTATTTGTTACATGCCCACTTCATGCAGGATTTGACATGGCAGTCATACTTGACTTTGGATCACTATTAGCTCATTGTTTCCTCTCTTTTTCTCATAGCTGTGATTTATTACAACAAGTTGTTTTATGTGGCTGTGATGTATTTACTGAGCTTAATCATGTCATTTGGATGTACTTTTGGTACTGTTTGGTGGATAGCTGGTCAATTTAGCAGTTTCTCTTATTTTCAACTTGTTTTGGTAGTGGCTTTGGCATGTTTATTGCTAATTACATCAAGTTGTTTTTTGCATAGCCTGCCTTTGTTTGATTCATTTTCACTGGTCATCTCAAAGATACAGCTTTGTTTAACATTACCAAGTTGGATGGCACCAACTATGGCTATTAGAAGTCTTAAATATGGCAGGTTTTGGTGCAGAAATTGTAGAATAAGCCACTAAGAAACAAAGGTATTAAACCTGAGAACATGGATGATGATGACTGGGCTAATTTAGATGCACCATGAAAGTCCACTATCATTTTATCACTATATGAAGAGGTCCACAATAATGTTCTTGGAGATGAAGATCGAAGTGCATGGAATCTACGGGAAAAGATTCAGGAACTTTATGCAAAGCAGAGCCCTGCTTCGTAGATGTATTGCCTTAAACAGTTGATGGATCTCTGCATGAAGGAGGGGACCCCATTGTATGCTCGCTTTAGTCAGTTTCATTCTATCATGAAGAATCTGTTTCAACAAGGTATTGAGTTTCACAATAATTTGCAACCTTTGTTTTTGCTTGGCACTTTACCTGAGTCTTGGGATGTATTTCGCACTGCGATTTGTACCAACAAACTTGATGGGCAATTGAAATATGTAGAGAGTGCTCTTTTGATTGAATAAATTAACAGAAAAAACAATGATGCTTCCCACAGTTCACATGCTTTATCTATTAGAGGTGGCATAAGTGGCAAGAAAGATAATGATTGTCATGGGAAGGACTCTCAGAAGTCCCGGTCTAAGTCACATGGACACAACTGGATGCAACAAGTCCCGTGGATGTAAATTTGATCTTACATGCCATTATTGTGGGAAAGCAGGACACATACGGTCGCAGTGCCATAAGATGTGTGATGACAAGTGCAAAGAAAGGGGAAAAGAAAAAGTGCAAGAGAAATCCAACGATCGCAGCATTATACCTACAAAGTCTAGTGTAAAGATTGAGGAGATAAATGTCGTGCAGCCTGAGGAATCTGATGGTGACTACATCTTGGCAGCCTCTTCATGTGATGCCCCTTAGTTGATCAAGGCTCAGTCTATGCATACACAGTGTTGGTTCTTGGATTTAGGTGCGTCTTTTCATGTGACCCCCTACCGTGAGTGATTTCATACCTATCGCATCGTATCTGGTATTATGCACTTAAGTGATGATTGGTCTCTTGCTATTGTTGGCATTGGTAATGTCACTCTACAATTTCCCTCTGGTAGCACTTTTGTTCTGCATAATGTATGTCATATATCCACATTGACTAAAAGCCTTACGTCTGTTGGGTAGCTTGATGCTGCAGGTTATCATATATGCTTTTGGTGATTCTGCATGGAAGATAACTCGTGGCAGGCTTGTTCTATTTGATACTATTGACCATGTTTTCTCAGTGGGTTCTATACCACATGTATCTTTCTGGCATGCTCGTCTTGGGCATATGTCACATAAGGGAATAAAAATGCTTAGTGCCTTGTAATATCTTCTGTCTTTTGACTACTCACATTTTGAGTCATATGATCATTGTTTATATGGCAGGCAGACTAGGAATTCACATAAAAAGTTTGGTATTCCTATTAAAATAGCTAGTTCTCACAGCAAACAAAATAACTAGAAATTCATGAAATACACCATACTTGCAAAGAAATACAAGAGATACACCATGTTTGCAAGGAAGCCATAGCCAAGGTAGCTAGGCATGAAATTATATTGCCATGGAAGGCAGAGAATCATAGATGAATGCCGCAACATGAATACTCACCTCATGTCAAGGTGGGACATGGTATGCACCCCATATCTTGGTGGCTAAGAGCATGCACCCTCTTAGTTGGTGGGAGTAAGAAACCTCAAAGCATGTATTTCTTGAAAATGGCAAAAAGATCCTTCACATGTTACATCTCCACCTTTTATACTTAACCCTACCCTACCCTAGACTAAGGTAACTTATGCTTTATTACAAGCCATCCCGACCTAAAAGAGCTTTGTCCTCAAAGCTGAATTGGGAACAAATTACAAGGATGATTACAAAGATAGCTTGAAGCATTTAGAATCATGTTGAAATAAAGCTCCATGTTGATGAAGATCAAAGAAGTTGATGAAGAAGGACCATATAAATGGAGCAGAGTGCTGTAAATTGTCCAAAATAGACTGTAGTACAAAATTGGCCATATCTTGAGCTAGAAGTGGCCGATTTCCATGTACAATATATAAAAATGTAGAGGACAACATGTAGTATCCAGCCATGCCTTCAAAATTGAATTTTGATGATGATAAGACAATTTACTTTCTGATAGAAATTTAATACAACAAGCTATTTACTGCCATGTTTATAAACTGTCCTCTTGCTTAAGCCATGGAAATTGTTCCAAATATGATGCTTGTTGCCATGAAGACTCTTCAACAGGCAAACCCTTCCATTTGACAAGGTATTCCACAAGAATACAGTTCCTTAGAACCTTCTCCCGCTTGCTAATAATCTTCTCGGGCTCATAGATGATCAAACCATCATCATCCAAGGGAGGTAGTTCTTCAAGAACTTGAATTTGAGGACCCACATACTTTTTAAGTTGAGACACATGAAAGACATTATGGATTCTTGTGTTTGAAGGTAAGTCTAGTTGATAAGCAAGATCCCCAACTCACTTGACAATATGGTAAGGACCATAAAACCTATGAGCAAGTTTATCATGTCCTCCTTTAAGAGAAGCATAACGTGACTTGGGAACCTTCAAAGATACCCATTCATCTTCCTCAAACTCCACATGTCTTCTTTTCTCATCCGCATAGACCTTCATTGTCTCTTGAACTTGATGAATGTTGCCCTTGCATTGCTTCATAAGAGCCTCCATCTTTTCCAACTTCTCAAGGGCTTGTGGATTTACATATTCATGAAACAATGTGGAGGGTAGTTGTACTTTGTAGCCATATAAAGCTTCAAAAGGAGACATTCCAATGCTCATATGGTAAGTATTGTTGTAACAAAACTCTGCAAGATGGAGCCATTGGTCCCATGCATTTTGTCTCTCATGGCAAAAGTGCCTCAAATAAACTTCTAGCCATTTGTTAACTCTTTTAGTTTGCCCATCCATTTGTGGGTAATATGTGGTACTAGGAGTCAAAAGAGTCCCCATTGAAGGGAACAAAATCCTCCAAAAGCTACCCATAAAATTAGTGTTGCAATCGGACACAATCTTCATTGGCATACCATGAAGCTTAAAAATACATTCCATGAATTGTTGAGCCACTTGCTTTGCTATAAATTGGGCCTTAGTAGGGATGAAATGGGTTAATTTGGTCAACCGATCAACTACCACATAAATGTTATTCCACCCATGCTTAGTTGTAGGCAATCCCATAATAAAATCCATAGAGATATCAATCCACTTGCCTTGAGGAATAGGGAGTGGCTGAAGCAAACCACCGGCTAGAAGAGATGAGTCTTTATTTTGTTGACATGGAAGACATTGCATCACATAATCCTTGACTTCCTGCCAAATGCCCTTCCAATAGAAGCTCTTATGGATGTTGTCAAATGTTTTGAATAGCCCATGATGGCTGCTAAAGGTGAAGAATGCATCTCATGCAAAATACAATTTTTGAAATAGGATTGTGGTGTTAAGTAGACTCTACCATGATACCATAAAAGACCGTTGTGCCAACTGAAATTGGGATACTCTTCTTCTTTACCTTGCTTAAATTCCTTCATCATCTTTGATGCTTGCTCATTAAGTAAATATTCTTCTTGGATGTCATGAATTTAATCCTTATGTACAATTGAAATTGACATGAATGCCTTGCTCTCCGACAATGTGACCCAAGTATTCCACTTCATCTTCCATGAAAGAACACTTTGACATTTTGGCAAAGAGTATGTGCCTTCTTAATGTGTCAAAGACCTCTTGCACATGCATCAAATGCTCATCCTTGGATTTGCTATAAATGAGGATATCATCAAAGAATACAAGGACTGTTTTGAACAAGAAAGGCTGCAATATCTTATTCATGAGTGCTTGAAAAGTAGCGGGCACATTTGAAAGCCCAAATGGCATGACCAAGAAGTGGTATAATTCTCAATCCTAAAGGTTGTTTTATACTCATCCACTTCCTTCATTCGAATTTGATGATAGCCCAAATGAATATCAATCTTGTGAAGACCTTTGCATCTTTGAGCTCATCCAAGAGGTCATCAATGCGAGGAATCAAGTATCTATTCTTCACCTTGGACTTGTTAAGCTCCCTATAATCAATGCACATGCGAAAAGATCCATCTTTCTTCTTTACCAAGAGCATAGGAGAGGCAAACGGAGATTGACTTGACTGAATTAAATCCATTTGCAGTAACTCGTTAACTTGTCTTTCTACCTCTTCCCTTTCAAACTTTGACAAGCGATAGGGAGGTTTGTTGATGGGTTTTGTGTTGGGTAGCAAGTCAATAGGGTGATCTACCTCTCTCTTTGAGGCAAAGATGATGGTTACTGAAATAAATCTTTGTATTCCTTCAATAGCTCTTCCATTCTTGGATCCTTTTTCTTTGAAGAAGATGATGGCTGCTCTTCATCCACTTTCACAAGCAAAAGAGTGAATATGCATGACCGTGCATTGATTTCTTTACGCATCTTCTTCATAGAGATGAGTTCCATTTGCTTTTGACCAATGCCCTTCAATATTATATGTTGTCCATTCCATTTGAACTCCATCAGCATGTTTTCCAAGTCCAAAGAAAAATTTCCAATGGTTTTCAACCAATCGCAGCCAATGACAATATCTATGGGTCCCATTTCCAAGCGATCAAGTCCACTTCCAAAGTACATGAAGGAGATAGAGTGATAGGAGTCTGTAGGCATACTTCATTACTTGACTCATAAGCTCCATTAGCCACTTGGATCTTCAACGGCACTTGCATTTGTTGAGGAAGCAATATCAGCCCATGCAAATATTTGGTATTGATGAAGCTATGGGTGCTGCCCGTATCAATCAAAAGGTGAATCATTCTTCCATTGATCAACCCCCCAAGTCTAAGGGTGTTTTTTCCCTTACAACCGGTCCATGCATCATGAGAAATAGCACATAAAGAACCACCCAGATCAAAAGGAAAGCTATTCACAATATCATAAAATTCATAATTATTTCCTTCATCCTCATCATGCATATCTTCAACCATAGGGTTTGCTTCCACATGAAATACATTCCGCTCTTCACTTTCATCTGGCTCATCGATGATGACAAAGTTAAGCTTGCTATTTTTAAATTTGCATTTCAGCCTATGGTCTTGTGTCCACTTTTCTCTGCACTTGAAGCATAAACCTTTGGCCCTCATGTCCCTTATTTGATCATTTGAAAGGATCTTGCTGTAAGTGCTATTTTGAGATCCCTTTTGTGCATTTTCAGTCCTTCGAAAGCTTTGTTTTGCTTCAGCCATTGGCCTATAACCATTTCCTCCACTTAGTTTTGATCCATAGACCGTTGGATATGTAGGCAACTTGTTGTAATTACTGCTGTAGGTATTAGTTCCCTTGCCTTCTTGCCTATAAACATCCCTTTCTGGTTGAAATGAGCTCCAACCCTTGAAGGTTGATTAGGTAATGAATATCCTACATTTTTTGGTCAAACCCCCATTGAGTCTCTTCTATATTTCTGCCTATATCTTTCAGCATATAAAATGGCTTCATGAAATGTCTTGGGCTACATTGCACCTACTTCCGAAGAGAGAGCTGAATCTAGACCAAAGATGTATTTGTTTAACTTGGCCACCCTTCAATGTACATAGAAAGATTAAGGAACATATTAGAGTATTTGTGAACGGACATGCCCCTTTGTTGAAGACCATACCATATTCTTTGTAATATTTCTTTCTCCATTGGAGAGACAAACACCTCCAACATTGCCTTCTTAAAATCCTCCCAAGAAGCAAAATTGTGACCAACTCTTTGCATATATCTCCACCATGTATGCGCGTAGCCTTCAAGATGGAGTGTCGCAAAATAGATCTTGGCTTCATCATGGCGAGGGAAAAGTGTGAAGTACATCTCTAATTTGTTTACCCATTCTTCCCACTCCGTTGAAGATGCATTATCCCCCTTGAAGTTGAAAATGGTAATCTTTTCTTTGTACTCCCTTTTGTTATAGGTTGGTTGGAAATTGTTGGAGTGCTGCCCAAAAGATGATTGTCTCCAAGAATCTCTATACGTTGAATCTCTTCCAAAAGAGTTTGGTCTAGAAGTATTACCATCATGATTCGGTTGTCCCAATCCAAAAGAATGATGCTATCCATTAGTGGGCTGACCATGAAATGAGTTGTCTTTGTTGGTGATATCATGAAATGATCTTCTTTCATAAAATCTTTCACTCTTACCATGAAAGTTAGATTCTTTTTGCTTGATGGTAGATTGAGAGGGAAAAGATTTGAAGAAGGGGTCACATCCATGAAACTTTTCATTATCTTCTTCTCTTAGGTCCTCGTCTTCTTTATAAGTAGCCTCACGTCTTGAATTGGATTGAGAACGGGCATGATGCTTTGATGACATTGGTGGCCGCCGATAATGAGCACTCCTCAATGTTGATGGCTGATAATGAGCACTCCTCAATGTTGATGGCTCTTCTTTCTCAAGGTTGACATTATAGGCTGATCAATCCTCTTTCCTTTCATAGTGGAGGGCTGGGCTGAAGTATTTTCAATATGAGAACTGGGTACCTTTGGTGTAAAATTTGTGGTTTGAGTCTTCAAGTCCTTGATAGCTGCTACTACATCTTCAAATTCACTCTTCATAAACTTGACTAGTTGCTGAAGTCCTTCATTCACTTTGTTGGATGTGTTCTCAACCTTTCCTAAGGATTTGGATAGTTTCTCATAAGTATAATGCATCCCAATGTTTAGCATACGCATCTCTCTTGAAAGCATAGAGTCTTCAAAAGGTTCGTGAGACAAGGAATTTCCATCATTACCCACTCATGCACTATGATCATTACCAACACTTACACCATCATCTTGTTGGTCATGATTGAGGACTTCATTAGTGTTGTTTTGATCATTGACATACTCTCTAATGTCTTCTTGAATGGTCTCCATGACTTGATCTTTCCTTTTATTTTTGGCCATTATGGATAGGTGCTGTCAAAGATGACTGTAGGGAAGAAAATTGTCAATATCTTGCTTATTATTGCACCAATCCCAATGGTTTCTTGATCCAAAGGAAGCTTATATAGTAGGGATACTCGAGATTTATCAAGATCTCAGCTTACAATAGGGTAAATGGGTGAAATGAACTCAAACATTGCACCCTTGTCAGCCTGTCTAGGTGCAATCCCACTAGACCCCCTGTTAGAAAAACTGCTATAACTTTTTCTCTCGATGTCTGATTACTAAAATTTTTCATTCAAATCAAAGCTATCCCCTCTTTGAATCAAGCTATCAAACTCCCAAATCATATCATGGCAAAAATTTATGTAATAGAAACTGTGAACCTATCTTGTGAATTCTTACACTCTGTGAATGCCTTGTTTCACCCTGAAATGGGTATTGTAGTACTTGTAGACCCCCAAAATACCTCATAGACCTATGATGGGCTGTAAGGCACCTGTAGGTATCCAAGGAACACTTGCAATTGATTGGTACCTATTGGAAAGACCTATAGTTACCCTGCCAATGGTAGTAATCAAGAGGGTTGCTCTCTTGTTGTGCTGAATGTCTGTAGTAGACATGTGAATCTCTGATCTTACTGAAATACCATTGTCAATTCTTGGCTCAAAAGAATGTACCTGCACTTGCACCTAAACTTAAAATTTGCATGGGCTCCAAGACTACAGGAGGTGGGCAAAGTTCCCTCTGTGCCGGGTTGTGCACTTCGTCAGGGTCATATCGGGAAGGGAGGGTCACCTCTCTATTGACTTCCCAACTTGCCTGGCATTTGCTTTTCCTCATGGGAATGGACATGGCAAGTGTTAACCCCAACACGAAGAAAGCAAAAGAAAGTGGAAAAGACGCAGGGCAAAGGCAGAAAAAAGGTAGCCCGACTGAAGAAAGAAAAGGAGAAAAGGCCAGAAGCGCAAGGACAACCTTAAAAGTCCAAGGCAAACACAAAAAGGGAAAGGCGCATTTTTGAATAAAAAAGCGCACCCTAAAATCTTGTAAAAGAGTGCCGGGCTCTCACCCGTGCAATTTGTAAATGTAGAAGGGCGGTGAAAAGGAAACTAGGAAGATAAAAGGACAATGGAAAACAGGGTCTAGGCTATGACCGGCCATGTAAAAAAGGGAAAAGGGGATGACCGCCCAAAAGGGAAGTAGGGTTTTGTATATAAAGTTGAAAAGTGAATGAGGAGCTCATTCTTTGGTGTGTGGCAAAACTAGTCTTCTTCTTCCTCTCTTCTTCTCCCCTTCTTGCTTGTGTGAGCTCTTGAGAGAGGGAGTGTGAGAGTGTGAGGGAGTGAGTGTGGGTGAGAGTGAGGGATCAAGAGGGTGAAGCTCTTCACCATCTCCTCTTCTCTACTTCTCTTCTCTTCTCTTCTCTTCTCTTGCGCGCGCGGCTATGGAGGATGGAGCTTGGAGATGGAGGAGGCTTGAGGATGCTTGAGCTAGCATCTAGAATCGTGGAGCTACCAAAGTGCAAGAGAGAGGAGGGTACTCGATCGAGCATCAAGGTAAGCTCACTGCATTTGTAGGATCGACAGCACGTCGGCTAGGTGAGAGATAGCCATTAGAGCTCGCTTGGAACGCTTGAAACAATAAGCGATCCGTGGTCTTGGCGGTTGAGCGAAAGCTCCCACATTTTGGTTCCATTGCCGGGACCAACGGATTCAAGCTTGAGCACTTGCGCGCCTCATATTGAGCATCGAAGTAGGGTATTCATCCCTGAAACGGAGCTTGAGATAGGTAGGAAGTTGGGTGTTTTCGATCTTCAGAACAGGTAAGTATTTTGGAATATTCTGGTTATTAATGATTGGAAAACATGGAGAAACTAGTTCAGTGTTTTGCTTCCGATTCAGGTTGTGTTTAGGATAGATTAGCAGTAGGAAATCACACACGAAGAGGCAGAGGGCTGCTGCTGTGAAACAGGGGAAAAACCACAGGAAACAAAAGGAAAAATGGAGTAAATGCAAAGATAACTGCATAGGAAACACTAGGGAAGGAATCTATAGTGTTCATGGAAGAACTAGCAGGGTATAAACTCTGGGAGGGCAAGAGAACCCCATTTCCAACCAACGGAGAGCGAGAGAGATAGAGAGTGAGAGAGTGAGTGAGCTTGGCAACCGTCCGATCGACCAGGGCACGGAGGACATCGCATTCGGCGACTTCCAGGTAACCGATCTCCTCCTCACCACTTCAACTCCGTCCCTGGTTAATCGCATGGTCAATAGGATAAAACATCTGGAGAAAATCGAGCAAATCCGTGTGCGCAAGCTCATCGGACCGGCTGACTCGGACGTCTGACCCAGTGTCCGATTCCCAGAATCGGACACTCGGACAACCGTCCGATCGGAACGACCTGTCCGATTACTAGGATCGGACCAACTAGTCCGATCGGACATGCCACATGGCACTCGGACCAACCCGTCCGATTTTGAGAATCGGACGCTCGGACCAACCTGTCCGACTCGGACACTCGGACCACTCGGACTCTCTGACTCGGACCCACCTTGTCCGATCGGACGAAGTAATACACATCAACAATCGGACCACCTGTCCGATCCGATTCTCAGAATCGGACCCATCCATAATCGGACCAATCGAACAAATCGGACTGCCCAGAATTGGACCCCCTTGGCCGATTCTTCGAACACTTACCCGTTCGATTTTTGAGAATCGGACACACGGACCTTAAGACTGCCACTTAGCCCTGATATACCTGGTCCGATTCTCGCAATCGGACCACTGGTAAATCGGGCCACTGGTAAATCGGACGTCCGATTCCCAGAGTCAAACCAAAACAAAACCTGACCCATCCAGGGACACACTTGGGCACTCCCCCAACGACCCACCCCCCCGTGAACAGCAGGAAGCAGCATAGGACCCTAGGACCCGTAGAACGGCCAGAACTAGAGTAGCAAAGCCTGTCAGGCCCAAAACGAGAAAGAGTGAGTGAGACGCCGGGGAATTACTCACAGCACTCAGGTTGAATTTCCGCACTTGAAGTACACTAGGGAAAGCCGAAAGCCTGATTGAGCACAAGTGCACGAGGAACAACACACTCACGAGTGACCATAAGTTGAGCACTGCATTCAAAAATTAAAAGAACTCACTCAGATAAATCGCCCAAAAAACCCACCAATAGGAGAAGACCCAAGGTGTATGCAAACGCGCGAAGTGTAGGGTAGGATCAAGCAAAGAGCGTCAACGACAAGCATCTGACTTACGACCAGGCGCAAGAATTCAACCATGACAGAGGGAGGCTCAGATCATCGGTTTACAGGGGAGCTAGATGTTAGCGCATTTCCAGACGCCATACAACAAATGGTGAGCAGTTATGATGCGCATGCCAGGTACGAGCACCGTGGCAGGATGACAGATGCAATCATTGCGGACCTAGAGGAGGAGAGGAGGCTAGCCCGCAAGGCATTGCAAGGCATAGCCGAGTACAATAGGGACCAACAAGCCAGGAGCCTAAGGCAAAGCATGGAGCTGCATGAGGTGCAACGAGTGCTGAATTTGGCCGGCCAGAACCGGACAGACCAGGAAAGAGCACTAGAGGAAGACCTGATGCTGGGCGAGCTCCTCATGAAACGGCCGCTCGATAATATCGCAGTAGAACAGAATGCCATTGCACTAGCAACCTCGCTACTTGCAGGGCTGGGGGCAAACCAGGGGTCAAAGAGCCAAGCCAAAATACCTATTGTCGCCAAGCAACTCGACAAGTACCAGCCACCGGACGACCCGTACAGCTTTGTCGAGCAGTTTGAGCAAGTCTGCGAAGCCAATGGCCTCAACGACCAGGCCCAATGTTCGCAAGCATTCGGACTTTGCTTAAGCGATAAGGGTAGGACGTGATATACAAGCCTAGACGCCATAGAACAAGCCAACTTCAATAACCTCAAGGACCTTTTTGTCAAGAGGTTTGCCGAACTCGGGTACTCTGACAACCTGCTAGTACGCCTGATGAACGTCAAGCAGAAGGAGAAGGAGGGCATCCGCGACTATGTGACCCACGTGAGAAGCCTCCTTAAAAGAATCCCCTTAGGCGAAAGACCGACTGACAGGGCAGTGTCGACCGTATTCATCAGCGGGATTCGGGATGAGGAATTGTACAAGGCACTAGCACGCAACTCAAGCTTGCAACGAGACGTGGTGGCTAGGGTTTTTGAGGAAGCCATTAGGGTTGATGACCAGCTGAAAGAGCGAAGCTCCAGGAGCTCAAACCTAGAAGAAACCAACCCACGGAGTTTAGAGCGAACGCCAATCTCTAGCGAGCGATCAAACCCATCATCCCAAGATAAGGGAAAGGCCACCGAGATGGACCACGGCTTGGCTGAGGTCAAGACGGAGTTGGCCAAAATACAAGACATGTTGAGATGACCGACGCGTCTGCACATCCAGTGCGTGTACTGTGGAGGAAACCACCTGCCAGCAGAGTGTCAGGACCCTAGGTCAAGACCCTGCGCTAACTGCGGTAGGTTCGGCCACGATGCCGCACACTGTAGACTACCACGAAGACTACCATACAGCAACCCTACGGCTAGCTTTACCCGGCTAATAGGCCACAGCCATTCTTCGGAAGGGGAGCCCCGCTAGCCCTACCGGTGCCTAACGATATGAAACCAGCGGTCCCTAGGCTGGACATAAATCCTACCGGTATTCCTAGACCGCCTGGTCCCTATGTGACCCACCCACCGAGCGATGCTCCTGTACACTACGTAGAGGAGCCTAGTGACGAAGAAACCTACATATACCCTTACGTCTCGCATGACGACGAGGGCAATGCAATCCTCATGGATTACCGACCCGTGCCGGTGATGGCATTAGGACGAGGATGGGGTAGAGACCTAGGAGGGCAGCCACAGGATCCGGTCACTTGTTGGACTTGTGGACATCCCGGTCACATCTCATCATGCTGCCCCGAAAGAGAGCAGCAAAGCAGGGACAAGGCTGACCAAAGGTGCACAGAGTGCGGAATCACCCATCTTTTCATAGACTGCCCAAAACGGAAGTCGCCTTCCGGTTCAGCTAATTTGCCGTCCATCCTGCTAGGGCTGTTTGGTGTTGAAAACCCCGATGGGGAGGCCACACCTATTCCCTTGCGAGTTATGACCCGAGCACAAACGAAGCAGGCCAGCGTCTCTCTGCCAGGACCTAGCAATCTTGACGCGACCTCAGTAGGAAAGAAGAGCCGTAGGCGAAAAAAGAAGAGATCAGAGGCTAAGGTCGCACTAAAAACCGACAGCGTTACGACCTTACCCCAGGGGAAGAAAGTCTCAGACGCAGAGGCAGAGACTTCAACCCCTAAAACAGCCCAAAAGGGAAGCGCTAAGGTAGGGGAATACCCACACCCCAAGCGGCAATTGGAAGCCATAGAAAAGGTGAAGGAATGGGTGAGGGAGGCTCAACAACACCTCAAGGATGGTGAACCCATCACGGAGGATGAGATTGATGATCTCTCCAGCATGAGCACGCCACTATCACTCCCCCAACCTAAGTCTGTCGAGGCTGCTACGCCACAAGCAGTGCCGTCAAGGCCAAGCCTAGACGCAACAGACCCGTAGGTCAGCCGAGGGCCATTGGCCCGGACAGTCTGAACTAAGGGAAGGACGAGTGTTTAGCAATCTCCTGACCACACTAGTGACCACCCCTGTAACGGTTGCCCTGGGAGACCTGCTTAGGCAGCACTCTGCCCTATGGCAGGACCTCAAGCATTGGGTCGAGAGACCGCAAGAGCAAGCTTCGGCAGATACTCAAGACCAGGATGCGGAAATGCACTTGCCAAGTTTGACGCTACACTCCGGGCCTAAATCCTTGCACGTCAACGCCTTCTGGGAGGGCTCGGAGATGCATGCAGTCCTGCTAGTCCTAGCCCTGGGAGACGCAACGAGAAAGGGGATTGTAGACATAGGAGCTGGGGTTAGTGTGCTTAGCCACGCAGTGTTCCAGAAGTGGGGAAACCTGCCTGTCAAAGCTGCTCGGTTTAACGTCACGCTAGCAAACAGTATGCGAGTGAAACCATTCGGGGTCTTGAAGAATTGGCCAGTGAAGATTGCAGGAGTCCAGTTCTCTGTCGACTTCATCGTCATGAAGGGAGTGGACTATGATATCTTATTGGGTCGACCCTGGATGCACAATGCTAGAGTTATCGAAGACTGGGGTAACAGCCTGATCTTCTTGGGCAACCGAACTAACGCTGTGAGAATAGAGATGGACACTTGGAAGACCTCGCCAATTGACCTAGACGCCATCTCTACTCTACTCAAGGGAAACACCTAGGACAAGGAACCCTATGGGTCCTTAACTAAGTATATCCCATGCCCAGAGGACGAGCGGGATTGGATGCACGTTCTCGCTACACTCGACCTGCCGTTCTCAGATCATGAGGCGTACGAGCAGGCTGTCAAAACAATTGGCAAGCCAAAAGAAACACTTCCTACACCTGTTTACATGATGGCAGCAAGCCTCCATGAAGGGCCTAAGCCTGTCGCTTTCCAAGTGCCTACCAACAAGAGGGAACTCCAGGGAATACTGGGGCACTTAACGGACCGACTGCCACGTAACGCAGCCGCCAATCTCAAGCCTCTCTAGGACCTCTTGGAAAAACCCGAGTGGAAGTGGACCAGGGTACATGAACTGAACCTCAGGTACAACTGGGCGTTGGTTCCCGACCAAAAGACGAGGCAGAGTAGGCCTTGGGGGACGATGAGCAGTCTAGCAATGCAGATTCCTGTGATGAATACGAAGATTGCCAATCCTTCGATGAAGGAAGTGAGGGTGAGGTGGACACTGTAGAATACGACACCGAAGGGCGAGAAATTGAGCAAATCCGGGCAGATGCTAAGCCGCAGACGAGACCGGCCCTTAGAGTGGACCAAGGAGTCATGTGTACGAAATGCGATCGTGCTTGGTTGGAACAGATGGGAGCTGTGGATTTTGAGCAAGCCGGCCTAGCCCAACCAGGAACGGCAGCAATGCTTAGAACCGAATTGCTATCCGAACTGCGGCCGCCAGGGGAGACCACCTCCTTTAGTGAAAATGGGAAATTCGACTCTGAATCTGAAGTTACTTCAGATGGTGACCCAGAAATCCCTAGGCCACCCATGACCAGACGCACCAAGGGAGACTTACCTGTCCACCTGAGGCGCAGACGGTTACGGCAGAATGAGGCTAAGCGTCCCAACGATGCATGATCAGAGGAACAAAGGAAGCCACAAGACCTCCCTAAGCGCTTTTCGAAATTCAAAAGAGGGGACAGGGTAGTGGTTCTGCTAAGTGCCAAGCGCCAAGGGCAAACCCGCAAACCAATCGAAGGGCCAGCCAAGGTCAAGGAGGTAAACCTAGCCCTGGAAGGGGAAGTACCCCGACCAGTGTTCATTATCGAGGGCTTGACCACAGAAGAAGAGTCCAGTCTTGTCACTCTTTTGCGGGAGTACCGGGACGTATTTGCTTGGTCTTTAGATGAGCTACGAGGGGTAGATCCGAGTGTTGTGACTCATAACATACCCATGACAACGGATGCAACGCCGATCAAGCAGCGACCATACCCCATGAATCCAAAGCATGCTCAAGCTGTCAAGGAGGAAATTGACAAGCTGATGAGAGCCAGATTCATTTACGAAATTGAGCACACAGACTGGGTGTCACCCATAGTCATTGTGATGAAGAAAAACGGCAAGATTCGAGTGTGCGTCAATTACAAGAAAGTAAACGCCGCTACAAAGAGAGACAACTACCCCTTACCATACACCGAGCACATGCTTGAGAGGGTGGCAGGTAAGGAAGCCTACAGTTTTCTGGATGGCTTCTCGGGGTACAATCAGGTGCAAGTGCATCCTGCAGATAGGCACAAGACCGCCTTCGCCACTGAGTGGGGAGTCTTTGCATACGTAGTCATGCCCTTCGGGCTAACCAATGCCCCCGCCACCTTTCAACGCCTCATGTGCACCATATTCAAGGACATGCTTTGCAAGGAGTTAGAGGTCTTTGTCGATGACCTGTGTGTCCACTCGGCCTGGACCCAACATCTCAACAAACTCCGCGCGATCTTTGAACGGTGTCGCTTATACCGTCTCTCCCTCAACCCCTTGAAATGTCAGTTTTGTGTGAAGCACGGATGCATCTTGGGACACGTGGTGTCCAAGAATGGCATTGCCATGGACTTCTCGAAGGTCAAGGTCATCGTGGACCTTCCACCCCCAAGTAATTACAAGGGAGTTCAATGCTTCTTAGGTCACACAGGATATTATCGACGGTTTGTACTGAACTACGCGCTGATCGCTAGGCCATTGTACAAACTGCTAATTGTCTTTGAGTGGACTGAAGCGTGCCAACGGGCCTATGAGGAACTAAAAAAAGCCCTAACAACGGCACCTATTACGAGCCCCAGATTGGACTATGACTTTTCACGTACACATCGACGCCTCTAAGTTTGCCGTGGGGGCAGTGCTGTGCCAACCTGGTGAGCATAACTTAGATTACCCAGTGAGTTTTGCTAGCAGGCAACTCACTGAGACAGAGATGAATTATTCGACAACGGAAAGGGAGGGATTAGCCATGGTATTCGCCATGAAGAAGTTCCGGCATTACCTACTGGCCACCCGCTTCACCTTCTTCGTAGACCATCAAGCCCTGCTCTATTTAGTCAACAAACCTTGCCCTACAGGACGTATAGCTCGATGGCTTCTCCTGCTCCTAGAGTTCGACTTCTCAGTGGTGGTACGGAAGGGAAAAAAACATTACATGGCTGACCATCTGTCCCGTATACCCACAGGAGAAGTTGCTGGACAAGGCATCAAGGATGAGTTACAGGACAACCACTTATTCCATGTGTCCAGCGAAAGAGACCTATTCAGGGCCGATCTGACACCATACTGGGCAGACGACATAGTCCAAGTGCTCGAGCATGGGCTGCCCAGACCAATAGAATGGGCACAACTTAGGCGCTTAATCCTGAAAATCCAGCCCTATCAGCTGATTGCAGGCCAGCTCTATAGGCTGGGGCAAGACGGGTTGCTACGTAGATGCGTATGTGAGCATGAGATGCACGATGTGCTCTCAGAGGCGCACAACGATATTGCAGGAGGACACTTTAGCGGGGACACTACAACACGAAAGGTGTTGCAGTCCCAGCTATGGTGGCCTACACTCTTCCGCGATGCCACACAATTTGTCAATGAAGAAAATTAATCTTAGTTGATTATGTCAATAAGCATGGCATTTAATATGAGATCAGATGGGATGGATGGTGTATTTCAGCCAAATTATTAAATACTTTGAATCATGTTACCATTGTTTATGATACTTTTCATGTTGACAAGAATATGATTAAGGAAGCAGATGATGATTCTAGATTTGGTTGCAATATAGAGTATACATAGTAGGCAAGTGTTGAGAGTGGAAAAAGATTGAATTTTTGACTGATTTTTGTTGTTTTTGAGGTCTGAATGATTGATTTTTGATGGATTTAGAGTAATGTATGGTTGTTAATGGAAGTGTTTGAGAGTATTTTGCATGATATTGATTATGTTTTGGAAGTTCATGATGATTTTTAGTGGAGATATGAAGCTCTATGATGTTCTGTTAAGGTTCTGATTGGTTCTGTATACCTTCTGTATAGCTTCTATTTTGTTCTAATTTTCTTGATGATTGATGAAGATTGAGATCTTTTGGAAGCTTATTTAATAGTTTTTGATAGTTTGTAATGGTTTGAGTATGAGTTATGAGGTTCTGATGACCTTCTGTAACCCTCTGTAGACCTTCTGTCTCTGCTCTATCTCTGCTTTGTAGCTATACTGTAGCTGCTCTGGTACTGTATTGTACTGTTCTGTAGACCTTCTGTCAGTGTTCTATAGACAGTATATGTGACTTTGGAAAACTTTTCTAACTTTTGGAAAGGATGAATCTAAGTTCAAAAGAGCTAAAACAAATGGAAGAAGCAGCTGCTGAAGACTGAAGAGAAGACTGAGTGATAGTGACAGTAGTGAGCTGTGATTAGACACTGTAGTGGCTATGGTCACTCTTCATATCAGACATACCTCTTGGGAAGTGCATCCACTACCTAAGAAGGATTATTGAGAGTTATTATGAGAGTATTATAGTGAGGAGATGATGTACTATTGATAGAGAGAGAGAGAGAGAGTCAAAGATAGTCAATTCTATCAAAACTGTGTAAATTGTGACGAGTGTCAACGGACAAAGGTCCCGGTTTGTAAAGATCAGATGGAGTTAACCCCTGTTATCGCTCGCCAACCCTTCGAAAAATGGGGGATTGACTTCATAGGACCCATCATCCCCGCGGCACAATATTCGCAAGCCAGGTACATCGTGGTGGGCACGGATTACCTCACCAAATGGGCGGAAGCGAGAGCCACGCGGAGAAACGACGCTAGGACGACTGCCAAGTTTTAATGGGAGCAAGTAATCTCGCGTTTTGGTTGCCCCATCGAACTGGTTAGTGACCAGGGAACACACTTCATCAACGAAGTGATAGCCCATCTCCTATCCACCTTTCTCATCATCCATCGCAAATCCTCACCATACTACCCTCAGGCTAATGGCCAGGCTGAATCAACCAACAAAATTCTCATCACTGTCCTGATCAAAGTAGTCTTAGCCTCACAAAGTGACTGGGATAACAAGTTGATGGCAGCCTTGTGGGCCTACCGAATAGCTTATAAGACGGCCGTCGGTCAAACGCCTTTTAGGCTAACCTATGGGACTGAAGCTATTCTCCCAATAGAATTCTTCGTCCCTAGCCTGAGGATAGCACTCCAAGAACGATGGGAAGGGAAGGAAGCATGGACGCAATGCTTGGTTGAGCTAGAACGCCTATCAGAAGTTTGTCAGAAGTTCATCTCCTAGCCACCCACGTACTTATCTGCGAGAAAGTCCGACGCAAAAGCTGGTTTGACAAACATGTCAAGTAACGAGAGTTTGAGCAGGGTGACCTAGTGCTTCTCTACTCAGTTAAAGGACATAAGTAAAAGATGAAATCTAGATGTCTCGGACCCTTTAAGGTCCGCACAATCAGCCGAACTGGTAATGTCGAGTTGGAAACACTGGATGGTGAGGGAATGGGCTTCTTCAATGGCAACCGAATCAAGAAGTACTATCCGCCCACTCATCCGCTGCATGAACCACCAATGGTAGAACCACCCATCAAAATACGAGTGACCACAATTACGGAAATCTGCGAGAATGAGGAGGAGCTTGTAGAACCCGCCTACCTCCGCATCACGGTCACGGCCAAGCAGACGTGCTGCTCCTTCAACGCCCTGATTGACGAGGGGGCGGATTTTAACATTTTGACACATGAGCATTGGACTCGGCTTGGCGCACCAATACTTCATCCCACAACAGCCAGATTGAACCCGTATGAGGCTCAATCTTACCCGATCCTCGGCACATGCAGAGTTGCCGTTTCTATCGAGACTGAAACTATTCCCATGCTGTTTTATGTCTTGCCCATTGCCATGGATGCAAGCACAGAGTCATTGCTCGGGCGAACTTTTAAAAAGCAGACCCGTTGCAATGTTGATTATGAGTCGCAACGCATCCACCTAATGATCACGAGCGTGCCTATTGTCACGACTTTCAGCAAGGGCCTCGTAACCCCATCACCGCTCACAGGGCCACCGATAGAAATAGCCGCACCTAGGACTAAGGAGGGGAGCCGTGCATATCTACCACACCCAGATCCCCACGCACCGCGGCCTGCTGCACCCAAAGCAAAACCCCAACAGACTCGCTTGCAATGGGTACCTAAGAAGCCTCGAGAACTGCCTAGAATTAGACGCACGTGTCCGCAGAACACCTACAAACCTAAACCTAGGAAACCAAGACACCATCATCGCAAGCGCCACGTGATTAAACAAATATGGGTCCCTAAAGTCCTCCTGCGTGCACAAGGCTACTATGAGGGGAATGCCTCGCTGTGGATCCCCAAAATCCCAACTGTCACAAGCCCTAGTTCTACGTCGATCTCAAGGCCTTGTCCCCCGACACCTCAAGACCACGAATCGCAGGGCCCACCCCAGTCATCTGACTCCTCTGCGAGTCAACCCACGAGCGTCACACACGCCCAACGACCCAAGCAACGGCCATCACCATAGGTGGCACTATCCAACCAACCCAACCCGCAGCTCAGCAACCCCGCTGACCGCAGTAGCATAGCCCCTAAGATCAAACCCGACCCATCCGTCCAACCAATGCCCGAATTGCCGACTCAAATGGGTCCCCGGCTGCAGCTCTGTACTGTCAGAACCTCCAGCTCCAGCAAACCCCAACCACCCACCGGCCTTAAGCCCTCCTATGAACGGAAGTCATTCCTAACGCTGGCCGCTGACCTCGCAGAGGACATGGGGGATGATGTGGTGGACTGCATCAAACAGCTCGATGCCACCTTTGTTGCACTGGCCCTCAGCTATGACCGCCTGGACTTGGGACTATTAGCAGAACCCCTTGCAACTAACGTGCGCAATATGCCTTGCTCTTGGGAGACTTTTGAATTCGCCTTTGCACAAGCTTCTCACTCTGCTGCTGAGCTGCTCGCTCGCGAGGTCTCCAAAGAGCAAGCCATTAAGCAACGCCTCATCACATCATTTGACCCACGCACGACGTCCGACATCACTAGCCAAGAGAAAGCAAGGTTGTCCCACCTGGCGGAAACGGAATCACCCTTCTTGAAGCAGTGGTACGCTCTTAGATTGAAATGGGAAGTTGATGGATGCCGCATAATGACCAACGCCGAACAACGCCGAGCCATCAAAATGGCCGAGTATGATCCCACCTACATCGCGCCTACCTCGTAACGAGTGTTAACCACTCTTCGAGGTCGGACCATGGACAATCATATCTTAGGGCACCCCTATCTCGACCGCATCTTGATAGAAGAAGAGCTCCACATCGCAAGTCGGGTGAACTCCGGTGATTTGCTCACAGATGTCCTCACGTACATCACCCATGTAGGCATCCGACCCTGTGACCTGGACTGCGTTGCACACTTGGAATATAACCCCAACTTCTACGATTGGCTCCTCCACAAATAAACATGAACGCCTTGGTCCCACAACCTCCAATCCTGGGATGGATTTTTCTTTTCCACGAGGGGGATGGGGCAGTAAACGGGGTTAAAACTAAAAAGTAAACCAAGCATGAAAAGGCTCAAAATTGAAATGCCATAGAAAAAGTAAACGGGGTTAAAACTAAAAAGTAAACCAAGCATGAAAAGGCTCAAAATTGAAATGCCATACAAAAGTAGGTGATAGAAGTTTGAAAGGAAAAGTTAGGGTTATGAACGATAAAATCTGCTATGATTGTGGTCGTCCAGCAAATTGGTTGCCAAAAAATACTAAAAAGTTAATTGACTGAATGTACAAGTGGCGACCATGGCAAGTCAAGACAAAGCTGGCAAACTCCCCTTCTCGGAGGAAGAACAGGTGCGGTACGGCCTCACAGTGGAAACAAGAGCTGAAATTCCGCCACATATTCAACCTGGAAGACGTGGTCATTGAGGAACCAGTGGTACGACGAATTATAGAGCAATGCCACTTACAAAGGTACCTGGACGCAGTGGGCCAGAGGATAAACTACACCCTGTGCGCCGAGTTCTTATGCACCTTCAACAGAAACAAGGGCACCGTCACGGTGCAGGACAGGGAAGCCACCATACAAGTGCATGTTGAACTGACCCCCGAACTGATAGAAAGGGCACTAGGGCTTCCAAACAAGGTGGAGAAGAAACCAAAAAGGGACGTCTATGCCATGTTGGGAATGGACAAAGTGAAGGTCCACACCAACAACGGAGTCAGCCTGGCAGACATCCCCGATCAAGAGATTCAACTGCAGGTGAAGATGATGCATACCCTATTTTTGAGTCAGCAGTACAATAGCATCATGTCCAGAATCAATGTACCTCTACTCGAAAGCATCGCTACTCAATCACTGGACGAGGTGAACCTCAACGGGTTCGTAAGAAAGACAATTGAGGCTTCGGCAAAGGCCCTGGCAACAAGAGGAAGGGCCGTAGCAGGAGAATCCCCTTCACCCCGGTCAACCCGCAAAGCCTCATCCTCCAAGGCCTCCACCATAGGTTTTGGAGGTGCCCTCACCGCGATCATCCACGAAGCAATAGGGCAGGGACGAGTGGGAGAAGACAAACAGGGAGATGACGAGAAAAGTGGCGAATTGCCGTCGCAGTCCCAGCCTCATGCGGAAGAGCAGTCTGATGAAACAGAAACGGACACCGACGAGGAGGGAGAACCCCAGGCTACACCAAAAAGGAAGGCGGAGCAACGGACTAAAGCCCTGCACGGAAAAAGAGAGGAGGAGCGAAGGAGAAAAGAGAAGGAAGAGCTCGAATGGGCCCAAAGGGAGTCCTTGGTAAAGGAAGAGGAGGAAAGAAGAAAGAGGGCTGAGGAGGAGCTGAGAAGGAGGCAAGAAGAAGATTTGGAGCTGGCGACCCGTCGCTCCATCGAGGAACAGCGAAGAAAAGACATGGAAGGAGCAGGAAGTCCATACCAACCTGAAGCACCCGGTCCCAGCACTGGTGTACCGGAAACTGTGCACCTGCCTCCTGCAGAAGGGAAAGGAAAAGACTCAGTCAGGCCAGTTTCCCTCTCCTCGTGCCACCCATGCAAGCCACCCCCCTCATGGTGACACCCCCTACCACCGCCACCCAGGGGCACACCCCAAAAATCGATGAAAGCAACGTGGTTACCTGGTTGTAGTTTTTGGTGGAAAGGGAGCTGGCAAGGGAAGCGGCCGGGGCCACCCCAGTTTCAGGTGCCAAAAGGGCAGCAACGGCCGAGCTGGAGCCAGGGCCGCAATTAAAAAGACAAAAAGTGGAAGAGATTGCCACCACTACAACCATGTCCCACCCCTACCTCCAGCAAGCCACTATGATGACTATGTAAAGGAGCTGCTCGCACAATTGCAAATGGCCAGGCAAGAAAGGAGGATAGCTGTGGAGGAGCTGGCAGTGGAACACGAATCACAAGCCGCCCTCCAGCTGGACAGAGTGAAGCAAATAACAGAATATCAAAAGGAAATCACTGTGCTTAAGGAGGAGGCCAGCACTAAGGAGAGCATTAGAACGAGTCTAGAGGTACATGAGAAGAGAGAAGGCAAAAATCAAAGCTGAGAACGAGCTTGCAGCAGAAGCCTCTTTTGACGCCCTAAAAGCACTCTTTACAGAAGTCCCCATGGCAACTCAAGGTCCCTTTCCTAGTCAGATTCATCTTGGAAATATTGATGACAGGCCAGCAAATGTAGTCCCATTGCCAGTTTTTAAGGGAGAGTACATGCATCGCTCAGTGGATGGGTCATGTAAGGACCAGGTGGTTTGGGTATGCCAGTAGGATTTATGTCCATCCTAGGAACAATTGGCTTAATGTCGTTAGACGCAGGAAGGGCTAATGGGGCTCCCCTTCCGAAGAATGGCTGCGGCCTGTTGACTAGGTAAGGCTGCCTGTAGGGTTGCGAGTACGGAAGTCTTCTTGGTAATCTACAATGCACGACGTCATGACCGAACCTACCGCAATTAGCACAAGGTCTTGAAGAGCTAAGAGCCCTGAAGGAGCGCGACGCTACCTGGGAGGGAAGAAGGAAAATCCTAATGGAGCGCCTCAACAGGGAGAGGGAAACAACTGCCCACCTTCAGCGCAAGAATGACCAGTTATCTGCAGCCAACCTGGAAGCGCAAAGTCAGCTTGAGAAAATTAGACAGGAGGCTGTAGAGCTGGATCAGTTAAGGGCAGAATAGGTGCACAGGATGCAGGTAAAGCTGGACCAACTCAATGCACAGATCGCAGAGGAACAGCAAGAGCAGTCCCGCCTGCACCATGAGCTCGAAGCCCGGCAACAACAACTCATGGCAATGACCCTCCATCAGGGGGAAAGCCTGGAAGATATGGAGAGAAGGCCAAAATAATGGTCCAATCATAATGAGCAGAAAGTACGAGACTTAGCACGCCGGCTAGCCAAGGCCGAAGGAGACAGGGTGCTGGCTGAGAATCAGGCAGAGGTAGCCCAGCTCTCTATGATAGCTCAGCAGCGCACTTTTCTCAACACGTTGCTCCACGCCACCCAACCAGAAGCAGATGAAGCCAATGATCAGCTGTGCAGAGCTAACCATTGCGCGCAGAGCTCTCACAGTGGGCCTGCACGTACCACTGCAGCTAGGAGGCCCGCCGCAGAGCCTAGAAGAATAGAGAAAATATCTGGCACAAGTAGGCCTGACGGCACAGGAGATGGACGACCTTGGGTTCACTGAGGAGAAAACACATGAAGATGAGCAAGCAGAAGGGGGTGAATCGGAGCTTGACCTGGGGCCTCACGAAGAGGAATATGTCCCACCACCCCCTCAACCACAACAAGCCGAAGTGCCACCCCCTGACACATCTGTTGAGCAAAGAGCGGCCCAAACCAACCGAAGAAAGGAGATGGTGGAGAAGGCAAGAAGAAAGCTGAAGGCCAGACCTGTCCAGAAATAGCCTGCCCCTCTTCCACTGCGCACCCAAGACTCCCCTGCTGAATACCGCGCCGAAGTGATTATCTGGGAACAGCAGGAGTATAGCCGAGACCCCTTCGATCTGTGCTTCGAGTTTCCCATCGCCTTGAATAGGGTGTTGCCCATTCAGTTGGTGGAGGATGTCATTGCCATGGGGGCTAGGCTCAAGGCCAAATGGTTAGCAGAGCGTGAGGCCCACCCAACTGCTTGGGGAGCCGAGGACCGCGAGTTTTGGCAAGACAAAGTCCTCCAGGTACATCGCACAGTGGAAGGCTATAATTGCCAACCCACCTGGAGGAGGCGCATTTTTGACGTCAACCTGGAAGCGTGGATGGCATTTTGCAACACCCTCCCTTCAGAGAGGAACAACCCCACCTTTATGCCGTATCCTCGAAGGGTAGGAGTGGACTTCAACCCGTCCATCCACGGCCGGTTCGACTTCCCCATCAGTTATAATGCCAATACCACTTCCCATAGGAACGCTCTCCTATTCACCCTTCCCGACTTGTACAGCTCTATAGATAAATTCCTTAATGAATTCACCTCTTGCCCCGACCCAGCATTCATCACCACCTGTAACTATCTTAGGTTAATTAGGATCCTAGTACACCAGGAACCCGCACCCCAAGAATGCCACCTTCCACCCCTCTATTTTGATCCCAACGCCATAGACAGCACCACCATGACTCACCTCATGATGCGTGCTGCTCTTTTGCCATCCTTCTGTGGTGCACTGCTGGAAGACATGAACGACAGCAAATTCACCCAGTGCAACGACCCCTTTCTCTCTACCACCACCCTCAAAACCCGCCTCCACATTAAAGGCTACTTGCTAAGCCAAAAATTCCTTAACAAGGCCCTCCGCCCCCCACCCACCCTTACCCACTATTCGGATAATGAGGAGTAGAACTCCTGTTATGCCTTGTACCGCTGCCTCCATATACACACCTCATCATGGCAAAAAAAAAAGAAAAAAAAGGAAGCAAAGCTTCGATGACAATGGAAAACCCATAACGACGTCTCCAAGCAATCTTCAAAAGTGTACTCCATCTTCTCATTAACACATTTTTTCACCAACATAGCTCCTTGCTCTACAAGGCACCACACCGACCAGTCTTCTAACTAAGTAATATCTAAGTATGCACAAGCACCGCACTCACATAATGCCTAAACTGAACTATATTCATAGTTTGGGTCCTCAAGTGCAAGACAATACTCTCAGCTTGCTTAGAGTTCGACCTGTCTCCCAAACTAATAAAATATGTCTTGTACACAATACAGAAGACTAGCACTACCCTTAGGGAGAGACCACCTGAGAGGTTTTCAATTGCAGGTGTTGACGACCACAATGAAAGTGGCATTCATTCTTCATCAACGCCCAATGCTAATTGCCCCCCAACATCCGACAAGCCCGGAAAGAATCGTCCTAGGCAGCATCCCCAACAAACCCCCACATGTGTCAGTCACCAGTACACGCCCCAGGCGTCCTTGTCCCCCAAGTCTTCGGCGCATGCTACCACCTGCTACCTACGACAATGAGTGCCATGGGACTGGCACTCATCTAGGAGGGGGGTAATGTTAACCCCAACACGAAGAAAGCAAAATAAAGTGGAAAAGACGCAGGGCAAAGGCATAAAAAAGGTAGCCCGACTAAAGAAAGAAAAGGAGAAAAGGCCAGAAGCGCAAGGACAACCTTAAAAGTCCAAGGCAAACACAAAAAGGGAAAGGCGCATTTTTGAATAAAAAAGCGCACCCTAAAATCTTGTAAAAGAGTGCCGGGCTCTCACCCGTGCAATTTGTAAATGTAGAAGGGCGGTGAAAAGGAAACTAGGAAGATAAAAGGACAATGGAAAACAGGGTCTAGGCTATGACCGGCCATGTAAAAAAGGGAAAAGGGGATGACCGCCCAAAAGGAAAGTAGGGTTTTGTATATAAGGTTGAAAAGTGAATGAGGAGCTCATTCTTTGGTGTGTGGCAAAACTAGTCTTCTTCTTCCTCTCTTCTTCTCCCCTTCTTGCTTGTGTGAGCTCTTGAGAGAGGGAGTGTGAGTGTGAGGGAGTGAGTGTGGGTAAGAGTGAGGGATCAAGAGGGTGAAGCTCTTCACCATCACCTCTTCTCTACTTCTCTTCTTTTCTCTTCTCTTCTATTGTGCATGCGGCTATGGAGGATGGAGCTTGGAGATGGAGGAGGCTTGAGGATGCTTGAGCTAGCATCTAGAATCGTGGAGCTACCGGAGTGCAAGAGAGAGGAGGGTACTCGATCGAGCATCAAGGTAAGTTCACTGCATTTGTAGGATCGACGGTGCATCGGCTAGGTGAGAGATAGCCATTAGAGCTCGCTTGGAACGCTTGAAACAATAAGCAGTCCGTGGGTCTTGGCGGTTGAGCGAAAGCTCCCACAGCAAGGTACATGATAAAGCTAAGAAAATAGTGATGATATGCAATTGGCTGAAAAGAACTCTTTCATCCCTTTAATGCTATGCAAGTGGAAGTAGGAAATTGATGAAATGGAAAAGGATAGGGATAGGTATTGCCCTTTCTTGCAGTGACTCACTGCATACAATGTATTTCACTTACCACTTGATTTTTTTTTCAACCAAATTGCAATCAATCACATCAATCAACCAAGGTTAGGATTAGGTATACAATTTCCAACAAATGGAAGAGATTAGCAACAATTGGCTACTAATTTTATTGAGTAGGATGAAGAGAATTCAATATAATATCATTCAGCCCTAAGTTGGGTCCATATGCATTCAATTGGAAATTCCAAAATGGGATTACTCTTAATTCTCTCTTTTTAAAAAATGGATGGCTTAAGCAATTGGATATTAAAGGGATTAAGAGCAAAATTTAGAAATACCTCTTTCATTGTTGAAGTAGATGATTATAGAAGCTCCAATAACTGTATGAGACTTGAAATCCTTGATCTCCCGCTTGATGTAGCCAAGGATACCTTTAAATTGCAATTCCCATGATGAATATGTAGCTCATAGACTCCAATTTCTCCTTCAAGAAAGCTCCAATATCCATAATCTTGATGGAATTGATCCTTGTAGCTCCAAATGTGGCTGAAAATTTGAAAGGGAATCAATAACGAGCATCCAAAAGGGTAGAAGACTTCAATCCTTGATAGAGAGCTCTTCCATTGAAGCACATAAGCTTGCATAAGCTGTCCATACACTTGCAATGCTAAGAACAAGCCCTATTCTTGCAATGTTGAAGCAAGTCCATCAAATCTTGAAAAAATCCAATGCATAGAAGCCTTAGGAGGCATCAAGAACCAAATGCCCCATGATTCCAACCTTCAAAGACAAAAAATTTTGAAGAATCAAGTGGCTGCCTTGTTTTTCCCCTAACCAAGAGAAGAGAATGCTCCAATCTTGCAAGAAATCTTCAACGTCAATCTAATGCTTGATGTAGATGCTTGCCCTTGCTATTAAAAAGCTAGAAGAAGTCAAGAAGAGGCCAAATCTTCAAGAAATTGAAGGATTCTTCATATTGTCCATTTTTAGCCATGGCTAGGGTTTGAAGAGAACTTCAATCTTGAAGAGAAGAGGAAGAAGAATGCCATTGATGCCGTGTACATCACCTTTGTGATCCAAATGACCTTGTAGAAGAGCTTGTAGCCTCCAATCTCTATACGTTTTGATCACATAGTAGTTTCAAGTGCTATAAAAATGGCACAAAATGTTGTCAGCTTACTTCTTCCACAACGTGATGCATACTTTACCAAATCAAGGCATATAGGTGTTTGATGTCAAGATTAGGATGCATACTTTGATCCTATATAGGTTGCATAGATGATAGAAACAATGGGAGAGAGAGATGCGTAATTTCCTCCATGTTAGCTTGAAGAAGAAAGCTTAAAAAAGAGGAAAGAAGCTTGTTCCAAAAAGTAATCCACGGTTTAGCCCCAGTAATCCATGGTTAGACCACAATTAGGGTCAAGAACCCCCAAAATGACCCTCAAATGGACCACGAGTTGCTAAAATGGCCTTGAACCTGCCATTTCTCCCTCCTGCCTTCTTCAAGATCCACCAATTTGCCCGACTTGCTGTAGAAGACTTCCACTAGTCATGGTTTGAATTGTGTAGACTCCTATGACTAAATTTTTGGCTCCTAATTACCCTGTAACCATGCTATGACTAGATCCATCATGAAAATGACTTGGCACATGGATCATGACTTGCTCTGATACCAATGTAAAATAGCTAGTTCTCACAACAAACAAAATAATTGGAAATTCATGAAATACACCATAGTTGCAAAGAAATACGAGAGATACACCATGTTTGCAAGGAAGCCATAGACAAGGTAGCTAGGCATGAAATTATATTGCCATGGAAGGCTGAGAATCATAGATGAATGTTGCAACATGAATAATCACCTCATGTCAAGGTGGGACATGGTATGCACCCCATATCTTGGTGGTAAGAGCATGCACCCTCTTAGTTGGTGGGAGGAAGGAACCTCAAAGCATGTATTGCTTGAAAATGGCAAAAAGATCCTTCACATGTTACATCTTCACCTTTTATACTTAACCCTAGCCTTAAGGTAACTTATGCTTTATTACAATTTGTTGAGATTTTGGCTCTTGTGCGATTAGACGTATGTGGACCCATGCCTTGTTAGTCATTAGGGGGTGTGAAGTACTTTGCCACATTTATTGACGATTATTCATGCAAGGTTTGGGCTTATCCCATAAAGTAGAAATTTAATGTCTTGGTTGTCTTTTAGCATTGGCTTGCTCTCCCTGAGAATCAGTCTGGGCATAGGCTTAAATGCCTAAGGACTGATAACAAGGGTGAATACATCTCACATGCCTTTGATTAGTTTTGTGACGAGCGGGGTATTAGGCATCAGTTGACCGCTCCTTACACCCCTCCCCAGAATGGTATGATTGAACATATGAATAGAACTATCTAGGAGAGGGTCCATAGTATGCTTAGCCAAGCAAGCTTACCACAACATTTTTGGGCTGAGGTAGTCTCCATTGTTGTGCATCTCATTAACAGGTGACCTTGTAGTGGTATTGACTTCCAAGTTGTCGAGGAGGTATGGACATGAAAGGATCCCTCATATGCTCATTTGTGTGTCCTTGGGTGTGAGGTCTTCTGCCATGTGCCCAAGGATAAATGCAATAAGCTAGATCCTAAAAGTGTGAAATGCATTTTCCTTGGCTATGGAGATGTAGGTGAGATGGGATATTGTCTTTGGGATCCGTAGGCAGAAAAAGTGATCCGCAGCCATGATGTCGTGTTCCATGAGGATAAAAAGCATATGTAGCCTGAAAATTTTGTTGAGACGCGCAAGGTTATCTTTCAGGAGGAGCCCCCTGATCTTTCATAGTTAGCTAGATAGCTTGCACCATCCTCATGGAGGTTGTTGGGGGTAAAGGTGCCTCTACCCAGTCGCTTGTGTATTACTACACTAACTATACTTGTGCTTGAACACTGCAACGGCGAGCGCCCATTCACTGTCACTTCATTTTTTATTCTTTTAGTGACATTTGAATAAAGGGAAGACCGGTCACACGTTGTGACTGTTGGAGTTCCCACATTGTATGTGTGTGTCTCTCTCTTGCTCTTGCTCCTTTCACCATAGCTATTGCTCCCACTCATGCTTCCACTTTAGGACTCACCTCCCTTCAACACTTTTGGGATTCGTCCTTGGACATGTGTCTTGCACATACTCCTACAATGATTGAGTTGCATGTGCTTGCTCTCCCCATGTTAATGGCCATTTTAGGAGATTTCTAGATTCATACACTAGAATGTTGGCCTGAATATGTACATAAGAAAGTAACATCAACATATTGTCAAGTTCTTTGAGAAATTTAGCTACTAAGTGCTACTATTTCCTATGGAGGAAACGGTACTCCATCAAGGCATGAGCTCCCTCCTCATGAGAGGGCTATTCTGACAATGGCCCCATCTCGAGGATATTCTCAGTGTAGAGGTTTGATAGGTCAATTATGCTCAACCACCACTGACTGACTGGCATTCTAATTTGGAGAAAGAGGCCACCCATGGACGTTCTCGTCAACGCTTCCTACTGCAAATGTGCTTGCTCTCCTCCCGCACTATCATTGGTGTCACTTCCTTTGATGTCATCTGTGTGGGTTTCTATATCTGAAAGAGAGAGAGAGTGTCCATGAGAGAGGGAGAGAGAGAGAGAGAAATATATCATTTTCCTATTAGATGATCACAATCTAGTTTGGCATGGAGCTCATTACATTGTGGCCATAATCACATGATACAGCATGAGAGAGATGGTTATCATGGTGACATGTCTCATATCAAATAATATTGGGAATGAGATACTAATAGAGACTTCAAGTCTAGGGAAAGGGACATGCTTCTTAGGTTTCAATTAGATGACTACATGAAAGGGAAAGAGAGCATTTGGATAATGGGATGCTTTGCCTTTCAACTATTGCTACCACTAGATTCCCATGAAAATTTGATTCTAGTTCCAAGATGAAGTACTCAAGTCATCACTTCTCATTACATCTTTCATGTGTGAGTGAGTCTTGGCCCATCTTGTTGTTAAATTGGATTATATATTGTCTATATCTTCAACATGATTGTTAAGAAGCGTATCTCCTCGCTATTTTTAACATGGTAGGATGGCCTTCATATGCAATATTCACTTACTATCCATTGACCACGAAGTGCACACACATTGACCTAGCAATCAGACATGTGCAGGAAATCATGTACAATATAATTCACCCCACAATTCTATATCCTTTGATAGGGTATTCTCTTTCTCATGTAGAGTCACACCAATAGCAAAAGTTTGATTGAAAGAGGAGGCTCTAAAATAGATCATTTTCCTTTTAGATGATCTGAATCTAGTTTGGCATGGAGCTCATTACATTGTGGCCATGACATGATACAGCATGAGAGGGATGGTATCATGGTGACATCTCTCAAATCAAACGAGATTGGGAATGAGATAATGATAGAGACTTCAAGTCTAGGGAAAGGGACATGCTTCTTAGGTTTCAATTAGATGATCGCATGAAAGGGAAAGAGAGAATTTGAAGAACGGGATGCTTCGCCTTTCAATTGTTGCAACCACTAGATTCCCATGAAAATTTGATTCTAGTTCCAAGCTGAAGCACTCAAAATCCATCACCTAGTATTTTTGAAAGTGACATAAGAAAAGTTAATGAGGGCTTGCCATTAGCTTCAAGGGGCAGAGATGTTGAAAAGAAGGAAGTAGAAAAGATGTTGGCCAGAGAATCCCCTAGAGAGTGAAGCCTTCTCTGATTCTATTCTGTTGAGTATAGACCAACTGGTTGGAGCCAACCCCCTGATGAATGACACAATCAAGAGGCAATTGTTAGAATGAGTCCAGAGGTATGTGATAAGAGAGAAGGCAAGAATCAAAGCTGAGAATGAGCTCGCAGAAATAGAAGCCTCCTTTGACGCCCTAAAAGCACTCTTTACAGAAGTCCCCATGGTGACTCAAGGTCCCCTTCCTAGTTAGATTTGTCCTGGAAATATTGATGACAGGCAAGAAAATGTAGTCCCATTGCCAATTTTTAAGGGAGAGTACAATGAAGACCCTGATCTTCATGTAGCAGAGTTTATGGTAGCATGTGTGGCTAACAATGCAAGAACCCCTGAGCATTGGTTAGCAATATTCCCCACCACTTTCAAGGGTGCGGCGTTTCAATGGTATGAGAGACAAGCAGCAGGAACTTTTGGCACATGGGATGACCTGAAGTTGGCCTTCCTCACTAAATTCAGGCGTGAAGATTTTGTGAAGAGCAGATGCAAGAGGAGTTCATGAACCTAAGTCAGTCCTCTGGAGAAACAGTAGAAGCTTATGTCTCACGAATGGAATACATCCTGAAGAGATGGACTAACCATCATTTGGATGAAGGTATCCAGAAAGGAGTGTTTCTTAGAGGCCTACAACCAAAAGATCGCAAGTTTGTGGAATTGAGAAGACCAATCAATTTGCAAGCTACAGTGGAAGGTGCAAGATTGTATGACAAAGTTGAAGCACGGTTGTCAATGGCTCCAGGAAGAGGAGTCTTACCTCCTCCCATGCTAGGAATGGTATACCCATCAAATGCAATTCCAGGGACAGTTCCCTACTCCTATCCCCAGATGCAAATAGTGCCACAGTATAGTGCACCTAATCCACTATGGTCACCACAGACGACAGTGTCTCAAATGATGGTTCAACCACAACAACAGTGGCCTCAAACAATTCCTCCAATGGGTGGCGATTCAATAACAATGGAACCCTACTAACTGGAATCAACAATCCCAAGTCAAAACAGGAGCTTTGAATCCAAACCAAAACAAAGGACCCTCTGGATCGACCCAACCAATGTATGCAGTAATTACATAAGCTTCACAAAATCCTACTACAAGCACTTCAGGAGGCGAAAATCTGAAGGACTACTTATCCAACTTAGTTGCAAGTATCAAGAAAGAGCTTATGGATGTGATTATAGAGCAGCTACAGACGTTGAAGGTGAATACCATCAATATATCCACTCTTGCGGCGGGTGTTGGAAGAGAGTGATGCATTCTAATACATGGTGCGGAAACTGTCATCAAGTGGGACATTTAGCCACTGAATGTACCCAAACACCAACCATTCCTAGAGCCTTCTGTTCCTATTGTTTGCGGAAGAATCATACAGAGGATATTTGCTCTCTGAAAGAGATGTACAAACGAAGATAGAAAGATGAAAATGCAAGATTCAACTTGCTAGAATCCAAAATGACAACACAAGATATTGGACCAAAGCCTAGGGAGTTTGGTCCTAATTTCGGTCCAAGGAGGCTTCCCTCTCAAAGTTACAGAGGACGACAATCTGGTGGTGGTCAGAGATCAGAAGTGAAATGTTACAGGTGTGGAGAAAAGGGTCATACCCCCCCCGAATTGTCCAAACCCTAGACGATCTGTGGATTGCAAGCCCTTATGCAGCCGATGCAAAGGAGAAGGCCACACTACAAAGGATTGTCCAAGTCTAGCCCCTGTCAAGGCCAATGCTACTGATAGACAACAGAAGGCACAAGAGCATGCCTCCAATTTGGTAGAATTGGAAGTTACCGCTATCATGCACGCCAAGAAGAAGGAACTAGATGTTCAGAATGTGAAGTTCAACCTGTCAACAAAGGGACAGAGCAGTACAGGACAGAACAATGCAATACAGAGCACTGTAGTGCCACAAAGAGTCATAGAGACAGTCCCAAAAACAGGACCAGAGGTCCAGGAGATAGATGATACAGAAGCACTTCCAGAAATACAAGAAATGCTGATGCTACCATTGCTAGAAGAAAAAGGAAAGATGAAAATGGATGTAGCCCCATTTCCCAGTAGGTTGGAGAAGCCCATGGATCCTATCAAAGAATATGACTTGGTAAAAGACCTAGACACTTTTAAACCAAACTTAACGTTCTGACGATTGCTGATGTTGTCCCCGAGTTGTCGAAAAAAATTCAAAAGCAACTTGACTCGAAGACATGGTCTAAGGATTGCTTCCCCAACAACAACAAAGTCCAACAGAGCTTCAGAACCTGTGAAGGAAGTAGATGTGGCTAACACCTTCCTAGATCCTGGAAACCCAGAGATTAGTGTATGGATAGAAGGATGATTTATTTTAGATGCATTGATTGATGGAGGCTCATCAGTAAACATAATGACGGATGTGACAATGAAGGACTTAGGGTTGCAAGGAATTCAACCTACACAGTGGCTTATCAGATTGGCAAACCAAAGCAAAATTAAACCATTGGGCATCCTCCCATATGTAAAAACAACCCTTGCAGGAAAAGATTAGTGGCTGACCTATCTGGTGGTTAAACCGAATTCTCATAGGACCTCATACCTCTATTGTTGGGAAGACCTTGGCTTTTTGAAGCGAGAGCTAGGACGGACTGGTTCAAAGGAACCCTAACCCTAGGCAGATGACCCAACAAAGTGGTGTTAAAGTTGTATGGATCACAAAAAGGCAATGGATCCACATCCATTGAAGCCATAACTAACTCCTCCAACGAGATAATAGATGGTACATCAGGAGAGAAGAGGCTGTTAAACAAATCTTTCCCAAGAAAATAGAGGCACAGTCCCTAATAGTGGGCACTATAAGCCAACTACTAAGGGAAGCAATGTCCTTGTCCATGGGAGAATACCTCCTGCCTCAACTAGAATTGACTTCTGAAATCACTTCTGACAGTGAAATAGAAGCATGGATGTACTGTTCTCCCTGTTACATGGCAATTGCAGAAACAGTAGTAGTAGAAGATCTGTTCTTCTCGTACATAGCCTCTACAGAAGTAGAGACAGAGCCTCCAGAGAAAGAGGATGGACATGATAAGGAAGAAAACGAAGCAGGTTATGAATGTGCAGTTGAAGAAGATCCTCTGATAGTGGATGATATTTTCTAAGTCCCTATAGAGACCTCAGAGTCCGAAGATCTCGGGGTGTTGGAGGGAATGACCATGGTTCCATTTGGGTTAGCCAATGGACCACAAACTATGCAAAATCTGCATAAGCAATATATCAAAGGCATAAAAATTAAGTTCACCAGTGGCTCTTGTTGCCCTGACCGTTCAGTCCAGAGAAAAGATGATGATGATGCCCAAACAGAAGCCAAAGCTATCAAAGCCTCGACTTCTAGAAGGTCCATGCTATGTGACATTCCTGGATGCATCCTCTGAAGATGAATCCCTAAGTCCAGAAGAAATCACCACTCACACAGAAGAAAACAAAGCTCTGATACCCTTCTAGCAATCTCAATAGACAAATGAGTCATCTGTTTAGAAGGAGGACACTGGTTCTAGTGGAACATCAGACGATGACACTACTCCCTTGAAAGAGTCACACCTCTATCCAGAAGCAATCCGTGGGACATTTATCCACGAAGTGGAAGATGAAAGGTAAGTGACGTTCCTAGATACTGACGATGTTGAACGTCACCTAAAAGCGGGTCTTAATCTTCCAGAAGAAGAACTAGCAGTCCTGCAAGATCAGTTAAAGAAGAACTTAGATGTGTTTTCTTGGTCGTACAAAGACCTAAAGGGGATTGATCCCACAGTATGCCAACATCACATTGACCTAGAGCCCAATGCTAAACCTGTAAGGCAAAGACAAAGGCGTATGAATCCTAATTATTTTGCTCTAGTGAAGGTTGAATTATTGAAACTTCTTGAAGCCGAGTTCATTTATCTTGTGGCTAACAGTGAATGGGTTTCGCCCATTGTGGTAGTACCCAAGAAGAACATGAAACTTCCAATATGTATGGACTTTCAGAAGCTGAACTCGAAGACGAAGAAGGATCATTTCCCTATCCCTTTTACAGACCAACTATTGAACACAGTGGCAAGCCATGAGCTGTATTCCCTCTTGGATGGATTCAGCAGATATAACCAAGTCTAAATTTCAGAAGAGGACCAATCCAAAACAACCTTCACCACAGAATGGGGGACCTATGCCTATAGAGTGATGCCATTTGGGCTCTGTAATGCTCCTGCCACCTTCCAATGAGTAATGATGGATGCCTTCCAAAACCATCTGCATGATTTCATTGAGGTGTATCTTGATGACTTCTGTGTCTATAGTTTAATCCGTGAGCATTGGGGACACCTAGAGCAATGTTTTGACAGATGCCGAGAGTATGGGATTTCTCTCAATCCGGACAAATGTGTCTTTGGAATTTCATCAGAAGTTCTTTTGGGCCATATTGTCTCTGCACAAGGGATTGCAACAGACCCGACAAAGATTGAGAAGATTTCCGCCTTGGTAGCACCAATAAACCTCAAGAAATTGAGAGGATTTCTTGGCCATGTGGGTTACTACAGAAGATTTCTTGCACATTTTGCAACCAAGGCAACCCCTCTACACACAAGCTCCTAAGGAAAGATGTGGATTTCCTTTGGACTGATCACTGTGAAGAAGCCTTTAATACCCTAAAACAATGCCTTATCCAAGCACCTATTTTATAGCCTCCTGATTGGACAAAGGAGTTTCATGTGCACACAGATGCATCAGTTGAAGGGCTAGGTGCTGTCCTATGTCAAAAGGGTCTCTCTAAATTAGATCAACCAATATATTATGCAAGCCGAAAGGTCACTGATAGGGAACGGAACTACAAAACGACAGAGCTTGAGTGCTTGGCAATAGTGTTTGCACTTGAGAAGTTTAGACATTGATCCAGGTTTTTTACAAACCGGATTTCTACCACAAAATTTGGCCAAAACCCCTATCAAAAGCCTTACCATATCACTTTGGGTTTACTCTTCAAGCACTAGGTATGCTACATTGCTTCTCTATTATGACAACTCTAGCAAATGGAAAAAACAAGTTCTTAGGAGGGATGTCAATGTAAAGGGTAAAAGGGATGGTTATCTTAGTGAAGATGGAAATGGATTACACCCAGGAGTTGGGTGAGTGCATAGATTTTTCAAAGGACTAGCCTCCAACTACACATGGTTCTGCCTACATCACTAAGATTTGAAATCTATCACCATCATTAAAGGACACCTCACCCTAGTACACAAGTCAATATCCACATCATGGTGTCATTTGGATCTTACACAAAAGCTTACAACCATGGACCCCTTCTGTCACATGCTTATATGTATTTATATATATATGGAGGACTAAAGTCAAAGCAGCTTTTCGAAGCCATTTTTTATAATCTCAATAACTCCCAAGGAAATGCAAATTTCAAGAAAATTCTCACACTACCCGATCGGTTTCGACCTAGTCTACAAAGTTGCAGAAGAAACCTTTTTTAGATTCTTCACCGATTTGAAGTTTCGAAGGTGCAGACTGTTGGCTACATGCAATTTTCTTCTCTCTTTCACCACATCAACTTTCCATTCTATCCTTCTTGTAAATATATTATAATAATGTGCTTTGGGCACCCACCTCTTGTAATCTAGCTCACTTTCTCTATTTTTTCTAACACCACCCTGGGCTTCTTGCATGATGACCAAGGTGGGGACTTGTCCCATCCACTATTCTCCATATTTTCAAAGATGCCATACATCATCTAGAATTACGTTAATCAAGAAGATTAGCTTAATCTAATCCCTCATGAAGGCTATATAAGGAGCCCATGGAGATGTAGAGAATGGCATAGAGAGAAGGAGAATGACAAGCACATGAGAGCACTCTAGAATACCCTCATGCTAGTCCATCTCTTTGAGGTAAGCTATGAGTGAGTTCTTTTATTATATAGCATAATGGCAAGCTTCCTCTACCTCTTCTCCTCTTGTGTCCCTCTCTTCTCATCTTCTCATTCCATGAATACATAATGGCAAGCTTTCTCTACCTCTTCACCTCTTACCTCCCTCTCCTCTCATCTCTCTCTCTCTCATATTATAATATGGTGTCTAGTACATATATTCTCTCTTGTGAAATTGTGTCTTGGTTCTTTTGATTCTCTTTGAGAAAAGGAATTGTTGAGATATTTGCAATCACACCTACTTTAGTCCCTCTGTGAGAAGTAGTGAGGGCTCATGACCAGAATCCCATATGCACAGTAGGAGAAAGTACCACCACTCAATTCCTATAAAGCATTGTACTTCTAAGTCTCAATCTTGGAACCTAGTTCACTTGTGTAACAATTTGTCCTAGTCAGGGTCAATGTCTTCATGAGTTTCTTTTTCCTCTTTCAACCTCCATAGCTTTCGCATCTGCCATGCTTTAGATCATGCATATTTCACATGGTATCAGAGCTCATTTAAGCATGGCCCAACTCTCCTTTCATCCTCTCAGCTCATTTCCATCTCTTCTCAGCTCAGCTTGAGTACTAGACCCTATCTCCAACTTCATTTGCATTCCTACCTTCAATGAAGCTTCCATGGCAACCATAAAGAGCAGCACCCTGTCAGTTTTAAGCTTTCATATCTCTCTCCACAGGCCAAATCTCTCTGAACTTCCTTCTAGAGAAGTGTTTCTCTACTTTCAAAGCTCCTTCTTGATACCTCAATCATTGAGATTGGGCAAGTATAGCTTCAGCATTGCCTCTTTTCAGAGTTGCTGCCATAACTGTGTCTGTGGACAGCACCTACCTACCTCTGTTGGAGCAGCCATATCTCATCAACCAGGCCATATCTCTTCGAGCTTTCTCCTCGAGAGTTGTTCTTCAGGTCAATGCACAACTTCTTGGTACAAAAATCAAGGAGATTGATGCACACCATGCTTGATATTTGCATTTTTCCAAATCTGGGGCCAGTTTTGATAGCGACTACTTTGAAGGCTTAGATCTCTCAACTGGAGCATAATGAGTACAAACCCTCTTAGGGCGAGTTAGACCCATTAGTAAGGGTCCTTTATCTCAAAGGGTTTGAGCAGATTCAACCTGTGGAGTAAGTGGGAGCTTATTTACCAGTTGTTGGTCCTTGTTTTGATAGGACAGCCATAGCCACTTACCTTTAAGCTCATTTTTCCTTCATTTTCTCTCTCTTGCCACTTAAACCATGCCAAGGCCACTCTAATCTGAAGTTTTCAGCAAGTATTCAACCATCAAATGAGCAAGGAGGAAAAGCTATGAAGATTTTTTGAAGATCATCAAGTCAAACTCAAGCAACAAACATCAAATTTTAAACTAGTATCTTTTGATACTTCACTGCCATTGCTTGTGTCTTTTGACACATACAAAGATCAGCTCATTCCTAGTTATTCTCAGTTATTTGAAGCTAATTTGTTGCTGTTCTCTCAAGTTGAACATGGGCAAAGATTCTCCAACTGCCCGTTTCAAAGGAGTCGGGTTTCATACCTGGCAGACCCGCATCAAATTGATCCTGATGAAGAAGGGCCTCTGGGCCATTACCACTGGAAAAGAAAAGAAGCCTTGTGATGTAGATCTTGCTGTCACTTGGAAAAAGAATGATGATAAGGCTCAGGCCATTATCAAACTAGAGCTAGATGACAGCTATATCCACCATGTGGATAACTGTGAGACCTCACAGGATACATGGAAGAGACTTGACACCTTGTTTGGTGCACAGTCTAAATCATCAAAGTATGGTCTCCTAATTGAGTTTTTCAGGCTTGAAATGAAGTTCAGAACATCACTTGCCACACATCTAAATTACATGGAAGGACTTCTAACCCAACTTGCAGGAATCAACATTAAAATGGAAGAAGATGTTTGCATCAGTGCTCTACTTAAGAGTTTGCCTCCTGAATATAATAATGTATCAACAACTTTAATCAAAATACCAAATCCTGAACTTATTGATATCCAGGCATCACTGTTAGAGGAGGAAAAGAAGCTAAAAACTAAGGAAGAACCAAGTACCTCTAGAGATGAGCATGCATTATATGTTGGCAACAGGTACAAAGGCAAGAAGGATCAGCTCTTTTGTGACTTCTGCAAAAGGACCGGACACACCGAGAAGTTCTGCCATGCCAGAAAGAGGTCCCAAAAGGCCTATCTTATCTAGTTGCAGTCAAAGAAGAATAAGAAAATGGAGCAAAGGAAGAAGAAGAAGACCACCAGGAGAAGGACACAAACCTCATCAGTCCTTCTATTCAGATAGACTTTTTTAGTTTTGTATTTCCTAGCCCTAATGCCTCAAACATAAACTTGTAAACTCCTCAGTTATCCTTGTACTACAGCCTTTGTACACTTTGTGAGGTCCCTGCTACAGCCTCTGGATGTCCATCATGTTTGTGGTACCCACACTTAGCCTTTTCTACAACAGCCTCTGGTGTTTTTGCCATGTTTATGGTGTACCCACACTTTGCAGGTGTTGCTTTCCCTAAAGCCTCTACACACTTTGTACTTTTGGTTGTGATTGAGGAGGGGTGTTGAGATATTTGCAATCACACCTACTTTAGTCCCTTTGTGAGAAGCAGTGAGGGCTTAGGACCAAAATCCCATATGCATAGTAGGAGAAAGTACCACCACTCAATTCCTATAAAGCATTGTACTTGCACTCTTTTTCTAATGCAATGATAGTACTATTTTCTTTCCAGTAAAGTGTAATGTCACTGTCAATACACAAGATTGTATTTATAAGTCCAAGTCTCAATCTTGGAACCTAATTCACTTGTGTAACAATTTGTCCTAGTCAGGATCAATGTCTTCATGAGTTTCTTTTTCCTCTTTCAACCTCCATAGCTTCTGCATCTGCCATGCTCTAGATCCCGTGTATTTCACAGGGATGTCCTAGCCCATCCTCCCTTTGGCTAGGTGGTGCCCCTCTTTAGTTCTCTTAGTGAGGATTGGAGGTTGGATGGGTAAGAGGCAACCCTTTCATCATTTCAACCCTTAACACTATCTACTGTCAATGCATTTCAAGTTCTACGTGGATCATGAAGCCCTGTCATTCCTTATTCACAAAGTAGATGTCAAAGGGCAACTGATGAGATGGTTGCTCCTATCCCAGGAGTTCGATTTTGAAGTGGTCACCAAGCCTGGCCATTCCCATGTCCTAGCTGATCATCTGTCACGGATCCCTCAAACTACAGAAGAAGAACAGGATGATCCAGACCTTCATGATGCTTCCTTGTTTCTAGTTGACACAGTTACTCCTTGGTATGCAGACATAGCCAACCTCCTGGCAACTCAACAGTATCCTCCTAGCATCTCAAGCCGTGAGAAGAAGAAGCTTTTGTTAGAATCAGCCCCCTACACCTTGCTAGGCGGTGCACTGTACAAGAGAGGTAAAGATGAAGTATTGCGAAGATGTGTTGCATGGGATGAAATCGGTATAGTATTGAAATCATGCCATGACGAACCATGAGGGGGACACTTTGCAAGAGAAGCGACAGTCAGGAAGGCTCTATTGGCAGGATACTGGTGACCGACCCTCCACAAGGATGCATATGACTATTGCAAGAGATGTGATGCTTGTCAGCGAATGGGAAAACCCACCAAAACAAGTGCCATGCCACTACAACCCATTCTTCCCCTAAAGCCATTCGAGAAGTGGGGGATTGATTTTGTGGGTCACATTGATCCACCCACCGGACAGAAGCAGAACAGATACATCTTAGTTTGTACGGATTATGTCACAAAGTGGTATGAAGCTAAAGCTCTGAAGCGGGACGATGGTAACAGCGTAGCTCTATTTATGTACAAAAATATTATCACCCATTTTGGCAGTCCCCTCAAGCTGGTAAGTGACAGAGGTACTCATTTCCTTAACAAAATCATGGACGAGCTGACAAAGCTGTATAAGATCTGCCATCGCAAGTCCACTCCCTATTACCCCAGAGCCAATGACCAAGTTGAAGTCACTAATCGTATCCTCTGCTTGATCCTAACAAAAATGATTGCCACACATTGTCGCGACTAGGAAGATCGACTTACAGAGGCCCTCTTGGGGCATACAGAACCTCCCATAAGGCAGCTGCATGACAGACCCCTTTCCAGCTAGTGTATGGTACAGAAGCCGTCTTCCCTGTTGAACTGGAATTGCCCTCTTTGTGAGTGCCAGTTAAAGAACGCTTGGGAGATGATGAGTCACTGCAATGCCGCCTCCTACACTTGGAATGCTTGGATGAGATACGACGGATGGCCCTACAATGCATGGAAATCACTCAAGTGCGATGCAAGGCCTATCATGATAGTTTCATCAAGCACAAGGAGTTCAAAGAAGGTGATCTTGTCCTAGCCTATGATTCGAGATTTGGCAAGTTTCCTGGCAAGCTTCAACAATAGTGGATAGGCCCATACAAGATACTTGCTGTCAATCCTAATGGCTCTATTCAGGTGCAGACCGTTGATGCCTCTGATCATCCTTTCCTGATCAATGGCTATCGTCTGAAGAAGTACTTCCCTCCTTGGGGATCTTGACAATCACAGTCAACCTACTCTTTTCCTTTTGGGCATCGCATTGTCTTTCTCTTCATGCTTCTGATAGCCCTTATGATTCTCCTCATGAGGCAATCTTGGTCTGTTAGCCCCTCACAGATACCTCTCAACCCGACCTTGTTCTCTTCTCATCTGATCCAACAACGGTGGCGAGGTTGGTCCTAACCCATGGTATTTCTTCCATTCTCTTTATTAACAAGAAAAAAAAAATGAAAAAAAAACCAAAAAAGGAGAGGGAAAAAAAACAAAACAAAACAAAAAAAACTGTTATAGGAGAAAAGGAAGAAATTACATGTCATAACATGCCTCATTCTAAGAAAAGGTAGCAACATCCTTGGGTGGGAGGCTGACTGTGGAAAAGGTGGTAGCGCCCCGCAGTTCAAGATAGTTGACTCACCAGCCGCACCTTTTCAACAAGTAATTTGAAGCCATCTCCCTTGGTGCGCTATCTCTGCAATATCAGTCCATCTATCTTTCTTAACAGATGAGCTTTCTTACAAATTATTGAAGTACGAGACTTGTTGGTTGCCTCCCTGGGTAAGCCTCGTCTTCAAGATCTTAACGACAACAACAGCCGACAACATGAACTTCATCACCAACCCCTTGAGTGATGTGAGCTTTTGTCCTAACAGGATGGGGATGTGAGTATGGGCTGCCCTCTCTATCTATCTGCGAGTGAGATAGAGGGTGGGGTGAGTGACCAGTCTTTCCCTTCAAATTAAATGAGAGGCGAGATGTGTGAACAAAGTGTTGCACGCACGGGATGGGCCTCTCAATGCACAACATACGATGTGTTCCTGTGTACTACACCATAAGGCTCTCTGGCCTTCCTTCTTGCACTGTATGCCAACACAAGGCAGGATGCACAGTTGCACCATCAAATGTGCACAAGGCATACAACCTCTACACAAGTGACAATGAAGATTACATCAATGGGTTTCAGGAACGGGTTGCCCTCCTGGCTCTATCAACAGAGCGTGAGACAGAGGGGGGGTTGAGTGTGACTGATGTTTCTTCATTCAATTATTGAGAGGTGAGGCTTGAGGGACGTTACGACCATTGGAGTTAGATACGTTTCTATTTCCCTCTGCACCCATGGGATGGGTCTCTACCATCAGCACAAGACATGTCACTCTATTCAGTACACGGTATTGCAAGGCTCCCTAGCCTTTCTGCTTACATCTATACTCGACGGGGTTAGATGCACTAATGAACCATCAATTGTGCACCCTGGCATACTCCCTCTACACCACCCCCTTGTCAATTTCTAAACCAGGTGTGAGATCTAGGTTTCCATTAATATTACCTCGAGTGATGTAAGTTATGGAGCGAGTGACTATTCTTTCATTCCTCTTGATGAGTGCCCGTGAGTTGAGTGACTATCTTTCGTCAATGACACCTCCCCTGACGGGCTTCATCAACCATCTACCTCCCTGGGTGCTGCTGCATGGTCCCTACCATGATGGCTAAACGCTGGAGCGAGCCGTGGTACCTCTTCTACAGCCGACTCCAACCCTTCTGTAGCAGTGACGGTTCCTTCGACCATACGCGAAACGGGCCAAGTGTTCCTAACCCTACTTTTTTGTTTGCAAGTGTATGTGATGTCTTAAGTGTGGGGATGCAAAGCTCCAATCGGTTGACAAGTCTGTGGCCGTATCGATCAATCTACTATGTCCGTTAAGGTTTTAAGTGTGGGGACACCTCCCTACGCGTGTGATGTGCATACCCCCTGCATATGCCTCAAGTTGATCATGCATGTATTCCATGACCTCTTTCTGCCCTCATTGGGTCCCTTTCCCACCCACCCGTCTACCTTTACCCCACCCCTTGGGCCGTTCCTTCCCTATTTCCCTTTATCCCTTGTTTTGACGTTTTGCATGTGAATGCATCCTACGTTCAGTGGAATCCAAATCCAACCTTACAACCCTATTCCTTCCTTTGAATTTCCCATTTTTCCTTTTTACCAACCCCTGTTCCGACCGATGGTTCTTGAGTTATTAATTTTTGAAGCATTTCTCGTAAATTGAACAGTTTTCCATGTGTACGCAACTTTATTGCTTCTGAACAACAATTTGACATGACAGCCTTGTCCTCCATATTCCTCTAACATTTTTCCTTTTTTCTCCCTATCCTTTCGATGCCTGGTTCATCCGATATTAATTTTTGCGCGTTTTCAAGCCCTTTTCGTGCATATTTTTAAGATTTTTCCATGTGAACATGCCCTATTTTCATCGGACTTCCAGCTTCATTTGACTGCTGTGTCGCACTAGCCTTTCCCCACATTTTTCCTTTTTTCTCCACCTTATTTCGACCATTGTATTTTTTGTTATTCATTTTTCAATATATTTTTTATTCTATTTTTGGTGTTTTTCGCATGTGAATCCCTTCTAACTCCATCGAACGTGAGTTTTGACATGATAGTCCTATGCATCCCCTTCACATTGACATTTTCTCTTTTCACTACCCTTCATTTTGCTGCTCAGTTCTTTCTATATTCATCTTTGAGCCCATTTTCGGGTTCATTTTTTGGGTTTTTTCTATGTGCACGCATCCTGTCTTGGTTGAAACTATGTGTTGACATGATAGGTTTGTTGGGCACGTTATTTGGCACATTTTTCCTTCTTTCCGCCCTGCATTTCGGCGAGCAGATTTTTCCATATTCATCCTCGTATGTAGTTTTGGAGCTGTTTTTTGTGTTTTTTCCATGTGAACACCCTGATTTTGCTCCGGAACCCATGTTGCCGTTTTATGTCATTTTCTCCTCGTCTCCTGGCACATTTTTCCTTTTTACAGTCTTTCAATCCGGTGTATGATTTGGGTATAATTAATTTTTCTTCCTCCTTATGTGTGGCCGCGTCTTTCATGTCGCGCGTGAATGCGCATGTTGTTGGTTTTTAGCGCCTCAGGCCCCCCCGTGGCCTCTGTGCCTCGCATGTCGCCATCCCTGCCCCGCTTGATCCGCACTCCCCTTTTACTAGATTTCGCAAAACACACACACGCAAAACAACACAAACCACAAACGAAACAAAAAACAAAAAAACAAAAAAAAACACACACACACACACAAAAAAACCACCCAACAAAAACAAAAACAACAACATCCATTCAAATAGATTTTTTTAAACAAAACAAAAACCACACCCACAAATTTTTTTACAAAAAACAAAAACACCCCAACCTACACAAATATAATAATTCAACCCTTACAAAAACCATTAAAAAAACAACTTTAAAAAACCAAAAAAAAAAGAACACAACCAACACAAAACACACATTACTTTAAAAAAAAAAAACAACATTACTTTTTTTAAAAAACCCCACCTTTCTTACCTTTCGTGCGGCCAACCGCCCCTCTCTTTCTCCTCCTTTTCCTTCCTCCTGCGTGCCCCCGTCGTCAACGCTTCGTCTCCCTCTCCCTCCCACCATCTTCGCCTTCCCCACCCCTCCATCGTCAACACCCTTCCCCTCCTACTACCGCCACCTCCCTTTCCCCTTCCCCTCCTACTCCAGTGGCCTCCCCTTCCCCTCCTACTCCATTGCCACCTCTCCCCCTTCGTTTCCTTCGCCATCTCGCCGCTTCCTCCACCATCTCCCGCCTCTTCTCCCTCTCGCCTCCTTCACCACCTCTCACCTTCCGCCTCCCCTTCTGCCGCTCCGCCCACGTCCGCCGTCCCTTCTGCCCCACCGCTCTGCCCGCGCCCTCCTCTCCTTCCCACACCTTCCTCTTCACCCTCCCACTTCCTCCTCCTCCTCTTGCGGCCTCCTCCTTCCTTCTCCCATCCCTCCCCTAGTTACCTACCTAGACCTAACTAACTTAGTTAACTTACCTAACCTAGTTAACTCCCTACCTAGTTAACTAACTACTCTAGTTAACTAACATGACTTAGTTCACTAACCTGCCTTAGTTAACTAACCTGACCTAGTTAACTCCCCTACCCCTAATTCAACTAACCTACCCTGGTCACACTAACCTCACCCCCCCTCTAACCTAACCCTAGTTTCCCCCCTTCTAGCCGCCTTTCCTACCCCTACACCACTCTATCCCCACCCTCCACACGCAGGCCACTTGCTGCTCGGTGGTTCTGTGTCTACGTGTATTCGTGCGGGTGCTGCGGCTTCTTCGTATGATCGGGAGTGCTAGTGGGTGTTCACGCGCGAGGACGCGCGTTTGGTCTTATCTGTGCGGTGGTGTGTGTCGTCCCCTAGCACACATAGCTGTTCACATGTAGCCCAGGTATCTCCTTTGATTTTCCACAAACTCGAGAAAAATACCAAAAATTTTCTAAAAACACTTAAAAATATTAAAAAATTCATAAAAACTCAATTAAAAAGTAAAAAAATTATCAAAAATTTTCTTACTAAATTGGGCAAATTTTTGGCTGATTTTGCTGATTATAATACAAAGAATTAATTGTAAAAATTTTAACAATATTCAAAATCCTTTTAAAATTCACTAAAAATTGAGAAAATTTCCTTAAAAATCCCTAAAAATCAAAATTAAATGTAAAGAAATCACAAAAAATTCAATCAATTCATTTGACTGATTTTGGAATATTTTATAAGCTACACAAACACCTTGGCACATGATCATCCTATTATTTTTGGACCCAAATGATAAACTTTTAATCTAAATTCATAAAAAAATTATTTTAAATTTCAAAAATAAGCTTCCAAATTACAAAATAAGTAAAAAATTTTACAAATCCATTGTTAAAGCCTGATGGTTTTATTTTCAATTAGGTTTGATTGATACCCTAATAAATCAAACATTTTTAAAATAAAAAATATACAAAAAAAGGGAAAAAAACACAACATACAAAATCAAAACACACCTAAATTACAATTTTTTTTAAAATACTAATAACAATCTCACCCAAACACTAATTAACATTGCCTATACCAAATGTGATCCCACTAACATTGCCTTGATATTTTTTTTTTTTTTTCAACTACTAATATGTTTTATTTTTTCCAATGAGTGTTTTTTAACTTTTTTGATTGGATTCCTTGCATTTGGGACTACTCATTGCGCCCTCAGTCTCTTGCATACATACCCCTACCAGGTATTTATTTTTCGTGCTTTATTTATTTTGGTCATCCCTTAACCACAGTTAATTGTTAAAATGAACTTTATTCACCCACTTTTTCACACGCGCTCGTGCTAAGCACATATTTTTTTAATAACTTAAAATCAACCTGACGTTCACTTTGCAAGCGCTACGTGCGCTTCAGAGGCACTTTAATTTTTAATAAAAACAAACCAACTGTCACAAAAATGCACGCATTGAAAAAGAAGAGTGCTTCAAACACATTAAATTTTTAATCAATGAATGTGCATTGAGAGACCTGAGTCTGGGGATCACAATCCGGGTTTTGTTAAAAGCACCGATTCACATTAATAAATTGTAACTACCAATTTAAAAATGAACCACCGTTTTTAAATTAAGATTTATAACCTAATAAAATTTCAACCATTATTAATAATTTATTAAAACGAACCCTTCATTAAAATCATTCCTCTCACTGCACTTTTTTTCCTTTTCAATAAATACACTTTGTGGGATGGGTACGTGTAGTCCTTTAAGCTGACATTGTTTATCAAAGTTCTGGTTATGTCCTGAATAGGTTTTTACAGTATTATGGTTTGATTGTGTGATACGATTACATGTGCGGTCTGTAGTTTTTTTTGCCTGATACGGGTCTTGGGTGCCTACTTGTTGCATAGCATGAAGCTTTCGGTCACATATGTGTAGGGGTCATGCCGAATTTTTTCTAAGATGTGGGTTGTTTGGGGTGGTCAATTGGTTAGTTACATCTGTGTGTGCTTATTTTGATCGATTTCTTTTTTATAGCTATTTTGTTATTTTGCATGCATTCACTGTGATTGTCTGTGTTTGTGGTGTGTGTATATTCCATTTGAATGGCGCTTCAAGCTACTCCTCCTGTTCAGTATGTCCCATTGGTCAGTCGAGATTATTCTTCCCTACTGACTTTTGAGCCTATCGCGAAAGCTGGCCTTGCATCTTTTGTAGCTGCTTCACTCCCTTTGATTCCAGACGATCCAACCCTATGTGATGAGTTTCTTGCATCATATAGTAAGAAATCGGGCTTGGTTCATGGTACTTCCATGGTTTTGACACCTAGAGGGTTAGGGAAGGCCTTGTCTCTTCCCTACAAAGGAGAATGCTTTGTTACAGCTAGATAGTTATTCTCAAATGACGAGATTCTCAAGCTGTTATAGAAGCAGACCAAAGAGATCCTCGATGTCAAGAAGGTGATTAATACTTCAGGAGTGTCTTTATCAATGATCACTGATCCTCTCTGGAAGCTAGTCTGCCAATTTCTCCAAGACAGGTTCATGCCTACCAAGACACCATCCCACTATTTGTCCAAGGAGCTCTTCACAGCTTCCAAGATGGTGTTAAAAGGGGTTGCCATTGAATGGAATACTTACCTTCTTACGAAGATGGACCAACATTTTGTCAAAGTGACCAGAGAGAATGTTACCAATGTAACTTGTGGTTCATATTTATATGCTTTCTTGACATATTCAGGCCTTAAGAAGGGTGTGCTTCTTCCTCCTCCATTTGATCAAGTTCCTCCCCCTCCACCTTCAAAGGATTCAGAACCCATTGACATAGAGGATCTTGATTCCCCTCCTCCATTGGTCATTTAGCGGAAGCACTTGAAGCGTGTGGTAGAGAAAATTTCCCCAGTCATTCCTTCAGTAATAGTTCCTACTACCCCTCTCTCTCTCTCTCTCTCTCTCTCTCTACTTGAGACAGCAGATAGTAGGTAGTAGATACCATGAAAAGAGATACCAAATATCATCAATAGAGACAATTCTCCCCCTTTAGTAGGCATCATCACAAGGGTGTGATAGCTAATAGCAGGCTCATTTCTCTCTCTAACATCTCTCATCATTGGAATTTGTTTTCATTCATATCTTCGATAGCTTTGTTAAGATAGGTGTTTTTGATTCTAAGGCATGAGAAAGATGAATTGACTCATGCACAAGAGAGGGCATATATTCACTTTGAGTAAAATTATAGAAGAAGAAAGAGAGGTAGAAGCAATGCTTTTGAACTTTGGCCCACACATGTAGATAGCTTTGAATAATAATCTTATGTGCTAATAGTTTCTTTGTCTTTTTTCTTCACCAATTATTCCCATTGACTCTAGTAATTGTTACATGTCAAACACTAGACCCTCTTCTTTGATGTAATGGTACAAATCAAGGTAATTGGTAGGGACATGAAGTTAAGTTCGTATTATCCATTGTCAAGAGACACATAGCTTTGTCACAAAGCTTTAATACTCTCGTATTGGGATAAAAGGAATTCCATGGCGATGTAATCATAGTCAATGCAATAGAGGCAATCCATGCACAACTTAGAACAATGCTACCATACGCACTCATTTCTCTATGAACACACAAAAATATGAAGATCTTTTTCAAAAAATAAAATAACACTTGTCAATGCATAGAACATGAAGAGCTTATTAAAATTTAGGAAAAAGAAAATTGGTTATTCAACTCATCCATGAGAGAGAGAGACAGCGACGGAGAGAGAGATAGAGACAAAGACAGAAAGAGATCTCAACATGCCATGTTTTGATCCTCAAGAGAGATGAATGTATCATGCAATGATGCAAAATGTTTTATGCAAATAAGTGGGATACAAAAAGAAAGAGAGATGAATCATGAATATTCTATAACTTTTATTGAGTACTATACTCTACTTTTGGCCCTTTAAAAATTATGCTCTGTCTACTCAATTTTGGCCCTGATTGCAATTGAAATTCAATAAAGCCTATTAATAGAGATTGCAAGAAGAAAAAGGAGAGAGAGAGAGAGAGAGAGAGAGAGAGAGAGAGAGAGAGAGAGAGAGTCCTATCTTCATCCTCTTGAAGCTTTACCCCCATCTTTTTTACTCTTAAGTTAGAATCTATGGTAATTGGGTAGAAGTAAACCTACTAGCTTGTTTGTAAGATGTGAAAAACATGAGATCATATGCAAGTCAAAGTGTGAGGAGAAAAGAAAAGCCATGGAGCCAAATTGGATTATCAGATGTACCATTCACATGTGTAGATATCTCTTGGAATGTCATCACACCACTTGAACATTCTCTCTTCTATTTTTAGAGCCAAAAACAATATATTACATCATCCAATCCACCCATGCACTTAGCTCATGGCAAGAGATAGTTAAAAGATTTTATCAAAACATGGAATCATGAGGCGTATCAAAATATAAAGAGAAACCTTTTGCCATGTCACTATTGTGCTATGCATTGTGTGTCCTCCTACTTGTACACTACTACAATTCCAATGTATCCTTGCATGCTTGTGTGTCCTCTTTCTTGTACACTACTACCTTGCTTGTATATTCTCACATGCCTTTTGCCAACATGTTTGATGCTTGTATCTCACCTACCTTTTGCCAATATGTTCATGAGTTGTTTCTTGTTTGCCTTGCATGTATGCAATTGTCTACTAACTTTATGCATGTTTTCCATCACCTTTATACTTGCATATTGTTGTCTATTAGCTTTAAGGGGCCTTGAAGGACTCAAATTTTGGTCTAAACACATATTAAATATTTTTTTCCCATGATGAGTACCTTATCCAAGATTAGGCATTACATTTCTCCCAATATCTTGTTCATTTTCAGATAGAGAGGTACCATCATGGCTTCATCCCCTCTCACTATATAAAAAATTTCTCATTGTAATGCTTAGCTAATTTTACAAATTTTCCATTGCGACATTTTTGAGATTGGCATGATGATGTCTATGGCAAGAGATGGGATGTAGATAGCACTATGGAGACTATTATGTAGGCAAGGCTTAACATATGACTAGATTGAGTCTATAGCTACATGATGCTCTCTGATGATGGATTGGAAACTATCATTAAGAGGCTATTTTCCTTGATGTTGCTACACCATCTAGGAGAGACTACCTTCACAGATCCCCCACATCTTTGAGGTAAATTTTCTTTTTGGTAAAGTAACATTGGAAAGAGTATGCCACATTCACTTCTTGATTCTTATTTATGGTAGTACTTCGCTTCCGCTAGCTCAAGCCATTCAAGATTTGGATCATATAACTCAAACCAAGGTATGGATTCTCTAAAAGATATTAGAATTTTTTTTGTCTAGGGTGAATTTTCTATTATACTTAAAGGTACTCTTTACATTTATTTGTATATTATTTGTGTGTACTAGTGAGGGTCCAATGCATAGCTAGAGGAATGGTGGTTCTCAATATTTGGAAACATGGATTGCTATGGAGATCTATGAGAGCATCTCAAGCAGTAGGAGCATCTCCTTAGACTATTGTAGCAATGCCTCTTGTGCCAATGCCTTGAGGATTAGAAGCCTTTGCTCACCCAAAATTTATTGAATCTATTTTATTTCAAATTTGTATTTATTTTGGAATTTTCTATTACATTTCATTATATGTTTGGTTCTCTTTGTTCTCTAGGTCACACCACTTGCACAAGGACATATGGTGCCACTTGTGATATTAATTGCAATGACCACATCATCCCACTTGGAGGAAGATTTATATTTTTTCAATAGATGTGTGACATTATTGACCTGTACATGCCACATGTTTGTTTACAATGGGCATAATTATTAATCCAAGATTAATTTTTCATGAAGGAGACCTAGGAGCGAGAAGGAGAGAAAGGAAGAGACTTTAGAGAGCAGAGAGAAAGAGGAAGAGGATGAGAGAAGAAGAGAGAGAAAGACTAGTAGCAGAAGACAGAGAATGACAAGAAAAGAGAGAGCAAGAGAAGGGAAGCCATGAAAGCTGGAAGGGTAAAACAGACTTGATTCTTGATAAAATTGATGCCCTAATTGGGTTATTCCCATGGTAACGCGTTTCCCACCCATCTATCCCCAATCTTTTACATTCCATCCCAACCTTGAAGGTTTTTGCCCTCAAAAACAAAAAAGAGAACTTATTGGTGTAACTCATAGGGGAAGAGGGTTTGCAGAGTACTTTGTTTAGCATTACAAAGGAGAATATAGGTATAGGAAAGCACAATCTCATGTGGAATTGGGACATACAAATGTGTATATGATGCATACAACATGTGAAAGTTGATAGTGTATGAGTTTGGCCACCAATTCTTGACAATTAGGGGTTGACAAACAGTGGATAGCATGTTGTCTAGAATATGTCTACAAGAGAAAACTAGTCATAACTAATTATGGGCAACTCTAATTGAGGCATATGACATGTTAAAATGAAGCTCATGAAGCATACTTTGAGCCCATATAGGTGAAACTTGACTATCATTAATGTGGGGTAAAAACTACTCTAAAATAGTGTGCTATTTGCAAGTTGTCTATAGTGTAGACTAGGGCAAAGTTAGCTAATCCTCAGTCAAAAGTGCACCCTTGAAGTAGGGGGGAGGGTTGCACAAGTGAAATGCTAATCGAGGTAGGGCTTTTTCAAAACCATTCCTTTCCTCGGTTTCAAATGGATAACCTACATGATAAGCATCAAGAGCATAAGGGTCATCCATACAAGCATGGGTCACTGTGCTACCACCGAGGTCAAAAGGATAATTGTGATCCAATGCATACGTTGTATCATAGAAGTGATTCATGGTGTCATCTTCAAGCTTTGATGGTGGCACAAGATCCACATGGTAGCATGCACTGACTTTTCCATAAGCTCATCATACTCGTATGTACTCATATACATTTACATACACTTTTTCACATGGTATGCACATACATGATGAGTTTATGGACATACTCGTATACATTTTCATGATGATATCCATGTACATAAGGCTGTCTAGATGGTTGTCCTTGTATGTGACTAGAATGTAGCTCATAAGAACGTGCATAATCATCAAATGCATGGTGACCATTATGTAGGCACATACTAATGCCTTTGCTCACTAGACCCATACCAATTTTCATGGTACTCATAATTTCCATGAGAATTACCATGTTTCTCATAATCACACTAGTCCATCCTTTTAAGCATAACCATTTGAGCAACTTGAGTTGTAAGGGCTGCAAGTTGTCATTGATTGCCTTGGCTTGCATGTTGGTGATTGAGATGGTTGAGATCACTCGGTCCATCTTAGACATGAATTGACTATGTTGCTCAAGTAGTTGATTGTGGCTCTTAGCCCAGAGGGCTTCTTGTTGCCATAGACTAGCATTCAATGCATTCATTTGTGGATGCCAAGAGTGAGAAAAGGAACTAGAACTAGGAGCCATGACTAATTTGTTTTTGCAAATCCTATTGTCTCTCTATTGGTGCATTTTATCCATCAAGTCCTAATGCCTTTTTGCATCCCTTACATCAAGCCACCATAAACTGTGGAGCAAGGCTTTACATTCTTTGTCAGAGAGAGAACTTGGGAGAGAGGAGGAGAGAGAAATACTGTAGAGGAGAGAGAAAGATTGCAGAGAGAGAGAGAGAGAATAAGAGTGACGAGGAGAGAGAAAGATTAGATTTGGAGAGAGAAAGACAGGAAAGATGAGGAAGCCATAGAAGCAGTAAGCAAGAAGGGAGAGAAAGATTGTAATTGTATTGATATGTCAAAAAGATATTCATCTCCTCTTTAGCTTGTTTCTAGGTTTGTTTTTTAGGACAAAAACTTTTGGGAAGGGATGGATTGTAAGAAGTTGGGAATAGTTAAAAATGTTGATAATATGCCTAGAAACAGAGTACTACTCTCTACAGCATTACAAGGGATAAAGGAAAAGATTACCTAATACTCAATAGTAGTACTAATCTATACAGGAGGTTAAAATCAGCCTGTAGCCTCCCGGATCAAAAGGAAAAGTTGTATCTTTGCCATGCATTGGATCAACTTTCATAAGATCGAAATCAAATACTGCTGGAAATATGATCATCATGATGGTACTCACTAACGAAGTCTCCATTGCATGATGGTCCTCCAAATCCACATGCTATCCATAATCTACCTTCTTGAACTGAACTTCTTGTTGTTGAACTTCTTGTTGTGGACTCATACCAAAATGGTCTTCAACAAGATGTTCTCCATCATTTACATCATAATATTCAAATAGCAAGATTATTTTGGCAGACTTTGCCCTACATGTGGCTTGGTGATTACAAGATAGTGGCTTAGCACAACGATAGCATAAGCCCGCAGCATGCAGTTCCCGTATTGTATCACTAGTAAGGTGTATAACACGTTTAGCTTTAGATAGCAATTTACACACCTGTTCATCACCATTGATCAGCTCTATGATAGTTTTGATATGCTGCTCATAGTCATCTTGCTGCTCATGCATAACAGATGGCTGTCCATGCTCAACATGTACAACAGATGGCTGTCCATACTCATAACCATATTGCTCATGCTGTTCATACTGCATATGGTGATAATAGCCCTGCTGCACATCAGAGGAACAGTTTGGTTGAGCATATACATTTGCTTCCACTGATGTTTGCTGCTCACATACATAAGCATGTTGCCTTTGATCATTGATCCCACTGCATTGGTCATAATCACTTGCTTGCTGTTGATCAAAGCTAGAAGTGTACTGATAAGCATAACCATTTCTGTTACATCCATAAGAACTATTTTGCTGAAGAGATGGATGCTCATAAGCATAAGCATGTTGACCATAATAACCACTTTGCTGCCAAGGTTCAATGGAATGATACTCTGCATTATGATATGGTACATCATATTTATAAGCATTAACATGCTGTCCAGATGTACTTGCATACTGCTCATATTCATTTGCATGTTGTTGCTGTTCATATTCATAAGATGCATGTAGATCATAGTGTGTACCATCAGCATATACATGTTGTCCATAGGCATAAGCATTTGATTCAGATGTACCATCAGCATATTGATGTTGGCCATGAGCATAAGCATTTGATTCAGGTATTGCTGTTTTTTCCATAAATGCCTTTATAAGAGCAATACACTGTTCAGCCGAAACTACAAGTTTGTCAATTTTAGCTTGTGTTTGAAGCCAACGTTGTTCACTAGAGCTGGAGCTATTGTTCTCAGCTGCCATTGCAGTCAAGTTGAAGAGATATGTTGTTCCTTGAAAAATAGAAGTCCAAATAAGGTGTATGACAGCTTGACTCGAAGGTTAGGATGTCTAGTATCAATTAGAAATCTTGGTTTGAATTTAGGAGTAGCAATACCCCTCTTTGTTTAAGAATTTCCAGAACTGTCCACAGTAAACTGCTAGTGAACTACCGGTACCAAATAGGCTCTAGCTCGAGAAATATGTATCCAAATGAGCCGTTTAATGGCTCCATGCGAAGCTTATGATGTCTAGTATCACTTCCAATTGTTCCTTTGTCGTTAGAATGATGCTACTAATTTCTATAGCAACTTTTCCAAATCTGTCCCTGTTTGGACTGCACCCTGTTTTGGCCCTGTTCCAAGTGTTTTGAGTACTTCTTATCCAACTTGAGTCAATACCCAGTACCCTTGAGAATGCTCCATCGATCTTCCATAGGCAATAGGTTGATGATGAGAAGTCAAGTGGTACAAGATTCATCAAATAGATCATTGCTGAGCCCCATGAAATTCTTCAAAATTTTCGAACAATTTTAGTGCTGTCCAAAACTGTCAATCCTAGAGTTCCAGATCATTCGAGGTGGATAAGGCGTTATGGGATCGCCCACAGGGCTCATGCTTGAATATAGGCCTCGGCCTGCCGTAGTGTTCAATGGCCTTCGGAATGCCTGCTTAAGTGAGGATCACTTGGAACGGGTACGCCGGCTTAAGGTTTACCTCAGGGCCTTGGAAGAGGAGTGCAAGAAGATAGAAGCCTTTAAAAGAGAGCTTCCTTTTTGCATGCAGCTGTTGCAGGAGGTTGTATTTGCAGCTATTGAGTCCTCAAAAGAGTTGCTTGCAGACAGCCTGACCTCTTCATATAGTCGGCAATTATAGCAGTACCTTGCAAGTGGAGGTTATCAAGAGAAAGACTCAGTTTATCAGACCTCTAATGACAAAGTTATGTTGGATGAGTACATGCCTGTGAAAAAGCCGATTGTCTCTGTGGTAAAATGTGATGAGGATCGGGGACAGGACCAGAAGACAACTTGCTTGCATGGAAATGGCAGCAGTGTCCCTACTGTGCAGCTTTGGAGCCCTCAACCTGAGCTCAATGGCTATAGCCAGGAGAGATGTCAATCAAGTCTATCTGCTGAAAAGACATGCTCTCAGCCCATACAGGAGCAAGCATTCAGTTCTTCCTCAAAGCCATTTTTTTATTCAAAGCAGAAATCAGGTGGGGCATTTCTTCCCTTTTCACAGGATAGGAAGATTGTTCAGGCCACTCCAAGGCCTGGGGCCATCAACCCCATAGATCTGGCTCTTGCTTGCCTAGATCAGGAGGTTAACCCACCTTCAGTTTTGTGAAAACTCTAGGAATTCACTCAATCCTAGCAGGACTAGTTCGAAGGAGAATGCTCTACAGCACTTGTCAGAGAGAGAACTTGAGAGAGAGAAGGAGGAGAGAGAAATACTGCAAAGGAGAGAGAAAGACTGCAGAGAGAGAGAATAAGAGTGACGAGGAGAGAGAAAGACTAGATTTGGAGAGAGGAAGACAGGAAAGATGAGGAAGCCATAGAAGCTGTAAGCAAGAAGGGAGAGAAAGATTGTAATTGTATTGATATGTCAAAAAGATATGAAAAATTACAACTTATCTCCTTATATACCAATGCCAGTGTGACATGGCATATTATCAACATTTTTAACTATTCCCAACTTCTTACATTCTTGGTCACTAATATTTCTTTTGCCCTTGTCCCTTACCATTCAAGGTGCAGTCCACATGGACCCCTAGTCAAAAAATCTTGGCTAGGGAGCTCCAATCAAGGAACTTTCATGCAAGGCAATGTGTTACAGTACATTCCAACAAGACTAGTAGACAACAGAGATACTTGACCATGCCATTAGAGCTAGTGTGTTGGAGGAAGATGGAGATGATTTCCATGTCATAAATCCTCAAGACCTACTCCTTTCTGCCATGGCCACTCCCTTCAACAATTAGGATGGCTTGGCTAGAAGCAAAACTCTGGCAATAGTAACCTCACTTATTACAACAAGAAGTTTAGCACAATGACAAGCACTAGTGTAGACAAGGCCAAAGTAGTGGCCTTTGTAGGGGCCAAGAAGGTGAAATTTTTCTTGAAGAAGCAAGTAGTTGCAAAAATCTTCAAAAGAAAGCAAGTTCAAGGTGTCTTGAGGGACATGGGAGAGCCACGAAAGGGGTAGAACCAAGATTTCACCATGGAAGCTTCAGCCAAGCTTGAGAGAAGGAAAAAAAAGACCTCTTTTACAAAAAGGAACTGTAACCAAAGCCCTCTCTAACTCTTGTATCACTCTCTTTGACATAGATACCTTCAAAATGGCTTGAAAATGAAAAACAACCTACTAAGTTTGTTAATTTGCCTCTAGATATGTCCAATGCTTCTATGCAAACTCCAAGAAGGATGTCATCTCTGGTACTCCTTGATCCCTATGGACTTTCAATGTTGTACATGTCCTAATATACCTATGTACCTAAGTAACTAGGGTTTCTAAACTAAAAAGAAACTAAAACTAAATGGAGGAGGGAGAGAAAAAGGATCAAAGATTGGTGCTTTGATACCAATTGTAATGAAGGAGACCTAAGAGAGACAAGGAGAGAAGGGAGAGATTGCAAAGAGGAGAGAGAAAGAGGAAGAAGCTGAGAGAAGAAGAGAGAGAAGGACTAGTAGAAGAGAGAGAAAGACAGGAAAAGAGAGAGAAAGAGAAGGAAAGCCATGAAAGTTGGAAGGAAGGATAAAGTAGACTTGATTCTTGATAAACCAATTCCCTAATTGGGTCTCTCAACACCTTAAATACCTTGTCAGTATAACTAGGTATTCTCGTGCTAACCCCCATGTCCTATCCATCTATCCCCACTCTTTTACATAATTTTATAACATTATTTTAATTCTTGTATTAAGTTTATTTGTCTCATTGCTATGAAATATAAAGGTTAGGATACTACATCAAATAAGTTTGTCCTTGCATAATTGGAGCAAGAGTTTTCAATTGGCTAGAGTCATGAGCAATAAAAATTTCTTACCATGGCATAGATGAAAAAATGCATGGTATGTTCACATTTTTGAAAAACTGGTGTCTTCAGTGGAATTAACATAAGAAAGTTGAGGGAGAGTGACAGATGATTTTTGACGCTGAGAAGTCCTTAAAAATAGCCAAAAAATCCAAATTTTAGGGGAAAAATAGATTTCATTGAAGGCGGCAGTGGCAATTAGTACGATTTTAAGTGGCAATGCCCGGAAAAGGCTTAAAAGACCTACTTAACGACATTTGATAAATTTTCATAATTATTTGGTGTGCCAGATGAGACCCTGGGAGATGCTTGATAGTGGGGGACTTCAAGACAAATGCCCAAAATTTTTCAGATCGTAATTTGGACACCGGACACGGAAGAGGGAGTGCTCGGGAGGCCAAGGTCCAAAGGAAGTGTGAATGGGCTTAAGGGGGGTAGTAAGGGGGTGTGACCTTTGGGGCCACCCCCCCAAAATTTTCATGTGAAGGGAGGGGGGGCCGTTTTTTTCGCTGCCTGCAAGGAAGATGGCATCATATCCACGATTGATGGAGAGGGGGGGCTATGGCACTCAAAAGCTACCCCCCCAACTGACCGGATGGCTGATCTAGATTCTATCTTCGCTCTCCATTGCTCCAGTACGCTCCTCAAATGGCTGACCGGTTGTGGAGATTAGATTTCAGTCTTTCTCTCTCCTCCCTCTTTCTCCTGCAAGGGGCAGTTCCTGCGTGTGAAGAAGAATGAAGCCCGGTTGATGAATGCTCATCCGGCATGGTACCACATTGCTTCCAAATCAAAGATGGGCTGAAGATGGCAGTGTGGAGGCATGCTGAGCATCAAATGGGCCCTGATTTGCAGACCCGCAACAAGTTTCAAAACCCAAAATAATAAAAAAAATACACAGTAATGACATTTTTACAAAGAAAATGGCTCTTTTTTCACATTTGATGAGGTTAGCAATGTTCATATGGGCTCAAAATTGATGGACATGTTGTTTGCTACCGGTTTTAGTTTTTCAAAATAAAAAACTCGAAAAATATACACTTAAAGTGTGGGAAATAAATGGGAAAAACCCAAAAAGCATGGTTTTTAGAGTAAAAATGGGGTTTTTGGGCTTAAAATCGGATAAGCATGAAACAAAACACCAATAAAATCTACATGGGTGCTGTTTAAGGACTCAAAAGCCACAACTTTGAAATAATTCTAATTTTCTTCCATTTTTTATTGATAATAAATAAGGAAAAATAGGAAAAAATACTCTTTAAAAGGGGAAAAAATAGGGAACGAACGAGGAAAATTATGGAAAATTATGGATGTGTCTGTGAGTGTATAATGAGGATAAAGCATGAGGGTTTGCCACAGGTGATCCCCATTTATATGTTTTTGTGAGTATTTACTGCTTATTTCGTGCGAAATACACATGAAATCACCCCTTTACCTATGCAACGAGGCAAAACCTTGAACGGTAGGGGATGAGGGAAGTTTGAGTGTTGAAATATAATATAAAATCTGATGTATTTGCTGCATTATTCATATAGAATGACGTTAAGTTAAATAAAGGGAAATACAGCACGAGTGTAAGGCTTGGTGTCTTCTCTCATTGCAGCAATTATGTGTTAGTGTATGGAAACATGAAAAGGATGGATTTGCACAATGCATGAGGCAGTTTTTTCAATTGTTTGAGCACTTAATCATATACACATTTGCATCAAGCATTGTTAAATGGTATCAATTACAAACTTGTGGATGCGTAGCACTTGGTTTCTTTAGGACTTGACCCACATAGAGAGAGTGAGCAACTCGACTGTAGGTCTAGATGATGGGTCAAAAGGGGATGGATAAGTGAGGATAAGTGCATTCCTGGAATGTTAAATATATTGGTACTAAGAGGGGAGTTTGTTTCGAATGTGTCTATGTGTGGGAGCAGCGTATCGAGGGGCCAATCCCCAAGATGTAGGAGAGCTGCAGTAGGGCCATAGCAATCAGCCGGTGGGGTGCCCTTGTGTGTGTAATGTGTGGCATTTATTGCCGTATATGTGTAATCTCCCTCTGAGGAGACAGGGGATAGGGAACATTCGTTGGATTACAGACTATAAAAGTGCAGTGATTAGTGTTTAGGATAGTGTATCCCTCGAGAGACGTTCCTAGCCCGTGAGGCCGTGTGATGGGGTTTTCTATTGAGGGCATGAGGTGTGTCTTAGCCAGTGTCGGCCCATTTTAGGTCCCATCAGAGAGGGACCTTGAGAGATAATGGATGTTTGGTTACGTGAGTTGAATTAATCAATAAAAGAGAAGGGAGAGGGATCTTGAGAGGAAATACAAAATGTGTGAATATGCCTAAAACACAATAAATCACAAAAGAATACAATAAATGCAAAAACACATAATAGAAATAGGGAAGAAAGAGAACACCCCTTAAGGGTATTTCTTCACTTGCTATAGTTGTTGCCACCTCTCCTTCATTGTCACCTTCCACACTCTTTGTGTCCTCTATGTCAAGATTGTGGGAGAGAAGGAAGGAGTCTCACTTGTAGCTTTCTTGCTTGCACAATGGGGGAATACACACAAGGGTGGAGGCTGAAAACAGTTTTCCTCTTCTTAGTTGTGTAAGCCAAAAGAAGTCAAGTACAAAGAAATAGAAGAACCCTCTATATGGGTCTCAAACCAAACTCAACTAACTAAGGTGGCATACTAACTGAGCCACGAGCTAGAGTAGATAAGGATAGCTATCATGTAGCTATTATTCATGGGCGGTGTACCAACCGCATCTGCAACTGACAAGTCGGTGACATAAATGCACAACGGTCACCCTGGCATATCACGAGTGGAGCTCGATATCTCAACACTCCCCCTCGAGCTCAATCCCAATTCCTGCACACCAAGCAGGTCTCTGAACTTGCGCAGCTTCTCTGCGCCCAATGCCTTCGTAAATATGTCAGCTACCTAATCCTCTGTGCTGACATAAACTAGATCAATAAGACCTAGTAAAACCCTCTCTCGCACATAGTGATAATGCACCTCAATGTGCTTTGTTCTAGCATGATAGATTGGGTTATTTGCCAAGTGTATACTACTCATGTTGTCATAATAAATGACAACTGGCCCATCTGTAGACTGATGCATATCATAAAGTAGCTTATGCAACCAAGCTACCTCACATGCAGCCATTGCTGCACCCCTGTACTCAGCCTCTGTGCTAGACAAGGCAACTGTAGGCTGTTTCTTGCTGCTCCAAGTGACTGCAGCACTCCCAAAAGAGAACACATATCCACTGGTAGATCGTCTATCAGAAATGCTACCAGGCTAATCAACATCAGTGTATCCAAGAAACTGTATCTGAACCCCAGTCTCATAAAATAGTCCATACTGCAATGTGGACTTCACATACCTGAGTATGCATCTAGCCGTATCCAAATGCGGTTTCCTTGGAGCCTGCATAAACTGACTTACCAATCCAATAGTATAGCTCAAATCTGGCCTAGTTATAGTCATATAAATCAATCTTCTTACTATGCGTCTGTACATAGTAGGGTCTTCCAGAAGCTCACCTGCATCTGCGCTCAGCTTCACATTCTGCTCCAAAGGAACTGAAATAGGCTTACAACATGTCATCCCATATTTGGACAGCATGTCCAATCCATACTGCCTCTGCAAGAGCTGTATCCCACTTGGTGATCTAATCACCTCAATGCCCAAGAAATAACGCAGCTCTCCCAAATCCTTCATCTCAAACTTCTGCTTCAATAGCGTGCTCCATATAGACCTCTTCTTGCAAATCACCATGCAAGAAGGCATTCTTTACATCCATCTGATGTAAAGACCATCCCTTTGATGCAACCATAGCAATGACTGCTCTTACGGTTGCCATCCTTGCAACCGGACTGAATGTTTCTTCATAGTCAATGCCATATGTTTGTGCATACCCCTTGACTACCAATCTTGCCTTGTATCTGTTCACAGAACCATCTACATTGTGCTTCACCTTATAAACCCACTTACAGCCAATTGCATTCTTATCTTTAGGCAAAGGTACCAATTCCCATGTAGCATTTGCTTCCAAGGCATCCATTTCTTCATCCATGGCTTTCTCCCATTTTTCTTTTCCCATGACTTGCTCAAAAGAAGTGGGTTCTGGTTCCTGTATCACTTTGACCATATATGCATAGTGAATGGCTGTAAATCCATCATATTTCAGCCTATCCACAGGATACCTAGCTCTCGTAGACCTGCGCAAAATAGCTTCACTCCCAGGTGCTCTCAAAACATCCCTGGTCTTCCTTACTCCAGGTGTAACAATAGAAGGAATACCCAACTCATCATCAATGCTCTATTCTAAGCCACTGGATTCACCATCTACATAAGAGTGACCTGCATTCACATCAAACATGGGCTGATCAACCTTCTCTTTTCCTTTTCGTGATACCTGCATACCACTATCTGCATTGCTTTGAGAAGATTCTCCTGATCTCAATCTGCCTGTCCATGGCATAGAATGTGAACCACTGCTAGAGGACGCTCCAGGTCCACTAATATTTTGTGACTGCTGCTGTGAATTCTGTGCAGCATTACCATTTTGTGCATCTACATCATCAATCACATTTACTGGTTTATACCAGCTACTCATCTCATAAAAAACAACATCTCTGCTCACTGTAAACTTACGAGTACAAGGGTTATAGCATCTATACCCTTTTTGCTGCAGAGAGTAACCAATAAAGATGCACTTCTCAGCTTTTGGATCCAACTTGGATCTCAACTCATCTGGCACATGTACATAGGCAATGCAACAAAAAATTTTCAAATGAGAAATATCTGGTTTCCTACCAGTATACCTCTCCTCTGGAGTCATTCCATGTATTGCTGTAGTGGGAGTCCTGTTCATTATGTAGACTGCTGTAGCAACTGCTTCAGCCCAATAAAAATCTGGCAAGTCTTTTTCATTGAGCATGGCACGAGATACCTCTCCAATATGCCTATTTTTCGTTTCTGCAATTCCATATTGTTGTGGGGTATGACTGCATGGATATTGCTGCTTTATGCCATGCTCCTACAGGAACCTTGCAAACTCATTTGAGAGGTACTCTCCCCCTCCATCTGACCTTAGGCATTTTATCTGCAGGCCTGTTTCTTTTTCAACCATAGCTTTAAGAGTTTTGAAATGCCCAAAAACTTCACTTTTCTTTTTCATAAAATACACCCAAACTTTTCTGCTATAGTCATCAATAAAAGTGACAAAATAATGACAGCCTCCAAGAGATGCAGCTTTAGTAGTCCACACATCAGAGTGGATTAATTCCAATGGCTTCTCACTCTCTTGAACATGTCTAGGAAATGGTTTCCTTGCCTGTTTTCCAAACTGACAGGCTTCACATACCTTATGCATTTCTGCAACCTTGAATTTGGGCAATCCTGCAACAATATTTTGGGCCTGCATTGATTTAAGTCGCTGTACATTAACATGACCAATGCGTTTATGCCAGATATCAATATCTGCAACTACACCGGTCCCATGTGCAAACATTGCTGCACTCAATTCAGACATGTCTGCATCCAATGTAAACATTCTGCCCTTCTTCTTTCCTTTTGCTATCAAGCGACCTTTATTTTTCATATCCTCAACAAAGCATCCATGAGGTTTAAATCTGACCTGCAAGCCCTGCTCAACCATTTGACCAACAGAAACCAGATTCTTGGTGATATTTGGGACATGAAATACATCGGACAGGTATTTCTTTTTCCCATCCTGCATAGACAAGGGAAATTTTCCAATCTGCATAATAGGATGTGCAGTATCATCACCAGCCTCCACAAATCCTGGTTTTTCCATTTTCCTTGCATCCTCCATCCATTCTGCATGACCTGTCATGTGGTTTGATGCACCTGAGTCAACATACCATACATCGTTGCTTTCTTCTGCACTTGTCACAGAATTGTTCATGTGCTGCACCATAAACAAATGCTCATTTCTGTCATCACCCTGTCTACTAGAAGATGCATAATTCCCTTGTTGCAATTTCCCATTCATGATGTCATTTTGCTTTTTATAGCAGTCTTTAGCCATATGACCCATTTTACCACAGTAGTAGCATTCAACATTGCTGTTTGCATTTTGGCCTCTTTGCCATCCACCACGACCTCTTTGGCTCCCCCTGCCTCTAGAGTTACCACGTTCTCCTCCATAGGACTGGTTTTCTTGAGTTTGCTGCATATTCTGATTTCTACCACGGCCTCTAAATCAGCCTCCTCTACCTCTGCCTCTACCTCTTCCAGCATTTGAGTAGAAGACAGCTTCTTTTGAAGTTCCTCCTGAAGAAGATGCACCACCATTTCTCTGCTCCTCAGAAATTAGAAGAGCAATCAACTCCTCAAAATCAGGAAATCTTTCACGAACTGAAATGGATGTCCGAAACTGTGCATAATCCTTTCCTAGACCATTCAAGGTCACAGAAACTAAATCATCATCTTCCACTGGTGACCCAATGGAAGCAAGTGCATCTGCAATCTTCTTCACCTTCATGTGGTAGTCGTTGATGCTCATATTTTCTCTTTGCACATTGTGCAACTCTTGCTTGAGCTGCATTTTCCTGGCTTGCGTATTTGTGCTATATATTTTTGACAAAGTATCCCATGCCTCCTTTGGCGTACTTGCATCTTGAATATGCACAATCATAGAGTCTGAAATGCTGATAGACAGCCAACACATAACTTTCCTGGCTCTCTCATGCCATGCTTTAAATGCCTGCATTTGCTGTTGATTGGGAACATCAGGAAGAACTAGTTCTTCTTCATTTCCTGCAACAAATTCCCAATATCCTTTTCCCATAAGGAAATTCGTCATTCTAAACTTCCATGCTTGGAAGTTGTTCTTGTCAAGCTTTTCAGTTACAATCTGTGAAAGAGAATCAGACGCCATTACAGAACACTGCAAAAAATTCTGTCACTGCAAAAAACACAGCTTCACCCTCACAAGGGCAAATCTGCAAAACTGGCGAAAGTGGTATTTGACCACACAGTCACTTCCTAGTGACGATTTTGCATAAACAGGAACCAAGGATGATTTTGTAACTCCCAATGTCTCTGCACATAAGCATACGATGCAATTTCTGTGGTAACTTTTCACCGACCTGTAGAACAGTGGTCGCACAACATAAAACTAGGCCTTTTTCTGAGTGTGTGCAGAAAACTTTCGCCTCCAAAACAGGCCCCGAAATGGCCTCAAATAAAAAAAACAGGGTCGCCAAGGGCTAAAGCCCTTACCCGCAGCATATACTACCCTCTTGCTTCACCACGAAGGGCGTCTCAACCTGAGACAATGCACTCCTGCAATTTCCGGCTGTGATACCTGCAGAGATCTGCTCCCAAAACAGAAAATGAAAGAAACACTGCTTCTCTTACCAAAACACCGCGAACTTGGCTTGCTTTCTTGAGCTCCTTACCACAAACAAGGCTCTGATACCATGTCAAGATTGTGGGAGAGAAGAAAGGAGTCTCACTTGTAGCTTTCTTGCTTGCACAATGGGGGAATACACACAAGGGTGGAGGCTGAAAACAGTTTTCCTCTTCTTAGTTGTGTAAGCCAAAAGAAGTCAAGTACAAAGAAATAGAAGAACCCTCTATATGGGTCTCAAACCAAACTCAACTAACTAAGGTGGCATACTAACTGAGCCACGAGCTAGAGTAGATAAGGATAGCTATCATGTAGCTATTATTCATGGGCGGTGTACCAACCGCATCTGCAACTGACAAGTCGGTGACATAAATGCACAACGGTCACCCTGGCATATCATGAGTGGAGCTCGATATCTCAACACTCTATACCTCCTCGGTCTTGTTACATGCAATTGATGATCATGTACTTCAAAAGCTTTGCTTGTATATACCAAACATGCTCCTTATTGTAAAAATCCTTGAAAGGCTATATACATTCTAATAAAAATAGTGTTGTTTAAGCATGGTTTTGGAATGGGCTATCTTTTGAGTAAAACTATATATGAAAGTTGATTGTTTTTCATGTTACATTTATAAGTCTATCATCATTTGAATAAACAAAATGAATCAAGCTTCTAGCATTGGTAATTACACTCCACCACATGAATGGATATCTTCTTGAGATGAGGACACCACAAGCAACAACATGGTGAAATTATCTAACATATTTATGGTGATTTGTAGAACTAACTATCTTACTATCTTGTAATCAAGAGCTCACCACAACTTTGTCCATACTCCATCTTTGCAAGTGGTTCGGAAGGCATGGGAGGCATGTTCTCTAGTATTTCAATCATTGTTTTTGCTCCTCTATATCAAAAAACAAAAGAACACTTATAAACAACAATATCTTAAATGATCTAGTAGCCTTAAATTATTTTAATTATATATTGGCATCTCCATGGTTACCCTTTAAAGAATTAAGTAAATACCACTAGTCAATGCAATCTATTGCAATCAAACTCGAATGAGAACTAAAAGTAGGCATACACCCACTCAAGGGATCATGCCAAAAAATGTAAGTGTACCATGTGCAATCTACGGAAGGGTTATTTTATTTAGTAAAACTTAAACGATTATATTTACAAAAGGGATTTTTAAATTACAATTCAAGAGAAATATCTAAGTTGCCTAAAGGAAAGGGGTCATTTTATTACCTTATAGAATGTAAGAAAAGGGTACTTTCTAATATCCTTTGAACACATGTGATATAGAGGGTTTACATACAATGAACCCCCTCCCCCCCCCGCCCCCCAAAATTATACCCATGATTTAGTAAAGAGGTATTAAGAAAAAATAAAATAGAATAGTAAACTAACTACTTTTCATGATAGGGAATCAATAGGAGCTCCAAACTTTCAAAACAATTTGAATTGACGAGTCCATCTATTTTGGCTTATCTCTCCTCATAAATGGGATATTGAGGGATCAAGCACCTCAATTTATTATTATACGTGTAGGGAAAACTCATGTATAATACACCTAAAGAGAAGCAATATAGTGAGTATATAAATGACCAATCAATACCATAAAAATATAATTCTAAAGAGAAAAGTTTGAGTATGGTACACCTTAATCTTTCAAGAAGAATATAATCATCGACTTTTCTTCTTTTATCATTGAGGATATCATCACATTCTAAGTCAAAAACAACATCAACATCCCTTTGCCTATGTCATTAGGCAAAAATCATTGTACACTAAAGCCCTATTGATAAAAAATTTAAAGTATATCAAAGACCTCAATTTCTAATGGCCCTAACTACTTTGCTTCCTTTTCTTCTACTTTCTTTCTCTTTTGCTCGCTCCATCTCTTTGCTTGTTCTTTTGAAACCCTTACCTCTTTTTCAAAAAGTATTGTATCTTTTTAATGTGTGATATCTTCAATTCTTGGGCCTTCACCTACCTTTTTCTTTCTATATGGTGGAACATTCAAAATATTATACATCTTTACATCTATAAGAGGAACTAGCTCAAAAACCTTAGAAAATATATATCTAAGCCTTTTAAGAATATTAATATATTTGTCCATTAAGATGACTCTATGTGCATGAGCAGGATAGATGTAAGCATCTTGGAAATACTTAATCAAAAAATCCTTTGTAGCCTCTTGGATACACTCAAGAGCTATTTTTGTCCATCTAAAACTATTAAGAGAGTTATTATCATAGATCTCCCTACAAAATCTCTAAAAGAAAAGCTTTGGAATTGCATTGTTCAAGGCTCTCATCACCTTCCTAATCTCCCTTAAACATCTCACACCCTATGAAAACTTTTTTTTTTTTTGGTAGCTTGCTATTCTTGACACACTTTATCAATTGCTTGATCTTTTGATGCAACTATCTTGGATCAAACTTATTCTTTCTTAGAGTTGCCTTTGTTCTTGCCATATTGGTGATTATATTTAGCTGCATAACCATGAAGAATTTCATTTACAAATCTCAAATAAGAAAACCAAGCCTTTATTGACAACAAAATCAATCATTGCATATTTTTAATAAGAAATATCAAACAACTCATATAATAATGTAAGAATGTCTTATGAAACATAAACAACAAGGAGTTGTAAAGAGAGGTAGAGGTTAAAATCACATTTCATGAGACACATTTTTCCCAATGTCTTATGAAATGCAAAAATCATGACAGATTGCATATAGAATAGCCCCAGGTTGCTTTTCATAAGGCATCGTTTCTTCTAGTGAGAAATTCTAACTTATATTTCAAAAAAAAATCTCTCTTTGACCAAGAGTGCTTTGCTATCTTATGAAACACAAAAATTGTAGCCATCAGTGTAATGCACACTTTAAAATCAATTTTCAGAAGATAAGTTTGAATTGAACCTAATAAATGTAGATTTTTTACATACAAGAAAAGGAAATCTTTCTACATAGACCAAACTAAATTTTTTGTTCATGTGATTTTCCTTTATACAAAGAATAAAATGATAGAAGATAAGCAACATATCTTTTAATCCTTGATTTTGTTTTTCTTCTCTCAAGATTTTTGGCAACTCTCAAAGATTTTGACCACAAGAAGTTTCCTTGACCAGTTTGAAGTTGGAATCTTAGACAAAAGACGACAAGAAGCTTGGATAAAACAAACATTGAGTTGTAGTCCAAAAAAGATGAGAGATATTGGTGTCAAGAATTGTGTGGTGGGGAGACTTGCTTGAGTTGCTGCGCCAAACACACATTGTATACATAAGAGGAAGCTCACTCAAGAACACAAGAAGAAAGATGGAGGCCAAAACGTTTTCTTACTAGTTTCTTCTTTTTCTTCCACACTCAATAAAATGTACACAAAGTATATATAAGATACAACATAAAGAAAAGTGGCCCACTAAGTCAAACAATGCATAACTTACTACTAATCAACTGGCGCTATATCTATGCGAGCTATAGGTAGGTGTAAGAAACTAAATATAATAAGTTATAAGTCAATGGCCATGTGAGGATCATAATGACAATTGGCATGCGAAATGTAGATGTGAAGACTCATCTAGCCAGGTGGTCCATCATCAATGTGTCCGCATGTGTTGAGCTTGTCATCTCAACACTCCCCCTCAAGCTCAACTCTATCTCTGCAACTCTAAGTAAGCTTTGAAACTTTTGAAGCTTCTCTACACCCAATGCCTTTGTGAAAATGTCAGCTGTTTGATCCTGTGTGCTAACATATACCAAGTCAATCTCTCTTGCAACCAAGTACCTTCTCTCTCACAAAGTGGTAGTGCACCTCAATGTGTTTTGTCCTAGCATGGAACACTGGGTTCCTAACTAGTTGTATGCTGCTCATGTTGTCATACTAAATGACAACTGGACCATCTTCTTGCACATCCAAATCACCTAATAACTTTTGCAGCCATACCACCTCACATGTTGCCATAGCAACACTTCTATATTCAACATTTGTACTCGATAAAGCAAATGTAGGTTCCTTTTTGTTGCTCCATGTAACTGTTACACTACCAAGGGAAAACATGAAGCCACTGGTAGATCTTCTGTATAACATGCTACCAGCCCAATCTACATCTGTGTATCCAAACACATGTACATATTTACCTACCTCATAAAAAAGTCCATAATGTAAAGTGAACTTCACATACCTCAATGTGCATGTAACTACATCCAAATGAGGCTTTCTAGGCATCTAAATAAACTGAATGACAAGGCCAACAACATAGCTCAAGTCTAGACTTGTGATAGTCATGTAAATCAAACTCCCTGCTATCCTCCTAAAAATAGTGAGATCTTCTATCCCATCCCCAATGTAAGCACTCAACTTCACGTTTTGCTCCAATGGTATTGAAAGAGGATTACATGTTGTCATACCATACTTGGATAACATATCCAAGTCATACTTCCTTTGGGATAGTCATATAGCTCATCAAATTTGATCACCTTAATACAAGAAAGTATCTGAACTCACCTAAATCCTTCATCTCAAACTTTTTCTTCAAGAAGTCCTTAACTTCAACAATCCCATTATCACTGTCACTTGTAATAATCAAGTCATCCAAATAGATGACTACCAAACCTGCATCTCCCCTTCTCACATAAAGTGAGTGATCGATATCAGAAACATAAAAGTCAATATTGACAAGATACTCTTCGATCTTATCAAACCACGCTCTAGGTGCTTGATGTAGCTCATAGAGCGACTTATTTAACCTGCACACATATGTGGGATGCTCTAAATCCTCATAACCTACTGGCTGCTCTATATACACCTCTTCTTGCAATTCACAATGCAAGAAGGTATTCTTAGCATCCATTTCTTGCAAACTACAATCTTTGACTATTCCCAAGGCAATCACGCATCTAATAGCTGCCATCCTAGCAGCTCGACTGAATGTCTCTTCATAATCTATGCCATATGTTTGAGCATAGCACTTTGCAACCAGCCTAGCCTTATACATGCTAACCAATTTGCATTATGCTTGAATTTGTAAACCCACTTACAACCAATAGCTTTCTTTCCCTTAGGCAAGGGTACCAAGTCCTAAGTCTTATTGGCTTCTAATACAGCCATCTCCTCATCCATTGATGCATCCCAATGAACGTGACCAAAACGTCGTACCAACTGCTCATCTCATAAAAAATAACGTCCTTGCTCACTCTGAACTCACCTATGACAGAGTTATAACAACGATACCCTTTCTGATCTAAAGAGTATCCAATAAAAATGTATTTTTTAGCCTTCAGATCAAGCTTCTTTTGCAGCTCATCTAACACATGAACATATGTAATACAACCAAACACTTTTAAGTGTGACACATCGGGCTTCTTGCCTATAAAGCATTCTTTGGGGGTCATCCCATGGATTGTAGCTATGGGAGTTTTATTCATAATATAGACAATAGTATGAACAACTTGAGACAAAAATGGATTTGGCATATTCTTTTCAGACTCTGTCAATGCCCATGCAACTTTTTGTAACCCCATTTTAAGCTATATTCCACGAGTCCTCAAGAAGCCACTAAACTCATCAGAGAGATACTCTCCACCTCCAACTGATCTCAAGCACTTAACTTTCAAGCATGTTTCTGTTTCAACTATTGCATTAAAAGATTTGAAGTACTCAAATATATCACTCTTTTCTTGCATGAAATATACACATAGATTCCTTGAACAATCATTAATAACTATGATAAAGTATTTGCTACCACAAAGAGATACATACTATGTAGATCCCCAAACATCTGTATGCACAATGTCAAGTATAGTTATGCTCACATCTCTGTCATGCGAAAAGGGTTGTCTTGCATGCTTACCAAACTAACATGCTTCACACACTTTATGAAATTTTGCAACTCTAAAAGAAGGTAAACCTATAACCAATCCTTTGGATTACATTAATTTCAACCTTTGCACATTTGCATGTCCAATACGTTTATGTCATATTTCAATGTCTACAAACCACTCCTTTTCCTTTAGCATACATAGTAGTATTTGTTGCAGGAATTCTAGCATCTAAAGTGAACATGCGGCCAACTCTACTTCCTTTTGCTATTAACTTACACTCATCATTAAAGTCTTCTACAAAACAAAATTTTACATTAAATAGAATTTGGCCAACATACACTAAATTCTTTGTGAAGGCACATGTAATACATCTATTAGACTCTTTGTCTAGCCATCATGCAAGGACAAGGGAACCTTTCCAATGTGTGAAATTGGGTGGCATGAATCATCACCCATCTACAAATAACTTGGATTTTGTAAGTCGTGCATCTCTCCAAACCATTCAACATGACTGGTCATATGATTAGATGCACATGAATCGACATACCATATATTATCATGTGTCCCCTTTCTTGTAACAACATTTATCATATGTTGCATAACAAATAGACACTCATTTTTTGTCTTCATTTTGTCATGAAGACAATGCATAGTCTCCTTGCTGCAATTTATCATTGTGGATACCATCCTTGTTAGCATAACAATGGGCTGCAATATGACCTGTTTTGCCACAATAATGGCAAACAATAGTATAATTTTGAGAATCTCTATTTTGCCATCCATCTCTTCCTCTAGAGCTCCCCTTGCCTCTCAAGTTTCCATGGCCTCCTGAAATATGCATTTCACCAAATAGTTTATTTAACATGTTTTACTAGTTATTAGTAACACATCTCATACTGTGGCCTCTCAAAGAGGATCTGTTATGTCCCCTTCCTAAGCTTGAGTAGAATGTTTGGACCTGTTCACCATTTCTTTTAGTCAGATGAGTCACCATGCATATTGATCTCTTCAGTAATCATGAGAGAGACCAACTCATCAAAATATGGAAATGACTTTCGTACATATACAGAAGTGGCAAATGATTTCCAAGCTTTCTCATTATAAAGGCCACCAAAGTAGATAAAACCAAATCATCATCATCATCAAGCATTGCATCAATCGCTGCTAAAGCATCTGCAATGCTCCTTACCTTCAAAACATACTCATTGACAGACATTTTTCCTTTCTTCAATGTATTCAACTCTTGCTTGAGTTGAATCTTTTGAGCCTCTGTATTTACTGAAAACATGTTCTCAAAAATTGTCCAAGTTGCATGTGAAGTTTTGTGCATTCCTGATATGTCCCAGCATAGTGTTATCAATGACTGCAAATAGTCAATGCATCACCTTTTTGTCTTTTGCATTACATTCTTTCCACGCATTTAATTCATCTAAATTTGCAAGGATACTCAGCTCCTACTCCTTTTCTTCACCTGAATAAACTCATAAAGGCCCTTTCCAATGAGGAAGTTTGTCACACGAAACTTCCATGAAGGGTAGTTACAAGAGAGAGAGTGGAAGAATGGGAGAGCTTCTTACACATTGCTTGATTGCTTGAATCCTTGCTTCTTCTCTTCACTTCAACTTTCAAAACCAGCTTCTCTCGGTGGCGCCACCTTGATACAATGTTAAGAATCACGTGTGGTGGGGAGACTTGCTTGAGCTATTGCACCAAACACACACTATATACACAAGAGGAAGCTCACTCAAGAACATAAGAAGAGAGATGGAGGCCAAAACATTTTCTTGCTAGTTTCTTATTCTTCTCCCCCACACAATATAATGTACACAAAGTATATATAAGATGCAACATAAAGAAAAGTGTCCTACTAAGTCAAACAATGCATAACTGACTATACTAATCGATTGACGCTATATCTATGCTAGTTGTAGGTAGGTGTAACAAACTAAATATGATAAGTGATAAGGCAATGGCTATGTGAGGATCATAATGACCAATGATGCGCTTAGTATAGACATGTAGACCCATCTAGCCAAGTGGTCCATCATCAATGTCCACACATGTTGAGCTTGCCATCTCAACAATTGGAAGAGGAGAACCAAAGCTTAGAAGGATCTTTAGAGAACCGTTGGAAAAGATAGATTGATTTGTGTTCAAAAGTTGCTTTAAGCTTGTAAAATTTTTCTTGTTCTCAAAAAATCATAATAAATATCCTAGTACTCAAATGTGGTAAGGTACTTACACTGTAGAACAAGTCCTTACTTTTGGTTGATGATTGCATGCACAATTTTGGTTTCATGATTTCATTTAAAGAATTTCAAAAAAGGAGAAAGAAACTTGTTTTTTTGCATGAATGGCTATTACAACCAAAGGGATACAAGTCCTAAGGCCAACAACCACTTTTAGGGTTTTCTCTTTGAACCACATATTTTTTCTTTTATGGTGTTTTTTTCTAGCATCTTCACTATTTTGGCTATCACATTCCAACCAAATCAACATTTATCTCAAGTATAGGGCCTTCAAGGTGATGTATGAAAATCTTGAATCTCTTCCCAAACAATCTCTTTTCTTTTTTTAAAACCAAAAATTTAAAATTCTTTCTCAATGAAAATTATATGGAAAGCATTCTTCGTAAATTTTAAATATAGATTATTAAGGAACCTTTACAAATCCTTGCAAGTGAGTTGCTTTACATTTCTTATCCAATCTATTGACCAAATGCAAAGCTAAATATAATTTCTTTGAACAAATGTAATATGTTATCTGTTTAATCAAATGTAAAGTAAATTGAATTTTTATTATGGGATCTCATTTACATTTGTGCTTTTTATTAATTTTATTGTAGCATTTTTTATTTTTCAAAATGTGGATATCTTGTCTCATGAAATATGATTTCAATGCATAGGTTTCCAAAGGATCTTGCATAGTTTTTTCATTTCATAGGACATGTTACAAAAAAAAATCCCATTTTCCTTTTTTTTCAAGAAAAAAGAAAGTAGTCACACTTTAGAACAACAATGACCAAGAGGAGACTCTCTTCGAAAGGCTTGGAGAAAGAGAGGAGACAAGTGATGATAGACTATTTGATTTTCTTCACAAAACAAGAAACTCTTCAAGGTTCAACTTCATCATCGCTATACTTAATTTTCCTTTTAGTTTGAAAGAGCTCATGGATGATCTTATTGAGAAGCTTAAGGTTCACATGGAATATTGATCCACAAAGCAATTCCACTATCATGGAATAAGCTAGCAATTCACTACCTCAAATATCTTAAGGGTATCCAAGGTTGCACGATGGTACATCCTTAGGATAAGATCTCTCACACTATAAGTCCCATTCAATTGGTTGATCACTAGCAGTGAGTTGCCTTTCACCAATAACTGGTAAATATCACCACGTTTGGCTAGATTCAATCCCATTAACAAGGCCTTGTATTCCGCTATGCTATTTGTAAAATCAATGCCTAAATACACTCCCATTTTAAAAACCTCTCGATGACAGGGATCTTTAATGGAAACCCCTAAACTTGCATGCTTAGTAGGTTCTCAAGAAGCTCCATCAAAATATAATGTATAAGCCCAAGATGTGGCTTTGTTGATGATCTTGCAGTTGATGGTTATGTGTGTTACAGTGGTGTAATTGAAGTGATTGATGCTCCTAGGATTGCTAATTTGTATGTTTATAGAAATGGTGAAAAGTCTATAGTGATTATTCTATATATGGATGATCTTCTTATTACATGTGACCATGAAGATATGATCCACCAAATTCAAAAGGCTTTGAGCTTCAAGTTTGAATGACAAAATTGGGCTTGTTGCACTATTGTTTAAGGGTTAAAATCTAGTAAGAGCTTGGAAAAATCTTCATCTCTCAAAAAAAGTATAAATGGGAGATCTTGAAAGCATGATATATCAATATTAGTGGATATTGGGAGGTTGGTTGGCATTCTCATCTACTTGTGCAATATCAAGCCATGAATATTAGTTTTGTTATTGGCATTTTGAGCAAGTTCTCAAATAGACCATGAAAAAGTCATTGGAAAGATGATATACATATGCTTAGATACTTAAAGGGAACTCTTGGCCATAGTACCACATGCAATTTTAGAAGCTCTCTTGTAAGAAAACGTGACTTAAACTAGGTAGGTATGATTTCGAAAAGTCAATTTCTAGATATTGTTCCTCTTTAGGGTTAGGAAACTTCTCTTATATTAGTGAAAACCACCCAATAGTGGTATTGTCTTCTACGGTAGAAAAGTACATTATAGATTTTTTTGCTACATGTGAAGCAATATGGTTAAGAAGAATCCTATGGCATATCGAAGTGTAGGATGAAGATCCAATAGTGCTAAGATGTGAAAAATCAGAGTTGCCTCGCAGTGGAAAAAAATCTAGTATTTCATGCACACACCAAACACACCGAAATCTAGTATCACTATGTGCATGATTTGATCAAGGATGGGATACAGAACTTGTCCATTACTATTTAGTGAGAATTGAGTAGATATCTTCACCAAATCACTTATGAAGGATCTGTTTTGAGTTCATCTTTAGAGAATTAGCATTGGGCTAAGGATGTAGTTTACCAATAGATGGACATTGAGGGGGGTGTTAGATAGAGTAGATATCTTCACCAAATCACTTATGAAGGATTTGCTTTGAGTTCATCTTTAGAGAATCGACATTGGGCTAAGGATGTAGTTTACCTATAGATCGACATTGAGGGGGTTGATAGATATACTCAATGCCCCAGCCTCATGAGGTGCCATCAATGATCCGCTCAAAGTTATAAATCCCTCATTATGACGAGAAACCATATGTGAGCCCTATCCTTAATTATATGCCAAAAGAGGACGTTGTGATCAGATGGAAAAAGGGTGACCTTTGTAGGTCTAGTTTTTGGATTAGATCTAGTAATTAAGTTGGTAGAAACAAGAGTCACTCAATGCTAGATGTAAGAGCTATCAAAGGACCCTATTTTGGGGTCTAACTGCTATGGGAAGGAAACCCTAGGTAGAGGAATATCTGGGGACCAATGGCCCCTCTAATGAGGGGTTTGGGGGGAGCACTCCTAGTTTGGTGATAAAGAGAATATACATCGAAATTTTTCCTAAACAACTAGGGAAAGTTCATAATATAGTCAAACAAGCCGAATAGACTACTTTCACAAGCTATAAAAGGAAGACCTCTCCAGAGCATTATCAAACTATCTTTCACCCACTCAAAGTCCTTCTAGATATCCTTAAGATCTTTACTTAATAATGGAATTGCACATGTGAGAGAGGGATATGTTGAGATGTCAAGCTCAACACAAGCTGACATTGATGTGACTAGGTAAGTGTTTCCTTATTCATATCATTGATGTGGTTGGTACTTGCATCGGCATATCATTCATTTGATACTTTATGATCTTTACTTAATAATGGAATTGCACATGTGAGAGAGGGAGATATTGAGATGTCAAGCTCAACATGAGCTGACATTGATGTGACTAGGTAAGTGTTTCCTTATTCATATCATTGATGTGGTTGGTACTTGCATCGGCATATCATTCATTTGATACTTTATGATGTATTTTGGAGAGCCTTATCTAGGTCTTTGACCAAGTCATATTCTTTGATAGGATCCACAGGCTTTTCCAATTAGCTAGGGAATGGAGTAACACCCACTTTTATCTTCCTTTTCTCTTCCAAGAGCAGCAACATCTGAACCTCTTCTCCTTCAGGAGAGGTACTTTGACATCCTCTATCTGCTAGACCTCTGGTCCTATCTCTACAACTATCTTTGTAGCTCTCTATGGCTCTGTAATGCTATGTACTATATTGTTTTGTGTTGTACTATTATGTTTCTCCCTGGGAAGGTTGAACTTCATGGTCTTAGAAGAGGGACTGTTCTCCTTTAGAACTATAGGTTCTCCTTTCTTAGCACACGTTATTGCGGCAACTTCCAATTCCACCAATTTGGAAGCAAGTTCTTGGGTCTTCTGTTGAGCCTTAGAAGTAGCTTTACAGGAGCTGAACTTGGACAGTTTTTTGTAATATGACCTTCTCCTTTGCATAAGGGCTTGTAGTCCATGGATCTTCTAGGGTTTGGACAGTTTGGTGAGATATGTCCCTTTTCTCCAGATCTGTAACACTCCAATTCTTATCGCTAGCCACTGCCAAACTACTGTCGCCCTCTATAACTTTGAGAGGGAAACTTCCTTGAGCCAAAATTAGGACCGAACTCCCTAGGCTTTGGTCCAATGTCCTGCATTGTCATTTTAGATTTCGGCAAGTTACACCTTGCTTTTTCATCTTTCTTCCTTCTTTTGTGCATCTCCTTTAGAGAGAAAATATCCTTTGGTATGGTTCTTCCTTAAAGATTATGAACAAAAAGCTCCAAGGATGGTTGGTTTTTGGGTACATTCAGTAGGCAAATATCTCGCTTGATGGCACTTTTCACACCATGTATTAGAGTGCATCACATCTCTCTCCCACCTCCCGCAAGAGTGGATATATTGGTGGTATTCACTGTCAATGTCTATAGTTGTTCTATAATCACATCCATAAGCTTCTTTCTTGATACTTGTACTAGTGTTTTGGGAAGCTTCTTTAATAATTGTATATACTAGTTAAGTTGATCCAAAAGGTCCTCTGTTCTAGTTCTAATTCAAAGCTCATGTTGAGACTGGGGGTTGTTGATTCTAATTGGTAGGATTCCACTATTGTTGAGTCACCACAAGAGGAACTGTCTAAGGCCACTATTTTTGTGGTTGAACCATCATTTGAGGCACTGTCATCTACGGCCACTCGTCTACAGCCACACTATGGATTCGATGCACTATACTGTAGCACTGTTTGCATCTAAGGATAGGGGTAGGGAACTGTCCCTAAGACTACATTTGGTGGGTATACCATTCCTCGCATGTGAGGAGTTGGACTCCTCTTCCTGAGGTCATCAACAACCTTGCTTCAACTTCATCATATAGTCTTATACCTTCCACTACAGCTTGAAGGTTGACTAGTCTTCTCAATTCAACAAACTTGCGAACTTATGGTTGTAGGCCTCAAAGGAAAACTCCCTTCTAGATGTCTTCATCCATTGATAGTTGGTCTATCTCTTCAATATGGATTCCACTCACGATACATAGGCTTCTACTCGTTCACCAGAGGAATGACTTAGGTTCATGAAGTCCTCTCACATCCAGTCTTCAAAACCTTCATGCCTAAATCTAGTGAGGAAGGCCAACTTCATTGTCTCATGTGCCAAAAGTTCCTATTGCTTGTCTCTCATACCACTGAAATGTTGCGCCTTTGAAAGTGGTAGGGAATATCACCAAAACCAATGCTCAAAGGTTTTGGCATTATTAGCCTTACATGCTACTATAAACTCTGCTACATGAAGATTCGGGTCTTCATTGTACTCTCTCTTAAAGATGGGCAATGGAACTACATTCGCTAGCCTGTCATGAATATTTCTAGGGTGGATTTGAGTAGGAAGGGGACCTTTAGTCACCATGGGGACTTTTGTAAAGAGTGATGCTAAGGTGTCAAGGAGGCTTTTGTTTACTAGCTCACTCTTGGTTTTGATTTTTGCCTTCTCTCTTCTCATGTACCTCTGGACTCGTTCTAGTACTTGCCTCTTGATTGCATCATTCATCAAGGAGTTAGTTCCACCCAGTTGGTCTATACTCAACAATAGAACACAATTAGAGGGAGCTTCGGTCTCTAGAAGATTCTCTGGCCAACATTTCTTCTAACTCCTACTATTCAATGTCTCTGAATTCAACTTTTAGACTGCTACAAAGGGGAAGGTATTCGGTTCTAAAGGCATCAAAACTCATTCATCTGAGGATCGTTATGGTGCCATCATCATAGTAATGCCAGATATGGTTTCAATAGTTTATGTTGTGAAGAACACTCTATCCACCAACTTTCAATGGATTTCTATTGGACAAACAAGAGATTGTTAGTGCACCATACATCCCATGTATCCTACTGTTGAGCATCCATGAATAAATTCCAACTCTTTTCCTTCTTGTTTTCATGAACTTCCACTGACCACGACTCTTGAAGATTCTTCTTCATGATTTTCCACTTGATGATCTATGGAAACTTCTCAATGAATGTTAAATTGCCCATGGATGATCATTCTCTCTGTTTTTGCACTTCAGTTTTCTCCCAAACAATTTGCCACCAAGATGCACGCCTTTGTTGCTTCAACAGGGAGAGGAAATAGTCCACCACATATAGCTTGTATCATGATGGTTATATGTTTCCACCATTGTGGAGTGAAATTCTTGTAGAAAGTGGCTTTGGCAATGAAAATCTCCAATTCTTCAGTGGTAGAAGGAACTTTGCAAGCATCCATCGAATTCTTCTCCGCTTGGCAATGCCATTTCCTTCATTTTTAGCATCTTCAGATGCTTGTTGATGGCAGTTTTCCTCGATTGTGCACCAAAAATATGGAGCCCCAAAGAGAGACACCAAGGAAACAAGGTTTCTATTGCAAGAAAATATATATTGTATAATCAACAAATATCTTTTTCATATTTGATATGTCCACAACAAAAAAAGGAACACCATGAGCGAGAAATCTTCATGCAACTTCATAGAAACATTCTCCCACGGCTTTAATTTTAACAAAATCAATCATGCTCTTTATATTCTTCATAGAATTCAGTGATAGACCAAAAAAACATAAGCTAATATACCACTTTGAATGGAAATATATCACATAGTATTCATCTTCAAAGGTTCCATAGCTTTCTCTCACAATCTCTCATTCATAGATACATTGTTTTTTATAGAATTTGTTATCTTTCACACACACCCTCTCTCCTACATGCTCTATCTCGATAGTACCATGTGATCATCAAGAATCAATCATTAAGCTTCCAAACACTCTCAAAATTCATCAATCATCAATCCAACCCTTCATACAAATGAAAAATAGAACAAAATAGAATATCTACAGACTCAAATAGGCACAATTAGACACTAACAAGACATCAACAGAACACCATATCTTCACTATAAAACATCATGAGCTTTCAAAACATAATCAATCTCATCTAAAACACTTTCAAATACTTCCAAAACAACTAAAAATAATACAAAATCCATCAAAAATCAACCATTCAATCCACAAAAACAACAAAAATCAACCAAAAAATCAATCATTTCAACCCTCAACAAAATAGGAAAAAGAAAAAGAAAGAGATTAAGAGAGAGTTACAAAGAGGGAGAGGAGAAAGAAGAAAAAAAAGAGATCTAGAGAGAGGAGGATGATAATAAATAAATGAATTTGTATATATTAGATATGTGATTACACGAGAATAGGGAGGATCATATGATCACATATATTTTCATCATTGCTATTTTGATAATGACAAGAGTATCATGTCTTGCAAGTCGATTCTTACAAAAAGCTATTTAGAGTGGGTCCTAACTTGGAAGGGCTTCCTCTCACCCCATGTATCAAACATACATATTTAAGTGGAGATCCTCATTTAAGAAACATGGATCCTTGAGCAAGGTTTAGCTATGGAGGATGAAAGTCAATGACAAGATGAATGATGACTGAGACTAGACATTGACTTTTACTCAAGTGAATTAGGTTCCAATATAGATTAACTTGGACTCATAAACACAATCTTGAGTAGAGAGAGACAAGAATAAAAGTACAAAGTGCAATAGCATTCATCATTTAACTCAAAGTCAAGTACATGCTTTTATAGTTGTAGGATGGTTCCCCTTTTCTCACTGTGCCTATGAGATTTAGGCAACTTCTCTTAGGCTATTGCATGTCCCTTGCCCTACTCTCCATACAAAGAGGCTATCTTAGGAGTGTGATTGGATAAATCTCAACGCCGCTCCTCAATCACAACCATTTTAAAAAAACACTAAGTATATAGAGGTTGTCATGAGTAGAACCTTGCTAAGTGTAGACATGGAAAAACCAACCATATAAAGCTGGGGACTATCACAATGCCTCACTAGTTGTGCAGAGGCTATAGTGCATAGGTTACATGAGGTTACAAATCTTGTGATTGGAGCATTAATGCAAGTACATATAAGGCTTTAAAAATTTGGTCTGAATAGTGGGAATAGAAGAACTAGTGAGGCTTGTCCTTTTGCTCTTGAGTGTCTTCTTCTTCTTCATTGTCTTCTTCTTCTTCTTTGGTAGTTTCTAGGTAGGCCTTTTGTGATCTTTTCTTAGCATAACAGAACTTTTCAATGCATTCTTTTTCAGAAGTCACAGACAATGTATTTCTTCCTTTTGTAGCTTGGACTCATAAACACAATCTTGAGTAGAGAGAGACAAGACTCAAACTACAAAGTACAATAGCATTCATCATTTAACTCAATGTCAAATAAATGCTTTTATAGTTGTAGGATGGTTCCCCTTTTCTCACTATGCCTATGGGATTTAGGTAGCAACTCCTAGGATGTCTCTTGCCCTATTGCTCCATACAAAGAGGCTATCTTAGGAGTGTGATTGCATAGATCTCAACATGTCACAGGTTGTGTCATCTCTTTGGTGAGAGTGAGCTCCTTATGCACCACCTAGATGCATAGAATAATGCATTATATATTTCTATCACATGTATTAATTTTTTTTTCAATATATACATATAAACTTACAATCCATATCTGATAGGGTAGTAGACATGGATAGCAGTTGGCATTTGGCCCAACAATGGGCCAAAATATTGCTAAATAATTGTTTTCTTTGTACATGTCAGTATATACATCAAAATAATTTCTAATCATCTAGGTATAACCATTGAAAATAATTTCCTACTTATCTCAATAAAATTTTCCAAGTGTGCACCAATGGTAAAATTTTTGAATGTGTATTTTGATGTTTGTAATGATGACATTATCAATGTAACAAGAATAAAGCTTTTATCAACGTGTATTTCAATGGTGGGGCAGACATCTTAAAATAATTTATGCATCTTTGTGTGTTATATTTTGTTGTTATACCCTTCACATGTTGTAGTCATGCCAACTAGTAAATAAGTAGTTATAGCTCCTCATGAATTAGAGAAAGAGTTGTTATCATATCGTAGGGTGGAGTAGGGTTTTCCATTTATTTGTGCTAGCAACTTTGAGGCACAAGGATAATAACATTCTCAAGTGGAAAGTTGATCATCAAGGGTGTTTCACCTAGAGGATAGTTAGGTTTTTGGATGAATTTGAGCATGGCTCCTTGAGTTGGAGATTTAAAACCATTTTCATTTAGAATTTTTGGTCATGGAGGGATATTGATAGCATAGAAACTAGTACATTTGCAAGGAGATAGCAAAATATTTAGAGGGTATTTCCCTCAGCAATTAGCATGCAATCACTGACACACACATGAGGGGGCATCCACTCTCTCTCTCTCTCTCTCTCTCTCTCTCTCTAGAGAAGATGGAGGATATGCAAGTGAGGTGGAGGGAGCACATGCTAGAGCTAAATTTTCTTGTATAGCTCATGTTTGTATATTAGCACCACTATTTCTCAAGTCTTTATTGTTATTTTGTTAAAGGGAAAATCGCAAGGTAGCCCTTGCCTTTCGAATTCTAGTGCTACATTACTAATGTCTCTTCTCGGGAGAAAACACTCCGTCACACTTTGGTGGGCACTTTCTTTTTTGAGGAAAAAAACTTTTCCTTTACCTTTTCTCTATTTTTTCTCTATTCTCATCTCCTCTCATTTTGGATTTTGAGATGTTCTCATTGAGGAGATACATCAATCAAGTGAGCAATCAAGCTTCTCTACTATTGCTTGTAAGGTTCTCAACTATTGCCATGTAGCTATGTGGTTCTTGCTTCACTCCATGTACTTTTTAGCTCTATTGAAATTTATCGCTTTTCCTAATCTCTTCTCCTTCCTTGCACGGGGGATTCATTAGTAGTAATAAGGAGACGTCACCTGCATGTAAGAAATATATGAAAATACCCCTTATCTACTCCCTATTTATGGGACCTTACCTTATAAGATGTACCTTCCTTCCCTTAAATAACCCCCCTCTCTTACACTCACGTGGTACCATACGGTAAACCCTAGTGGACCTCCTGAGGCTTCCTTGTAGAAAATGTAATACATTCCTATTGTGGTTTCAATCCTATTTGGCTCCCAGATGTTTAGGTTAATGCATTGTATCCTTACATGTTTATATGCTTGATTGTATGTTGCTTATGAACAACAAGTTTGCTTCTTTTTGCTGCTTGTTGTGTGTGAGCCTAGATATGAATATGTGCTACTTGCTTTCCTATCTCCTTTTTATTGCAATATTACAACCCTTTTGGATCCCTTTTATTTCCATATTTGATTTGCTACTTCTAGTTTAAATCCATTTCATGCACGGGTTGTGCACAAATCTAGTTACTTTTTGTTTCTTGCACATGGTTTTCATTGTTGTATTTTATTTGGCTTCTCAAAATCTAACACATTGGATGAAGATGGTATAGATGGATACAATGATGCATGAGCATCTATATCACATTCTAGAGCTCTCACTTGGAAAGCATGGTATAACCCTAGTTTTGTGACCAGGAGGGACCTCACTAATGTGTGGTGCATGTGTTGTCTATTACTAGGAATCCACTCTTAGCATAGTAGTTTGAAACACTACTTTTATAAAATTCTCTCATACATTTTCTCTTCTGACACTACTTCCTATAGCTTCTCTCAAACTACCCCTATAAACAATGTCATTGAAGCCATTCATTATTATATATGCTATCAATATGCTTGTACCAATTCAATATTCATAATCAAGATTTGTATTTTCGTCTACTACTTTGTTAATTTTAGGATTGAATAGTTGATTTTTAATGGATCTTATATATTTATTAGCTAGTTTGGAAGTGTTTGAGAGTGTTTTGGATAATTTTGATTAGGTTTAAGAAGCTCATGATAGTTTTTTAGTGGAGATATGATGCTTTTTTTATGTCTAGATAGTGTTTGAAAGGTTCTGTCTAGCTTCTATTTTGTTTTTTTTTCCTTCTATATGAGAGGATGGAATGATGGTTGATGGAGTTTATGACTCTACCTCCTCTGCTTATGTAATAGCAGTGTTCATATTAGCAAGAGCAACACTACTCAACTACACTAGGATATTGAAGTCTAATCCATGTAAAAATTATTGCAATTGGACAACAGGTGGGATAGGAATAGAGGTTTGCAATTTGCAAAACACCTCTTTTAGTTTCTATGGTAAAACCAAATTCTTATGGGATCTCATATCATTTTTTTGTTGGGAAGACCATGGCTTTTTGAAGCAAGAGCATGTACGAATAGGTTCAAAGGGACCCTAACGCCAGGCATCAGACCCAACAAAGTAGTGCTGAAGTTGTAAGGATTGCAAAAAGGTAATGGATCCACTTCCATTGAATTCATCACAGACTCTTCCAATGAAATAACATATGGCACATTAGGAGACGAAGAAGTTGTCAAATATATCCTTTCCAAGAAAACAAAGGCACAGTTCCTAATAATGGGCACTATAAGCTAACTCTCGAAAGAAGCAAAGTCTTTGTCAATGGGTGAATACCTCTTGCTTAAACCCAAATTGACTACTAAAATTGCCTTTGACAATGAGATAGAGGCATGGATGTAATGTTCTCCGTGTTACATGACTGTAATAGAGATAGAGAGAGACAAAAGCAGAGTCAGAGCCAAAGACAGCCAGAGACAAAGAGAGAAGAAGAGACAGAGATAGGCATAGTAGCAAAGACAAAGGATACCGTAGAGATATGTTCTTCCCTTTACAGAGCCCCTACAAAGGTGAAAACAAAGTCTGAAGAAGACAAAGATGACAATGTAGAAGAAGCCTATGAAAGCAAGCTGGAAGAATCTATCCTACCCATAGAAGGCACACATGAGGAAGAAGTTTCAAAGGCTGCACAAGTCGAAGATTCCATGTTGTTAGATAGAAGAAGACTATGAAAGCAAGTTGGAAGAATCTATCCTACCCATAGAAGGCACACATGAGGAAGAAGTTTCAAAGGCTGCACAAGTCGAAGATTCCATGTTGTTAGACATAAGAAGACTATGAAAGCAAGCTGGAAGAATCTATCCTACCCACAGAAGGCACACATGAGGAAGAAGTTTCAAAGGCTGCACACGTCGAAGATCCCATGTTGTTAGACAGAATGACTCTGGTACCCTTTGGACTGGCTAATGAGTCACATTATATGAAAAATATCTATAAGAAATGGATTAAGCAGAATAAGCCTTCCTTCAACAATGGCTCTTGTTGCCAAACAATACCCTTCTCAAGAGAGGATGATGATGATGCACCTTTCCAACAACCACCAGTTGTTCTATAGTCCAACCAAAACTATGAAGGGTCTCCTTGTATAATGTTCTTGGATGCATCCTTAGAGGATGAGTCCTCAAGCCAAGAGGCAATTGATTTTCAAACTAAGCCCAAAATAGTCATGTTACCATTTCAGCATCCCAAGGTGCAAGCTAAGTCTCCACTAAAAGAGAAAGTTGGTTCTAGTGGTGCATCAAATGAGGAGGCCACTCCCTTGATGGAGTCGGATCTATACCCTAAAGTAGTCTGTGGGACCTTCATCCATGAAGTGGAAGGTGAAAAGCAATTAACGTTCATGCATGCTGATTGTTATAAAATCCGAGATACACGCTCGACTTTCCTATATACTTAAAATATATATGGCGAATATTATGTTGGCACAGAGGGAGAATAGATGAGAGAAAAGAAAGATGTAGAGAGAGAGGTAGAGAAATTGGCAACACACTAGGGACTGGAAGATGGGCTAGTCTCCCCCCTTGTGGAGTTATATTATTGATAAGGAGCAAGCTCCTCCATTACACATAAGCTAGTTCTTACTTGTAGATCTTGGAAACAAGATCAGGGTTCTTTGCAAGGTATACAATCGGCTAACACTTGCACAACTTGAAAGTTGGCACCTTTTGATCCTTCTTGAGTCTCCTTCTCTCCTACACAATATGTGTAGGACTCTCCTCTTGGCTCTTGATTTCAACAGAGCTTCCGCAGCACTTGCACCTTCTCTTCTCCTCTTGGCGCTTGATTTCAGTAGAGCTTCCGCAGCACTTGCACCTTCTCTTCTCCTCTTGGAACTTGATTTCGGCAGAGCTTTCGCAGCACTTGCACCTTCTCTTCTCCTCTTAAAATTTGATTTTAGTAGAGCTTGCGCAACACTTGATTTCAGCAGGGCTTCTATAGTACTTGCACCTTCTCTTCTCCTCTTGAAACTTGCAAAGTGATGCTTCCTTCACCTCTCCCTTATACCTAAGGAGAGCCTCCTCTTTTATAGGCTTTCAAGAGCTTCTCTTCTTGGAGAGAGAGTTGAGTTGATCTTCATGCAAGATGTGGTTGTGCCACTCTGCAGCACTAATTTTGAGATATCTCTTTGTGCGTTGTTTGGATGAAAAAACGTCCAACACAAAACTTGTAGATCTCGCTGTTTCCGATAATCCCCACTGCCCATTTTTAGAGATTGTTTTTCTATTGCAAGATATTTTAGAAATGGATTTTCTAAAAAACGGCTTTTTAAACTGTACTCTTAACTTGTGGTCCATGCAACCACCTTGAGTCATAGATAATGAGAGTTAATTAGATTGCCTTGGGCCTCAATCTTAAGATTGAATTCCACACAAAAGCTTGTGTCACTTTATACCTTAGAAAGAGAAAATCACTTCTCTCCTTACTTCTAGAGGATCACATCTCGCGTCTTTCTTAGTGAGAGAATTCTGTTGAGATGACAAGCTCAACACATGCGGACATTGATGATGGACCGCCTGGTTAGATGGGTCCACACGTCTACACTTAGCATGTCGGTGGTCATTATGACTCTCACATGGCCACTGACTCATTACTTATTATATTCAGGTTGTTACACCTATTTACAGCTGGCATAGTTATAGCGCCAGTCGACTAGCGTAGTCGGTTATGCATTGTTTGACTTAGTAGGCCACTTTCCTTTTATGTTGTATCTTATCTATACTTTGTGTACATTGTAAGTGTGTGGAAGAAGAAGAAGAAACCAGCAAGAAAACGTTTTGGCCTCCATCTCTCTTCTTGTCTCTTGAGTGAGCTTCTCCTTGTGCATTCTGTGTGTGTTCGGCGCAGCATCTTGAGCAACCCCCTCCACCACGCGATTCTTGACATGGTATCAGAGCCGCGCCACTGAGAGAGGCTGATTTCGAAGGCTGAAGTGAAGGAGAAGAAGCAAGGTTCGAGCAAGCAAGCTACGGGTAAGAATCTCTCCCATTCTTCCACTCCTTCTCTTGGATAGTGCCTGTGGAGGCACCGGAAGCAGGGCAGCTCTACCCTGAAACGGCCTCAAATGCCCAAAATAACATTTAAGTGGAAGTATATTCAGGGCATTTGAAGCCGTTTCAAGGCCCGTTTTAGAGCTGCAAGGTTGCGAACAACAGTTTCAGGGTACGCTGTGACTTCGACTGTATTGACCGAATGTGAGTGCGCAGGTTATAGATTTCAGATTTGTAAGTTCAAAGGTGTTTACCAGTGAGTAAACACAAGGTTTATCTGCAAACTAGTTGCAGATTGCATGTATTGTTGAGCAGACAGTGAAAAAGGCTGTCTGGTGTACTGCTGTGCCTTCGACTGTATTGACCGAACGTGAGTGCGCAGGTTACAGATTTCAGATTTGTAAGTTCAAAGGTGTTTACCAGTGAGTAAACACAAGGTTTATCTGCAAACTAGTTGCAGATTGCATGTATTGTTGAGCAGACAGTGAAAAAGGCTGTCTGGTGTACTGCTGTGCACTACAGGTCAAGGATTGCAGAAGATTTGCTTGCTGTTTGGTATTAGTTTTGTGATAATGGCAGAGAACAGTGGAAGCCCCATCATTGAGAAGCTCGACAAGAACAACTACCCATCATGGAAGTTTCGTGTCACGAACTTCCTTATTGGAAAATGCCTCTACAAGTTTGTTTCAGGTGAAGAAAAGGAACCAGAGATGAGTGATCCTCCAACTGCAGAAGAGACAAAGGCACGGAAGGAATGGAATGCAAAGGATAAAAAGGTCATGTATTGGTTGTCTATAGTAATTGATAATAATATGCTGGGACACATTAGAAATGCAGAGAATTCATATGCAGCTTGGACCATACTTGAAAGTATGTTTTCTGTAAATACAAAGGCACAAAAGATTCAACTCAAGCAAGAGTTGAATACATTGAAGAAAGGGAAGATGTCTATCAATGAGTATGCACTGAAAGTAAGAAGCATTGCAGATGCATTGGCAGCAATTGATGCAATGCCCGATGATGATGATTTGGTGTCGTCTACCTTGGGTGGACTTAACAATGAAAAGGCTTGGAAGTCTTTTGTAACTTCCGTATATATCAGAAAGCCATTTCCAGATTTCGATGAGTTGGTCTCCCTTATGATCACTGAAGAGATCAACATGCAGAGTGAGACATCTGAAAGAAGTGGTGAACAAGTCCAAGCTTTCTACTCCAGTTCAGGAAGGGGACGTGGCAGGTTCTCTTCAAGAGGCTGTGGTACAGGACGTGGTAGTGACAACCGGCAAAACAGATTGAATCAGCAATTTGGCGATATGCAGGTTTCAGGAGGTCATGGTAACTTTAGAGGCAGGGGGAGCTTTAGAGGAAGAGGTGGATGGCAGAATAGAGGTTCTAACAACTCTGGTATTGTGTGCCACTATTGTGGCAAAACAGGTCATATTGCAGCCCAATGTTATGCTAAGAGGGATGATATCCGTAGTGGTAAGTTGCAGCAAGGAAACTATGCATCGTCTTCACGACAAAATGAAGATAAAAATGAACGTTTGTTCGTTATGCAGCATATGTTGAATGCTGTTACAGGAAAGGAAACACATGAAGATGTTTGGTATGTTGATTCAGGTGCATCCAATCATATGACCAGCCATGCAGAATGGTTTGGAGAGATGCAGGATTTGCAGAATGCAGGTTATGTGCAGACGGGTGATGACTCATGCCACCCAATTTCACACATTGGAAAAGTTCCCTTGTCCTTGCATGATGGTAAGACAAAGAGTCTTTCAGATGTATTACATGTGCCATCTATTACAAAGAACTTGGTGTCAGTCGGTCAAATGGTAGACCAAGGGTTGCAAGTCAGATTTAATGCAAAGGGATGCTTTGTAGAAGACTTCAATGACAAGTGCAGGTTGGTAGCAAAGGGAAGTAGAGTTGGACGTATGTTCACTCTAGATGCTGGAATTCCTACTATGAATGCGGCTATGTATGCCAAAGGAAAAGGTGTTGTTGCAGACATTGAAATTTGGCACAAACGCATTGGACATGCAAATGTACAAAGGCTGAAATTAATGCAGTCCAAAGGGTTGGTTACAGGTTTGCCTACATTTAAAGTTACAGAATTTCAGAAGGTATGTGAAGCATGTCAGTTTGGTAAGCAGGCAAGACAACCCTTTTCACATGACAGAGATGTAAGTAGAAATATCCTTGATGTTGTGCATACAGACATTTGGGGGCCTACACAAAATGTATCTCTTGGAGGTAGTTCATACTTCGTCACATTCATTGATGATTGTTCTAGAAAGCTGTGGGTATATTTTATGAAGGAAAAGAGTGAAGCGTTTGAGCACTTTAGAACTTTCAAGGCTGCAGTTGAAAGAGAAACAGGCTTGATAGTAAAGTGCCTGAGGTCAGATGGAGGGGGAGAGTACCTCTCAAATGAGTTCAGTGATTTTCTGAGGTCTCATGGGATAAAGAGATAGTTCACATGCAGGTATACCCCACAACAAAATGGGGTTGCAGAAAGGAAAAACAGGCATATTGCAGAAGTTGCACGTGCCTTGATGGCTGAAAAGAATATGCCTAAGCATTTTTGGTCTGAGGCTGTTCATACTGCTGTTTATATTATGAACAGAACTCCCACAGCTGCAGTTCATGGTATGACCCCCGAAGAATGTTTTACAGGTAAGAAGCCTGATGTTTCACACTTGAAAGTATTTGGCTGCATTGCGTATGTTCATGTGCCAGATGAGTTGCGGAAGAAACTGGATCCAAAGGCTGAAAAGTGTGTCTTTATTGGATACTCTTTAGAGCATAAAGGGTATCGCTGTTACAACCCTGTCACATGTAAGTTCAGAGTGAGCAGGGATGTCATCTTTGATGAAATGAGCAGTTGGTATGCATCTAGTGGTGATGCATTGGATGATGATGATGATCATGACACTCATGTGCAGGCTGAAAAGCAAGAATCACGGACTCTTAGTGGACCAGAGACATCATCTGGTAGTCCTTGGTCTGGGAGACTAAGGAGTACCTCTACATCTTCGAGTGCATCTAGTAGCACTACAGGTAAAGACAAAGGAAAGAATAAAGTGTCAGAAGGCATTGATGCAGTTCTTGATGGAGACTCTAGTGGCTCAGAGAGCTTGGATGATGAGCTTGGCATTCCTTCAGTGAGGACTCCAGGTGCGCAGAGAGCACGTGTTAATTCAAAGACTCCATTGAGTGATCCAGTGGTACGCAGGTCTAGCAGGGTGAGATACCCTGTTAAAAGATTTGGTTTTGAGGGTTATGCAGCTCACCATTATGCTTATATGGTGAAACTAGTTGAGGATGTTGAGCCCACATGTTTTGAGGAGGCTGTTGGTCATGCTCATTGGGATGCAGCAATGGATGAGGAGATGGCTGCATTAGAGGCCAATAAGACTTGGAATCTAGTATCATTGCCGAAGGGAAAGAAAGCTATTGGATGTAAGTGGGTTTATAAGATTAAGCACAATGCAGATGGTTCTATTAGCAGGTACAAAGCTAGGCTGGTTGCAAAAGGCTATGCCTAGACATATGGCATAGATTATGATGAAACCTTCAGTCCAGTTGCTAGGATGGCAACTGTCAGATGTGTGATTGCTTTGGCAGCAGCCAAAGGTTGGAGGTTGCAGCAAATGGATGTAAAGAATGCCTTCTTGCATGGTGATTTGCAGGAAGAAGTGTATATGGATCAGCTAGCAGGTTATGAAGATTTAGAGCATCCCACGTATGTGTGCAGGTTGAAGAAGGCACTCTATGGGCTCAAGCAAGCACCTAGAGCATGGTCTGACAAGATCAGAGAGTATCTTGTCAATATTGGCTTTTATGTTTCTGATGCTGATCACTCACTTTATGTGAGAAAGGGAGATACAGGTTTGGTCATCATAGTCATCTATGTGGATGACTTGATTATTACAGGTGATAGTGATAGTGGGATTGCTGAAGTCAAGGGCTGTTTGAAGATGAAGTTTGAGATGAAGGATTTAGGTGAACTAAGGTACTTCCTTGGCATTGAGGTGATCAGATGTGATGATGGTATATGGCTGTTCCAAAGACAGTATGGCTTGGATATGTTGTCCAAGTATGGTATGACTGCATGCAAACCACTTTCAGTCCCGTTGGAGCAGAATGTAAAGCTGAGTGCTAATGTTGGGGATGAGATAGAAGACCCTACTATGTTCAGGAGGATAGTGGGGAGTTTGATCTACATGACCATTACAAGGCCAGACTTGAGCTACGCTGTTGGTCTTGTGAGTCAGTTTATGCAAGTACCTAGAAAGCCACATTTGGATGCAATCAGACGCATATTGAGATATGTGAAGTCCACATTACATTATGGACTTTTCTATGAGGCAGGTACAGATGTACAGGTGTTTGGATACACAGATGCAGATTGGGCTGGTAGTATGTCTGATAGAAGATCTACCAGCGGATACATGTTCTCTCTTGGTAGTGCAGCAGTTACATGGAGCAGCAAAAAGCAATCTACAGTTGCTTTGTCGAGTACAGAGGCTGAGTATAGAGGCGCTGCTGTTGCAGCATGTGAGGTAGTATGGCTGCAAAAGCTATTGGCTGATTTGGATGTCCAGGTGGAAGGTCCAGTTGTCATTTATTGTGACAACATGAGCAGTATACAGTTGGCTAGGAACCCTGTGTTCCATGCCAGGACAAAACATATTGAGGTACACTACCACTTTGTGAGAGAGAAGGTACTAGCAGGTGAGATTGACTTGGTGTATGTCAGCACACAGGATCAGATATCTGACATCTTCACGAAGGCATTGGGTACAGAGAAGCTTCAAAAGTTTCGAAGCTTACTTGGAGTTGCAGAGATGCAGTTGAGCTTGAGGGTGAGTGTTGAGATGACAAGCTCAACACATGCGGACATTGATGATGGACCGCCTGGTTAGATGGGTCCACACGTCTACACTTAGCACGTCGGTGGTCATTATGACTCTCACATGGCCACTGACTCATTACTTATTATATTCAGGTTGTTACACCTATTTACAGCTGGCATAGTTATAGCGCCAGTCGACTAGTGTAGTCGGTTATGCATTGTTTGACTTAGTAGGCCACTTTCCTTTTACGTTGTATCTTATCTATACTTTGTGTACATTGTAAGTGTGTGGAAGAAGAAGAAGAAACTAGCAAGAAAACGTTTTGGCCTCCATCTCTCTTCTTCTCTCTTGAGTGAGCTTCTCCTTGTGCATTCTGTGTGTGTTCGGCGCATCATCTTGAGCAACCCCCTCCACCACACGATTCTTGAAAAATTCCCTCTCTCATCTTTCTTAATGAAAGAAAAGACCTTAAACCTTGATTGGTAGGGGAGAGGATGACCCCAAATGAATGCAATGCTCATTACACACAAGTAAACATTCTCAGGCGTCCCTGGATGCTCACATAAATACATATACACAATGCAAATGCACTTCCTCTTCTTAGAGATCAATCCATCTTCATTTATGTGTAACTCCTTGGTTCTTGTGTACACTCTTACACTTGGTAGACACTTCTTTTCCCCTTCATAACTTGTACTACTAGTACCAGATATCCCCGTCACAGTGCTCTCATCACCCCATTAAGTGATGCACTAGGAATACTAATCTCTAAATGGTCTCATGGCCATGCTAGATCATCATCATCACTTAAACAAAAGTGAGTCATTAATTTATTGACATAAATTTATTAAATAGAGAATGCGTAATAAGCAATCAATTTAATGACATCCCTCTGGCTTCTTAACAATTGACCTCAACTGTAGAGGGGATACATAGTCTTTAAGAAGATCTAGAAGGTCTTATAGTTTTCTCTCATAAACTGAGCGTCCAATGGGGGATAATTCTTAAACTTAACCAGATACTTCCGTAATACCTTACCTGACCTTAGAGTATTGTCCTGATGGTGTAAAATTATTTCAGGCGCACAAGGAACTCTTTTTTTTCATCTATGTCAGGTAAATCTTCCTTGATTGGTTCCATTGGAGGTTCTCCAATATAGGGACATAGAAAACTTATATGGAAAGCATTATGAATGTTCCAATGGCTTGGTAGATCCAAACAAAAAGTCACATCATTTATTTGATCTGTGATCTTGAAAGGTCCATAATAGCGATTAGAAAGCTTAACCACTTTACTCTTTTGACCTTTTTGCCTCTTCAAGCGAGCCTTCTCAAAATTAAGTGCTTATCTGCTTCGCGTTTATGCTTCTCTTGTGTCCTTTGGATAACAGCTTTTACTTGAGTGAAAATTGTATCAATGTCTCTAACAAACTCATATGCTATAAAGATCTTATCCTTCATAAGAAGAATGTGTGGTAAATGAGGCTTACCATAGATTATCTTAAGGGTGCCTTACCAATACTAGAGTGCACCATATTATTGTATGCAAACTCTAATAAAGGCAAATACTTTTCCCATTCTCTTTGATTATCAGAGACATAGGATTTCAAAAGGTCCAAAACTGTAGAATTAGCACTTTCACTCTGCCCATCCGTTTGAGGATGATAAGAGGATGAAAACTTTAACTTTGTCCCGAGGTTCTCGAAGAGAGCTTACCAAAAGAGGCTAGTCATGCAGGGATCTCGATCACTTATAATGGACTTAGGCATGCCATGATGCTTGAAAACATGAGCAATGAATAGCTTAGCCATATGATTAGCTTTGATTGTCTTTCGCACAGGTATAACGTGAGCTTGCTTACTGAATCTATCAATGATAGTCCAGATTGCATCATTGCCTGCTTGTGTGCAAGGAAGCTCCATGATAAAGTCCATGGCTATACTTTCCCAAGGCTCATTGGGAATAGGTAATGGCTTCAGTAGACCACGTGGTTTATGCTTGTCATACTTTACTTTTTGGCATATCTTGCACTCATGGATATATCTTTCAATGTCAGCTCTAAGAGTGGGCCAAAAGAAATATATTTCCAATGCTTGAGTAGTGGGTAGAATATCCCTATGTCCAGCATATGGAGATGCATGTGCTTCATCCATTACCTTGTGTTGCAATGGTAATACTGCACAAATTTCTTGATGATGATACAAATAACCATCTTGAATCAAGTAAGGTGTAATCGATTGACCTGAGTTGAGCTAATCACATATGGTTGAGAAGTCGAAATCAGTTGCATACATTTTGGGTAAATCCATGAACTCGTTATAGTAAACAGTTATGATTGCATTCACGCGAGGTCGCCGTGATAGAGCATATGCTACCACATTCTTAGTTCCAGATATGTGAAGGATTTGAAAATGAAACATAGATAAGAAATTTTCCCAATGCATCTGTTTCTCTGAGAGCTTCTTCTGAGTGAGGAAGTATCTTAGACTTTGGTGATCTGTTTTAATAACAAAATCTGCACCAAGTAAATAGTGTTTCCATACTTGAAGAGCATGTACCACCACTATAAGCTCTTTCTCATATAATGGAGCATGTAGCTCATGGTCCTTGAGGTGTTAGCTCTCAAATGCTACTGCATGATGCTCTTGGTTAAGCACAGCTCCAATGCAATCCCTAGAAGCATCGTAGTGAACTTCAAAAGGTTTTTGAAGATCCGAAACTATGAGAACTAGTTCTTGAGTCACAAGAAACTTAATTCTTTAAAAGGCTTGTAGTTTCCTTGATCCCCAGAAAAAAGGCATTCACTTCTTAGTAAGGTCATGTAGAGGAGATGCAACATACACAAAACCTCGTATGAACCTCCTATAGTATGAACATAGGCCCAATAAACTTCTAACTTCATGTACAGAAGTAGGTGTAGGCCATTCAACAATGGCTCAAATCTTCTCATGATTCATTCTCACCAAATTGTGAGAAACAATATGGCCTAAGTAATGAATTTCCGATAGGAAAATTTCACTCTTCTTAGCATTGACATGTATTCTATGCTTGGGAAGCTCTTGAAAAACAATAGATATATGTTTTCTATGCTCTTCTTCAGACCGTGAAAATATTAGAATGTCATTAAAGAAGACACATGTGATCTTTGAGTGAGGTCTGAAAATTCTCTCCATCATTCGATTGAATGTGGCAGGTGCATTAGTCAAACCAAATGGCATGACTAAGAACTCATATAGTCCAAATGTCATACGAAAAGCTGTCTTATGAACATCTTCAAGTGCTATCCATATCTGGTGATAGCTGCTCTTGATATCAATGCGACTAAAGATACTAGCCCCTTGCAACTTATCCAATATATAATCTATCCTTGGGATAGGAAAACGATTCTTGATTGTGATCTTGTTCAGAGATCTATAGTCTATGCACATATGGAAAGAACTGTCTTTCTTTTGAACAAGTAAGACTGGAGAGTAGTATGGAGAAGAGCTAGGTTGAACTAACCATTTTCCAATAATTTGTTTACTTGTGTTAGGATCTCCTCTTGCTGACTTGCACTTACTCGGTAAGGCGGTTGGTTAGGTGGTGAACTGCTTGGGATAAGATCAATTGTGTGATCTTTCGAGCGCTTAGGAGGTAACTCTCCTGGGAGTGAATCACTAAAACAATCTTCATATTGGTTAACAAAATCATGTCTAGCTTGATCAATTAAAGAGAGGGATTCTTTTAAAGTCTAAGACTTAGAAGCATTAGTTGGTATTAGTTTCTTTTGACTCTCTCACAAAAATCATATACATAGAAATATCTTTCTTCATTTCTTTGGAAATGCTAACCTGACTAACCATTGGCACAGGCCAATCTCCAGTTGGCATCATCAATGCATACTATGTTCCAACCCTTGAATTGAAATGTAAGGGTCTTCTTAACAAAATAGGGAAGAGGTATAATCTTCTAATGCCAAGGCATTACTACCTCAGATCCACCAACCAAGTCAAAGTTACTAATTGTATCCTTTGCTTGATCCTAACAAGGACGGTTATTGCACATCGATGTGATTGGGACAATCAACTTACAGAGGCCCTATAGGCATACAAAACCTTCTATAAGACTGCTACAAGACAGACTTGCTACAAGACAGACACCCTTCCAAAGTTGGTGCAAGGTACAGAGGTTGTTTTCCCTATTGAAGTGGAGTTACCCTCTCTGTGCGTAGCTATCAAAGAGCGCTTGGGAGATAATGAATCCTTGTTACGCCATCTCTTGTACTTGGAATGTCTAGATGAGACTCACAGGATGGCCTACAGTGCATGGAAGTGACGCAAGCTCGACAAAAGGTCTATCATGATAGCTTCATTAAGCAGAAGGAGTTTAAGGAAGGTGACTTAGTCCTAGCCTATGACTCGCTATTTGGTAAGTTTCCAAGCAAGCTTCAAAAACATTGGATGGGCCCCTATAAGATACTTGTTGTCAACCCTAATGGCTCTATCCAAGTGCAGGCAATTGATGCCTTTGATGATCCTTTCTTAATTAATGGTTATCGTCTCAAGAAGTATTACCCTCCTTGGGAAACCTGACAATCACTGCCAATAGTCCCTTCATTACTAGCGTGTCAATCGGTAAGGCTTTGCCTATTGCTCTTGATAGCCCTCCTACTTATCTTGATGAGGTGGCCTTGTTCTTCTAGCCCTTCATAGCCACCTTCCACCCCTCCTTTTCTTTCTTTTCATCTAATCCAATAGAGGTGGTGAGGATGGTTCTGATACATGGTACTCGTGCCATTCTCCTTTCTCTTTAAGAGAGAGAAAAAAAAAACGAGAGAAAAGGTTTTGAGTCCCTATCATGCTAACCTATTCTTTGAGAAAAGGTGGAAACACCCTTGGGAGTAGAAAAAAATAAATCAATCAATCAATCAAATCAAAATTGTTATGGGAGAAAAGGAAGAGATTCCTTATTATAATAGGCCTCATTCCAAGGAAAGGTGGTAACCACTCTTGGGATGGGAAGCTGGTTGTGGAAAAGGTGGCAACACCCTGCAGTCCAAGATAGCTAACTCACTAGTAAAACTATTCCAGAATGCAGTTCCTATGCCACCTCCCTTGGTGCTTTGTATCTTATAACCCCATCAGTGCTTTTGACTCCTATAGTAGATGACACATTAGGGCCAAAAACGCTTCAAAAATGACACTTGTAAGAAAGTGATTAAGTTGCTAATTAGTTGAGGTTTAGGAAGAATAAAACCTCTAAATTTGGTTGTCCAGATGTGATTAATGAGAGAATATTTGGTTCATTGAAGAGGTCGGCCATTAATTGCCCTCATCTTTTAATCCAGGTCAGGGGTCACCTTTTCGGCCGTTTATTGTCTTGGAACTCGAGAGATTTTGTATTTTCGAGATTTTCGTACGAACTTCGCATTTGTTTGCTCCCGCGTTTTCTTTCTATACACTATTCTCTTTTACCATTCCTTTTGCTGCACTTGCTTTCTATCACTGTGAGATTCTTGCTCGGTTCATTTGCTAGAATGTCTAGCAATACTACTTCAAATAACACAGGCGCAAGCACACGTAAATACAAGCTATCTATTCAGCTAGATCCAACTTACACATCTTGGAGAAGTATACATCATCGAGTATTGATAGATGAGATTGAAGCCAACAGGTTGCGAACACAAGGAATGAAGCATATAGATTTGTGGGTGGATGGAAATATCTATCCCAGGGATCCTTCTACAGGTAAACCACCTCCTTTTTTGAATGTCCATGACTATATAAGATATGCTGGAGAAGGTTACAATGGAATGCTTGGCTACTGTATGAGGTTATACTCTGCATCTTACACATATATAGCTCAAGTGCACGAAATGAAAAAAGCACTAGAAACTACACAAACAAAAATTTTAGAGTTGACAAGTCAGATTGATATTTTGAAAAATGTTAACAATTCATTGCAGAATAAGCTAATACGCTTGAGAGAAACTCCAGTAGGATTTAGAGAGAGGAAGAGACCATTAAAAAATATAACCAGCTTGTGTGAGAGAGCAAAGAAAAGGAGACTAAATCTTACAAAGAAATATGTCTCTAACATACTAGGCATAAATATCCGAGAGAATGAGGAAAGAATCAAACTTTTGAAGGAAACCATGAATAAGAAAGACATTTTGAGGATTCTTAAGTCACCAGAAAATGTGGATTTGAGAGGTCCAACTCTGAGAGAGTTAGTGAAGGATTTAAAAGGCACAGTGAAAGCAAATGAAATCGTAGAGACATGTGATACTGTGGGTATAAGTCGAAAAGGTTATCGTGCTATCTCTGGATTATGGTTTAAAAATCTTAAACACAATAGGGTAACTATATTTGGATTGCCCCGAGCCCTTGCAGTTTCCACTGCAAGAATTTCCATGAATCGCAAGATTCCACATGTTTTTGGAGATTACTTTCACATCGAAAGGTCTATGTCCTATGAAAAACAAAAAAAATAGGCAATTTTTGATTACAATGAGTTTAACAATATATGGGTTGATCTAAAAAAGGTGCAAATTGCAATGGTTCACATGTATAAAATCACAGTAGAAGAAAGTTATGGTGTTCTAAAGTTTGCCTTGAAGTTGGATGAAGCACAGATTCAAAAGGGACAGAAGATGGAAAGAATTAGCATTTGCCTCATGAACATGGCATTGGACCATGGCAATGGCGAGGGCAAAGCTCCATTGCATAAGATCCAATCCGAGATGGAGATTTGGTGGATTGGTGCAGCCCAGGTACCAATTGAAAATCATCAAATGTTGAAATGGTTGTTCAACCATAGAGGTATTCCAAATATCATTAAGTCTCAAAGTGAAGGCGAAATGTTGATAGTTGATGGGGTTGGTAAATTTAATGTGGAATGGCATATGAGTGTTGATTTGAAAACTATCAAATGTATGCTTGGAATATGTAATGGTGCAAATGCAAAATATCCTTGCATTTATTGCATGGAAAGTATTGGATCCAAAGATTGGAGTAGTTTGCGACCAGTAAGAAGAGCCCCAAATAGAGACTCTATAGATTTGAGTAAATTTAAAAACATAGAAGACATCTGGGATCCCATTCTTTCCATCTCTCTTAAGAATGTTCATATTTGTACTTTGCATGCAGAGATTAGAATAATCGATAAGCTTCTCAGGTTGCATCTTGACTACGCATATTCCATTAAGCCATTATCTTTATCAGATGAGTGTATTGATAAATGCGAGGCATTGCTATCGAAAATGGGATTTCATGGGGGCCAAGTTCACTTGAGAAAGGATCCAATACTTTCAGGAAAAACAAGAGATATCTTGGTCAATGTCTCTATGGGAGGCTCAAAAGCTAGACGATTCTTAGGAAACCATTCAGGAAGGCAGGTGAATGCGGCTTGGGAGTGTTGGAGAGAGCTATGTGAGATCACAACAAATGTTGCAAGCACGTCGAGGCTTGCGTTTCTTAGAATGGAGGTCTGGATACACCTTGATGTTTTTCTGAAACTCCTCAGGCAACATAAGACAACATATACATATGCGGAAGAGTTCAAAAGATCAATCACAAAGCTTGTTCAGGCGATAAAAGAGGCATGGGGAGAAAAAGATATCACTTTTTATCTGGTAAAGTAATAATTATTTAATATCGGCTTATTTTGATAGGTTTTTCAATTGGTATAAAATTTGTGTTACTTTGTATTGCAGCATATTCTTCATATTCATGGACCTTTCTTTGTGGAGGAGCATGGCCCCTTAGCAACTTATAGCAACCAAGGCATGGAAAAATCCCACTATCAAGCACGCACAAGTTATTTTCAAAGCACAAGGCATGGGCGAGGAGTTACAAAAAGCAATGCTTTGGAGGAGCTATTCAATTGGTTTTTTCGACGACAACTTCAAAGAATGCAAATAAAAGATGGCAATGACACATGAGCAATCACACTTTTATATATAAGAAAGAATATATACAAAGCTAGTTTTCCAAAACTCTCACATTCTCTTCCTCCTCAGGAATCTTTCCTCTATAACGTAGAAATTTTTTTCTCTTGTAGCCAGCTATAGATTTTACATCAGTTCTGTCTGCAGCTAAGGCGTAGGATGAAAACGCCAAAAAGTATTCTGCTCTAGAAGCAGAGTAACCTGGACCGTAGCCAAAAATCCTTATTGCTGCAATCTTTTCCAAAAACATTATTTTGTGGGCATTATATTGTAATCCTGAGAAACCTAGAAGCCTTGTAAGAGCTTTAATACAAAGTATCGGCCATGCTGCGTCCTCTGAGAAACTACTATGAAGTACAAAAAAGGATTCAGGGTCAATCCTAGCCAAGTAGTGGCCGAGTGCAATGTCTTTGGTGGTGTTACTAGCAGCTCTTGATCCTTTGCCACGCCCCAAGAAGTTATCTGTATCAGCAATCTCCAACTGCAAATAAAACCATACTGAATGAGCATGAAATGTAAACCTACCAATGTGTAAAAGAAAATTCAAAATTATCTTACCACTTGATTTTCATCATACTCCAATTTAAACGGATTCCATAAATTAATTGATGATGCTGTCTCATTGGTGTTAGTCAATTCTTTAACATATTCAGACTCCTCTCTTCCAAAATTGGAAATGCCGAGCTCGCTTTGAATGCGATCGAAGTCCTCATCAGTAATACTCAACTCTTTCTCAGCTTCTTTGGCCTTTTCAAAACAAAGAGAGAGGGCCTCACCAGCATCAATAAACTTATCATCTAGAGTTTCTTTATCAAGTTTCAGAATCTCTTCCTTTGATTCATTTTCTGTGTCAATTATCCCATTTGCAGCATCAGAAGCCTCTGCAATAATTGCAAGACAATAATCTTCCCTGAGATTAAAAAGTTTTTGAATATCTGATAGTAAAATGTACTCCTTGTCCTTGAAAGGTATACATGGCAGGGAAGGAACAATATGGTGAGAACTCTCATCAGGTTGAGGGTTTGTATCTCCTTGGCTCTCCTCAATGATAGTCTCAGCTTTGAAGTGAGCAACATCCAAATTCTCAGCAATAGAAGCCTCAAAATCTGTATCTACAACCTCCTCTGTTTCCCTTTCATCTACCAGATCATCTAACATGCAAAAGCTGGCAGACTTTGCTCCTTCCAACTGTTGCTCCTCAGCTTTCACAGGGTATTTGACAAGGGTGAAAACAATAAAAGCAGCAGATTTTCTCATCATCTTGTAGTTTTTGGAATGACTGCAGCAAAATATGTCTGTTGAATGAAACCTCTCCAGAGAGTGGGCCCTGCACTTTCTAGTAAATACTGCCTTTTCATTTCCTGTTGACCCAATGGGAACATGGACATATTCAATTGTGCCAACTTCAACAGAAGGACCTGCAAGAGTTTCAAACTCCAAAAAATCCTCCACAATATATTTTTCACAAGATTTCAGAACTTTGTCAAGTTCCCAATCAGGATTAAAAATATTTTTCACAACTCCATAGAATGAGAGATCCATTCCATTCTGAAGCATAAAATCAAGTAGCCTCTCTGATGGAGTGATATCAATGAGCTCTGATACTCCTTGACCTCTCACTACCGACGTTCGCTTCCCTGGAGATGTACTTGGCTTTCTCACACTGGTGGCAGAGGATGGAGAGGAAAAAGAATGCACAGGCTGATCAGATGTTGATGCACTTGAGCCTTTTGAAAGCCTTCTTCTTTTACCAGTTCCTGGAGAAACCTTGGATCCTAGGAATTCTATGGGTTCAGACATGTTTACAACTTCTGACGATACGGCGCGATAAGAGAGAAACGATTCAGACGGATAGGCCCCCTCGCGCTGTATCGGTGATCCCAGTAAGAAGCGCTAGAGCCACAACAAAGGTGGTCACACGAGCTTGAGGAGTGCTGAAAGAAGACTCTAGAGAACCTCCAAAACGAAGCGAAGAGAGGAAAGCAAAGAAAACCAACAGTCGCTCTCGCGCCGTATCAGCAATACAAACAGAGGTCGGAAATCGAAAAAATCTGTACAGATAAGAAACACACCCTTATGTAGGCGCGGATTATGCCACTTGGCAGTATCCGTTAGTCTCATACACGTGGCAGTAGCCGTTGGGCAACACGTGGCCGATAACCACATGGCGAACAAGTGGACCGGTCATTACTTGACACGTAGCATACGGACCATAAATGCAGATACGTGGCACAATCAGTATCAGACACGTGTCTGACACGTGTCATGATTGACATGGGTATATAAGTGGTCATTTTTCCGACGTGTACACTTTTCATTCTCGAGCTCTTCCCGCCTTGCTTGCCGATACGGTGCGATACAAGACTTGCGTCGTCTCCGTTTCTTACCTCTCGCGTTGTATCGGTTGTCTTTCGGCTTAGTCCTTTTTTCGCTAGCAAAAAGAGGTGTGCCGATACGGAGCGAGGGCGTCCAAACGGTCTGCTCGTTTCCTCCATATCGCGTCGTATCAGTAGTTTCCTCCATATCGTGCCAATACGGAGCGAGGGCGTCCTTACGCAGTGTTGGTTTCCTCCATATCGCGCCGTATCGGCATCTGATCTCCAATACGGAGCGAGGGCGTCCAAACAGCGTGCTCGTTTCCTCCATATCGCGCCGTATCAGTAGTTTCCTCCATATCGTGCCAATACGGAGCGAGGGCGTCCTTACGTAGTGTTGGTTTCCTCCCTATCGCGCCGTATCGGCATCTGATCTCCAATACGGAGCAAAGGCGCTGTTCCATTCTGCTCGCTTTGTTCATATCGCGCCGTATCGGAATTGCTCATTTCGTCACTTTCCTCGCCAATTTGTCTTTCAGTTATTGTCCTTCTGGTTGTTATTTTTGCTTTTCTGGATGGCAAGGACAAAGCAAACTGCAAGAAGAGTGTATCTAGATGGGAAGGACAGTGGGGGTAGAAGAAAGTTAAAATTTGATGAATCTGAGGGGGTAGAAGAAGCTGGTCCATCACAGGCTCCATAGCATTTTACAACAGAAATCCCCCCTACACCAGGTGTTGTCCTTACATCTTCTATAAATGTTTCTTCACCTGAAGTTGAGGAAGCAAAGGATGAGGCTTACCCTGTGAAAGATTCATTCCCTACAATGGTACCTGAGCCCACATCTGCTGAAGCCACTGAACACCCCAAGCCACAAAAGAGAAAGAGGAAGTCCAGGGTCTTCTATATGCAAAGATGTTTCAGTGAGATCAGGAAAGCCCAGAGAGCTACACAGCATGTCATTCCAAAAGCTGCTTTTATAAGGGTGGTTAAAGAGATCTCTGATAGATTGTCTCAAGTGGCAACTGTCTCTGGTCTAAATAAGAAGTGGCAACTCTCAGCCATTCTTGCCCTGCAAGAGGCCGCAGAAGATTTTGTTATTGATTTCATGAACGACGCTTACATTGCTGCCGCCCATGCTCATAGGATCACCCTTATGAATAAAGATTTCAGCATCATTAGCAGAGTGAGGTATAGGTTTGACAAAGTCCTGAGGCCCTTGCCTTCCAATGATCAAAAAGCCTTTGAAATCCTTAACGTTCCCCCAAAATTGTCCAGGAAAGAGAAAAAGCTAAATGTTGAGGATGTTAGTCACCTTTACCCTACAAGGGGTGCCACCCAGCAGGAGGCTTTCTTGAGTGAAGAAAATCAGGAGGTGTTTGAAACTGAAGACGATGTTTACAAGAGGAAAGCCGCATCACTTGCTTCCTTCAACAGCGAGAGGATGGGCAAAGTGTATGGGCAGATTCTTGTGAATGTTGCTGGGGAACCTGAGGAGGAATATCTTAGTATATCTCCCGAGGACAAGCCCATGTTGGAAAAAAGGGATGTCCAACTATCTGACTCCGTGGTTTTTTGTTGCATAAGGTAAGGTTTTTTGTTGCATAAGTTAAGTCTTATAGGTTCAATTATATTTTGGATGAAATTGGTATTGAATAGCTTTTGCTATTATCTGCAGGGCATTGGTCTCCTCTCTCACTCTCGATATCCGAAGAACCATATACATTGTTGATCCACTTCTCTCTGTGGAACTTTTTGCAAAATCTGGTTCTAATATTTCACCATTTTTTCGTAGTTTTGATAGTGTGACATATTACCACATCTTTTTCCCTTATGTAGAAAGGTATTTTTCTTTTTCTGTAGAGGAAAATTTATGTTCATTTGCTTTCACCCTTCTACTCACCTCTTTTATGAATTTGTAGAGGGCATTGGAGTCTCATCTACATTAATTGTCTTTCAAGGGAAATTATCTTTATGAATTCTCTCAGCGGTGTTCACGGTCAAGCACGAATGTATGTTGGAAGAAAATTACTTACTTTGATTTCTTTTATAAATAATATTTTGAACTTACAAAGCTTCCTTTTGCAGTGCTGGTAGACTCGTTTCTACATTTTTGGATACAACATACGAGGATCTTGCTGATCCTCAAAGGCCGTATACTTTTCTTCTACAAGAAGTTCCATTGCAAAGCGATGCACATTCTTGTGGATGGAGAGTTATCTCAAACATTTGCAGAACAGTGGATTCAAAGCTGTTACAAATAGAAGGAGTGAATGTAAGTTTATTTCATTTGATGTTTGTGTAACCCTTATCATGATGTCTTTTCACTAACTTATAACATTTATTCTTACAGTGTAGAGACTATCCTGAATCATATGTTTGGTGGATAAGGGAGAGATGCATCGAGCTGATTCTAGACAAAGCAATCACACCGTATGATCCTGACTCCCCTCTTCCTCCCAAAACTTCAATGGCCAAGGGCACAAGCAAGGGAAAGGTCAAGGGAAAGGGTAAGGACAATGGCAATGATAAAGACAAGGGCAAGGGAAAAGGCAATGGGACCACTGCTATAGAGTCTAAGAAAAAAGGAATGACAGTGCTCTCTCCTCTTAAATTTGATCCATCCCCTCTTAAGCCCTAAGAAAAGAGACTACCTGTAAAGGCCAAATTTTTTCAACAATCAAAAAAAGGCCCTGTGAGAAAAAATATATTTGAAGAAATCGATAAAGAATGAAAATAGCAAACATAAGCATACACGAGCCTTTTTATTTTGGCTTTATACATTTTTATGCAATTTTTGTACCTCATTGTGTAATGAAAATTTTCACTTGTAAATCGAATGTAATGTACATTTTATACACGAGCCTTATTATTTTGGCTTTGTACATTTTTATGCAATTTTTGTATCTCATTGTGTAATGAAAATTTTCACTTGTAAATCGGATGCAATGTACATTTTATTTATACACATTCGAAAGGCGACTTGCTTCACGATATCTTATGAAGTTCCCATTAAAAAATATCTTAAGGACAGTCTATTAAGATAAATTCCTGCCAAGTTTTCATTCTCAAGGCCCCAAACTCACAATTGTGGGAGACAAACAACTCGTACAAAAGAAAGAGCGCTCGGCTCTTTTACTAATTGTTACACCATTCACTTTGAACTTATATCTAGGGGATGTATTGTCTAGCAATTCCAAGGTATCCCTCACATCTTTCAGACTCCAATTGGAAGTAACATTCACCTTCTTTACTTCTTCATGCGGAAAAACGTGCACCACAAGTTTATATGGTGTGTTATCTGTATCAGAATCCAAGGGAACCCAAATACCCAATTTTAGTTTGTATCGCCTGTAATCAAAGCCCAAAGTAAGATTTTGGCGAGGGATACTGTAAGCCAAAGCCAAGGATTGAGGGCATGCACTGCACCTCAAGATATCACCTTTATGATCGCAGTCTCTAGATTTCCAATGCGTCCCTATAGTGTTGTCCAAATCCTCTTCCGAAAAGTTTCTACTTAGCCAGGATACCTTCGTTCTTTGTAAATTTGCTGTTTTGAAGCAAGCCACGAAGATATGGAGGGGTACAAACCATGATAAACATATTCTTCTTGAGATCCTTCCAGCTGTCATGGACTTTTTAATATCCTGAGATATTTTGAATTTGAAACTCTGCACTGTTACCTTGTCAGGAATCTCCCAATTTAGAGATGAAAGACTTGGCAATGGCAAATCTTCGATATTCCCATACCTATCCGCTTTAGAGGGAACCACATACTGTGCATAATATATAAAAACCTTGCATTCACTATAAAAAGACACAGTTTGATCGGCATAAATAATGTCTGCCAATACCTTATGAATGGCATGGAAAGTCCCACTTACGCTTTCCACAGGTTGCCATTCAATACTTGTTGACGGAAAGATATCTACAATGACGAACCGTTTGTTAGAACTTGCATAAATGGAAAAGAATTATATACGTTATTCAACTTATAACTTACAATGTGTTTGTTGGGGAACACGTTCGTTTGGAGGCAAGTGCATATCCTTGGCCATGTAAACATGTTGCACCTTGACAAACCAGCCTTCGGGCATAATTTTGAAGGCAATGATACGCCCTTTCCAGTGATGTTTTATATCTTCTCGTTTTCTTCTTTTCACCTTATGAGAGCCCTTGCAAGATGGCAGCATGGTAACCCAATCGTTTACAGCAAAGGTTTTGGGCTCAAAATTTCCATCTACTCCCTGGCTATAGATTGTGCAAGAGTGTATTAAACGAGAAGGGCGCCTGGAGGAAGCCATGAAAAGAATGAAAGCGCAGAGAAAGAAGCTCAAAGAGGGGTGAATGAACTAAAAAGTAGCGCCAAGAACCCAAATGAGTATGTATTGGGTGCCAAAAACAATATTAAAAGATCTCCCGACTTTCAAAAAACTCATTATTAATTTCATCACATCTCTGTCATGTATTTTGTCAGATTTGTAAGTAAATAACGTCTTTGGGACTCCAAAACATGTCAGACTTTAGGGGTTTTGGCTAAAAAAGAAGAGAGAATCACGAAATGGACTCCACTATCTCTAAAAAAGAGGAGACAAGAATACCATATTCTTGCACACATGGCGAACTCTCTTTGGCCCTTTCCTTAATCCCGTGATTAACAAAAGTGCATTTTTTGAAGCGTTTTTGGCCCTAATGATTTCCAACATGCAATCCAAGTACCAAACTTGTTGGCTACATCCCTAGGTACACCTCTTCATTAACCAATTCAAGTTGGCATCATCAACCATATGAAGCCAATCTTCCTCGAAAATGCCTTGAGTGAAATGAGCTTTTATCCTAACTGGATGCGAACGTGAGTATGGGTTTCCCTCTGTATTTATCAAATGAGCATGAGACAGAGGGTGGGATGAGTGACTAGTCCTTGCCCTTTATATTCAAGAGAGAGGTGAGATGTGTGAATGGGGCATTGCACACAAGGGCTGGGTTTCTCAATGCACAAGCACAAATTGTTCCTATGCCCAACACCATAAGGCTCCTTGGTCTTCCTCCTCATACTGTATGCCAGCATAGGGTGGGATGCACTACTACACTATCAATTGTACACAATGCATACAACCTCTGTATAAGTGATAGTGCAGATTATATTAATGGGTGTGAGGAATAGGTTTCCCTCCTGTATTCTTCAACAGAGCGTGAGACGGGGGGAAGGGGGACTGAGTGTGATTGATTTTCCTTTCATCAATTGAGAGATGAGGATTGAGAGACATTATGAAAATTGGAGTCATGTACATTCTCATTTACCTATGCATACACACGAGACGGGCCTTCTCCATCATCAATACACACCTCACTCTATCTAGTGCACTACACTAGAAGGTTCCCTAGCCTTCCTTCTTGCACTTATACTAGATGGTTTGGGACGCATTGATGCACCATCAACTGTGCACGCTAGCATACTCCTTTTGAACCCTCTTTCTTGTCAATTTCCAAACTGGGTGTGAGACATGGGTTTCAATAATTCTCGTCGAGTGATATGCATTATGGGGCAAGTGTCTGATCTATCATTCCAACATAAGTGTCTGTCTAGATTGAGTGATGTATTATTTTCCATTGACACTTAACCAGCTCTTTATCGACAATGCTACCTCCCTAGGTGCTAATGCATGGTCCTTGCCATGCTCGATGCATGTGATGTTGCGTGGTACCTCCTGCCGATTACTACAACCCTTCACATGTCAATGATGGTTCACCTCAACCATCTGCAAATCGGGCCAAGTTTTTCTAACCCTACCCCTTTTGTTTACAAGAGTCAATCATGCTTTAAGTGTGGGGACATATGGGTATGAGTAGTGGTTAAGTGTTAGGCCCATGTTAATTAGTCAACCCGATCTATTAAGGTCTTAAGTGTGGGGATATGTCCATATGCATCTACTTTGCATGCCCTTATGGAAACACTACTCTCTAATCATTCGTGAATACCATGTTTTGATCTTGCCCTGATGGGGTCCCTTCCTAATCCACCCATCCTATTTTCATCCTATTCCCAGGACCATTCCTTGTTCGTTTGTCTTTATCTTTTGTTTTGTCATTTTTTCATGCGAATGCACCCTACATTCATCAAAATTAAAATCTAAAATTACAATGCTATTTTTTCCCTTGGAATTGGCCACTTTTCCTTTTTACGACCCTTAGTTCCAAGCCCCACAAGGTTCATGAGCTATTAATTTTTAAAGAATTTTTAATGTGTTTTCATGTAAGTGTACCTTTTTCATTTCGAAACAGCAATCTAACAAGAAAAACCCAACCTACACCTTCCCCTTTACCTTTTTCCTTTTTATTGCTTGTCATTTCGATGTGCGGTTTATCCGTTATTAGTTATTGTGTGTTTTTGGGTATTCTTATGTGTGATTTTGGCTCTTTTTCCATGTGAACCTGCCCTACTCTCCTTGGAATTCAACTCTTATTTGACAGCCTTTTCCAGGTTGCTCCCCTGCACTTTTTTTTTTCCTCCATCATGTTTCGATCCATCGATTTTGTGTTATTAAATTTTCTGTGTGTTTTTGTGCTCATTTTTCCTATGATGTTGTCCATGTGAGCACACCTTTCTTGCATCAAAACCACGTTTTGATCAACAACCCTATCCTCCACCATTCCTTAGACATTTTTCCTTTTTTTCACCCCTTGTTTTGACTTAAAAATTGTTGGGAATGAATTATTGTTCAAATTTTTGGGTTTTTTTTTCATTTTTCCATATGAACGGGTCCTATTCTTGTCAAAAATGTATTCTGACATGATAGACCTATCCGCTTCCTCATTATAGATTATTTTCCTTGTTTCCACATTTCATTTCGAATGATGGATTTCATATAATTAATTTTCATGTGTTTTTTTGTGGTGTCGATTTTTCATATTTTTCCACGTGAACCCTTCTTTTTGTTGCCAAATGCATCGAATGCGTTGTCCATGTCATTCCCCGTGTGTCGCATCTTGATTTGCTGCTTGGATAATTTTGAATTAATTTTTCATTTACTTTTATATTTTCATCCCCATGTGTCGCATAACCGACTTGTTTTTGCCTCGACACGCGTTTCTGACCTTTGTAGTGTGGCATTTCGTCACTTGGATTCTCATTTGTCCCTGATCATTTCTATCAACACAAATTTTTTTACCCCAGCCCGTGTTTGTATGCGAGACAAGGGGAGGTATGCTTTTCTTTTTTTTAATCAGAAACCAAAAAACAATCATAAATTTAAAACAAACCCCACAATCATATTTTTTCAAAACAACATCCCTCCCCCCAACCGTCATCCCAAACCCCCCCCCTCTCTCTCTCTCTCTCTCTCTCTCCTGTGTCTCCTCTTTCATCCCTTCTCCTCCATCTCCTCCACCATTTCCTCCTCCTCCCCCCTTCTCCCCCCATCTCCTCCCCTTCTTCTTCCCTTCTTCTCACCTTCCCTTCGTCCCTCCCCTTCTTCTTCTCCTCCCTCCATTTTCTCCCTTGCCTACCATCCTCCTCCTTCTCCACCCCTTCTCCTCCCTTGCCCTCCATCTCTTCCCCTCCTCCCACCCTCCTCCTTATAATTTCAAATCCATTCACAGTACATGCACACACATGCTATACACATATTTAATTTGTAAATAATAATGGACACCCGAAGTCACGCATGCATGTGCTTTGTGCCACAAATCTCATCCAATATTTAAAAATCAATTGCATTTGTAGAGACCCCTAGTCAAGTCCAGTCAAGTTAGTCTAAGTAGGGATTGGGATACGAATACGACTCACCATGCATTATTGCCTAAGTTGAACAACCATCCTAGCATAATTTATTGGTCATTAAAGATCCAAAGGTGCTCTCAACTAGGATCCCCAAGAAAGTGTGTGAACATTTCTTTGCATTACTCTATGGGGTAGAACCTAAGATTGTGTTCTTGTATGTTTGGTAGTATTTTTGTAAGACTAGTCAAGTTTCTTTACCTTCCTCGCAATAGCCACCTCATCAACCTTTAAGATATTTTTTGAATGGTTCTCCTAAATATAGCATGAATTTAAAAATATCATATGAGGATACAATAGTGCACTTTCCTTTATGTGAATGGATGCACATGTAGATGAGCTTTTGAATTTTATTAGAGATGGGTATACTTTTTGTATATACAGTTAAGCATATCATCGCAATGGTCCAACATTGCCTACTTATTGAGAGTAATGTGATCAATGACTTATTCATACAATTGTAAGTGGTATTGCACATGAATATCTATGTCAAGACTTTCACTTGGTTAGGGTTCATTGTCAAAATTACCTTGCCCATGGAGCTAAGGATGACAGTTACACAATTTTTTTTTGAGATTGTTGCTATCATGCATGCATATTCTGATGAAGACGAGCTTGATCATTATGATATCTATGAATTCACATGAGAAGGATGGTGGGTAAGGATGTCAGATGATAATTTGGCATACATGTCTATGTTGTATGTATTGCCTTTTTAAAATGGGGAAGATAGATTGAACATAAGGATTCCATGTAAGGGAGGGAAATTGTATAAGGATAGAGATAGTCAAAATTCATGTACCATCCATTCATCCAATTTTTGAATCCCACACTACCTCTTTTTAAATTAAAATTTCAAGATTTGGAGGAGGATTAACATCGACATATTACTTTTCTATAAGATAATCCAAAGGGACCACCTCTTAAACTATAATTATTAACCCCATTAAAGAGTGAATGCATCTAGCACAAAAATGAATGAAGCAGTAAGATAAAAATTTTCAAATTTTTTTCCTATGCAAATAGATGATGTGTTTAATGTAAAATTGAGAGTTGATCTCACTCACATAAAAATTGCAATTGTTTTTTTTGTTGGAGTTGAGTCTCTTTTGAATTCCAAAGTTCATGCAATGTGAAGGTTGGTCAAAAGGCCATAAGTGTGGGTTGGATGCCCATAAATGGTGGAAACCCTAAGAGAAATTATATAAAATGGGATGAAAAATAATAAAAGAAGCTATCCATGTGTGTCAAAACTTATGGTCTTCTTACTCTCGGTTATCCTTTCTTGCTATTGAGAGAGTGAAGGTGAGTGAGAGAGTGGATGTGAGGGGTGAGGGGTGAGGGACTTTCTATTGAGAAGTTCTTGCATTCTTTGTTCTTTTCCATTCCATCTTCTTTGGTGAGGTGTGAGTATAAGAGAAAGTGTGTAAAGCTAAGAGAGTTAGGGATGAGGGATGTGGTGTGCAAAAGCTCTCTCTTAGTGCGGTTTGTGCAAGGGATATTATGTAAAGCTAAGAGAGTGAGGGATGAGGGACATGGTGTGCAAAGCTCTTTTTTTCTCTCTTTATCTCCTCAAGCTTATCATTGGCCACTCCTCGCATACGTGGGCAAAAATGGAGGAAATGAAAGGAAAATAAGCATTTTCGAAGGGGCTTCACAAATAGCAACTAACCGTTGAGATTCTTAGACAAGAATCACGACAAGAAAGTAAGAGAGTGTAGAAACCAAGAAGCACTTTTATATTCAAGATTAAAACACGCATACATACACTTAAACTAGGAAAGAGCTTAGAAATAAATAATGATATAAGAAATTGTCAGAGAGAGAACTAGGGAGAGAGAAAGAGGAGAGAGAAGACTACAGAGGAGAGAGAAAGACTGCAGGAAGAGAGAGAATAAGAGTGATAAGGAGAGAGAAAGACTAGATTTAGAGAGAGAAAGACAAGAAAGAAGGGGAAGCCATAGAAGCTGTGAGCAAGAAGGGAGAGAAAGTCTGTAATTGTATTAATGTGTCAAAAAGATATGTAAAATTACATGTCCTCTCCTTTTATACCAATGTCAGTGTGACATGGCATAATATCAATGTTATTTACACTAATTCCTTATTCTCATCTTCTTACAATCCATCCCCACTCAAAATGAAGGTTTTTGTCCTCAAAAACAAATATCAGAATTATTGGTATAGCCAAGTGGGGGGGCTGCAGAGTACTACTCTGTACAGCATTACAAGTGGTAAAGGAAAAGATTACCTAATACTCAATAGTAGTACTAATCTATACAGAAGGTCAAAATCAGCCTGTAGCCACCCGGATCAAAAGGAAAAATTGTATCGTTGCCATGCATTGGATCAACTTTCATAAGATCGAAATCAAATACTGCTGGAAGCACGATCATCATGATGGTACTCACTAACGAAGTCACCATTGCATGATGATCATCCAAATCCACATGCTGTCCATGATCTGCCTTCTTGAACTGAACTTCTTGTTGTGGACTCATACTAAAATGGTCTTCAACAAGATGTTCTCCATCATTTGCATCATAATATTCAAATACCAAGAATATTTTGGCAGACTTTGCCCTACATGTGGCTTGGTGATTACAAGATAGTGGCTTAGCACATCGATAGCATAAGTCCGCAGCATGCAGTTCCCGTATCGTATCACTAGTAAGATGTCTAACACGTTTAGACTTAGATAGCAATTTACACACCTGCTCATCACCATTGGTCAACTCTATAATAGTTTTGACATGCTGCTCATAGTCATCTTGCTGCTCATGTACAACAGATGGCTGTCCATGCTCATCATGTACAACAGATGGCTGTCCATGCTCATGACCACAATGCTCATGCTGTCCATACTGCATATGGTGATAATAGCCCTGCTGCACATCAGAGGGACAGTTTGGTTGAGCATATGCATTTGCTTCCACTGATGTTTGCTGCTCACATACATAAGCATGCTGCCTTTGATCATTGATCCCACAGCATTGGTCATAATCACTTGCTTGCTGTTGATCAAAGCTAGAAGTGTACTGATAAGCATAAGCATTTTTATCACATCCATAAGAATTGGGCTAGTCAACCAAGAGAGCTTCACAAGTATAATCATAACTATTTTGCTGAAGAGATGGATGCTCATAAGCATAAGCATGTTGACCATAATAACCATTCTGCTGCCAAGGTTCAATGGAATGATACTCTGCATTATCATATGGTACATCATATTTATAAGCATTAACATGCTGTCCAGATGTACTTGCATATTGCTCATATTCATTTGCATGTTGTTGCTATTCATATTCATAAGATGCATGTAGATCATAGTGTGTACCATCAGCATATACATGCTAGCCATAAGCATAAGCATTTGATTCAGGTCTTGCTGTTTTTTCCATAACTGCCTTTATAAGAGCAATACACTGATCAGCCAAAACTCCAAGTTTGTCAATTCTAGCTTGTGTTTGAAGCCAACCTTGTTCACTAGAACTGGAGCTATTGATCTCAGCTGCCATTGCAGTCAAGTTGAAGAAATATGTTGTTCCTTGAAAAATATAAGTCCAAATAAGGTGTATGATAGCTTGACTCGAAGGTTAGGATGTCTAGTATCAAGTAGAAATCCTGGTTTGAATTTAGGAGTAGCAATATCCCTCTCTGTTTAAGAATTTCCAGAACTGTCCACAGTGAACTGCTAGTGAACTGCCGGTACTAAATAGGCTCTAGCTTGAGAAATATGTGTCCAAATGAGACGTTTGATGGCTCCACTCGAAGCTTATGATGTCTAGTATCAATTCCAGTTGTTCCTTTGTCGTTAGAATGATGCTACTAATTTCTGTAGCAACTTTTCCAAATCTGTCCCTGTTTGGACTGCACCCTGTTTAGCACTGTAATGACCCTATTTTGCCTCGTAATCATTACCTTTCATCTAGGGAAAGTTGTAAGGCACTTAAGATCAGTAAGAACACTGATTAGACATGCACAAACCCTACAAATACATCCTTGATACATCCAAGAAGTGCTCTACAAATAGCCCAACTGATCCTTACTACATACTCTCAACCACTTGATCAAGCAAAACCCATAAGCATTCAGAACTCCAATAGTTGCTTCAAAATGGAGCTAACCAAGAAACAAACTCCAATATAGCTTGAGTTGGTTGCAAGATTTAAAGTACCCAATGAATTGAATCATACCAAGTAGATTCAAAGGTGAGAAGATACCCAATTACTTGAGCTTGCTTGATGAACTCCTCAAAGCCAATCTTGTAGTAAGAACGCTTGAACCAAAATAGTAGTATATCCCAGCATCATAGTCTACTCAATAATGCTCCAATGGTTCTCCATGAACCATAGCTTGTTGAAGAAGAACCAAATGCTTATCCCCTATGCTGAAACATTGCTGAATCTTTAGACAATGAGACTTCTTCAGTGTATACAGATTCCAAAGCCACAATCTGCTAAAAATACTGTTCCAACCACGAGATCGATCTTTGCAAGTCGTTGGGGAGGAGTGAAACTCAGATCACTCCAGTCCCAAGAAAACTAGTACTCTTCTTCAAGCTAGGAAGATGAAGATGAAGTTGATCTCAGTAGTGAAGAAGATACTAGTGCAGATGATGACACAGATGGCATGTACAACTCTAGCCTCCACAATGCATCCAACCATCTTTCCTGTGTCTGTTTACCCACTACAGTTTGCTGGTCGTCCCTCAGAAGAAAAGCTAACAGAACTGAGGACAAAGCTACTTCAAGAAATGGCTTATGTGATTGTTATCAATGCCCGAGTATGACTTCTTTGCAACTTCAATGGGAAGATCAAACATTAGACACAAAGCAACCATTTCATCTGAAAATATTACAGGATTGATTCCAGTAATGATTGGGGAAGCTCCACCATCTCCTTGGTCAATTGTGCCCAATCGTTCAGTATCAGCATTTTTGCCACCTCTACAGCCTCTGTCTCTAATAAAGACTTCTCCTTACAGAAACATACCCAGTCCAGCAAGGTCACGGGGAACACCTCCTCCTTTACCTTCACAGAGTCACAGATCGGGCAATGCTGCAGTAATGCTTAATCTTGGAGCAGATACAAGGAAAGGGAAGAAGGGTCTTTCTCAAATCGAAGAGGCTCATCTACACCGAATACTTCAGAATCGTCTTCTGCAATGGCGGTTTGTGAATGCAAGAGCTGATGCAGCAATGAATGCGCAGGCTTTCTCAGCAGAGAATTCACTGTACAATGTTTGCTTGAGGATATTTGACATGCGAACTTCAGTGACCCTGAAGAGGATATGGCTGCAACAAGCTAGACAGGCTTATAAAAGCACCTCCAAATAAGGGAGACACTCTTGAGAAGAGATGGCCTCGTTCCAATAGGCGTTCAAAGTGTGAACACCAAGATATGTCATGCAAAGGGGTAGCTGAAAAGGATAACAAGCCTGGAAGTGAACCGGAGGCTGTTGTTTAGTCTGAAGGGCTACAGGATGATCCTTTTGAAGGTGCATGTAAAGTGTGTGGGCTGAAGGCTGGGACAGACCATATTGTTTACATGCAGTGTAATGCCCAGTTTCACACTTACTGTACAGCTTCTCGCTCAAAAAGTCTCCCTTCAGCTAAGTGGCTTTGTCCTGCTTGTTGTGCAACGTCTGTTAATGAAGATATATGCACAGGAACAAGAAATAGTGATGATGTTGAAACTTTGTCACTAATGTTCAAACAAGGAAATCAGCAAACAAGTCACCAAGGAACCACAAGATAGTAGGAAAGGAGTGGTTTGTGCAGTATGTGAAAAAGATGATGATGATCTTCTATTATGTGAGTCTTGTGAGATAGCTTATCATCTGCCTTGCTTAAATCCTCCAATTGACGCAGCTCCTGATGGATGTTGGTACTGTCCAACCTGTGCAGAGGTAGAGAAAGCACCTGTAGTTTCAGATGAGATTGAACATGCTGATGAGGGTCAAGGTTGTACTCCATCAAGTGACCAGCCTGATGTTGAGAAGTCCCTGGCTCCTATGGAAGATGAATCTCCTGAAGAGGATGGTGGAAACAGTTCTGCAGGGGTTCCTCTCTCTCCAGATCATCCTGCTGTTTCTGAATCTCAGGAACCTATCGTTGTAAATGAACTTCTAGAGCATGCTTTCATTTTAAAAGAAGAGGATACGGCTGCAACAAGCATTGCAGTCAAAAGGCGATAGGCTCCAGCTAACATCTCCATCAACTGCTGTCCTTTTAAAGCCAGTAATTGACAGGCCACAGAACATAATTTTTTTGTGAGCCACCAGAAACAGCTATCGTAACTTTCCCTTGTACACTAACATAAGAATGCTTCCAGATGGAGCACCCATTGTATGCAATTCTAAGGGTTGCAGGTCCTTAACACCTGCTGAGTGCAGAATGGTTGGACTCTCAGGTACATCAAACTCCACTGATGTACACGATACCGTTAGGTGGAAGGGTGAAGGCAAGGCTAATGTGCCCGATGTTTATAATGCTGAGCGACATTACCAGTCCCTACTGCAAGAAGATCCTAATAATCCTTTACTTCTGAGGAATTATGCTCAATACTTGTATGAGGCTAAAGGTAATGTACAGAAAGCTAAAGAATACTATGAGAGGGCCATATTAGCATGTCGAAACGATGGTGAAGTATTATCACAGTATGCGAAATTACAATGGGATGCGCACAAAGATCAAGATCGTGCAGAGGACTACTTTGAACAAGCTGTACAAGCTGCCCCAGATGACTGCTATGTCTTGGGATCTTATGCCTCGTTTCTATGGGAATCTGAGGAGGACGAAGATAGTGAACCTGCATCTCTTGCTAACCCACCTACCTTGGGAACTTCCATGCGACCTTCACCAGACCACAATCTTTTCCAGTAAAAGCAACCCATGTGAGTGCTGACAAGATTTCTGCAATTACTTTAAGATGATTGTACGCATCAGTTCTTCTGCCTTCTGTCAAGGCTAATGCTTTTGTCAAAACATCACCAAGCGGTTTCAGTAGATTTTGCAGTCCAAAAGTATTTGGTTGCTTGCTTGGAAACTTCCATCTCTTCTGAGGCAAACGAACTCAACCTCAGTGAACATTCTGAATTACTGGAGTCCTTTCGTATACTTCAACTTTCCCATTTGAGCTCCATGGTGCTTCTTTGGTAGTGCCTTCCACAGGTGATAGGAGAAAGAGACAATCAAACAGTGGCAAGGGTTTGATTGATGGAGCTTCAGATTTCTGGATGATAGGTCGTCACCTCCCAGACAAAGCAATAGATCTTGTGGATGAAGCCTATGCTAACGTGAGGGTTCAACTTGATAGCCAACCTAAGGAAATTGATACCCTTGAGCGCAAAAGGATTCAACTAGAAGTTGAACTCCATGCACTAGAGAGAGAAGGATAAGGCCAGCAAAGTAAGGCTCTTAGAGGTGCGAAGTTGAGAGACAAGCTACAGCCTCTCAAAATGAAGTACCATAAGGAGAAAGAAAGAGTCGAAAACAAAGAGGGAGAGAGACCTTTCTGTCAGCAGCTCCTTGTGTTCTCCTTCCTCTTCTTCTGTTGATGATGACAAAGATGAAGGATGATCCTTCTTCTAACTGTTGTTGCAGATGGTGGCACACGGAGAGAATGGACTGATCTCCTCCATGAAATCTTGAGAGAAATACTAAAAGAAAGAGAGAGAAATACTGCTTCTAAAAAGTAACCAGAACTTTCCCCCCTTCTACTCCATTTACCATTGTCTCTTAAGAGAATACATTCAAAATTGGCATGAGCTTGCAAAACGAGCTACCATCTTTGTCTGTCTGCCTCCATTTTTGGTCCAAACTCCCACTACAAGGGAATGGGGCAATAGCGATGCTGATTAGCGACGCCGGATATCGACGTTGCTATAGGCATTGCTATATGCGTCGCAATTGGCGTCGCTATATGCGTCGCTATTTACGTCGCATTTGCGACGCAAATAGCGACGCCAATTGCGATGCCGCAGGGAAAAAAAGCGCGGCCGAAACCAGAGCGCCGTTTTCATTTTCTTTTCTTCGCCTTTTGAGAGCGAGAGCGAGGGAGAGAGCGAGGGAGAGAGCCAAGGCTTTGTGAGAGAAGAGGAGGAAGAGACTTGCTGCCGCCACCGCCGCCGCCACTGCCACCGCCGTTGTTCGCGAAGGAGAGGAGGAGCCCTCGTTGCAAAGAGAAGCCACCCACGCTCGCCATATCTCATTGGTGAGTCTCCCTCTCTCTTTCTTTTACTTGTTGAAGGTTTAAATCGTTCTCTTTTGTTTGTTTAGGAGAGGAAAATGAAAGAGAAGGAGAGGGAGAGGGGGAGAGAGGGAGAGAAAGAGAGGGAGAGGGAGAGGGAGAGGGAGAGAAAAAGAGGGAGAGTGCATTCTCTCTCTCTCTCTCCCTTTTGCTTGTTTAATGTTTAAATTACTTTCTTTTTTGCTTGTTTAGGAGAGGAAACGAGAGAGTAAGAGAGAAAGAGAGGGAGAGGGAGAGGGAGAGGAAAAGAAAGAGAAAGAGAAAGAAAGAGAAAGAGCAATAGAGGGAGAGGGAGAGGGAGGGGGAGGAAATAGGAGAGGGAGAGAAAGAGAAAGAGAGGGAGGAGGGAGAGTGCATTCTCTCTCTCCCTCCCTCTCCCTTTTGCTTGTTTAATGTTTGAATCACTTTATTTTTTGCTTGCTTAGGAGAGGAAATGAGAGAGAAAGAGAGTGAGAGGGAGAGGAAGGGGAAGGAAATGAGAGAGGGATAGAAAGAGAAAGAGAGGGAGAGTGCATTGTATCTCTCCCTCTCCCTTTTGCTTGGAGGATGTTTAAATCACTTTATTTTTTGCTTGTTTAGGAAATGAGAGAGATAGAGAGATAGAGAGGGAGAGGGAGAAAAAGAGAAAGAGAGGGAGAGGGAGAGGGAGAGGGAGAGGGAGAGGGAGAGGGAGAGGGAGGGGGAGGGGAAGGAAATGAGAGAGGGAGAGAAAGAGGGAGGGGGAGGGAGAGGGAGGGAGGGAGAGGGAGAGGGAGAAAGAGGGAGGGAGAGGGAGAGGGAGGGGGAGGGAGGAAATGAGAGAGGGAGAGAAAGAGAACGAGAGGGAGAGGGAGAGGGTGAGAGAAAGAGAGGAAGAGAGGGAGAGGGAGAGAAAGAGAGGGTGAGGGAGGGGAAGGAAATTAAAGATAATATACATATTGGTAATGGTATGCAATGTGCTTTGCATACGGCCACGTACTTCATCTTCACGAATGATTTTGAAAGGCATAACTATTGATTGGAGTACCTACCTCCTCTCCAAGATGGATCACCACTTTATCCGAGCTACTCGAGGAAATGTGACTAATGTTACATTTGGGTCCTTCCTCTATGTCTTCTTGCTACATGCTACCCCTGCAAAGGACGTTCCTTTACCTCCAATTGATCCTCCAGAAGTTCCTCCTCCGCCTCATAATGAAGATGACGATGTGATAATTGAGGATGATGATTCTCCTCCTCCCCTTGTCATTCAGAGAAAATGCCTCAAGAGGGTGGCTGAGTCAGTGCCTATTCCTCCTCCAGTTCCAGTGACAATTCCTGCCCAGTCTTGCAGCACCTTGCCTGCATTCCTTCAGACGCCAAATCTTTTCAGAGCCCATAGAGACGGGATGCTAGAACTTACTATTCCTTCTGTTCACCGCCTGGTAACAGGAGATGCTATTCCGTTCCTGTGCAAGGATATCCAGAGTTCTATTGAACTTTCGATGACTGCCTGTATCTAGCAATTATATTCTTCATTTTATGGTGAAGTTCAGCAGTCTAAGGAGGAATTGAATAAGACCAATACTGAGTTAGCCTTTGCTCAGGAGAAATTATTTGACCTTTGTACGCAAATGGAGCAGCAGACTAAGCTCGTGGATACTCAGAAAGCTGAAATCTCTAAGTTGGAAGCTGAGTGGGCAGAAGCTAGGTCTCAAGTGGTTGCTGTAACAGAGGAGAGGGATAAGTTACAGAAGGAGAGTCCAGAGATGAAGGAGGTGATAGCTGCCAAAGCAGAGAAGTTTAAATCTACCACAACTATCTTAGACCAGAGCAATGCTCAAATCCAGCAACTCAAAGATCAGTTGGCTCAGTCTCGGTCTAATCCACAGAGTCTTGTGCAATCAGTTTCTCTTTTATCCCCTACAGACTTGGCAGCTCTTCAGAGACAGGCTACATTATGTCCCTTATTTTAGGCCAACGTGAAAAGATTGCAATCTCGCATGGATTTGTTATGGTCTTCTTTTGAGCAGTATCAAGAATATGTTCCGCCAGATCATTCCTTTTTTTGTCCATTATCAACAACAGAAGTTGGCCTTCTATATAAAACTTTCCACGATGGATTTACCTATTCCAGAGGATGGATGGAGTGGGGCCTGGCCATTTGATTTGCTGATAGAAGTAGTGAGGATGGTTTTTTAAGACTCTGTCAGTCCAGATACGATGCTTTTGTCCTATATGTATTTGCGGGGTGATTTATTGATTTCAGATTATGAAGATCTGGCTTGGTATATCGGAGATGTGGTATTGCAAGCTTCATTGTATGTCCGACATTTGGAGTTGAGGATTGATGAGATGTTCCAGAGATATTCTTCAAAGGTGGCTGAGTGTCCTGAGTTTTCATGGCACACTATGGTTGATGCTGTCATTTTGAATCACCGTCAGGTCAAAGCTTCAGCTCATGCCCAGAACACTAACCAACTGAAGGTGGATCTTTTAGCCTATCTCTCCAACCAACCCCCATTTGATGCTTCTTTCTTTGAAGCCTATCATCGTAGATCAGCTTTAGGACCATCCTTACCATGCCTAACTCATTATCAACAAATGGCTCATAGGTATGATGCTTATATTTCCCTTTTTCAATCTAACCCAAAGGTCATTTTACCCCTTCTTTTCCAATGTCAAGGATCTCCTCAAACTCCTATCTTTACCCATTGTTCTTTTATTGAAGATCGAGTTTTTCTACCTCCTGATCCTTGTCCTTCCCCATCCCCTGATATTTTATCAACTTTTCTGGCTTATCTTTTAACGCCTTTCTTAACCGAATCTCCTCAATTTTCAGCAAATCCATCTTTAATCCATTCTTCATTTTATGATTTTGCCTATCCATCACTTCATCCTCTTTCATTAGTCCCTCCTCCGTCTCCTAACTCTTCTATTCCTAACCTCAGTTGGTTAGTGGGTATCCAGGTTTTGATCAGAAGATTCTTCGAAGAAGAGGCTGGAGTTCAAATGATTCCCTTACTGGACCTCAAATCAATTGGCCATTGATCCCAGGAGAATGGATAAGTGCTAGTCAGGCTTATCAGGATTATCTGCATTTTGCTTAGCAGTATTCTCAGTCTGCAGATCCTTCTGTGCGCTTAACTGCTCATTTTACTTGGTACCTGGCATATATGCATAGGCATTCTCATAATGATTCAAAGCCTATTCCAAAGTTGTGCATGAATGTCAATGTGAGCATTGATTCCCAGCAACTGGATGTCTTGTACTTTCATGCCCTCTGTTTGCCTAGCAGATACCTTGTCTTATTGGAAAGGATGTGTTGCCTTCAATTTTTTCAGAATCCTCCCAAGACATTTGTAGATGAATCTTTGTCCATGGATCATTTTCGAAATCACCAAGCTTTCAAGAGGGATCATCTCCATTGATACCTTTGCCATGTATGGTGGATGATTTTTAATGATAAAACTCTCTTTTTGGAGGAGTCATTCAGATGGTTTTGTTGTGTGTAGTGTTTGTATTGTGGGTTAATTTATGTGATAAGATCGTGGTGGTTGCCTATTCGATTTGCTTTCATGCGAGCTACATTTTGGAGAATTGCGGTGATGGTGTTGCTGGTTGGATAGTTGAAGATGCTGATATAGAAGAAGAAACCTCTTATATCCTTTACAAGTTTGTTGTGATTTCCAGTTTGATAAGAAGTGTTAATGTATAAAGGGTTTTCCTTTCGTTGTATTCTTTATATCATATACAGGTTATAAGTTGGGGTCGTGGTTGGATGGACTCTTTTTGAAGATTTATTGAAGATCAAAGTTGAGCTCTTGAATGAACTTGTATTCCCTTTTTCTTGGGTCGTGAGGACTCTTCCTTATTAAGTGTGGGGATATGTTGAGTGTTGAAATGACCTATTTTTTGGCTAATTTTTGTTGTTTTTGAGAGCTGAATGGTTGATTTTATGAGATGATTGATTGGTTTGGAAGTGGTTTGAGAGTGTTTTGGATAGGTTGGAATGGTTTTATTAAGCTCATGATGTTTATTAGTAGAGATGTGAAGTTCTGTTGATGTTCTGATAGGTTCTATTTGGTCCTGATAGCTTCTGTTGAGCTTCTGTTTTGTTCTGTTTTCTCTCTGTAAGGAAGGATGGAGTATTGATTGATAGGGTTTTAGATTGTTTGAAAGCTTATTGAGTGATTTTTGATGGTTTGGAATGGTTTTGGTATGAGTTATATGGTTCTGATACTTTCTGTTGACCTTCTGTAACTCTCTGGTGGAGCTTCTGTAGACCTTCTGTAGACCTTCTGTATGCTTCTATATGTGTTCTGTTGGATGAGAGTGTAGCTTGGGAAAGTTTTCTAGCCTTGGAAAGAGGTGAATACAAGTGCAAAAGAGCTAAAAGAAGTCAAAGAAGTAGCTGGTGAAGACTCAAGTAAATACTGGAGTGAAGTGATAGTGGTGAGCTATGAAGAGACACTGTAGTGGCTCTGATGCCTCTTCATATCAGACATACCTCTTGGGAGGTGTATCCACGACCTAAGAAGGATTATTGAGGGTTATTATTGAGTGATTGTAGAGAGGATATGATATATTATTGATGGAGAGAGAGAGAGAGAGAGTCAGAGATAGCCAATTCTATCAAAATAGTGTGATTATATGTGAGAGATTGAGAGAGAAGACTATGAAGACATTGAAGATGAATACTATGTGATGTATTTCCATTCAAAGATGGTGTATTCCTTTGCTTTCTTTGTTCTATTGATGGATTTTGTGAAGATATTGAAGAATATGGTTGATTCTATCAAATCCGTGGGAGATCTACATGATGCTGCATGAAGATTTGTTGTGCCTGGTGTTCTTTTCTTCATTGTGATCATATAAACCCTAATAAAAAAGCTTGTTGATGTTACAAGATAGATTTTCTTGCAAGAGAATTCCCTTTTCCTTGGTGTTCCTCTTGGGGCTCCAAATCTCTCTCTCTCAATCACTTGGAGGGGTATCCTTCTCTCTACCTCTCTCTTGCAACTTCTAAGGGTCTCCTTATGCTTGTTGTGCCTCCCCAAGCCTCATATTTATAGTGAATTAGAGAAGAGGCTTGTGGCTGAGAAGAGAAGCTCTTTGTGGAGGGGGATCTTGGAAAAATCAGTGATCTGATGCTTAGATCATAAATCTGATAGTTCCGTTGGCTTCGAAAGTGTAAGAGAGGGGGATTTAATAATGGAAAATACTAGCTACACTGGCTGGTATATAAGGTGTTAGGGGCTTGATTTTTGGGAATCAGATTTTAATACAAGTCTCCTTTCATCTTCATCTCCTTCTCCAAGCTCTCATGGATTCTTTCTCTCTCTTTTTGTCTCTCTCTCTTTTTCTAGTCTTTCTCTCTCCTCATCACTCTCTTTCTCTCTCTTCTTGCAGTCTTTCTCTCTCTTCTGCACCGTCTCTCTCCTCTCCTTCTCTCTCTCCTGCTTCCTTCATTACAAGTGGTATCAGAGCTCTAGTTCTGATCCATTTAGTTACTTTACATGCTCAGTTACCATCCTTTTTAGTTTAAAAATCCAAGAAGCTTCAGGTACACAGTGACAAGCACAAAAATGGAGGAGCACTGAAGAGCCATAGGTCAAGGACCAAGAGGATAGTAGTCAGAGCATTAATGGAGTCCTTGGACCAAGATTGGAGGCTCGAACACCACATTTAGCAGGTCGTGGGTCATTTTTGGCCAATTTTGAAGGTATTTTCCTTAAAGACAGTGGTAAATGGAGTAGAAGATGGTAAAGTCCTTGTTACTTTTCAAGAAGAGTCTTCTCTCTCTTCATTCTCTTCATTCTCAAGCTTGAGCCAAGCTTCCATGGAGAAAAACCAGTCAGGATATTTCTCCCGCCTTCTTCTTCGTCATCATCCTGTGCTTCCTTCTGCTCTTTCTTAAATTTGTCCTTGCCAGTGGATGTAATGGTACCAAAAGGGCGATATCTGATGTAGCATCGTGGAATTGAGGGGGGTAGTTTCAAAAATCACGATCGAGTTGCCAGCCTCTTGGGAAGAAGACATGCCTTGCCCAGTCATCAATGTTACACCTGAGTTCTCAGGATAGACAACCACATGTACAATGGAAATGGCCAGACATCAAGGTGCGGAGGTGCCATTGTTGAATGAGGAGCTTTCCATAAGGATCAGACCTGAGAATCTAGAAGGGTGGATGCCTTGGTTGCCTTGCTATAAGCGGAGCCTTCAATCCTGAGGACATTGACATAACTACTACCTCTGAGAAAGCGCTAGCATCAGCTATAGCAGTGGAGGTTGAAACAAACGTCAGAGAAATTTCAGAGAAATTTCACCTTTGCTACCCTTGACTTCAGTTACAGCAGAAACCACATCTGGCCTAAACATAGACAGTATTATGCACCGTACAGCTTCTTCAGGATTTGTTTCAGTGATATCATTAGTCATGAGAATACCACTAGAGCAGGTTGTCACAACTAGGGGGGGAAAGAAGCTGGTACCTTTCCAGATGGATGGTGATCACCCCTTTGCCACTTCCATAACTTGTAGACAGCATTGGAAGCCAGTGCCAATAAGGAAACACTAGCATTGATATATATCAATCTCGACACCTTACTTACTGGCAGGTTATCTGGGAGACTCAAGGCTTCACATCACATCAACAGCTCGATTGCCATCCATCGGCAATGCAACCATTGAGATAACAGTGTAGAACAATTCTTTTGTGGCTATTAATACGCTAATCAGACATTGTATATGCCTCATCTCCGAGTCATCTGCTCATGACCACTTGAGAAAGGTGTGGTACCGAAGGATCTGCCTGTAAGATGATCTTTCGACCACTTCTTAATCTAGGAGATTGCAGGCCTCTACATGAAGGTTCCCTTGTAATCTGGTGATGAGGGGGAGACACTCTCTTCTACTTTGGTGAGCTTGTTTTCAAGAGACGTATTGGAGATGAGCCAGAGACTGAATCCTTCAAGAACTCAGGTGTAGAATCATCCTCTGTAGACACCACAAACTTAGGTAAAATGTCCTCAGAATCTTCATTATGGGGGTTACTATCAGAAAATGAAGTGAAACCAGGAGTTGAGGGTGTGTTTTGCACATTGGCTGAAGTCTGAACCTGATGATTGTTCATAAAACGCACAGATGCTTGAAGTGATGGACATTGAGAAAGCTTAGAACTATGCATTGCAGAACCAGTGCTAGATCTTACTTGATCAATGGAGATGACTGAAAGAGATGGTGAGGAACAATCTATTCCATCAAAATAGATACTGATGGCCTCAGAGGAGGTTGAGGAAGAGGAGTAAGTGTCCAGATGTTACCAAGTCCATATCCCAATGAGGTGAAAACTCCCCAATCGGTTTGTTGCTGCTGCTGCAAAGATTGGGGGAAGGGAAACCTAGATTTAACCAATTCAAATTGTTCCTGTAGCTGAGTCTTTTGAAGGAGTAGACATCCAAAACTTCAATACGCTTGGGCATTAGATAATGCTTTCTGTTAGCAAACATCTTTGAGCCTTTCAGCTTGTTGAGCAGTTCATTAACTTCGTATTTGAAAGTTGAGATTGATCCAACCCACAAGATCTGAAGACTGAACAGAAATGAGCCCCACATCTCTATTAGGAACTACTCTCTCCAACTTGGTCAATGGTTGCTATGTCATATCACTTTTGGATTGCTTGTCACTGAAGCACCTATCCAGATTGATTACATGCTTGAAGCTCATAACCATTTTGAGAGCAATCTCTAGCCATTATTGGCCAAAAGCTTCAGATCATAAGCATTCTAGTAGGAATAGAGCACCTGGGGGGCAGGATCTGTCAGATCATCATTTGTTATATAGATAGCCTGCACAGAAGTGATTGACCCTTTCTTTCTTTGGTGTGATGGTTACACTTCGAATGTAGGAGGGTCAAGATTATTGATGCCCATCAAGATTAAATTGAGGAACCTTTACAACTTGTGGCCTTTCTTTGCTTGAGAATCATGCACTTGATATGACAACATCATGAAAAGTTTTGAGGTTCCCATACTCTTGAAGAAGAAGGCATCTTCAAACTTTTTCCATCAGCGTTGACATACTTTCTATAGTTAATGCAAAAAGTCTACTGTACTGAAGGCCCATGTCAGCACTGTTGCTACAGATGTTTTATAGCCAATTTCTGGTGTCCCTAACAGCATTCAGGGACCTGTTCACTGATCAGTGTTGTTTGCAAATGTATGTGAAGAATATGGAGGAGTAATGTATTCTTGTGATGGATAATAAGCCTTTATAGTTGTCTGCTAGAAACAACCAATGCTTGGTGTGGAGTTGCAGCATTGATACGCATTGGTCTACTTGAATAGTACACACCTTCCTTGATTGTTCAGGAATAGCATTTGCTCTACTGTATATACTTTCTTCTAAGCCACAACTATTTGGAATGAAGAGGCTACATTGATGTTGAGGATTTGCATCAGACAGGGATACACTTGAATTTGCTCCATTCACTCGAAGTGGCACAGTCATACCTTCTTTCTTCATAGCATTGGTATTTGGGTTTTGTCAAATTGAAGAAACTTGGTGGCTAGGAAACATACTGTACAAGTTATCGCAACTGAGATCAATAGCTCCAACTCTAGTGAACAAGGTTGGCTTCAAACACAGGCTAATATTGACAAACTTGGAGCTTTAATTGATCGATGTATTGCTCTTATGAAGGCGGACATAGAAAAAGGAGCAAGACTTGAATCAAATGCTTATGCTTATGGCCAACATGTATATGTTGATGGTGCACACTATGATCTGCATGCATCTTATGAATATGAATAGCAACAACATGCAAATGAACATGAGCAGTATGCAAATACATCTGGACAACATGTTAATGCTTATAAACATGATGTACCATTCCATTGAACCTTGGCAGCAGAATGGCTATTATGGGCAACATGCTTATGCTTATGAGCATCCACCTTTTCAGCAACATAATCATGATTATACATGGGAACCTTTCTTAATTGAGAAGCCCAATTCTTATGGACGTGACAATAATGGTCATATTTATCAGTACCCTTCTAGCTTTGATTAGTAGCAAGTTCATAACTACCATGGTACCCCATATCCCAATCAGTTCATACCTCATGATTACCCAAATTTAATGATGAGTTCTTTTCCAAGTGCTGATGATGAAGAAGAGAGCAATGAGCAAGTTGAACAACAAGATTGGGATAATGAACAACATGATCAACAAGAGGATGAGCAAGAAGACCAAGAAGATGTACAAGAAGGGAACAATGAAGAGCAAGATGTACAAGCTGATGGCATCTTCGTTGATGAATCACATGAGGCACTTGCAGATGCAGATGGTTATGCTGAAGGTTTTAGACTCTTAGAGAAACCTCATGATGATATTCTTGAGCATCAGTTTACACTTAATCAAGGTTTACAAGAGCCATTGAATGCATTTGATAATGAGTACCTTGATCATGGTTATGATGACTGGCACATGTCCGATGATGATATAATAAATGATTTGGTTATACATGAATATGAAGATGGCATTGTGCTTCCCTATGATCCGGGAGATTATGGATGTGATCATGGACTTGATTATGGGGATACTTCATTGTATCCATTTGATTCGGGTGGATTGGAGTATGTGGTTGATGAGCATTCTCTTCTCTTGGAAAATCATTATGATGGAATACCTTTTGACCCAGGAGGTTAATGGATTTCTTGGGATCTCATTTAGACAAGCATCCATCTTTTTGGTAGACTCTTTTGGCTGAAATCTAGCTAACTATGGCACTGTTTTCTCTTAGATTGACCGCAGACAACTCTCTGTTTCAAAGTAGATTTTACCCTACACTATGGACAACAATGGATACTATACATGGGGTCAAATTAATCATCGAGAGCTTTGTTTTGATATATGGCCCACCCCGATCGGAGTCTCCTACAGAAAGTTATGATAGATTTACTACAGCAGGGTCCTGTAGTAAATAGCTTGTTGTTTTTGTGTCCACTGTCTACAACTCACATTCACTCAAGATACTTGGATCAAAAATTCATTTTTTATAATTCCCCAATAAGACCCATGTAACGTACATACCCCAATGACCCAACATACGTAATAATACCTCTTCATTCATTTGTATACCCCTATAATAATGCAGTAGAGTAGTACTCTGATCTGCTCTTGCCCAGTTTTATCATAAGTGCCCAAATTGTTTTTGAGGGCAAAAACCTTCGGGTGGGGATGGAATGTAAGAGAGGGGGATTTAATAATGGGAAATACTAGCTACACTGGCTGGTATATAAGGTGTTAGAGGCTTGATTTTTGGGAATCAGATTTTAATACAAGTATCCTTTCATCTTCATCTCCTTCTCTAAGCTCTCATGGCTTCTTTCTCTCTCTTTTTGTCTTTCTCTCTCTTTTTCTAGTCTTTCTCTCTCCTCGTCACTCTCTTTCTCTCTCTTCCTGTAGTCTTTCTCTCTCCTCTCCTTCTCTCTCTCTCTTGCCTCCTTTATTACAAAAAGGGGGGTAAAACTCCAAGACACTTGGTTAGAAAGCTCTTAGTTCACTCCTTCTTCTTTTCTCTGTTCGAAGTGTTGTCTACTACCTATAGACTACGATCACGGTGCCGCGATTTTGCTTGTCACTTTTTTTTATTTTTATTTTTATAAAATGTCCAAAACTAACAAAACCATCACTTGTCTTTTCTTTTAAATGACATCTAGTTCTAAAAATCTCCATGTCTTTTTTAAAGGTAATATCTAAAATATACTAGTTTTGCCCAAAATCTAATATTTTTGGACCATCCAAACTATACACATTAATACTAGTGATTAATATAGCTCATAAGTCTCGTTCACGTTGTAACTTACGTGAAGGGTGGCTATGGTTCTTGTCAATCTGAAAATATCAGATTTACAACTCTCGATTTTTTAAATATATATTTTTAATTAAATAAAAATATTTAATTATTAATGTTAGTTAGTTTTTACCTTAGTTAGTTTTTAGTTAGTAATCTTACTAACTTATTATTTGACTAACTAACTTTTGAGCTAACCAACTAACTTTTATTGCGTGGAAATATTATAGAGGCATACGCATAACATGTCGTCTAATCAACCTATGGGTCCAAGATAGTTGTGGTAGATGGGTCTCGACTACTCTTCGCATTACCCATATCAACCATCGCCTACCATATAACGTGTGGTCTGATAAAACTCCCCACAAGCGACCAGGTCCTGTCTCATTATCAATAACAACATCTGGACTAGGACCACAATTGAAGAAGAGGTCCTCCTCATAAGAAAAATTGGCTAATGAGTCTGCAAAACTGATTCCAATAATATCGAATCAGCTAAAGAGAGACGCTCTCAAATTCATCAAGGAGGGTTATAGCAGTTCGATGATACATACGAACGATGGGATTCCAGACTGTATATGTCTCATGGAGTTGATTTAAGATCAACTGGGAATTTCCTTTTATTAACAACCACCGAATACCACCTTTCTTAGCAATATTTAGTCCCATAATCAAGGCTTTATACTCTGTAATGTTGTTAGTGAATCCTACCCCGAGATAAACATCTAACTTCATTGTAACTCTACATCGGGGATTGTGGATAACTACTCCAACACTCCCTGTTTTATTAGGGCCCTTGGACGCTCCATCAAAGTATAACATGTATGTCCACAATGGGTTTACACAGCCAACCATCAAGAACTCCCCCTATTCATAATTATGATAATCAACATATTTAGAGGGTGTACTAACAGCTCCATCCCACCTTCTTCATTAAACTCCACAGGGATTCTTGTCAGGATTTGTAAATAGTGATGGCAAAAAACTTTAATCTCCCACACAAAGGTACCGTTTTCTTGCTCAATCACTTTGTATCCTTTGGTCCACTAGATAAGCTTCCCCTGATGATATATTTGCTCTAGATATGGGTGCTCCAAATAAGGGATTAACCACCCCATCAACAAGTTTAAGATCTCATGTAGGTCTCAAATCAACCCTAACATGGACCTACAATGCATTTAGCGCATTAGCATACTAAAAAAAAAAGGTTTAATCTTATTAAGATTAACCTTATTTTTAAATTCCACTCCATGTAGATCAACTAATAAAGCCGTGGACTTATTTTTACCTATCCTAACTATCTTGTAAGGGCCATCCCATCTAGGTTCCAACTTCCTTGGAAATAACTCCCTATGCGCATTGTAGTATAGAACTAACTGTCCTTTCTTAAAGTATATTTCTTCACATTTAGATCATGCAGCTACTTCATCTGATGCTTAGCCACTTCCTGGTGCAACAAACTCTGCAATTTGAGCTCATCCAAGTGGGCTATAGTCGTAAACTGCTCGGATAGCGCATCTTCATCACCTAAAGAATGATTGATTGCAAATCTTAGGGTCGGCAAATCAATTTCTAAGGTCAAGACGCACTCCTCCCCATAAACTAATTTAAATGGGGTATGGCCAGTGGCTCGTTTGAACATTGTGTTATATGCCCAAACCGCTACATATAATTTTGTATCCCAGTCCCGTTTCTTTTCGAAGACTATCTTGGATAGGATACTCACAAGCTGCTTATTGGTACTTTCAACTTGGCCATTTGTCTATGGATTATAGGGAGTTGTCTTATTGTGCTTAATTTTCCAAGTTTGAGTCAAGCTTTTAATCACCTTGTTCAAAAAGTAAGCTCCATGGTCCGATACTATTTCCTTTGTTGGTGGACCAAAGCTGTAGATGATCTGCTCAAGTAGGAAACTGACAGTCTCTTTTGCATTGTCCTACCTCATCGCCCTTGCTTCTAACCACTTTGTAAAGTAATCAGTGGCTACTATAATGTATCTCTTCTGAGTAGTAGATGACGGGGTAATGGGACCCACAAAGTCAATGCCCCACTTCTCAAAGGGAAGGATAGCCATAATAGGGGTAAGTGGTCACTTCCTATTCTCTCTACTGTCATGTCTTTGGCATGTATCACATCTCTTAACATATTCAAATGAGTCTTGGAAGATGGATGGCCACCAATATCTAGCTCTTAAAGCCTTCTGTGCCGTCAAACGCCCAGCAAAGTGCCCTCCACAAGCGGAGTCATGGCACTCCTCCAAGATAAATGGAACCTCGTCGTGCATCACACATCGACGATAGATATTGTCAACACCCTGCCGATATAGTGTTCTTGCGATCAAGGAAACTTTCAATGCTTGTTGTTTAATTTTCCTCTTCTCGGATTTGGATAAAGTAGCTCTAGTCTCTCCCATAGATAAATAGTGTGTTATAGTAGCATACCAAGAGGGAATAGACCCTGTATCAATCTTAAAAAATGTTTTCATGTCACTTCATTCAGCCACGACCTCTTTGGCCTCTCCGAAATTCACAAGACATTCCACAATGCCCTGTAGCTTCATGGCTTGCTCTTGATCTCGTAATCAAACTCCTCCAAAGTGATTAACCATTTTGCTAAATGGTCTAGCGGCTATAACTTATTCAACAACAACCGAAGCCCTTCCGCCTTTGTATAGAAAACCACCTTCTCATAGAGAATGTAGTGCCTCAAATTTTTGGTCGCAAATACCATTGCAAGGCACAAATTCTCCATATAGGTATAGTTAATCTCTGATATGCCCAACTTCTGGCTAGCAAAAGCTATCGGATGATACCACTTTTCCTCCCAAATTTGGGATGAGCAGCAGTTGATACTATGCATAGTGGTTGCTAAAAATATAGAACACTTTGCCTCTTTTAGGTGCTTTTAAAACAGATGCTTTGACAAGCTCCTGCTTCACATAATCAAAAGATACTTTTCAAGCATCACTCCGTGCAAACTAACGATTGAAGGACAATAGGTTTGTGGCAATGCTCTTTCTACCAAGGCATTGATAAACCTCCAATAATACCCTACTGATGATAGAAAGCTATGTACTTCCTTTGGAGTACATGATCGACTCATGATGACTATGGCCTTGATCTTCTCAGGGTCCGTCGCAATCCCTACTAAATTGACCACATGGCCTAACAATAGCCCATAAGGGACTCCAAAGATGCACTTCCGTGGGTTGAGAGCTATGCAAAATTGTCTGTAACGCTCAAAACACTTCTGTAAAATTATCAATTGCCTTTCTCTTGTGGTGGTTGCCCCCAAGTCATCAATGAATACTTTCAACTCCTCTGGGGGTTATTACACCAAAGATCTTGTCGGCTGTTCTTTGCCACGAACCAAGTGCATTACATAAACCAAATGCCATCACATGGTATGCAAAGGTACCAAAGACGGTAATAAATGTCGTTTTAAGCTTGTCTTGCTCAACAATCGCCATTTGATTGTACCCCGCAAAGCAATCCATAAACAAATATACTTCCCTACCTACTAATTGATCCAAAATTTGGTCGATAAAGGGCAATGGGTAGTAGTCCTTAACTGTTTGCTTATTTAGCTCTCTAAAATCTACACAAAGTCGGATTTGATTGTTCTTCTTCTTTCTAATCATAACTGGCAAACACCATTCAGTATGCCGAATAGGGAAGATCAAACCTACTTTCTGCAACTTTTATAGTTCTTCAAATAGCCCGTCCCTTAGTTCAAAAGGCATACGCCTTACTTTCTAATGTATAGGGTGGGTTCCTTCCTTTATAGGAATAGTATGCACAGCATGCACAGCCAGACTGGGGGGAATGCCCCTAAGTTCCAAGCGAAGATGTCACGGAACTCCTGAATCAAGGACACATAGTCTTCTCTCTCTTCCGAACTGAGCATGGCACCTAATTTTATTGGCTGCAAATCATTAGGTGTACCAAGGTCCAACTCAATTATGTCTTCATCTCTTATTCGATCTTGAGGCTCTATCGGCTCATTCAATGTTATCTAATAAATGTCCTCTATAGTGGACCCTTCTTTAGATCCATCGCTCGATGATGTCTCACTACCAGATGGATCTTCTATTGTTTCTAATTTGATAGAGGATAAAGGAGTCCTCTCACTTTGAGGAGACTCAGGGTAAGCATCCACTATTACACGATGGGCACCTCTACCTAGAATCACTCGACCAACGAGTATATCAACTTGACAGTTTGTTTGTAAGATCCATGGCCTACCTAGCAAAACTCGATAGCTAGGTCGTCCTGCAAACCTTATCACCCTAAAGTCCAAATAGCATTCCACGCTCGCAATTGTAACGTGGACTTTAGTGATGCAACCTTTTGGTTGTCTTAGATTGTCATCCACCATCCTAAGAAGTGTAGAGCCATTTTTTTGAATTTCGAGACCTAGCCTCTCCATCAAGTCTGAACTCATGATATTTACAGAGGATCCAGTGTCCACGATAGCATGCTCTACTAATATTCCATCCACGTATGCTAAAACCCTAGGGCAATGCTTTTTAGCATGATCAAACCAATCTTCTCCCACTCGTGCTATGCCCAAAGGTTCTACGATATACCCAATACGCAAGATTTTCTTGAATTCCTTGCGTACTCTTGGAGAAAGTTTAATCAGCTACAGGAGATTCATGTCTGGTTTAACTTCGCAAAGGCAACTTGCTAGATCAAAGTCGTGGTAGTTAGCCAAAGTTCTCTTCTCTCACCAAACCATTCTCTCTTTTGATCTTTGGACCAGCTTTACTGCCTCTTTTTTAACTTTTACCTTCTTTCTTGGCAATCCCTTATCCTTCTCAGGATCAATTTTACTACCAACAGGCCTTAAAGGTGTCAAGATTGTGGGAGAGAAGGAAGGAGTCTCACTTGTAGCTTTCTTGCTTACACAATGGGGGAATACACACAGAGGTGGAGGCTAAAAACAGTTTTCCTCTTCTTAGTTGTGTAAGGCAAAAGAACTCAAGTACAAAGAAATAGAAGGACCCTATATATGGGTCTCAAACCAAACTCAACTAACTAAGGTGGCATACAAACTGAGCCACGAACTAGAGTAGATAAGGATAGCTGTCATCTAGCTATTATTCATGAGCGGTGTACCAACCGCATCTGCAACTGACACGTCGGTGACATAAATGCACAACGGTCACCCTGGCATATCACGAGTGGAGCTCGATATCTCAACACTTCCCCTCAAGCTCAATCCCAATTCCTGCACACCAAGCAGGTCTCTGAACTTGTGCAGCTTCTCTATGCCCAATGCCTTTGTGAATATGCCAGCTACCTGATCCTCTGTGCTGACATAAACTAGATCAATAAGACCTAGTAAAACCCTCTCTCGCACATAGTGATAATGCACCTCAATGTGCTTTGTTCTAGCATGATAGACTAGGTTATTTGCCAAGTGTATACTACTCATGTTGTCACAATAAATGACAACTGGCCCATCTGTAGGCTGATGCATATCATAAAGTAGCTTATGCAACCAAGCTACCTCACATGCAACCATTGCTGCACCCCTGTACTCAGCACCGGTCCCATGTGCAAACATTGCTGCACTCAATTCAGACATGTCTACATCCAATGTAAACATTCTGCTCTTCTTCTTTCCTTTTGCTATCAAGCGACCTTTATTTTTCATATCCTCAACAAAGCATCCATGAGGATTAAATCTGACCTGCAAGCCCTGCTCAACCATTTGATCAATAGAAACCAGATTCTTGGTGATATTTGGGACATGAAATACATCAGACAAGTATTTCTTTTTCCCATCCTGCATAGACAAGGGAATTTTTCCAATCTGTACAATAGGATGTGCAGTATCATCACCAGTCTCCACAAATCCTGGTTTTTCCATTTTCCTTGCATCCTCCATCCATTCTGCATGACCTGTCATGTGGTTTGATGCACCTGAGTCAACATACCATACATCGTTGCTTTCTTCTGCACTTGTCACAGAATTGTTCATGTGCTGCACCATAAACAAATGCTCATTTCTGTCATCACCCTGTCTACTAGAAGATGCATAATTTCCTTGTTGCAGTTTTCCATTCATGATGTCATTTTTCTTTTTATAGCAGTCTTTAGCTATATGACCCATTTTACCACAGTAGTAGCATTCAACATTGCTGTTTGCATTTTGGCCTCTTTGCCATCCACCACGACCTCTTTGGCTCCCCCTGCCTCTAGAGTTACCACGTCCTCCTCCATAGGACTGGTTTTCTTGAGTTTGCTGCATATTCTGATTTCTACCACGGCCTCCAAATCGGCCTCCTCTACCTCTGCCTCTACCTCTTCCAGCATTTGAGTAGAAGACAACTTCCTTTGAAGTTCCTCCTGAAGAAGATGCACCACCATTTCTCTGCTCCTCAGAAATTAGAAGAGCAATCAACTCCTCAAAATCAAGAAATCTTTCACGAACTAAAATGGATGTCCAAAACTGTGCATAATCCTTTCCTAGACCATTCAAGGTCACAGAAACTAAATCATCATCTTTCACTGGCGACCCAATGGAAGCAAGTGCATCTGCAATCTTCTTCACCTTCATGTGGTAGTCATTGATGCTCATACTTTCTCTTTGCACATTATGCAACTCTTGCTTGAGCTGCATTTTCCTGGCTTGTGTATTTGTGCTATACATTTTTGACAAAGTATCCCATGCCTCCTTTGGCGTACTTGCATCCTGAATATGCACAATCATAGAGTCTGAAATACTGATAGATAGCGAGTACATAACTTTCCTAGCTCTCTCATGCCATGCTTTAAATGCCTGCATTTGCTGTTGATTGGGAACATAAGGAAGAACTGGTTCTTCTTCATTTCCTGCAACAAATTCCCAATATCCTTTTCCCATAAGGAAATTCGTCATTCTAAACTTCCATGCTTGGAAGTTGTTCTTGTCAAGCTTTTCAGTGACAATCTGTGAGAGAGAATCAGACACCATTACAGAACACTGCAAAAAGTTCTGTCACTGCAAAGAACACAGCTTCAGCCTCACAAGGGCTAATCTGCAAAACTGATGAAAGTGGTATTTGACCACACAGTCACTCCCTAGTGACGATTTTGCATCAACAGGCAACAAGGATGATTCTATAACTCCCAATGTCTCTGCACACAAGCATACGATGCAATTTCTAAAGTAACTTTTCACCGACTTGTAGAACAGTGGTCACACAGCATAAAACTGGGCCTTTTCCTGAGTACGTGCAGAAAACTTCTGCCTCCAAAACAGGCCCCAAAATGGCCTCAAATAAAAAAAATAGGGTCGCCAAGGGCTAAAGGCCTCTCCCGCAGCATATATTTCCCTCTTGCTTCACCGCGAAGGGCGTCTCAACCTGAGACAATGCACTCTTGCAATTTCCGGCTGTGCTACCTGCAGAGATCTGCTCCCAAAATAGAAAATGAAAGCAACACTGCTCCTCTTACCAGAACACCGCGAGCTTGGCTTGCTTTCTCGAGCTCCTTACCACGAACAAGGCTCTGATACCATGTCAAGATTGTGGGAGAGAAGGAAGGAGTCTCACTTGTAGCTTTCTTGCTTGCACAATGGGGGAATACACACAGAGGTGGAGGCTGAAAACAGTTTTCCTCTTCTTAGTTGTGTAAGCCAAAAGAACTCAAGTACAAAGAAATAGAAGGACCCTATATATGGGTCTCAAACCAAACTCAACTAACTAAGGTGGCATACAAACTGAGCCACGAACTAGAGTAGATAAGGATAGCTGTCATCTAGCTATTATTCATGAGCGTTTACCAACCGCATCTGCAACTGACATGTCGGTGACATAAATGCACAACGGTCACCCTCGCATATCACGAGTGGAGCTCGATATCTCAACAAAAGGTCCACCTTCCATATCAGGATTCAGAACTTGCTTTCCCCTAGCCTCTTGCTTAGGGTTTCCCTCGACAGGTTTTACAGTTCCTTTATCACCCTCTTTAATCTTTTGACCTCTTGTTACGGCTCCTAGATTAGAAGTTTCAGCATCATTGACACATACAGCCTCAATAAGGCTGACTCCACTGCCATGAGGCAACTCCTCTACAATAGCCTTTCCTTATTGCAATATTCGTCTTGGTCCATCATCTTGTTGGAGATTATTTCCTTGTGCATGATGGTTAACTGGACCTGGCAGTTTACTCCCTTGTTGGAGAGAACTAATCTTACTCCAACAGGTAGCAACTAAGTGGCCAGACTTTCCGCAAATATTGCATTTGACATTTGGACAATTCCTAAGGAACACACCACTTACAGCTGAATCTTGAGGGGGTGCCCTCTTCAGGGCGTCGAATCCCTATCAAATTCTGCTGCTTTTTAGAAAAATTGGCATCCACAGCTATTTGTCTGTATTGTTCAGAAATCATATCGGTGTAGTGCTTCATCATGTCCTTAACTTTGCCAAGGATATTAGAGGCACTCGACTCATAGCCGCGATCATCTATCTGTCATCCCATTGGCCTAACCACTTGATTAGGAATTGGCCGCGGAACTACTGGGAAAACATTTGGATTCACCCATTGGCCCCCACTATTTAGTGAGGCCACCTCACTAGCCATAGTCATAGTCATACTATTGGGAGGAGATGGTAACATAGCCAGATTTGGCATGATACTCCCTCTGCCATTCACATTTGACATGGGTTCCCCTTGACTCCGGTTGGTCAATGCCAAATTATTACCATTCCAATTTATCCTTGCTACATAAGCAGCTTGCAAGTATGACTCCACTCCTTCTGCTTGGGTAATAGCAGTGTCAATGTCAACCAAAGTGACACTACTGAGCTGCACATGGATATTGAAATCCAATCCATGTAGGAAATATTGCAACTATGCAGCCGATGGAATGGGGATATAAGTATTCAGTTTGCAAAGAACTTGCTTTAGCTTCTTGGCATAGGCTTGGACATTCTCATTTGGCTCTTGGTGTGTTACATTCAAGACACACAACCAATACTATCCACCCCTCTCAGGAGCAAACTCTCTATGGAAGGCCATGAAGAATTGGACAGTGCTAGTTATGGTTCCGACCTCTAGACTGTGATACCATACTGATGCCCTTCCTTTTAACATCATGTTAAAGAACATCATTAGGTGTCCTTCATCTTGGATTCTATAGTTGAACATGAGTGTTTGAAACTCCTTAATATGGAGTTCTCCATCTTCTTCTACTAACCCATGGAAGATGGGCAAAGGTGCTCCTGATGTCGGTAAATTTGGTGTCCCTACTGGAATTGCAATGGGTTGTGTCATGGCTACAACCGGATTGACAACATGAGTTTGCCTAGGTAAAACTACACCCCCACTTGAAGTGGGTTGATTGACTAGAAAAGGGGAAGTGCTTAGACTTCCACTTGCACTCAAAGGGCTACTTATGACACTTAGGTTATTAGAACCATTGCCGCTTATGCGTAATGGGCTGCTTCTTTGAGGGGAATAATGCCTTACAATCTCCAATCGTCGTCTAGCCCTCTTAGCACGTTCTACTTTTTGTATTTCGGCTTGACGGTTCTTGTTAGAGTACATAAACCAACTATTTGGTCCCTAGAAACCCTAGATTTGGAACCACCACTTGTTGGTTGCTCCCAATAAATGCACCACTGATGGGACCTAAAATGGACTGACACTGGCTATGGCACTAGCCAGACCTCATGCACACAATAGAAAACCCCACCACACGGCCTTGTGGGCCAAGAGCATCCATAATACACCAATGAACACTAGATAGACTTAATTATGCATTTTTAGCTAATATGTAGTCTAACGTCTACCTTCCCTTCTCCTCAAAGGAAGATCCCATAACATGTAGGCATCGCGCCTCGTCACACAAACATCATGAAGCTCCCCTTGGCTGATTGTCGTGGCTCCACTGTGACTCTCCTACACCTCAAGGATTGGCCCTAAGATGCGTCGCTCTAACATATAAAACATAACTCACAAACTCCACTCTTGTCTTGTTTTGTATGATCCAGGAATATAAATTCTCACCAAATAGTCCCAAGGAAAGCGTACAACTGACCTACAGTAAAGGCTCCTTTCCACTCAACGTATAAGTCATGTCCTAGGAAGACAATTGCTATGCAATCTAGGACTGATACCATGTCACGCGCCATGCATAGCCAAAATTCATGCCTCGGTTTTTTTATATAGCCACAACTATGAATCATAATTTTTTAGATTTTTATAACATGAAAATCCTATTTTTCCTCATTTTTAGCTATTTTTCTCTATTTATTTGTGCATAAAAATAGATTTTTTTATTTATGATTAGTGATAGATCATGAAAGTTGAAAGATGTTTTGTCTTAGAATTTTATCTCATGCGCATCTATTTTCCCCACCCGAAACCAATAAAACCTTTATTTTTACACTAAAAATGCACTTTTCGGGCTATAAATTAATTATTGCGACTATTTATTATCATGCATTTGCATTTTTAAAAATGCACAACCCTCAATCATAATGAAAACAAGATTGAAACAAATTTTAGTTCCATATGAATTTCATTTTGACCATCAAACATCAACAAAAAGCAAATTTCCTTTGTAAAAATGAGGCATACCGCTTATTTGCGTATTGCAGGTTTTGTAATTAATTTATTTGGGTTGAAAATGGACCGACCAATAGCAAATCTTCAATGTTGAACATCTCCCCTCGGCCTCCTCTTGATCTTGGAGCAATCCAGCTCATGTTGGGCAAGTATCCTTCAATCGGTCTTCCTTCTTATTCATGGGCATAAACTACCCCTTAAGGGGAGAGAGATGGAGGAGAGAGAAAGATTGGTTTTTTATCTCCATGTCCACGTAGCCATTGTAGAGGCCAAAGGCGGTGATAAGGAGTGTAGGAAGCAAGCATCTCATTCATCTAATTAGTGGGGGGGTTCCTTTGAAGCCCCATAGCCCTCCCTCCATCAAATCGTCACCTCCTCCATCCATGGAGTTCCATTTTCTTCAGGCAACAAAAAAAATACCCCCCCCCCCCCCCCCCCCCCCCCCCCCAACCCCCCCACAAAATGAGATTTTTAGGGGCCCCCTAAGGGATCCCCCAAGGGTCACACCCTTTGGCCCTTCCTAAAGTCATTTACACTTGGCCTTTGGCCCTTGGCCTCCTAGGCATCCCCATTTCCACGTCTGACGTCCGAATCAAGGTCTGAAAATTTTTGCTCGACCGTCTCGAAGTTCCCCACTACAAAGCATCTCCCAAGATCTAATCTCGTAGTCAAAAAATTTATAAAAATTCCCCAACCGTCACTCGGTGGGTCTTTAAAGCACTTTTGGGGCTTTGTCGCTTAAAATCGTACTGATTGTAGCTACCGTCTTCAATGAAGTCTATTTTTGCCCTGAAATTTGGATTTTTTTGGCTATTTTTAAGTACTTATCGGCATCAGAAATCATCTGTCACATCTATGGGAACTAAATTGGCTCCATCTACGGCCTACCATCCACAAACTGATGGACAGATAGAAAGGGTAAATAAATGGTTAGAGACTAATCTTCACCATTTCTGTTGTGATGTCCAAAATTCATGGGATTCTTGGTTACACTTGGTTGAGTTTGCCTACAACAACTCTACTCATGCTAGCATTTGAGTTTCTCCCTTTGAGGCTATGTATGGCTATAAGGTGCCCTTATCCACCGTCATCTTTAATGAAAGAATCAATACTCATGGGAAAGAAGAGTTGGAAAGAATGCAAACTCTTCTACAGCAATGTAAGATGAATTTGAGAAAAGCTCAAGATCAAATGAAGATGTATGCTGATGAGAAGAGGTGGCCTTTAGAGTTCCAAGAAGGAGAGTTGGTCTTATTGAAGGTGCCCAAGTCTAGGTATTCCACTTTGAAAGATGAATCTAGTAACAAGCTTACTCATAGATTTTATGGTCCCTATCAGATCCTTAAGCGCATTGGAGACTTGGCATTTAGGTTGGAGCTTCCCTCTTCTACAAAGATTCATAATGTCTTCCATGTTAGTCATCTCAAGCCTTTCTATGGTAATCCAGTTGATACAATCGATGAGCTGCCAGCTATTGATGAAGAAGATCTTATTTAGTACATCCCAGAGGCTGTCATAGGTCAGCGTGAGAAGAAGCTTTGATCTCATTCTATCATCAAATATTTGATCAAATGGAGAGGTTTATCACCTAAGGAAGATTCTTGGAGGCTTGATTCTATATTAGATGAGTTTCCTTTCCTACGGGATACATTGGCTGAAGCCTACTGTTTATGGAGATAGTTATGGTGTAGACAAGGTCAGGACAGCATGTTGTTTTAGAACAGTTTTTATTGTGCCTAATTTTCATAATTAAGCCACTTAATAAGCTCAAAGTACTCTTCAAGAGCTATGTTTTGACATGTGGTACGCCTCATTTGGACACTTCTACTACAAGTTATGGCAAATTTGGTCTAGCAGGGTCCTGTTTACATAGCAAGCTGCCTACTTTATTTTGAGTTCATCAATTGAAGATTTTATGGCTCCATATACTTCTGAAGCATTCCTGATCATGTATATAGCTGAGGCTTACTCTTGTTCTTCCATTCTAGTCCATATGTTGGTCCATTTTCATTCATTTTCCCATTTGTATAGCTATAAAAACAGAGTAGTACTCTGTTCTATCCATCCTTTTCTAGTCTTTTAAGTTTGTTTTTGAGGGCAAAAACCTTTGGGACATGATGGATTGTAAGAAGCTAGGAAGAATAAGGATTTAGTGTGTAAATAATATTGATTTTATGCCATGTCACACTGATATTGGTATAAAAGGAGAGGACATGTAATTTTTATCATCATTTGACACATTAATACAATTATTGTCCTTCTCCTCTCTCCTTGCTCACAGCTTCTATGGCTTCTTTCTCTTTCCTGTCTTTTTCTCTCCAACTCTAGTATTTCTCTCTCCTCATCACTCTCTTTCTCTCTCTTCCTGCAATATTTCTCTCTCTTTTGCACTCTCTCTGTTGAGATATCGAGCTCCACTCATGATATGCCAAGGTGACCGTTGTGCATTTATGTCACCGACTTGTCAGGTGCAGATGCGGTTGGTACACCGCCTATGAATAATCGCTAGATGACAGCTATCCTTATCTACTCTAGTTCGTGGCTCAGTTAGTATGCCACCTTAGTTAGTTGAGTTTGGTTTGAGACCCATACATAGGGTTCTTCTATTTCTATGTACTAGAGTTCTTTTGGCTTACACAACTAAGAATAGGAAAACTGTTTTCAGCCTCCACCCTTGTGTGTATTCCCCCATTGTGCAAGCAAGAAAGCTACAAGTGAGACTCCTTCCTTCTCTCCCACAATCTTGACATGGTATCAGAGCCTTGTTCGTGGTAAGGAGCTCAAGAAAGCAAGCCAAGCTCGCGGTGTTCTAGTAAGAGGAGCAGTGTTGCTTTCATTTTCTGTTTTGGGAGCAGTTCTCTGCAGGTAGCACAGCCGAAAATTGCAAGAGTGCATTGTCTCAGGTTGAGACGCCCTTCGCGGTGAAGCAAGAGGGCAGTATATGCTGCGGGGGGGGGGGACTTTAGCCCTTGGCGACCCTGTTTTTTTTATTTGAGGCCATTTCGGGGCCTATTTTGGAGGCGGAAGTTTTCTGCACGCACTCAAGAAAAGGCCCAGTTTTATGCTGTGCAGCCACTGTTCTACAGGTCGGTGAAAAGTTACTGTAGAAATTGCATCGTATGCCTATGTGCAGAGACATTGGGAGTTACAGAATCATCCTTGTTGCCTGTTGATGCAAAATTGTCACTAGAAAGTGACTGTGTGGTTAAATACCACTTTCGTCAGTTTTGCAGATTTGCCCTTGTGAGGCTGAAGCTGTGTTCTCTGCAGTGACATAATTTTTTGCAGTATTCTGTAATGGCGTCTGATTCTCTTTCACAGATTGTAACTAAAAAGCTTGACAAAAACAACTTCCAATCATGGAAGTTTAGAATGACGAATTTCCTTATGGGAAAAGGATATTGGGAATTTGTTGCAGGAAATGAAGAAGAACCAGTTCTTCCTGATGTTCCCAATCAACAGCAAATGCAGGCATTCAAAGCATGGCATGAGAGAGCCAGGAAAGTTATGTACTAGCTGTCTATCAGTATTTCAGACTCTATGATTGTGCATATTCAGGATGCAAGTACACCAAAGGAGGCATGGGATACTTTGTCAAAAATGTATAGCACAAATACGCAAGCCAGGAAAATGCAGCTCAAGCAAGAGTTGCATAATGTGCAAAGAGAAAATATGAGTATCAATGACTACCACATGAAGGTGAAGAAGATTGTAGATGCACTTGCTTCCATTGGGTTGCCAGTGGAAGATGATGATTTAGTTTCTGTGACCTTGAATGGTCTAGGAAAGGATTATGCAGAGTTTCGGACATCCATTTCAGTTCGTGAAAGATTTCCTGATTTTGAGGAGTTGATTGCTCTTCTAATTTCTGAGGAGCAGAGAAATGGTGGTGCATCTTCTTCAGGAGGAACTTCAAAAGAAACTGTCTTCTACTCAAATGCTGGAAGAGGTAGAGGCAGAGGTAGAGGAGGCCGATCTAGAGGTCGTGGTAGAAATCAGAATATGCAGCAAACTCAAGAAAACCAGTCCTATGGAGGAGGACGTGGTAACTCTAGAGGCAGGGGGAGCCAAAAAGGTCGTGGTGGATGGCAAAGAGGGCAAAATGCAAACAGAAATGTTGAATGCTACTACTGTGGTAAAATGGGTCATATGCCTAAAGACTGCTATAAAAAGCAGAATGACATTATGAATGGAAAACTGCAACAAGGGAATTATGCATCTTCTAGTAGACAGAGTGATGACAGAAATGAGCATTTGTTTATGGTGCAGCACATGACCAATTCTGTGACAAGTGCAGAAGAAAGTAACGATGTGTGGTATGTTGACTCAGGTGCATCAAACCACATGACAGGTCATGCAGAATGGATGGAGGATGCAAGGAAAATGGAAAAACCAGGATTTGTGGAGACTGGTGATGATACTGCACATCCTATTGTGCAGATTGGAAAAATTCCTTTGTCTATGCAGGATGGGAAAAAGAAATACCTGTCCGATGTATTTCATATCCCGAATATCACCAAGAATCTAGTTTCTGTTGGTCAAATGGTTAAGCAGGGCTTGTAGGTCAGATTTAATCCTCATGGATGCTTTGTTGAGGATATGAAAAATAAGATCGCTTGATAGCAAAAGGAAAGAAGAAGGGCATAATGTTTACGTTGGATGCAGACATGTCTGAATTGAGTGCAACAATGTTTGCACATGGGACCGGTGTAGTTGCAGATATTGATACCTGGCATAAACGCATTGGTCATGTTAATGTACAGCGACTTAAATCAATGCAGGCCCAAAATATTGTTGCAGGATTGCCTAAATTTAAGGTTGCAGAAATGCATAAGGTATGTGAAGCCTGTCAGTTTGGAAAAGAGGCAAGGAAACCATTTCCTAGACATGTTCAAGAGAGTAAGAAGCCATTGGAATTAATCCACTTTGATGTGTGGACTACTAAAGCTGCATCTCTTGGAGGCTGTCATTATTTTGTCACTTTTATTGATGACTATAGCAGAAAAGTTTGGGTGTATTTTATAAAAAAGAAAAGTGAAGTTTTTGGGCATTTCAAAACTCTTAAAGCTATGGTTGAAAAAGAAACAGGCCTGCAGATAAAATGCCTAAGGTCAGATGGAGGGGGAGAGTACCTCTCAAATGAGTTTGCAAGGTTCTTGCAAGAGCATGGCATAAAGGAGCAATATTCATGCAATCATACCCCACAACAAAATGGAATTGCAGAAAGGAAAAACAGGCATATTGGAGAGGTATCTCGTGCCATGCTCAATGAAAAAGACTTGCCAGATTTTTACTGGGCTGAAGCAGTTGCTACAGCAGTCTATATAATGAACATGACTCCCACTACAGTAATACATGGGATGACTCCAAAGGAGAGGTATACTGGTAGGAAACCAGATATTTCTCATTTGAAAATTTTTGGTTGCATTGCCTATGTACATGTGCCAGATGAGTTGAGATCCAAGTTGGATCCAAAAGCTGAGAAGTGTATCTTTATTGGTTACTCTCTGCAGCAAAAAGGGTATAGATGCTATAACCCTTCTACTCGTAAGTTTACAGTGAGCAGAGATGTTGTTTTTTATGAGATGAGTAGCTGGTATAAACCAGTAAATGTGATTGATGATGTAGATGCACAAAACGGTAATGCTGCACAGAATTCACAGCAGCAGTCACAAAATATTAGTGGACTTGGAGTGTCCTCTAGCAGTGGTTCACATTCTTTGCCATGGACAGGCAGATTGAGATCAGGAGAATCTTCTCAAAGAGATGCAGATAGTGGTATTCAGGTGTCACGAAAAGGAAAAGAGAAGGTAGATCAGCCCATGTTTGATGTGAATGCAAGTCATTCTTATGTGGATGGTGAATCCAATGGCTCAGAACAGAGCATTGATGATGAGTTGGGTATTACTTCTATTGTTACGCCTAGAGTAAGGAAGATCAGGGATGTTTTGAGAGCACTTAGGAGTGAACCTACTTTGTGCAGGTCTACCAGAGCTAGGTATCCTGTGGATAGGCTGAAATATGATGGATTTATAGCCATTCACTATGCCTATATGGTCAAAGTGATACATGAACCAGAACCCACTTCTTTTGAGCAAGCCATGGGAAAAGAAAAATGGGAGAAAGCCATGGATGAAGAAATGGATGCCTTGGAAGCAAATGCTACATGGGAATTGGTTACTTTGTCTAAAGGTAAGAATGCAATTGGCTGTAAGTGGGTTTATAAGGTGAAGTACAATGCAAATGGTTCTGTGAACAGATACAAGGCAAGATTAGTAGTCAAGGGGTATGCACAAACATATGGCATTGACTATAAAGAAACATTCAGTCCGGTTGCAAGGATGGCAACCGTAAGAGCAATCATTGCTATGGCTGCATCAAAGCGATGGTCTTTACATCAGATGGATGTAAAGAATGCCTTCTTGCATGGTGATTTGCAAGAAGAGGTCTATATGGAGCAGCCACCAGGTTATGTGCATGCTGTTCATCCTGAGTTTGTTTGCAGGTTGAAGAAAGCCTTGTATGGCTTGAAGCAAGCACCTAGAGCATGGTCTGACAAGATAGGAAAGTATCTTGTCACTATTGGCTTTCAGATTTCCAAGGCAGATTTCTCACTTTATGTGAGAAAAACAGAGAAAGGTATTATGCTACTTGTCATTTATGTTGATGATTTGATTATGACAGGTGATAGTGATGAAGATATCCTTCATGTGAAAATGCTATTGAAGCAGAAGTTTGAGATGAAGGATTTGGGAGAGCTGCGTTATTTCTTGGGCGTTGAGGTGATTAGATCACCAAGAGGGATACAGCTCTTGCAGAGGCAGTATGGATTGGACATGTTGTCCAAATATGGGATGAAAGGCTGTAAGCCTATTTTAGTTCCTTTGGAGTAGAATGTGAAGCTGAGCGCAGATGCAGGTGAGCTTCTGAAAGACCCTACTATGTACAGATGCATAGTAGGAAGCTTGATTTATATGACTATTACCAGGCCAGATTTGAGCTATGCTGTTGGATTGGTAAGTCAGTTTATGCAAGCTCCAAGGAAACCGCATTTGGATGCGGCTAGATGCATACTCAGATATGTGAAGTCCACATTGCAGTATGGACTATTTTATGAGACTGGGGTTCAGATACAGTTGCATGGATACACTGATTGATTGGGCTGGTAGTATTTCTGATAGACGATCTACCAGTGGATATGTGTTCTCTTTTGGGAGTGCTGCAGTCACTTGAAGCAGCAAGAAACAACCTACAGTTGCCTTGTCGAGCACAGAGGCTGAGTATAGGGGTGCAGCAATGCCTGCATGTGAGGTAGCTTGGTTGCATAAGCTACTTTATGATATGCATCAACCTACAGATGGGCCAGTTGTCATTTATTGTGACAACATGAGCAGTATACACTTGGCAAATAACCCAGTCTATCATGCTAGAACAAAGCACATTGAGGTGCATTATCACTATGTGCGTGAGAGGGTTTTACTAGGTCTTATTGATCTAGTTTATGTCAGCATAGAGGATTAGGCAGCTGACATATTCACGAAGGCATTGGGCGCAGAGAAGCTACGCAAGTTCAGAGACCTGCTTGGCGTGCAGGAATTGGGACTGAGTTCGAGGGGGAGTGTTGAGATATCGAGCTCCACTCGTGATATGCCAGGGTGACAGTTGTGCATTTATGTCACCGACTTGTCAGGTGCAGATGCAGTTGGTACACCGCCTATGAATAATAGCTAGATGACAGCTATCCTTATGTACTCTAGTTCGTAGCTCAGTTAGTATGCCACCTTAGTTAGTTGAGTTTGGTTTGAGACCCATATATAGGGTTGTTCTATTTCTATGTACTAGAGTTCTTTTGGCTTACACAACTAAGAAGAGGAAAACGGTTTTCAGCCTCCACCCTTGTGTGTATTCCCCCATTGTGCAAGCAAGAAAGCTACAAGTGAGACTCCTTCCTTCTCTCGCACAATCTTGACACTCTCTCCTCTTTCTCTCTCTCCAGTTCTCTTCATGACATCCATGATCATATGCTATGCTCAATAGAGAGAGAGAGAGAGAGCACACATAAATATAACCCCCCACTCATCTTTCAAGAAAAACCCATAGTTATTTCTTGAATACCAAACTTCTCCTCCTCGTGCCACATAGGCTCACGAGCCTCTTCTAGTTGGTATAAAATCCCCAATAAAAAATAATATATAAAATAAATCTATGTTGTCCCCCATCCCCAAAGACAAAATGCTAAAAAATTGGTTTCTTTTCTAAGGCTAGCATATAGATGGTGATGGGGGTGTGAGTTGATGGTGGTTGGCTTAGCCAAAGCCTAAAGCCTTTCTAAAGCTTTAGGCTTGGATTTCTAAGGCCTTTTTTGGTGTTTTGGGAGGTGGGGGATACTTAAGCATTTCTAAGACTTAAGTATCCCACCCACAAAAAAAAAGTAAAAAATGATAGTTTCTTTTCTTTTTTAAAATGAAGATGTAAATATAGTGATTTTAAGCACTATAATCAAACTAAGACTGAATGATAGAAGAACCATACATAGCATTGTTCTTGTGGGACTAGGGATCTTTGCCTCCATCCCCCCCAATTTAGGGCATAGGAACATACAAGTTGTTCTTTCCCATAAGTAAATCCTCTTCCTCTTCCTTTGTACATGACTCTTTTTCCCCAATACCTTCTAAAATATTTATGCACTTCTAGTGGATTATAACATGTAATTCATGTGATTCATTTCATTATTTATTTCCTCATAATTGTGGAACAGATGTTATCATTTTCTCACTCCAAATTCACACAAACATATCAGGTCTTTAATAGTTGATGTATTAGTTGTACATAGAGTTAGACATAGGTCTCACCTCTTTCCTAAAGTGAATTTCAAGAAATTAAAAAATGACATCCTAAAACCTTATGCTAACCAATCACAAAGACAAAAATTAACCATCAATCTACATTTCAGAGTTCACACATGCATACATCTCATATTTTGTCACACAAAGAATGCCAACAACTAGGTGGGTGATGCATCTTTTGTCTTAGCAATGGAACCAAAAGCATATTACTCTCACATGACCAACATTGGGACCATATGACACATTGATAAACTTACTCATGGCTAACTTTCACCTGGCTTACTCATATGTGCATATCAATCTAAGAACTCATTATGACACGATGAACAAACGTACTAACACTTACCATGTTGTCATTGTTTGCATTGGCAAGCCATGCTCCATGGTTCATGCACATGCTGTTATGAGACTATAGGTCTAATGAAGGAAAAGCAAGGAAAATACATCTACACAAGTATTTTAAATATGTGCTTATGAGATACTTCTATATCATATTTATAGGATTTTCAAGGAGTAGAACTGGTCCATCAAAATAGTCTAAATATCCAATATTAAATTCTAATAACTTAATGAGAAGTTTGGATAGATTAAACTACATCCAAGGACTTATCTTAAGTAGTACAAGTTATCCAAATCCAAAAATATAAGAAAATAATACATTTTATGAAAAGAGGCATTTTTGGCTAGTTTGAGAATATTTTTGCAATTCTTTCTATTCCAACTTGCAGATCAATTTAGAATGGATTGCAAAGGAAATTGCAGAAACCTTGCAAGAGGATAGTACATATGCATCAATAGAAGATAATACGAATACTAAACCAGAGGATATTGATGACATAGAGATTCTATGCAATGATGGTTATGCTATGTTGGAGATGATGGATTGTGTTGATGAAATAGAGGCTTTGCAAGTGGAGGAACAAGTGCATGAGGCTGATTATTTTCAGCATGAAGAGATGTTTGAAGAATTGGATATATTTGATGTAGAGATGATTGAGAATGTAACAGATGTGTTTGAAGGTGTTGATGAAGAAGATGAACAAGAGATTGTAATCACTTTTCTTGATGTGCTAAAGATGATTCTTTTGACAAGGGTGTTGCTACCATGGTTGAGCATATGATAGGAATAGAATAAGATAGTTTGCCTATGAGGGTTGGTTCTATTTCAATAGGGAATTTTAAAAAGATGCTACAAGATCACACTAACATGGATGATAAAAAACTTGCATCCACAGATGTTATGAGTACAAAGCATTCAAGTAGGGTTAAATTTCTTGTAGATAAAGAAGAGTAGGATTATTTGACTACAGAAAATGCATGATATAGATTGGAGCTATGGATTGTTGATGAGGACAAGACGAAGATGATTTCCTAGATATTTTTCTAGATTCTATTGCAGAGATATATGTGAATCCCAATTTGGATTATGAAGCTAGAGGAAACGAGGATACTCCACCAACATTACATGATATGTTACATGATATGCAAGGATGATTAAATGAACAAGAAATAAAACAAAGTTTTCAAAGAAAGATGGAGGATAAGATTGATGTATTGCATCACGATCCAGGTGGAAGAGTGATCCAAAGCATGATACCTTGGGAAACACATATAAAGATTCTTGATCTAGGTGGCTTATGATATATGGCACATGTCATAGGATGTGTAGGTTCAAAGGGAGTGGATGTCATGAGACTACATGTTTAGTGAAGGAAAAGTAAGTAAAAGGCATCCATACATGTATTTTGAATATTTGCTTATGAATATATTGGTCCATCAAAATAGTCTAAATATCCATTATTAAGTTTTAATAGATTAATGAGAAGTTTGGATGGATTAAAATACATGCAATGACTTATCTTGAGTGGTACAAGTTGTCCAAATCCAAAAATGCAAAAAGTAATGCATTTTATGAAAATAGGCATTTTTAGCTATTTTGAGAATATTTTCACAATACCTACACTAGCTTGTAGATCAGGGTTGTTTCAAATTTTTTGAGCACCTCAATGATAATATTTAGAGCTTGTATGACAAAGTTATGACTGAAACAAGTTGGAGTCAGTGCAAACTCAAGGCCTACACAAAAATGAAAATAGGGAAGAGTAAAAAGTAATGCATAAAAGGCAAAAGCCTATGCTTTTAGTATGAAAAGTAAGGCAATGAACCTTTATATAAGATGCATAATTTGATGTAATAATGAAGGCTTGGGAAAAATTATAAAGAAGATTATGTAGAGAAAACAATAATGAATGTAGAGTTATCGATTTTAAACACAACCTGAGTGTGCTTAATGCCTCTTGGATGCACATCTTCATGTTATTTCTTGGAGACTAAATATTGTAACAAGATTTCTGTAAGAAGATGAGAATAAGGAATTAGTGTAAATAACATTGATATTATGCCATGTCACACTGACATTGGTATAAAAGGAGAGGACATGTAATTTTACATATCTTTTTGACACATTAATATAATTACAGACTTTCTCTCCCTTCTTGCTCACAGCTTCTATGGCTTCCCCTTCTTTCTTATCTTTCTCTCTCTAAATCTAGTCTTTCTCTCTCCTCATCACTCTTATTCTCTCTCTTCCTGCAGTCTTTCTCTCTCCTCTGTAGTCTTCTCTCTCCTCTTTCTCTCTCCCTAGTTCTCTCTCTGACAAGTGGTATCAGAGCCTAGTTTTTAGATCCTTCCTTTCTCTCTCCTTTCCCTCAAATCTAGTCTCATTTTCCAACAATAAACCCTACTTTTCTGGTACATAGCCAGGAGCATTAATGGCAGCTTTCATGAAGACCACATAGACCATGGCAGCCTTTTTTGGAGTCTTAAATGGACACTACAAGACATAGACCTTATAGCGACGTTTAAAGCGACGAAAATACAAACAACAAAATTTGCCCCCGTCGTCGCAAAAAGCGTCGTTATTGACGACGCCATAGAACCGTCGCTATATGCATCGCTATATGCGTTGCAAATGCGACGCATATAGCGACGGTTATAGAGAATTTGCGACGCTGATAGCGACGACAATAGCGACGCGTGCAGTAAATTTGTGATGCAAATAGCGACAGTAACAGAGAAAAAAAAAATTGTGGCAGGGCAGCCACATATAGCACTGTGTGCTGTATGAGAGCCATACAAAATAGTTTCTGCACTGCTGCATACAAAGCGTTTGCAAACAAAAAGAATGTATACTGAAATCATAAAACTGATAGATGAAATAAATACATGATATCACATAAAATGCGATTGGTACAATCATAAAACAATATCACTAATACATAAAAAATGTCTACATAGATCGGGTGACTAAAAACTAAAGGTATGTGAGCTCTAAGGATCCAAGGGCGAGCTACAAATCGTCGTCCCCCGAAAGCTCTTCCCGCTCCAAAGGAGCATCAAAGGGATTCTGCAGAAAAAGAAACAACATATCAATCCACCATACAATAATGCATTCAAATATCTCATGGAAACTACGGACAAGAAATATGAGTGACTTACTGGGCCGCTGCGTCTATACAATCGGTCGATCAATGATCTCAGACCGTGCCTCTCTGCATATCGAGTCTCAAGGCCCTGCGGATCGCGATTTGTAATGGAGTGCTGCAAAGAAAACAAAATGCTAACTATTAGAAACATGATTGTCAGTACAAAGAATATCTCAAAAAAACAAATAAGCAAAACAAAAGAGAAACTTACAAAGTCCTCCAAATATGTCCTGTGGCCGCCACTCCCAAGATGATGTACCGATCCAGCCTCGATTCGTGCCCTCGCCGCCTCCCGCTGCTGACTTCAATGTCCTGGCGAATTTGTAGCCTCCTCCCTCAGTCGGCACCAGTCGTCTGCATCTAACCACTCGGGCTTTGGAGCCCCACTCTTGATTGCCTTGCGTGCGTCGGATCGTCTATGTGACATGTATGCACGCATGCAATCCATCATCCAGCCCGTAGAGAATCTATCCACTGCGGCTGGCACCGGGAACTCCTCGTGCAAGGATGCTACTATGTACTCCTTGCTCCCCTCCGGTATGTTCCTCCAATGATCCAGGACGTTGTGCCGAAAAACTTGTTGGCACAACTCCCTCATGCGAGCCATCACCCTCCTCCCCTAATCATTCATGATGATGGCTGCTCCTGACCTGCCATCCACTAGGTATCCATAATCCCTAGGAGTGTGCCTTGTATGGGCCCTCTCCCATCTCCGTCCACGCTCCTGGGCATATCCAGGAGACCCCTGTACATCCGGTGTACCGACGGGGGTACCCTCTCCCGGAGTGCCACTCAAAGGGGTGCCACCAAAGGGGGTGCCACCAAAAGGAGTGCCACCAAAAGGCGTGACATTTGCCGACGGCTGCGTAAAAGCTGGAGTAACTGGAGTGGACGTCCCCACAGGTGTGACAAATCCTGGAGGTGACCGAGCTCCAGCTGAACGACAAGACGGAGACACCGCGTCCGTGTCTCCACAGCAGCACCCCCCTGATCCTCCTGCAGTCGCAGTCCCTCCCTCTGGCCCAAGTCGCGAGCGTCGAGATCGTCTACTCGAAGCTGAAGCATCTGATCGCGCTGAAGCTGATCTAGCAGAGCGCCCTGACGAAGAACGAGACAGCTCCTGATCTGCTATCTCTCTGAATCTCGCGAGCTGATCTGGAGACATACGTGCCATCATCTCCTGAAACTCCTCATCGCTCATCCCTCGACTCATCCTGAAAATGTCGATACCTGCACAGATAAAAAATAATGTTAGAATAATCAATTTAAACTATACAAAGCACATTAATATAAATCATTTTTGAAAAATCCCTCTTAAAATGCATATCTTATCTACCTTTATGGAAGATCTAAACAACGAATTGAGTAAACAACGAATTGACCATAAACCTTGCATTGTATATAGTAGTCGAGAGATTTTTCGATGTTATATCTCGGCCTTATATCATGCTCAACGATTTGTTTGTCCCGGTAGATAATTTTTTGTTATATCTCGACTTTGAGTATAAGTAATCCATTTTAAAATTAATGCGCGCCATCTATGAAATTTTATAACTATGGTAATAAAATTTATTTCAATCAATTCTACTCACAACTCCTTGGAAAGATAATGAGATGGGGATTTTGCAGGCATGAACCTGTCCTGAAGGAAAGCTGTTTCCATAGGGGATTGGAAATCATGGAGACACCCACTCCTGACATGGTAATGACCTTCTTCGGATCAAGAACATCTTGAGTCTGCTTCTGCAACAGCTTCAAAATATCATCATTGGTGAACAACTGTCTGGCAGCAGGGACAGACTCCCCACGATATGGCAGACCAAGAGCCTTGCCTAGACTCTTCGGTGTCAGAAGAACAGTAGTGCCACGGACTGGACCAGACCTCTTACTGTAAGAGGTTAAAAACTCGTCACAAATGGTAGGATCATCTAGAACCAGTGGGAAAGAAAGGCTCACGAACTTGGACAAGCACGCTTTAGCAACAACGTCCGAATCCAGTAATAAAGAATAATCATGTAAAGCCAAAGGAACATACTGGATCGGGGGAGGAGTACGAGAGGGTGCCATTCAGATGGTTACACACACACACCACAAACACAGACAAACAAAGAGAATGCCTGCAAAGCAACAGACAAAAACCAAGGATAAGATATCAACCAAGGTGGTAAAACGTGACTCGACCAACTATCCCCAAGCAAACCACAACTTAGAAAAAATTCGACATGACCTCTACACATATGCGACCGAAAGCTTCATGCTATGCAACATACAAACACCCAAAACCCCGTATCAGGCAAGAAAGAAAAAAACTACACACCGTACCCTTAACCATATCAAAGAAACTGAACCAAAACATAACAAAAACCTACACATATCATGACCACAACTTTGATAATCAGGTTTAACCATGGAGACAACTCCGAAGACTTCGCATACCCATCCCACGAAGCGAGTTCATTAAAAATGGGAAATAAGTGCAGTGAGGGGGAATTAATTTAATGAAAGGTTCATTTTATAAATTATTAAGAAATGGGTGATTTTTTAATTAAGTGATAAACCTTAACAAGAAACCGACGGTTCCTTCTTAAAATTTTAATTACCAATTATTAGGTTGGAGCGGTACATTAATCCGAATCCTGGACTTCGATACCCAGACTGGGTCTCTAAATGAAAATTCATTTATTAAAAATTAAGGTGATGTGGAGCGCTTTTTTGCTAGCGCATGCTCTTGTGACGGCTGGTTCATTGTTATTAAAAATATTAAAGTGCCTCTTAAGCACACTTAGCGCGTGCTAAGTGAACGGCGGATTGATTTTAATTAGAAAAAGGTGTGTTTAGCGCGAGTGCGTGTGCCATGGTGGTGTTGAGGATTCATGTTAAAAATTAAACATGGATTTTGGGGTAGCGAAAAAAATAAAAAATATAAAAGGAAAAATACTTGGAAGTGGGTGTATGTGTATGCAATGAATGTGCACTTCTCAATCCCAAAATGTAGGTCAGAAATCCAAAAATAACCAAGGTATTTGGATTTTTCCAGATTTTTCAGCTTGTGTTTGGAATTAAAGAGGATTTTTCATGAATTTAGGCATTTAATGAAGCATTTTTACCATAAAATAATAATGGAATAAAATGGCACATCATTTTTATCTTAGGAAATATTCCCAAAATAAGCAAAAAAGTTGATGGAATTTTCAAGAATTTTTTTGCAATTAAATTAGTACTTTTACCAATTTAAATGATTTTTTTTTTCATTTTGTGGGTATTTTTAAAAGATTTGTTACTTTTAAAATGTTTCTGAAATTTTTGTGAGATGTTCAGGTTGGAAAAATATTTCAATTTACTGTAGAAATATTGGAAAGTTTTTTAAGATTTTTTTGTAATTTTTTAAAATTTTAATTGATTTTTAATGAATTTTTTTAATTTTTAAATGTATTGTTAAGGGTTTTTGGGTTTGGAAATTAAAAATCCGGGAATATACCCAGGAATGGACTACGTGTCAGCTGCGTGTGAACAGCTAGCTGGTGCACACCACCGCACGGACAAGCGATCGCGCGTCCCCGCGCGTGAACAACCGCTAACGAGCTCCTGCACACGAACAACCACGAACAGCCACGCGCACAACCACACACGCACACACACCTCGTGTGGGACAGGGGGCTGAGAATAGGTGCTGCAGGGTTCTGCGTGTTTCTGTGTTTTGTTTTGGAGGGCATGACGGGGGGGTACGGGAAAGAGGGTGAGAAGGGGGGCTTAAGAGGGGGTGTCTGCGGGGTGGGAGTGTGTGTGGGGGTGAAGGGGTGGGACTAGGGGCTTATGGAGGGTGGTGGGGTTTGGTGGGATTGGGGGCTTGGGTGGGGGGGTGGTGGGGTTTGGTGGACTGGGGGCTTGTGGGGGGGTGGTGGGGAATGGTGGGACTGGGGGCTTGTGGGGGGGTTGGGGTGTGGGATGGGAATAGGGGGTAAGAAAGAAGGAGGAGGGGGAGGGAGGCGCCCGTGGAGCAGATGGCGGGCGGATGGGCGGCGTGAAGGAGGCCAGTCAAGGCGGTGGGAAGGGCATCCACGACAAGAGCGGGCAGCAGGGGGGCTGCACAGCTCCAGGAGTCAACGTGGCAGGGCCCAGGCGGGGCAGGGGCGCCAACAGGAGGGCGTACGGCAACGTGACGAGGCCCAACGGGCGGCGGGGCGTCGGGCCATGTGGCGGCAGCAACGCTACAGGGAGGCGGGGACGACTGCGTCAGGCGCGGGCACGCTTTCAGGGCGGGGGCAACTGTGTCAGGCGCGGCGACAGGGGCGTCCACAGCGTCCGGGACGGGGGCGTCGGCAACCAGGGGCGGGCGGGGGCGTCTTCCACAGGCGGACTGGTGGCATGGCAAGGAGAGGAGGGAGGGAGGAGAAGAGGAGGAGGAGAGGAGAGGAGATTAAGATGGAGAAGAGGAGAAGGAGGGGACGCAGGGAGATGGAGAGAGGGAGGGAGGTGGTTGGGGGGAAAGGGTGTCGGGGAGAGAGAAAGGGGGGGTGGGGGGGATTGGGGAAGATAGGGGAAACATGCAACGGGGGTTTTGGGGGAAAGACAAGGCGTTCATATGCAAAAAATGCAAAAAACGGGTGCAAAAACGCAAACAAAAATTAATATCGAAAGATCTGTGCATCGGAATGAGGTGCAAGAAGAAGGAAAAATATGAAGAAGCACGTGTCCGACAATCCTATCACGTCAAAACATGGTTCCGATTGAGATAAGATGCGTTCACATGGAAAAAACCCAAAAAATAGACCCGAAAAGGGAATCGGAAATTAATATTGGACAAACCCCGTGCCGGAATGACATGCAGGAAAAAGAAAAAATGTCCGCAGGAAAGGGTGGCACAGGGTTGTCATGTTAGAACGCAGCTCCGGTTGAAGTAGGAGGGGTGCATATGCGAAAAACACCAAAAATACACCCGAAAACACATTTAAAAATTAATAATCAAAAATCCAAAAGTCGAAAGAGGGTGGAGGAAAAAGGAAAAATGTGGGGGAAGGCGCGGTGGACACGACTGTCAAATCAAATTGGAATTCCGATGCAAACAGGGCAGGTTCAGAGGGGTATGCAATGTAGACGCATAGGGACGCGTCCCCACACTTAAGACCTTAACGGATAGGGTTAACCGAGCAACAGGGACCTAGGACCACACAACAGACCAACCACGAACGTCCCCACACTTAAAACATAATCGTCACTGAGAAACAGAAGGTGTAGGGTTAGAAAAACTTGGCCCATATTGTAGAGAATCAAGGTGGATTGTCGATGGCACGTCCTGTGTCGTTGTCGGCTGCTGCAGGAGGTACCAATGTTCTCTCCAGCACACGTCCTTCATGGCAGGGACCACGCGGCAGCACCCAGGGAGGTAGCTGGTTGAAGGAATCGCGTCGAGTTGATGTCACTGACAAAGGAGAGTCACTCAGCTTACAGCACTCGGATGGAATGAGAGAACAGTCACTCGCCCCATTACTAATATCACTCGATGAATAATGATTGAAACCCATATCTCATACCCGGTTTAGAAATCGACAAGGGGGATGGTGCAGAGGGAGTATGCCAGGGTACATAGTTGATGGTGCATCAGTGCGTCCAACCCGTTTGGCATAGGTGCAAGCAGGAAGGCAAGGGAGCCTGACAGTGCAGTGTACAGAACAGGGTGACGTGTCCTGTGATGAAGGTAGAGACCCACCTCGTGGGTGCATAGGGAAATGGAAATGTACCTGACTGAAAGTGTCGTAACATCCCTCAAATCTCACCTCTCAATGAGTGATTGAAGAAACACTAGTCATACTCAGCCCACCCTCTGTCTCACGCTCTGTTGATAGATACATAGGGCAGCCATATCCTGAAACCCATTGATGTAATCCTCACTGTCACTTGTGCAGAGGTTGTATGCCTTGTGCACATTTGATGGTACAACTGTGCATCCCGCCCTGTGCCGGCATACGGTGCGAGAAGGAAGGCCAGGGAGCCTTATGGTGTAGTGCACAGAAACAGATCGTGCTTTGTGCATTGAGAGGCCCATCCCATGCGTGCAACCGTGCATTCACACTTCTCACCTCTCATTTGATTTGAAAGGAAAAGACTGGTTACTCGCCCCACCCTCTGTCTCACTCTCTGTTGATAGTTACAGAGGGCAACCATACTCACTTCCCCATCCGGTTAGGATGAAATCTCACATCACTCAAGGGGTTGTCGATGAGGATCGTTGTGTCTGTTGTTGAAGAGGCATACCCAGGGAGGTAGCCATCAAATCTGGTACTTCAATTGGTTGTAGAAAAGATCGTCTGCGAAAGGGGACAGACCGATTGATGACGTTGCAGAGACAGCGCACCAAGGGAGGTGGCTTCAAATTTCTTCTGGACCATTTTCGGCTGGTGAGTCAGTTATCTGGAACTGCGGGGTGTCAAGAATCGCGTGGTGGAGGGGGTTGCTCAGGATGCTGCGCCAAACACACACAGAATGCACAAGGAGAAGCTCACTCAAGAGACAAGAAGAGAGATGGAGGCCAAAACGTTTTCTTGCTGATTTCTTCTTCTTCTTTCACACTCTTTACAATGTACACAAAGTATAGATAAGATACAACATAAAAGGAAAGTGGCCTACTAAGTCAAACAATGCATAACCGACTACATTAGTCGACTAGCGCTATAACTATGCCAGCTGTAAATAGGTGTAACAACCTGAATATAATAAGTAATGAGTCAGTGGCCATGTGAGAGTCATAATGACCACCGACGTGCTAAGTGTAGACGTGTGGACCCATCTAACCAGGCAGTCCATCATCAATGTCCGCATGTGTTGAGCTTGTCATCTCAACACTCCCCCTCAAGCTCAACTGCAACTCTGCAACTCCAAGTAAGCTTCGAAACTTTTGAAGCTTCTCTGTACCCAAGGCCTTCGTGAAGATGTCAGCTATCTGATCCTGTGTGCTGACATACACTAAGTCAATCTCACCTGCTAGTACCTTCTCTCTCACAAAGTGGTAGTGTACCTCAATATGTTTTGTCCTGGCATGGAACACAGGGTTCCTAGCCAACTGTATACTGCTCATGTTGTCACAATAAATGACAACTGGACCTTCCACCTAGATATCCAAATCAGCCAATAGCTTTTGCAGCCATACTACCTCACATGCTGCAACAGTAGCACCTCTATACTCAGCCTCTGTACTCGACAAAGCAACTGTAGATTGCTTTTTGCTGCTCCATGCAACTGCTGCACTACCAAGAGAGAACATGTATCCGCTGGTAGATCTTCTATCAGACATACTACCAGCCCAATCTGCATCTGTGTATCTAAACACCTGTACATCTGTACCTGCCTTATAGAAAAGTCCATAATGTAATGTGGACTTCACATATCTCAATATGCGTCTGACTGCATCCAAATGTGGCTTTCTAGGTACTTGCATAAACTGACTCACAAGACCAACAGCATAGCTCAAGTCTGGCCTTGTAATGGTCATGTAGATCAAACTCCCCACTATCCTCCTGAACATAGTAGGGTCTTCTATCTCATCCCCAACATCAGCACTCAGCTTTACATTCTGCTCCAACGGGACTGAAAGTGGTTTGCATGCAGTCATACCATACTTGGACAACATATCCAAGCCATACTGTCTTTGGAACAGCCATATACCATCATCACATCTAATCACCTCAATGCCAAGGAAGTACCTTAGCTCACCTAAATCCTTCATCTCAAACTTCATCTTCAAACAGCCCTTGACTTCAGCAATCCCACTATCACTATCACTTGTAATAATCAAGTCATCCACATAGATGACTATGATGACCAAACCTGCATCTCCCTTTCTCACATAAAGTGAGTGATCAGCATCAGAAATATAAAAGCCAATATTGACAAGATACTCTCTGATCTTGTCAGACCATGCTCTAGGTGCTTGCTTGAGCCCATAGAGTGCCTTCTTCAACCTGCACACATACGTGGGATGCTCTAAATCTTCATAACCTGCTGGCTGATCCATATACACTTCTTCTTGCAAATCACCATGCAAGAAGGCATTCTTTACATCCATTTGCTGCAACCTCCAACCTTTGGCTGCTGCCAAAGCAATCACACATCTGACAGTTGCCATCCTAGCAACTGGACTGAAGGTTTCATCATAATCTATGCCATATGTTTGGGCATAGCCTTTTGCAACCAGCCTAGCTTTGTACCTGCTAATAGAACCATCTGCATTGTGCTTAATCTTATAAACCCACTTACATCCAATAGCTTTCTTTCCCTTCAGCAATGATACTAGATCCCAAGTCTTATTGGCCTCTAATGCAGCCATCTCCTCATCCATTGCTGCATCCCAATGAGCATGACCAACATCCTCCTCAAAACATGTGGGTTCAACATCCTCAACTAGTTTCACCATATAAGCATAATGGTGAGCTGCATAACCCTCAAAACCAAATCTTTTAACAGGGTATCTCACCCTGCTAGACCTGCGTACCACTGGATCACTCAATGGAGTCTTTGCATTAACACGTGCTCTCTGCACACCTGGAGTCCTCACTGAAGGAATGCCAAGCTCATCATCCAAGCTCTCTGAGCCACTGGAGTCTCCATCAAGAACTGCATCAATGCCTTCTGACACTTTATTCTTTCCTTTGTCTTTACCTGTAGTGCTACTAGATGCACTCAAAGATGTAGAGGTACTCCTTAGTCTCCCAGACCAAGGACTACCAGATGATGTCTCTGGTCCACTAAGAGTCCGTGATTCTTGCCTTTCAGCCTGCACATGAGTGTCATGATCATCATCAACATCCAATGCATCACCACTAGATGCATACCAACTGCTCATTTCATCAAAGATGACATCCCTGCTCACTCTGAACTTACATGTGATAGGGTTGTAACAGCGATACCCTTTCTGCTCTAAAGAGTATCTAATAAAGATACACTTTTCAGCCTTTGGATCCAGTTTCTTCCGCAACTCATCTATCACATGAACATACGCAATACAGCCAAATACTTTCAAGTGTGAAACATCAGGCTTCTTACCTGTAAAACATTCTTCGGGGGTCATACCATGAACTGCAGCTGTGGGAGTTCTGTTCATAATATAAACAGCAGTATGAACAGCCTCAGATAAAAAATGCTTAGGCATATTCTTTTCAGCCATCAAGGTGCGTGCAACTTCTGCAATATGCCTGTTTTTCCTTTCTGCAACCCCATTTTGCTGTGGGGTATACTTGCATGTGAACTGTCTCTTTATCCCATGAGACCTCAGAAAATCACTGAACTCATTTGAGAGGTACGCTCCCCCTCCATCTGACCTCAGGCACTTTACTTTCAAGCCTGTTTCTCTTTCAACTGCAGCCTTGAAATTTCTAAAGTGCTCAAAAGCTTCACTCTTTTCCTTCATAAAATATACCCATAGCTTTCTAGAACAATCATCAATGAACGTGACAAAGTATGAACTGCCTCCAAGAGATACATTTTGTGTAGGCCCCCAAATGTCTGTATGCACAACATCAAGGATATTTCTGCTTACATCTCTGTCATGTGAAAAGGGTTGTCTTGCCTGCTTACCAAACTGACATGCTTCACATACCTTCTGAAATTCTGCAACTTTAAAAGTAGGCAAACCTGTAACCAACCCTTTGGACTGCATTAATTTCAGCCTTTGTACATTTGCATGTCCAATGCATTTGTGCCAAATTTCAATGTCTGCAACAACACCTTTTCCTTTGGCATACATAGCAGCATTCATAGTAGGAATTCCAGCATCTAGAGTGAACATACGTCCAACTCTACTTTCCTTTGCTACCAACCTGCACTTATCATTGAAGTCTTCTACAAAGTAGTCCTTTGCATTAAATCTAACTTGCAGCCCTTGCTCTACCATTTGACCGACTGACACCAAGTTCTTTGTAATAGATGGCACATGCAATACATCTGAAAGACTCTTTGTCTTACCATCATGCAAGGACAAGGGAACTTTTCCAATGTGTGAAATTGGGTGGCATGAGTCATCACCCGTTTGCACATAACCTGCATTCTGCAAATCCTGCATCTCCCCAAACCATTCTGCATGGCTAGTCATATGATTGGATGCACCTGAATCAACATACCAAACATCTTCATGTGTTCCCTTTCCTGTAACAGCATTCAACATATGCTGCATAACGAACAAATGTTCATTTTTATCTTCATTCTGTCGTGAAGACGATGCATAGTTTCCTTGCTGCAACTTACCACTATGGATATCATCTCTCTTAGCATAACATTGGGCTGAAATATGACCTGTTTTGCCACAGTAGTGGCACACAATACCAGAGTTGTTAGGACCTCTGTTCTGCCATCCACCTCTTCCTCTAAAGCTCCCCCTGCCTCTAAAGTTACCACAACCTCCTGAAACCTGCATATCGCCAAATTGCTGATTCAATCTGTTTTGCTGGTTGTCACTACCACGTCCTGTACCACGGCCTCTTGAAGAGAACCTGCCACGTCCCCTTCCTGAACTGGGGTAGAAAGCTTGGACCTGTTCACCACTTCTTTCAGATGTCTCACTCTGCATGTTGATCTCTTCAGTGATCATAAGGGAGACCAACTCATCGAAATCTGGAAATAGCTTTCTAACATATACAGAAGTTACAAAAGACTTCCAAGCCTTTTCATTGTTAAGTCCACCCAAGGTAGACGACACCAAATCATCATCATCGGGCATTGCATCAATCGCTGCCAATGCATCTGCAATGCTTCTTACCTTCAGTGCATACTCATTGATAGACATCTTCCCTTTCTTTAATGTATTCAACTCTTGCTTGAGTTGAATCTTTCGTGCCTTTGTATTTACAGAAAACATACTTTCAAGTATGGTCCAAGCTGCATATGAATTCTCTGCATTTCTAATGTGTCCCAGCATATTATTGTCAATTACTGCAGACAACCAATACATGACCTTTTTATCCTTTGCATTCCATTCCTTCCGTGCCTTTGTCTCTTCTGCAGTTGGAGGATCACTCATCTCCGGTTCCTTTTCTTCACCTGAAACAAACTCGTAGAGGCCTTTTCCAATAAGGAAGTTCGTGACACGGAACTTCCATGAAGGGTAGTTGTTCTTGTCGAGCTTCTCAATGATAGGGCTTCCACTATTCTCTGCCATTATCACAAAATTAATACCAACAGCAAGTAAATCTTCTGCAACCCTGGACCTGTAGTGCACAGCAATACACCAGACAGCCTTTTTAACTGTCTGCTCAACAATACATGCAATCTGCAACCTTTTTGCAGATAAACCTTGTGTTTACTCACTGGTAAACACCTTTGAACTTACAAATCTGAAATCTGTAACCTACGCACCCACGTTCGGTCAATACAATCGAAGTCACAGTGTACCCCGAAACTGTTGTCCGCAACCTTGCGGCTCTAAAACGGGCCCTGAAACGGCCTCAAATGCCCAAAATAACTGCGGGAAAGCCCTAAAGGGCATATTTGCAGAATATACAGTGCTCTTCGCGCACACCAAATCTCACTGCAATCTGAGATTTTTGCTCTGTCCTGCTTCCGGTGCCTCCACAGGCACTATCCAAGAGAAGGAGTGGAAGAATGGGAGAGATTCTTACCCGTAGCTTGCTTGCTCGAACCTTGCTTCTTCTCCTTCACTTCAACCTTCAAAATCAACCTCTCTCAATGGCGCGGCTCTGATACCATGTCAAGAATCGCGTGGTGGAGGGGGTTGCTCAAGATGCTGCGCCGAACACACACAGAATGCACAAGGAGAAGCTCACTCAAGAGACAAGAAGAGAGATGGAGGCCAAAACGTTTTCTTGCTGATTTCTTCTTCTTCTTTCACACTCTTTACAATGTACACAAAGTATAGATAAGATACAACATAAAAGGAAAGTGGCCTACTAAGTCAAACAATGCATAACCGACTATACTAGTCGACTGGCGCTATAACTATGCCAGTTGTAAATAGGTGTAACAACCTGAATATAATAAGTAATGAGTCAGTGGCCATGTGAGAGTCATAATGACCCCTGACGTGCTAAGTGTAGACGTGTGGACCCATCTAACCAGGCGGTCCATCATCAATGTCCGCATGTGTTGAGCTTGTCATCTCAACACGGGGTGTTACCACCTTTTCTACAACCAGCTTCCCGCCCAAGGGTGTTTGCCACCTTTTCTGGAAAAATAGGTCGGCATGACAAGGACCGAAGTCCTTTTCTCCCATGATCGATATATATTTTTTTCTTTTTTTTTTCGAATTAAGCAAGGGAATGGTGGAAATACCATTTGTCAGAACCCACCTCGCCACTGTCGCTCGCTGGTGGAAAATAGAGGATAAGAGATCAGGGGCGGGAGGTGGGGTTGAGGGAATAGAGGATTGCATCCATCTCATCAGGAGTGGCTGAAGAACGGCTATCAGAAGTAGCATCATAAGAGTTACAGTGCCACGCCAACGGGGGAAAGGATTAGGTGACCGTGATTGTCAAGATCCCCAAGGAGGGAAGTACTTCTTCAGGCGATAGCCCTTGATCAGGAAGGGATCATCAGAGGCATCATTGGTCTGCACTTGCATAGAGCCATTAGGGTTGACAGCAAGTACCTTATATGGGCCCATCCACCGCTGTTGAAGCTTGCCAGGAAACTTGCCAAATCGTGAATCATAGGCTAGGACCAAATCACCTTCCTTGAACTCCTTGTGCTTGATGAAGCTGTCATGGTAAGCCTTACGTTGAGCTTGCATGGCTTCCATGCATTGTAGAGCCATCCTGCAAGTTTCATCCAAACATTCCAGGTGCAAGAGATGGCATTGCAGTGAATCATCATCCCCCAAACGCTCTTTGATACCCACTCGAAAAGAGGACAATTCCAGTTCAACAGGGAAAACAGCTTCTGTACCATACACCAGCTGAAAGGGTGTCTCTCCTGTTGTTGTTTTATGGGAGGTCTTGTATGCCCAGAGGGCCTCTGTAAGTCGATCATCCCAATCACAAGATGTGTGGCAATTGTTCTTGTCAGAATCGAGTAGAGGATGCGATTCGTGACTTCAACTTGGTCGCTGGCTCTGGGGTAATAAGGAGTGGACTTGCGATGGTAGATCTTATATAGCTCTGTCAACTCTTCCATGACTTTATTAATGAAATGAGTGCCTCTGTCACTTACCAGCTCTAAGGGACTACCAAAATGGGTGATGATATTCTCGTACATGAACAGGGCCATGCTGTTACCATCGTCCCGCTTTAGGGCTTTAGCTTCACACCACTTTGTGACATAATCCGTACATACCAGGATGTATCTGTTCTGTTTCCTTCTAGTGGGTGGATCGATTGGGCCTACGAAGTCGATGCCCCACTTCTCAAACGGCTTCAAAGGAAGGATAGGTTGCAGTGGCATAGCACTTGTTTTGGTGGGTTTCCCCATCCTCTGACAAGCATCACATCACTTGCAGTAATCATAAGCATCCTTGTGGATAGTCGGCTCCATCAGTATCCTGCTAGCAGAGTCTTCCTGGTTGTGGCTTCTCTTGCAAAGTGGCCTCCACATGGCTCGTCATGGCAAGCCTTCAAAACAATCCCAATCTCATCTCCTACAACACGTCTTCTGAGTACTTCATCTTTGCCTTTCTTGTACAATGCGCCGCCTAATAGGGTGTAGGGGGCTGATTCTAACATAAGCTTCTTCCTTTCCTGACTAGAAATGCCAGGAGGGTACCTTTGGGTTGCCAGCAGATTGGCAATGTCTGCATACCAGGGGTTTACAATTTCTACCAGGAATAGGGAAGCATCAGGGAGGTCTGGATCATCCTGCTCCTCGTCTGAGCTGCGGGATACACGACAGATGATCAGCTAAAACATGGGAACGACCAGGCTTAGTAATCACCTCAAAGTCGAACTCTTGAAATAGAAGGAGCCATCTCATCATTCGTCCTTTCACGTCTGCTTTGTTCATCAGGAAGGGTAGGGCCTCGTGATCCACATAAAATTTAAAGTGGGTAGATAGGAGGTAGTGGCGAAACTTCTCTAGGGCAAACACCATTGCCAAGCACTCCAGCTCTGCCACCATGTAGTTCCGTTCTCTATCAGTGACTTTTCGGCTTGCATAGTAGATGGGTTGATCTAATTTCGAGGAGCCCTTCCGGCATAGAACTGCGCCGAAGCCTTCAACTGATGCATCAATGTGTACATGAAACTCCTTCGTCCAATCAGGAGATTGCAGAATGGGTGCCTCAATCAGATACTGCTTCAGAGTGTTGAAGGCTATGTCACATTCTTCCATCCAAATAAACTCTGCATCTTTCCTTAGAAGCTTGAGCAAGGAGGTTTCCTTTGTTGCAAAATGGGCTATGAACCTTCTGTAGTAACCCATGTGGCCTAGGAATCCCCTCAACTGTTTGAGGTTGGTGGGTGCTGTCAGAGCTGCAATCTTTTTTATCTTTGCAGGGTCTTTTGATATCCCTTGTGCAGAGACAATGTGGCCCAACAGAACTCCAGAAGCGACCCCAAAGATGCATTTGTCGGGGTTGAGGGAAATCCCATACTCCCTGCATCAGTCAAAGCATTGTTCCAAATGTCCCCAGTGTTCACGGATCAAACTATAGACACAGAAGTCATCCAAATAGACCTCAATAAAGTTGTGCAAATGATTTTGGAATGCGGCTATCATGACTCGTTGGAAAGTAGCAGGGGCATTGTAGAGTCCAAACGGCATCACTCAGTAAGCGTAGGTTTCCCATTCTGTGGTGAAGGTTGTTTTGGATTGGTCTTCTTCTGCTATTTGCACTTGGTTATATCCCGCTGAATCCATCCAGAAGGGAATAAAGCTCATGTCCTGCCACTGTGTCCAACAGTTGGTCTGTGAAAGGGATCGCAAAAGTGATCCTTTTTTGTCTTGGAATTCAACTTGAAAAAATCCACACATATACGAAGCTTGCCATTCTTCTTGGGTACAACCACGATGGGTGAGACCCATTCACTATTTGCCACTGGATAGATGAACTCGGCTTCCAGAAGCTTCAACAGCTCTGCTTTCACCAATGTGGAATAATTCGGGTTCATTCGCCTCTGTCATTGCTGTACTGGCTTGGCATCAGGCTCCAAATCAATATGATGTTGACATATTGTGGGATCAATCCCCTTTAGGTCTTTGTAGGACCATGCAAACACGTCCAAATTCTCTTTCAACAAGTTGTACAAAGTTGACAACTCCTCTTCCGATAGGCTGCTACCCACCTTCAAATGGCGTTCAGTGCCATCTGCATCCACAAAAGTTAACTGCCTTTCACCTTCTACTTCACGGATAGACTCTTCATATGTATCCTCTTCAAGTGGGATAGACTCTTCCGTCTTGCTTTCATAACCTTCTTCTTCAATATCATCTCCATCCTCTTCGGTCTCTGTCTCTGTCTTTGTCTCTGTCTCTGTCTCTGTCTTTGTCTCTATCTCTGTCTCTGTCTCTGTCTCTGTCTCTGTCTCTGTAGGAGCTCTGTAAGAGAAGAACAAGTTCTCTGTTTCATCTTCTGCCTCTGTTTCTGGCTCTGCTATGGCCATGTAACAGGGAGAGCAGTACATCCATGCTTCTATCTCACTGTCAGAAGTGATTTCGGAAATCGTTCCTGGTTCAGGCAGGAATTATTCACCCATTGATAGGGACTTTGCATCTTTTGGAAGTTGGCTTACAGTATCCACTGTTAAGGAACGTGCCACTGTTTTCTTGGGAAGGATTTGTTTGACAGAATCTTTGTCTGCTGATGTTCCATCTGTAGCCTCATTGGGGGAGTCAAAAGATAATTCCAAGGAGGTGGATCCATGTCCTTTTTGAGCACCATATAGCTTCAGCACCACTTTATTAGGTCCTCTACCCAAGGTCAAGGTTCCTTTGAACCAATCCGTCCTTGCTCTGGCTTCAAAAAGCCATGGTCTACCCAGTAGTAGGGGGTAGGATGTACCATAAGAGTTTGGCTTCACCACCAGATAGGTTAGCCAATAATCTTTTCCAGCCACTGTAGTCTTCACATACGGGAGAAAGCCCAAAGGCTTGATTCTGCTCTGATCCGCCAGTCTGATGAGCCATTGGTTGGTTGCACACCTTGTAGGCCTAGATCCTTCATTGTCACATCCGTCATAATTTTCACTGATGAACCACCATCAATCAGTGCATTTGCAATAAAACAGCCTTCTATCCACACGCTAGTCTCTGGGGTACCCGGATCTAGGAAGACATTAGTCACATCCACTTCTTTTATAGGCTCTGGAGCTTTGTTGGACTTTGTTACTGTTGAGGAAGCAATCCTTAAGCCACGTCTTCTTGTCAGTATACTTTAGAACCTTTTTTGGCAACTGGGAGACAACATCAATAATTGTCGAAATGTGAGGTTTGGTGTAAAGGCATCTAGATCTCTGACCAGATCGTATTCCTTAATAGGATCCATTGGCTTATCTAACCGGTTAGGGAATGGGGCAACACCCATTTTCATTTTCCTTTTTTCTTCCAACAGGGGCATCATGGGGACTTCTTCTGCCACTTGTGGCACCTCCTCCTCTTCTATCTCCTGGACCTCTGGTCCTGTCTCTAGAATTGTCTCTATGACTCTCTGTGGCACTGTAGTGCTCTGTACGGCACTGTCAGGCTCTGTTCTGTTCTATTCTTCTAGTGGAAGATTAAACTTCACTGTTCTGGCAGGAGGATTATTTTCTTTCTGGATAGGTGGTTCCTTCTTCTTTGCACGCGTGATGGCAGCAACTTCTAATTCCACTAAATTGGAGGTAGGCTCTTGGGCCTTGGCCGGATTATCAATAGCACTGTTTTTCACTAGGGCTGGGCTTGGACAATCTTTTGCAGTGTGGCCTTCTCCTTTGCATCGACTGCATAAGGGCTTGTAATCCACTGACCTTCTGGGATTTTGACAATTTGGTGAAATGTGTCCCTTTTCTATGCATCTGTAACACTCCACTTCTGATCTCTAACCACCGCCAGACTGTCTTCCTCTGTAACTTTGGGAGGGAAATCTTCTGGGTCCAAAATTAGGACCAAACTCTCTAGGCTTGGGTCCAATATCCTGTGTTGTCATTTTCGATTCCAGCAAGTTGAATCTTGCATCTTCCTCCTTCCTTCTCCTATCATGTATCTCCTTCAGAGAGCAAATATCCTCTGTATGGTTCTTCTGCAAACAGTAGGAACAAAAAGTTCCAGGAATGGTTGGTTTTCGTGTACATTCAGTGGCTAAATGGCCTGCTTGACGACACTTACCACACCAAGTATTTGACCGCATCACATCTCTTCCTGCTCCTGCAACGTTGGATATGCTGGTGGTATTCACTTTCAGTGTCTGTAGCTACTCTGTAATCACATCCATCAACTCCTTTTTGATATTTGCAACTGAGTTGGATAAATAATCCTTCAAGCTTTCTCCTCCTGAGGTACTGGCAGTAGGGTTTTGAGGAGTCTCTGTAATCACTGCATAAACAGGTTGGGCTGGTGCAGAGGGGTCTCTGTTCTAATTCTGATTCAGAGCTCCTGTTTGAACTGTTGGTTGTTGGCTCCAGTTGGTAGGGTTCCACTGTTGCTGTGATTTGGCATTGGGGAAATTGGTTGGGACCATTGTTGTTGTGGTTGAACCATCATTTGAGGCATTGATTGTGGCCACTGTGGATTTGGTGCACTGTACTGTGATACTGAGGGCATCTGTTGGTAGGGGTAGGGGACTGTCCCTGGGACTGCATTTGGTGGGTACATCATTCCTGGCATCAGAGGAGGTAGGACTCCTCTTCTTGGATTTATCGCCAATCTAACTTCCACTTCATCGTAAAGTCTTGCACCTTCTGTTGCAGCTTGCAGTGTGGCTGGTCTTTGCAGCTCCATAAACTTACGGACTTCTGGTTGTAATCCTCTGAGAAACACCCCCTTCTGAATGCCATCATCTAGATTATGGTTAGTCCATCTCTTCAGGATGGATTCCATTCGTGAGACATAAGCTTCTACTCTTTCTCCAGAGGACTGACTTAAATTCATAAATTCCTCTCGCATCCGCTCTTCAAAACCTTCACGCCTGAATTTAGTGAGGAAGGCCAACTTCAGGTCGTCCCATGTGCCAAAAGTTCGTGCTGCTTGTCTCTCATACCACTGAAACGCCGCACCCTTGAAAGTGGCGGGGAATATTGCTAACCAATGCTCAGGGGTTCTGGCATTGTTAGCCACACATGCTACCATAAACTCTGCTACATGAAGATCGGGGTCTTCATTGTACTCTCCCTTAAAAACTGGCAATGGGACTACATTCGCTGGCCTATCATCAATATTTCCAGGATGGATCTGGCTTGGAAGTGGACCTCCAGTAGGAGGAGGAAGGGCTTGATGTGCCATTGGGACTTCTATAAAGAGTTCCGCAAGGGCGTCAAAGGCGGCTTCTCCTGCAAGGGCTCTGATTTTTGCTTTCTCTCTTCTCACGTACCTCTGGACTCATTCTAATGCTTGCCTCTTTATTGCGTCATTCATCAGGGGGTTGGCTCCACTATGTTGTTAGTGCTCCACAGAGGGATAACAGAAGGCTTCAGTCTCTGGAGGACTGTCTTGCCAACATTTCTTCTACTTCTTCCTTTTCAACGTCTCTGAATTCTACTTTCATGCCACAGCACAGAGGAAGGTATTCGGTTCTGAAGGTGTCAAAATGCATACGTCTGAGCATTGTGGTGGTGCCATCATCATAGTAATGCCAGCTTCTGATGGTTTCAAAAGTGTATGTTGTGAAAAACACTCTATCTACCAACTTCCAGTGGGTTGCTAATTGAATAAACAGAAGATTATCAGTACACCAAGCATCCCATGTATCTTGCTGTTGAGCATCCACGAACAAATTCCAACTTTTTTCCTTCTTGTCCTCGTGAACCTCTACAGACCAAGACTCCTAAAGCTTCTTCACAATCTCCCACTTGATGATGTCTGGAAACTTCTCAATGAATGCCAAATCTTCCATGTATGGTCATTCTCTCTGTTTCTGCTCTTCAGTTTGTTCCCAAATAGTTTGCCACCAAGATGCAAGTTTCTGTTGCTTCAACAGGAAGAGGAAACTGTCCACCACATAGAGCATGCATCATGATGGTGATTTGTTTCCGCCATTGTGGGATGAACTTATTGTGGAAAGTGGCTTTGATTATGAGAAATTCCAACTCTTCAGTGGAAGAAGGAACTTTACAAACATCCATTGAATTCTTCTCTTCTTGGCAATGCCATTTCCTTCATTTTCAGCCTCTTCTGGTGCTTGTTGATGGCAATTTTCCCCGGCTGCACACCAAAAACATGGAGCCCCAAGAGGAACACCAAGGAAAAGGGAATTCTTTTGTAAGAAAATCTATCTTGTAACATCAACAAGCTTTTTTATTAGGGTTTATATGATCACAATGAAGAAAAGAACACCAGGCACAACAAATCTTCATGCAGCATCATGTAGATCTCCCACGGATTTGATAGAATCAACCATATTCTTCAATATCTTCACAAAATCCATCAATAGAACAAAGAAAGCAAAGGAATACACCATCTTTTAATGGAAATACATCACATAGTACTCATCTTCAATGTCTTCATAGTCTTCTCTCTCAATCTCTCACATATAGTCACACTATTTTGATAGAATTGGCTATCTCTGACTCTCTCTCTCTCTCTCCATCAAGAATACATCATATCCTCTATACAATCACTCAATAATAACCCTCAATAATGTGATGGATATACCTCCCAAGAGGTATGTCTGATATGAAGAGGCACCAGAGCCACTACAGTGTCTCTTCATAGCTCACCACTGTCACTTCACTCCAGTCTTTACTTGAGTCTTCAGCAGCTACTTCTTTGACTTCTTTTAGCTCTTTTGCACTTGTATTCACCTCTTTCCAAGGCTAGAAAACTTTCCCAAGGTACACTCTCATCCAACAGAACACATACAGAAGCATACAGAAGGTCTACAGAAGCTCCACCAGAGAGTTACAGAAGGTCAACAAAAAGCATCAGAACCACATAACTCATACCAAAACCATTACAAACCATCAAAAATCACTCAATAAGCTTTCAAACAATCTCAAACCCTATCAATCAATACTCCATCCTTCCTTACAGAGAGAAAACAGAACAAAATAGAAGCTCAACAGAAGCTATCAGGACCAAATAGAACCTATCAAAACATCAACAGAACTTCACATCTCTACTAATAAACATCATGAGCTTAATAAAACCATTCCAACCTATCGAAAACACTCTCAAACCACTTCCAAACCAATCAATCATCTCATAAAACAACCATTGAGCTCTCAAAAACAACAAAAATCAGCCAAAAAACAGGTCATTTCAACACTCAACAAGATTTAAAGAGAGAGAGAGAGAGAGAGAGAGACAGAAGAGTTACCCTGGCAGGCTGCACAATTCCCTCTATCTTGATCCTCAACTTACCAATCTTCTATTACACTCTCCCATCTCGAACCTATTCTGGCTTCTTAATCTCTTGAGTCTACTTGCGGATGATGGTCTCCAAGCAAAGAATGTTGCATGCGGATGGCAATCCCACAACCAAAAACGAAGCTTCGGGCAAAGGCATCACTATCAATCCAACTGCGGTTCTAGTCGTAAGTAATGTATTTCCAAATTGATAGATGCTTGCTTTGATTCTCATGAGATACGTTAGGCCCCGTACCTTGCCATGCTAGAATAGGTCATTGAAAATGATAAATCACATCTCAAATATTCAAATATGAAATTGTGAAGTGCTTCCATCAAGGAAAGTTAATTGCACCTAGTTACTATGCGACGAATCCATGCATAGCATAAGCAGCATATGGGACTCTAAAGTATTAAGCATCGATGACTCTTCGATTAATCTTTACCTAGGACAATATTCTTTAAGGTTCGCAGATGCTTATAGACATGGGAGAGATTATGTGAACTTTACATCAATGACACGCAACTCCTTGCCTTAAAAGAAAGGAAGATAAAATGCTGCATAGTAGGGAAAGGCTAAAAGATAAATGTCACTTAGAGAAGAGGCATAAATGCTCTTGCTTGATTGATTAACTCGCATTGAAATGATAGGACTTACGTCATGTAAAGTATTTGAACCCTTAGCATATGCCTTAGCCAAAAGAAGGGAATGTTAAGTAAATTTTACTCTTGGTCCCAAGGGGAAGAGCAAATATACGATGGAAATGTTATCGTGTTTCTTCTTGCAATGCTTGGAAAAGAATACCACTGCCTTGTTGGTTAATTGAACAACATCCTAAATTATTTTACATTCAACTGGTTGTTAGTTTGTTGTGTTTGGATGATTGTTCCAAGTGCTTGTGATTTATGGTAAATGCATGGCAAGGGTCTGTGATGACAAGTTGCCATGGAGATAAAGGAATGTTTTCCTAGAAAATGATATTAGGATTGAATGCCTTGTTTGTGCTTGATTCTTAAAGGATTTAATTAAGGAATGATATTTTGCACAGGTGGATCACCTCCATGATTGCACTGCGGATTAACCCAAAGAGGGCACTACTCGATTCATGGGCCGAAGGTCAAGTGGTGAAAAGGCCAACTACAAGAATGATGTTTCGCTCCTAGACAGCTTGCGGGTCAGGTGGAGCTCTGGACACCCCTTGCTAGGTCTAGAATGGAGTTGAAGACCTCCGTGGCCCCCAACGTCTAGGCATGTTGGGAGATCCTATTCTAGATAAAGGATTGAATTTGTGGTGCCATGTGAGTTGGACCAGTTACTTCTGCAATGCAGAAGAGATACTTCTGTTGGACAGAAGGGATACATAATTTCTCTTGTATGGGCGGAGACAAAGATTAACTTAAAGATAAGTTAAGGAACTTGTTTGTCAATAGATTGCTTTGCTCTGTTTTCGTGTTTGTGCTGTAAGTTATGTGAATGAACCCTGTTCCCTAAAAGGCTTAATTAATGAAGCTGACTTTAAGTGTCACACATAAATGTGGAAGGACCTAATTAGAAAACTAAAGCTATTAAGGGAAGTGGGTGGGCAGAACCCCCGAGGGGTCCGTCCTATGGCAGGGTGGTCCCAGAGAACTGGGAGGCTTCTCATAAGATTTTACCGTTGTTTGACCTTTAGATATTGTTAGGTTAGAACCTGATTCATGCCGTTTTAGGGGACCGGAATGGGACTATGCCCTACGGGTAAAGAGGTTGAGTGGCACATCCCTCTCATTTCCCATTCTCTTTGAACCAAGTGCGGCATAGGTTTGCTTCAGCTTGGGTATCTCTACATAAAGTAGGATGTCCAGGATCTGATGCTAGAATGCTGTTAGGAGACCTTGGCCATTAGGAGCACAAATTTTAGGTCAATCCTAGTGGGTTTGGCCGTGAACGTTCCGTTGCGAGGCAAATTCAGGAAACCCTAGGCGACAAAACTCAGAACATTCCATGGGAGCATCGGGCATCAATGCTTAGATTCATTTCTCGATAGACTGCTAAAAGAGTGCCTGGAAAGCCGATGGGCAGGCACCTTACAGCCTCTTGCTATATATGCAGGAGGGATGCAATATCACAACTTGATGTATTTAGTTTAGGGCTGAGAGCCCTATCTTTTCCCTTGGAATATAGCGTATTTTTGTATATCTTCCTTCTTCCAAGGAGGGATCTATATGTGCTGTTCTGTTTGATTTCATTAGACCAAGAGGGTCAGTCAATTTTTTAGTTTAAGGTTTGATTTCTTTAGGCTAAGAGAGCTAGTTAGTTTGCAATGAAATGTCCTATTTCTTTAGGCTAAGCGGGCCCTATGTCTTTTTGGTGCAGGTATGTTTAATGGTTTGTTGTTTTAGTGATTGCATCATACAAGTTGACGAAGTCGCTAGTAGGAGCCTTTGCTACAAAGAAGCTTCTTATGGCCATTCTAGGTGGTTTTGTCCCCTTTTTGAGTCTTTTTCCCTTAAGCAAATAATGATGTGTGTATGTAAGGGGTATTTTCTTTTTTTTTTGTTGGGGACAGGCAATCAAGGCTTGAAGTCCTATGTTTAGGATATGTATACCTGAGGGAGGTTTGAGTAGTCATTGCCTCCTACAAAGGCATTGTCGGGCACTGAAAGACTTGTTTTAGATGGCAATCCTAGTGACCTTGTTCTGTTGACCTGCTAGGCAACCGTTCTAGGAGTTTCTGTTAGTGTGAGGCAGTTAGAGAAGCCTACTAAAACTAACACCAAGGAAAAAGCCCTAAATATCTAGAAGAAAATATATAGATATACGAAGGTGTGTAAAAAGGGGTTTTAATCCCTATAAAAATAGAGAAACGAGAAAAATCTTTGAGCATTTGTTCATTGCCTTGCAAAGGCCTAGTAGGTTCTTGGGGAGGGCCGATGCCTTGTCCCCTAGGTGACAACTAGCTAAAAAACAATGTAAATAAAAGAAGGTTGGAGCGAAAATAAAAGTTAGTGTTAGAAAATGATTAAGTGTCACCTTTTTGAGGGCTTGGTAGGTTCTTGGGTACCAAGACAAGACCTGAGGCCGATGCCCTGTTCTCATTGGGTCACTACGCACCCGAGTATGGACAATTAGAAGCTAAAAGAAAAATGTGCAACAAGACACCATTTATTGATCAGGCTATAGGAGTCCTTGCCTTGTAGGAGTTCCTAGTTGAGTTGTCCTTAGTTAGGTAGGTAGTTCAGACCACCACTTAGGATGACTTCTTTGATTGTTCTTTTTAGATTGGTTGTGTTGGAGCAGTTGGTTAGTGACTAGCTTTGGGCTTTCTGTCTAATTATGCTAGGCCTACTCCTCATGGATTTCATTCCTTGGTTTTGTCAGGGGGTAGGATGAGAGCTGTGATGTGTTTTGTTATGTATCTATTTTGTATAAGCTTAATGCTTCTTGTGGTTGTGTTTATGTGCAGATCTGTTCGTGGGATTTGATGGGTTGAGTCGCCCTATCCCATGGTCGCCAATTATGAATGATTTTTGACACCGAGAAGTTCTTAAAAATAGCTAAGAAATCTGCATTTCAGGGGAAAAATAGACTTCGTTGAAGGTGGCAGCTGCAATTAGTATGATTTTAAGTAGCAAATCCCCAAAAGCGCTTTAAAGACCCACTGAGCAACGGTTGGCGAGCAACGGTTGGGGAATTTTCATAATTTTTTCAATTGCCAAATTGGATACCGGGAGATGCTTGATAGTGGGAAACTTTGAGACAATCGAGCAAAAATTTTCAGACCTTAATTCAGACGTCGAACATGGAAATGGGGATGTCCAGGAGGCCAAGGGCTAAAGGTCAAGTGTAAATTACTTTAGGAAGGGCCAAGGGTGTGACCCTTGGCGGCTCGCTTTGGGGGAACCCTAGAAATCTAATTTCAGGGGGGGGGGGGGGGGGGGCATTTGTTTTGCCACTTGAAGAAAATGGAATTCCATGGATGGAGGAGGCGATGATTTGATTGGGGGGGGGGCTATGAGCTTAGGGGGTTCACTATATATATATTCTCTATATAACGTGTGTGCATGGCCTATTTATAAATATCCTAATCTGTGAATTTTTCTTGAATAAAACACAACCCTTTTCTATTCAATCTGTAAGTAACCCCTTTATATGACACCCTTCTGTATGTAAAAAATGTATAAAAATTATGTTTTAAAAACCCCTTATTTTGAACTCACGTTATATATACATATATTTATGAGTGACCCCCCCCCTCCCGAGGCTATGGGCCTTCAAAGCAAACCCCCCACTAATTAGATGACTGAGATGCTTGCTTTCTACGCTCCCTATCGCCGCCTTTGGCCTTTGAAATGGGTGCCTGGACATGGAGATAAAAAACAAATATTTCTCTCTCCTCCCTCTGTCACCCCTTAAGGGGCAATTCATGCCCATGAAGAAGAAGGAAGACCGATTGAAGGATGCATGCCCGGCATGAACCGGATTGCTCCAAGATCAAGAGGAGGCTAAGGGGAGATGTTTAACATTGAAGATTTCTTGCTAATCGGTCCATTGGCAACTCAAAGAAATTAATTACAAAACCCGCAATATGCAAATAAGTGGCCAGCAACCCACTGAACCCAATGCAAAAGCCCATGAACCCCAGTTCAAATGGGTACCTAAACATCAAGGACCGTGGAATAGTATATATGTAGCAGTGGATAAACTCACCAACACATTCCATTTCATTCCAACCAAGATCCAATTTACTACTTCTCAAGTGGCCTGTCATTTCATGGAGCAAATTTTTAGACTACATGGATTACTATCGATGATTGTTTGTGATAGAGACTCAAAGTTCATGAGTAAATTTTGGTAGGCGGTGTTCACATTGATGGGACCTAAAATGGGCCGGCACTGGCTATGGCACTAGCCGAACCTCATGCACACAATAGACAACCCCACCACACGGCCTCGCGGGCCAGGCGAACACTAGATAGACTTAATTATGCGTTTGTAGCTGATATTTAGTCCAACGTCTACCTTCCCTTCTCCTCAGAGGGAGATCCCATAACATGTAGGCATCATGCCTCGTCACACAAACATCAGGAAGCTCCCCTCGACTAATTGTTGCGGCTCCACTGCGACTCTCCTACACCTAGGGGATTGGCCCCAAGATACGTTGCTCCAACATATAAAACATAACGCACAAACTCCACTCTTTTGTTGTTTTGTACGATCCAAGAATATAAATCCTCACCAAACAGTCCCAAGGAAAGCGTACAAGTAACCTATAGTAAAGGCTCCTTTCCACTCAACGTATAAGTCATGTCCTATAGGAAGACAATTGCTATGCAATCTAGGACTGATACCATGTAATGTGTCATGCATAGTGCATATGATCCTAGTGCAAAAAATATATTTATCAAATCAGCATTTTGTGGTGTGGAAAACCAGCCCTTTCATGATTTTCACTAAACGTATGCTTCGATGTATGGAGACTAGCACCGATCTCTCATGCTATTAGCCCCTTAAACTAAATTATCGTAATTATAAATGGAATGCACAATCAAATGCTTCAAAAAATCAAACCCTCTCAGCCCTCTTAATTTCTTAACCTCACCCTTTCCCTCTAACGTTTAGGCTTTGCTACGTTGCATAGGTGTAGGGTATTATTTTATATTTATTTTTCGCATAAAATAAAAAAAACATGAGATATAACACATAAACAAAGATGAAATGAAGCCAAACTTCATGTCTCAACTTTTCTCTATTTATTTGTGCATAAAAATAGACTATTTTCTAATTTATGATTAGTGACTGATCATGAAAGCTAAAAGATATTTTGTCTCAGAATTTTATCCCATGCGCATCTATTTTTCCCACTTGAAACCAATAAAACCTTCATTTTTACACTAAAAGACGCTTTTCATGCTATAATTTAATTATTACGACTATTTATTATTATGGATCTACATTTTTTTTAATGCACAGCCCTCAATCATAATGAAAAAAAGATTCAAACAAATTTTTGTTCCATATGAATTTCATTCGGACCATCAAACATCAACAAGAAGCAAATTCCCTAATCTTATCTACTAGGAATTCCCTGTAAACGGATGAGCTATCCATTGAAGATAAACTCCATATACAACTGTGAGAAATCAATAGTGATTTTGCCTAATGTCATCAACCAATCACAATCAAGTACAATGTCTATAGGCCCCATTTCCAAAGTAATCAGGTTTACTTTTGCTTCAAGATTTTCAGCCAACTGTAAAGAGACCTGTGCGTATATTTGTGTGTTGATTTCTTCTTCCCCATTGGCCAGTTGAACTCTAATGGGCTGTTGTAAATCAGTGGGAATACAATTCAGCTTGTTCATAATGGACTTATTCACAAAACTATGTATATTGCCACTATCTATCAAAATGAACACTGCCTTTCCATGAATGTTACCCTTCATAGGGAGTGTATTGGGGCTCTTAGAACCTGTCCAAGCATCCATGGAAATGGAACAACTAGTGGCACCAAGTGGCTCATGACAAGTCCCACCTAGGTCAAAAGAAACACTCCCACCTGGATCAAAAGTAAAAGAGTCAGGTGGATCATAAAAATACATTTGCCCAACTTCTTCCTCAAGATCATCATTTTCAGCATTAGGTTCGATTGCATTAACTTCATCAATCTCATCTTCAAGATCTTCAAAGACTAACATACTCTGAAGCTTGGGTTTGACATTTTTGTATACACACTTTGTGGCATGATCAGGTGTATACTTTTTCCCACACTTGAAACATAACCCTTTTTCCTTTCTTTCTTTGTAAAGATCCATAGGAATAGACTTAGGATTCATGTTGGCTGAAACGGATTTAGGCTTGTTGTCCCTTGTTTGAAGTCAACTCTAGGACTGCTTGCTGTCCTAAAATTACTTTGAGGTCTTGAAGCATTGAATGGTGGATAAGTTGGCAGTCTTAAGTCCCCCATTTGGCACATGATTGCTGCCATAAATGTTACTAGCTTATCCATGTTTTAAAACGGTCCTTGGCTATCCAAAACCAGGCTGAAATGAAGATTCTCTTCTATATTTCCTTCCATAGTGCTCTGCAAGCTCAATAGCCTTAAAGAGAGAAGTAGGGTTTTGTGCCATGACATCAGCCTGATAAAGATGGCTCTAAGCCATACATATACTTGTGGAGTTTAGCCTCATCATTGATGCTCTCTACATACATGGTTAGGTTGAGAAATTGGTTAGTGTACTCTCTTACACTTAAGCCTCTTTGCTCCAAACCATACCATGTCCGTGCCAATTTCTCTTTTTCAAGAGGGGAGACAAATACTTCAGCCATGAGTGTCTTGAAAGCTTCCCAATTCTCTACAAGTATGTTCTCTTTTTTAATATACCTCCACCAAGTATGCCCAAATCCCTCCAAGTGCAAGGAAGAAAAGTGAATCTTCATGTCATCAGTTCTAGGGAACATGTCAAAGTAAGATTCCATTTTAGAGATCCACTCCTCTAAATCAGATGGTGTAGATGACTGACCATTGAACTTGGCCAAAATGATATTGTCTTTCAGTTCCCTTTCATGGAATGGTTGCTATCCCAAAATAGACTAATCATGATTGACGAGAATTGAACCCCCAAAGTGAGATGAAAATCTCCCAATAGATGGCTGAGAACCACTATGCAATCTTCCCATTGGTAGAGGACCCCTAGGAAGTTGAGTACTCAGCCCAAAAGCTTAAGAGTTGGCTCCATTCAAACTGCCCAAATAGCCATCATGCCTTTGTGAAGTCTCACCTACTTCATATTGGCTATTTGGGATGCCTCTTCATCCAATAATTCCATGACCATGACCATTTCGGTTAGGTGGCTAAAGTGGAACTGAAGGCTCACTATTTGAATAAGCTTTCTCCTTCTCTTCTTTAGATCCCATTCGCATTTGCATCCATTGGGAGAATTGATCCATAATTTGAGCATTGGATTCCACCAACTTATCAATAGAAACCTTTTTTTGAGTCATTGAATCCACTAACTTCTCAATGGAAGACTTTGTTTGATCAGTAGATAAAACCATTTGCTCCATTCTTGATAATAGAACCTCATGATGTTCTCTATGCCTTCATTCATGTGCACACAAGGTATCATCGAGTACACTGATTTTCCCTTGTTGTTGAGGCTCTTCAAAGCTCTCTTGGGGTACATTCTCCAACATGGAATCTTTGATTTTCTTAGCATAATCATCCTAGACCTTATTTTGGCCTTTATGCCCTGCCATAATAGCGTAGTCCTGCAATACCCCCTGTCAGAAAAATTGCTATAACTTGGGCTAGGAAACTCCGATTCCAAATCTTTTTAGTTCAAATCAAACTAAGATGGGTACCCTGTAGTACTTGGACTATACTCCAGTAATGAAGTTTGTACCTGTATGGACTTGTAAATGCCATACAGTGTCCTGTAAAATCCCTATTTTACCCTGTTTTGATTCTAAAGGTACTTGAGCCTTTTGAAACTCTTCAATCTTCATTTCTCCACTCGTTGTACCTATGTGAGGGATAAAACGGCATGACAGGCTCCTTACACGGGCTTTGAATCACTGGGAGGTGGGCAAAGTTCCCCCCGAGTCGATTGGTTGCACCCCTTCCGAATCTTCGATAGTGAGGGAGGGTCACCTCTCTTTTGTTCCACTATCTCCCTCGACATCCACCTTTTTCCTCAGTGGGTATATCAACATGGCAGTAGCATTCTATGCTAATCAATCAGCATGAAATGCATTTCTGAAATATTCATTCAGCCCCTTTCATGAAATGCAATTGGATGGAATCTGAAAATTTGGATAGGAAGAGGGTCTTACCAATGCAATTCAGTGACTCACTAATTGCTAGTACTTACCCTTTTACAATATTTCAGCTTAGGTAAAATAATTCAGCCAATCAATGGATTAGAGTGAGCAAACTCATCAATCAATAGATTTAATCAATTGGATTCAAATGTTATGTTGGAAATTTCAAATTGATGCCTCTAATTCACTTATTAGAACTAATATGCATAGAGCAAGCATTGCATTACATAAATGGATTGATTCAAGCAAGGATGAAATTTGATGGAGATTATTCAATTCTTTAATCTCTCAATCAAGTGGATTAAGCTCAGCAAATGGATTAATGAGAGAGATTAAGAATTGAAGAAGAATATCTTTGACATAGTTGATGATGACTTAATCAATCCTCATATGCTTGATAGAGCCTCTGGTGGTCCAATGTTGCCAAAAAAAAATTCAATACTGTATATTTAATGCTTGAGAGCAATCTCGAAGCTTCAAATGCTTGAGATTGAAGCATTAAACTAGTTTCCCCATATTTTAGCTCCATGGAAGCTCTTGAGCTTTAATCTTTGACCAATCGTGCTAAATCCTTGCAATTTGTTGAAGAATCCTTACTGAAATGATCCCATGGGCTTAAAAGATGAAGAATCCTCAAGAAATTGTTGAAGAATGAAAGCTTGGGCTGAAGCTTTCATGGCTGCCCATGGATTGTTCAGGTTTCAAGAGAGTGAAAGGATGAAGAATATAGCCTCATTTGAGAGTCTACACATCAGAGAGTTGAAGTAAACCATGCTAAAGATCATTGAGAAGCATCAGTGTTGGAGATTAGTTGAAGATTGATGAAGAATAGGTTGAAAAAAATCAACGCAAATTTTGTGATGTTGTCCTGCACACGCGGTTGTTCATACAATCATGAAAATGGTGTTCAACATGTAGCATTTGATGCCTAGAAGGCCATTATGCATGCCATTGTTGAAGAGAAGAAAGGATCAGTGATCGGAAGAGAAGATCTTTGTTGAAAACTCCATAGAAGCTTGGCCAAAGCTTGAAAGAAGAGGAAAGGAAGACCTCTTTTGAAAAGTAACCACAATTTAATCCCAAACTAAGCCCGATTAACTCTCATTTAACCTTGTTACCTACAGATTGCATGAAATTTTGATGAGGACCTGCTACTTTAGCCTTCTTCTGCCATATCTGACCTTGAAGATCTCCAAATGTAGTCTCTTACTAACTGTAGGTGGTCTGCAACACTCTCCACTAGTCATTGTCTTTACCAAGTACTTGTCTGAAATTGATTTTTGATGGAGAAAATAGGACTAAAAATAGAAAGAAAAATGGATCAACAACCAACGCTCTGATACCACTTGTCATGAAGAGAACTGGAGAGAGAGAAAGAGGAGAGAGAGAGTGTAGAAGAGAGAGAAATATTGCAAGAAGAGAGAGAAAGAGAGTTACGAGGAGAGAAAAAGAATAGAATTGGAGAGAGAAAGACAGGAAAGAGAAAGAAGTCATAGAAACTGTGAGCAAGGAGAGAGGAGAAGGACAATAATTGTATTAATGTGTCAAAAGATGATAAAAATTACATGTCCTCTCCTTTTATACCAATGTCAGTGTGACATGGCATAACATCAATATTATTTACACACTAAATCCTTATTCTTCCCAGCTTCTTACAATGGAAAGGGGAAATGTGAGTCTTTAAAAAGTTCAATACCCTCTCTCCTTTTCTAAGAGAGAGAAAGATGAATTTCTATTTTAATTAGATATATGAAATGATATAATATTTTAATGGTTAATCATGTGCATGCAATGTGTACATACTCTAAAAACATCCATGAATGCACATACACTTTTATATAGAATGAGATAATAATTTTAATAGTTCAACAAGTTCATGCAATGTATACATGCTCTAAAACTACATATAAATATACATAGACTATAAAAACACATGAATAATACATGTATACATACACATGTATATATGTGCACATATATGTAAACATATACACACACGTATGCATATATTTACACATATATGCATGTATGCATATATGCTCATACACATGTTTAAAAAAATGAGCAAGAAAAAAATGGGAGATAGAATAGAGGAGAGGGAATAGATATACACTTATGAAACACACATTTACAAACATGCATTCATTCATACATGAAGACACACACAATTATATATATGTGCACATACATGCTTTGCATACACATACATCCATATGAGGTGAAAATAGATGAGAGATAGGAGGAAAAGAAAAGGAGAGAAAACAAAAATGATGAGAGGGAGAGAGGAGACAAACATTTACGAGACTACATAAATAGGCACACGTACATGTGTGTGTGTGTGTGTGTGTGTGTGTGTGTGTGTGTGTGTGTGTGTGTGTGTGTGTGTGTGTGTGTGTGTGTGTGTGTGTGTGTGTGTGTGTGTGTGTGTGTGTGATAAACATAAATATTATATATATCAATAATAAAACATGCATGCTCGTGTATATGTGCCTATAAATATGGTTGCTATGTTTATATAGTATATATTAATTATATAATTTAGTTATTATTTTTAAAATTATATTATTAGCATATAGATATTGTGTTATGTAATACAATGTATATTCATTATATAATAAATACTATAGTTATTTATTTTATATATCGCTAGCCACACATGCACACACTCTCCCTCTCACATTTCAATGTTTTTTCTTTATGTACTAATTTTTCTTAGCATAACTCTCTCTCTCTCTCTCTCTCTCTCTCTCTCTCTCTCTCTCTCTCTCTCTCTCTCTCTCTCTCTCTCTCTCTCTCTCTCTCTCTCTCTCTCTCTCTCTCTCTCTCTCTCTCTCTCTCTCTCTCTCTCTCTCTCTCTCTCTCTCTCATTCAAAGTTTTCTTTCTTACATATTGATATACTTTAATATTTATAATGGTGCAAAATATTAGCCTAGAATCCTTGTGAAGCATTGAGAGAGCCTACATGCATTTCTATAGCCTTCAAATGAATAAAAAGTTAGTCATTTATGCTTCAATGAGCCTCATACGAAAGGTCCTTACACCTTAACCTTCAAAGAGTGTCATTCCCCTCACTCACATAAGAAATTATAATGAAATCTACATTGATCATAAATAAGCTGCATCATGTGTAATGTTGCATAAAAAGACAAAGTAGGATTAAAAATATGTACCTTTAAACTTGGATGTGAAGTATTGGGAGAAACTAGTACAAAGCACCTAGTAAGCCTTAGAAAGGATTTAGGCTTGGCTAATCCAACCACCATTGACCTACAACCCATTGCCATTTTATGTCAATCTGCACCGCAATAGCATTGACACCCTATCCATAGCTTTGCCATCTCATGCCACCTTCCACAATATGCCACCCAAGCCACCGCCCTTACAGTAATATAGCACTATCCTAAAGGCCCAAATTTCCACCATGTAGCCTTGCTAACACAAAAACTCACAGCTAGCAATGCACAGATTCAGCTCAAGAGTCTCTATAATCAACCATTTTCTCCCCATCAAGAGTTCTCTCTTGTGACACAAAGGAACTTCTCTCCAACTTCAAATGGAACATGCACAATTTGAATGATGGTCATAGAATCACCCCCATAGATTGTCAATCAAAGGATAACCAGAAGCTTCAAAATAACAATAAAAGGATGAGACTCAAAGAGATCTCAATCACTATCCTTCTCAAAGTCAATTATAACGTTCATTTCCCACCAATCATTTGCATCTCTATCATCTATATCTATGAAACCACTATCAGCATCTATAGCCAATTTTGATTGCACTCTTCCATGGTGTTAGTGTCAGTAAGAGTGGGTGGGGTAGTGGAGGATTCAAGGAGTCGGTTGTAAGTATTAGTTTTTTGTAGCTGTTCTTTTTAGATTTATCTTCTATTCATATAAAATTATCACAAGATTCTCTAAAAGTTAAAAGACCCATCATAACTCCTCATTCTCAACTTGTCAAATTCAATTCATCAAAGCACAACTCATCGGTTGTCAACTTGTCAATCATCAACTTGTTGACTTATCAATTGTCAACTTGTCAATTGACAACTTATCAACTCATCAACTGACAACTTTTCAACTCGTCAACTTGTCATCAACTTGTCAATCCATTGATGTCATATTGTCAACCTATCAATCTTTCAATGCACCAACTCATTGAATCATAACTTGCCAACATATCAAATAATAGCTAAGCAACTTGTCAACATATCAATTGATAGCTTAGCAACTTTTCAATTGTCAATTCATCAATTCGTTGATCAATAACTTGTTAATTGATAACATGTCCAACTCATCAATTAGCAACTTGTTAACTCATCAATTGATCAACTTCTCAACTTACCAACTAATGAATCCACCAACTTATCAATTGTTGATACATGACTCATCAACTTGTCAACATAACTTGCATGTGCTCAACTCATCAATACAAAGCTCATCAATGTGTCAATTCTAAACTTGTCAATCATCAACTTTTCAACATATCAATTGATAACGTGTCAAAACTCAAAGCTCAAACTTGTTGACTCTTAATAACTTGACTCATCAACTTGTTAACTTGTCAACTCATTGAGACATAAACTTGGAAACTCATCAAAATGGAGAAACTTATTAAGTTATCAACACATGATCTTGTTAGCATGTCAACACAAGAAAACTTGTTAATAAACTTGCCATCAAAGAAACTTGTCAATCTATCAACTCATCAATGTGACACGGCATAAGGAAACTTATCAACCAACTTGACAATAGTTACCCATTAACTTGTCAATGCACCAACTTGTTATCTGTCAACTTCCCATCTCATCAATTGTTAACATGTTAACTTGTCAACTTAGCAATAAGTTTGCCAACAAGAAAACTCATTGAATGATCAACTCATTGAGACACAAACCTATCAACTTGAAACTCATCAAAACTCAATAAGACACAAACCGGCCAACTTGAAACTTGTTAAACCATCAACTTGTCAATTGTCCAACTACTGACTCATCAATTATCAACTTGTTAATGCAACAAATCATTTGACACATAAAGTTTCAATGCATTAACTTGTCAATCCATGACAAAAAATTGATCAACTCACTAAGAACAATCCAACTTGCCAACTTATTGAAATAGGGATACTTTTCAACTTAGCAATGTATCAACTTGTCAACTTGCCTTACATGAAACTCATCATCGTAGAAATTTATCTAAATAGGGAAAATTATCGAGATATAAACTAATGTGTTGATACATGCAAGCCATCAAAACATAATGTTGCCAATTCACTGATACAAAAACATGTCAACTCATCTCAATTGTGTCAACTTGTCAACACATGAAATTGTCAACTCATTGGAACAAGGAAACTTATGGACACAAAACTTGTCAGCTCATTGACACAAATTGACCAATTTTTCAAGAAACAAAGTTATCAACTCGTTGAAAATTATCAACTGATTGACACTTAAACTATCCCACTTATCTATGTATAATCGATAATGAGTCACTTGGGTTTGGGACTTACTAGAATTCTCGGTTGAATACCAAGAAATGAAAAAAATACAAAAAAATATATCATGTAACACCAAAATAAGCATATTCTTGTCCTCAAAACCAAAGGAAACAGCTTCATGCAACATCATAGAACAATTCTTCTACAAATTTATCTTCAATAAAACACGTGATATTATTCATTATCACTAACAAAAAGAAATGAAACACATCCACATGCCAATATAGAACAAAAATGATCTCATAGATTTGCAACTATTATCTTCGAATAGAGACTTCATAGTCTTCTTCTCTCGTAATCTCACAATCTCTTGAGCATATAATGTATTGGTATCACTCTCTCATGTATCCTCTCATACAATGATACAAAAATTGTCTAATAATCCTCTCTTAGTCATGGAGAAACCCTCTACAGTGTATGTTTGACTCAAAGAGTCATGAGGAGCCACTACAATGTCCCTTCATGGTGTACTAATGTCACTATCACTTCAAGTCTTTGACTTCAATCTTTAGCTACTACTTTCTCCACTTGAACTAGCTAAGAAGAGCTTCTATTACTCTCTTTCTAAGGAAGAAAAACATCTCCAAGCTAGTAACCCATCCAAAAAAATCCATAAGACAAACATAGAATGCCATAGAGGCATATAAGAGGTCACAAAAGCCAATAGGTGGTAAATAGAAGAGGCAATAAAACCCACATAGTCAACTCAAAACACATATCAAACAATCAAAAACCATCCAAAGAATCTGAAATCGTATTTAAACACATTCATCCATGACTATAAAACCTCAAATAATAGAAAATTGGTACTATATAGAGGTAAACAAAAGCATACAAAACCAAACAATTGTCAAATAGAATACAATAGATAATTGTAAACCAATCAAAAACCTCAATTAGCTATCAAAAGATATTCAATCCATCCAAAACAATATCAACACTCTTGTAATCACTTAGAAAATATGAAAAGTCTACAAAATCATCTATCAAATAAACAGTAATAGCTCCAAACAACAATTAAAAACATCCAAATGATCAATTATGTGTCATGTATGCAACACATCCCCACATTAGCTAGGGAGCATCCTCATGACCTTCAAAAAAGGTAAAATAAAACACTTCTAGCTAACTATCATTACCAACATCAAAGGAACAAAACCCCAAACAAATATTTAGAATAATCTAGGTCTAATAAAGGAATGTAAGGAAAATGTAGTAATCCATTTATCACTCAATCAATAGCAAAAAGTATTAGAACTAACTTGTAAAGGATATGAGAGGTTTCTTTCACTTTGTTATCTTCAAAAAAACATAGAGATCTTCAATTGAATCCACTAGGACCATGCCCATCTTCAAATCCTCTCCATACAATGATGCTCTAGAACATTGATGCCCATGGACAGGATAACTCACACACAAAATAGTACATATACAAAGAAAACACATTTTAATGGAACCCCAAACCAAGAAAAATGGATGTTTGTTATATCTCAATTAGAATATACAAGCTTAGTGTAAGTGTTTCTTTTTAAAAGCTTGATGGTTTTTGAACCAGTTCAAAGAATGAGTCCCACTTGTAATGATGGAGGAGGGTTGTGTAGAAATTGCAAACAACATATCCTTTTCAACAAGACAATATAATGGGAAGAAAATGGATAAGCATAAAAATACTAGATATCTATTTGTTCAAGATTAGTATTCATATTGACATTCAAACAAAGCTTTGGTATGTTTTTATGATCAGTAGAGTGTTTATGCATGAAGACCAGCTATCATGAAAAGTAAGAAGTTAGTTGAACACAAGGATTTGTAGATTTAGAATAAATTCTCAAAAACTAAAGATATTTATGAAAGGCATTGAATGGAGTGTCCCATCACCTTGTTGGAATAATTAGCCAATTAATCTAAGGACTAGTCCAGTGAATCTTATAGACTCCACGCTTGATTATGAGAAAGTCTAGAATCAAATCCTTGATATCCAAGCACCAATTAAGGAGGATCAGAGAGGAGAAAGGAACTAAAAAGTAGTAGTATGATTATGAGAAAATCTAGAATCAAATTCTTAATACCAAATTATCAAGTAAGGAGGTTCACAGAAGAGAAGGAAACTATAAGGAAGAAGTAGTACTAAGGCTAAAGGATGGAGAAGAGGATAAAATGTAATTACATTATAATAACATGTTATGAATGTTGAAGGCTTATGCTAATAACGTTAATGTTTACATTAACTAATTGAAACCATCTATGTAGATAATATTGCCAGACTTTATGCATTTCCCAATGGGCATGCCAAGATGTTGCCATTTCTCTAGGGGGCCCATTAAGAAATGGATAAAGCCAAGTGGGCAACTATCTAAGTAAGTAGGCTACCAAATTAGTGGCTTCTTATTGGCAACTGAGTCTTTTGGGGTTTTCATACTTACTTGGGTGAAGAAATCTCTTAAAGGGAAAAAACATAAGAGTAATTTATGCATCAAGAGCATGGTTCTCAAAAATTTTTGATGAGCTAGATTCTGTTATTGCCGAAGAGACACTTAAAAACCTTGAGCATAGCCCAGGTAACCAAGATCACTTTAGCTATTCTAATTCGAGCAAAAGTAGTCCTTGATTGTTTGCTAGTTCTTTGGTTCATGTTTTTCAAGTGACATTAGGATTAGATGCTTTATTACTTGCTTGATTGGACTATGTTGTCTTGCATTCGAAAAGTCTAGTTTATGATTATTTATATTTTTAAAATGTATTTATTGGACTATCTCGCCCTTCATTGGGAAAAGTTAATTCATGATTGTTTGATTTGTGCTAGATTTGTCTAAGACGCTATTTTTTATTACAAAAGTGTTTCTAATAAAATTGCAAAGAGTTGTGTGATTGTGCATTTCCTTTATAGTTGTTCATACCATTTTCTTAACCAACTAGATAGAAGGTGAGTATAATTTAGGAAATCTAAGCAAAAATATCACAAAAATCTTGGATCAAGGATACATGGTCCTTCCTCTTTTTCAAGATGAGCATAAATCCTAATTTAATCGATCGTGGCTCATCCAACATGCTAAGATCTAGTTCAATCATATCTATGTCTTTGATTATGCCTTAAGCTTATATCCGCTCATTTAGAGCTACCTGGTAGACATCTTCTGTAGTGAACCCCTCTCTTGATTGATCCCTTGATGAAGTCTCACTACCAAAAGGATCCTCTAATGCATTTGATTCTATCAAAGATAAAGGCACTCTCTCACTTTGAGGAGATTCAAGATATGCATCCACTATTATGTACCGGGCACCCCTACCAAAAATTAGATGACCAGTAGGTATCTCAACTTGACACTTAGATTGCAAGATCCATGGCCTTCCTAATAATACTTAATAGCTTGGCCGCCTTGCAAATCTAATAACCCTAAAGTCTAAAATGCATTCCACATTAGCAAAAGTCATGTGGACTTTGATAATGTAACCTTCTGGATGTCTTAAATTATCATCAGTCATCCAAAGAACTATGAAGGCTTCCTTTTGGATTTCCATTCCTAACATTTCTATCAATTCTGAACTCATAATACGAAGGATCTCATATTCACAATGGCATGATCCACTAATATGCCATCAACATATGCTCCCACCCTTGGGTACTACTTTTCAGTATATTCAAACCAATCATCTTGCACATAGGCTATTCCCAAGGGTTCAATGATATACCTAGTGTGAAGGATCTTCTTAAACTCTTTACAAACTCCTAGAGATAACTCAATAAATTGTTACAGGAGACTCACATGAGGCTTTACATCGCAAAGAGAATTAGCTAAATCAAATTCATGATGACTAGCAATGGTTCTCTTCTCTCGTGCCCAACCATTCTTTCTCTTGGTAATTGAACAAGCTTAGATGCCTCTCTTTCTTAGTTACCTTCTTTGGCAACTCTTTATTGGAGTCAACTTTTCCATCAGCATTTTTTAGAGGATCGACTTTCACATCATGGTTAAGGACTTACATCCCCTTATCATCATGTTTAGGGTTTTCCTCAATAGGTTTTACATTATCCCTATTGCCTTCTTTAACATTTTGTCCTCTTGTAATGTCTCATAAATTGGAAGCCTCAGTGGTGTTGACATGCACAGCTTCGATAAGGTTGACACCATTACCACTAGGCAACTCTTCTGTGATAGCTTTTCCTCTCTGCAATATTTTCTTTGGTCCCTCATCCTACCGAAGATTATTCTCTTGTGCTTGATGATTAATTGGACCCGGCTGCTTACTCCCTTGCTGAAGAGAACCAATCTTACTCCAACAAGTACTAGGCAGATGGCCAAACTTCCCACATATGTCGCATTTGACATTCGGGTAATTTCTTGGAAAGTGTTGATCACCACACCACTTATAGCTAGATGGACCACCCTCTTTAGGATGTTGACTTCTATCAAGCTTTGCTACTTCTTTAGGAAATTAATATCTATGGTTATTTGTCTATATTGTTCCATTATCATAGTGATATAATGCTTTATCATATCCTTAACTTTGCCAATAACATTTGACACACTAGACTCATAATCATGATCATTTACTTGTTTTTCAGCTGGCCTAACCACTTGATTAGGGATTGACCGACTGTTGATTAATAGACATGACATTAAGGTTCTTCATTTGGCTTTTATTATTTATATCGGCATAACAACATTAGGAGGAGCCAATAGCACACACGGACACATTCTGCATTATGCTTCCTCTTCTATATTCGAATTGATCATAGATATACTAATTGCACCTTGAATTCTACTTTATTTCTAGGACCTAAACTCGAATTTAGGTTTATCCTAGATGCATAGGCTACTTATAAACGTAACTCTACCTCCTCTACTCATGTAATAGCAGTGTATAGACTCTTTCCAACTCCAAAAGACAAAGCATCTAAACATACAGATGATCAACACCTCAATTCACCTACACAAAGAGCTCCCATCGGTAGAGTGGTGTGGCTCCTATGGCTCTCCTACACCCTAGGAATTGGCCCTAAGATGCACTGTCTTAAACATAAAAGCACAAGTGTAACAGATTCCTCTCTCATAATATAAATGTAACAATTCAGAGGACTGTATATATTCCTCACTTATTTGATTTCCCAAGATATTGCACTATCCTACAGCAAAGAAAAATCTTACACTCTCAACATTGGTCATCACCTAGATATACAATTGCAATGCATCCAAGAATTTATCTTCTGATACCATAGTTATGTTGCATATGCAAAGTGCATGGCATCCTATGCTCAAATAACTTAACTAAAAACTAGCCAACATGAAGCACACAAATAATCTTTTCATAATTTCTTTCTACTAGTGCCGTGCTGCATTGCTAAGGAATAGCACCGGGCTAATCCATGCTACTGAACCTCCTAAAACTTATATAATGCATGGCCTAAATTCTAAGATATGCAAAGAAAAAAACAACCTAATCGAATATCTTTTCATTTTAGCCCCACGCCCCCTACCATTTGTGTTTTACTTGCTTGCACATATATAGGGAAATTTCATGACAATTTTTCATAGAAACAAGCCCTAAATAAGCACTTTAACATATAAATAAAGGAAAACTAAGGCAAACCCTCATGCTTTACCTTCAGTACATATTCACAAAAATTCTCTTAATTTTTTGTACTTTTTTAATGCACTAAACCTACTTTTTCTTAATTTTCTCCCTTTATTTGATACTTTTTCATTAAAAATTTTATTTATTTTAACATCACAAATTATTTCTTTTTCTAATTTTTCTAATTTATATGACTTATGTGAAGTGTGAGATCCATCAGTATATTCATTTCCATGCCATGAGAACATCATTCGATCTCCAAAACCCAAGAACAATAAAATTTTCCATTCAATCCTATATTTTGAGCTTTGCGCTTTTATTATTTGTAATGTACATAAAGGAAAACAAATGAATTTTTGAAATTGAAAATATCAAAAAATATATTCAATCATTTCCAACTATATTTCCATCATATGCACTAACGATTCATCATAAAAATTAAATAAGAGTCGCTTACTCGAAAATTTGCATACATACGCCTCATATTTCGAGAAAGTGGAGCCCTTGATGCTATTTTCCAACCAACGACACATCCAATTTACCTTATCTATATTCCATTATTATTCCAAACCATCGTCCAACACCATTGATTCATCATATCAGCCTCTCTCTCTCTCTCTCTCTCTCTCTCTCTCTCTCTCTCTCTCTCTCTCTCTCTCTCTCTCTCTCTCTCTCTCTCTCTCTCTCTCTCTCTCTCTCTCTCTCTCTCATATCAATTTCTTATGGGTATATGTACTAGCAAACTTGCCCTAAGGAACTGCTCCTCTAATTCTACAACAAGGACTTTCTCACACTCTAAACATTGATCAATCTTTGGCATACAAGTGCTATGCATCCAGGATTTTATACCATGCAGTATGCAAAATGCAAACGTGGATGCCTATTGTGCACAAACATTTTATTCTAAAACAAATCAGTAAAGTGGAGTGTAAAAATCAGTCCTTCAATGATTTCCAATCTATGCATTGTTGCTACATTGCTAGAGATTAGCACCGAACTTAATCGTGCTACTAGTCTCTTTAGGCTTAAATTTTTATCATCCTATATGACATGCACAACCAAATATCATACTTTACTTCACTTTTTCGCACTTAAACACTTCCACAACCCTTCTTTTCCCCCTACTGCCTATGTGTTGCATCATTGAATAAGTGTAGGGTTTTATTTTTTTGTCATTTTCAATGTATAAATTAAAAAAAACGCATTAAAACACAAAGACACGGATTGAAGTGAGACTATACCTCATGCTTTAGTCTTGTCACACATGCACACACATTAACCATATTTTTTTGCATTTTTTTATCTCAAAAATCCTACTTTTTCCCTTTTTTCTATTTTTCCTATTTATTTATTCATTAAAATAGGATATTTTCTTATCTATGCTTATTGACTATCCCACATGAATCCTCTTTTTCCCACCCGAAACCAACAAAATCTTCATTTTTCCTCAAAAAATGTGCTTTTCGGGTTGGAATTTAATTATTGCAACTATTTATCATTACGGTTTTGCATTTCTTTTATGCACAACCCTCGATCATGATGCAAAAAATATCCTCTTTTTTTTTGTTCCATATGAATTTCATTTAGACAATCAAACATTTTAAAAAAACACATTTCCTTTGTAAAAATGAGGCATACCACTTATGCGCACGTTGCGGGTTTTTTGATAATTAATACGGACTGCCAATGGACCAACCGGTGATCGTTCTTTAGTGTTGAACACCTTCCCTCAACCTTCTCTTAATCTTGGAGCGAACCGATCGGGACAAGCATTCTTCAGCCCCTCTTCTTCTTGATTTTCCCCACATGAATATTGCCATTTGGAAGAGAGAGAGGGAGGAGAGAGAAATACTAGGTTTGAATCTCAGCAACTAGGCAATCATTTCCAAAGGGGAGAGTGGCAATCGGGAGCGAAGAAGATCATAAGATCATTGATGTAATCAGATCAGGGGTTGTTCTTTGCCTCCCCATGGCCTCTCCTCTCTCACATGTCACATGCGCCTCCATGGATTCCATTTTTTTTCGTGGCATTAAAAAAACTTCCCCCCCCCCCCCCCCCCCCCTTCACATGAAAATTTGGGGGGTGGAGGCCCAAAGGGTCACAACCCCTAAACTTAAAAGACCCATTTACATTGCCACTACCTTTGTCCTCCGCTTCGGACACTACTGTTTCCGCATCTGGCATTTGTTTAATGCCCTGAAAATTTATGCCTGAGCGACTCGAAGTCCCCGATTGCTAGCCACTTCCAAAAGTCTCATCTGACATACTAAAAGTTTATGAAAATTCTACAACCGTCACTTGGTGGGTCTTTAAAACAATTTTAAAACCCGTATGTTTCTTGCCACTTAAAATCAACCCAATTGCCTCTGCCACCTTCGACGGAATTCAATTTTCCCTTGCAATTTGGATTTTTTGGAAAATTTTGAGCGCTTTCCTGGGGCAAAAATCCACCGCTCATTGGCAACCACGGGATAGGGCGACTCAGCCCTCGAATCCCATGAACAAATCTGCACATCAACACAACCACAAAGAGCATCAAGCTGATACAAAATAGACGCACAATAAAACACATCACAACTCTCACCCTACCCCCTATCAAAACCAAGGCATGAAATCCATGAGTAGGCGTAGCATAATCTGATAGAAAGCCCAAAGCTAGTCACTAACTTACTGCTCCAACACGGCCAAGCTAAAAAAAACTATCAAAGAGGCCATCCTAAGTGGTTGTCTAAACTACCTACCTAACCAAGGACAACTCAACCAGGAGCTCCTCCTAGGCGAGGACTCCTATAGCATGATCAAGAAATATTGTCTTTTAGCACATTGTCCTTTAAGGCTTTTATTTTTCATACTCGCGTGTGTAAAAAGGAGGGAGCTGAGCATAGTGACCCAAGGAGAACAGGGCATTGGCCTCAGGTCTTGTCTTGGTGCCCAAGAACCTACCAAGCCATCACAAGGCGACACTTAATCCTTCGGTCCTAGGTCTTGTCTCGTCCCCAGGAACCTACTAGGCCTTCGCAAGGCGATGAACAACATCTCATACATTTTTATGTCTTTCCTTTTCTATTTTTATAGGGGTTAGAACCCCTTTTTACACACCTCTGTATATTGTTATTCTTCAGCTATTCAAGGCTTGACTTCTTTGCATATATTTATTCTAGCATGCTTTTCTAACTGCCTCACAACTAACAGAAACTCCTAAAATGGTCGCCTAGCAAGTCAACAAAATAGGGTCACTAGGATTGCTATCAAAAATAGGTCTTTTAGTGCCTGACAATGCCTTTGCAGGAGCCAACAACTGCTCAGACCTCCCACAAACATACCTAACCTAAACCTAGGACTTCATGCCTCAATTGCCGATCCCCAATAAGCAAAAAGAAAGTAACCCTTACATACACATATATCATTATCTACTTAAGGGAAAAAGACTCAGAAAGGTGACGAAACCACCTGGAATGGCCACAAGAAGCTCCTCCACAGCAAAGGCTCTCTCTAGTGACTTTCTCAACCTGTATGATGAAATCACTAAAATGGAAAACCATTAAACATATCTGCACCGAACAAACATATGGCCCTTTTGGCCTAAAGAAATAGCACATTTTACTACAAACTAACTGGCCCTCTTGGCCTAAAGAAAGAAAACATTCAGACTCGACTAAACCGGCCCTCTTGGCCTAAGGAAATCAAGCAAACCAGCTCATATATATCCCCCCTTGGAAAATCTTATTAATAGACAACAAGATGCTCCAACCCAAGGAGGAAATAGGGCTCCTGCCCTAAACTAAATGCATCAAATTGTGACCCATACCTCCTGCATAAATAGCAAGAGAGGGGTATGCATAACATGTCGTCTAACCAACCTATGGGTCCAAGATAACAAAGGCAAATGGGTCTCAGCCACCCTTTGCATTACCCATACTAACCATTGCCTACCATATAGGGCATGTTCTGATAAAAGCCCCCATAATCGACCGGGTCCTATCTCATCATCCATAGGGATATCCAAACTAGGACCACAGTTAAAGAAAATGTCTTCTTTATAAGTGAAGTTTGCTAATGAGTCTGCAAACTGGTTCCAATAACGTGGAACCAACTGAATAGACACTCTCTCAAACTCATCAAGCAGGGTCATAACAGTGCAATAATACATAGAAAGAATAGGATTTTGAACTGTGTATGTCCCATTTAGTTCGTTCAAGTCCAACTGGGAATCCCCTTTACTAACAACTGACGGATACCACCTTTCTTATCAATATTTAACCCCATAATTAAGGCTTTGTATTCCACCATGTTATTGGTAAATCCAACCTCGAGATAAACTGCTAATTTCATTATGACTCTACGTTAGGGGTATTTAATAACTACCCCTATACTCTCTTTCTTGTTGGGACCCCTGGACACTCCATTGAAGTACATTGTGTACGTCCACAATGGGTTCACATGGCCAGCCATCGTCAACTCTTGTTGGGACCCTTGGATGCTCCATCGAAGTACATTGTGTACGTCCACAATGGGTTCACACAGCCAGCCATCGTCAACTCTAATCGTAATTATGATAATCAAAATTGAGCATGTTCAGAGGATGTACTGAAGGCTCTAACCCACCCTCTTCATTGAATGTAACAGGGGTGCTCGTCAAGATTCATAAGCAATGATGGCAGAAGACATTGATTTCCCAAACGAATGATTCGTCCTCTTGCTCAATCACCTTATATCCTTTACTCCACCAAAGATAAGCTTTCCTAATGATATCTCTGCTCCAAGTATGGGTGTTCCAAATAAGGAATCAGTCGCCCCATCAACCTCTTTTATCTCTTGTAGCTTCTTGATCAACCCAATATTGATCTGCAAGGCATTTATTTCATTAGTGCATTTAGAAATAATAAGGTTTAATCTGATTTTTTAATTCCACTCCCTCAAGATCAACCAATAATACCATGGATTTATTCTTCCCTAGTCTTACAATCTTGTAGGGATCGTCCCATTCACGCTGAAGTTTTCTAGGAAACATTTCTCTTCGTGCATCATAATAAAGAGCTAATTGCCCCTTCTTAATGGTATATTTCTTCACTTTCAGATCACACAGTCGCTTCATCCGACACTTAGCTACTTCTTGGTGCAACAGACTCTACAATTTAAGCTCATCTAAGTGGGCCAGAGTCATAAAGCGCTCAAAGAGGGCATCCTCGTCACCGAGAGAATGATTGATTGTTGCGAATCTTATGGTCGGTAATTCAATCTCTAAAGGCAAGACACAATCCTCTCCATTAACTAATTTTTGAATGAGGTGTGGTAATAGCTTGTTTAAACATCATGTTATACACCCACAGTGCCACATATAGTTTTTTATCCCAGTCACGCGGACACTATTTTTGATAGAATACCCACAAGTTTCTTGTTAGTGCTTTCAACTTGTCCATTTTCTTACGAGTTATAAGGAGTTGTCTTGTTATGCTTGATTTGCCATGCTTTAGTCAAGCTTTTAATCACCTTGTTTAGGAAATGGGTTTCACGGTCCGATACTAATTCTTTTGGCGGACCAAATTGGCATATAATATGCTCTAATAGGAAACTGGCAGTCTCTTTTGCATCGTCCTTCCTTGTCACTCGTGATTCTGACCACTTTGTAAAGTAGTCAGTCACCACGATAATATATCGCTTTTACATAGCGGATGACAGAGTAATAGGATCCACAAAATTGATGCCCCACTTTTCAAATGGAAGTATAGCCATAATTGGGCTAAGAGGTCACTTCCTATTCTCCCTATTGTCATGTCGTTGACAAGTATCGCAACTCTTAACATACTCAAATGAATCTTGGAAGATGGATGGCCACCAATATCCAGCTCTTAAGGCCTTATGTGCCATCAACCGCCTAGCAAAGCGCCCCCAGTCATGGCACTCCTCCAAGATGAATGGAACCTCGTCAGGCATCACTCATCGATGATAGATATCGTCAACACCCTGCCGATATAGTGTTTCTACGATTAACATGAATTTTAAATCTTGCTGTTTAAATTTTCTCTTCTCAAATTTTGATAGAGTAGCTCAAGTCTCTCCTGTGGATAAATAGTGTGTTATAGGAGCATACCAAGAGGAAATAGCTCAAGTCTCTCCTGTGAATAAATAGTGTGTTATAGGAGCATACCAAGAGGGAATAGAAGCTGCAAATCTTAAACATTGTTTCCATATCGCTTCCTTTAGCCAAGACCTCTTTTGGCTCTCTGAAATCTACAAGACATTCTACAATGTCTTGTAGCTTTGGTGGCTTGCTCTTAATCTTGTAATCAAATTCCTATAAAGTGATTAACCACTTTGATAAAGGATCAGGTGGCTGTAACTTGTTCATCAACAATCAAAGCTCTTCTTCCTTCGTATAAAAAACCACCTTCTCATAAAGAATGTAGTGCATGAACTTTTTGGTCGCAAATACCATTGCAAGGCACAACTTCTCCATATAGGTGTAGTTAATTTCCGATATGCCCAACTTCCAACTAGCAAAGGCTATCAGATGGTACCATTTTGACTCCCAAATTTGGGCCAAACAATAGTTGATACTATGCATGGTGGCTGCTGAAAATATATAAAACATTTCGCCCCTTTTAGGTGCTTTTAAAACAGGTGCTTTGGCAAGCTCCTGCTTCACATCATCAAAAGATACTTTGCAAGTATCACTCCATGCAAACAGACAATTAAAGGACAGTAGTTTCGTCAGTGGCAACATTCTTTTTGTCATGGCATTTATAAACCCTCGATAATACCCTACTGATGACAAAAAGCTATGTATCTCCTTTGGAGTATATGGCGGACCCATGGCGACTATGACCTTGATCTTTTCAAGGTTAAGTCACGATCCCTACTTAACTAACCACGTGGCCTAACAATAGCCCATAAGGCACCCCAAAGATGCACTTTCGTGGGTTAAGAACTATGCAAAATTGTCTGCAATGCTCAAAATACTTCCGCAAAATAATCAATTGCCTTTCTCTTATGGTGGCTGCCCCTAGGTCATCAATAAATACTTTCAACTCCTCTAGGGAGATGTCACCAAAGGTCTTATCAGATGTTATTTGCCACAAACCATGTGGATTACATAAACCAAATGTCATCACATGGTACACAAAGGTACCAAAGACAGTAATAAATGTTGTTTTCAGCTTGTCTTGCTCAACAATTGCCATTTGGTTATACCCTGCAAAGCAATCCATGAATGAATATATTTCCCTACCCGCTAATTGATCCAAAATTTGGTCAATAAACGGCAACAAGTAGTAGTCCTTAACAGTTTGCTTATTCAACTCTCTAAAGTATACGCAAAGTTGGATTTGATTATTTTTCTTCTTCCTGATCACAACTGGTGAACACCATTCAGTATGTTGAACAGGGAAGATCAAACCCACTTTTCGCAACTTCTGTAGCTCCTCGAACAGCCCATCCCTTAGTTCAAAAGGCATGTGCCTTACTTTCTAATGTACGAGATGACTTCCTTCCTTTAGAGGAATGGTATGCATAGCTAGGTTGGGAGGAATGCCTCTAATTTTTTCATAACTCCAAGCGAAAATGTCATGGAACTCATGAATCAAGGACGCATAGTCCTCTCATTCTTTCGAACTAAGCATGGAACCTAATTTAATTGGTCGGGAATTGTTTGGCATACCAAGCTCCAACTCAATTACATCCGCGTCTCTTATCCTATCCTGCGGCTTTATTGGCTCATTCAAAGTTATTTGATAAATGTTCTCTATAGTGGATCCTTCTTTAGATCCATTGTTCAATGACGTTTCACTACCATATGGATCATCTATTGTTTCTAGTTTGGTAGAGGATAAAGGAGATCTCTCACTCTGAGGAGACTCAAGGTAAGCATCCACAATTACACAATTGACACCTCTCCCTAGAATCACTTGACCAGCGGGTATATCGACTTGACAGTCTGTTCGTAAGATCCATGGCCTGCCTAGCAAAACTTGATAGCTAGGATGTCCTACAAACCTTATCAGCCTAAAGTCCAGATAGCATTCCACTCTTGCAACGGTAACATGGATGTTAGTGATGCAACCTTCTGGTTGCCTTCGACTGTCATCATCCATCCTAAGAAGTGTGGAGCCATATTTTTGGATTTCTAGACCTAGCCTCTCCATCTAGTCTGAACTCATGATATTGGCGGAGGATCCAATGCCCACGATAGCATGCTCCACTAATATTCCATCCACATATGCTGGAACCCTAGGACAATGCTTTTCAACATGCTCAAACCAATCTTCTTCTACTTGTGCTATGCCCAAAGGTTCTACAATATACCCAATACACAAGATTTTCTTGAATTCCTTGCGTACTCTTAGAGACAGTTTAATCAATTGCAAGAGGTTCACGTTTGGTTTAACTTCGCAAAGAGAACTTTCTAAATCAAAGTCGTGGTAGTTAGCCAAATCTCTCTTCTCTCACCAAACCATTCTCTCCTTTGGTCTTTGGACCAGCTTTGGTGCCTCTTTGTTAACTTTTACCTTCTTTCTTGGCAATTCTTTATCCTTCACGAGATCAACTTTACTATCAATAGGCCTTACAGGTCCACCTTCCATATCAAGATCCAGGGCTTGCTTTCCCCTAGCATCTTACTTAGGGTTTCCCTCGACAAGTTTTACATTTCCTTTGTCACCCTCTTTAGTCTTTTGACCTCTAGTTATGGATCGTAGATTAGAATTTTCAGTGCCATTGACACGTCCAGCCTCAATAAGGCTGACTCCACTGCCATGAGGCAACTTCTCTACAGTAGCCTTTCCTCTTTGCAGTATTTGTCTTGGTCCATCATCTTGCTAGAGATTATTCCCTTGTGCGTGATGATTGACTGGACCTGGCTGTTTACTTTCTTCTTGGAGAGAACTGATCTTACTCCAACAGGTAGTAGCTAAGTAGCCAGACTTTTCACAAATATCACATTTGACATTTGGACAATTCATAGGGAAGCGTTGGCCACCACACCACTTACAGTTGAATCTTGAGGGGTCACCCTCTCCAGGGCATTGACTCCCTATCAAATTCTGTTGTTTCTTAAGGAAATTGACATCAACAGTTATTTGTCTATATTGTTTGGTAATCATGTCAATGTAGTGCTTCATCATATCCTTAACTTCACTAAGGACATTTGAGGCACTTGGCTCATAGCCACAATCGTCTATCTATCATCCCATCGGCCTAACCACTTGATTGGGAATTGGCCGTTGACTTACTCGGACAACATTAGGGTTTGTTGTTTGGCCTCCAACATTCAATGGAACCATTTGACTAGTCATAGGCATAGTCACACTGGGAGGACCTGGTAACATATGCAAATTTGGCATGATACTCCCTCTTCCATTCACATTTGACATGGGGTCCCCCTGACTACCGTTGGTCAATGCCAAATTATTTCCATTCGAATTTACCCTTGCTGCATAAGCCAGTTGCAAGCGCGACTCTACTCCTTCTGCTTGGGTAATAACAATGTCAATGTCGACCAAAGCGACACTACTCAGTTGCACCTGGATGTTGAAATCTAATCCATGTAGAAAATATTGCAACTGTGCAGCCAGTGGAATGGGAATATAAGTATCAAGTTTGCAAAGAACTTGCTTTAGTTTCTTGGCATAGGCTTGGACATTCTCATTTGGATCTAGGCATGTTACATTCAAGACATGCAACCAATACTATCCACCCCTCTCAAGGGAAAACTCTCTATGAAAGGCCATGAAGAATTGGTCAATGCTAGTTATGGTTCCGGCTTCTAGACTATGATACCATACTACTACCCTTCCTTTTATTGTCATGTTGAAGAACATCATTAAGTGTCCTTCATCTTGGATTCAATAGTTGAACATGAGTTTTTGAAACCCATTAATATGGAGTTCTCCATCTTGTTCTACTAATCCATTGAAGATGTGTAAAGGTGCTCCTAATGCTGATAAATCCGGTGTCCTTGCTAGAATTGCAATGGGTTGTGCCATGGCTACAACCGGATTAGCAATAGGAGTTTGTGTAGGTAAAACTACACCCCCACTTGAAGTGGGGTAATTGACTGGAAGAGGGGAAGTATTAGGACTCCCTCTTGCACTCAAAGGGCTGCTTGTGACACTTGGGTTATTAAAACCACTGCCTCTTATGTGTATCGAGCTGCTCCTTTGAGGAGAATTACACCTTAGAATCTCAGCTCACCGTCTAACCCTCTCAGCACGTTCCTCTTTTTGTATTTCGGCTTGACGGTTCTTGTCAAAGGACATAAACCGACTATTTGGTCCCTAGAGACCCTAGATTTGGAACCACCACTTATTGGTGGCTCCTGGCAAATGCACCACCTGTCAGGACCTAAAATGGGCCCAACACTGGCTCTCTAGCACTAGTCGGACCTCTAAGACACACAAGACACCCCACATAGCATCGCAGCTAGGAGCATCTAAGGCTCACACTACACTAAACTCTAGTATCGATTTTTCGTTTAACATAGGACATAGTCCAACGTTTGCCTTCCCCTACTCCGCAGAGGGAGATCCCATAACATATAGGCATAATACCTTGTATCACATACATAGGAGGCAATCTATCAGCTAAAACACCATGGCCTCACTGCAGCTCTCCTACATCTCAAGGATTGGCCCCAAGATGCACTAGCTCAACATAAAGAACAAGCGTACAAGCTCCACTCTTTGATTTATCAAACGATCCAGGAGTTGATATTTCCTCACTAAACTTACCCCAAGGAAGTGCTCCATCTAATCCTACATCAAGGACTTCCTCACACTTTCAGCATTGGTCAATGTTTGGCATAAAGGTGCTATGCATCCAGGATTTTATACCATGTAGCATGCAAAATGCAAACGTGGATGCCTATTGTGCACAAACATTTTATTCTAAAACAATTCAGGAGAGTGGAGTTAAAAATCAATCCTTCGATGATTTCCAATCTATGCGTTGTTGCTGCATTGCTAGAGACTAGCACCGAACTTAATCGTGCTACTAGTCTCTTTAGACTTAAATTTTTATTGTCCTATTTGATGTGCACAACCAAAGATCAGACTTTACTTCGCTTTTTTGCACTTAAACACTTCAACAACCCTTCTTTTTCCCCTACCGCTTATGTGTTGCATCATTGAATAAGTGTAGGGTTTTATTTTTTTGTCATTTTCAATGTATAAAGCAAAAAAAATGCATTAAAACACAAAGACACGGAATGAAGTGAGACTATACCTCATGCTTCAGTCTTGTCACACATGCACACACATTAGCCATATTTTTCTACATTTTTCTATCTCAAAAACCCTAATTTTTTTCCTTTTTTCTATTTTTTTCTATTTATTTATTCATAAAAATAGGTTATTTTTTATATATGCTTATTGACTAATTTTAACAACTAAAATATATTTTATATCAAAATTTTATCCCATGTGAATTTCTCTTCCCCACCCAAAACCAACAAAATCTTCATTTTTTCTCAAAAAATACACTTTTCGTTTTGGAATTTAATTATTGCAACTATTTATCATTACACTTCTGCATTTCTTTTATGCGCAGCCCTCAATCATGATGCAAACAATATCTTTTTTTTTTCATATGAATTTCATTTAGGCCATCAAACATTTTTTTAAAAACACATTTCCTTTGTAAAAATGAGGCATACCGCTCATGCACATATTGCGGGTTTTTTGATAATTAATACAGATTGCCAATGGACCAATCGACACTAGATAAGCATTCTTCAGCCCCTCTTCTTCTTGATTTTCCCCACATGAGCTGCCATTTGGAAGAGAGAGAGGGAGGAGAGAGAAATACTAGGTTTGAATCTCAGCAACCAAGCAATCATTTCCAAAGGTGAGAGTGGCGATCGGGAGTGAAGAAGATCAGAAGATCATTGATGTAATCAGATTAGGGGGTTGTTCTTTGCCTCCCCATGGCCTCTCCTCTCTCACACGTTGCATGTGCCTCTATGGCTTCCATTTTTTTTTCATGGCATCAAAAAAACGCCCCCCCCCCCCCCCTTCAGGCAAAAATTTGGGGGTTGAAGGCCCATTTACATTACCACTACCTTTGTCCTCCGCTTCAGGCACTACCGTTTCTGCATGCGATGTCCATTTAATACCTTGAAAATTTTTGTCTGACTGACTCAAAGTCCCCCACTGCTGGCCACTTCCAAAATTCTCATTTGACATCTCGAAAAATTATGAAAATTCTGCAACCGTCACTTGGTGGGTCTTTAAAGCAGTTTTTAAACCTGTATGTTGCTTACCGCTTAAAATCGACCCAATTGCCTCTTCTGCCTTCGACGGAATTCAATTTTCTCTTGCAATTTGGATTTTTTGGCAAATTTTGAGCACTTTCCTAGGGAAAAAATCCACCGCTCACTAACCTTTACCAAATAGCATGTCCATGGACATGCTAACTAGTAAAAATTTAGCAAGTGTTAACTAGACCTAAATATGATCTAGAATGCAGCATTTTCTATCATGTTATATATATTTGGAAAGCTCTTCAAACAAGGGATCTTCAAGTGTAATTTGTGATAAGCTATTATTTGATTTCTAAAAATTTTACTATGCATCTAATTTCTTAATATATTACTGCCAATAACCACAAAAAGCATACTAGGGTAACTTTCTTTCACTCACAACTCATCTCTATGCTTGGTTAATAAGTGATTCTCTAATTTTAAAAAATCTTTCTCTACAAAGAAGATTGAGTTATATACTTAAAAACCATTATAACCATCACCAATAAACCTCATTAATGAGAGATATTGATTTGTTGTTTTTTATGGGGTCTTCAAGTTATAATATTCCATCCAACCAAAGGTCAAGTTTTTTCTTTACTTTAAATCTCCTCATATGCTTCATGGACTTTGAAACATTGTTGTGTTTTATTCTTTTTATGATTAGTTCATAGTCATATTCTAGCTCAATAGGAAGATGATAAAGAGCTTTTATTCACCAACATAAAGATCATTAGATGATTGATCTCTAGCTAAGGATGTGATTTGAAGACCAATATAAGAAAACTATGTGAATTTGGAAAAGAAGAAGAATGAGGAAGAAACTAGCAAGGAATCAAGATGGAAGGAGGTAATCAAAACTCAAAAAAATTCAAATTGAGTATTCATTGTTACTTTATGATGAAAAGGTAGGCTCATTGTTGGGCCAATCATTATTACCTTTATGGAGACCTAGATCTTTACGCCTGATGTAATCCATGACACAATATTATGATAATGATATTTTACAATTCTAGATATGTTTTTCATTAAAAATATTTTTAAAAAGACAAAAATATTTTTTCTTCAAGTATTTTCTCTCTCTAAGATCTCTTATATGGTTTTTTCAAGACTTTAGAACTCTCTTGATGAGTTTCAAGATCTATGTTTCTAGTTTGGTTGATGGCATGAATGCTTGTAGGATCCTAAGCCTCATACCAATTTTTGTTTATGTCCTTTGAGCAAGTAAAGGAGAAATATGTCTCCCTATTCAAATGACCTTTGCAACACATGCTTGTTAAACCAAGCCTTCCTATAGGATTTGTCTACAATGAGTATATGGGCAATTAAAAGTCATATCTCCATTATTTGTTCTAATTCTGTAAGGTGCTCAATTTGGGCTTTGTTTCATTCTCAATATTTTTGCACTATAATATGTAGGCTGGGGATCAAAAACTCTATAGACATGATAGCATCACTGCCATATGTTAGCTTGAAAGGAGTGGCCATCTTATATGTGGTGCAATATGCCCATAATGCTACCTTAAGTTTCTTATCCCTATCAAATTGTAATATTGATACTATCTTAGTCAATATATTGATCAAGGTTTTGTTTATTGATTCTACCTGGTCATTTTCTTGTGGATAAGGTGATAGGGAATGTAGAGGGGTAGGTGCTCTATGACTTCATTTATAAATAGGCTCCTTGATTAGTCACTATTTCAATTGGACATCCAAATCCAGATGTCACCAACTTCCATATGAATTTTCTTGTCATTCTTGCATCGTTCTTCATTGTGGCTTGTGCATAATCCATTTTATTATGTAGTCAATAGTGACTATCATGCATTTAGATTGGAATACTATGTAGTAGGGCTTATGGGTCCTATAAAGTTAATTCCTCACTTCTCAAAGGTTTGATGCTGATTTTAGACCATCAAACCTTTGAGAAATGAATAATTTCTCACTAATCCATCTTGGCCTAGCTTGTATGATTATCTTGCATGATCAGTTAATATGTCCTTATTTTAATGATAAAGAGTGCAAGTTGAGATTTCTCTATTGGGAACTTAATCTATTTGAAATCATACCTACAAGCTCATCAACTCAATAGGGTGTTAGGACAGCTTCAAACATTTGAGCCTCTTGCCATAGAATAAACAAACCCATGACAACATTAAAATCAAATCCTAATAGTAGAAGTAGCCATTTCGTAATGCATCTTGTGGTGCACATCAGACTTACTAAAAGCGTCAAAGCTTGATGGTCTACAAAGAAAGTGAAGGGAGTGGCAAGGAGGTAATGGAAAATTTTCTTAATCACATGTTCTACGGTAAGCTCCTCACATTTTGTGATAGAGTAGTTCATTTCAATTTTTTTGAGTTGCTAACTAGCAAAGCTCATAGGGAAATCCATGTTAAGTTTTTCTATCTAGCAAATGACTACTTCAATGGCAATCTTGGATGCATCAATGTACACATAGAACATTATTTTCAAGTCATGGACTTGAAAAATAGGTGTACTAATTTGATCTTTCTTTAGTGCTTCATAAGCTTGTTGACATCCATTGATCTACTTTCAATTCACCAAGAGCTTGTATAGTGGTCTCGCAATTGCTGCATAATTAAGCACAAAGTGTTTATAGTAATTAGTGTGTCTAAAGAAGCATTGCATTTCATCGGCATCTTATGGTAACAATAACTCCATGATAATTGACATATTTAATGTGTCAATTGCTATCCCATGCTTGGATATTATGTGGCCTAGAATGATGCCATGTTTTAATCCAAATTTGATATTTTAATGGATTTAGTGAGAGTTGGTACTGCCTACACTACTCAAAGACTTCTCAATTTCTCCAAATTTATGTCCCATGAGGAGTTGACACTGAGGTTAGCAACAAATACTTTGGGGCATTTGCAAAGCCTATCCTTAAAGGTCATACACATTAGGCATTAGAAGGTTGCAGGCACATTTAGTAATCCAAAGGGCATGTCAACGTATGCAAATACCCCTATTCAATAGCAAATGTAATCTTGTGCCGATCAATCAGGGTGAACACACATTTATGTATATCTAAAGAAGCCATCAAGGAAGTCATAGGCCTCCTTGCTTGCCATGAATTCCATCATATTCTCTATTTAGTGCAATAGGTGGTGGTCTCTCTTGGCAGTTGCATTCACTTTTTTGTAATTCACCTCTAAATATATTTTCCTAGTTAACGACTATTATGAATGAAGATGTATTTCCCTTAGGAATCTTGACAATCGAAGTCGACTATATCGTTTCTCTCTTGACATCAATCGATGATTCTGTTTATGGTACTAATGAAAAACGTCATGTTGATTCAAATAGTGTGGTACTCTTCTCTTGTCCCACTATCATCTCCTTTAGTTTTATAGACATGGTGCAATTGGATCTGATAAATGATATTGACACCTTTTTTAAAAAGAATAAAAAAATTGGGTATGGGAGAAAAGGGATTTGGTCCCTACCATATGACATATTCTTTAAAAAAAGGTGGAAACACACTTGAGAAAAAAACAAAAGAGAACAAAAAAGGAAATAGAAAATCAAACTGTTATGTGAAAATGAAGAAATTCATTGCTATAGCAGGTCCCACTCCAAAAACAAGTGGCAACACCCTTGGGGTGGGAACTGTGTGGTTGAGAAAAAGATGGTGACACTCCTTGATCCAAACCCCCTACTGCAACACCTAATTCTCTGTGCATAGTATCCACCTTCCTGGATGCAATATTTCTTCATCAATAATATCGAATAAGGATCGTAGACCACCTTGATGCTTTGTATCCTGCTTCCCTACTATATACCCTGGATTCTATTGTCCCCCCATGGATAAGATAACCATCTATCTATTTTGTTATACCTGTGATCCCTATAGAGTGCATTACTTCTAGTAGGAACATAAGTTTCAAATCTATCAGCTACCTCCCTAGATATAGCTCATCAACAACAACAAACTTTTGCAATAATCAACAAGCAAATCTTCATCGACACACAATCAAGTGATGTGCACTTTTATCCTAACTAGATGGGGTTGTGAGTAAGATTTTTATTTGATCTTTTTCAAAACTGATTGTGAGATAGAAGATGGGGTGAGTGACTAGTTTGTTTCCTTCAACTCAAATGAGAGGTGAGATGTGCGAATATTGAATATTGCATACATGGGATGGGTCTGTTAATACAAAAAACATTAAATGTTCTATGCACAACACTATATGACTCCATGTCCTTTTGTTCTTGCACTACATGCCAACACTAGACCGTGGACACACATTTGCACTATCATTTATACACAAGGCATACAAAATTTCATACAAGTCATTGTAAGGATTAATCAATGGGCATGACAAATTAGGTTTCCCTCCAAGATCTTCTCAATGAAGTGTGAAATAATGGGGCATTGAGTGTGATAGGTCTTGTTTTCAGTTAATAAGATGTTGTGACAATTAGAGTTAGGCACATTCATGTTTCCATTTGCACATGGATGGGTCTCTTTAAACACAATATAATACTTTTATGTTGTCCATCGCACTACAAGGCTCCCTAGCCTTTAGTCTCACACCTATGCCAACTAGTTTGGGTTACACTCTATTCCACATCAACTATGCATACTAGAAAACTTCATGTATACACACTATATCCACACACATATACATTGTAGATGGTGAGCACCCATCACTATCACTTTATTCTTTATTTTTTCAATGATGACTATAGAATAAGAGAAGGCCAGTCATACATTGTGATTGGTGGAGTTCTCACATATGGTGTCTCTCTCTTGCTTTCTTGCTCCATCTGCCATAGCTCTTTCTTCCACTTGCGTGCTTCCACTCATGCTCTACCTATTAGAGTGAGCATTTGAGAAGCTGATTGATTTTTGGGGGATGATTTGCAATCATTTACAACATCCCATTCTCTTGGATTTTGCATCAATATACTATCATTATGGCTAGTTCTTTGAATGATAGTGTTGTTTTCAATATTTGAAAGGTTGATGGTACAAATTTCACCTATTGAACGATGTAGATATGGTAGATACTAGTTCAAAAGTAGGTTAGGCTATTGAAAACTAAGAGTATAAAGCCTAAAGGCATGGATTAGGATTATTGGGATGAGTTTGAAGAGCTATGTAAATCCACCCTTATACCATCATTGTTCAAATAGTTTTACTTCAATATTTTTTTTACCCAAGGATAATTTCTAGCAATTATGGGAAGAGTTATACAATCTTTATAATAAGCAAAGTCTTGCATCACACATGTGTTGGTTGAAACAACTTATGGACCTTCACATGAAGGAAGGGACTAGTGTGTCCTTGCATTTGAAAGAAATTTATTCAATTTTTTGCTAGTGTACCTAAGGATGTGACAATGTTCAGTGAAAAGGAAATAAACTTTCAAGACTTGGAAGGAGAAACCATAAAGGCATATGGGAAAGCTAGAAGAACTAGAGTCCAACTAGTCAAAGCAAGTCAACTTAGGAAGGGATTGAAGAAAGATCAACCAATCTACATGATTCGGTTGAATAAGGTCGAAAAGACTAATGAAGGCACTCTACCTTCCTGGATCAATGACTTCGAGGACGTCTTTCTAGAAGAACTGACTCAACTGCCTCCAAATCATGAGGTTAATCATGAAATAAAATTGATTCCTGGAGTTGAGCTAGTGTCAAAACGACTGTACAAAATGTCTATTCCTAAAGCTATTGATTAGAGGATAGGTAATTGGAAAATGAAATAAATTAATCGAAACAACACTTATTTCAAATTAACATTTACTAATTGTTTTCCCATTTTAGGTCCGGACAGTTAGCCTACTTTCAATGTTGAACCACCTAGTAATAACAATTATCCAAAGCATTAGTTTCTTGATTCAATATAATGGCACATAATTGTCAATTACAAGACTCAACACATGTCTAATATAAGCTTCTTTACAAATTTGAAACTTGTCAATAAGATTCTCCAAAAGCCCTAAGGCTTGTAGGTTTATAGAAACATTCAACATTACCTTCATATAGTTAAACTTAGATGAATTTTCTACTTTATCGACAAAAAACCCATTCATTGGATTTGTAAGATGTTCTAAGATTGGACTCCTCATCATTAATGAGGTTTCACTTGGTAATAGGAGTTTTCTTGGGAGCATTGGTTGCTTGAATCAATATAATGCATATAATTATCAAATGCAAGACTCTTTACATGAATAATATAATTATTCGTGTAAGTTGAAGCTTGTCAGTAAAATCCTCCAAAAGCTCTTGAAGGTTGAAAGGAACATTCAACATTGCCTTGATATAGTTGAATAGAAATCTAACTGACCAAATCTTGTTATAAGACATGTAAAACATAAATCTATATCATTAGTTGGGGCTTTGTGTTTCATGAAACAACCAAGTTTTCATTTGAATCTAAATGTTTCAAACAATATTTGCATGAGAAGCTTCTCAACATTAGTTTCAAACATATATCATAACAAAATGCATTTCCCTATTGCAATCTAATATGTAAATGTTTATCCCAATCTAACTCAAAAACAAGTAAGCTTTAATTTATAATATCTCAAATGAGAAAATATGCATATTTGAGAGGATTTAATCATTATATCTTACTTGTATATTGAAGCTCTTGCGTGCATACACACAATTATATTGTTTGAATGCCAATGTACAAAATCTTGTCAATTTGAGGTGGAAATTAAAGCTCGATGGAAGCAACAGATGCAGATTCGATATTTTTAAGAGGCCATGAAAGACAGGATTTAAAATCACTTTTGAAGATGGACTTCTCAATGATCTCACATTTTTCATACTTTTTCCAAGTGTCAAAATGAAGTGAAACAAGTTCCGAGCAGTGCGGGGCTCCACGACAATCAGGGCAAAGTTTTCGATACATAAATTGGATGCTAGATGCGGGAGTAGCCAAAGGCCGGGGGGGCCCAAAAGCAATATAAAATAGACTTTGAAAATGAAGGGGTGTGGCCTTCCCAACCCCCAAAAATTTCATTGGGGGGGGGGGGGGGGACCTTTCTTTTTATAAAGAAGATGGCACTATTGAGACGACATGATTTGAGGGAGAGGGGCTATGGGGGTTACAAAGAAGGCTATGATCTTATCTTATCTGCCTTATCTTCAAATTTTTTGCTCCATATCACTCGTCTCGGATCTGAAATTGGCAACTAGATTGTGAAGATGTACTTTTAGTTTTTCTCTCTCCTCCCTCTCTCTCCTTTTAAAGGGCAATTCATACAACAATGATTTGGAGAAAATTGGGATGGAGATCAGTTGTCCGGCTTGAATCGGATTGGTATGAGATCATGTCAATGCTAAGGAGTGATGACCAATGTTGCTTGGAGACCAATGGCTAGTCCGGTGGCTATCCAAAAATTTAATTCTTGAGACCCAAGACCCAAAAAATGGCGGTAAGCCTCTTTTTAATAGAAATTCGGATTCTTTTCTAATAATTCATGATGCAAATCATGTTCATGTGTGATGAAAATTTGTTTGAGGACTATGTAGCATAAAATACATAACTTGTGTCTGTGTGTGTGAGTTATTAATTTTTGAAATCCCAAAATGTGTGTTTTAAGTGGAAAAATATATATTTGTTTGGGTAATCAAATCAAGTTCATATGGAATAAAATAAAATATGATGATGGTTCAAAGTGTGAATTAATTTTTTGACTCAAAAAATCAGAAAATATAGCATTTTATATCAATAAAATAAGGAAAATGTAAAAAAATTACGATTTTGACCAAAGAAAATAGGGAAAATTTAGTTTTTGTATCTGAAAATTTATGAAAATTTAGAGTTATGTTTGTGCGTGTATAAAAAAGGTGATGCATAGGGTTTAGCCTTAGTTTACCCCCATTTATATGTCATAGTGCATGTTTATCACTTTTATCATAAAGAAATCTACATTTGAAACCCATTTAACTGACCGAACGAATGCAAAATCTTAACGATAGGGGGAAGGGGATTGTGGGAGTTAAGTATCATTCAAATTTTGATATTATGCATATTCTAACATATATAATTCTTCTTATTTAAGTCTAAAAAGGGCATTAGCATGGATTATTCCGATGTTGCCTTAGCAACGACGCACTATGCTAGAGTGAAATCATGAAGGGACTATTTGTGCATATCCACGTTGATTGATTTATAAGTTTACTTGTTTGAGCACATATGTCATGCACCTTACATCTACATTACATCTAAATTTTCATATGTGGTATCAAGAGAATGATCTCCTAAATGATTAGCACTTGATTTTAAATTATTGATCCATGATGAGTGTGAGGTTCCCTAAGCTGTAGGTCTAATGTTATCATTTAATTTGGGAACTGATGTGGTAAGAATTATATTATCTCCTAGAATGTTTTATTAAAAGAGAGGACTATGTTAGGTATGTTCTTTACGTTGAAATGGCACATCTTGGGGCTAATCCCTAGGGTATAGAAGAGCCGTAGTGGGGCCATAGCGATAAGCTAGGAGGTGCTCCCTATGTTTGTGTTACTAGGTTCTAGGCATCGATATGTTTGCATACTCCCTATGCTTGAAGTCAGGAAGGACATCACGTTGGACTACAATCTAGAGATGGTATCTACAAACAGGTTCTTTGAATAAATTAGTCATAGTGTTTAGACGCTCCTGGTCGTAAGGTCGTGGGGTTATTTTGGTGAGTTTAGGAGGCCCGCGGCTAAAGCCCTGGAGCCAATGTCGGGTCCATTTTTTATCCCAATACTTAAAAATTTTACTTGAGGAAGAAAAAGAATGATTTATAAAGAAACTCCAAATTAGGAAAAAAGGAGTTGTTTTGTCCTTAAAAAGTGTGTACCTTTCGAAAAAGTGGCCTTGATTTGGATCTAGGGTTGTTGGCAACCTTTTTAGAAGCCTTATATAAAAGAGTTCTCTATTTCAAACAAGACTTTTACAAGGACTTAGCCCATTGCATTTCAAACCTACATTCTATGAGGAGAAGTCTAGCTTTGGCAAGTGCATACCTCTTGAAGATATCAACCACTAGGATAGGCATAAATCTAAAGGACTAATCTCCATCTCTCATGCTTTTGTAGAACTTTGACATTGAATATTGCTAAATAAGTTGCATCTTAGGCTTTCAATCCTTGCAAACCTTGCTTTCTTCAAAAATGGGTATCCCACTTTGAACAAGTAAAAATAAGTTGGTGCTAACTTTGATGATGGAACAAATCTACAAAAGTATGATTTTAATGAGTTTCATAGTCAAAAATATATAGAGGTTCATGGGTCAATCAAGTAGCTATCTTAAGAAACATGATTTTTTGGGGTTTGTGTTGAAAGGTGAGAAGGATCGAAGCTTGCTTGGAAGTGAGCTATGGTGCAAAGCAAGAGCAAGAAGAGAGAGACACAAATGGAAACTCCAATGTCACAAGGTGTGAATGGGCGTTCCTTTATTCAAGCTGTCACTAAAAGAATAAAGAATAAAGTGATGGTGACGGGTGCCCACCACCTGTAGTGTGCGGTGGTGGGTATTGTCAGTGTAGTAATACACAAGCGGTTAGGCAGAGGCCCCTTTACCTCCAGCAACCTCCCACTTAAAGGTGAATCTACCCCAGTGAGGAGTGAAAAGAAAAAAAAAGACAGTACAATGTACACATGTACAACAAGATGAGGAAAAACGTCATCTCATCCAATGCCCATCAATCTCCTGAGGAAGGCAAAGCGCTCAATAGTGAGGCTTTTTGTGAGCAGATCTACAGGATTTTCGTCTGTGGAGATCTTGACAAGGTCAACAAACTTGTCCTCCACAATCCCACCTATGAAGTGATACCTCACCTCAATGTGTTTCGTCTTCGCATGGAAGATCGAATTCTTTAGCACTCATAGAATCCGAATGCAGTGTAGGTATAGTATCAATCCCAAGGTTATGAACCAAATGACCCAACCATATGGCCTCCTTACAAGCCTCAGTGGCCGTAACATACTCGACCCTAGTGGTAGAGAGAGCCGTACACTTATGAACCCTGAACATCCAAGAAACAGCACCTCCAGCATAAGTGAAGACATAGCCGGAAGTGGACTTCATACTGTCTGCATGTCCTGCATAATTGGAGTCTATGTAGCCCACAACTCCTGTATCCTTCATGTATCTCATGATACCCTTTATGGCATCCCAATGCTTCTTGCCCTTGAGGTATCTCATGGTACCCTTTACACATATTTGTTGTACCCTTCAGATATCTCATGATACCCTTTACAACATCCCAATGCTTCTTGCCATGTGTAGCCATATACCGTGTCACAACACCAACTGCAAAGGCAATATCTGGACGAGTGGCTATCATGGCATATATCAAACTACCCACGGCTGATGCATAAGGGATCTTGGCCATCTCATCCCTCTACTCATCCATCTATCGACAATCGGCCTATGAAACCTTCACATAAGAAGGTAATGGACATCCAATAGGCTTTAAGTCCTGTATGTGAAAACGCTCAAGGACTTTATGAATGTACTCCCTTTGGGAGGGGTAGAGTAGTCCCTAATGCCTATCACACTTAATGTGCATACCAAGAATGTGAGAGGCCTATCCCAAATCCTTCATCTCAAAGCTCTTCTTTAGCTGAGATTAAAGAGCATCCAGCTCATCATGAGCTTTCCCTGCTATCAACATATCATCCACATAAAGTACCAAAATAAGCAATGAGCCATCACAGGCTTGCTTCCTGTAAAGACACGGATCCATATCACTCCTGTTGTAGCCATGTGACTGCATAAAGGCATCAAACTTATGATACCACTTCCTAGGTGCCTGCTTCAAGCCATAAAGACTTTTCTTCAACTTGCACACTAGGTGCTCCCTGCCAGGTTCTGCAAAGCCCTTAGGCTGCTCCATGTATATCTCATCATGCAAATCCCCATGCAAGAATGCAATCTTGACATCCATCTGATACATGTCCAAGTCAAGCTGCAAGACTAAGGCTAAAACCAAGCATAGGGTGGTCATCTTGACCACAAGAGAAAAGAATTCATCAAAGTCAACTCCATGCTCCTCTTTAAAACCCTTGGTGACAAGTCTTGTTTTTTAAGCCAGCTTGGGGTTTCCAAGTGCTGAATGCTGAAATGACTAGATTTTTTTATTGATTTTTGTTGTTTTTGAGGCCTAAATGGTTGATTTTTGATGGATTTTGAGTGATGTTTGGTTGTTTTGAAGTGTCTGAAAGTGTTTTGGATGATATTAATTATGTTTTGGAAGCTCATGATGATTCTTAGTAGAAATATGAGGCTATGTGATGTTCTAATAGGTTCTGTTGAGATTCTAATTAGTTCTGATACCTTCTGTTTAGCTTCTGTTTTGTTCTGATTTTCTTCTATATGAAGCATGGATTGATGATTGATGAAGGTTGAGGTATTTTGAAAGCTTATTGAATAGTTTTTTATAGTTTGGGATGGTTTTAGTATGAGTTTTCTAACTATTGGAATGGATGAATCTAAGTTCAAAAGAGCTCAAGACAAAGGAAGAAGTAGCTGCTGAAGACTCAAGTGCAGACTGAAGTGAAGTGATAGAAGCGAGCTATGAAGAGACACTATAGATGCTCTGGTGCCCTTTCGTACCTCCCATGCCTTTTGGGAGGTGCATCCACGACCCAAGAAGAATTATTGAGAGTCATTATGTAGTCTTGTAGTAAAGAGATGATGTACCATTGATTGAGAGAGAAAGAGAGAGTCAGAGATAACCAATTTTGTCAAAACAATGTATCTATCTATGAGAGATTGAGAAAGAAAACTATGAGACAATGAAGATGAATACTATGTGATTATTTCCATTCAAAAATGGTGTATTCTTTTATGTTTCTTGTTCTATTGATGGATTCTATGAAGAAGTTGAAGATTATGGTTGATTTTATTAAATCTGTGGGAGATATCTACTATGATGCTGCATGAAGATTTGTTCTTTTCCTTGTTGTGGTTCTCAAAAGAATGATACAAAAGCTTGTTGATGTTACAAGATAGATTTTCTTGTAGTAGAAACCCCTTTTCCTTGGTGTTCCTCTTGGGGCTCCATGTTTTTGGTGCACGGCCGGGGAAACTTGAAGGAAATGGCATTGCCAAGAAGAGAAGAATTCAATGGATGCTTGCAAAGTTCCTTCTTCCATTGAGGAGTTGGAGATTCTTGTTGCCAAAGCCACTTTCTACAACAAGTTTATCCCACAATGGCGGAAACATATTACCATCATGATGCAAGCTCTATGTGGTGGACTATTTTCTCTTCTTGTTGAAGCAACAGAGACGTGCATCTTGGTGGCAAATTGTTTGGGAACAAACAGAAGAGTAAAAACAGAGAGAATGACCATCCATGGAAGATTTGGCATTCATTGAGATGTTTCCAAATATCATCAAGTGGGAGATTATGAAGAATCTTCAGGAGTCGTGGTTAGTTGAAGGGAGCTATAAGCTCAACCCCAGAGACCTACGTATGGCTTATTGGTCAAGCATTTCAAGCCAAGCATCCATGGCTACCTCTCACATAATCGACGCACCCTCCCTACCTATGGGGTGTAGTGAGCTTACCTTGATGCCCGATCAAGTACCCTCCTCTCCCGTGCATGCAATCGGATTATCCTCTTCATCATACGAGATGTAAGGGTTCACATATGACTCCTTGTCATTGGGCTCTTCCACGTAGTGGATGGGAGCGTCACTCAATGGGTAGATGTGTCACGAACGGTCCAGATGGTCTAGGTGTGCCCCTGGGATTGATCCCTAATCTAGGAACGGCTGGTTTTGCATCATTAGGTGCTGGAAGGGCCAATGGGGCTCCTCTTCCGAAGAAGTTAGGGGGCCTATTCCCGTAGTATGGTGAGTTCTACTACTGTGCGTAGGGAAACCTTCTTGGCAATCGACAATGCATTGTGTCATGGCCAAACCTTTCGCAATTTGCACAAGGCCTGGATCTTGGATCCTGGCACTCGGTAGGGATGTGGTTGCCTCCACAGTGCACACATTGGACATGCGGTCTAGTGGGTCTCTTTACCAACTCCTGCAACCGTGCTAGCTCCATCCTAACTTTGGCTAGCTCTTGGTCTTGTGTCGTGCTGTTGCCCTTATCCTACATGTCAGGGGCTAATCTCTTGCTATAGATTATGGCTTTCTATATGGTTCTTTGGCTAGAGCCATCTCGATTCGGGCTTCTAACGCTTCTCTCCCTAAGCTGGTCATCTACCCTTATTTCCTCATTGAAAACCCTAGCAAGCACATCTCTTTGCAAGCTCGAGTGCCAATGCCTTGTAAAGTTCCTCGCTGTGGATTCCATTTATAAAAATGGTAGAGACCACTCTCTCGTTTGGTCATTCGTTGGTAGGGATTCTCTTAATCAGGCTATGTACATGAGTGACATAGTCTCTAATGTCCTATTTGTCCCTCTCAATGAAATTCATCAGTCGAAATATGAGGTTTTCCGAATACCTTATCTTTGAAAATCTCTTGATGAAGAGATCCTTCAAGTGATTGAAGTCTGTTTGCTCTTAGGCTGGTGTACCACATCCTTCTCTTATCACCCAAGCAAAGCCCAAAAGCCTGTGAGCATTGGGCGAGGTCCGTGAGACCATTGGCTTTGCAAACCTACTCGAACTGCTCCACGAGACTATAGGGGTCGTTGCTGGGCTGGTACTTGTCCAGCTGCTTGGCCACTGCAGGGATCTTGTTGTGGCTCATCGCCCCCTGTGTGACTCCTAAGCCTATGAGCAAAGAGGTAGCTAGCGTAGTTGCACTCTATTCTATAGTTGTGTTGTCTATGAGCCACTTGGTGACAAGCTCGCTCAGCATCAGGTCTACCTCTAGCTCCCTCTCCCTCTCTGCATTTGGCCATGTCGTGGCCTTACCAGCTAAGGCTAGAATGCATTGTGTCTCGTGAACCTCTAAGTCTTGCTGCGATTTCCTCGTTCTTTCCTCGCGATTATACATCGTGATGCTCTGCAACCCTTTCCTATCTTCCTTCCTCTCTTCCTCAAGAATCATAACTACTTCCTAAATCGGTCTGCCATGGATCACAGTTCTTGTAGCCGGTCGTATTGGCCGACCATATGTTGCAATTCGATTAGGAACTCGCCCAAGTCCAATTGGTCATCCTCTCATCGGTCCACGTCTACTCTTGACATTTCCGCAGTCTCTCGCTCCACCAGGTTGTCAATCAGTCCAATCAGCTCGGGTAGCAACTTGCCCTGAATCATGTCAACTTGCTCGGGTAGCACCCAGCTATGTCTCATGGTCTGGTCCTACTGGTGGGTTTTTTGAATTATTACGATTCTATGTGAGTTCCTTGTTATTGAAAGAAGCTATCGATTCTATTCACACTTGTGCTTAGTGCTTTCCAATACACAGTGCCAAATCGCATTTTCTTCCTTTTAGTGCACTTTAAATAATAAAATCAATGTGGAGTGCGAATGCAAAACAAACAATGCAGTTTTCACTTTTCCCCCTTTTGTTCGTAGCGTAATATGGCTCTAAGCACATTTCTTGGCTGTCCTCTTGTATTGTCTAGGGTCTATGCTGCACACTCTACACTCCGTCAAGGCCAAATTGGAATCTAAGGTCGGTTTCAGCTCTATGTCTTGTCTGTTCTATGGCCTGCTACTAAAGGTTGACTCTAGGCTACCCAGGTGTGGTTTCTCCAATTTTTGGCTTCTGAGAGCTGGGTCAGGTACTCAGGGATGTGTTCAGAGTGGCCTTGGCCTCAGGAAGTAGCTCACTTACCAGTTTAAAATGATCTACCCTGGTGGTCCCCAGAATCGGACTGTCATGGTCCGACTATCCAAGTCAGACTCGATTGGACCGGGTGGTCTGTGATCCTAGTCTTGGCCCGACCGATCCTATCGCGTAGTTGGTCCCGATCCTATCGCGTAGTTGGTCCAATCAGACTAGGTGGTCCGAGTCCAAGGTGGTGCATCCAAGTTGGATGGTCCGATTGGTAGAGTGGTCCGACTAGTAGACGGTCCGACTCCGAGAGTCGGACAGTCTGAGTGTTTGATTCTAGGACTCGACAAACACCTTCAGCCTGGTCCGACTGCGTTTATTGCGGTGGAGTCACGAGGGCGCAAATGATGAATGCTATGCGTGGGGGTCCTGGTACAAGCTCCAACTTTCCAGATCAAGCAAGCACAACTCAGATAAGGTCAAGGAATACCTGGAATGGCTGGGCGATAGCAAAATGACCAGATCGAATCCCTTCTGCACCTGCACTCACAATCTCTCTCTCAAGCTCTCTCTCTCAAATCCTGACTACAAAATGAGGCCTCCCTTGACCTTTTGAGTCTCTTATTGCCCTACTCAAGTCTCCTTCAACCTTATGGTTTCCCCTCTTGCACCCATCTACTCAAGATTTAGATTTTATGCCTCTTTCTCCCAGTTTTCAGCATGTTTTCAGCAGCAGAAAACCCTTATGTTTTCCATGTTTCCTTGGTGCTAATCCTATCCTAGTGCAACAAAAATCAAAAACAGTGGCTGAGGTTGATTTACTACTTACCTACTCAACAACAAACCAAAATACTTACTTGTTCTGAAGATCAAACCACCTAAATCTCCTATCTATCTCAAGCACTAGTTCGAGCTAAAAACCCTACTTCTATGCTCAATTCAAAGCGCGCGGCACTCAAGGATCGATTCTGTCAATCCCGACAATGGAACCAAAATGAAGGGAGCTACAAGCTCAACCCCCGAGACCTACAGACTACTTATTGGTCAAGCGTTTCAAGCCGAGTGGCCATGGCTACCTCTCACATAGCCGACACTCCCTCCCTACCTATGGGGTGTAGTGAGCTTACCTTGATGCCCGATCGAGTACCCTCCTCTCCCATGTATACCGGTAGCTCCATGATCCTTGAGGCAAGATCAAGCAACATCAATCCCTCTCCAACAAGCTCCATCCTCCATAGCCACACAAGAAAAGAGAAGAGTAGAGAAGAGAAGAAGATGAAGAGAGGAGATGGGGAGCTTCTTCTCCTCGATCCCTCACTCTCACACCCCAACTCCCTCACACTCACTCACTCCCTCTCTCAAGCACAAGCAAGAAAGCAAGAAGAAGAGAAGAGCAAGAATAAGCTTTTTGCCACACACAAGAATGAGCTTCTCATTCACTTTTCAAGTTTATATGCATGCCCTACTTCCCACGGGTGGTCATCCTCAATTTTTACATGGCCGGCCATGGCCTAGGCCCTTTTTCTCCGTTCTTTCACTTCTTAGCTAGTCCTACCGCCCTTCTAAGTTCACAATTTTCATAGGAGGCAGCCTAGCGCTCTTTCATAAGTATTTGAGATCGCCTTTGCATTTAAAGGTGCGCTTTCTTGCTTTTAACTCCTCCATACTTCGGCGACTGCGCCTTGGACTTTTGATGGTTGTTTCCATGCTTTTGGATTTTTTTCAAACTTATTATTCTTCTGGGTGCCTTCTCCATGCCTACCCTATGCCTTTTCCTGCTTCTCAGATTTTTCTATCTTCCTGCTTTTTCCTATTGTTGGTGTTGCAGTAAACATCAGTGGAGGTTCACAAAAACAAGAAAGAAAAGAGTTGGAATTTGTTCGTGGGTGCTCAACAGCAAGATACATGTGATGCTTTGTGTTCTGATAGTCTTCTATTTGTCCAATTAGCAACCCACTAGAAGTTGGTAGATAGAGTGTTCTTTACAACATACACCGTTGAAGCCATCAAAAGCTGGCATTATTATGATGATGGCACAACAACAAGAAGAATGAGTTTTGACACCTTCAGAATGAAATATCTCCCCCTCTGTAGTGGTTTGAAAAGATGAATTTGGAGATGTTGAAAAGAAGGAAGTAGAAGAGATGTTGGCTAGAGAATCCTCCTAAGATTGAAGTCCCCCTCTAATTCTATTTTGCTGAGTACAGACCAACTGGTTGGAGCCAACCCCTTGATGAATGACGCAATCAAGAGGCAAGCGCTACAATGAGTCCAGAGGTACATGAGAAGAGAGAATGCAAGAATCAAGGCTGAGAATGAGCTTGAAGCAGAAGCCTCTTTTGATACCTTAAAAGCACTCTTTACAAAAGTCCCCATGGCAACTCAACATCCCCTTCCTAGTCAAATTCATCCTAGAAATATTGATGGCATGCCAGCAAATGTAGTCGCATTGCCAATTTTTAAGGGAGAGTACAATGAAGACCCTGATCTTCATGTAGCAGAGTTTATGGTAGCATGTGTGTCTAACAATGCTAAAACCCCCGAGCATTGGTTAGCAATCTTCCTCGCCACTTTCAAGGGCATGGCATTTCAATGGTATGAGAGACAAGCAGTAGGAACTTTAGGCACATGGGACGACCTGAAGTTGGCCTTCCCCACTAAATTCACGCGTGAAGGTTTTGAAGAGCAGATGCGAGAGGAGTTCATGAACCTAAGTCATTCCTCTAGAGAAAGAGTAGAAGCTTATGTCTAGTGAATGGAATCCATCCTGAAGAGATGGACCAATCATCATTTGGATGAAGGCATCCAGAAGGAAGTGTTCCTTAGAGGCCTACAACCAAAAGTTCACAAGTTCATGGAATTGAGAAGACCATTCAATCTACAAGCTGCAATGGAAGATGCAAGATTGTATGACAAAGTTGAAGCAAGGCTCTCAATGACTACAGGAAGAGGAGTCTTACCTCCTCCCATGCTAGGAATGGCATACCCACCAAATGCAATCCCAAGGACAATTCCCTGCCCCTATCCCCAGATGCAAACAATATTGCAATATAATGCACCTAATCCATAGTGGTCACAAATGACAATGTCTCAAATGATGGTTCAACCACAACAACAATGACCTCAAACAGTTCCTCCAATGGTAACTCAATAACAGTGGAACCCTACCAACTGGAATCAACAACCCCAAGTCTCAATAGGCATGCTGAATTAGAACCAGAATAGAGGACCCTCAAGATCAACCCAACCAGTGTATGCAGTAATAACAAAAGCTTCCCAAAACCCTACTACAAGTACTCTAGGAGGTGAAAATCTGAAGGACTACTTATCCAATTCAGTTGGCAAGTATCAAGAAAGAGCTTATGGATGTGATTACAGAGCAGCTACAGACATTGAAGGTGAATACCACTAATATATCCACTCATGCGGGAGGTGGAAGAGATGTGATGCATTCAAATACATGGTGCGGAAAGTGCCATCAAGCGGGACATTTAGCCACTGAATGTACCCAAAAACCAACCATTCCTAGAGCCTTCTATTCAAACTATTTGAGAAAGAACCATACAGAGGATATTTGCTCTCTGAAAGAGATGCACGAACAAAGAAAGAAAGATGAAGATGCAAGATTCAATTTGTTGGAATCCAAAATAACAACATAGGACATTAGACCAAAGCCTAGGGTGTTCGGTCCTAATTTTGATCCAAGGAGGTTTCCCTCTCAAAGTTATAGAGGACAACAGTCTAGCAGTGGTCAAAGATTAGAGGTGGAATATTACACATGTGGAGAAAAGGGTCATATCTCACCAAATTTTCCAAACCCTAGAAGATCTGTGGATTACAAGGCCTTATGTAGTTGATGCAAAGGAGAAGGCCGCACTACAAAAGAATGCCCAATTCCAACCTTGTGAAATCTACTTCTAATATCCAACAAAAAACCCAAGAACCTGCTTCCAATTTGGTGGAATTGGAAGTGGTCGCAATAACACGAGCAAAGAAAGGAGAACCCATAGTTCCAAACTAGAGTGTTCCTTCTACCAAGACTGTGAAGTTCAACCTTCCTCAAGAAAAATAGGACAATGCAGTCTAGAACAATGTAATACAGAGCACTACAAAGCCATAGAGAGCTACAGAGACAGTTGCAGAGATAGGACCAGAGGTCCAGGAAATAGAGGATGCAGAAGTACCTCCCATAAAGAAGAAGCCCAGATGTTACCACTCTTAGAAGAAAAAGGGAAGATAAAAGTGGGTGTGGCCCCATTTCCCTGTAGATTGGAAAAGCCTACGGATCCTATCAAAGAGTATGATTTGGTCAAAGACCTAAATACCTTTAAACCAAACCTAACGTTCTGACTTGCTCATGCTATCTCCCAGTTGCCAAAAAATATTCAAAAGCATCTTGACAAGAAGACGCGGCATAAGGATTGCTCCCCTAACAACAACAAAGTCCAGCAGAACCTCAGAACCCATGAAGAAAGTAGATGTGGCCAACACCTTCTTGGATCCTGGAACCCTAGAGATTGGCATATGGATTGAAGGATGTTTTATTGCAGGTGCATTGATAGATGGAGGCTCATCAGTAAATATAATAATGGATGTGACAATGAAGGATCTAGGCTTGCAAGGAATGCAACCTACACAGTGGCTTATTAGATTGGCAGATTAAAGCAGAATCAAACCATCGGGCATCCTCCCATACATAAAAACAACCCTTGCAGGACGAGACAATTGGGATTGACATATTTGGTGGTTAGACCGAATTCCTACGGGACCTCATACCTTCTTCCATTGGAAAGACCTTGGTTTTTTGAAGCAAGAGCAAGGACAAACTGGTTCAAAGGGACCCTAACCCTAGGCAGAGGTCCCAATAAAGTGGTGTTGAAGTTGTATGGCTTGCAAAAAGGTAATGGATCTACATCCATCAAAGTCATAACATACTCCTCCAATGAAGTAACAGATGGTACATCAAGAGATGAAGGGGCTGTCAAACATATATTTTCCAAGAAAACAGAGGCACGGTCCCTAACAGTGGGCACTGTAAGCCAACTACCGAAGGAAGCAAAGTCTTTGCCCCTGGGAGAATACCTCCTGCCTCAATCTGAATTGACTTCTGAAATCACCTCTGACAGCGAAATAGAAGCATGGATATATTGTTCTCCCTATTACATGGCAGTCGCAGAGACAGAAGTAGAGATAGAGGCAGAAGCAGAAGCAGACATAGAGACGGAGGACCTATTCTTCTCCTACAAAGCCTCTATAGAAACAACAAGACAGAGCCTCCAGAGGAGGAGGATGAAAATGATAAGGAAGAAAAAGAAGCAGGTTATGGAAGTGCAGTTGAAGAAGTTCCTCTGATAGCGAACGATCTTGTTGATATCCCTATAGAGACCTCAGAGGCCGAGGATCTCGGGGTGTTGGATAGAATGACCATGGTTCCATTTGGGTTGACCAATGGACCACAAAGTATGCAGAATCTACATAAGCAATGGATCAAAGGTATAAAAATTAAGTTCATCATTGGCTCATGTCACCCTGACCATTCATTCTGGAGAAAAGATGATGATGATGCCCCTTGTCAATAGAAGTCAGAGCCATCATAGCCATGGCTTATACAAGGTCCATGCTATGTGGCATTCCTGGATGCATCCTCTGAAGATGAATCCTTAAGTTTAGAAGAAATCACCACTCAAACAGAAACAAAGCTCTGATACCCTTGCAGCAATCCCAACAGACAAATGAGTCATCTGTTCAGAAGGAGGACACTGGTTCTAGTGGAACATCAGAAGATGAGACCACTCCCTTGAAGGAGTCAAACCTCTATCCAGAAGCAATCCGTGGGACTTTTATCTATGACGTGGAAGGTGAAAGGCAATTGACGTTCTTGGATGCTGACGGTACTGAACGTCACCTGAAAGTGGGTCTAAATCTTCCAAAAGAAGAACTAGTGGTCCTGTGAGACCTACTAAATGAGAACTTAGATGTGTTTCCTTGGTCGTAGAAAGACTGAAGGGGATTGACCCTACAATCTATCAACATCACATTGACCTTGAACCAGATGCCAAACATGTGAGGCAAAGACAGAGGCATATGAATCCCAATTATTCTACTCTAGTGAAGGTTGAATTATTGAAGCTTCTTGAAGCTGAGTTCATTTATCTAGTTGCAAACAATGAATGGATATCACCTATTGTGGTCGTGCCCAAGAAGAACGGGAAACTTTGAATATGTGTGGACTTTCGAAAGCTAAACTCCAAGACAAAGAATGATCATTTCCTTATCCCTTTCACAGGCCAACTGTTGGACATAGTGGCAGGTCATGAGCTCTATTCCCTCTTAGACCAATCCAAAACAACCTTCACCACAGAATGGGGAACCTATGCTTACAGAGTGATGCCATTTGGGCTTTGTAATGCTCTTGCTACCTTCCAACGAGTAATAATGGCTACCTTCCAAAACCATCTACATGATATTATTGAGGTGTATCTCAGTGACTTCTATGTCTATAGCCTAATCCGTGAGCATTGGGGACACCTAGAGCAATATTTTGACAGATGCCGAGAGTATGGGATCTCTCTCAACCCCAACAAATGTGTCTTTGGCATCTCCTTAGGAGTTCTTTTGGGCCATATTGTCTCTACACAAGGGATTGCAACAGACCCGAGGAACTTGAGAAGGTTGTCACCTTGACAGCACTAACAAACCTCAAGCAATTGAGAGGATTTCTTGCCATGTGGGCTACTATAGAAGATTTATTGCACATTTTGCAACCCAAGTAGCCCCTCTGTACAAGCTCCTAAGGAAAGATGTGGATTTCCTTTGGACTGATGATTGCGAAGAAACCTTTAATACCCTAAAACAGTGCCTCATTAGAGCACCCATCGTGCAGCCTCTTGACTGGACAAAGGAGTTCCATGTTCACACAAATGCATCGGTCAAAGGCCTAGGCATTGTCCTATGCCAGAAGGGTTCTTCCAAGTTGGATCAACCAATATATTATGCAAGCTGAAAGGCCACTAATAGAGAACGGAACTACACAGTGATAGAGCTTGAGTGCTTAACAATGGTATTTGCATTGGAGAAGTTTTGACACTATCTACTCTCGACGCATTTCAAGTTCTACGTGGACCATGAAGCCCTGTCCTTCCTAATGAACAAAGCAGATGTCAAAGGACGAATGATGAGATGGTTGCTCCTATTCTAGGAGTTCGATTTTGAAGTGGTCACTAATCCGGTTTCCATGTCCTAGCCGATTATCTATCTCAGATCCCTCAAACTGTAGAAGAGGAACAAGATGATCTAGACCTCCCTGATGCTTCCTTATTCTTGGTTGAGGCTGTAACTCTCTGGTATGCAAACATAGCCAACCTCGTGGCGACTTAACAGTATCCTCCTAGCATCTCGAGCTGTGAGAAGAAGAAGCTTCTGTTGGAATCAGCCCCCTACACCTTGTTGGGCAGTGCACTATACAAGAAGGGAAAAGATGATGTTAACCCGAAGACGAACAAGGCGGAAAATCTGGAAAAGCTAAAGCAGAAGACAAAGGCCAAGGCAAAGTGAAACGGAAGACAAAGATGCACAAGGAGAAAGTTCCTAAATAAGGGAACAAGGCACACAAGGAAAAGGCAAGTCAATACTTTTGTAAAAGAGCGCAAGTGCATCATGGTTTAATTCAATGAGCGTCGGGCTCTCACTCGTGCAATTTGTAAATGTAGACGGGTGGTGGAAAGGAAGCTAGAAAGGTAGAAGGACAATGGGAAAAAGGGCCTAGGCCACGGCCGGCCATGTAAAAAAGGGGATAAGGGGATGACCGCCCAAAAGGGATTTAGGGTTTTGTATATAAAGTTGAAAAAGTGAATGAGAAGCTCATTCTTGTGTGTGGCCAAAAGTGGCTGTCCTCTTCTTCTTCTTCTTGCTTGCTTGAGCTTGTGCTTGAGAGAGGGAGTGTGAGAGTGTGAGGGAGTGAGTGTGTGAGGGTTAGGGACCGGGGAGGAGAAGCTCTCCATCTTCTCCTCTCTTCTTCTCTTCTCTTCTCTTCTCTTCTCTTCTCTTCTCTTCTCTTCTCTTCTCTTCTCTTCTCTTCTCTTCTCTTCTCTTCTCTTCTCTTCTCTTCTCTTGCTCGCGGCGATGGAGCTTGGAGCGTGGAGCTTGAGGATGGAGCTTGCTTGAAGCTTGCACTTGGATCGTGGAGCTACCGGAGTGTGCGAGAGAGGAGGTAACTCGATCGGCATAGAGGTAAGCTCACTACACCCGTAGATATGGATGGTGCGTCGGCTATGTGAGAGGTAGCCATTAGTGCTCGGCTTGGAACGCTTGAAACAATAAGCGGTCCGTGGGTCTTGGCAGTTGAGCAAAAGCTCCCACATTTTGGTTCCCTTGCCGGGACCAATGGATTCAAGCCTTGAGCGCTTACGCACTTTGAATCGAGCATTGAATTAGGGTTTTCCTCGAACCGGTGCTTGAGGTAGATAGGTAGGAAGAGAGGGAGTTTGAAGAGGTATTTGATCTCCTTAGCAAGTAGGTTTTTGTTGTTTTGGACTTAGGAAGCATGATGGAGTAGTGTAGGTATTTTTCTTATAATTTTTTCTTGCATTTAGGAAGGATAGGAGCAAAACATTGGAGCAAATAGTAGGGTTTTCTGTTGCTGTATAACAGGTTGAAAACAAGGAAATTGGGGCATAGATTCAGAATTCTCGCTGGAAGAGTATGAGGGACTAACTTTTGAGGTCACAGCAGGCTGGGATGGGGCAATAAGAGGCCCAGGGAACCAGGAAAGACCACATTTGACATCCTACCTTCTGAGAAGAAGAGTGAGCTTGAGAGCCAGGAAGAGAGCGAGAGAGAGAGAGAGTAGTGGGGAGACTATTGAAGCGATGATCGATTCGAGAGCCACACCGTTTCTAGGTATGCCAGGCGGTTCCCTCTGTTGCTTTGCATCTATTTGGAAGGTATGGCACAACTCGGTGGAGTAGATGTTGACCTAGAGGCATCGCGCGTAACTCGTGGGCAGTCATCTGCGCCGTCAGACCAGTTCATCCGAGTCCCAAAATAGGATTGCCCGATCTTTGGAGTCGGACCGTCTGACTCCAAAAATTGGACCTCTCCAAAAATCGGACCACCTTTCCAATCTGATTCCCAGAATCAGACCCCAGTCCAAGAGTCGGACCACCTTTGCCTGTTTGATCAAAAACTCGACTGTCCGATTTTGAAAATCGGACACTCGAACTCTGAGAATCAAACACACGAAAATCGGACGCAAGGAATCGGACGAGTTCAGAAGCGGATGCCCGTCAAAATTGGGCGTCCGATTCCAAAAATCAATCGTGACCAAAATCGGACCATTGGACCGATCGGACCAACCCAAAATTGGACGTCCGATTCTGATAATCGGACTCCTGAAAATTGGACATCGGAGAATCGGACAAAAAACTGTCAAAATCGGACAGGTATCTAGAACACAAATTTTGACGCATCTAAACCCTGAAATTAACCCCAAAGGCTATGTAGAGCTAAAGGCACATTATCACAGATCCATCACTAGGCTGAAACTTAGAGCAAGTAGTTCAAAATTTGACTATAAACGGTCCTCCAAATTGCGCATGATGTTTACCGTAATGGCCCTGCGGGTAGGGGGGGACTGCCCCCCTCCCCCCGGACCCTCGCAGAGGGGGCTCTGCCCCCTCCGCACCTCCCCCCAGTAGGTTGGAGAGAAAACGTGCATCATGACAGGTCCTCTGGATTAGGCCCTAGTGTAGTAATGGCTCTACACAAGCATAGATCTTCACTTACAAAGCAGCAAACAGAAGCCCACACCCAAACAAAGACAAAAAGAGACCCTAGAACCTCAACAGGCCAATCTAGCCATCAAGGGCAAAAAGGCCACACCACGAGAACACAAAGACATTGTGTTTAGACCGTGTCTAGTCAGAGCAAAATGCAACATCAGCAAGCTACAAATGTGAAGATGACTAGACATGACACTCTTGACGAGAGATGTACCTTAAGCAGCAGTGCACAAATGACCCAAGACATCGGTGGAGAATCCACATCTAGTCGTGCAGTTGGGGACTCAAGGACTTTTGTCAGAAGGCTTAAATTTACAAGCCAAGACCCAGAAGACGAAGACATAGTACCACCTGCTTATCTTAGGGTCAAACTCACCACGAAAAGAGAGCATACTAGCGATGCTTTGATTGATGAAGGAGCAGATTTTAATATCTTGACCTATGAATCATGGACCCTACTAGGCCAACCAGAGCTCACACCGACTAATGCAACTCTTAGTCCTTACGGGGGACACCCACAAGCACTCATAGGGAAGTGCAAAATCCTTGTGAAAATTGAAACTAAAAGCTTTCATATCCTATTTCGTGTTCCTCCAAATAGTGCTAATTCCGGGAAGGAAACCCTCCTAGGAAGACCCTTCAAAAGGGCGACCAAGTGTGAAGCTGACTATGTAGCACAGAGGATACACCTAACACTACCGGGTGTGAGGATAGTCACAACCTTTAGCAAGGGTGACCTCATCGAACCTCGAGGGAAAGGAAACAAAGGTGCTGACATAACAGTCAAGCCTACTAACGAGAGCAAGGACTTGTTGGAAGAGTTGATACAAGCATAGGTCGAACAACGAGAACTAGTGAGTGAGGCCATGCCTGAAACAAGAAGGTCAAGAGACAATGCCAAGGACGGGCTTTGGACTTACAAATATCGTAGAAGACCCCAAAAGAAGCCCAAGCCTTTAAGACGAAGGCATCGATGGAGGGTCAGCACAACACCGCGATGGATATCCAAAGCATTGCTACATGCTCAAGGGTATTACGCAGGTAACTGATGGATTTGGGTACCAAAACCCCCTGCTAAACCACCTCTATCAACTGAAGGTGAGATTGCATCAAAAGAAATGAAGCACAGGAGGAAATCTAAGAGAAACTCTAGGTCTCGAGGCAAGAAACCAAACATGAGTGTTCGAAAGAAAGAGCCTCAGTCTAGCATGCTTAATAAGCATATGCCATATGTAACCATTGAGCGTGCACAAAAGCCATTAGTGCCCAAAAAGCCTTTGATTTCCCAAGAGGATAACAAGAAACATGGGCACAACATTGCTCATGGTAAGGCTGATCGCTCAACAAAGCAAATGGCACAATCGTCTAATAGCCTCGAGCAAATCATTCAGCTACTAGTGCCAAGTCCACCTAAGAGTCCTAGATCTCCTACACCCTCTTTTTCCAAACGGACACAGGAAGCACAGCAGCGGTCGTCAAGGGTGGCTGCTCACTCCCAATCTCTATCTCCATCTAAGCTTCCAAATGTCCAAGAGGTGGGACATGACACTAGCCGTAGCTCTCGGCCCAAGGATATGCCTATGCAACCTAATGTGACTAGATCAACTCATGCTCGATCTACACATATGAATGCTCAAAGGGAAACAAAAGACACGATCACTTCCAATCGACGTAAGGACTTGACACCGCAATCCACCAAGAGTAGCCAGCCCATTGGACTAGCCACTACTACTTCCAATCAGGGATCATAGCAGTCACAGCCCTTGGCTGTGACAATGCCCCTTACGTAACGTATCCTTAGTAGTTTACCTATGGAGGAGGTGTCACAACCAACTTCCTTGACAACTCCAGCACTTCCAAAGTGCCTAGAGCCTAGGCTAAAGGAGTTAAACACAAGGGAATTGGCTAAAGAGCTAGACTCTCCAAAAAGGGAGGCAGTTGTACCCTCACAACCTAACGAGGCTATTCAGCAGGCCTTGGCTATGTCCCATGAGGACACACTAGAGAAAGAGAATGTTGAGGCCCAACCAAGCACATCAACGGTTGACCTAGTCCAGGATCCTGAGTCATTGAGAGATGCGCCTTTACTGATCAAGAAAAAGAGGAGAAAACAACGAAGACAACAGCGGTCACGGGTGACTGGGGATCCCAAGAACATTGACACCAAGAGCACTAGAGAGCTCAGGAATAAAGCATCGAGTCCATCCACCAATGACCCCATTGATACCTCTCCTAATAGTGGGGAAACCTCCGACACATTCGTGTGCTCTGACAAATCAAATCAGTCGTTACCATCAACGGCCGCTTGCAACACTCAATCCACTGACAATAGAACTTGCATTGACCAATCAAAAGTGGATACAACGCTGTCACAACAGGGTGATAAATTTATACCAGTCACATCCAAGGAGAACCATGACACAATAACGAAGCCTCAGGAAAAACATGGAAACCCCAGTAGCATAAGAAATCCTAGCATTGGCCAAACTTGCTCATCTAGGCCTGAGCCCCCCAGCAATGCTGAAGCCCAGGTAAACTCCTAGAACCTTGCATGAGATAGCAACCGAGCAAGCCCTCGTTGAACATAGAAGTGTCACAGAATGCTTAACTGAGTTGGATGCTAAGCTCAAAGTGTTTGCACGTGTCTATGTCCTGGTAGACATAGGTGCATTCCCTAAAGAGCAGCTTGAAGAATACTTGCCATTTCCCTTATCCTAGGAAGAGCAAGAACATCTTGACGAGCACTATAACATGCTCCTGTATGAATGCATGCGACTCATCTCTAACGAGGAAGTCGATGAACCTGAGGAGCTTAGCCTGTTGAACCCAACTCTTCTCCCTGCGCTTGACTATCATTAGTTGTGTGTGTTGATATTGTCTATACAGGGTCACAAAATTCATTGTTTATTTATGTACATATTTACGAATCCTTGTCACATCATGAGGATAAAAGCCAATTATAGAACTCCCGATTGTACTGGAGTGTGGCACACGCATCTAGTACTCGTGGCAGCTTACTCAATATCGATAGATATTTTACAACATTGAGTAGCATGGAACCTTGTTCGAGTCTACTGGCAACATGTAACTTCTCCTCAGTGAGAACCTTATCAAACAGAGAGTTCTCTTGGCTAGGTTCAGCTAAGTCCGTACCCCGAATGGCAGTCAACACTCGAAAGGAAGTTGGTGCCACATAGGTTGGATCTCTTTGAGGCCATTTGGCCAATCGCTCCTCTGAGATTGTCATGATCTGGGCTCCTAGTTCCGCCATTGCAATGCGGTTTTCACACAAACGTTGTTCAAATTGACTTCGACCCTCTGATAGTCGCTTTAGTTGCTCTATCTCTAAGAGATTTGATTGGAAGAGTACATCATTGAATGTTACAGTTAAGCACACATTTAGAAGTCATGTGACCATTACCACCTCCAGGTGGAGGGCATGCAACCCTCATCACCACCATAGGAAGCTTTGACCAACATCTCTAAGGGTGTGGACAGGGTACCATCCCTTCCTATAAACCTTTCCCCTTTATGGTCTATCCTTCTGAGGATGAGCCCTGCCCCGCTCTCTGACAACCAGTCCACGCAACTTAGCATAAGCCAAGATTGGCTAATGGCTGGAGGCCAAACGAACATCATCACAAGGGCCATCCCTCTACTACAACCACTGCATGCCTCACCTCTTCCCTCCTTGTCATATGCGCTTGATAACCCATACTATAATCCCTTCCATGCAAATGGTTTTATCCTGTCTCAAGGCCTAATCCTTGGTTTGCATTTTGCAGGTGCCCCTACATAGTAGACATGGAGCACCCAGTGTAGCTGGCTTGCAAAGACGCTCTCTGCCCCGTCGAAGGGAACATGCAGCACAAGCTCCTCCGCCGGAATGCTATGTGCCTAGTCTCAAAAGGTATGCAAAGAAACGAGGCCCCAAGCGACACCGCCCCGGACGTAGGCCAAAAAATCCCCAAGCCAAGGGAATAGTAGTTCAAGGGAGCACACAAGGCATGGCAACACTGGTTGTGCAGGCCCCCAACAGACGCTCGGGCACCAAGTGCTCGAAAGCAGAAAGGGCAGCTCAAGACAAGGAAGAATTCGATGCATTATTCAAAAGCATTTTGGAAATGGTTGCAGCCAAAGACTACACCATTCAAGTCCCGGCGGACATCTTCCCTGCCCAACCTCACAGAAGCCCCTCATCAGCAGAGCCTCAGTCGGCTGACCACCCAGACTCACCCTGCCTCGTGCAAATCGAGTAGCCCCTATGATATATAAGCAACTTAACAGAGGCCATCCTGTCATAACTTTTTGTCTTTAAATGGTTAAAGGGGCAAGCTCTCCACTTGTACACACTTCCCTTACCTATCGCTAATATATGCTACGTCTTTAACAAGCACCGGAATAGGCATCGCAATCAGCATCATAGGATTTTGAAAAAGTAATATCTTGACATGATTGCATTTGTTCGTTGTACTTGACGCATGCGACTTGTATATACTCTCATGAAGTGACAAGTGGATGCAAGATGACACAGGTCTTTGTGCGAACATGTTCAATGCCCAAGTCACCGCAAGACCACCAACCTCACAAAGAACCGCGACAAAGCCATGCTGTTGAATGCAAAAAATCACCCTTGTGAGTGTCCACATTGCATGACCCAAAGCATAGTCATGGGCTACGCTCTCTTTCTAGGTCAAGCTCTACAGTTGGCTCACGACAGTTGTTACCTCAATTGTACCGACATCGCGTGTTGCAAAGAGGTTTGCAATATCTCAAGTGTATCTCCCCATCTCAACAGTTGCTTCTCTAACAACGAGGCTAGGGCATAATCATCACTGTAATATCCATTTCCTGAGCCTTTGAAGCTTGACATTTCCCAACCCATTGAAAGGCTGATAGCCTCAACATATTGCAATGGTTGTACTCAAGAAAGTCAAAAAAAAAAAAAAAAGAGAAACAAAAAAGCAAACAGAAAAGGAAAAAAGAAAAGGAAACAACGAAAAGATAGGAAGTACCCATGATCACAACACAGCGCCTAGGGGTCCTCAAATTAGGTGCGTCCAGTGACCTTGGTCGGCTGGCTCCGTCCGTCCCTAGTCCCCTAGCCCCTTAGCATCACCCACAATTGTTCAGGGCACATCAAGGGCAGGGCATACCTAGGGAGCTTGTCTCGCCTATGGTTAGACCTGTCACCCTGACCCATTCACACGATTCCCTCTAGCACTCTGCCTTAATATCATTGCAATCAATTGTGGTAAGCACTCACATAATATCTGCACCAAAACATATACACAATTTGGGTCCTCAAGTGCAGGACAATACTCTTAGCTTGCTTAGAGTTCGACTTGTCTCCCAAACTAATTAAACTATGTCTTGTGCACGATACAAGGTGAAAAATCTAGAAAAGCTAAAGCAGAAGACAAAGGTCAAGGCAAAGTGAAACGAAAGACAAAGATGCATAAGGAGAAAAGTCCTAAATAAGGGAACAAGGCGCACAAGGAAAAGCGCAAGTCAATACTTTTGTAAAAGAGTGCAAGCGCATCATGGTTTAATTCAAGGAGCACCGGCTCTCACCTGTGCAATTTATAAATATAGACGTGCAGTGGAAAGGAAGCTAGAAAGGTAGAAGGACAAAGGAAAAAAGGGCCTAGGACACGCCCGGCCATGTAAAACAGGGGATAAGGGGATGACCGCCCAAAAGGGATTTAGGGTTTTGTATATAAAGTTGAAAAGTGAATGAGAAGCTCATTCTTGTGTGTGGCCAAAAGTGGCTCTCCTCTTCTTCTTCTTCTTCTTCTTCTTCTTGCTTGCTTGAGCTTGTGCTTGAGAGAGGGAGTGTGAGAGTGTGAGGGAGTGAGTGTGTGAGGGTGAGGGACCGGGGAGGAGAAGCTCTCCATCTTCTCCTCTCTTCTTCTCTTCTCTTCTCTTTACTTCTCTTGCTCACGGCGATGGAGCTTGGAGCGAGGAGCTTGAGGATGGAGCTTGCTTGAAGCTTGCACTTGGATCATGGAGCTATCGGAGTGCGCGAGAGAGGAGGTAACTCGATCGGCATGGAGGTAAGCTCACTACACCCATAGATATGGATGGCGTGTCGGCTATGTGAGAGGTAGCCATTAGTGCTCGGCTTGGAACGCTTGAAACAATAAGCGGTCCATGGGTCTTGGCAGTTGAGCGAAATCTCCCAAAGATAAAGTCTTGCGAAGATGTGTTGCAGGAGATGAAATCGACATAGTATTGAAAGCACGTCATGACGAGCCATGTGGTGGACACTTCGCAATAGAAGCGACGGCCAGAAAGGCTTTGGCCGCAAGATATTGGTGGCCGACCCTCCACAAGGATGCCCATGACTACTATAAGAGATGTGATGCTTGTCAACGAATGGGGAAACCCACCAAGACCAATGCCATGCCACTGCAACCTATCCTTCCCCTAAAGCCATTCGAGAAGTGGGGGATTGATTTCATGGGTCCCATTGATCCGTCCATCAGACGGAAGTAGAACAGATACATCCTGGTATGTATGGATTATGTCACCAAGTGGTGTGAAGCTAAAGCTTTGAAGCAAGATGATGGAAACAACGTAGCCCTATTCATGTACGAGAACATCCTCACCCATTTTGACAACCCCCTCAAGCTGGTAAGTGACAGAGGTACTCATTTCCTTAACAAAATCATGGAAGAATTGACAGACCTCTATAAGATCTGCCATCGCAAGTCCACCCCCTATTACCCCAAAGCCAACGGCCAAGTTGAAGTCACCAATCACATCCTCTGCTCGATCTTGACCAGGATGATTGTCACACATCGCCACGATTGGGATGACAGACTTACAAAGGCCCTCTGGGCATACAAAACCATTTTAATGTGCCCACCCTGTGAATCCCCTTCCCCCGAACATTTTTCCCTTTTACTACCCTTCGTTGTGGTGCTTGGATCTTTTTATATTAATTTTCGCATCTCGTTTCGGAGGTACTTTTTTTGTTTTTTCCATGTGCACAAGTCTTATCTTTGTCGAAACTGTGTTCTCACATGATAACCCTATCCAGCATGACTTTTTGCACAATTTTCTTTTTTCCCGCGCTTCATTTTGGTGAACGAATTTTTCAATATTAATTCTCGTATGAGTTTTCATGCCTAATTTTTGCATTTTTCCCATGTGAACACCTTGAATTCTTCTCAGACACCCTGTTACACTTTTCCACGATCTCCCCCTCGACTTCTGGCACAGTTTTCATTTTTACAGCATTTCGTTCCGGTGCACAATTTGGGTTTTATGAATTTTTACATGCAATTTGTGTCTCCACGTCGCGCGTCACTCTCCGTTTTTTTCTGCTTTTGTATCTTGAGGTCGCGGCCGTCGCGTCCTTCCACACCCATGCCGCCGTCCCGGCCCCTGTTGCTTGCCACAGCAAATTTTTTTACCTTGCCCCGTCTTTATGCACGGGACAAGGTGGGCTTCCTTGTTTTTCCTTTTTTTTTAACAAATAAAATTATTATTATTATTATTCTTCTTCTTCTTCTTCTTCTTTTAACAAAATACCCATCCCCCCCCCCCCAACCCAACGGTTTCCCCCCTTCTCCCCTCTCTCTCTCTTCTTCTTTCTCTCTCTCTCCCTCTCTTTCTCTCTCCCCGTTCCCTCCTCCTCCTTCCCCCACTTCTTCCTCCCACCTTCCTCCCCCCTTCTCCCTTCCTCCCCCACCCAACTCCATTCCCCCCACCTTCTTCTACCTCCTCCTCCCCCCTCCTCCTCCCTTCTCCTTCCCTTCCTTCCTCTCCTCCTCTTCCTCCTCTCCTCCTCTTCTTCCCCTCCTCCCAACCCCTCCGCCACACCGCTTAGTCATCGACGCCACCCCCCAATCCAGGTCGCCCGCTGCCGCCGCATGTCAGAGGCCGCCCACCGTCTACCCAACCCCCCTACCCTTTCCCACCTCCCTACCCGCCCGTCCCCTCCAATTTCCCCCTAGCCCCCCATTCCTACTAACCCCCCACCCTTACTCCTGATTCCACAGGCCCCCCTTCCCCCCTCCACACACACTCCCCCACAGGCCCCTTGTCACGTGGGCCATTTTCTACATGTGCAGGTTTCTTTCGCTGTTGTTCGCATGTGCCGATTTGTGGACAGTTTTCTATGTGCTGGACGCTGCTATTCACGTGCCGCACATGTGTGTTGTTCGTGGATTATTCGTACATGTGTTGTTCCCGTGCTCATTCACACACGAGGACGCGCCTCTCGTTTCGATAGAATTGGAAAAATTTAAAAATCCAATAAAAATTCATTTAATTTTAGAAAAATACTTAAAATTTTAAAAAAATCCAAGAAATTCCCAACAATTTCTTGCATGCTTTCCCCTAAATGTAAACCTATTAAAAAATTAAAAACCCTTGTGGGCATTTCAATATTTGGAACAATCCCTTTAAATGCTTTACAAATTACGAAAATTTCCAAATTTTGTTATTTAAATTCCAAAAAAAATCCAAATTTTTTATTTTTAATATTTTTTATTTTTGGGATTGCTATTTGGGTTTTTTACAAATTACCAATTGCCAAACAAAAAACAAAACAAAACAAAGAAGAGAAAAAAAAACAACAAAATCGCTTCAAACCAAACAAAATAAAACAAAACCAAAACACAAACAACCAAATTCAATTTAGGACAAACCAACATACATAAATCCAAACACATCACCAAAAATACAAATCCAATTTCGCCTAAACTAAACAAATAATTAAAAATCGAAAACCAAAACTAAACAAAAACACACAAATAAATGGCCGAAAAATCCCACCACATGACTCATTAAGATGTTTTCTAATCCCACTTCCCCAACATTCCTAACACCATCCATAATACAAAATCCAAAAAGAAACAAAAAGAACAAAAACAAACAAAACTCACATAAAAAGAAAACAAAATCATAAGCCTTACAGACACATCAACTGATACATTCACTCAACATGTAACATGTTGTATCCATTTGCCATATGTCCCGCTCTTTTGTTTTTGTGTATCGTGGTATTCGCATTTTGTTTTTTTCCCGTCTTTTTCACAAGGTCCAGTCGCCTACTGTGGTCATTCGTGGAGTTGTTTTCCGACTTGCCTAGGCAAGGACTTGCGCTCCAAACCTTGCAGGTGTCCACACACTACCAGGTTCTTTCTTTTTCCCTCTCCCACTTGCACCGTAACACACATGTAATTGTAATAAAATCAACCGATCATTGCACCCACCAAACAAACAGAATGCACTTCATTCATTTTTAATTTAAAAGGAACCCGACCATTGATTGTAAAATGAACTCCCTCCTAAATCCACAGTGCACGCACACACACGCTACAAACACAATTAATTTATAATTAAAATGAACCCCCACCGTCACCCATGCATGTGCTTTTTTGCGCCGCAAATCACGTAAGTTGTAACAATGAATTGTATTTGTAGAGATCCCCAGTCAGTTAAGTCAGTCTAAGTAGGGGTAGGGATTGCGAAATCGACTCACTATGCATTAATGGTTAATTAATAATGAATTGCAATCTAAATTTATATATGGCTAAAATTAATTCGATAGTGTTCACCCATCCACATTCACTGCACCATAGGATTACGCAATGCGCTTACGAGGAGTGGAATTTGTCAAGTCAGAGATGTCGGTCTTGTTCATCTGTGTTTATTTTGTTGGTCCAAGTTTTGGATTTCGTTTGAGTCTGGTCATTGTCTGGGGTACGGTGTGTTTGAGTTTTTTTTTTTTTTTTTTTTTGGCTTGATTACATGGGATCAGGGTGCCTATTTGTCTGCATAGCATGAAGCTTTCGGTCGCACGAGTGCATAGGTCATGTCAAAATTTTTACGTAGGATGTGGATTGTTTGGGCAAGTCTGGTCCAGTCTAGTCTGGTCATCTGTCCTTTGTTTTGATATTTTTCTAAGTGTTCGTTTGTCTTGGTTTTTGCAGTTTATTTTTCATTTTTTTCCTTGGTTGTGTGTGTGGGTATCCTGTGTAGTCTGAATGGCATTTATCTATATTCCTCCTATTGTCATCCAACATGTGCCATTGCCTGGATTCATCAATTGATATCCTGAGGATCCAATTCCGAAGCTGCCTCCCTTGGTACGCTATGTCATGTGTCTCTCTGCAGAGTGTCTAAGTGTCCTCTAGTAGACGACATGTTCCTTTCCAACACAACGTTCGATTTGATGGCTACCTCCCTGGGTATGCCTCTTCAACAACTGACGACACGATCTTCATCGACAAACAATCGAGTGACGCGAGCTTTCATCCTAATCGGATGGGGAAGTGAGTATGGGTTGCCCTCTGAATCTATCATCAGAGAGTGAGACAGAGGGTGGGACGAGTGACCAGTCTTTTCCCTTCAAATCAAATGAGAGGTGAGAAGTGTGAATGGAGTGTTGCACGCATGGGATGGGCTTCTCAATGCACAAAGCACGATATGTTTCTGTGCACTACACCCTAAGGCTCCCTGGCCTTTCTTCTCGCACCGTATGCCGGCACAGGGCGGGATGCACAGTTGCACCATCAAATGCGCACAAGGCATACAACCTTTGCACAAGCGACTGTGAGGATTACATCAATGGGTTTCAGGAAAGGGCTGCCCTTCTGTATCTATCAATGGAGTGTGAGACAGAGGGTGGCCTGAGTGTGACTGGAGTTTCTTCAATCATTTACCGAGAGGTAAGATTGAGGGACGTTACGACACTTGGAGTCAGGTATGTTCCCGTTCCCCTATGCACCCACGGGATAGGTCTCTACCGTCATCACAGGACACGTCACCCTGTTCTGTACACTGCACTGTAAGGCTCCCTTGCCTTCCTCCTTGCACTTATGCCAGACGGGTTGGATGCACAGATGCACCATCAACTGTGCACCCTGGCATACTCCCTCTGCACCATCCCCTTGTCGATTTCTAAACGGGGTATGAGATATGGGTTTCAATCATTATTCCTCGAGTGATATTAGTCATGGGGAGAGTGACAATTCTTTCATTCCATTTGAGTGATTGTGAGTTGAGTGCAATATCCCTCGACATCGACTCGATGCGATTCCTTCAACCAGCTACCTCCCTGGGTGTTGTTGTGTGGTCCCTGCCATGAAGGACATGTGCTGTGAAGATGCCTTGGTACCTCCTGCAATCGACAACGACACAGCAAGTGCCATCGACAATCAACCTTGATTCTCTACAATATGGGCCAAGTTTTTCTAACCCTACAACTTCTGTTTCTCAGTGACATTCATGTTTTAAGTGTGGGGACGTTAGCGGATGGTCTGTTGTGTGGTCCTAGGTCCTTGTTGCTCGGTTCTCCCTATCCGTTAAGGTTTTAAGTGTGGGGACGCGTTCCTGCGTGTCTACATTGCATACCCTTCTGCATATGCCTCAACCTGCTCATGCATGTATGCCATGACTTGCTTTTACCCTGATGGGGTCCCTTCCCACCCACCCGTTTATGTTCCACCCACCCTCGAGGCTGTTCCCTTGTAGTTTTCCTTCATTCCCTGATTTTGTTGTCCTGCCATGTGAACGCACCCTACGTTCACCGAAATCCACATCCAACCTTATAGCCCTGTTCCTCCCTTTGAACTGACCATTTTTTCTTTTTACCTACCCCTGTTCCGGTGCATAGTTTTCACGTTATTAAATTTTTGAAGCATTTTGCGCCCATTAGCCAGTTTTCCATGTGAACGTACTTTTCTTGCTTCAGAACCGTGATTGGACATCATAGCCCTGACAACCACTTTCTCCCTGAAATTTTTTCTTTTTACTCCGTGTCCTTCCGATGCACGGTTTGTTCAATATTAATTTTGCGGTTTTTAAATCCTTTTTTGTGCGTTTTTTTGATATTTTTTCATGTGAACCTACCCTGTTTGCATCGGAATTCCAATTTGATTTGACACCGTGTCCCCCTTGCCTTCCCCCACCTTTTTCCTTTTTCCTCCACCCTCTTTTGACTTTTGAATTTTTAATTATTAATTTTTAAATGTGTTTTCGGGTGTATTTTTGGTGTTTTTTGCATGTGAACCCCTCCTACTTCCATCAGAACTGCGTTTCGCCATGACGACCCTGTGCCTCCCCTTCCTGTGGACATTTTTCCTTTTTACTGCATGTCATTCCGGCAAGCGGTTCGTCCAATATTAATTTTCGATCCCATTTTCAAGTCTGTATTTTGGGTTTTTCCCACGTGAACGCATCTTATCTTAGCAGGAACCCTGTTTTGATGTGATAGGCTTGTCAGGCATGTCTTTCTGCGCATTTTTCCTTTTTCCTGCACCTCGTTCCGATGCACGGATCTTTCGATATTAATTTTTAATTGCGTTTTTTGACCCTTTTTTGCGTTTTTTGCATGTGAACGCCCTGTCTTTCCCTCGAAACCCCTGTTGCACATTTCCCCTATCTTCCCCCTGTCGTCCTGTCCAGTTTTTGTTTTTACGACATTTCGTTTTGATGCCTGGATTGGGAGATATTAATTTTTCTTTATTTTTATGCGTTTTCGTGCGACTCGTCCTGCGCGTGAATGCGCCCATTTTCAATTTCACGCATCTCAACACGCCCCGGCCGCGTCCGCGTGTCCCATACCGCCATCCCGGCACTATTTCGATCTTGTCACGACAAATTTTTTTACCCCGCCCCGCGCACGCGCGCGGGACAGGGGTCCGCCTCTCTTTTATGGGCCCCCCCGCCCATTCTTTCCCATGGGCACCCCCTATGGGCCCCCCCTACCATTCCCCTCTAGCCACCCCTTTCCTGGGCACCCTTCCATGGGCGTACCCCTCCCACCCCCACCCCTCGGGCGCCTTTCCATCACACCCTTCCCTATCCCTACCCTTACCCTTCTCTCTCCCCGACCCCTTCCCCCCCAACCGCCTCCCTCCCTCTCTCCCTCTCCCTTCTCCCTGTCGTGCACGTCCCTCCCCACCTCCATCTCTCTCCTTCTTCTCCTTCCCCTCCTCCTGCTCCTTTCCCTCCTCTCCTTCCTCCTCTCCTCTTCTTCTTCATCCTCTTCTCCTCCCTCCCTCCTCTCCCGCCATCCTTGCTCCTCTCCTCCCTGCCCTGTGGCCACCGACTGCGCCGCCTGCTGCCAACGACCCTGCGCTCCCACCGCCGTGACGGCTCTGTGCCCGCGCCCGCTGCCTTCGCCTGACGTGCCAGGCGCCCTCTGACGTCGCCAACGCCGTGGCCTCCTCCCTCCTCGCTGACGTCACCTACGCCCTGCCCGCCCTCCAGCCCGTGGCGCCCGTGCCCTGTGACGCCTGTGCCACCCTGAGCCCTGCTCCCGCCGGCCGACGCCCTGTACCCGCTCCTCCTCCTCACCTCGGCGCCCTGCGCCTGCGCCGCTGACATGGAGCCCTCCTGCGCAGCCTCGCCGTGGCCTCCTGCAGCCGCGCCGTCCTCGTCCCACGCCGCCTGACGCCCTCTGCTGCAGCCACTATCCGCCCTGCCCACTCCTGCTCTGCCACATGCCCTACCCACATTCCCCCCCAATCCTCCATCTAGGCCCCCCTTCCCCCCACTGCAAACACACACCCACCAACCCCCCCCACACAAGCCCTTGTTCCCCCCACTGCAAACACACACCCACCAACCCACCCCTCTATAAGCCCCCCTTTCCCCCACTGTAACACAAACCCACCACCCCCACCCAAGCCCCCAGTCACACACACACTTAATCTCCCTCTAAGCCCCCTTTCCCCCCACAGGCACACCCGCAGCAAAACCCCCCCTCCTAGCCACTGTTCCCCTCCCCCCCCCCCCCCCCCCCCCCCCCCCCCGCGCAGAAACCCCACCACTGAAACCCCTCCCTAAGTTCTGTTCACACCCCCAGCAGAACCACAGCACCTTACCCGCGTCACGCAGAAACCAGCAGACACCACCCTCCAACCCCTGTTCCCCCTTGAGATGCAGAAACCCGCAAATACATTTTCTCAGCCCCGTGCCACCTGCGCGTGTGATTGCTCGTGTGCGGGTGCGGGAGATCGTTAGCTGGTTGTTCACACGCAGCTGCCACGCAGCCTATTTCTGGGTATTTTCCCGGATTTTTTAATTCAAAAACCCGCAAACCTTCAAAATACATTAAAAATTAAAAAAACTTAAAAAACACTTAAAATTCATTAAAAAAAGGTAAAAAAATCTTGAAAAATTCTCAATATTTCTCTAGTAAATTACCATATTTTTCAGACCTGAAAAATTTCAAAAAAAAAAACAGGCCATTTTAAAATTACAAATTCTTTTAAAAATATCCAAAAAATGAAAACAATTCATTAAAATTTGTAAAAAAATCCAAATTAATTTCCAAAAAATTCTTAAAAATTCCATTAAATTTTTTATTTATTTTTGGCATATTTTCTAAGCTGTAAAAATACTTCATGAAACACCTAAATTCAAAAAAAAAAAAATCTTTAATTCAAATCGCACACTGAAAAATCTCGAACAAAATCCAGATACCTTTTGGATTGAGGAGAGTGCATTCATTGCATTCACATACACCCACTACCAAGTATTTTTCCTTTTATTTTTTTATTTTTATTTTTTTTCGCTACCCCAAAACTTCACAGTTAATTATTAAAATGAACCCTAAACACCACCATGGCACGCGCATTCGCGCTAAACACACCTTTTTTCTAATTAAAATAAACCCGCCGTTCACTTAGCACGCGTTAAGTGCGCTTAAGAGGCACTTTAATATTTTTAATTAAAATGAACCAGCCGTCACAAGAGCACGCGCTGGCAAAAAAGCGCTCCACATCACCTTAATTTTTAATAAATGAATTTGCATTTAGAGACCCAGTCTGGGTATTGAAGTTTGGGATTTGGATTAAAGCACCGCTTTAACCTAATAATTGGTAATTAAATTTTCAGAAGGAACTGCCATTTTCTTGATAAGGTTTATCACTTAATAAAAATTCACCCATTTCTTAATAATTTATTAAAATGAACATTTCATTAAATTAATTCCCCCTCACTGCACTTAATTTTCCCTTTTTAATGAACTCGTTTCGTGGGATGGGTATGCGAAGTCTTCGGAGTTGTCTCCATGGTCAAACCTGATTATCAAAGTTGTGGTCTTGATATGTGTGGGTTGTTGTGATGTTTTGGTTCAGTTTCTTTGTTACGGTTAAGGGTACGGTGTGTAGTTTTTTTTCTTTATTGCCTGATATGGGGATTTGCGTGTTTGCATGTTGCATAGCATGAAGCTTTCGGTCGCATATGTCTAGAGGTCATGTCGAATTTTTTCTAGGCTGTGGTTTGCTTGGGGATAGTTGGTCGAGTCATGTCTTACCATATTGGTTGCTATCTTATCCTTGGTTTTTGTCTGTTGCATTGCAGGCATTCTCCTTGTTTGTCTGTGTTTGTGGTGTGTGTCTAACCATCTGAATGGCGCCTCACGCTCCTCCCCCTATCCAGTATGTCCCACTAGTCAGTAGGGATTACTCTTCCCTACTCACTTTTGAGCCTCTCACGAAGGCGGGACTCACACCTTTTGTGGCTACCTCCTTTCCCTTGCTTCTAGAGGATCCATCGATGTGTGACGAGTTTTTGGCCTCCTACAGAGCAAGAAGTCGGGACTGGTCCAGGGTACTTCCATGACTTTGACCCCTCGAGGCCTTGGGAAGGCTTTGTCTCTTCCCTCCAAAGGTGAACCCTTTGTTACAACTCGCCAGCTTTTCTCTAACAAAGAGATTTTGAAGCTGTTACAAAAACAGACTAGGGAAATTCTGGATGTTAAGAAGGTGATAAACTCTTCAGGAGTTTCCTTTTCCATGATCACTGATCCTGTGTGGAAGTTGGTCTGTCAGTTTCTCCAAGACAGGTTTATGCCTGCAAAAACGCCATCCCATTACTTGTCCAAAGAGCTCTTTACAGCTTCAAGGATGGTGTTAAAAGGAGTAGCTATTGATTGGAGCACTTACCTACTCACTAAGATGGATCAACATTTCGTCAAAGTCACCAGGGGCAATGTTACCAATGTCACCTATGGATCGTACTTGTCTGCCTTCTTGACCTACTCGGGTTTACAGAAGAGTGTGCCTCCACCTCCTCCATCTGATCTAGTACCTCCTCCTCTACCTTCAGATGAGTCAGAACCAATTGATATAGAGGATTTGGATTCTTCGCCTTCCTTGGTCATACAGCACAAACGCTTGAAGCGGGTAGCAGATAAAGCTCCTTCAGTTCTTCCTTCAGTGCCCATTCCTGCTACCTCTGGCAGTGATCTCCCTGGTTATCTCACATGTAATAACCTGTTCTGAGCACATCGAGAAGGTTCATTGGATATATCAGTCCCCTCACTGAATAGTCTCGTCTCGGGAGATGCCATTCCTTTCCCATGTAAAGACATTTAGAGTTCCATTGAATTGTCAGTGACAGCCTGTGTTCAACAGTTGTACGCTTCCTTTTATGAAGAACTGATGCAGTCTAAGGACCAGTTGCATAAGGCAACATCCGAGTTAGCCTCTGCTAAGGATACCCTAGCAGATTTGTTTAAGCAGATGGAGCAACAAACCCAACTGATTGCAACCCAAAGAGATGAGATATCTTCTTTGAAGATTTAGTTAACAGAGGCTCAATCAGAGGTTACTAGCCTTTCAGAGGAGAAGGAGAGGATGTCCAAAGAAGCGCAAGAGTTCCAAACTCTTTTAGATGTCAAACTTTCAACCTTACAGACTGTTAATGACACAGTGGAATCACAAGCTTCCCAAATCAAGCAGTTGCAAGATCAACTGGCAAAGTCACGGTCTATTCCTCCAAGCCCTCATGTTCCCTTGATCCCTTCTCTCTCATAGCAGGACTTGGCAGCTCTTCAGAGACAGGCTACCTTGTGTCCTCTATTCCAAGATAAAGTGGAAAGATTGCAGTCCAGGATGGACTTGTTATGGTCTACATTTGAGCAATATCAGGAATATGTTCCTCCGGACCATTCTTTCTTTGTCCACTATCAATTACAGAAGTTGGCCTTCTACATGAAGCTTTCAACGATGGATCTTCCTCTTCCAGAGGATGGTTGGAGTGGGGCTTGGTCTCCTGAGTTTCTCACAGAGGTGGTCCGTATGGTGTTTGAAGATTCTGTACGACCGATACCATGTTGATGTCATATATGTATCTACGAGGAGACTTGTTGATTCCAGATGAAGTGGATATGGCCTGGTATGTGGGAGACGTGGTTTTACAAGCTGTTTTGTATGTCAACCATTTGGAGTTGCGAATAGATGACATGTTTCAGAGTTACTCCTCCAAAGTGGCTACTTTCCCTGATAATTCCTGGCATACCATGATTGATTCTATGGTCCTGAATCAAAGACAGAACACAACCCCTACCTATGTCCAGAGCACTAATCAACTGGGGTGGATCTCTTAGCTTATCTTTCCAAACATAATCCATTTGATTCTACCTTTTTTTATGCCTATCAGAGAAGATCTATCTTAGGACCTTCTGTTCCTACCCTACTCTATTACCAACAAATGGCTCACCGTTATGATATATATCTTTCCCTCTATCAAACCAATTCCACAACCATTTTACCCCTTCTTTTCCAACCTCAATCTTTTCCTCAAATTCCCATCTTTACATACTGCTCTTTTATCAAGGATAGAGTATTTTCCCCTTCTCCTCCATGTCCTTCTCCATCCATTCATGTACCTTCTACCTTTCCTATTTATAAGTTAACACCCTTCCTAAGTGATTCCCTAAAAATTTCAGCTACTCCTTCTTTAAATTATTCTTCCTTTTATGATTTTGCCTACCCATCTCTTCATCCACTTTTCCTTATTCCACTTCCATCTCCTGCCATTTCTATCTCTCAACCACCTCAGTTGGTTAGTGAATATGACGGGTTTGATCATCAGATTTCCAGAAGAAGGGGATGGAGCTCGAATGATTCTCTTACAGGACCTCAGATAAACTGGCCCATAATTCCAAGAGAATGGATAACTGCCAGTCAAGCATACCAGAACTATATTCATTTTGCTCAGCAGTATTCACAGTCTGCAGATCCTTCTGTGCGCTTAAATGCTCATTTTGCTTGGTACCTGGCGTATATGCATAGGCATTCTCATAATGATTCAAAGCCTATTCCAAAGTTGTGCATGAATGTCAATGTGAGCATTGATTCCCAACACAGCTGGATATATTGTACTTTCATGCCCTGTGTTTGCCTAGCAGATACCTTGTCCTATTGGAAAGGATGTGCTGCCTTCAGTTTTTTTAGAATCCTCCCAAGACATTTGTAGATGAATCCTTGTCTATGGATCATTTTCGAAATCACCAATCTTTCAAGAGGGATCATCTTCATTGATACCTTTTCCAATGTATGCTGGATGATTTTTAATGATACAATCTCTCTTTTTGGAGGAGTCATTCAGATGGTTGTGTTGTGTGTAGTGTTTGCGTTGTGGGTTAATTTATGTAATAAGATCATGGTGATTGTCTATTGGATTAGCTTTCGTGCGAGCTACATTTTGGAGAATTGTGGTGATGGGGTCATGGATGGATAGTTGAAGATGCTGATGCAGAAGAAGAAGAAACCTCTTATATCCTTTACAAGTTTGTTGTGATTTCTAGTTTGATAAGAAGTGTTAATGTATAAAGGGTTTTCCTTTGTTGTATTTTTATATCAGATATAGGATATAAGTTGGGGTTGTGGTTGGATGGATTGTTTTTGAAGATATATTGAAGATCAAAGTTGAGCTTTTGAATAAACTTGTATTTCCTTTTTCCTGGGTCACGAGGATGCTTCCTTATTAAGTGTGGGGATATGTTGAGTGTTGAAACGACCTATTTTTTGGCTGATTTTTGTTGTTTTTGAGAGCTGAATGGTTGATTTTATGAGATGATTGATTGGTTTGGAAGTGGTTTGAGAGTGTTTTGGATAGGTTGGAATGGTTTTATTGAGTTCATGATGATTTTCAGTGGAGATATGAAGTTCTGATGATGTTCTGATAGGTTCTGATTGGTTCTGTATACCTTCTGTATAGCTTCTGTTTTGTTCTGATTGTCTTCTGTATGAAGCATGGATTGATGATTGATGAAGATTGAGATCTTGTGAAACCTTATTGAGTGGTTTTTGAGAGTTTGGAATGGTTTGAGTATGAGTTATGAGGTTTTGATGACCTTCTGTAATCTTCTGTAATCTTCTGTAGATCTTCTGTAGAGTTTCTGTCTCTGTACTGTAACTGTACTTTAGCTGTTCTGGTGCTGTACTGTAACTGTTCTGTATACTTCTGTATGTGTTCTGTTGGATGAGAGTGTAGCTTGGAAAAGTTTTCTAGCCTTGGAAAGAGGTGAATACAAGTGCAAAAGAGCTAAAAGAAGTGAAAGAAGTAGCTGCTGAAGACTCAAGTAAAGACTGGAGTGAAGTGACAGTGGTGAGCTATGAAAGGACACTATAGTGGCTCTGGTGACTCTTCATATCAGACATACCTCTTGGGAGGGGTATCCACGACCGAAGAAGGATTATTGAGAGTGATTATGAGAGATTGTAGTGAGGAGATGATGCATTATTGATGGAGAGAGAGAGAGAGAGTCAGAGATAGCCAAATCTACTGAAACAGAGTGATTGTATATGAGAGATTGAGAGAGAAGACTATGAAGATATTGAAGATGAATACTATGTGATGTATTTCCATTCAAAGATGGTGTATTCCTTTGTTTTCTTTGTTCTATTGATGGATTTTGTGAAGATATTGAAGAATATGGTTGATTCTATCAAATCAGTGGGAGATCTACATGATGCTGCATGAATATTTGTTGTGCATGGTGTTCTTTTCTTCATTGTGATCATATAAAACCTAATAAAAAAGCTTGTTGATGTTACAAGATAGATTTTCTTGCAAGAGAATTCCCTTTTCCTTGGTGTTCCTCTTGGGGCTCCAGAACACAAAAATTCCACCAGTTCTATCACCAAGAAGGTGAAAACCCCGCAAAAGAACATTCTTTAAGCAAAACACTCATTAGATTTGACTTTAAAGTTCTCCCACTCGCGTGACTTAGTGTTTTGGCTTTCTTTTATATGTATTGCGTGTGGACTAGCATGCCAAAGAGGTTAATTAACCTTAGGGATTTTCTTTTTTTTCTTTTCTTTTAACCTTATCTTTTCCTTCATCTTTCTCTGCTCATTGTCAATGGGCCTGTGTGTTGGATATGTTGAGAAATAGAGGTCATTGCTACTACTGTAGAAAAAACCATCATCTTTCTATTCTTCTAGTTTCTTTGTCGAGTTGGACGCCATGTAGAGGAGAGTGTGAAGGAAAGAAGTCAAGCTATCAAAAATCAGGGCTTGAGGGTGAGAAGAGGTCTTTTTTTTTTGCTTCACTAACCCATGTAGCATTAACAGAGGGCGGACAGGATTGCCATGGAGGTGCACTGTGTGGCTACATTATTACCATTGCTAGGTAACTCGTAGCAGCAGTCCGCATCTTTTGTGACTCATTGTCTTCTTCTACTTCTCCTTCTTCAAATATGAATCTTCATGCAGTGAGTAAGAGAGACAGTCAAGGAAGTAGGAACATCGAGGATGTGCAAGGTAGGGTTGATGATTGGCAAGTTTGGATAAGGGCATGGCAGCATCATTGGCCTTTCTCCTCTTCTTCCAATGAAAAACTACAATCCAGTCCTTCTTACTCGTTTTAGTCCGTTCTTCAGCAGTGTCTTCTCCTCGAAGATATTCTTCTTGGAATGCAAAACCTCTTCCTTATTTTGCATAATCCATGGCTAGCACGGTCCCGGCAATGGAACCAAGAATGATTGGCTCTCACCTAGCACACAAAGAAGCACTAAACCAGGGTACCGAGCAGCAAAGTATATACTTGGAGCTTTGCTCCTCACCATGAAACATGCAGAACACACCTCTCTTGCACTAAAAATGCACATACACAAAAGACCCAAGACACACCCACACTGATTAAGAAACAAGATCAAGTGGCTCCTCCTCTTCCTCTACACACACAAGATCCATAGTTTTCTGCACAAATGTAGAGCAAGAAGGAGGATGGACAGAGAGAGATTGGAAAAGAAGGAAGAGAGAAGTTAAAGAGACAACACAATCCGTCGTGCTCGACCTCCCCAACCACTTTTTCCCAAGAACTCGAATTGCACCCTTTTGAACCTTTATTAAATCAAATATTCAGCCATACAAAAGCAAAGGTTGAAGGCATTATGTGTTGCATTTTTGGGCAAGTTACCTAAGGTTTTTAAACATAGAAGACATATAAAATGGCTTTTATAGCTCCAAGCCAAGCATTTACAATGGTAAAAATATATATCAATGAAGTACAACTTAGATGCAATAGCACAAAGATTTTGGTTAAAGTGAATGATTTGTCGATGTAGAGCCCCAAATCTTTTAGCCTTTTTGGTGAAAAAAATGGAGGCTATCATTTCTCCCACATTTTAATTAGTGAGCTCCCGAGAACCAAAGAGCCATGGTAAACTTCCATTCTAAGCTTCAAGAAACACTTTAACACTTTTTGTCTTCCATTCTCACTCTTTTATGGTTCATTTGTCCACTTCCTCAACCACTTTCTCTTGTCTTTGACTTCTTTTTCCCACTTCACATAATTTACTTCTATAAACAATGAATGATAAGGAAGAAATACCATGCAACTTTGTTGTTAGAATGAACACCATCTTCATGAAGAAGGAACACAGAAATTCCACCACTTCTATCACCAAGAAGGTGAAAACCTACAAAAGATCATTATTTAAGCATGCCCACTCATTAGATTTGACTTTAAAGTTCTCCCACCCATGTGACTTAGTGCTTTGGTTTTCTTTTATATGTATTGCATATGGACTAGCATGCCAAAGGGGTTAATTAACCTTAGCGGTTTTCCTTTTTTATTTTTTTTAACCTTATCTTTTCCTTCATCTTTATTTGCTCATTGTCTGTGGGCCTCTATGGTGGATATGTCGCGAAATAGAGGTTGTTGCTACTATTGTAGAAAAAACCATCATCTTTCTATTCTTCTAGTTTCTTTGTTGAGTAGGGCGCCGTGTGGAGGAGAGTGTGAAGGGAAGAAGTCAAGCTATCAAAAATTAGGGCACGAGGGTGAGACTAGATCACTGTTTTTTTTTTTTGCTTCACTAATCCATGTAGCATTAACAGAGGGTGGATAGGATTGCCATGGAGGTGCACTATGTGGCTACATTATTACTAGTGCTAGGCAGGTAGCAGCAATTAGCTTCTTTTGTGACTCATGTTGAGATATCGAGCTCCACTCGTGATATGCCAGGGTGACCGTTGTGCATTTATGTCACCGACGTGTCTTGCAGATGTAGTTGGTACACCACTCATGAATAATAGCTACATGACAGCTATCCTTATCTACTCTAGTTCGTGGCTCAGTTAGCATGCCACCTTAGTTAGTTGAGTTTGGTTTGAGACCCATATATAGGGTTCTTCTATTTCTTTGTAAGTGAGTTCTTTTGGCTTACACAACTAAGAAGAGGAAAATTGTTTTCAGCCTCCACCCTTTGTGTATTCACCCATTGTGCAAGCAAGAAAGCGACAAGTGAGACTCCTTCCTTCTCTCCCACAATCTTGACATGGTATCAGAGCCTTGTTCGTGGTAAGGAGCTCAAGAAAGCAAGCCAAGCTTGCGGTGTTCTGGTAAGAGGAGTAGTGTTGCTTTCATTTTCTGTTTTGGGAGCAGATCTCTGCAGGCAGCACAGCCAGAAATTGCAAGAGTGCATTGTCTCAGGTTGAGACGCCCTTCGCAGTGAAGCAAGAGGGCAGTATATGCTGTGGGAGAGGCCTATAGCCCTTGGCGACCCTGTTTTTTTTATTTGAGGCCATTTCGGGGCCTGTTTTGGAGGCGGAAGTTTTCTGCACGCACTCAGGAAAAGGCCCAGTTTTATGCTGTGCAGCCACTGTTTTACAGGTCAGTGAAAAGTTACTGTAGAAATTGCATCGTATGCTTGTGCGTAGAGACATTGGGAGTTACATAATCATCCTTGTTGCCTGTTGATGCAAAATCGTCACTAGGAAGTGACCGTGTGGTCAAATACCACTTTTGTCAGTTTTGCAGATTTGCCTTTGTGAGGCTGAAGCTGTGTTCTCTGCAGTGACAGAATTTTTTGCAGTATTCTGTAATGGTGTCTGATTCTCTTTCACAGATTGTAACTGAAAAGCTTGATAAGAACAACTTCCAAGCATGGAAGTTTAGAATGATGAATTTCCTTATGGGAAAAGTATATTGGGAATTTGTTGCAGGAAATGAAGAAGAACCAATTCTTCCTGATGTTCCCAATCAATAGCAAATGCAGGCATTCAAAGCATGGCATGAGAGAGCCAGGAAAGTTATGTACTGGCTATCTATCAGTATTTCAGACTCTATGATTGTGCATATTCAGGATGCAAGTACGCCAAAGGAGGCATGGGATACTTTGCCAAAAATGTATAGCACAAATACGCAAGCCAAGAAAATGCAGCTCAAGCAATAGTTGCATAATGTGCAAAGAGAAAATATGAGCATCAATGACTACCACATGAAGGTGAAGAAGATTGCAGATACAATTGCTTCCATTGGGTCGCCAGTGGAAGATGATGATTTAGTTTTTGTGACCTTGAATTGTCTAGGAAAGGATTATGCATAGTTTCGGACATCCATTTCAGTTCGTGAAAGATTTCCTAATTTTGAGGAGTTGATTGCTCTTCTAATTTCTAAGGAGCAGAGAAATGGTGGTGCATCTTCTTCAGGAGGAACTTCAAAAGAAACTGTCTTCTACTCAAATGCTAGAAGAGGTAGAGGCAGAGGTAGAGGAGGCCGATTTGGAGGCCGTGGTAGAAATCAGAATATGCAGCAAACTCAAGAAAACCAGTCCTATGGAGGAGGACGTGGTAACTCTAGAGGTAGGGGGAGCCAAAGAGGTCGTGGTGGATGGCAAAGAGGCCAAAATGCAAACAATAATGTTGAATGCTACTACTGCGGTAAAATGGGTCATATGGCTAAAGACTGCTATAAAAAGCATAATGACATCATGAATGGAAAACTGCAACAAGGGAATTATGCATCTTCTAGTAGACAGGGTGATGGCAGAAATGAGCATTTGTTTATGGTGCAGCACATGAATAATTCTGTGACAAGTACAGAAGAAAGCAATGATGTATGGTATGTTGACTCAGGTGCATCAAACCACATGACAGGTCATGCAGAATGGATGGAGGATGCAAGGAAAATGGAAAAACCAGGATTTGTGGAGACTGGTGATGATACTGCACATCCTATTGTGCAGATTGGAAAAATTCCTTTGTCTATGCAAGATGGGAAAAAGAAATACCTGTCAGATGTATTTCATGTCCCGAATATCACCAAGAATCTGGTTTCTGTTGGTCAAATGGTTGAGCAGGGCTTGCAGGTTAGATTTAATCCTCATGGATGCTTTGTTGAGGATATGAAAAATAAAGGTTGCTTGATAGCAAAAGAAAAGAAGAAGAGCAGAATGTTTACGTTGGATGCAGACATGTCTGAATTGAGTGCAGCAATGTTTGCACATGGGACCGGTGTACTTGCAGATATTGATATCTGGCATAAACACATTGGTCATGTTAATGTACAGCGACTAAAATCAATGCAAACCCAAAATATTGTTGCAGGATTGCCTAAATTCAAGGTTGCAGAAATGCATAAGGTATGTGAAGCCTGCCAATTTGGAAAACAGGTAAGAAAATCATTTCCTAGACATGTTCAAGAGAGTGAGAAGCCATTGGAATTAATCCACTTTGATGTGTGGACTATTAAAGCTACATCTCTTGGAGGCTGCCATTATTTTGTCACTTTTATTGATGACTATAGCAGAAAGTTTGGGTGTATTTTATGAAAAAGAAAAGTGAAGTTTTTGGGAATTTTAAAACTCTTAAAGCTATGGTTGAAAAAGAAACAGGCCTGCAAATAAAATGCCTAAGGTCAAATGGAGGGGGAGAGTACCTCTGAAATGAGTTTGCAAGGTTCTTGCAGGAGCATGGCATAAAGCAGCAATATTCATGTAGTCATACCCCACAACAAAATGGAATTGCAGAAAGAAAAAACAGGCATATTGGAGAGGTATCTCGTGCCATGCTCAATGAAAAAGACCTGCCAGATTTTTATTGGGCTGAGGCAGTTGCTACAGCAGTCTACATAATGAACATGACTCCCACTGCAGCAATACATGGGATGACTCCAGAGGAGAGGTATACTGGTAGGAAACCAGATATTTCTCATTTGAAAATTTTTGGTTGCATTGCCTATGTACATGTGCCAGATGAGTTGAGATCCAAGTTGGATCCAAAAGCTGAGAAGTGCATCTTTATTGGTTACTCTCTGCAGCAAAAGGGGTATAGATGCTATAACCCTTCTACTCGTAAGTTTACAGTGAGCAGAGATGTTGTTTTTGATGAGATGAGTAGCTGGTATAAACCAGTAAATGTGATTGATGATGTAGATGCACAAAATGGTAATGCTGCACAGAATTCGCAACAGCAGTCACAAAATATTAGTGGACCTAGAGCGTCCTCTAGCAGTGGTTCACATTCTTCGCCATGGATAGGCAGATTGAGATCAGGAGAATCTTCTCAAAGCAATGCAGATAGTGGTATGCAGGTATCACGAAAAGGAAAAGAGAAGGTTAATCAGCCCATGTTTGATGTGAATGCAGGTCACTCTTATGTGGATGGTGAATCCAGTGGCTCAGAACAGAGCATTGATGATGAGTTGGGTATTCCTTCTATTGTTACACCTGGAGTAAGGAAGACCAGGGATGTTTTGAGAGCACCTGGGAGTGAACCTATTTTGCGCAGGTCTACGAGAGCTAGGTATCCTGTGGATAGGCTGAAATATGATGGATTTACAGCCATTCACTATGCATATATAGTCAAAGTGATACAGGAATCAGAACCCACTTCTTTTGAGCAAGCCATGGGAAAATAAAAATGGAAGAAAGCCATGGATGAAGAAATGGATGCCTTGGAAGCAAATACTACATGGGAATTGGTACCTTTGCCTCAAGGTAAGAATGCAATTGGCTATAAGTGGGTTTATAAGGTGAAGCACAATGCAGATGGTTCTGTGAACAGATATAAGGCAAGATTAGTAGTCAAGGGGTATGCACAAACATATGGCATTGATTATGAAGAAACATTCAGTCCGGTTGCAAGGATGGCAACCGTAAGAGCAGTCATTGCTATGGCTGCATCAAAGGAATGGTCTTTACATCAGATGGATGTAAAGAATGCATTCTTGCATGGTGATTTGCAAGAAGAGGTATATATGGAGCAGCCACCAGGTTATGTGCATGCTGTTCATCCTAAGTTGTTTGCAGGTTGAAGAAAGCATTGTATGGCTTGAAGCAAGCACCTAGAGTATGGTCTGACAAGATAGGACAATATCTTGTCACTATTGGCTTTCAGATTTCCAAGGCAGATTTCTCACTTTATGTGAGAAAAATAGAGAAAGGTATTATGCTACTTGTCATTTATGTTGATGATTTGATTATGACAGGTGACAGTGATGAAGATATCCTTCATGTGAAAATGCTATTGAAGCAGAAGTTTGAGATGAAGGATTTGGGAGAGCTGTGTTATTTCTTGGGCATTGAGGTGATTAGATCACCAAGTGGGATACAGCTCTTGCAGAGGCAGTATGGATTGGACATGCTGTCCAAATATGGGATGACAGGCTGTAAGCCTATTTCAGTTCCTTTGGAGCAGAATGTGAAGCTGAGCGCAGATACAGGTGAGCTTCTGGAAGACCCTACTATGTACAGACGCATAGTAGGAAGCTTGATTTATATGACTATTACCAGGCCAGATTTGAGCTATGCTGTTGAATTGGTAAGTCAGTTTATGCAGGCTCCAAGGAAACCGCATTTGGATGCGGCTAGACGCATACTCAGGTATGTGAAGTCCACATTGCAGTATGGACTATTTTATGAGACTGGGGCTCAGATACAGTTGCATGGATACACTGATGCTGATTGGGCTGGTAGCATTTCTGATAGACGATCTACCAGTGGATATGTGTTCTCTTTTGGGAGTGCCGCAGTCACTTGGAGCAGCAAGAAACAGCCTACAGTTGCCTTGTCGAGCACAGAGGCTGAGTACAGGGGTGCAGCAATGGCTGCATGTGAGGTAGCTTGGTTGCATAAGCTACTTTATGATATGCATCAGTCTACAGATGGGCCAGTTGTCATTTATTGTGACAACATGAGTAGTATACGCTTGGCAAATAACCCAGTCTATCATGCTAGAACAAAGCACATTGAGGTGCATTATCACTATGTGCGGGAGAGGGTTTTACTAGGTCTTATTGATCTAGTTTATGTCAGCACAGAGGATCAGGTAGCTGACATATTTAGGAAGGCATTGGGCGTAGAGAAGTTGCGCAAGTTTAGAGACCTTGGTGTGCAGGAATTGGGATTGAGCTCGAGGGGGAGTGTTGAGATATCGAGCTCCACTCGTGATATGCCAGGGTGACCGTTGTGCATTTATGTCACCGACGTGTCAGTTGCAGATGCGGTTGGTACACCGCTCATGAATAATAGCTACATGACAGCTATCCTTATCTACTCTAGTTCGTGGCTCAGTTAGCATGCCACCTTAGTTAGTTGAGTTTGGTTTGAGACCCATATATAGGGTTCTTCTATTTCTTTGTAAGTGAGTTCTTTTGGCTTACACAACTAAGAAGAGGAAAACTGTTTTCAGCCTCCACCCTTTGTGTATTCCCCCATTGTGCAAGCAAGAAAGCTACAAGTGAGACTCCTTCCTTCTCTCCCACAATCTTGACAACTCATTGTCTTCTTCTACTTCTCCTTCTTCAAATATGAATCTTCATGCAGTGAGTAATAGAGACATTCAAGGAAGTAGGAATATTGAGGATGTGCAAGGTAGGGTTGATGATTGGCGTGTTTAGATAAGGGCATGGCGGTAGCATTGGCCTTTCTCCTATTCTTCCAACAAGAACTACAATCCAGTCCTTCTTACTTTTTTTAGTTCGTTCTTTAGCAATGTCTTCTCCTCAAAGATACTCTTCTTGGAATGCAAAACCTCTTCCTTATTTCGTAGAATCCATGGCTAGCATGGTCCCGGCAACGGAACCAAGAATGATTGGCTCTCACCTAGTACACAAAGAAGCACTAAACTAGGGTACCGAGCAGTAAAGTATATACTTGGAGCTTTGCTCCTCACCATGAAACATCCAAAACACACCTCTCTTGCACTAAAAATGCACATACACAAAAGACCCAAGACACACCCACACTGATTAAGAAACAAGATCAAGTGGCTCCTCCTCTTCCTCTACACACACAAGATCCATAGTTTTCTGCACAAAGGTAGAGCAAGAAGGAGGATGGACTAAGAGAGATTGGAAAAGAAGGAAGAGAGAAGTTAAAGAGACAACACAATCCGTCGTGCTCGACCTCCCTGACCACTTTTTCCCAAGAACTCGAATTGCATCCTTTTGAACCTTTATTAAATCAAATATTCGGCCGTACAAAAGCAAAGGTTGAAGGCCTTATGTGTTGCATTTTTGGGCAAGTTACCTAAGGTTTTTAAACATAGAAGACATATACAATGGCTTTTATAGCTCCAAGCCAAGCATTTACAATGGTAAAAATATATATCAATGAACTACAACTTAGATGCGATAAGACAAATATTTTGGATAAAGTGAATGATTTGTCAATGTAGAGCCCCAAATATTTTAGCATTTTTTGGTGACAAAATCAGAGGCTATCAGAATGTGAAAAGTTATTAAATCCACATGCATGCACTCATTAAACACACGTGTCCTTAGAAAAAACATAACATTTAAATATGATAAAGGTCATTGTTTTTAAACTAGCCCTAACCATATTGAGGATATTTATTAGTATTAATGAGATGTTATGTGCAAATTCATAAGCGAAGTACTTGAGAAACCCTACCAAGTCAAGCTTATTAAAATAACATTTATAGTATGAAATAATAATAAGAACTAGCCTAGTGAATAGTCACTTGACAATTACGTGTACTTGAGTGATGACATTGCGGGGATGGGTGACCTCTCTAGAAGTTTTTCTTAGAAGTGAGTGGTTGTTTCAAACGACTCATTGCCCTTGCCATGTGGCCATAGTCCGTGATCTCCTTTTTTTGGAACCCTGATAAGTGAAAAAATCTTTTTCTTTGTTCCTAAGATAAAAAGAGTGTCATATTCCAAAAATGAAGCCCCCTCTTGACATAATCAATGATGTTAAGAAAATTTGCTAAAAGCAAGCTCTCTCTCCCCCACCCCCCTTTTGCTATATGTATAGAGGTGGGGTATCAAGAGAAGACACAAGTCCTGTAGAAGATTCCACTCTATTGATTGCAACAAAGCTACCCTCTCCATCTCTCTCTGTAGTAATCACACAAAAGCCCTGTTGGAATCCTCTAAGCCTTTTCTCTCTCTTCTCCACACAATATGGAAGCTCTACTAGATTTCACCAAGTCTATTCCCTGGCTCAAAGAGACATAAAGATACTTGGAGGCTTTCATGCACAAGGATGAAGTGGTTGCTGGCATTGAAGCTCAACTCGAAGTTGAAACACAACTTGAACCCATTCAACCCGAAGAATCAATCATCACATGGCAACCCAAACTTGCAATCATAACCCATAACAATGATGGTTGGCCCATAGAAGATAACCAAGTTTGGTGAAAGAAAAAAGGGTAATTTCTAAATCTTTGAATTTTATCTTAGAATTGCATAAATTATTTTAATTAACTTATAAGGTTTCTCATATGCACTTCAATGTACTTAAAAGAAGAAGCTTGAAATGTTAGAAAAGCATGTATGATGAGTCTTCCACTTCATAAATTGTATATGGCTAGAATTTACTTAAATTAACTACTAGGAAATGCTAAAACATACCAGAACTATGATTTTCTTTTTAGAAAAGAGTACAAAAATTGATGATAGGAAAGAATAAGGAAATTGATGAAGGGATAGACTCTACATGTCACATATGTTAAAAAGTGTATTAAAAATAACGTTTCTATGGTTAAGATTGTTTTTTAATTTGATAATGATGGGGTATGTATCTTATGGTTTTGAGCTCGTAGCAGCCAAAGGTATTATAGAATATGGTGGTTTAGGACATTGGGATCCCCAACCTAATGCTCCTTAGCACTCTATGGAGTAAGAAAAAATTCACCTACAAGAGTGGGGATCCTATACTCCATCGTGTTTGTTTTGTTTTATTTACTCAAACACCTAAAAGGGCAAAGGGCTAAGTGATAAGTAACCTTGTTATGTAGGACAACTCCTCAAAGTCAGAGAAACTTAGAGGGACCCTAAGTTAGTAAATTCACTATTGACTATAGATAGAGTGCAATCACATACCGCCCAATCTTATGAGATTGGAAAGTCCTATCCTAGACTAGATAGTGTGTTTCTACATAGAAATATGATTTTGCACCACTCTATAGAGTGAAGGTTTTGATTACTATTATAAAATAAAGTATATGATTTTTTAATTGTTTGTTATATGTTAAAGATTGAATTTATTGAATCTTGTTTAAGGGAATAATAAAAGGAATTTGATTGAATCATGACCCCTCCAATGTCAATATAACTCATTATTCTAGATCTAACATTGTTTTAGGGGACCGAAGCTAGGATTTTACCTTACATGTAGGGGAATTGAGTTACGCTCTCCCCCATCTCTCACTCTCTTTGAACCAAGTGCGGTGTTCACCTTGCTCTCATATCTGATGATTGATTACAAAGTGATATTTCTTAGGTGGGTACAAGATTGCTATTAGGAGTAATCTATCTGGCTTTCCCTGTGAAGTAGAACCAAGATTCCCATGTTCAACTAAGTTCGACATTTCCCATAAGGAGACTAGGTGGTGTTGTACATGGACATGAATTTCTATCAACTACTTGAGGACCCCTTTGGGTCTTTTGGAGGAGGCACGTCACATGTGGTATTAGAGCCAATGTTCAAAAGAGATAAGGGTAAAAGGTTAAGTAATCAACAAATAAAAAGAATTAATGAAGTAACCACACTTATTTGAATGAATTGTTATTGATTTTTTTGCACTAATATTAGTATACACACTATGCCCATAGGAAATCCAAGATGAGGAAATTTCACATTTGTGGGATATTTTCCCCTTGATGTGTCAAGTGGACTTAGGTTCAAATAAACTTTCATACCACAAGGTCGTCTTTGAAATAATGGAAATGATCTTCATTCCTCCAAATCTTTTGTGATCTTGTCGTGAGTCATGGTATATAAGCAATTTTTGGCCAAGGAATAGGTCGCACATGGGGATATATGTTGGGTGTAACTTCCTTCTCTATAATGATCTATGGAGAATTTGATGGATTGAGCAACTAAGGGTAGTCAAGATATGCCTTTCATTTGCCACTTTTTTAATGAATGGATATTGAGCATTGGTAACAAGTCTATATCCAAAAATTTATGGGTTTATCAAGAGATATTACAAATAATACTACCTAAGAGAGTTGTTATAGTGCAAAGAAATCCTTATTTTGGACTAGATGTTTTGGTTACCTCCAAGAACCATTGAGATATATTATTTGTCATAAATGTGAGAGTCCACCAAGATATGAGAGTTTAGACCCTGATATTCTCCATGAGGAAAGGATCCATGAAATGATGTTTTGGTACATTATCGAAAGATCTTTAAAAATACATTTGCATTGATAGAAAGCCTCATTGTTGTTTTTGAAGAGTCTAAGTAATGAGCCTATAATGATAGTTGAGTTGCTTTGACAGGTTAGTGAATGATGAATTACATTTTATGTGGTTGATTTTTGAAATCATGTATTCCACTAGTTGCCACTCTAACATATTGGAACCTTGAGAGAATGTAATGAGTATATTAGAAAAGACTCATCTATGGACTTGTTTGAGCTTGCAAAGGGACTAAAATTGGAGCCCAATGGGACGATCTATGTTTCTAGTTAGACCGATTTTATACAAAGATATGAAAACACATCTCAAGTTGTTAAAATTGCTTGAAGATCTCAAACTGAAAGGACTCTATAAGTATGACAATCTTTGAAAAGATAAGATGAAATACATAGATGGAAAACTTGTAATGAAGAATAAATGGGTATATGAGTAGTATATCAAAGTTGTTTTTCTTGATAGGATTGCTCTTATGGGGTGTGTGAAGTCAAAGAATTATGAACTTCTAGACTATCCCAACCTCTTGGATTCTTAGATACTGAGGTCAACCACCTTCTTTTGTAACAAAGGAGTTAGATGAGATACATTACTAAACACTTATACATCTTTATGATAATGAAAGTATTCCTCTTTTTGTGATGAGTCCGATTATGACATTTCACGATGTTGAACAAGCTCATAATTGATTCATGGTATTCAAGGCCATGTATAATACTACATGTCAATCCTTGAACATTGAGTTTCAAGAAATCATTATGAGAATTCTTGTGAATATGTTAGATCCTCAGTACACCCAAATCCTATGGGGATGGTCTAGAGGAATGCCATGGAGAATGGCTCGCAACCTCTTCACAATCAACCCTAATCAAATAGGGAACCTCCATTGATCTCAAGAGAATCTGATAGATTGAAGAACTAAAGTTAGTTTGATGTTTCTTATTTGAATGCGAAAGAGTTAATGATATTGTAATAATTAATGGGGAGATTATGACCTTACATCACCCATGAACAAGTCATCCAAGTTATACCTCCTAATCATATAGAAGTTCATGAGAGACATGCCCATAATCATTACATTATTAGAGGATACCCTCCCTTACCTTTGATTTACAAAGCCCTAGAGATAGATGAGAAAACCCCCTACTTTGCAAATGTACCATTGCATGAAATCCATGACTAAAAAAATCAATTGTATTAGTTCTTTTGTACTAATAAAGATTATCTTAATTTCTAGAGTTGACTAAGAGAGAAAATACTTTAACTCTTGAGCAATAAAATTTAACATTCAACTTGTGTGATAATTAGAATTGAACTAGTGCCAATTGATTATACATACAAAGAACTCCAGGAGAAGAAGTTTCTTCTCAACCAAACACCACCACCCATGCTTAATGATAAAGGATCCAAGGTGAGGAAGATGAAAAATCTTGGATCAAGGTTATGGACGATCATTTTTTAGCTGCCAAAACTACTACTGCAAATCAATCCATGATTGCATGCCTTCATCTCACTAATGAAGCTACGCTTTGGTAGAAATAGTTTTTCTGAGGAGATAAAGGGGCGACAGAAGCTTCCCGAACTTGGGACTAGATCAAGGAAGTTGTGAAAGGCTAACCTTGGAAGGGTACTATTCCAAGTTCCTAAGTCTACACAAACATGCACCACCAATGACAATGTCTTAGCAAATTGCAAGGTTCTGCTAAGGACTCAATCCACCCTTGGATACTCACCTTGAATCAATGAGGCCAATGACTCTTGAAAATGCCCTAATGCAAGAAAAACCCATGGCCAAGAAAATTCTCAGAATGGCCAAAGGAACCACCCAATGAATAATAACTATGGAAGAGGCTATACAAGTTGTGGTATTAGCACAAGCAATGTCAAAGGGAATGACAAAGCTAATGCCATCACCCAAGGATCAAATGGGCTAGGCAATAGATATTGCTATTAGTGTGGAATGACTAAACATATAAGGGCAAACTATCCTAATCATTCTCAAAACCCTAGGGAAAGAGATCAAGGGAATGGAAACAAAAACCAAGGTTATGGACATGAAAGAGCAACTAGTGCTCAAGTAAATACCATAATTAGGCAACTTGAGGAGTGCACGTTAGGTGAAGACATCAAAAGAGGATCCATCCATGCTACCCTAGAAAGGAAAGGAGCAAATCACCAATGTTCAGTAATCCAATCTCCAACTACTTATAAGGACACATCATTCAAAATATAAATTGACTATGGTAGCACTTATTCCTTTCTTGCACCAAAAATAGTCAAAAGATTGCATCTAGAATATAGGGAAACAAGAAAAATGATAGTAGAATTTTCTAGTGAGAAGGAAATTGCTTCAACTAAAACTATAGGAAAACCTCAATTTGAATTAGACAACCATACAACTAAAGTAAAATTTTTGATCTTGCCATTGGGATGCCACAATTGTAAAGAATAGAACCCAAATTCTATGTGTCAAAGACAAATTAATCTTTTGGGACCTAGGAGGAGAAACCATAAAGGCATATGTAAGAACCAAAGTTCCACTAGCCAAGGCAAGCCAGCTCAAGAAAGGATTGAGGAAAGGTTGGCCAATCCATATGATCCTATTGAATAAGATAAAAAAGACTAAAGAAGGAACTCTACCTTGCTAGATAATTGACTTTAAGGATGTCTTTCCAAAAGAACTAACCCAATTGCCTCCAAATCGTAAGGTTGACCACCACCATGAGGAGTAGGGACTTTGCCATTGGATTACCTACTAGTACTAGTTGATGTGATTCCATCATGGTAGTGGTTGATAGACACATTTGATACTAGTCAAAACAACCTATAAGTCATCTAACATTTCTTGGGTCTTTATCAAAGAAATATTCAGGTTACATGGACTACCAAAGAGTGTAACTAGTGTGACTAAGATTGCAAGTTACCTCTATTCACCTTTGAGTTCTAGACTTGCCTATTCCAAGCCACTGGAACACAACTATGCTTGAGTATTATTTATCATTCAAAAATATACAAAAATACTCTCTTTTATAAAAAATTTATTTTATGTTGGAAGAGTAAATTTTTTAAATGTTATCATATTTGCACAGCTGTACATCAGTAAACACATGTGTGCTTAGAAAAATTAAATTGTAATAGTTGAATATGATAAAGACCTCACATTTTAAACTAGCCCTAACCATGTTTCAATAATAAGGATATTTATTAATATTAATTAGATGTTACATGTTAATTTATAAGTGGAAGTACTTAGAAACCCCCCCAAGTCAAGCTTAATTAAAACTATGTTTGTAGTACAAAACAATAACAAGGACTAGCCAAGTGGATAGTCACTTAGCAATTAAGCACACTTGAGTGATGACACTATAGGGATGGGGGTTACTCCCATGAAGTTTTTCCTACAAGTGAGAAATTTCTTCTCATGCATAGAAAATGGCACCAACAAAGCCTTCTTAGCTCGTTGCCAAGTATACCAAGGGCCCAAGTCCAAGATGTCAAGGTCTATGCATTGGTAGCTACCTTAGTTGCCACCTTAGTCATGAGCTTTAGAGGGATGCCATAATGTAGTGCCCTTGTTTGTGGTCTATTTTTTGGAACCTTGATAAATAAAAAATTCTTTTTCTTTTTCTTAAGATGAAAAGAGTGTCTTGTTTCAAAAATAGAGTTCGCTCTCTTGATTGCTACTTAAATAAGGGTGGGGTGTCATGAAAAGAAAAAATCCTACCAAAGACTCCACTTTGCTAATTGCGACAAAGCTACCCTCTCCCTCTCTTTCTTCTACAATCATGTGGAAGCCATGCCGAAATCCTCTGAGCTCTTCCCTCTCTTCTTCACACAGGCCAACCAATTGTAAATGGAGTGACCCATAAACCTAAGCAATGGCTATCTAAATATCAAACTAGCATAAAATTGATGTAAAAATGATATTTTAGCACTCCCAAAGGCATATGAATTTTTTACAAGTTTCCCCAAGTATTTCTGCTGTCTTTTTAGCATATGCAAATGCCTTCACATATCAATTTTAGTCTGCATAATCTCTACAAAGTAAGCATAAAACACCATGTAAAATCCTCCAACATTGAGAAATTCATCCAAAGTTGAGAGTAATCCAAGAGCCTTCCAGTATGAACTAGTCACTCTACAAACTAATATTTAAAATTTACAAAAGGTTTCTATGACAAAATAGATGTCATGCATCTTCTAGGTAATGAAAAGATATGGGAAACTATATTGATTAGACTGAATCATTTTTAAAAAATCAACACATATGAGTTTCACCATAAACAACCTCTTGGAGCATCAGGATTGATAGCACAACAATAGACATCACTATCTCGACAAATCATCGAGAGTCTCTCTCTCTCTCTCTCTTTGTTTTTATGTTTAGAGACACAAGCATCCCACTACTTAAAAACAAGTTGAGCATGAGCTTAAGCAAACGCCATACTAGATCCAAACAGACCCCTTATGTAAAACCCTTACTTCTAATAACAAACAAGTTGCTAGTGTGCTTAAGCAATCCCTCTCCTTAAGCAACCCACGTGCTTGTATACATCAAAACCATGTACTAGTTCACTTTAGTGGCTAATATTTGCCAATTGACTAAAATTTCATATATCTATTTTTTAAACATTGAAAGTTGAGTAGGTTGAGTTATAACTTTGAGATTTTTTATTCACTCACATTTCTATGGTATATTGAGGTTATGAAGGCTCTTTCACCATTCGTGTGAAAGAAAAATTCAAAGGAATAAATTGAATTCACCCTAATGTTGATAAGTTTTGGGTTATATATTGAAAGATTTATCACATTGTCTTCAGTTTAACTGGGGGTGTGGGGGGTAAAGAGGGAGGGGGTGGGAGGGGGGTAGAGAGGGGGATGAGTGGGGGGGTTAGAGACAATGTTGGGAGGGAGGGGTGGAATCATGGGATGGTGAGGATGGATGCATGGAAATGAGAGGATGGGATGGATTCAGAATAGTGAATCCATAATAGTGTCCCAAGGGAGTTTACTTTGGAAAAAATTGGGATTAACTCAATTAGGAGGTAGGTGTGTGCGTGCGTGCGTGCATGCGCATGCATGCTTACAAAAGCATAAAAGGTGTTTGATGAGGTTTCAACAATGAATGTATCCAAGCCTATCAATCTCGATCCAATTTATAGAAAAGCTTAGCAAACATATCAAAGACAATTGAAAAGAGGAGAGACATGGGGAAAAAACTAGAGCAATCATGAAGTGTTGCCTCATTATAGGAATGGAGGGAGAGGCCAAGAAAGCATAGGGGTATAGGTCACAAAGTTAACGTATCTTTTCTAGAACAAGCCATCTCATAGTTCTTGTGGCATATCACAATATCAATGTACCTTTGAGAAAGAGCACATCCTTTCAAATATATGTGCACATCCTTGCACCAAATTCAATTCCATATATGACAATTCGATACATCGAGAAGAGTATGACCTTTTAATGATCATTTCTAAAGGAAAAGATGCAAGCTAATTAATGATAATCTCAAAACATTTCCCTTCTATTGCACAAAAGAAAAGAGTGAACATGCAAGTTAGATATAGTCGTAATACTTGCAAGTGGAGAGAAGTCATCAAGTTGTGATGAGGATATCTTAAGAAGTGATGAAGAAGGGTAATAACACATTAGTTTGTGTGATGACTTTGAGAAAGTTTTATGAAATGATCTCCTATTGTTTTATAGTGTGGGTATTAAATGCAATCCCTAATGAGCGGTGATTTTTGCCTCTAGAAGATGCTCAAAAATTGCCAAAAAATCTGGATTTCAAGGGAAAAATAAATTATGTTGAAGGCGGCATAGGCAATTGGGTCGATTTTAAGTAGCAAGCAGTCGACGGGTTCCAAAAGTGCTTTAAAGACCCACCAAGCGACAGTTGGGTAATTTCCATAATTTCTTAGGATGTCAGTTGAGACTTCAAGAGATGCTTGGCAGTGCGGGACTTTGAGATGGATGTGCCGGATTTTTCAGATCGTGAATCAAAGGCCGGACAATCAAATGGGGGTGCCTGGGGTCAAAGACCAAAAGAGTTAAGTGTAAAAGGGACTTGCAAGGTCAAGGGGGTGACCCTTGGGGTCTCCCACCCCCCAATTCTCACGCGACCAGGGGGGGTTTGGCGTGGAAAAAAAAGGCACCTTGGTGCATGATGAATCCATGGAGGGAGAGGGAGAGGGAGAGGGGTAATGCCACCTCAATGTACCCATACAAACTTATTGCAGCAGTGATTTACATCCTTCCTTCGCTTCCAATCGCCACCTCAGGCCCGTGAAATGGTTGCCCTAATTAGAAGATCATGTTTTAGTCTTTCTCTCTCCTCCCGCTCTCTCCCCTAAGAGGCAATTCATGTGGAAGAAGCCCAATTGATGAATGCTCGTCTGATGATGTACCGGATTGCTTCCAAATCAAGTGGGGCTGAATATGGATGATTGGAGAAGGGTTGAGCATCAATGTTGGATTTCAAATTAGATTTTTTAAAAAACCCGCAGCATGCGTATAAGCGGTATGCCTCATTTTTACAAAGGAAATTTGTTTCTTTTTTATGTTTGATGGTTTACATGAAATTCATATGGAACAAAAATTTGTTTGAATCTTGTTTGCATTATGATTGAGGGTTTTGCATAAAAGAAATCCAGAAACATAATGATATATAGTTGTAATAATTAAATTATAACCCGAAAAGCGTATTTTTAGAGTAAAAATGAAGGTTTTGTTGGTTTCGGGTGGGGAAAAGAGATGCGCATGGAATAAAATTATGATAAAAAACATATTTCAACTATCATAATCAGTCACTAATCATAGATAAAAAATAACCTATTTTTATGTATAAATAAATATGAAAAAACATCTAAAAAGGGGAAAAAAAAAAATTCGCGTTATAAAAATCTAGAAAATTATGATTCATGGTTGTGGCTATATAAAAAAGCTGAGGCATGAAGTTTGGCTTCAATTTGGCTTTATTTATGTGTGATAGTTCATGGGTTTTTCCATTTTATGAGCAAAATACATACGAAATAGAACCCTACACCTATGCAACACAACACAACCTAAACGTTAGAGGGAAAGGGTGATGTTAAGAGATTAAGAGGGCTGAGAAGATGTGAATCTTTGAAATATTTGACTGTGCATTTCATTTAGAATTGCGATATTTTAGTTTACGAGGCTAGTAGCATGAGAAATCGGTGCTTGTCTCCATACATCGAAGCATATGTTTAGTGAAGATCATAAAAGGGTCATTTTTGCACATCACAAAATGTTGATTTGATAAATATTGGTTGTGCACTAGGATCATATACACTATGCATGACACATGACATGGTATCAGTCCTGGACTGCATAGCAATTGTCTTCCTAGGACATGACTTATACATGGAGCGAAAAGGAGCCTTTGCTGTAGGTTAGTTGTACGATTTCCTTGGGACTATTTGGTGAGGATCTATATATTCTTGGATCATACAAAACAAGAAAAGAGTGAAGCTTGTGTGTTATGTTTTATATGTTAGGCACAACACATCTTGGGCCAATCCCCTTGATGTAGAAGAGCTGCAATGGAGCCGCGGCAGTCAGTCGAGAGGTGCTTCCCTATGTTTGTGCTACGAGGTGTTATACCTATATGTTATGGGATCTCCCTCTTAAGGGGTAGGGGAAGGTAAATGTTGGACAGTGTCCTACTACAAACGCAAGATGGATATTAGAGTTTAGTGTAGTGTGAGCCTTAAATGCTCCTAGCCGCAAGGCCATGCGGGGGTGTCTTCTGTGTCTTTGAGGTCCGGCTAGTGCTAGAGAGCCAATGTCGGGCCCATTTTAGGTTCCGACACCTAAATAATGGTATACTTGTTTCTGGTGTATAATCCTCATTTTGCAAGTGGAGGGATATGTTTCCAAAGTATTAAATGCAAGCTCTTATTGATGTTGATAATGTTTAGTATCTCTTATTTTGTGCCTTTGCACTTGGATACTCTTAGAATGTTCCATCATTGAAATAAGAAGTTTATTTTATCAAGTTTATATGTCAATTATACCAAGGGTCTATGGCCTAATTGTAATTTTACACATGCTATACCTACAAACCAATTATAGTCATAACTACACATATGTTAGACTTGCATAGAAGTTATACTTACATTCAAACCCTAATAACATTTCTAAGATCTTAATAGCACACTAGATTTATGTTACCATAATAAATTTTGAATAAGGAAAAAAGATAGGGCTCGTTTTACCCTTTAGCACAACAATAGTCTATGTTCCAAGTGATGTGGTCTTGAAGGCTAGGCTCTTTAAGGCATTCTTGAATCTTTCTCAAAAAGCATTATCCATTATGAGGGGCTTAGCTTCCTTTTACATCAAACATCATAAGTGTACATGAGAGGGATTCAAAATGGAGACCCTTTTCATGACCCAAAAAGACTCTAATATGGGGTGACTTTGAAGGCCTTGGTGCCCCAAGAGAGACACCAAGGAAAAGGGGATTCTACTCCAAGAAAATATATCTTGTAACATCAACAAGCTTTTATTTCATTCTTTTGATGACCAAAACAAGGAAAACATCAATTCTTCACGCAGTATCATAGTAGATATCTCCCACGGATTTGATAGAATCAACCATAATCTTCAACATCTTCATAAAATCCATCAATAGAATAAGGAACATAAAAGAATACACCATTTTTGAATGGAAATCAAGCACATAGTATTCATCTTCAATGTCTTCATAGTTTTCTCTCTCAATCTTTTATAGAAAGGTACATAGTTTTCATAGAATTGGCTATCTCTGGCTCTCTGTCTCTCTCTCTATCAATAATACGTCATCTCCTCACTACAATACTCAATAATGACTCTCAATAATCCTTCTTAGGTCATGGGTACACCTCCCAAGTGGTATGTCTGTGTCGAAGAGGCACCAGAGCCACTACAGTAACCCTTCATATCTCGCTCCTATCTCTGTCACTCCACAGTCTTCAGCAGCAGCTGCTTTTTCCATTTGTTTTAGCTCTTTTTAACTTAGATTCATCCTTTCCAAAAGTTAGAAAACTTTCCCAAAGTCACACATGCATTCTACAAAACACTTACAAAAGATCTACAGAACAGAACAGAACAGAGACAGAGGCTCTACAAAAGGTTTACAAAGAGTTACAAAAGGTCATCAAAGAACATCAAATCCTCATAACTCATACTAAAACCATTCCAAACTATAAAAAACTATTCAATAATCTTTCAAATGATCTCAAACTTCATCAATCATCAATCCATGCTTCATACAGAAGAAAATCTGAACAAAACAGAAGCTATACAGAAGGTATCAGAACCAATCAGAACCTCAACAGAACCTATCAGAACATCACAGAGCTTCATAGTTCCACTAAGAATCATCATGAACTTCCAAAAAATAATCAATATCATCCAAAAAACCCTCAAACACTTCCATTAAAAACCATACATCAGTCTAAATCCATAAAAAATCAACCATTCAGACCTCAAAAATAACAAAAACTAGTTAAAAAATTCAGTCTTTTTCCACTCTCAACATATCCCCACACTTAAAAAGGAAGCATCCTTGCGACCTAAGGAAAATAAGAATATAAGTTCAGTAAAGATATCAATTTAATCTTCTGTAGTATCTTCAACAATCACTCCACCACTACCCCAACTTATCACTTGTATCTCTAATAATACTACAACGAAAGGAAAACACCCTTTTGGATATTATCTCCATTTTTTAAAAAATTGTTAGCAATCACAAAGTCATGAAGGATATAAGAGTTTTCTTTGAACCAGCATCATCTTCTGCTAGCTTGTAGTCCAACATCTTCTTCATCAATCTAGCTTCAACTTCAGCTCCATCCAACAAAGATAAATAATATATACATACCACATATACAACTCACACAGACACAACACCAGGTAATCTGAATGGCACATGCCCCCAAAAATGTAGAGCGCAGAAAAAGAACTGATACATCCAAAAAGAACTTCACTGCTAAGCAGGATGCAGACACTTCTTCTTAAACTGCATGCTAGACTTGAGACGCTCCAGAGTTTTACTCTCATCTACAAAATGCAAAGGCTCATTCTGGAGGAACTGTATACAACACATCCTTTCCAACAAAATAAGAAACCTGGTAGGGAAAGCTTGTGCGAAGTAATACAGAATATCCATCTGAGCAATAGTCACATCCACATTCGGATTAATGATCAAACGGGAGATACACTTGTGAGTGTTCATATTAGACTACTGATGCATAAAAGCAAGGTACCAGCAAAAGTGAACTGCAAGATGTACAGAGGTATCCTCAGAATGAGCATGCACCCGAGTTTGAACATGCTGCAGAGGTATCCCAGGACCCTAGAATAAAAGGCCAGTTAAACACCAGTCCTGTCACAGAATCATGCAGTGTCCATCGTCGTCGACGAAGTATGTCACTATCATACCACCCTGATATATCCAACACTAATTGAGGAGGAAGGTTAACGTAATCAGAAGGAGAGGGAAATGGAATAAGAGGAGAGCATTTTAAAGGAGGATAGGATAGGTCATAAAAAGAAGGGAAATGAAGAGATAAGGAAGATGGAAGAGATGGAAAATTTAGCAAAAACTTATGAAGGGAATTTGCTGAGAAAATAGAAGGAATAGGAGGAACTACAGGAGGAGGTTCACAAGGGGTAGGCGATGATGTCAGATCGGTAATGAAAGGACAAAAAGTAAAAACAGGAATGTGAGGGGAATTAGAAGGAGTAAAAGACAATAGAGGAATAGTGTCAAGATTGGAAGTGAGGAGGGAAATATACAATGGGAAACGATAGGACATAAGAGAATAAGACAAAAGATCAATGGGATCTAATGGATAAAAAGAGCAATGATAAGCAAGATCTTGAAAAAAAGAATCAATGAATAATGGATGATCATCAATATGACACAACAGTTGAGTTTGCAAAGGCTGGATATCAGATTTGTGGAATACACCCCGAAGACGATGAGGTTCCAAAGCAACATCCTCCAAAGGTAGATTCCAAGCATGTCCTGTACACCAAGACGTCTGCTCATGATAATGCTTTAAACTATTTGCTAGCAGGAGCTCAACTGAGTGCACATACATCACTACTTGTAACATGACATCTCCCACATAAAAATTCAAATCCTCCTCATCAGGAATTTGCAAATGCCCTGTAAGATACATGAAGGACAACAACTCTACTTCATGAGAAATCAGCTCATCAACAAATCTATCAAACACAGACTTTAGCAAATCTGTAGACCACAAATTCTGCCACCCATCCCCTCTGGAGGTTCTAAATCCACATTGCTTAAAGAGATATACAAGGCAAAACGCTGTTGATTATACTTGATCCAGACAGACGGTGGGGGTGACACCAGCTCAGCATAAGTAGTAAAATTATCTTGCACACACTTCATTTGTTGTTGAAGGCATTCTACCTTAGCAGAAAAACCATTACACAACTTCACCTTCTGCTGTAATTGGTCAAGCTACTCGTTGGAAGATACTACAGAAGAAACCACAGGAGGTGGAGGAACAGAAAGAGTAACAATCTTCTAATTAAGCTCTTTAATCATCTTCTTCTGTGACTCAACAGTTTCTTGAGAAGACTGTAGCTGACCCTCACAAGTACCCAGCCTACTGGCTAAGTCGATCATCTCCTCAGGGGTAGAATTCTTCTCTTTAGTCAAAGACGCATTCTCTGCTTCCACGGTAACTACTTGAGCTTCTAACTTCTAAATGGTGGCCTTCTAGGAATCCATTAGGGTAGTAGCTTCAGTCATTTGTTTGTGAATATCCATGAAGATGGCTTTCTCAGATGCTAGATCCTCCAAATCCTTACTCAATTGACTAGTCAAGGAATCCACTTTGTCCTGCAAGGAAGTATACACCCCTATGTAAATGGACTGAAAACAAGTCGTCAGTGAAGTCTCCAATGTAGTCTGGATACCAAAAACTAGCGAAGGAAGCAAAGGTCCAGCTAACATTGTTTGTAAGGAAGCAGGGATATGTTTATCCAATTGCCTATCCCTTTTTGCTGCAAATAGATAAGGACATGACAAGAATGAAGGAAGGGAGCTGATAGAAACATGACGAATGGAGTCCTGTGCAGGAGAATCAGAAACTAAAATAGAAACAAGACTAAGGGGCCCTTTAGTACATAATCTTTTACTGTGAGAGAATCTAGCAAGGGGCTCATCCTCTGAATCAGAATTGGGCTATAATGGAGGAGGAGTTGGAACAGAAGGTGGAGGCTGCTTCGGAAGAGGAGCAGGATCAGGAACTGGCACACCACTAGGAGGAGGTGCAAGGGAGATAATCTTCTGAAGAAAAATACCATAGGAGACATTACTGCCCTGACCCTTCCGAACTCTCTTAAAATGATGATCCATCTTTGCGAGCATGAATGCTGCCAAATTGAACTTGGCTCCCTCCAGGATCCTAACAGAAGTAGTGAACAACTCCTTGGAGAGACATTTGGAAGCACGCTTCCCTGACATGAACCTGTCTTGTAGAAACTGGCAAAGTTGTTTCCATACCGGGGAGAAGATGTGAGCTACAGAAACCCTAGAACTGGTGATAACTTTGCTAGAGATCAAAGGGGTAGAGGTTTCTTTCTGTAGGAGAGAAAGGATCTTCTCAGCTGTCAATAATTGATTTCCACTAGGGACGAAAGATGCTGAGAGAGGCAAACACAATGCATCACTGATATTGGTTGTGGATAAGCAAAAGTGTCTATTATAAACCAAGCTAGATTGGTTCTTGTAGGATGCCAGGAAGGAGTAGCAAATCGTGTTGTCCACTGGTGAAAACTTCAAATCCACAAAAGGATGAAGACCAGCATGATGAATGCAATCCACCTCCAAGAGAAGAGCATAGTCATGCACCGGCAATGGCACATGCTGGATGACAATAGGAGGAATAGAGGTAGATGCCATTCAGACTACAACAAAAAACCCACACACACAACCAAGGAAAAAGACAGAAAATTTCCTGCAAAACCCAGACAAATCAACACTGAGAAGAATATTAAAACAAAGGATAGATGACCATGGACCAAACTTTTCTAGCTAATCCACATCCTACGGAAAAATTTTGACATGACCTACGTACTCGTGCGACTGAAAGCTGCATGCTATGCAACAAGCAGGCACCTTGATCCTGCATAATCAAGAAATCAATAAAAAAACTCAAACACACCGTAACCCAGACAATAACAAAACTTGGACCAACATAATAAAGACAGATAAATAAGACCGACATCTTGGACTTAACAAATCCCAACCCCCGTAAACACATTGTGTAAACCTATGGTGCAGTGAACGTGGATGGGTGAACACTATCAAATTCATTTTAACCATTTACAAATTAGATTGCAGTTTGTTATTAATTAACCATTAATGCATAGTGAGTCGATTCTGCAATCCCAACCCCTACTTAGATTGACTTGACTAACCAGGGGTCTCTAAAAATGCAATTCATTGTTACAACTTACGTGATCTGTGGCACAAAGCGCATGCATGCGTGATGGTAGGGGTTCATTTTAATTACAAATAAAATGTGTCTGTAGCACATGTGCGCGTGCACTACGGATTTATTTTAGAAAATTATGTGGGTTATTGTGCCATGTGCTCATGCAATGGCGGGGTTCCTTTTACAATTAACAGTTAGGTTCCTTTTAAATTAAAAATTAATGAAGTGCATTCTCTTTATTTGGTGGGTGCAATGGCTGGTTGATTTTATTACAATTACATGTGTATTACGGTGCAATGTGAGAGAAGGAAAAAGAGAAAAAAAAACCTAGCAATGGGTGGGGCTGTCTGCAAAGTCTAATATCACGTCCTAAAAAAAAAGGAAAGGCGCAATCCACAAATACTCCACACAACGGACAAAAGGTCAACTAAAACTAGTCATCCTGTCATATAGAAAAATGAAAAAAAAACTAACACATAGACAAAAAATAATAAAACAAACGATACGTATGACCAAAATAAAAAGATGGATATATTGGGATGTTGAATTGATTGGGATTTACGGTTATGATTTTTTTTGTTTTTTTTTAAATAATATGTTTTGGTTTTTTCTTTTTAAGGAGGTGAATATGAAATTTCAGCAACCAATTATGAGCATCAAGTGTCTATGGGAGCTTTCACTCAACCACCAAGACTCACGGACCGCTTATTGTTTTAAGCGTTCCAAGCGAGCTCTAATGGCTATCTCTCACATAGATGATGCACCCTCAATCCTACGAGTGTAGTGAGCTTACCTTGATGCCGATATGAGTTGCCTTCTCTCTTGCGCACTCCAATAGCTCCACGATCCTAGATGCTAGCTCAAGCATGCTCGAGCTTCCTCCATCTCCAAGCTCCAACCGCCATAGCCGTGCGTGCAAGAGAAGGAAAGAGAAGAGAAGAGAAGGGGAGATGGTGAAGAGCTTCACTCCCTTGATCCCTCAATCCCACTCACTCACTCCCTCACACTCACAATCACTCTCTCTCTCAAGAGCACACACAAGCAAGGAGAGGAGAAGAAGAGAAGAAGAGAAGAAGAGAAGAGCTCTTCTTCCTCACACTCACAATCACTCCCTCTCTCAAGAGCACACACAAGCAAGGGGAGATGGTGAAGAGCTTCACCCCCTTGATCCCTCACTCTCACTCACTCACTCCCTCACACTCACAATCACTCCCTCTCTCAAGAGCACACACAAGCAAGGAGAGGATAAGAAGAGAAGAGCTCTTGTTGGGCACATACCAAAGAATGAGCTTCCATTCACTTTTTGAACTTTATATATACAAACCCTGAAACCCCATGGGCACCCATCATTTTTTACATGACCGGCCATTGTGGCAAGGTCCCTTTTTCTAATTCCCTCTTTTTGCTTCATGACCTAGGCCTATATTCGACTATTCTTTTACAGATGGCACAGGAGGGAGGCTGGAGCTCTTTTATAAGAGTTTTTGGAGTTTTTGAGGCACCTTTTATTTAAAACTACGCTTTTGGCCCCGGTTTAGCTTTGGAGACCACCTACGTGTCCTTACTCCTTTTCCATCTTCTTTCTGCTTTTTCATTCGTTCTTCCGCCTTCTCAGCTTGGGATTAACATTATCCCCCTTCGAGATGGGTGCCAGTCCCATGGCATTCTTGTCGACTGTTGGTGTTTTAAGAGGCAGTCGGCGGAGCAGTCATGTAAGGGTAGGGCAACGTGTAGACTCGGGTGCCCATGGAAGCATGGTAGTAAGGTTGGTTGGAGAAGTAACAGATAGGGAGTGGTTGATAGGGGCCTTCGAAGTCGGTGGTTGGCTGCTCAATGATGCTTGGAAGGACAGGCTGCGGTGCTCCACCTAAGGAGGGGGTGTCTATCGTAGTGTGGAGTGCATTGTGCTCGTGCTGGTGGAATGGGGAGTTGGGTTTAACCACAGGGTAGCTTGGGTGATATCCCACACTTGGGGGCCCCATTCGTGCTAGAGGTGCAGTGCAAGTAGCTTAGGGTGATAGGTCTAACCATAGGCGAGTGGCCTCCCTAGATATGTCTTGCCCTTGATGGCCCTAAGCATGAAGTGGGGTGGAGCAAAAAGGGCTAGGGGGTTAGGAGTGGAGCCGGCCGACCGAAGCCACTGGGCATGCCTAACTTGAGGACCCCTAAGTGCGGTGATTGTGCTTTATGTGGTGCTACGTGCTTGTGTAAGTGAGTTGTTTTGGTTATTCCATGCGTAAGGATCCACTTGCGCGTTTTTTTTTTGGGTATTACATTAGTAGAACGATAGCATATACCTAATCTTCCTTGTCTAATTGAGGCGGAGTAGGGGGTCGGATGGACTTGCTCAAAAATTGATGGCTTTGCATGTATCCTTTGAGGTTCATGCAGACGTGGAGGGAGGTGGTGGAGAGGAAGGGATGGTTCCACCTAGTAAACTGGTTGTCCTTCATATCCTCTAGGAGATCTAGGCAAAAGGAGGGAAGGAGGCTAGCTCTCATCATTAGGCGCGCCATGGCGTAGCTGTCAATGGCGTTGGGATCAAAAAAGAGGGGAGGCAAGCCACGCTCTTGTGGGGTCAGGTCCTACTTGAGTAATAGCTTAAGTAGCCTAAGGTAATTATAGGTAGTTATAAAGACGAGATCGGGGTAGGAGGAGAAGTCCGCGAGAAAGCGCATCATGGAATCATTTAGGCTTCCTAAGTAAAAAAGGAGGGCATGCTCAAAGGAGGCAGCGTTGGAGTTGTAGATGATGGGGAAATCATGCCGCCCATGGAGGGTGGCAACAAAATCCACACCTACCCTATGAGGATATGCCATGAATGTGGGGTCGTTCCTCTCATAGGGTAGGGTGTTGCGAAACACCATCCAGGCAAGCATGCTAATATCGCACACTCGCCTCCTCCAAAGAGGTTGGCAGTTGTAGCCCTATACAGTATGTGGTGTTTTGAACACCTTGTCTTGCCAAAACTCTACTTCCTCCATGCCCCATAGAGTGGGGGTCTTCTCTCTTTCTTCCAGCCATTTTTGGCCCAGTCGACTGCCAGTCGCAATCACCTCCTCCATTACCTTAATTGGTAGGACTCTCCACAGGCTATTAGGCATGAGGAAGCTGAAGGTGAAAGGGACCCTTTTGTTTTCTTGCCGTTCCCAAATCACCAGCTCTGTGTGGAATCCCGCAGGGAGGTCATCAGGGCACGGTGGGAGGGGTGCAAACGGCCGCACGACTGATTTGGCTCTTAATTGCCTCGTGGTTTCTTCAACTAATTTCCTTCCTCTGTCGCTCCCTGAGCGCGGTTTGTTTTTCAAGGGTGGATCAATATGTTGTTGCTGTTCTTGATCATGGGGTGAGGGGGGTTTTGGGATTATCTCTTTGCTGGTTCTACTTATGACAAATTCAATGTCAGCCTCCTCCCCCTACCGATCTTCTAGTTGCGCTCCTTCCTCAAAGCCAAGTGCACCCAACTCCTAGGGGGTTAGGCCGGCCAATAGTAGGTACTTTCATTGTTCTTCTAAGCTCAGCCTAACCTCCGTAGGTTGGGGTGGCATCTGTAGCCCCGCATGCAGGGCCCTGCATGCGATGCTCAGTTTCTTCTGCACCACCTCCAACGACTCCTTTCCCTCGGGTTGTGTCCAGTAATGTGTTGAGAAAGGCCTGCTGTTGGGCATTGAAGGCTGTCTAGGCGGTGTTTGCTTTACTTTCTGCCAGGATTTTTTCTTTTTCCACCAAAGCAAGGCGCCCTGCCAGTGCCTTCACCGTTTCTCATTCTGCGCGGCCCATTCCTCTGCCCTTTTGTTCATTCCTTCCATGCTCTCCCCCTGCTTCTGTGCTAGGGTTATGAGCTTTTGCTCCTAGGCTCTGAGTTCTCTGCTCATATTCTCGTGCTCTTTCCTTCCCAGGTGCAATTGATCGGTTGATCTCCTTTTGCTGCTCCCTCTCTTGTCTTCTCTCTTCCTCTTTGGCATTTAGTTCCTCCATCATTTGCTCGATGTTGGCAGTTTTTGCCTCCAGTTTCCCATGTTGCATCAAGAGGAGCTTGTATTCGTGCTACATCTGCACCAGTTCTTGATTTTCCTCCTCGAGCCGCTGTTTGTAGCTTTCTTCCATGTCTTCCTTGGCCTTTAATTTCTACTTGAGGTCAAAGATTTGTCATTGTTGCACGGCTATTGTGTGGGTTTTCTTAAGCTAGAAGGCGGCTACTACTAACTCCTTTTCCGCCACCAACTCAGCCCTGCCATTCTCTTTTCCTCCTTCGCCCTCTCCAATTGGGAGAGCAGCTCGGCGATGTACTCGTCATAATTGGCTAGTGGTGTCATTGTTGTGTGGGTTGGGGTGGTCGAGGCCTCCACTCTTGAATGCTTCTAGTCCTGCCTTGACTCAGCATTTGCAGCTGGCCTCTTTTGCCCCGTGGCCATGGTTTCTGTGATCTTTCCCTGGGCTATTTCTATACTGATAAAATATTTCATCCAAGCCACAAAGTTGGAAACTTCCATGCTGGTGGGGATGCTAGGTGTGAGGATAGTTGGTTCAGTGGAGGGTGCTATGAGGGTGGGATAGGATGGAGGAGGGCCTTGCCTTTGCCTTCCAGGACAGCGGGCGGTGCGACTTCTGGTACCTGCGTGTTAGAGCTAGGCCCTTCGTCCCTCAGCTGGCTCCAGGCTCCTAGATCATCAGCCCTGCACTGTTGCTCAATGGACCAGCGTGTGGCTTTGGCCAAGTCCTCCTCCTTCCTTCTTAGTTCCTCTTCTTCCTCCGCAGCTCTTCTTTGCCTTTCTTTTTCGGCCTTCCTGTACTCTTCCTCCAGTTTCTTCTTTTCCTCCTGCTCTTCTCTTTTTCTCTTCTCAACCTCCTGTTTTGATGCCTTTTTATCCCTCTTGACTTGTTCTGTTGTTTCTTCCTCTTCATGTTTCCTCTTCTTCTCCCTCTCCTCGGCCTCCTTGAGGGATTGTCTTTTTGCCTTTTCCAAATCCTCTTTCTCCTTCCTGCGGCCTCATCTGGTTTCTTTTTCTTCTGCGATGTCTTCTTCTTGGGTTCCTTGACCTGCTTTTTGCTTGATTGCTCTTCTTGCCCCTGCCCTTCCTTATCAGTCTCAGTCCTGTTGACCTCTCATGGTCTTGATGAGGGGGTGACCTGTCGGGCATTTCTCCTCCCCCTTCTTCTGCATCCCGCGTCTCTTTCACTGCCTCCTGGATGAGCACAATTAAAATGCTTCCATTGGCGATAAATAAGGCCTTGGACAAGGCCTTGTTTCTTTCTGTGGCCCTAGAAGCTGGAGACTCTCCTCCTACGGGTGTGCTTCCTAAAGCTAGTGCTTTAGTTGCCTGGTCGATAGTTTTGCACACATAGCCGTTCCAGTCAACTTCGTGCAGGGTATGAGCTGCTCATTCTCCAGCACAGGCACACTGATTCGGTGCATCAATGCGTTGTAGCGCTGGCTAGAGAAGAGTGCACGTAGTGCGCGTACCAGTTTTGCTTGCAATCTAGTTTTCACATCAGGGATGTCTTGGATGTTGATGCTGTTATTTGTCAGCACATCCTCCTTTCTCATCTTCAGCATGGCATACACATATCTCTTTTGCTTCTTTTCTATTTTCGGCTCCAGTCCCAATGCCGTCTCCACCAAGGTGGGGATTAAGCGAACCTGCAGCTATTTGGCGTTTTGTCCCCTTCCTATTGTGATGGTGCTGCACTCATTGTCGGGGTCATAAGACCTGAGAAATTCCACACACTTTGTGTGGTCAGGTTCTTGCATAAATTTTTCCAGGTACTTGGTGAAGTTGCATTCTTCAATGACTCTCCTGGCCGCCTCCTCCTTGGCCACCAAACCTTCTATGTTGTGAATGGTTTGGAACTTTAGCTAGTTGTAGGCGCGGCTCTCCAGAGTGATGCTATATTGCGTTCTTTTCTCTTCCGTGAATGGAAGTCGGTGGGCACGGTCTTGTTGCGACATCTTTCGTTCCTGTCATAAACCCCAGTTTCCATTAGTGCTTCCAAATTAACAATTCACAAAAAAAATCATAGACTAAAAAGGAAAGACTTTATGTGTTTATTGAATGAAATCCTGAAAATCCTATCCAATGTGGAGCCTTCCCTTTCAGCTTTAACTTTTTGCCTTTTATTTTAAAGTTCTCTTGACATCTTCCTACCTTGCTCGTTGTCTACGCGCTTATGCGTTTTGCTTGATTTTCATTGGTTTTAATTGATCTCCTAATTCACCTTATTCCCCTTCCCTTCCCAACTTGAGAAGAATCCTTACTAGGATTGAAGGTGTGGGAGGTTGAGGACCTTCGGCAATGGGTCTTAGGAGTCACCGGCGTAGGAACCAAGTGTAAAAATCGGGGTTGTACTCTAACTGAGCTGTGTGATCGAGATCAAAAGGGTGAGTGCCAACATGTGTTATGTAAGTGAGAACATCTGTTAGGAAGTCACCGAAGGCACCGCGTCTAGCAATGTGTAGCTCCTCCTCAGTCAATAGGTGATCAAGGTAAGGATGTTCCTTGATGTGCTCTTCCAGGGGGTGGTTGCGAAGAGTGGTTAACACTTTGTACGAGGTTGGCGTGATATAAGTGGGGTCGTACTCTGCTGTTTTGATTGCACGGCTTTGCTCTGCGTTGGTCATGACTCGGCATCCCTCTACTTCCCATTGCAACCTAAGAGTGTACCAGTGCCACAAGAATGGGGATTCAGTCCCAGCAAGTTGGGATAATTCTGCAATTTCTTGGTCAGTGATGGCAGAAGTGGTTCGGTGATCATATGACATTATGAGGCGCTGTTTGAGGGCTTGCTCTTTAGAGACCTCGCTATCGAGCAATACAGCAACGGAGTTTGTTGCCTTTGCGAAGGCAAGTTCAAACGTCTCCTAAGAACAAGGCATCGTGTGAATTTTGATTGCAAAAGGCTCGGACAACAAGCCTAAGTCCAAGCGATCATAGCTCAGAGCTAGCTCTCTGAAGGTGGCATCAAGCCGTCTAATGCAATCAACCACATCATGCCCTCTATCTTTGGCTAGATCTAAGGCCAGTGTCAAAAACGACTTTGGATCGTAGGAGGGTTTAAGACATGCTGGTGGTTGGGGTTTGATAGCACTAGAGCCTTTGACAGTGGATAGTTGTGGTTGCGGGTGTGCCTTAGATTGCGGTTGGGCTTCTTGGCTTAGGGCTGAGGGAGTAGCAGCTACTTCTAATGGATCGCTGCCTTCAAAGTGGATCATTATAGTCGGATGGACTCTAGTGGGTGATGGGTCATGCGATGATGTCTGTCACTTGTGTTCAAAGATGAGAGAGAGACAGGGAAAACTCCATATCCATGAGCCTTCAGGCTCTCATTGTGTTTTCTTCATGATGTAGAATAACACTAAACCACACAATACAATGTAAAGTAAACTAGACTGACTAACTCTAGTCAAGTCACTGACTAACTACTAACCCGACTTATTTAATGTAGTCACATGGAGATAGCTGTACACAATAGCTGTCACAGATGTCGATTACACACCAAGACAAACTGACGGGTGGAGCTTGATTTCTAACACTCCCCCTTAAGCTCAAACCAAAAACTCAAACCATCTACATCACTCCAAGTAGCTGTCTAAAGTGAATGAACTTATCTTTACCAAGTGATTTGGTAAAGATGTCTGCTACCTGGTCTTCAGTCTTCACATACTCCAAGTCAATCTGATATGCTAAAACCATTTCCCTGATGAAATGGTAGTGAACCTCAATGTGTTTCGATCCTGCATGATAAACATGATTACTTGCTAACATGACACTACTTAAATTATCGTAGTACAGCCTTACTTTGCTGTCCAAGTGTATTCCCAAGTCATTCAGCAACTTCTATAACCACATAGCTTCACAGGCCGCTAAGGCCGCACCATGATACTCTACTTCCGTACTGGACAATGCAATTGTAGGCTGTTTCTTACTCTGCCAACTGATCATGCTACTACCCAATCCAAATTCATAGCCGCTGGTTGACCTCCTGTCATAAGTGTAACCAGCCCAGTCAGCATCAGTATACCCCATCAAGTCAAGGGGTTTCCCATATGCATAAAACAACCCATGATCTATGGTACTCTTTACATATCTCAGAATTCTCATGACTGCATCTAAGTGTGGTTTGCGAGGCTTCTGCATGAACTGACTGATCAGCCCCACAGCATAACTCAAGTCAGGTCTAGTGATCGTGAGATAGATCAAGCTGCCTACCATCTGTCTGTACATGGTAACATTCTCAATCTCTGTCCCAACATCAATCTGCAGCTTGACATTCTGCTCTAAAGGCGTATCCATAGGCTTGCAATCAGCCATACCATATTTTTGTAACATGTCATGAGCATACTGCTTCTGTAGCAGCCATATGCCTTGAGGTGTAGAGACATCCTCAATCCCCAAAAAATATTTCAGCCATATGCCTTGAGGTGTAGAGACAACCTCAATCCCCAAAAAATATTTCAGCTCTCCTAGGTCCTTGACCTTAAACTTAGCCTGTAAACATATCTTTACTTCAACAATCCTGCTTTCAACATCTCCTATAATGATTAAGTCATCAACATAGACAACTAGGAATACATAACCACGATATGTCTTCTTCACAAACAAACTATGATCAGCATCACCCACTCGAAAACCATGTTGCTGCAAATAACTGCTGATGCAAGCATTCCATGCTTTGGGTGCCTGTTTCAGCCCATATAATGCATTTTTCAGCCGGCATACATGTGTTGGAAATTCTGGATGCACATAGCTTTCAGGCTGTTCCATGTAAACTTCTTCCTGTAACTCTCCATTTAGAAAGGCATTCTTTACGTCCATTTGCCATAGTTTCCAGCCTCTAGCTGCTGCCAAAGCAATCACAGTTCTAACTATAGCCATCTTTGCTACAAGGCTGAAAGTCTCCTCATAATCAAAACCATACTGTTGCACATATCCTTTTGCAACTAGCCTGGTCTTGTATCTTTCCAATGATCCATCTAATTTACATTTTACCTTATACACCCACTTGCAGCCAATAGGTGTTTTGCCCTCAGGCAACTGTACCAAATCCCATGTGCCATTTTCAGCCAAAGTTGAATATTCCTCATCCATAGCAGCATGCCAATCCTCATCTGCACTGCCTCATCAAACTTACTTGGTTCTCCAAAACTTGTTACTTTCGTCATAAAAGCATAATGACGGGCTGCATATCTAGTGTAAGTGTATCTATCAACAGGTCGTCTAACCCTCTCTGATCTCCTGAGCTGTGGCTTACTATGAGTTGCCTCTCATGAGGCGGCACATAATGACTTTGCCTAGCACCTGGTGTCATAACAGATGGAATCCCCAATTCACTGTCTAAGCTGTCACTGTTAGATGACTCATAACTTGCAGTGAGTGGACCTGTTACATCTTCAAAAGCCTTTTCTTTTCTCTTATCTGTTCTCCCCCTCACTGACATATCTGTGTCAGTGGATGCAGTAGTGTGACTACACAATCGTCCTGTCCAAGGACTCACTGTAGATGATACATCACCTGTTGGATCACTCATGGAAGTACTCTCTGGAGGAGTATTTTCAGCACGACTCATACTGGGTGAGCCATCAGTAGGCACTGCAACAGGATTCCCATACCAGGATGCTAACTCATCAAATACCACATCTCTGCTTATGAGTGTCTCATGCGTAGAAGGTACATAACACTTATAAGCTTTCCATTCCTGTGCATATCCCACAAACACACTCTTCACTACCTTAGGATCCAATTTCTTCCTCTTTTCATCTGGTATATGCACATATGCAATTCTGCCAAATACCTTCAAGTGTGAAATATCAGGTTTATGACAATACAGCCTCTCATATGGAGTGACATCATGAATCCCTGCTGTAGGGGTTCGATTCAGTACATAGATAGCAGTCATCACTGCTTTAGCCCAATAACCATTTGGAAAACATTTCTCATTCAGCATAGCTCTAGATGATTCCATCAGGACCCTGTTTTTCCTCTCTGCAACACCGTTTTGCTGCGGTGTATAACTGCAAGTAAGCTGTCTTCTAATCCCATATTTAGCAAGATACCTGTCAAAGTAATTAGAGACATATTCACCTCCTCCATCTGATCTCAAACAGGATATGTAGTAGCCCAACTCATTTTCTGCATGCTTCTTGAAGTTTTTGGATGCATCAAACACATCATCTTTATGCTTCAAAACATAAAGCCAAGTGTACCTGCTGAAATCATCAATAAATGAGACATAATACCGTGCACCTCCAAATGAAGCATTATGTGAAGGACCCCAGACATCAGAGTGCACCAACTGTAAAGGCCTAGTGCTATTTTTCACATGTCTCATGAAAGGAAACCATGCCTGCTTCCCAAACTGACATGCAAGGCATACATGACCAAAGTCATTATACTTGAATTTAGGTAATCCAAGTACTACTTCCTTCTGCTGCATAGATTTTAGCTTTTGTACATTGACATGTCCAATCCGCTTGTGCCAAATCTCTACATCCCGAATGGCACTCTCATCATGAGCAAACATGGCTGCCTTAAGTCCTGGAATGGTCGCATCCAATGTAAACATCCTGCCATCCCTTCTGCCCTTGGGAATTAACTTGTAGCCATTTCCATACTCCTCAATGAAACATCCATCTTTGTTAAATCTCACTTGCAAATTCTGTTCTGCCATTTGACCCACAAACAAAAGATTCTTTGTTATGGTCGGTACATGTAATACATCATGCAGTCCTTTCTTCTTGCCATCAAGCATCATGAGAGGAACAATCCCTTTATGCTTTATGTCATGTTGGGTGTCATCCCCAGTACATGCATGACCATGTGTACCTACAACCATCTCATCAAACCACTCTCCATACGGTGTCATGTGGTTTGACGCTCCAGAGTCAATGTACCATCTATCATCTCTATTATGTCTCGATGCATTTTTAGATACATGCTGCATGGCAAAGAGTCTATCAACTTGCTCATCATGAGTACCACTGGAAGATGCATAGTGCCCTTTGCCTTCATATCTCCCTGCTTCTTGTAGCAATCCTTTGCAATGTGCCCATACCTGCCACAATAATGGCAATCCTTGTCCCTGTTGGACTGATCAGATGACTGCCATGAACTAGATCCACCACCTCTACCTCGGGGTCATCTCCCCCTGCCTCTAAATCTGCCAGATCCACGCTGGCCTTGTGTATTTGCATCATGCTAATTACCCTGCTGCTGCTATTGTCCATAAGCATTACGAGTGTCACCACGACCTCGAAATGAATCACAACCTCTAAATCCTTTGCCATGCTGGCTAGAGTATAACATAGTGTCTCTACTCTGAGATACACTGGAACCTGTATTCAAACCAAGTTTGACCTCCTCATGTAGCAACAAAGCAACTAGCTCTTCCCAGGTAGGGGGCTCTTCTCTAACAGAAATGGATGTGTCAAAAGCTTTGTACTCTTTCCCTAATTCATTCAAGGCAATAGCAATCATATCATCTTCTGATACACTTGAGCCAATGGTAGCAAGTTGATCAGCTATGGTCTTAATCTCTGTGGTATACACCTGGATGCTCTTGCCATTCCTAGACATGTTGTTGAACTGTTGTTTCAGCTGGATCTTTCGTGCATGTGTCATGGTTCCAAATTTTTCATCAGTATGTCCCAAGCATCCTTCGGAGTCTCACATCCAGTGATTTGAATTACCATAGCATTAGATATACATAGAGAAAACCAATGCAGCACCTTGCATGCAATCTCATTCCATAGCCTATGAGCTCTTTTTTGTTCATTAGTTGGATTCGTTGTAGGCAACTGAGGAGCAGCCTCATGTCCTGTACATAGATCCCAATAACCCCTGCCAACTAGAAAGTTCTTCATTCTGAATTTCCATAATGCAAAGTTCTTATTGTCTCTAACTTCTCTCCAACTATCTGAGTGATATTATCAGTCCCATGTGCATTAGCCATGATTGAAAAGACTGTCTGTTAGATGTTTAACTACCTGCAAACCAATAAGTATGACTGACCAAGTTCAGTCCACAACAGTTTATGACAGTTTTTTGCAACTAATTGCAGTAAAAAACCAGGGTATTTCAGCCCACTAATACCCAAAAAAGTCCCAAAACAAATGGTCTAACCCGTAGGTAAAACAATCAATACATATGCTATGTATTTGCTTCAGTTTAAACTCCTGCAACCTCACTGCCAGGGACCAAAGATGCAGTCTGAAAACTGTAGACTGTGTATAACTAGCAACAATTTCAAGTCCAAAAACAACATGCATACATGTCATACATGTCCCAGAACTACCCAGATAGCTGCTAGTACATGTGTCAAGCCATACATAGGCATAAAAGCACAAAACAATGCATAACCAGCAAGTACAAGTATCAACTAATTTGGTTGCAGGTTGCAGTCAACCAAAAATCAGCATAACAAACTTTAAGCAGCTCCAAAATGTCTTCAAATCATGTCATACATTTGCTCCAGTGTGACAGAGTCAATACATGACTATGCGGGTAACTCTAGGCTTCCTACCTTCAATGAGCCAAGTCATACATTGCATTTACAGTCTATATTCAACCAAGAAGATGAACTTGCATTTGCTTCAGCTCCAAAACTTCAACATTCAGTAATATCCAAAGCTCTCTTTTATCCTCTAAGAACTCAGCATACATATGTCACCTCATGTAGATGACAGGTGCCCAAGGTAGCATGTAATGCTTCAGTGGAAAGTGATGCTTGTTGTCCACTATTTAATGACAGCTTCCAGCCTGTCAATGGCTTTCAGATTTGAGTTTTCTGAGCAAAAAATCTCAGCTCCAAGACATTAGATCCAATGTATACATGCTTTGACACAATTCTTGTGCTTTAATGATGCATTCTGAGTGTAACACAAAGCTCCTATATGTCAATAATGACCGAATGCATGCTGTCCATTCATTTTCACAGCAGTTCAGAACTGATTACAGGTCTATGTCAGATTACTCTAGCTCATAATAGAGTTTCCACACAAGCATTTGCTTCTTGTACTCTTCAAGTACCTTCAAGAGTGAGCATTCATGCTTTATGGGTCTTGTTCATGTGCCCCATTTGATGTTTCACATGTTGCAGTCCATTCTGCCCTACAAGCGGAGTTCATGCAGAATGAGTAGGGGTTGTTGCTGTACACGATGACTAATATGAGCCTATACAAGGCTTGGATAGGCTCAATAAGGCCTTTCAAATGCTCCAGCAGGGTCACCAACAACCTCTTGATCAATGGCTAGTCTCCTTCAACAATGTATACCTCTGTGTGACCAAATGGTAAAAATGGCAGTTAGTCCTCTTCTTTTTCCAGCCCTTCAGGTCAGTCTTGAAGTCATCTTCTGCAATGCTCTACTCCACAGAGCCCAGTCTTATGGGTGCTCTGATAGCATGTTCAAAGATGAGAGAGAGAAACAGGGAAAACTCCATATCCATGAGCCTTCAGGCTCTCATTGTGTTTTCTTCATGATGCAGAATAACACTAAACCACACAATACAATGTAAACTAAACTAGACTGACTAACCTTAGTCAAGTCACTGACTAACTATTAACCCGACTTATTTAATGTAGTCACATGGAGATAGCTATACACAGTAGCTGTTAGATGTCGGTTACACACCAAGACAAACTGACGGGTGGAGCTTGATTTCTAACAGCTTGGGCTAGTAGGCTTGTTTGAGTCTCTCAGGCATATGTGTAAATGGGCTTGATGGATGTGGGCCTGGGGAGCACTACGGCTCATGGTTTTGAGGTTTGATGGGGTTGGGGGTGATCAAGCTTGGGGGTAGCATACGAGTGGCAGTCTTGGCCATGTGGGCTTTAGGGATATATAACCAGGTCTTTCCCTCATAATAGCTTTGCATGTGCAAGAGGGCTTTGGAGACCCACCTTCGCCAGATCATGCCCTGATTTATGTGATTTTCCCTTGGTGTCCTAGGTTTAGAGCTTTGGGTCTTATATGGTTGTGTGTGAGGACTCCTAGGTGGCGGTGGCGGCTGTTTGGGCCTCCATTGGAAACTAGGCTGTAGCCTTTGTTACCACGAGTAGTGGTTCTTGAGAGGCGGTGGTTGGTGGTCGGGCACTACCCTTCTCCTTAGATTCAGATGCTAATAGTTCTATCGATGGTCATGCAGACTGTTCCATCATGCAACCCTTGCTGAAAGGTGTATCCATGCGGATGTTGTTTATGGTGAGGTGAATGCGCTATGACTCATAATCGACGTGGCAAAGAGTTTGCTTCTTGAAGGTTCACCCTAGCAGTGTCTCCATGCTTGCATCCTTGGTGTTTGGCAGCACGTAGAAGATCATTGGTATAGTTTCAGTCTGGATAGAAACGGCGGCGCTGCACTTATCGAGGAGTGCATAGGAGCGGCCCCCATATGGATTTAGCCTAGCGTTAGTGGGTTGCAGTGGTGGTTTGCCAAGTTGGGTCCAATGATTGTGAGTCAAGACATTGAAGTCCGCTCCCTCGTCAATTAAGGCATTGAAGATGCATGTTTGTTTGGCAGTGACCGTGATGTGTAGGTATGCAAGTTCCACGATTTTCTCATCCGCGTCATCGATTTCAGTGATGGTGGCTACCTGGACGTTGATTGGTGGTTCTAACATTGGTGATTCATGCAAAGGATGCATGGGGGGATAGTATTTCTTGACACGACTGCCATTGAAGAAGCCTATTCCTTCACCGGCTAGAGTCTCGAACTCGATGTTTCCCATTCGGTTGATCGCACGGACCTTGAAAGGTCAAAGACCCCGAAACTTTATTTTTTGCTTGTGCCCCTTGACTAAGTATAGGAGCACTAGGTCGCCTTGTTCGAAGTTGCGTTGCTTGATATGCTTGTCAAAACAGCTCTTGTGTCATGCCTTCTCTCATATGAGTGCATGTGTGGATTTTGCCTGGCCATTTTCTTGAGGGTAGTATGGAGAGGATTTTCGGTGGATAATTAGGAAGGTGGATAGGAGATGAGTTATCACTTCATTGATGAAGTGTGTCCCTTGGTCACTGACTAGTTTGATGGGGCATCCGAATTGTGAGATCACCTGCTCCCACAAGAACTTGGTAGTCATTTGAGCATCGTTCTTTCGGGTTTCTCTTGCCTCTGTCCACTTGGTTAGGTAGTTTGTGGCCACAATGATGTATTTGGCTTGAGAATACTGTGCAGCGGGGCTGATGGGTCCCATGAAGTCGATCCTCCATTTTTCGAAGGGTTGTTGTGCAATGACTGGGGTCAACTCCATCTGACCCTTGCAAATCGAGACCTTCGTCTACTGACATTCGTCACAATTCTTAACAAATCATGCGGCATCACGAAACAACGTTGGACACCATAGTTGAGACTGCAACACCTTGTGGGCCGTTGTGTCTCTGCAAAAGTGTCCACCAACAATCCCACTGTGTGCCTCCGAGAACATGTCGTGCATCTCATGTTCACACATGCATCTGCGCAGCAATCCATCTTGCCCTAGTAGTTGGACTATGTCATTTGCCCGATATGGTGTTAGATTGGCCTTGAATAAATCCCTCCCGCTAGAGAGGTTAAAGAGGTGGGCGTCTGGCAATTCATCGGTAATGCCTTCTCCAGTGGATTCCCCTGTGGGGATGCATGACATATGATCAGCCATGTAGTGTTGTTTTCCCTTCCGTACAACCACAAAGAAGTCAAACTCCAAAAGCAGAAGGAGGCACCAAGCTATGCGTCCTATAGCACAAGGTTTGTTCACTAGGTATAGCAAGGCTTGATGGTCTACAAAGAAGGTAAAGGGCGTAGCCAATAGATAATGCCGGAACTTCTTCACAGCAAATACCATGGCCAAGCCCTCTCTTTTCGTCGTCGAGTAATTCATTTCCATCTCCGTGAGTTGTCTGCTAGCAAAGCTCATTGGATAATCTAGGTTGTGCTCGCCAGGTTGGCACAACACTACCCCAACAATGATTTTAAAAGCATCGATATGCAAGTGGAAGGTTATGGTCCAATCCGGGGCTCGTAGAATTGGTGTTGTGGTTAGAGCCCTCTTCAACTCTTCATATACGTGTTGGCATGCTTCAGTCCATTCAAAGACAATCAACAGCTTGTATAAAGGTCTTGCTATCAATGCGTAATTCAACACAAACCGTCGATAGTATCTCATATGGCCTAAGAAGCATTGAACTCCCTTGTAGTTGGTTGGGGGTGGAAGGTCGACAATAGCCCTGACCTTCGAGAAGTCAGTGGCAATGCTGTTCTTCAACACCACATGGTCGAGGATGCATCCATGCTTCACCCAAAACTGGCATTTCAAGGGGTTCAAGGAGAGATGATATAGGCGACATCGGTCAAAAACTGCTTGGAGTTTGTTCAAGTGTTCCATCCAGGTCGAGTGAACGTAGAGGTCATCGACAAAAATTGTAACTCCTTGCTAAGCATGTCTTTAAATATGGTGCACATGAGACGTTGGAAGGTGGCAGGGGCATTAGTCAACCCAAAAGGCATGACTATGTACGCAGAGACGCCCCACTCGGTGGCGAAGGTAGTCTTATGCCTGTTGGCAGGATGCACTTGCACCTGGTTGTATCATGAGAAGCTATCCAGAAAACTGTAGGCCTCCTTGCCTGCCACTCTTTCAAGCATGTGCTCGGTATATGGCAATGGATAACTATCCCTTTTGGTAGCAGTGTTCACCTTTTTATAATTGAGCACACTCTAATTTTTCCATTTTTCTTCATCACAATGACTATGGGTGATACCCAGTCCGTGTGCTCAATTTCGTGGATGAATCCTGCTTTCATCAACTTTTCAATTTATTCATTGACAGCATGAGCGTGCTTAGGATTCATTGGGTATGGTTGCTGCTTCATCGGTGCTGTGTCTGGTGTCATGGGTATGTTATGAGTCACTACACTTTGATCTAACCCCTTAAGCTCTTCCAAGGACCATGTAAACACATCCACATACTCTCGCAAGAGAGCGACTAGACTTGCTTCCTCTTTCTCAGCCAAGTCATCGGCAACGAAGACTGGTCGGGGTGTCTTCCCTTCTCGGGCTAAGTTCACCTCTTTGACCCTAGTTGGTCCCTCGATCGGTTCGCTCATTTGCCCTTGCCATTTGGCACCCATCAAGATCATTACCCTATCTCCTTTCTTGAATTTCGTAAATCATTTTGGAAGGTCCCGTGGTTTTCGTTGCTCGTCTATTTGGGTGTCCTTGGGTTGGTTCACCCTTCCTTGCTTCAATCATCTGCACCTCAAATGGACAGGTAAGTCCCCGGTTGTGCGTTGGGTCTTGGGTGGCCTAGGTATTTCTGGGTCGCTATCCGAGCTCACCACTGACTCATGTCAAACTCGCCGTCTTCGCTAGAAGAGGGGGTCTCCCTGGTGGTCACAGTTCAGATGGTGATTCTGCTCTAAGCATTGGTGTCATTCCTGGTTGAGCTAGGCTTTCTTGCTCAAGGTCTATGGGCTGCTACGTGTTCTAACCAAGCACGGTCACAATTTATGTGCATGAGTCCTCACTCTGTCTTGTAGGCACTTCTTTTTTGCGGCTTGGAATCCACCCGTATTTGTTCTACTTCATGTCCCTCCGTGTCGTATTCTACCAAATCCACCTCGCCCTCACTTCCATCACTAAAGGGTTGGCAGTCTTCATACTCGTCTCAGAGTCCTCTACGCTAGCCGGTTCTTCATCCCGTAGGGCTTGGTACATCTCTTATCGCCGATCTAGGACTAAGGCCCAGTTGTACATAAGGTTCAAGTCATGCACCTTGGTCCATTGCTACTCAGATTCGCCTAAGAGATCCTGGAGTGGTGTGAGGTTTGCTATTGAGTTGTCAGCCAGCTTGTCTGTTAAGTATTCCAAGGCCTCGTGGAGTTCTCTGTTGTTGCTTGGTACTTGGAAGGTGACAGGCTTAGGTCTCCCAAGATGGGTTCCTTTCATCATGCACACTAGTATAGAGGGTGTGCCATCGGTCATGCCCATCATCTTGATGACTTGCTCATGTGCCTCTTGGTCCAAGAATGGTAGGTTGACTGTAGCAAGGACATGCATCCAATCCCGCTCATCTTCTGGACATGGAATATACTTGGCCAAGGGCCCATAAGACTTCTTGACCTGACTGTCACCCTTGAGCATCGACATCCAAGTTGACTGGTGAGGTTTTCCAAGTGTCCATCTCTACCCTCATAGCTTCCGTCCTGTTGCCTAAGAATATCAAGCCGTTACCCCAATCTTCAATAACTTTGTCATTGCGCATCTAGGGCTGGCCTAACAGGACATTGAAGTCTACCCCCTTCATGACTATAAAGTTGATAGGGAACTAGACACCTGCGATTTTCACTGGCCAGTTTTTAAGTACCCCAAATGGCCTCACCCTCATGCTGTTTGCTAATGTGATATTAAATCGAGCGGTCTCAATAGATGGGTTTCCCCAGGTCTGCAGTATTGCATGGCTTAGCACACTAACCCCGGCTCTCGTGTCTACGATCCCCTTTCTTGTTGTGTCTCCTAAGGCTAGGACTAGTAACACTGCATGCATCTCGGTGCCTTCCAAGAAAGCATTAATGTGCAAGGAATTTGGCACAGAGTGTAGCATTAGACTCGGTATTTGTGTTTCTACATCTTGATCCTACAAATCCGACGCCTGTTCTCGTGATTCCTCGACCCACTGCTTGATGTTTTGCCATAGGGTGGGGTGCTGCTTAAGCAGGTCTTCTAAGCTCAACGTCATTGGGGTGGTCACTAGCGTGGTGAGAAGACTGCCGGCTGCTCGTCCCTCTCCTACGCCGAATTGTCCTGGCTAATGGCCGTGACTGATTTGTGGGCCTACAGCATCAAGGCTTGCCCTAAGGGGTACTGTCTGTGGTGCGGTTGCCTTTCTTGACTTTGGTCGAGGGGGTGAGTCTGCCATGCTCATGCTGATGAGATCCTCACTCTCATCCTCTAGGATGGGCTCAACATCTCTTAAGTGCTCTTGGGCCTCTTTTACCTAGTCCTTCACCTTCTCTATGGCCTCAAGTTGGCGCTTCGGATATGGATACTCTCCTACCTTGGCACTTCCCTTTTCGGCCATCTTGGGGGATGAAGTTTCCGTCTCTGCATCCTCGACTTTCTTTCCAACAGGCAGAGTTGTAGCACTCTTATCTTTTAGTGCGATCTTAGCCTCCGACCTCCTCTTCCTTCACTTGTGGCTCTTTTTTCCCGTCGAGGCTGCATCAAGGTTGCTGGGCCCTGGTAGTGACATGTCGGCCTGCTTTGTCTAGGCACGGCTCATGACCCGCAATGGGATGGGTATGGCCTCCCCATCAAGGTTTTCGACGCCGAACAGTCCCAATGGGACAGATGGTACTTCGACTGAATTTGTAGAAGGTTTCCGCTTTGGGAAATCGATGAAGAGATGGGTGATTCCACACTCAACACACCTTAGGTCAGCTTTGTATCAGTTCTACTACTCCCTCTTGGGGCAACGTGATGAGACATGGCCTGGGTGACCATAGGTCCAACAGATGATTGGATCCTGCATCTATCCTCCTAGGCCTCTACCTCATCCTCTTCGTAACGCCATCACTGGCACTGGTCGATAGTCCATAAGGACGGCATTGCCCTCTTCATCGTGAGAGGCATAAGGGTATAAGTAAGTCTCTTCCTCATTTGGCTCTTCCACGTAGTGGATTGGAGCGTCACTCGCAGTGGATGGGTCACATAGGGACCAAGCGGCCTACGTATACCTATAGGGTTTATGTCCATCCTGGGGACAGCCGGCTTAATGTTGTTAGGCATAGGAAGGGCCAATGGGGATCCCTTTCCATAAAGTGGCTGCGGTCTGTTTGCTAGGTAAGGCTGACCATATGGTTGGGAGTACGGAAGTCTCTTGGGAAATCTACAGTGCATAGCATCGTGACCATGTCAAGATTGTGGGAGAGAAGGAAGGAGTCTCACTTGTAGCTTTCTTGCTTGCACAATGGGGGAATACACACAGAGGTGGAGGCTGAAAATAGTTTTCCTCTTCTTAGTTTGTGTAAGCCAAAAGAACTCTCATACAAAGAAATAGAAGAACCCTATATATGGGTCTCAGACAAAACTCAACTAACTAAGGTGGCATACTAACTGAGCCACAAACTAGAGTAGATAAGGATAGCTGTCATGTAGCTATTATTCATGGGCGGTGTACCAACCGCATCTGCAACTGACATGTCGGTGACATAAATGCACAACGGTCACCCTGGCATATCACGAGTGGAGCTCGATATCTCAACACTCCCCCTCGAGCTCAATCCCAATTCCTGCACACCAAGCAGGTCTCTGAACTTGCGCAGCTTCTCTGCGCCCAATGCCTTCGTAAATATGTTAGCTACCTGATACTATGTGCTGACATAAACTAGATCAATAAGACCTAGTAAAACCCTCTCCCGCACATAGTGATAATGCACCTCAATGTGCTTTGTTCTAGCATGATAGACTGGGTTATTTGCCAAGTGTATACTACTCATGTTGTCACAATAAATGACAACTGGCCCATCTGTAGGCTGATGCATATCATAAAGTAGCTTATGCAACCAAGCTACCTTACATGCAGCCATTGCTGCGCCCCTGTACTCAGCCTCTATGCTCAACAAGGCAACTGTAGGCTGTTTCTTGCTGCTCCAAGTGACTGCAGCACTCCCAAAAGAGAACACATATCCACTGGTAGATCGTATTCAAAAATACTACCAGTCCAATCAGGATCAGTGTATCCATGCAGCTGTATCTGAACCCCAATCTCATAAAATAGTCCATACTGCAATGTGGACTTCACATACCTGAGTATGCGTCTAGCCGCATCCAAATGTGGTTTCCTTGGAGCTTGCATAAACTAACTTACCAGTCCAACATCATAGCTCAAATCTGGCCTGGTAATAGTCATATAAATCAAGCTTCCTACTATGCGTCTATACATAGTAGGGTCTTCCAGAAGCTCACCTGCATCTGCGCTCAGCTTCACATTCTGCTCCAAAGGAACTGAAATAGGCTTATAGCCTGTCATCCCATATTTGGATAGCATGTCCAATCCATACTGCCTCTGCAAGAGCTGTATCCCACTTCATGATCTAATCACCTCAATGCCCAAGAAATAACGCAGCTCTCCCAAATCCTTCATCTCAAACTTCTGGTTCAATAGCATTTTCACATGAAGGATATATTCATCACTGTCACCTGTCATAATCAAATCATCAACATAAATGACAAGTAGCATAATATCTTTCTCTGTTTTTCTCACATAAAGTGAGAAATCTGCCTTGGAAATCTAAAAGCCAATAGTGACAAGATACTGTCCTATCTTGTCAGACCATGCTCTAGGTGCTTGCTTCAAGCCATACAAGGCTTTCTTCAACCTGCAAACAAACTCAGGATGAACAGCATGCACATAACCTGGTGGCTGCTCCATATAGACCTCTTCTTGTAAATCACCATGCAAGAAGGCATTCTTTACATCCATCTGATGTAAAGACCATCCCTTTGATGCAGCCATAGCAATGACTGCTCTTACAGTTGTCATCCTTGCAACCGGATTGAATGTTTCTTCATAGTCAATGCCATATGTTTGTGCATACCCCTTGACTACTAATCTTGCCTTGTATCTGTTCACAAAACCATCTACATTGTGCTTCACCTTATAAACCCACTTACAGCCAATTGCATTTTTACCTTTAGGCAAAGGTACCAATTCCCATGTAGCATTTGCTTCCAAGTCATCCATTTCTTCATCCATGGCTTTCTCCCATTTTTCTTTTCCCATGGCTTGCTCAAAAGAAGTGGATTCTGGTTCCTGTATCACTTTGACCATATATGCATAGTGAATGGCTGTAAATCCATCATATTTCAGCCTATCCACAAGATACCTAGCTCTGGTAGACCTGCGCAAAGTAGGTTCACTCCCAGGTGCTCTCAAAACATCCCTGGTCTTCCTTACTCCAGGTGTAACAATAGAAGGAATACCCAACTCATCATCAATGCTCTGTTCTGAGCCATTGGATTCACCATCCACATAAGAGTGACCTGCATTCACATCAAACATGGGCTGATCTACCTTCTCTTTTCCTTTTCGTGATACCTGCATACCACTATCTGCATTGCTTTGGGAAGATTCTCCTGATCTCAATCTGCCTGTCCATGGCGAAGAATGTGAACCACTACTAGAGGACGCTCCAGGTCCACTAATATCTTGTGACTGCTGCAGTGAATTCTGTGCAGCATTACCATTTTGTGCATCTACATTATCAATCACATTTACTGGTTTATACCAGCTACTCATCTCATCAAAAACAACATCTTTGCTCACTGTAAACTTATGAGTAGAAGGGTTATAGCATCTATACCCTTTTTACTGCAGAGAATAACCAATAAAGATGCTCTTCTCAGCTTTTGGATCCAACTTGGATCTCAACTCATCTGGCACATGAACATAGGCAATGCAACCAAAAATCTTCAAATGAGAAATATCTGGTTTCCTACCAGTATACCTCTCCTCTGGAGTCATCCCATGTATTGCTGCAGTGGGAGTCCTGTTCATAATGTAGACTGCTGTAGCAACTGCCTCAGCCCAATAAAAATCTGGCAAGTCTTTTTCATTGAGCATGGCATGATATACCTCTTCAATATGCCTGTTTTTCCTTTTTGCAATTCCATTTTGTTGTGGGGTATGATTGCATGAATATTGCTACTTTATGCCATGCTCCTGCACGAACCTTGCAAACTCATTTGAGAGGTACTCTCCCCCTCCATCTGACCTTAGGCATTTTATCTGCAGGCCTGTTTCTTTTTCAACCATAGCTTTAAGAGTTTTGAAATGCCCAAAAACTTCACTTTTCTTTTTCATAAAATACACCCAAACTTTTCTGCTATAGTCATCAATAAAAGTGACAAAATAATGACAGCCTCCAAGAGATGCAGCTTTAGTAGTCCACACATCAGAGTGGATTAATTCCAATGGCTTCTTACTCTCTTGAACATGTCTAGGAAATGGTTTCCTTGCCTATTTTCCAAACTAACAGGCTTCACATACCTTATGCATTTCTACAACCTTGAATTTAGGCAATCCTGCAATAATATTTTAGGCTTGCATTGATTTAAGTCACTGTACATTAACATGACCAATGCGTTTATGCCAGATATCAATATCTGCAACTACACCAGTCCCATGTGCAAACATTGCTGCACTCAATTCAGGCATGTCTGCATCCAACGTAAACATTCTGCCCTTCTTCTTTCCTTTTGCTATCAAGCGACCTTTATTTTTCATATCCTCAACAAAGCATCCATGAGGATTAAATCTGACCTGCAAGCCCTGCTCAACCATTTGACCCCAACAGAAACCAGATTCTTGGTGATATTCGGGACATGAAATACATCTGACAGGTATTTCTTTTTCCCATCCTGCATAGACAAAGGAATTTTTCCAATCTACACAATAGGATGTGCAGTATCATCACCAGTCTCCACAAATCCTGGTTTTTCCATTTTCCTTGCATCCTCCATCCATTCTGCATGACCTGTCATGTGGTTTGATGCACCTGAGTCAACATACCATACATCGTTGCTTTCTTCTGCACTTGTCACAGAATTGTTCATGTACTGCACCATAAACAAATGCTCATTTCTATCATCACCCTGTCTACTAGAAGATGCATAATTCCCTTGTTGCAATTTCCCATTCATGATGTCATTCTACTTTTTATAGCAGTCTTTAGCCATATGACCCATTTTACTACAGTAGTAGCATTCAACATTGCTGTTTGCATTTTGGCCTCTTTGCCATCCACCACGACCTCTTTGGCTCCCCCTGCCTCTAGAGTTACCACGTCCTCCTCCATAGGATTGGTTTTCTTGAGTTTGCTGCATATTCTAATTTCTACCACGGCCTCCAAATCGGCCTCCTCTACCTCTGCCTCTACCTCTTCCAGCATTTGAGTAGAAGACAGTTTCTTTTGAAGTTCCTCCTGAAGAAGATGCACCACCATTTCTCTGCTCCTCAGAAATTAGAAGAGCAATCAACTCCTCAAAATCAGGAAATCTTTCACGGACGGAAATGGATGTTCGGAACTGTGCATAATCCTTTCCTAGACCATTCAAGGTCACAGAAACTAAATCATCATCTTCCACTAGCGACCCAATGGAAACAAGTGCATCTGCAATCTTCTTCACCTTCATGTGGTAGTCATTGATGCTCATACTTTCTCTTTGCACATTATGCAACTCTTGCTTGAGCTGCATTTTTCTGGCTTGCGTATTTGTGCTATACATTTTTGACAAAGTATCCCATGCCTCCTTTGGCGTACTTGTATCCTGAATATGCACAATCATAGAGTCTGAAATGCTGATAGACAGCCAATACATAACTTTCCTGGCTCTCTCATGCGATGCTTTAAATGCCTGCATTTGCTGTTGATTGGGAACATCAGGAAGAATTGGTTCTTCTTCATTTCCTGCAACAAATTCCCAATATCCTTTTCCCATAAGGAAATTCATCATTCTAAACTTCCATGCTTGGAAGTTGTTTTTGTCAAGCTTTTCAGTTACAATCTGTGAAAGAGAATCAAACGCCATTACAGAATACTACAAAAAATTCTGTCACTGTAGAGAACACAGCTTCAGCCTCACAAGGGCAAATCTGCAAAACTGACGAAAGTGGTATTTAACCACACAGTCACTTTCTGGTGACGATTTTGCATCAACAGGAAACAAGGATGATTCTATAACTCCCAATGTCTCTGTGCACAGGTATACGATGCAATTTCTATAGTAACTTTTCACCGACCTGTAGAATGGTGGGCTGCACAGCATAAAACTGGGCCTTTGTCTGAGTGCGTGTAGAAAACTTCCACCTCCAAAACAGGCCCCGAAATGGCCTCAAATCAAAAAAATAGTGTCGCCAAGGGCCAAAGCCCTTTCCCCAGCATATACTACCCTCTTGCTTCACCACGAAGGGCGTCTCAACTTGAGACAATGCACTCTTGCAATTTTCGGCAGTGCTACCTGCAGAGATCTGCTCCCAAAACAGAAAATGAAAGCAACACTGCTCCTCTTACCAGAACACCGCGAGCTTGGCTTGCTTTCTTGAGCTCCTTACCACGAACAAGGCTCTGATACCATGTCAAGATTGTGGGAGAGAAGGAAGGAGTCTCACTTGTAGCTTTCTTGCTTGCACAATGGAGGAATACACACAGAGGTGGAGGCTGAAAACAGTTTTTCTCTTCTTAGTTTGTGTAAGCCAAAAGAACTCTCATACAAAGAAATAGAAGAACCCTATATATGGGTCTCAAACCAAACTCAACTAACTAAGGTGGCATACTAACTGAGCCACGAACTAGAGTAGATAAGGATAGCTGTCATGTAGCTATTATTCATGGGTGGTGTACCAACCGCATCTGCAACTGACACGTCAGTGACATAAATGCACAACGGTCACCCTGGCATATCATGAGTGGAGCTCGATATCTCAACAGACTGAACCTGGCGCAGTTAGCGCAAGGTCTCGACCGAGGGTCTTGACACTCGGCTGGCAAATGATTTCTACCACAGTACACACATTGGATGTGTGACTGTGTTGGTCATCTCCATAGGTCTTGTAGCTTGACTATCTCCATCTTGACATCAGCCAAGTCGTGGTTCGCAAATCATGGTTCGTCTCAGTGGCCTTCCCCTTATCTTGGGATGATGGGGTTGGTTGCTCACCAGAGGTTGGTGCTCTTTCCAAACCTCGTGAGATGGTTTCTTCTGAGTTGGAGCTCTTGGAGCTCCTCTCTTTCAGTTGATTGTCAACTCTGATAGCTTCCTCAAAAACCCTAGCTAGCGTGTCTCGTTGCAATCTCGTGTTGGCTGCCAAAGCCTTATATAGTTCCTCATTTCAAATTCCGCTGATGAACACAATTGAAACTGCTCTTTTAGTCGATCATTCACCTATAGGGATTCTCTTGAAGAGGCTCCTTATGTGGGTTAGGTAATCACGAATGTCCCCCTTCTCTTTCAGCTTGATATTCATCAGTCGTACTAGCAGATTGTCAGAGTATCCAGGCTCGGCAAATCTCTTAATGAAGAGATTCTTGAGGCTATTGAAATTTTCCCACTCTGCAGCATCTAAGCTTGTATACTAGGTCCTACCCTTGTCACCTAAGCAGAGTCTGAAAGCTTGAGAATGCTGAGTTAGGTCGTTGAGGCCGTTGGCTTTGCAAACTTGCTCGAACTACTCTACAAAGCTGTATGGGTCGTCATAGGGTTGGTACTTGTCGAGCTGCTTTGCGACTATCGGGATTTTAGACTGGCTCTTAGAGCCTTAGGTTGCTCCTAACCCTACCAGTAGTGAGGTCGCCAATGCTACAGCACTTTGCTCTGCTGCGGTATTGTCTAACAATCACTTCATAAGAAGTTTGCTCAGCATTAAGTCTCCTTCTAGGGCTCTCTTGTGATCCATTTGGTTTCTGTCGGCTAAGTTCAGCACTCGCTGTACCCCACGCAACTCCGTGCTTTACCTTTGACTCTTGGCCTGCTGGTCTCTATTGTACGTGGCTATGCCTTGCAACGCCTTACGGGCTAGCTTCAACTGACACGTCTAGTATGTTAATGATTTGTATGAAAGGTATCTGTTAAGGAGGGCAGACTGACTGATATCACAAAGACAACGCACCAAGGGAGGTGGCTTCAAATTACTTGCTGGAAAGGTTATGTTGGTGAATCAACTATTCTAGACTACAGGGTGCTACAACCTTTTCCACAGTTAGCTTCCCACCCAAGGGTGTTTCCACCTTTTCTTAGAACGATACCTGCTATGACAGGGAATTTCTTTCTTTTCTCCCATAATATTTTTCTTTTCTTTTCTTTTTGTTTGTTTGTTTGTTTTTTTTTCAGAAAGAAAAATGTAGAAACACCATTTGTCAGAACCATCCTCTCCACCGCGGATGATTAAAAATAGAGGATAAGAGATCAGGGGTAGGAGGTGGGCCGGAGGGGATAGAGGGTTGCATACACCTCTTCAGGAGTGGCAGAAGAACGACTATTGGAAGTAGCATCAGAAGAATTATATTGCCATGCCAATGGGGGAAAGGATGGGGTGACTGTGATTGTCAAGATCCCCAAGGAGAGAAGTACTTCTTCAGGCAATAGCCATTAATCATCAGGAAGGGATCATCAAAGGCATCAATGGTCTACACTTGGATAGAGCCATTACGATTGACAGCAAAGTACCTTATATGGACCCATCCACTGTTGTTGAAGCTTGCTAGAAAACTTGCCAAATCTTGAATCATAGGCCAGGACAAGATCACCTTCTTTGAACTCCTTGTGCTTGATGAAACTCTCATGATAGGCCTTACGTCGCACTTGAGTGGTTTCCATGCATTGCAGAGCCATCAGCTGAATCTCATCTAAACATTCCAAGTATAGGAAACGGCGTTGCAATGACTCATCATCTCCCAAGAGTTTTTTAACTGCTATTCGCAAAGAGGGCAACTTCAATTCAACCGAAAAAACAACTTCTGTACCATATACCAATTGGAAAGGAGTTTGCCCTATAGCAACCTTATGGGAGGTTCTGTATACCCAGGGGGCCTCTATAAGTCGATCATCCCAATCACGACGATGTGCGGTAATCGTTCTTGTCAAGATCGAGCAAAGGATGCGGTTGGTGACTTCAACTTGGCCGTTGGCTCTGGGGTAGTAAGGAGTGGACCTGCGATGGCAGATCTTATACAGTTCTGGTCGATCATTTTGTTAAGGAAATGAGTGCCTCTGTCACTTACCAGCTCAAGGGGACTGCCAAAATGAGTGATAATATTCTCGTACATGAATAGGGCTACCCTGTTACCATCATCTTTCTTCAAAGCTTTAGCTTCACACCACTTTGTGATATAATCCATACATACTAAGATGTATCTGTTCTGCTTCCATCTAATGGGTGGATCAATGGGACCCACGAAATCAATCCCCCACTTCTCGAACGGCCTTAGGGGAAGAATAGGTTGTAGTGGCATGGCACTTGTTTTGGTGGGTTTCTCCATTCGCTGACAAGCATCGCATCTCTTGCAGTAGTCATATGCATCCTTGTGGAGGGTCGGCCACCAGTATCCTAACAAAGCCTTCCTAGCTATTGCTTCTCCTGCGAAGTGTCCACCACATGGTTGCTTCTCCTATGAAGTGTCCACCACATGGCCACCAGTATCCTAACAAAGCCTTCCTAGCTGTTGCTTCTCCTGCGAAGTGTCCACCACATGGTTCATCATGGCATGCTTTCAATACTACATCTCCTGCAACACGTCTTTGCAATACTTCATCTTTGTCTCTCTTATACAGTGCACAACCTAGCAAAGTATAGGGGGCTGATTCTAACAGAAGCTTCTTCTTCTCATAGCTTGAGATGCCAGAAGGATATTGTTGAGTCGCCAGGAGGTTGGCTATGTCTGCATACCAAGGAGTAATTGTTTCAACTAGAAACAAGGAAGCATCAGGAAGGTCTGGATCATCATGTTCCTCTTTTGCAGTTTGAGGGATCCATGATAGATGATCGGCTAGGACATGGGAATGACTAGGCTTAGTGACCACTTCAAAATCAAACTCTTGGAACAAGAGCGACCATCTCATCAATCGTCCTTTGACATCTGCTTTGTTCATCAGGAAGGACAAGGCTTCATGATCCACATAGAACTTGAAATGTGTTGACATAGATAGTGTCAAAACTTCTCCAATGTAAACACCATTGCTAAGCACTCAAGCTCTACCACTGTGTAGTTCTGCTCGCGATCCGCCGCTCACGGTCCGACTTGCATAATAGATTGGTTGATCTAATATAGAGGGGCCATTTTGACATAGGACAACACCTAGCCCTTCAACTAATGCATCTACGTGCACATGGAACTCCTTTGTCCAGTTAGGAGGCTGCAAGATAGGTACTTGGATAAGGTATTCTTTTAGGGTATTAAAGTCTTCTTTGCAGTCATCAATCCAAAGGAAATCCACATCTTTCCTTAGGAGCTTGTGTAGAGGGACTGCCTTTGGTTGCAAAATGTGCAATAAATCTTCTGTAGTAGCCCACATGGCTAAGAAATCCTCTCAGTTGCTTGAGGTTTGTTGGTGTGGTCAAGGCAGCAATCTTTTGAATCTTCACCTGGTCTATTGCAATCCCTTGTGCAGAGACAATATGGTCCAAAAGGAATCTTGATGAGATGCCAAAGACACATTTGTTGGGTTTGAGAAAAATCCCATACTCTCAACATTTGTCAAAACATTGCTCTAGGTGTCCCCAATGCTCATGTATTAAGCTATAGACACAGAAGTCATCAAGATACACCTCAATGAAATCATGCAGATGATTCTGGAAGGCAGCCATCGTTACTCGTTGGAAGGTGGCATGAGCATTACAGAGCCCAAACAACATCACTTTATAGGCATAGGTCCCCCATTTTGTGGTGAAGGTTGTTTTGGATTGGTCCTCTTCTGCGATTTGGACTTGGTTATATCCACTAAATCCATCCAAGAGGGAATAGAGCTCATGGCCTGCCACTGTGTCTAACAATTGGTCTGTGAAAGGGATAGGGAAATAATCCTTCTTCGTCTTCGAGTTTAGCTTTTGAAACTCCACACATATTCGAAGTTTCCCGTTCTTCTTGGGTACTACCACAATGGAATGAGCGAAACCCATTCACTGTTAGCCACGGGATAAATAAACTCGGCTTCAAGAAGCTTCAATAATTCAGCCTTCACCAGAGTATAATAATTAGGATTCGTATGCCTTTGTCTTTGCCTCAAAGGTTTGGCATTAGGCTCTAGGTCAACGTGATGTTGGCATACTGTGGGATCAATCCCCTTTAGATCTTTATACGACCAAGAAAACACGTCTAAGTTCTCCTTCAATAGGTCTCACAGGACCACTAGTTCTTCTTCTGAAAGATTGAGACCCACTTTCAAGTGACATTCAGTACTGTTAGTATCCAAGAATGCCAGTTGATGGCTCTCGCTTCTGTTGACCAGGGGCATCATCATCATCTTTTCTCCAAAATGAATGGTCAGGGCGACATGTGCCACTGGTGAACTGAATTTTTATACCTTTGATCCATTGCTTATGTAGATTCTGCATACTTTGTGGTCCATTGGTCAACTCAAATGGAACCATGGTCATTCCATCCACCACCTTGAGATCTTCGGCCTCTAAGGTCTCTGTAGGGACATCAACAAGATCGTCCACTATCAGAGGAACTTCTTCATCTCTGCACTTTCATAACACGCTTCATTTTCTTCCTCATCATTTTCATCCTCTTTCTTTGGAGGCTCTGTGTGCTTCTATAGAGGCTCTATAGGAGAAGAATAGATCCTGTGCCTCTGTGTCTGCTTCTGCTTCTACCTCTATCTCTGGCTCTGTCTCTGCAACTGCCATGTAACAGGGAGAGCATTACACCCATGCTTCTATTTCGATGTTAGAGGTGATTTCACAAGTCAATTTGGATTGAGGCAGGAGGTATTCTCCCATGGATAAAGACTTTTCTTCCTTTAGTAGTTGGCTTACAGTGCCCATTATTAGGGACTATGCCTCTGTTTTCTTGGGAAATATCTGTTTAACAACCTCTTCATCTCCTGATGTACCATCTATTACTTCATTGGAGGAGTCTTTTATGACTTCGATGGATGTGGATCCATTGCCTTTTTGTGATCCATACAATTTCAGTACCACTTTATTGGATCCTCTGCCTAGGGTTAGGGTCCCTTTGAACCATTCCGTCCTGGCTTTTGCTTCAAAAAGCCAAGGTCTTCCCAATAGCAGAGGGTATGAGGTCCCATAAGAATTTGGTTTGACCACCAGATAGGTCAGCCAGTAATCTTTTACTGCAAGGGTTGTTTTTACGTATGGGAGGATGCCCAACGGTTTAATTCTGCTTTGGTCTGCCAATCTGATAAGCCAATGTGTAGGTTGAAATCCTTGTAGGCCTAGGTCCTTCATTGTCACATCCATCATTATGTTTACTGACGAGTCACCATCAATCAGTGGATCTGAAATAAAGCATCCATCTATCCATGCACTAATCTCTGGGATTCCAAGATCTAGGAAGGCGTTAGCAACATCTACTTCCTTTACAGGCTCTGGGGCCTTATTAGTCTTGGTCGTTATTGAAGGAGCAATCCTTAATCCACATCTTCAAGTCAAGATACTTTTGAATTTCTTTCAGCAAACAACTGAGGGATAGCATTAGCAACTGTCGGAATGTTAAGTTTGGTTTAAAGGTATCTACGTCTTTGACCAAGTCATACTCTTTGATAGGATCCACATGCTTTTCCAATCGACTAGGAAATGAGGCCACGTCCACTTTTATCTTCCCTTTTTCTTCTAGCAGCATCGATACTTCCTCTGTTTCTGGAGGTGCTTCTGTATCGTCTATCTCCTGGACCTCTGGTTCTATTTCTAGGATTATCTCTGTGACACTCCAGTGCTCTGTATACTGCACTATTCTGTCTTGTACTGCTCTGTCCCTCTGTTGGCATGTTAAACTTCACTGTCTTGGCAGGGGAGTTGTTCTCTTTCTGGAAAATTGGTTCTTTCTTCTTGGTGCGCATGATAGCGGCAACTTCGAACTCTACCAAATTGGAGGCAGGCTCTTGTGCCTTTTGCTGGTTATTAGTGGCATTGGCCTTGACAGGGGCTGGTGACAGGGGCTGGACTTGGACAGTCCTTTGCAGTGTGGCCTTCTCCTTTGCATCGGTTGCATAAGGGATTGTAATCCATAGATCTTCTAGGGTTTGGATAATTAGGTGAGATATGACCCTTTTCTCCATATCTGTAATATTCCACCTTGGATCTCTAACCACCGCCAAGACTGTCGTCCTCTATAACTTTGAGAGGGAAACCGCCTTGGACCGAAATTAGGACCAAACTCCCTAGGCTTTGGTCCAATGTCCTGCATTGTTATTTTAGATTCTAGTAAGTTAAATCTTGCATTTTCATCTTTATGTCTTCATTTGTACATCTCTTTCAGAGAGCAAATATCCTCTATATGGTTCTTTCGTAAACAGTAGGAACACAAAGCTCTAGGAATGGTTGGTTTTTGTGTACATTCAGTGGCTAAATATCTCACTTGACGGCACTTTCCACATCATGTATTAGAACGCATCACATCTCTCCCACCTCCCGCAGGGGTGGATATATTGGTGGTATTCACCTTCAACATTTGTAATTGCTCTATAATCACATCCATAAGCTCTTTTTTGATACTTGAGATTGAGTTAGATAAGTAGTCCTTCAGATTTTCACCTCCTGAAATACTTGTAGTAGGGTTTTGGGAAGCTTGTGTAATTACTGCATATACAAGCTGGGTTGATCCAGAGGGTCCTCTATTCTTGTTCTCATTCAAAGCTCCTGTTGAGACTTGGGGTTGTTGATTCTAGTTGGTAGGGTTCCACTGTTGTTAAGTCGCCATTGGAGGAACTGTTTGAGGCCACTATTGTTGTGGTTGAACCATCATTTGAGGCACTGACGTCTGTGGCGACCACTGTGGATTAGGTGCACTATATTGCGGCATTGTTTGCATCTAGGAGTAAGGATAGGGAATAGTCCCTAGGACTGCATTTGGTGGGTATACTATTCGTGGCATGGGAGGAGGTAAGACTCCTCTTCCTGAAGTCATTGACAACCTTGCTTCAACTTCGTTATACAATCTTGCACCTTCCACTGCAGCTTACAGATTGACTGGACTTCTCAATTCCACAAACTTGTGAACTTCTGGTTGTAGGCCTCTGAGGAATACTCCTTTTTGGATACTTTCATCCAAATGATGGTTAGTCCATCTCTTTAAGATGGATTCCATTCACGAAACATAAGCTTCTACTCTTTCTCGGACCAGAGGATTGACTTAGGTTCAAGAACTCCTCTTGCATCCGCTCTTCAAAACCTTCAAGCATGAATTTAGTGAGGAAGGCCAACTTCAGGTTGTCCCATGTGCCAAAAGTTCCTACTGGTTGTCTCTCATACCATTGAAACGCTGCACCTTTGAAAGTGGCGGGGAAGGTTGCTAACCAATGCTCAAGGGTTCTGGCATTGTTAGCCACACATGCTACCATAAACTCTGCTACATGAAGATCAGGGTCTTCATTGTACTCTCCCTTAAAATTTGGCAATGGAACTACATTCGCTAGCCTATCATCAATATTTCTAGAAAGAATCTGACTAGGAAGGGGACCTTAAGTCACCATGGGGACTTCTGAAAAGAGTGCTTTTAGGGCATCAAAAGAGGCTTCTACTGCAAGCTCGTTCTTAGCCTTGATTCTTGCCTTCTCTCTTCTCACGTATCTCTGGACTCGTTCTAGTACTTGCCTCTTGATTGCATCATTCATCAGGGGGTTGGCTCCAACTAGTTGGTCTGTACTCAACAGAATATAATCAGAGGGACTTCAGTCTCTGGAGGATTCTCTGGCCAACAACTCTTCCTCTTCCTTCTTTTCAACATCTCTGAATTCAGCTTTCAAACCATTACAGAGGGGGAGATATTCTATTCTAAAAGTATCAAAACTCATTCTTCTTAAGATCATTCTTGTGCCATCATTATAATAATGCCAGCTTCTGAGGGTTTCAACAGTGTATGTTGTGAAAAACACTCTATCTACCAACTTTCAGTGGGTTGCTAATTGGACAAACAAAAGGTTGTCAGAACACCAAGCATCCCACGTATCTTGCTGTTGAGCATCCATGAACAAATTCCAACTCTTTTCCTTCTTGTTTTCGTGAACTTTCACTGACCACGACTCCTGAAGCTTCTTTACCCACTTAATGATGTCTGGAAACTTCTCAATGAATGCCAAATCTTCCATGAATAGTCATTCTCTCTGTTTCTACTCTTCAACCAAACAATTTGCCACCAAGATGCACGTCTCTGTTGCTTCAACAGGAAGAGGACATAGTCCACCGCATAGAGCTTGCATCATGATGGTAATATGTTTCCACCATTGTGGGATGAACTTCTTGTGGAAAGTGGCTTTGACAATAAGAATCTCCAACTCTTCAGTGAAAGAATGAACTTTGCAAACATCCATTGAATTCTCCTCTTCTTGGCAATGCCATTTTCTTCATTTTCAACCTCTTCTGATGCTTGTTGATGGCAAGTTTCCCTGGCTACGTACCAAAAACATGGAGTCCCAAGAGAGACACCAAGTATACTGCAAGAAAATCTATCTTGTAACATCAACACGCTTTTGTTTCATTCTTTTGATGACCAAAACAAGGAAAACAACAAATCTTCACGCAGCATCATAGTAGATATCTCCCACAGATTTGATAGAATCAACCATAATCTTCAACATCCTCACAGAATACATCAATAGAATAAGGAACACAAAAGAATATACTATTTTTGAATGGAAATCAATCACATAGTATTCATATTCATTGTCTTCATAGTTTTCTCTCTCAATCTCTCATAGAAAGATACATTGCTTTTTATAAAATTGACTATCTCTCTCTCTCTCTCTCTATCAATAGTACACCATCTCCTCACTAAAATACTCAAGAATTGCACTTAATAATCCTTCTTAGGTCGTGGATGCACCTCCAAAGAGGTATGGGAGGTATGAAAGGGCACCAAAGCCACTACAATGTCTCTTCATAGCTCACTACTGTCACTGTCACTCTAGCCTTCTCTTCAATCTTCAGTAAACTGCTTCTTCCATTTGTTTTAGCTCTTTTGAACTTAGATTAATCCTTTCCAAAAGTTAGAAGACTTTCCCAAAGTCACACATACATTCTACAGAACACTTATAGAAGATCTACAGAACAAAATAGAATACAATAGGAACAAAGCAGAGACAGAGGCTCTACAGAAGGTCTACAAAGGGTTGCAGAAGGTCATCAGAGAACAGTAGATCCTCATAACTCATACAAAAACCATTCCAAACTATCAAAAACTATTCAATAAGTTTTCAAAAAACCTCAACCTTCATCAATCATCAATCCATGCTTCATATAGAAGAAAATCAGAACAAAACAAAAGCTAAACAGAAGGTGTTAGAACCTCAACAAAATCTCAACAGAACCTATTAGAACATTACAGAGCTTCATATTTCCACTAAGAATCATCATGAGATTCAAAAAAATAATCAATATCATCCAAAAAACTGTCAAACACTTCCAAAAACAACCAATCATCATTCAAAATTCATCAAAATCAACCATTCAGACCTCAAAAACAACAAAAATTAGTCAAAATTCAGTCTTTTTCCAGTCTCAACATATTCCCAATCCTTGTAACTACTCTTACAAAGATCCCAAATCCAACCTTGGAAAGCACCATCCAATCTTGTTTAGATGAGAAGAAAATAAATAACAAAGAAGGCAACACCAGTTAGGGATCTACAACCTATGAGCAACTCTTTGTTCATACTGTCTCCACCAATGCTCCTTTTGCAATAAAAAGGGATATCTTCTCAGTAACTGTTAGGAAAAATATCCTGACAAAATGAAGTGCAAAAAATGTAAAAAGACAGGGCATATTACCAGTAGATGTCCTACCATCCTTGAAGTATTAAAAGAATTGTATGCCAACTTTCTCTCTAGAACATCTGAGGATCAACTTTTCTAAATCTATAAGTCCTCTACTTGTAAGCACTCTTGTAGCATGATTTATAAAGGCATCCCATTTTGTTTGAGGGGAGGCATTAACATGTCTTGTAGTCCAATGCCACTCTAGCATTGATGAGGGGGGGTGTTGAGAGATAGGCATGTGAATCCTATGTATGCAATGGTGGATAAGGGTAGCTAGGTGTAAATAAACTAGAGGGCAAGGGGAAACCTAACTCTAGCCATCCATAGGCTAGTTAAATAACCTAGAGGTCACTCTCAATGTAGAGGAGAGTGTACCAATTGTACTTGTGAACAACTCATTAAGTAAGATCTTCTTCTTGTACTCTCTCTCTCTCTCTCTCTCTCTCTCTCTCTCTCTCTTGTGCACACTCTCTTGCTCTCACTCTGATATTTCAACATATTTTCCTTCATGAAGTATACTCGTAGCTTTCTTGAACAATCATCAATAAACATGACAAAGTATTTGTTGTTACCAAGATATATATTTTGTGTAGGCTCCCAAATATCTGTATGCACAACATCAAGTATGTTTTTGCTCACATCTCTGTCACATGGAAAAGGTTGTCTTGCATGCTTACCAAATTGATATGCTTCACACACTTTATGAAATTCTATAAATTTAAAAGTAGTCAATCCTATAACTAATCGTTTGGACTATATTAGTTTTAGCCTTTGCACATTTGCATGTCCAATACATTTCTACCATATTTCAATGTCTGCAACTACCCTTTGCCTTTAGCATACATGGTAGCATTCATAGCAAGAATTTCAACATCTAAGGTGAACATGCAATGAAATCTACTTCCTTTTGCAATCAACCTACACTTATATTAAAGTCTTCTACAAAATAACCTTTTGCATTAAATCGAACCTGTAACCCTTTCTCTACCATTTGGCCAACAAGCACTAAATTGTTTGCGATTGATGGCACACGTAATATATTTCATAGACTCTTTGTTTAGCCATCATGCAAGGACAAGGGAATCTTTCCAATGTGTGAAATTGGGTGACATGAAGATCAAATCACTGAAAATGGTCAACATATTGGAGTATTTAAACAAGGATTGCCAAAAATTTTGGCAAGGTGAGAGTAGTCCTTAACAACTACTTTGACTTTATTAAAAGCTATAGTAGTGATTGGGTTGTCATTTCCACTTGGAGGTACCCTCTACATTGAATTGAGAAGCACTATGGTGTAGTAGTAATGCCATGTTCTCCTCAGGGTAGAGCAAACTCCTAGCTACCCACTTAGTAGACATCCTATTGGCTATTTGGTTGAGATTTGGAAGGCTTGGCCCCCTCGTTTCTTTTTTAAGGTACAAGTGCTCCGAGCAACTTTAGGTAGTTTGAATTTTTCACTGTCTCTAGACCTAAGAAAATTCCTATATAGGATATCCAATTGTTTTAACCTAGCAGAGCTAGTATATTCTAGCAAATAAAAAAATATAATATTTCTTGGATAACTATGTGCTTCAAGACATTTACTTAACCTGCTAAGTTGAATTGTAATCCTTTCCAATTCTTTTTTAAAATTTTCCATTATACAATCCCATCTTTTTTTTTGTGAGACCCCAAACCCCATTGGGATCCCTAATGGTCTAAAGTTTTTACTCTCCTCAATCTCTTTATATCTTTCTCTTAACATCCATTCTAGGGGTCCATTATAGTGTGTTTTGATATCTATTTAAGTAGGACTAATTACTAAACCAAAATATAGATAGAATGTTTTTATACAATTCCAAAATATCCTAGTTGAAAGAAGATCATTCTTAACTATGCCATTGGTATCATTAGCAAACTGGTTAAGGATCACTTGCTTGTTACTGGTAGGAGAATACCTTATATATTGCCCTTCTTCACCTCATCTTTGACCAACCCACATAACATATCAGTAGCGATGGTGAATGAAAATGGTGCTAAGGGGCATCCCTATATGATTGATCTTCTGAGTCAGAAAGCCTCCATGAGTTCTCCATTGACTACCTCCCTTGCATGTGTATTCCCAAATAGGAAACTTACATATTTGATAAATCTCTTGCCAAGCCCTATATCGTATAAAGAGTCAAAAATGAATGTCTAATCTGACCTATTATAAGTTTTATCAAAATCAATTTTTTAAAAATGGAGTCTCAGTGTGCCAAAACCTTCTCATAGATTGATAATGATAATAGAGTGAAAGATGTATTGGCACGGCATTTAGTGAACCCTTTTTGTTAAATTTAAACCCAAATATGAAGGTGATTTGTGAGATACTTAACTAGTGTTTTTCCAAATACTTTTTATGCTGATGTTATGCATGTGATTGGTCTCCAATTATTTAGGCTATCTTTATCATCTATTTTATGAATCGATGTAATGGCTGCTTGATTGATACTAGTGGATAGAGCTCCAAACCCAATGGCTTCTTTCTAGATGAACAACAAGGTTGAAACCTTGAATTATTTCAAGAACTCATTTGAAAGTCCATCTAATCAAGTACTTATCATATTAGCAAGGGATTCAATTGTGTTTGCAATCTCTGTCTTAGATATATCTCCTTCTAGTACTCAACTATTGAGGGAGGTATAACTTTTTCTCTAATTCTAGCAAAATGGGCCCTGGCCATTGTAACAGCTTTTGAGTTTTCAGTCGAGTTGCTAAAGATGTCTGAGATGAAGTCTTTGGTTTTTACTAGGTTTTCTTTGTTGTTTTTTTTGCATATGTGCCATCAACTTTCCTTAGTAAAGGGATAACGTCTCTTTCCTATTTGGCTTTGAGGATAGAGAATATATCATTGGTAGGTTTATCCAACTTTCCAACCCACTAGCTCCTTGTGTATAGCTTTTCCTTTATTACATCTTCTTCTTCTATTTTCTTTACTAGTTTCTATCTTGCTCAAGTCAACTCATCTTGTGGATGAGTATTACCTCTCTACTTTCTTGTTCCTCCAATCCCTTCTTGAGTTTCAGCTAGCTTGTCTTTTAGCTTCCCTTAGTAGCTCTTGAGTGTTACTAGCTTCTGTCTTCCAACCTTGGCTGGTTGAGAAGTGGAACTACATGACTTATTCCCAATTAACTTTAACTTTTGTGTGATTGACTCATTTTTTAATAGGTTTGGATCTACATGGAAGCATCATGCCCTTAATGTGCCAATGTTATCAGATAGGTTGATTTGGGTAATGGCCTGTGAGAATACTATATCTCTATCGATCCTATAATTACGACTCATAAAAGCCATAATCTACACAAAAGCCATACAAGACCATGGCTGTGGCGACGGTCCTTCAAATCAAGAAAATCCCCTCTTTATTCTACACAAAAGCCAACACGGTCAAATCATTGAAGAGACATACGTGCTACAATCTTGAATATAGTTCTTTATATATAGATAGCTAAGAAGGAGGAGTACATTCTCTTGACTATGGATTTCGAGAAGGATTGCGTGGAACACATGATGCAATCTTGAATATGCAAACCTGCAACACCAGTAGAAAGGTGCCCTATTCCTAGGTGGCATGGCTTTGCTCATGAGAGGTAAGAGTCCACAGCCTTTGATAATGTGCTAAGAGTTGTGTGGGACTCGTTGTTGTTGGTTTGTTATGAAGGTAGACGTAGTGATTTGGCAAGCATGAGTTGATGAAGATGGTGGACCATTGGTAACATGGGGAGGGGGCCCGGGGGGGAGGATGGGGGTTTCATAAGTGTGTGTCTCAAAGGAGGAGGGAATGTCCTTGTCCTACGATGGATGTACCGGATGATGAAAAAGCATGGACCGACCAATTTCTCAGGCCTTGTTGCTTTTTGGGTTCTTCGAGGGATAATGGATTGCGTCTTAAAACGAGAGTGCACAAAAAGGGAGAATTAAAATAAAATAAAAAACCAATCATTTCTTGTGAGGTATGGAAAAGGAGCCACCGACCCGGCCTCTCCTTTGCCACGACTCTTTGTGTGTGGTTGGCTCTCATTATCACGCAAGGTTTTCTTTTCGTGGGGGCTTGGTCTTTTAGGTGGCTTGCCTCTATCTCTATATTATGCTCCTTGTTGAGTGTGAGTCGCTACGCCTAGCCTCTACCCCAAGTTGGCTGGCATTCATGAATCATCACCATGAGCCTTCCTTTTCTCCACGCATAACAATCGCCTTCACCCCTTTTATTGTTGCTTGTTTCAAGAACATTGCTATCATGTTGACTCCTGTGGGCATTGGCTATTATATTGACTCTTGTGGGCTCTTTGCCAGAGCATTTAAATTACAACCCAAACCTAAGGTCATTGCTGCAATTGGAGAAATAAGAGACAATTCATTGAATGTAGACATAAAATTGTCGTTACCCATGGTCCTACATCATCAACTAGCCTCATTCCACAACTTTTCCATAACACATCTCTGCTTACATCAATTAATGGCACACAAGTTCTAATGCTCTAAGGATTAATTTGCCGTTATTTGTCAACACCCCTCCACAAGGTAGAGCTTTGCTATGTCTAATGGAGAGGTCTTACTAGTTTACTACTAGTGTTTCACACCTTAGAATGTGGAAAGTTATGCAAATATATATGTAAAGAAGACACACAAAGATTGCTAGAAACAAAACATAACAAAGCTACTTCTTAAAGAAGCTTAAACACAGATGCCTTTTACAAGGGTTAACTACAATAGACAGTCCAAATGAAAAGATTGTTCGTATCAATGGATGATGTCCATGTAGTGTTTACAAATTAGTTTCTTCTTCTTTTTCTTGTTATTTTGCACCTATAATTTATACTTGGATGTCACTTTTGCTTCTTTTTTGTACTTGGAGATGTTGATAGATCATTGGGTACCAATAGGCTAGTCAATTACCTCAATGATAGAGGAGCTTGATGATGATGGAATGGAAGTGACTAGGGGTCCTCTTTTAGTTGGCATTCTCTTCAAAACTGCAAGTATTCTAACAATAAATTTTCCAAAAGGGAAATCCCTAACTACTTATGTCAAAATCCTAACTTTTTCCACTTGATGTGATGGAGTTTATATTATCTACAAAGCAATGTACTATGGAGGACTCACCATGCCTTTTGTGCTATATCTCTAGGCCTCAAAGTTTGTGAGGCACTCCTTTAATAGAAGCTATGGTAAATCCTTAGAGCTTTTCTTAAAATCTATTGTGTATGATGGACATATGACATATGGACCATACCTCCAAGAACAATGCAAGTTTTTTGCCCTTCAAAAACTTGTGTTGATGCTACTTCCAAAGTAGACAATATAAAAGCTTTTGTTGGGGGCACAAGTGGAAGCTTGTTTAGATAAGCCCATCCTAGGCATACTTTGAAAGGACTAGATTCAGCCTATTTTCGTCATAGTACATGACAGTTCAAAGTATAATTGGTACTAGCTAACACTATTATGTACATTAGTACTTTTGAGATTATGGTTCAAAATCATAACTCATAAAAATATGACTCCAAAACCTATTTCTTTTTCTACATCTTACTACTATATTATTTTCGCTATAGGTTCGGAAAGCCCCAAGCCTCTAGAGGGCTTCCCGAATTTACTGATTCTCCTCTTATCTGTTGTGTACTCTTTATCTCTTTCGCAGGTTCGGTTCGCTGCGCCGTGTAATATTTTACATGTTCATTAAAGTGTTGTATCTCTGTCTTGAGAAAAGGGCGTGGACCATTTTAGCTTGTATCTTTGTTGCGGGGTCTAAAATATCAGCCAAACTGATTCCATCCACTGTGTGCATGTCATCTTTTTTGACTCCCATCATGGTATATACATCTCTTCTTGGGCGCCTCTCCTTCTTGGACACAAGCCCCAGGGCTTTCTCGATGATAGCTGCATTAAGGGGCACTTGCACCCTTCTTTCCTGGTCACCAGTCCTTATTGTGACCGTGCCATAGCTCCTACTTCATCAAAGCTCTTTAAAAAGTCAGGGCACATGCTGTAATCTATAGCTTGTCCAACCTTTTCCACATACTTTCAGAGGTTGCATTTATCCACCAACTCCAATGCCGGCTCTTCCAGGATGGCATTGTCTAAATTTAGGGTATGTTTGAACATGAACTGGCTAAATCCATGTGTCTCAACACTGATCCCATACTTTGTCAGCTCCTCTTCAGTGAATGGAAGTTTACCCCCCTTTTCTTGTCTTGCCATGGTACATGCCTATCATTACACCATGCCAATATTAGCGTTATGAATTGACTCATCACTAACAAAAACCCAAGAACGAATGTGTGTGACAATTTGCCATGCTGCTTCAGAGGTATGAAACTTGAAAATAATTCAAAAGCAACATCTATTTCCTCCTTGCATTCTTTCCTATTTAAATTCAGTTGATCATTTCATCCATTACTACACCTTGCTACATCACTTGGCTCTCACTTTGCCCCCCCCCTTTCCTTTAGTTTTAAAGGAATCCTTCCTAGGATTAGCAAGGGAAGAAGGAGGACTCACATGGACTTTGTGGGGCGAGTTACTTGGCCAACAACCAAGTATAGAGGCTAGGGTTATATTCAAGCTAGGCATGACGATCAAGTTCACATGGTCGTATGGAAGCTTGGGTGATATAGGTCAAGACATCATAAAAGATGTCCTCGGAGTTGAGGTGGCTAGCAAAGTGTAGTTTCTCTTCCGTAAGGAATTGGTCAATGCAAGGGTGGGCTAACACATGGTCATCTAAGTGTATGCTGTGTGTAATGGCGAAAACCCTAAATGAAAGAGGTGCCACATAAGTAGGGTCGTGTTCAATTGTTTTGATTGCCCTTCTTTGCTTGGCATTGGTCATGATGCGGCAGCCTTTTTTCTTCCATTGGAGTCACAAGGCATACCACAGTTGTAAGAACGAAGAATTAGAGCTGGCAAGCTACGTGAGCTCCTCCATTCTTGTTCAAGTGCAGAGCGAGTAGGCTTGCGGTACGAGGTAATTAGTCTTTTGAGAATGTTTTGCTCATTTGAGATTTCTCCATTAGCAATTAATTTGGCGGAAATTTTGGAAAATTTGACGGTCATAAATTCGTAGTCTTCCCAAGTGCATGGCAACGCACGAACATCAGAAGCAAGGGGTTCATCGAGAAGTCCTAGGTCAAGCCTCTCATAGCTCCTAGCGAATGTGGTGAAGGTGTTATCTAACACCTAGATGCATATCACTACGTCATCTCCCGAGGTCTTAGCAAGATCCTTGGCCAGCGAAAGGAAAGATCGTCTTTCATATGAAGGCCTAAGACCTGCTGGTGGTGATGGTGCAATTGGGCTGGATAGTGGTGACTCCATTGATGGCATCACAAATGGGACTTTGCACTTAGAAGCACTTTGAGATGCTGTAGGGGGCTCCAGTGGCATAGGAGGTGTGCTGCATTCTATCTGAGCCGGCATGTGGGTGCTCAACTCCTTTGACTTGGATAATTCTGGGGCATCTAGCTTTGGACGATAAATGTGTTGGGATTCATTAATCACAACTGGTGCTGGTCCAGCTTGCTTTGTAGCCTAGGCTTCATACGTGCAAGAATCTCTAGCTGGAGTGAGGTTGCTTAGAGTTGAGCCTCTTGAATATCCACTCTTAGGAACCCATATCCAGGGGTTGCCCTCATAGTATCCTTGTGCTTGCAAGAGATCTTTGGGGATCCATCACGGCATAGTCGTGCGCCTATGTCGATAGCGGCTGAGCTGCCTCTTAGGCTGTGATTGATAGTTTTTGCGTTTAGAAGCACGTTTCTGTGGTTTATAAGGAGGTGGCCCTTGTCATTTTGGCACCCATATGAGCGTGGACTCCTTGGCCTTGTGAATGGCCTTGGTGGGCTTGGTTCTAGTAGTTTGATCATGGGGTGAGATATCACAGCCCTTCTCCCTAGGCTTGGTCATAGGCATGGTCGTAGAGGTCTCTATCGGTGGCTTTGCAATTATAGAAGGATCAAGATAACCCTTGTTGAAAGTAGTCACTATGCGCACATTGCCTATAGTAAGATGGATGCGATCTAGGTTATAGTCCACATTGCAGTTCGTCTGCTTTTTAAAAGTGCGACCTAGCAGTGACTTATTATCTACCCCATTAGTATTTGGCAACACATAAAAGAAGACTGGTATACTTTCAGACTCGATAGAGACAGCCACTTTCCATTTTCCTAAGAGTGAGTAAGTGTTGCCCCAAAATGGCTCAGTTTAGCATTTGTAGGCTATAATTTAGGTTGACCAATGCATGTCCAATGGTCATGTGTCAAGATATTATAGTCGGCACCTTCGTCACTCAAGGCATCAAAAGAATACATCCCTTCTACAGTGATCGTGATTCGTAGGTAGGCGGGTGCCACTGCTTCTTCATCTTTATCTGTCAGTTTGGTAATAGTGACCATGCAGATGTTGACAGGGGCTTCAAGCATAGGTGGCTTGTGCAATGGATGGGAAGGAGGATAGTACTTTTTCATGCGATTGCCATTGAAAAATCCTATTCCTTCACCTTCGAGTGTCTCCAATTCAACATTGCCCGTTCTACTAATTGTATGTACTCGGAAAGGTCCGAGTCCTCGAAAGTTCATTTTCTGTTTGTGACCCTTCACAGAGTATAGTAGAACAAAGTCCCCCTGATCAAAGTTGCGCTGTTTGACATGCTTGTCAAACCACATCTGTCTTCGTGCCTTCTCACAAATCAGAGCGTGGGTGGCTAAGAGTTGAGTCTCCGTGAGACGCTCTAACTCCACTAAGCGGTTGGTCCAAGCCTCTCTTCCCTCCCAACGCTCCTGGGCTGCTATCCTTAAGCTAGGGACAAAGAACTCTAAGGGTAGAATGGCCTCCATTCCATAAGTTAGCCTAAAGGGCGTGTGTCCTACAACCGTCTTATAAGTTGTACGATAGGCCCACAAGGCTGCCATTAATTTGTTATCCCAGTCACTTCGTGATGTGGATACCACCTTCGTAAGCACATTGACTAGGATTTTATTCATGGATTCTGCTTGGCCATTTGCTTGAGGGTAGTAGGGCAAGGACCTTGTATGAATGATTAGGAAGGTAGTAGAGTAGGTGGGATGTCACTTCATTAATGAAGTGCGTGCCCTGATCACTTACTAGTTCAATTGGACAACCAAAACATGAAAGGACTGTCGTGCTATTACGGGGGTCAACTCCATCTTATCCTTGTGCACAGGCACCTTAGTCCTTTGGCACTCATCGCAGTGTTTTAAAAATTTAGCAATATCACGAAATAGGGTGGGCCACCATAGTTGGGATTGTAGCACCTTATGGGCTATTTTATCCCCACTAAAGTATCCTCTAGCTATTTCACCATGCACTTCTCTCAATACATTGTGCATCTTGTGCTCACACATACATCTACACAACAAACTATCTTATCCTAGCCTATAGAGTTGGCCGGCGATCAGCTGGTATGGCTGGATCTTTAAGATAAGTCTCCTTAGCCTGGCTTTCTCAATAGGTCTCTCAAGTAGACCGTTCTCTAGCACTTGAAATACATCATTAGCCAAATATGGCATCAGATCGGCTCTAAACAAGTCTCTTTCGCTAGACAGACCAAAGAGATGAGCATCCGGTAGGTTGTCAGGTATGCCTTGTCCAGCAGCTTCTCCTGTGGGTATGCAGGACATGTGATCAGCCATGTAGTGTTGCTTTCCCTTATGTACAACCACAGAGAAATCAAATTCCAACAAGAGAAGTAACCATCTAGCTATGGGACTTGTAGTGCACGGCTTGTTCACGAGATAAAGCAAGGATTGATGGTTAACAAAAAAGACAAAGGGGGTGGCCAACAAATAATGCCTAAATTTCTTTACAGTAAATACCATGGCTGGCTAACCCTTCCCTTTCTGTAGTGGAATAGTTCATCTCCATTTCAGTGAGCTGCCTGCTGGCAAAACTCACGGGGTAATCTAGGTTATGCTCACCAGGCCATAGAACAGCTCCAATAGCAAACTTAGAGGCATCTATGTGTACGTGAAACATTATGCTCCAGTCTGGGGCTCGTAAGATTGATGTAGTGGTGAGATCCTTCTTCAACTCTTCATATGCATGCTAGCATTCCTCAGTCCACTCGAATACAATTAGCAGCTTGTACAATGGTGTAGCAATCAGTGCATAATTTAGTACAAAGCGTCGATAGTATCCCGTATGGCCTAAGAAACATTGAATGCCCTTGTAGTTAATGGGTGGTGGTAGGTCGATAATGACACTGACTTTTGAGAAGTCAGTGACAATGCCGTTCATTGACACTAGTGCCCTAGGATACATTCGTGCTTCACCTAGAACTGGCACTTTAAGGGGTTCAATGAGAGGTTGTATAACCGACACTGTTCAAAGACAACTCTCAACTTTTCTAAGTGTTCAGCCCAACTAAAGTGTACACATAAGTCATCTACGAACACCTCTAGCTCGCGTCTAAGCATATCCTTGAAGATAGTGCACATTAATCGTTGAAAGGCCGCAGGCGCATTCATTAGCCCAAAAAGGGCATAACGATGAAGGCGAATACACCCCACTCTGTGGCAAAGGCAGTCTTGTGCTTGTCATTAGGGTGCACTTGCACTTAATTATAGCTAGAGAAACCATCCAGGAAGCTGTAGGCTTCTTTTCATGCTACCCTCTCCAACATATGCTTGGTATACAGTAAGGGGTAGTTGTCCCTCTTCGTAGCAGAATTAAATTTCTTGTAATTCACGCACACTCAAATTTTACCATTTTTTTTCATAATGATCACTATAGGTGATACCCAATCCATGTGCTCAATCTCATATATGAATCCCGCCTTCAAGAGCTTATCGATTCATAGGGTAAGGTTGTTGCTTTGTTGGCACCACATCTGGAACCATTGGGATATTATGGGTCACAACCCTAGGATCGACTCCTTTAAGTTTCTCCAAGGACCAGGAAAACATGTCGACATACTCTCGTAGGAGAGCAACAAGTTTAGCCTCCTCATCCTTGGTCAAGTCATCAATAATGAACACAGGTCGAGGCTTCTCGCCTTCCCCTGCCAAGTTGACTTCCTTGACGTCCCTCAATTGGCTCACTGGTTTGCCCTTATCTCTTTACTTCTAGCACAATCACCACTCTATCACCCTTCTTAAACTTTGTGAAGCATTTGGGGAGATCCTATGGCTTCTTTTGCCTCTCTACTTCTAAGTTCTTAGTTCACTTCTTGGCCTCCTCCTTTAGCCGTCTGCGCCTTAGGTGGACTAGCAAGTCCCCTTTGGTGCGTTTGACCTTAGAGGGTTGGGGTATTTCAGGATCACTCTCTGTACTGACTTTTGACTCCGAGTTAAACTCACATCCCTCACTTGAGGAATGAGTTTTGACAGGGGGTCGTAATTCAGTAGGTGTATCCGTCTTAAGCACTGGAACTGCCAATGGTTGCACCACTCCCGCCTGCTCGTAATCCATGGCTCCTATGTGCTCCAACCAGGATCTATCGCACTCCATCCGCATGAATCCTCTTTCATTCCAGCCTGCCCTTTCCCTTCTAGGCCTCTGCCTTGATCTATTCGATCGTTCTCCCTTCAGTGTCATATTCTATCGTGTCTAACTCTTCTTCACTCTCATCTCCAATAGAGCGGCAGTCCATGTACTCCTCATCATCAGAGTCTTGCCCCTCTGACTACTCGTCATCCCCCAGGCTTTCCTCTCCAATCTCCAAAGATCACTTAGGGTTTTAGATTGGCAACCATGTTGCCCTTTAGTTTATCGGTTAGGTACTCTATGATTTCGTGAAGCTCGAGCTTGTTGGTGGGGATATGGAACGAGACCGGTTTCCCTGGGTTATGTGAGCTTCCTCCCATCATGCAGAGTGGCATGATGGGCTCTCTTGCTGGCATGCTTGGGGATTTAACAGCTTGCCTATATAGCTCTTCCTCATTTGACAATGGTAGGTCAATGGTTGCCAAGACGTGCATCCAATTCCGCTCGTCCTCAGGGCAAGGGATGTACTTGGTCAATGACCCATAGGATTTGCTTGCCTGTGCATCACCTTTTAGCATGGTTGAGATAGCATCAAGGGCAGCTGGCCAACTTCAATAACTTGAGCATTCCTCATCCAGGGTTGGCCTAGAAGTATGTCATAGTCCACTCCCTTCATGACAATGAAGTTCACGGAAAACTGCACCCCTACTACCTTCATTGGCCAGCTCTTTAGGACCCCAAATGGTTTGACCTTCATTCTGTTGGCCAATGTGACATTGAACCTAGCTATTTCCAAGGGTGGGTTTCCCCAGGCCTGTAGAACTACATGGCTTAAGACACTGACACCGAGGCCTATGTCTACGATTCCTTTTCGTGTTACATCCCCCAAGGCTAAGATAGGTAAGATTGCATGCATCTCACGTGCAGTGACCTTGGAACTGAGTGTAGCATTAGGCTTGGAATCTACGTGACTGCGTCTTGCTCTTGTAAGCCAGTGGCAGTGTGCTCCTCTTTTCCCTCCACCCAGTGCTTTAATTCTTGCCATAAGGAAGGGTGCTGTCGAAGCAGATCTCCTAGGCTCAAGGTTACTAGCATGGTTACTAAAGTGGTGAGGAGGTTGTTGGGTGGTTGCCTTCCTCCTTGGTCAGCACTCTTTGGCCACATGTCTTGGTTAGCTTGCTGACATGCTTCTTCTTGGTCTTGCCTCTGTGGCATCTCATGTGGTGTGGATGCATTCCCCAATTGAGGCCGTGACCGTGAAACAGGTGTACTCACACTAGAGAGGTTTTCAATTTGGTCTTCCAGTATGGGCTCTACGTCCTTAAGGTGTTCTTGGGCATCCTTGGCCCACTCCTTGACTTTGGCTATAGCCTCGAGTTGCCGTTTGGGGTGGGGGTATTCCCTACCTTGGCACTCCCTAGTTGTGTTGTCTTAGGATCTGAGGTCTCTGCCTTTGCATCAGGGACCCTCTTTCCTGTCACTAGTGTTGTAGCTTCCTCAGTCTTAAGGGTAATCTTTGCGTCTGCTCTCTTTCTCCTTCTCTTTCGGCTTTTCTTTCCCAACGAGGCTGCAACCAGGTTACTTGGCCCAGGCAATGAGATGCCTGCCTGTTTTGTCTGTGCTCGCATCATGACATGTAGTGGGATGGGCATATCCTCACTGTCAAAGGTCTCCACACCGAACAACCCCAAGGGTACTGAGGGCACGTTGGCAGAACTAGTTGATGGCTTCCATTTAGGATAGTCAGGAAATAGGTGTGTGATTCCACACTTGGTGCATCAAAGGTCTGCTTTGTCATTGTTTGCATGTTCCCTTTCCGGGCAGCGTGATGAAATATGGCCTCGATGACCGCAAGTTCAGCATGAGATTGGATCTTGGCTTGGTCCTCCAAAGCCTCTACCTCTTCCTCTACCTAGCGCCATCATCGGTACTGGTCGTCCATTAGGACTGGATTGCCTTTCTCATCATAGGATATGTATGGGTTCACGTAGGTTTCCTCTTCACTAGGTTCTTCCACATAGTGAATAGGAGCATCACTTGGTGGATGGGTTACATAGGGCCCTGGTGGTCTCGGTATACTTGTTGGGTTCATCTCTAGCCTAGGAATGGCCGGTCTTGCATCACTTGGTGCTGGAAGTGCCAATTGGGCTCCCCTGCCAAAGAGGTTAGGTGGCCTATTGCCTAAGTATGGAGGGTTGTATTGCTGTGCATATGGGAATCTCTTTGGTAGTCTATAATGTAATGCATCATGACCAAACCTATCGTAGTTCGAGCATGGTCTAGATCTAGGATCTTGGCACTCAGTTGGGAGGTGGTTACCGCCACAGTGTATACATTGCACATGCGACCACACAGGTTTCCTCATTTGGTCTTGCAATCATGCAAGCTTCATTCTCACCTTAGCCAACTCCTGGACTTGGTCAACACTCTTTTCCTTATCATGCATGCTAGAGTTTGCTCTCTCTCCTGAAACTGTTGACTGCTGTGGAGCTCTCTGACTTGTACTGTCCCGATTGGTGTTCCTCATGCTTTGCTCCCTAAGATGATCATCCACCCTTATTGCCTCTTCAAAGACTCTAGCTAACACGTCTCAATGTAGAGTGGAGTTACTAGCCAAAGCCTTGTAGAGCTCTTCGCTTCGAATTCCATTTATAAATACGGTAGACACAGCCTTCTCGTTAGGTCGCTCATTTGCAGGGATCCTCTTGAAGAGGCTATGCACATGAGTGACATAGTCCCTTACGTCTTCCTTTTCCCTTTGACTGACATTCATCAATCGAACGATGAGATTGTCAGAGTACCCTACCTTAGAGAATCTATTGATAAAGAGGTCCTTAAGAGGGCAAAGTTCGTGCGCTCAGCTGCATCTAGACTAGTGTACTAAATTCTCCCCTTATCACCTAATCATAGATCGAAAGCTTAAGAGCGTTGTGCAAGGTCCGTGAGACCGTTTGCTTCGCAAACTTGTTCAAATTTCTCCACAAAGCTATATGGGTCATTGCTAGGTTCATACTTGTCTAGCTACTTTTCTACAATAGGGATTCTAGATTGCCCCTTTGCCCCTTGTGTGACCCCTAATCCTGAGAGTAATGCGGTCGCTAAGGCTGTTGCGTCTGCTCAGCGGACGTATTGTCCATGAGCTGCTTGGCTACGAGTTCACTCAATGATAAGTCATCCTCTGCTGCTCATTCTCTCTTTGCATTTGGCGCTGCTTTGGCTGCACCAGCTAAGGCTAGCACACGCCGTGTCTCATACACACCCGTTGTACCTCGCACAATTCTACGTTCTACCTTAAGCTCCTAGCATGTTGGTCTTGGTTGTATTTCACTATGCCTTGCAACGCCTTGTAGCCTAGCTTTTGTTCCTCTTCCAAGTCTGTTATGATGACCTGTGCCATTCTACCGCAGTGCTTATACCGAGTGTGCGTATCGTAGCTACTCACTAGCTGCTGAATTTCCTCTAGAAAAACTCCTAAGTCGAGTTCCTCGTTCGGCCTGCGGTCTGAGCTTTTCTTTGTCATGATCACATTCTCCTGCTCCACCAAGCTATCGATCAGGTTAACAAGTTAGTCAGATCCACTTCTCTAGCACCGCTTGCTTGGTCCTACTCTGTGTTTTGGTCGTCCGTCTATGTCTTGGGATCTTCTCCTATTGGTGGGTTCCTTGACTTATTGCATCCAATCCTCAATTTATCTCTACTCAATGTGTGTGTGTGTTCTTTCCCGTGCACTTATGCTCAATCAGGCTTTCAGCTATTCTTAAGTGTACTTCAAGTGCAGGAATTCAGGGTGCAGAAAACAAGTATCTAAGCGGCTTATGCACTCTCACTTCGTTTTAGGCTTAATAGGCTTGTTGACCCACTTTTGGTCGTCTTGTCAAGTTTTAGGATTTCTCGTTGCGTTGTCTTACCCATTTTAGGTTCATTCAGGGTCTTTGGCTCAACTAGATGTCACTAGGACTCTGGGTCTCTCAATAGCCTACTCGAGTTGCTAAGTGGCTGTGTCCTACAAATTTGGCTATTCCCTATGACAAAATTGAGTTCTGCGCGTTGGGAGGACTTATGAAGGTTTACACGGCCGAACTCTAGCCAGGTTTGGTCTAATTTCTTGAGAATTTGGAAAAATCTTGACTCAGCCCATCTTGTCCGAATTGTAGGGCCCGAGTGATGGATTCGGATGGGCCAAGGACCAAATCAAAATTGTGGGCCGAGTGTGTTGCTCGAACGGGCCGCATTGTCGTGGTTGAGGGCCGAATGGGTAGCTTGAACAGGGTGACTTGGATTGGGTGATTCGGACGGGCCGAGGAGATTCACTCGGACAAGCTGAGGCACACGGACCGAGGGCCGAGTTTCGATATGGCCGAGTGAACTTTGGGCCGAGTGGGTTTATTCGGATGGGGTGACTTGACCAGTGGGCCGAGTCAGCCGAGAGTAAGTGGGCCCAGGGCCGATTTTGGGACTCAGCCCAAGAACCGGTCACTCGGACGGGCCGAAAGGCGTGTGATGTGGGCAGTGAAGGCCCTAATTTGCTCAAGTCTTGCGATACATGCAATCATATCATACAAGAGCTTCCAGATCAGTACCAAGGCATAAGGGGAAGGGCTTGATATACCTAGAATGCGTGGTAGACTCCCTGGCGGCAAGATTGAATCGAATCTCCAAGAGCTCTCTCTCTCTCTCTCTCTCTCTCTCTCAATGTCAGGGTATGAAATGAGCTCTTCCTTGACCTCTTGGCTCTTAAACCTCTTCCTGGGTAAGGTTTTGATGCCCCCAATCACTCACTTGCCGACACTAAACATTCCAAGCACTCTTTTTTCCAACACAGCCAAGCTAAAAAGAACTATCAAAGCGGTCATCCTAAGTGGTGATCTGAACTACCTACCTAACTAGGGACAACTCAACTAGGAGCTTCTACTAGGCGAGAATTCCTATAGCCTGATCATAAAATAGTTTCTTTTAGCACATTGCTCTTTAGCCTGTTATGTTCCATACTCCGGCGTGTAAAAAGGAGAGAGCTGAGTGTAGTGACCCAAGGAGAATAGGGCATTGGCCTCAGGTCCTGTCTCAATACCCAAGAACCTACCAAGCCCTCACAAAGCGACACTGAATCCTTTTCTAACGCTCACTTTTATTTTCTCTCTAACCTTCTTTTATTCTTATGGTTCCACCTAGATGCCACCCCTAGGAAGATAGGGCATCGGCCCTTGGTCTTGTCTCGTTCCCTATGAACCTACCAGGCCTTCGCAAGGCGATAAACAACAGCTCAATGATTTTTTTCTTTCTTTTCTTTTCTATTTTTATAGGGGTTAGAACCCATTTTTACATACCTCTGTATATTCATCTATTGGCTTTCAGATATTTAGGGTTTTGCCTCTTTTCATCATTATTTTAGTAGGCTTCTCTAACTACCTCACAACTAACAGGAAATCCTAGAACGGCCACCTAGCAGGTTAGCAGAACAGGGTCACTAGAATTGCCTTCTAATACAAGTCTTTCAATGCTTGACAATGCCTTTGCAGGAGGCAATGACTACTCAGACCTCCCCCAGACATACAGAGCCTAAACCTGGGACTTCATGCCTCGAGTGCTGGTCTTCAACGAACAAAAGAGAGTAACCCTTACATGCACATATATCATTAATTGCTTAAGGGAAAAGACTCAGAAAGGGGACGAAACCACCTGGAATGCCCACAAGAAGCTCCTTCGCAGCAAAGGCTCCCTCTAGTGACTTTGTCAACTTGTATGATGCAACCACTACAACAAAAAACCATTAACTATACCTGCACCAAACAGACATAGGGCCCTCTTGGCCTAAAAAAGTAGCACATTTCACTGCAAACTAGCTGGCCCTCTTGACCTAGAGAAATCAAACATGACATGACAAAACTAATCGGCCCTCCTAGCCTAAGGAAATAGATCATCAAAACCTTAAAAAAATTGGTCCTCTTGGCCTAAGGAAATCAAGCAAACTAGCTCATAGAGATCCCTCCTTGGAAGAATCCCGATATACAAAAATACACTCCATTCTAAGGGGAAAAATAGGGCTCTCAGCCCTAAACTAAATGCATCAAGTTGTGACCCATACCTCCTACACATATAGCAAGAGACATACACATAATATGTCATCTGATCAACCTATGGGTCTAGGATAATAGTGGTAGATGGGTCTTGGCCACTCTTCGCATTAACCATATAAACCATCACCTGCCATATAACGCGTAGTCTGATAATATTCCCCACAAGCGACTAGGTCCTATCTCATTATCAATACTGACATCCGAACTAGGACCACAATTGAAGAAGAGGTTCTCTTCATAAGCAAAATTAGCTAAGGAATCCACAAACTAATTTCAATAACGTGGAATGAGCTGAAGAGATACGCTCTCAAATTCATCAAGTAGGGTTATAGTAGTACGATGGTACATACAAAGGATAGGATTCCGAACTGTATATGTCCCATTGAGTTGATTTAAGATCAGATGGGAATCCCCCTTTACCAACAACCGCCGAATACCACCTTTCTTGGCAATATTCAGTCCCATAATCAAGGCTTTATACTCTACCATGTTGTTACTGAATCCTACCTTGAGATAAACAACTAATTTCATTGCAACTCTCCGTCGGGGATCTCGGATAACTACTCTAACACTCCCTTTTTTATTAGGGCCCCGGGTGACTGGCCAAAGACCAAGCCACTTTTACCCAGGTTAACAAGCCAACTCCTAAGAGTTGTTGCACTAAACAAGTGATTATTGCACTAATTGTTTTAATTTGACTCAACTTAACCTTCCCTAAAATCTACAACATTGTTTGTAGTAGTCCAACTGCAAAGATTCTAAACTTCAATAAATTATACTGGGCACTAAATTGCTAAACCTAAGATAACTATGGTTTCTCCTCATCTCTCAGAGGCAGCTCCTCATAATGTTCTCCTGCCATGCTAGTGGCGGTTTATCCAGGAAATGTTTTTAATGTTTTACTTTGGAAAGGTTGTTTCAGGAATATAGATCTCTTAGATCTATTTATATATCTCCATTTAAAATTCCTTTTATGTTTTTCTCCTCCTGATTAAAATTAATTCTTTTTATTTGTTTAATTTTAAACAAACATTCAAATCAAATTCTCTGAAGTACCATAAACCCCTAAATTTTAATCTCCCTTGGTAGACATTTCCCATTCCGTATATAAATTTCGTCGTTGCTTATTAGTTTTTGAATACTTAATTCATTTTGCAAATATAACGTCCTTCCCTTCTTTTCTATTATTAAACATCAACCAGAATAAAACAAGTTCTTCCATACTCTTATGGTTCACATTCATAATTTATTTTAAATTCCCATAGCACCCTTTAATTTCTCAATGAGTCCTAGTAGCCCTCCACTCCATATATTTAAGAAGTTGGTTGCAAAATGAATAGCATGTAAAAATTTAACATAGATGCTGAGGCTTTTTCTCATGCCATCCAATCATCAAATTGTTTGATTTTATTTTGGTTTTAATTTAAACTAAATTTTATAATTGCAACCTAACATTATAAATCATTATAAAATGTTATCAAACTTTTTACTTGTAATTTCCCATGTTTCCTAAATGTTCACACCGTATATAATTTCTCCTTTCAAAACCAAAACACCATATCTTTATACGAGCATTTCTTAGGTGAAATATTGTTTAAATCATTATTTCTTTTCTTTAACCCTTACAACATAAATGCACTAACAAATCAGAGATTTTGTTTCCAATACTTCACTAAGAATCCATAGTTTTTGTAAATAAATAACACATTTTACAATAAGGAAAACTATGCCTTTTTCCCTAAATATAACTCTTTTCTAATTTTTAAATATAACAAAACATCTTTAAAAATCTTGATAGAAATTCAGTAAATTCCCTGACTCATAAGCTTTATAGGAAAAATATCAGAACTTATAAATTTTCAATCAGTAATTTTATAAAATTTTATTTAAGATAATTTTGAGTCATTTTTTAGTGTTTTCGACTTTTATTTTTAATAAATAAAAACCAGTTCAGATAAATGCAAACAACCATGTAGCATAAGAAAACAGGTTAAAAGACATATTTTAAAAATTATAAACTAGAGAAATTTTCATATCATATTATTTATTTTAGATAAACCAGTTAGACACTTACTTGGAAAACCCGCGGGTCGTGATTGTGTCTTTGGAGACCGTGTCCCCTTTTCGTCCAGTCACATAAAGTCTAGCTTCTAGCCAGTCGATTCAGATGGAAGCTCATCATTTTTTTCTTTTCCCCACAGTTTCCCCATATGCTATTCCTGCCTATGACTCCCACACTTATTCTTCAAACTCCATGTTACATAGAACACAAGAAGGACCTCCCATCCGCCTTTGATCCACAAAAGAACATCTCCCACAACATAAGAAGAATGACTTGAGCACCATAATCCCCCCTGTGCAAATATGGCTCCATAAATCAATTTTATACCATAGCACGCCCTTGCTTATGATTTTGTCGATGAAGATCTCCTCCCACGGCCTATTTGTTTTGGACTTTGCCTTTAGTATATTTTTGACTTGACCATTATTAAGATCGGTCTATGCGAAGGACAAGAGGTTAAAGACTACGTGTGAACTAAATGTTAAAGTAAGGTTTCCTTCATATTCTTTAATAGATAAAGAGAAAGAAGAAATCTGTCGCTCTAAATCCATCCTTCAGAGAACAAATCTGCCGTCATGAATTCCCGTTCCTCTTCCTCTGTAGGTGATCTTAATGGCGGCTCTATTCCAACTATTATGGTAGTGTTGGTTCAAGACTCATCGTTTTTCTTCTCCATGGTGAGGTTTGAGCAGGGCTCTCAAGGAAGCCCTATGATCCTCTCCGGCCGGGCTGCGGAAGGAAGTCGGGCAGCAGTCAATAGCAGGATCCCCTCAGAGCAAATGCACTTCACGAAACGCAGGAGCTCCACCAACACAAGGAGCTCGTTCGTCCTGCTGATGAGAAGCTGTGGGGGTTCCGATAGGCTACCGCGCAGTCAAAGGCGGACTCCTCCTTACATCTGAACACGACAGACCATGCTCTCTCTGTGTTTTTGGGTCTTGGGTTGTGAGACAACTCGGGAGATCCCTCGCCTTCATTCCGTGCCTCTTGCTTCATACATCGTATGCTTCTCTCTCTTTCTCTGGGAGATGATCTGACGATCCTCGATCAGATGCAAGACCTCGATCAAGAGATGATGGGACTATGCTTTCAGCGTGAAGTATGATGCTCTCCTCCGTTGCATGACAAGATCAAAAGCCCTTCTTTGGAGTGTGCCATGGCAGATAGAGATGGACCCTTTCCCCCCCCCTCGTTCAACGGCCCTTGTTCTCTCCCTCCGACAAAGGCAGCGTGATCTCCCTCTGCATTCGCCACCCTTTCGAATCCCCAAATTCGTTTTTTTTTTTTAAAACAAAGAGGCGTCACACGAACGTAACTGCCCCTCCTCTCCTTGATTATCAAGAGCCCACATAAGGTAGTATAGGCACCTTTACATCCCTTTGGGAATGTCAATGTGTGAGGTATTGCTACTAATTGATGACCTCAATGACAGAAGGACAACCTTTGCTCGTCTAGTCCGAACAACTTTACCATATGCATGGTAGCCAACAAACTTTTTGTATTTCCTCGAAGGTTGCCGCAAAAATCATTGACATGATGATGTCCATTATAGACCATACGATCATCTCTTGCTTCATGCAACGTCGACCAGAAGCCAGAGTTCACTTGTGCACAACCAATTCCCTCTTGCTCAACTCTAATTATTGAGCAAAGACTTGCTATACGTGTCTCAACAAGAGAAATGTGAAAATAAGCCAAGGCAGGAATCTTATCCATTGATGTAAATGCATTGATTTTGTTTCGTTCCTGAAATTCGATAAATAGCTCTTTAAACCATTTCTTTTGGCTTTCTTGAATCCACCCATAACCATGTATCCTCTAACCTTGGAGTAGTCCCTACTATCAAACATGTAAAGATTTGGGACACTTCTCCTTCCATGCTCTGACCCCAATGGGCCTTGCACCTTTAAGTGGTAGTTACCAAATATATCTATGTGAGTAACGAATTTATTGCTTGACTTCTTCATCCTCCCTACCACCCTGTACATCATGGTGTTTAATTTCTTTTAGATATACTTGTGACAAGGTGTAATCCATGGTGGTAATGTATATTATTATTTTTTAAATAATAATAAGGATCGTTGAAATATGAAGAGACTACCACATGTGTTGTATAAGAGTATTAGTTGATGAGGACCACAATACTTAGTAATCAATCGTAGATAGATCATGATCATCAAGTCGTTTCCAAGTAGAAATCTGCCCTACCCCTAACCACTGCATATCTTGGATTGATATTGCAAAATTTCCTTTGGCACCCTTTTAGATATCACAAGGATAAATTCACATATGACATAGTGTATCCTTATAACCTTTAACACCAAGAGTACATCCTAGGTGGTACATCCGATCTTCCTTTTGCCAGTAAGTCCCTTTGGATCACATCATCCTTGCCAAGAGTCATCCTCTTGAATCTAATATTCAACACCTTCCCAAAGGAATCTTCATAATAATCACCAATGATCTAATGATCACCCCTTGATCATCACTACAATATTACTGTAGACAATAATCACAATCATAATGCTATGTATTTTTCATAAAGAATTTCATCATTAGGAGGTAGGAGGTAGCATAACTAATGAAATCCTCCATCCCTAAGATTAATACTAAGATATCCTATCAACTTGTCAAGACCTTGTCAAATCTAAAATTCCCCCGAAAACCCCTAATTTATAAAAAGGTCTTATCTCCTCTAAGTGATAATAATCCCTACGGGAAAATTTTAAACAATCATAGCTAAGATTCACTAAGTAGACCTATCAAATTTTGTCTAAAACTCCACCTTCCTCTCATACAAGAACTCCCTTGTACCACATCTCCTAGTTAGACTGCAAGGACACGGCCTCCAAAGACAGCAACAATGAACACCGCATCTGCATTGAATTCATGTAAAAATTTAGTAATAAAGTGTCAATTGTATACAGTTTTGCCAAAAAATTGTTGCAATAAATGGCATGTCTTTAGGTGTTGTCACCGGGACACTCCATCAAAGTATAATGTGTACACCCACAATGGGTTTACACAGCCAACCATCAAGAACTCCCCTATTCATAATTATGATAGTCAAAATTCAACATATTTAGAGGATGAACTAACAGCTCCATCCCACCTTCTTCATTAAACTCAACAGGGATGCTTGTCAAAATCTGCAAATAGTGATAGCAAAAACTTTGATCTCCCACACAAAGGTACCGTCTTCTTGCTCAATCACTTTGTATCCCTTGCTCCACCAGATAAGCTTCCCTTGATGATATCTCTACTCGAGATATGGGTGCTCCAAATAAGGGATTAACCGCCCCATCAACTAGTTGAAGCTCTCCTACAAGTCTCAAATCAACCCCAGCATAGACCTGCAATACATTTAGCGCATTAGCATACTCAGAAATAATAAGGTTTAATCTTATTAAGATTAACCTTATTCTTAAATTCCCCTCCCTGTAGATAAGCTAATAAAGCCGTGGACTTATTTTTACCTAATTGAACTATCTTGTAAGGGCCATTCCATCTAGGTTTCAGCTTTCCTAGAAATAGCTCCCTATGTGTATCGTAGTATAGAACTAACTGCCCTTCTTAAAGGTATATTTCTTTGCTTTTAGATCATGCAACCACTTCATCCGACGTTTAGCCACCTCTTGGTGCAACAGACTCTGCAATTTAAGTTCATCCAAGTGGGATATAGTCGTAAACTGCTCAAATAGGGCATCTTCATCACCCAAAGAATGATTGATTGTGAATATTATGGTCGGCAACTCAATTTCTAAGGGCAAGACACACTCCTCCCCATAAACTAATTTGAATGGGGTGTGGCCAGTGACTTGCTTAAATGTCATGTTATACGCCCAAACCGCCACATATAATTTTTTATCCCATTCCCGCTTCTTTTTGGAGACTATTTTGAATAGGATACCCACAAGCTACTTATTAGTACTTTCAACTTGTCCCTTGCCTTGCGGATTATAGGGGGTCATCTTGTTATGCTTAAATTTCCTTGCTTTATTTAGGCTTTTAATTACCTTGCTCAAAAAATGGGTTCCATGGTCCGACACTATTTTCTTTGGTGGACCAAAACGGCAGATGATCTGCTCAAGTAGGAAACTGGCAGCCTCTTTTGCATTGTCTTGCCTTGTCGCCCGTGATTCTGACACATTTGTAAGTAATTAGTTGCTACTATAATGTATCTTTTCTGAGTAGTAGACGACGAGGTAATAGGTCCCACAAAATTGATGCCCCACTTCTCAAATGGAAGGGTAGCCATAATCGGCATAAGTGGATGCTTCGTATTCTCTCTACTGTCATGTCTTTGACATGTATCACATCTCTTGACATAGTCAAATGAATCCTGGAAGATGGAGGGCCACCAATATCCAGCTCTTAAAGTCTTCTGTCCCGTTAATCGCCCCACAAAGTGCCCTCCACAAGCGGAGCCATGGCACTCTTCTAGTATAAATGAAACCTCGTCATGCATCACCCATCCATCGGTGATAGATATCATCAACACCCTGCCGATATAGTATTCCTACGATCAAGGAGAATTTCAATGCCTGCTATTTAATTTTTCTCTTCTTCGATTTTGATAAAGTGGCTCCAGTCTCTCCCGTAGAAAGATAGTGTGTTGTAGTAGCATACCATGAGGGAATAGATGTCATATCAATCTTGAACAAAGTTTCCATACCACTCCCTTCAGTTGAGATCTCTTTTGGCTCTCTGAAATCCACAAGACTCTCTACAATGCCCTGAAGCTTTGGTGGCTTGCTCTTAATCTCGTAATCAAACTCCTGCAAAGTGATTAACCACTTTGCTAAATGATCAGGCGGCTGTAACTTAGTCAACAACAATTGAAGCCCTTCCGCCTTCATATAAAAAACCACCTTCTCATAAAGAATGTAGCGTCTGAAAATTTTGGTCGCAAATACCATCGCAAGGCACAACTTCTCTATATAGGTGTAGTTAATTTCCAATATGCCCAACTTCGGACTAGCAAAAGCAATCGGATGGTACCACTTCTCCCAAATTTGGGATAAGCAGTAGCTAATACTATACATGGTTGCTGCTGCTGAAAATATATAGAACATTTCACCCCTTTTAGGTGCTTTGGCAAGCTCCTGCTTCACATTGTCAAAAGATACTTTGCAAGCATCACTCCATGCAAACTGATAGTTAAAGGATAATAGGTTTGTCAATGGCAACGTTCTTTGTGCCAGAGCATTGATAAACCTCCGATAATACCCTACCGATGACAAAAAGCTATGCACTTCCTTTGGAGTATGCGGTGGACTCATGGCGACTATGACCTTGATCTTTTCAGGGTCAGTCGCAATCCCTACCGAACTAACCACATGGCCTAACAATAGCCCATAAGGCACTCCAAAGACACACTTCCACGGGTTGAGAGCTATGCAAAATTGTCTGCAATGCTTGAAACACTTTTGCAAAATAATCAACTGCCTTTCTCTTATGGTGGCTGTCCCTAGGTCATCAATGAATACTTTCAACTCCTCTGGGGAGATGTCACCAAAGGTCTTGTCGGCTATTCTGTGCCATGAACTAGGTGCATTACATAACCCAAATGCCATGACATGGTACATAAAGGTACTGAAGACAATGATAAATGTCATTTTTAGCTTATCTTGCTCAGCAGTCGCCATTTGGTTATACCCTGCAAAGCAATCCACGAACGAATATGTTTCCCTACTCGACAATTGATCCAAAATTCGATCAATAAACGGCAACGGGTAGTAATATTTAATAGTCTATTTATTTAGCTCTCTAAAGTCTACACAAAGACGGATTTGATTATTATTATTCTTTCTAATCACAATTGGCGAACATCATTCAGTATGCTGAACTAGGAAGATCAAACCCACCTTTCGCAACTTCTAAAGCTCTTCAAACAGTCCATCCCTTAGTTCAAAAGGCATACGCCTTACTTTCTGACGTACAGGGTGGGTACCTTCCTTTACAAGAATGGTATGCACAACTAGATTGGGAGGAATACCCCTAAGTTTGTCATAACTCCACCAAGCAAAGATGTCGCGGAACTCCTGAATCAGGGACACATAGTCCTCTCTCTCTTCTGAACTGAGCATGGAACCTAATTTGATTGGCCATGAATCATTAGGCATGCCAAGGTCCAACTCAATAACGTCTTCATCTCTTATTCAATCTTGAGGCTCTATCAGCTCATTCAAGGTTATTTGATAAATATCCTCTGTATTAGTGGACCCTTTTTTAGATCCATCGCTTGATGACATCTCACTACCAGATGGATCATCTATCGTTTCTAGTTCAGTGGAGGATAATGGGGTTCTCTCACTTTGAGGAGACTCAAGGTAAGCATCCACTATTACACGATGGGAACCTCGACCTAGAATCACTCAACCGGCATGTATATCGACTTGACAGTCCGTCCGTAGAATCCATGGCTTGCCTAGAAAAACTCGATAGCTAGGACGTCTACAAACCTTATCACCCTAAAGTCCAGATAACATTCCACACTTGCAACTGTAACGTGGAGTTTAGTGATGCAACCTTCTTGTTGTCTTAGACTATCATCAGCCATCCTAACAATTGTGGAGCCATCTTTTTGGATCTCTAGACCTAATCTCTCCATCAGATTGGAACTCATGATATTGACCGAGGATTGAGTGTCTACGATAGCGTGCTCCACTAATATTCCATCCACATATGCTGGAACCCTAGGGCAATGCTTTTCAGCATGATCAAACCAATCTTCTCCCACTCTAGCTATGCCCAAAGGTTCTACAATATACCCTATACGCAGGATTTTTTTGAATTCCTTGTGTACTCCTGGAGAAAGTTTAATCAATTGTAGGAGATTTACGTCTAGTTTAACTTCGCAAAGAGAACTTGCTAGGTGAAAGTCGTGGTACTGAGCCAAAGTTCTCTTCTCGCGCCAAACCATCCTCTCCTTTGGTCTTTCAATCGGCTTTAGTGCCTCTTTTTTAGCCTTTACCTTCTTTCTTGGTAATCCTTTATCCTTCTCGAGATCAACTTTACTACCAATAGGTCTTAAGGGTCCACCTTCCATATCAAGATTCAGGACTCACTTTTCCCTAGCATCTTGCTTAGGGCTTCCTTCGACAAGTTTTACAATTCCTTAGTCACCCTCTTTGATCTTTTGACCTCTTGTTACGGCTCGTAGATTAGAAATTTCAGCATCATTGACACATACGGCCTCAATAAGGTTGACTCCACTACCATGAGGCAACTCCTCTATAGTAGCCTTTCCTCGTTGCAGTATTTGTCTTGGTCCCTCATCTTGTTGGAGATTATTCCCTTGTTCACGATGGTTAATTGGACTTGGTTGTTTACTCCCTTGTTGGAGAGAACTGATCTTACTCCAATAGGTAGCAGCTAAGTGGCAAGACTTATTGCAAATATCGCATTTGACATTCGGATAGTTCCTAGGGAAATGTTGGCCACCACACCACTTACAACTGAATCTTGAGGGGGCACCCTCTTCAGGGCGTCGACTCCCTATCAAATTCTACTGCTTCTTAAGAAAATTGACATCCACAACTATTTGTCTATATTGTTCACAAATCATATCAGTATAGTGCTTCATCATGTCCTTAATTTTGCCAAGGACATTAGAGGCACTGGACTCATAGTCACGATCATCTATTTGTCGTCCCATCGACCTAACTACTTGATTAGGAATTGGCTGCTCTGCTGACCTACTGGGACAACATTAAGATTCATTGTTTGGCTTCCATCACTATTTAGTGAGGCCGCCTAACTAGCCATGGGCATAGTCATACTAAGAGGGGAGGGTAACATAGGCGAAATCGGCATGATACTCCCTCTCCCATTCGCATTTGACATGGGGTCCCCTTGACTCCCATTGGTCAAGGCCAAATTATTACCATTCCAATTCATCCTTGGTGCATAAGCCGCTTGCAAGCATGACTCTACTCCTTCTGCTTGGGTAATAGCAATGTCAATGTCGGCCAAAGCAACACTACTAAGCTGCACTTGGATATTGAAATCCAATCCATGTAGGAAATATTGCAACTGTGCAACCGTTGGAATGGAAATATAAGTATTAAGTTTGCGAAGAACTTGCTTAAGTTTCTTGGCATAGGCCTGGACATTCTCATTCGGCTTTTGGCGTGTTACATTCAAGACATGCAACCAATAATATCCACCCTTCTCAGGATCAAACTCTCTATAGAAAGCCGTAAAGAATTGGGCACTGCTAGTTATGGTTATGGCTTCTAGACCATGATACCACACTGCCACTTTTTCTTTTAACGTCATGTTGAAGAACATCATTAGGTGTCCTTCGTCTTGGATTCGATAGTTGAACATGAGCATTTGAAACTCCTTAATATGGAGTTCTCCATCTTCTTCTGCTAATCCATGGAAAATGGGCAACAGTGCTCCTAATGCCGGTAAATCGGTGTACCTACTGGAATTGCGATGGGTTGTGCCATGGCTATAACTGGATTGACAACGAGAGTTTGAGTAGATGGAACTACACCCCCACTTATTGTGGGTTGATTAACTGGAAGTAGGGAAGTACCAAGACTTCCACTTGCACTCGAAGAGCTATTCGCAACACTTAGGTTATTAGAACCACTGCCACTTATATGTAACGGGCTGCTCCTTTGAGAAGAATAGCGACTTACAATCTCCAACCGTTGTCTACCCCTCTCAGCACATTCTGCTTTTTGTATTTCGGCTTGACGGTCCTTGTGAGAGGACATAAACCAACTATTTGGTCCCTAAAAGCCCTAGATTTGAGAACCACCACTTGTAGGCGGCTCTTGATAGACGCACCACTGATGGGACCTCAAATGGGCCGGCAATGGCTCTTGTACTAACCGGATCTCTAACATGCACAAGATAACCCCACCGCCTTGTGGTCAGGAGCATCTATAGGACACATTGCCCTACCATCGTACGTAAATTTTGCATTTATATTGTGTTCATAGTCCAACCCTTAACCTTCTCAGACTCTAACATGCACAAGACAACCCCACCACCTCGTGGTCAGGAGTATCTACAGGACACATTGCCCTACCATCGTACGTACATTTTACGTTTGTATTGTGTTCATAGTCCAACCCTTAACCTTCTCAAACTTCTCAGAGGGAGACCCTGCACATTTTGGTGTAATTCACCAAGTAGAACAACATAGGAGGTACCCCTCGACTGATTGTCGTGGGCCCACTGCGACCCTCCTACACCTTGGGGATTGGCCCCTCGATGCATCGCTAACACATATAACACATATGAAACAGACTCTGCTCTTAATACCAATATTATATCGTTCCAAGAATGTACCAGTCCTCACTTACTTGTCCCCTTGGACCCACCGTCTAGACCTAGAGCTTGGGTACCTTACTCTCTCTAGCGTGGGTCATTTATACTTCAACAAATTGCTATGCATACCAGGAACACACACCATATAAAATAAGCCTATGTTTCGTGAAAAAATAGTCCTTTTAATGAATTTCCGCTAATATGCAATGCTGCATTGTAGACACCTAGCACCAAGGCAAACCTCGTGCTGTTAGATCCATTATTTCTCAATAAACCACATCCTAAATGTTATGCATAAAGAAAACAATCAGACTTTGTATTATTTCAACGCTTAAACTATTGTATAACATCATCCTCCTCCTCATCGTTTAAATTTTGCTGCGATGCATAGGTGTTGAGGTTCTTTTATGTCATTTTTTGTATGTAAAAGCAATAAATATGTACTTTAATACAAAGGAAAAGGGCCAAAATGAAGCTTAACCTCATGCTTCAGCCTTGTCAGACATTCACATACATAAATCTTATTTTTTCAATTTTTTCAAATGCAAGAAACTCATTTTTTATATTTTTTCTATTTATTTTTAATAGAAAATAGGTATTTTTTATGACTGATCATTGGAACTGAAACTCAGTATTTTCTCTTATTTTATCCCATGTCCACTCATTTTTTCCCACTCAAAATAAAAAAACATATCAATTTTCATCAAAATTAATGTTTTTTCGAGTTTTGAAAATTTATAATTGCTATAAATCAATACGGGTTCTGCGTAACAGTGATTGCAGCCCTCAAACATAATGTAGGGAACATTCAAATAAAATTTCAGTCCATATGCACACCATTTAGACCATGAATGATAAAAAAAACTAGCAAAATTCTTTCATAAAATAGAGCATACTCATTTTTTGCGTGTTTCGAGTTTTTTGAATATTTAATTGGGACTATGTATCGACCAACCAGCCATGGATTTCAGCATAGATCTTCACTCTTCTCAGCCTCTTGGAACAATCCGGTGCCTCCCTGACAAGCATCCATCTCCCGATTCTCTTCTTGATTATTGCCACATGAAGTGCCTCTATGCAAGAGAGAGAAAGACTAAACCTGCATCTCCACAACCAGGCAGCTATTTGATGAACTGTCTAGAGAGATGAGGAGCGAAGATTGAATGCATCCTATTTTTTCCGTGAAATTCAGAATTTTTGGCTATTATTAAGCACTTCTCGGCATAAAAAATCATCTGTCACTATGGAAGCCGATATGGAGAGGGTATCAATTCATGCCACCCTCCATAAGAAAGGCCCAAATCTCCAATTTTTAGTGATTCAAACACTAGCAGAATATGAGGGTAAGTTCTTTAAAATTCTGATTGACTGTGGAAGCACACACTCTTTCATGTCACCAAAGTATGCCAAGAAATTAGGTATAGACACAATACCTACATCTAGGTTACTTGTGGAACTTGCTAATGGAAAAGAAATCCTGTCTACTCAGCAAACTTGCAAAGTGACATTTAGCCTGGGAAGTAATCTCTCTAAAATGGGATTTAGGATCATGAATTTAGGGGCCTACGAATGTCTATTGGGTATGGACTAGTTAATCCCCAATGATGCACATATTCAGTGCAGAAAAGGCAAGGTGACTTTTCAAAACCTAAAGGGGGAAAGAGTGATGGCCCAAGGTAAAGTAGGAAAACCCAAGGTTCAACTAGCCAAATTATCTTGCATAATAAAAGGTTTAAGAAAAGGATTACCTGTGTATCTCATAAAATTAAATAAGGTTGAGCAGAATAAAAAGATGAGGGAGAGCCATATTGGCTGAAGGAATATGATGACATCTTCCCAGAAGAGCTGACTGAATTACCACCTCGAAGAGAAGTCGATCACGAGATCAGAATTGAACCATGAACCGCTCCAACAGCTAAGAGTTCGTATAAAATATCTATCCCTGAAGCAATGGAGCTGAAAGAGCAACTCAAGCAGTTACTGGAGCAAGGATACATCAGACCTAGTAATTCGCCATGGGGAGCTCCAGTGTTGATTCAAAAGAAAAAGGATGGAACTCTCTGCCTTTGCATTGATTACCGAGGTCTAAACCGTGTAACAATCAAGAATAAATATCCAATCCCAAGAATTGATGAGCTACTTGATAGCGAGAATCTTTTCCAAGATTGATCTCGGATCTGGTTATTACCAAATAAGGATCAAGGAAGAAGATATCCCCAAAATTGCCTTCAATAATAGATATGGTCATTTTGAATTTCTTGCAATGTCTTTTGGTCTAACTAATGCCCTTGCTACATTTAATAGATTAATGCAAATCATTTTTAGACCTTATCTTAATGAGTTTGTCCTAGTCTTCTTTGATGACATCCTAACATACTCCAAGAGAGACGAAGATCATGAGTTGCAATTGCACATTGTGTTGGACACAATGAGGACACACAAGCTCTATGTGAAGAAAAAGAAGTGTGCCATTTTCAAAAGACAGATGGAATATCTTAGATTCATAGTATCTAGTGAAGGAATCTCTCTAGATCCAACCAAAGTTAGAGATGTTCAAGAGTGGCAACCTCCAACGACAGTTAAGGAAGTGAGAAGTTTCTTAGGACAACTGACTGGATGGTATAGAATTTTCATAAAAAATTACACCCTAGTAGTTGCACTTGTCATTAATTTGCTGAAAAATCAATCTGCTATTGTGTGGATGCCCATTGAGCAAACCAGTTTTGAGCAGCTCAAGAAAAGTTTGGTAACAACACCCATTTTAAAGCTACCCGACCTAAGTCAAGAGTTTGAAGTCATAACAAATGCAAGTTCTCTTGCACGAGGTTGTGTGCTTATGCAACAAGGTCATCCAATAGCCTATTCCTCAAGGGAACTGAAAATCCATGAGAGAAATTAAGCCACCCATGATCTGGAGCTGTTAGCTGTGATCCATGCTCTCAAATTGTGTCAACACTATCTGCTTGGAAGCAAGTTTACTTTGGTCACTGATCACAAAAGTATCAAATCGATCGTTACTCAACCAAACCTCAACATGAGGCACTGTTAGTGGATTGAAGTCTTGCAAGAATTTGATTTTGAAATCAAGTTCAAACTTGGGAAAGAGAATGTGATTGTTGATGCATTAAGCCATAAAGCTTTTTTGAATGCACTTATCATGGAAGAGCCATCTAAAGGAGAAACTTTAGCTATCATGATATCAATACCTAGCAATCAAGTCATTGAGCTAGCCAAAGAAGAGGTAGACAAGGATCCTAAGTATCAGCTAATGGTTAGAGAAATCCTAGTTAAGGACACTGATCCTAAGCTCAGAGTCAAATACAAAAATTTCACTGTGGATGATGGACTTGTCTATTTTAGGACAAGGCTCTACATTCCCCTCAGTCAAGTGCTAAAAAAGAAGATATTATGGGAAGCCCATGATTCCCCATTCTCAAGACACCCTAGCTATGCAAAAACTCTTAATGCAGTCAGGAAAAGTTACTAGTGGGAAAGATTGAAGCGTGATGTACGCATATATGTTACTGAATGCCTAAGTTTCCAACGGGTGAAAGCTGAGCATGTCAAAATGCTAGGCAAGCTCCAGCCACTTGACATTTCACAAATGAAATGGGAGTTCATCACTATGGATTTCGTAGTTGTCTTACCTTTCGTTCAAGGAGGGTATAATTCAATCATGGTGATTGTGGATATGCTGACAAAGGTCTCTCATCTTATCCCAATCAAGACCAACTACAAAGCTTCAGATATTGCACGATTGTTTGTGAAAGAAATCTTTAGGCTTCATGGATTGCCTAAACAGATTGTTAGTGACCACAACTCTCTGTTTACATCATATTTCTTGAGAAGCCTATTTAACACAATATTAGTGAGCTTGGGAATCTCCCAATTCCCATTTTTTGAATACTAAAAAGGTGGCACTCGGATAACATGCCCATAAGTTTCTCAAAACCATATGATGTGACCTATCATTGGAAAATACTTGAAAAATGGAATCTATTGAGCTATAGAATGCTCGATTTGGAGTTAGAGTGTTCAAGTTATGACAAATCCAAAGATTTAACCACGTGTCCCAAACTTATGGGAAATTCCCATATTCTCCAATATGGTGTTATTTGAAGAAATTGAAACCCAGTTTTGTGAAAAGCACGGATCTAGAGCATGGCAGTAGCTATGGAGGATGGAAGATGAAGATAAGAATCATGTTGACATAGACAAGGAGAGACCAATTGTTACACAAGTGAATTAGGTTCCAAGATGGAAGCTTGGACCCATAAAGACAATCTTTGTAATGGACTGACAAAGATAAGACACTTAACTGAAAGTACAAAGCATCATGACATTGTATTCATTCTATATGAAAAGTGGTAGTCAAGTACAATGCTTTATAGTTGTTGGAAGGCTATAGTTTTTCTCTCTGTGCATATCGGATTTAGTCTGCCTACATGTCCTAAGCCTAGAACTGCCTCATAAAAAGAGGCTACAATAGGTGTGATTGCAAATATTTCTTCATCCCTCCTCAATCACAACCAGAAAGTATAGTGCGTAGAGGCTTTAGTAAAAGCAACACCTACAAAGTGTGGGCACACCATAAACATGGCAAAACACCAGAGGTTGTCACAGAAAAGGCTAAGTATGGGTACTGTCAGGAATTGTGTGATGGGGGAATTTTCTTGAGCTGCTGCGCCAAACACACACACTGTATATACAAGAGGAAGCTCACTCAAGAACACAAGAAGAGAGATAGAGGCCAAAACATTTTCTTGTTGGTTTCTTCTTCTTCTTCCACACACTATACAATGTATACAAAGTATAGATAAGATACAACATAAAGGAAAGTGGTTTACTAAGTCAAATAGTGCATAACCGACTACACTAATCCACTCATGCTATGTCTTTGCCAGCTATAGGTAGGTGTAACAAACTATATATAATAAGTAATAAGTCAGTGGCCATGTGAGTATCATAATGACCACCAACGTGCTAAGTGTAGACGTGCGAACCCATCTAGCCATGCGGTCCATCATCAATGTCTGCACGTGTTGAGCTTGCCATCTCAACACTCCCCCTCAAGCTCAACTCTATCTCTGCAACTCCAAGTAAGCTTCAAAACTTTCAAAGCTTCTCTGCACCCAATGCCTTTGTGAAAATGTGAGCTATCTAATCCTGTGTGCTGACATGTACCAAGTCAATCTCTCCTGCAAGTACCTTCTCTCTCACAAAGTGGTAGTGCACCTCAATGTGTTTTGTCCTAGCATGGAACACTAGATTCCTAGCTAGCTGTATGCTGCTCATGTTGTCACAATGAATGACAACTAGACCATCTCCCTGCATGTCCAAATCACCTAATAAATTTTGCAACCATACCACCTCACATGCTGCCATAGCAACACCTCTGTACCCAGCCTTTGTACTCGATAAAGCAACTGTAGGTTGCTTTTTCTGCTCCATGTAACTGCTGCACTACCAAGGGAAAACATGAATCCACTTGTAGATCTTCTATCTGACATGCTACCAGCCCAATCTGCATCTGTGTATCCAAAGAACTGTATATCCTTACCTACCTCATAAAAAACTCCATAATGTAAAGTGGACTTCACGTACCTCAATATACGTCTAACTGCATCCAAATGAGGTTTTCTAGGCATCTGCATAAACTGACTGACAAGGCCAACAACATAGCTCAAGTTTGGCCTTGTGATAGTCATGTAAATCAAACTCCCTACTATCCTCCTAAACATAGTAGGGTCTTCTATCTCATCCCCAACATCAGCACTCAACTTCACATTTTTCTCCAATGGTACTGAAAGAGGCTTACATGCTGTCATACCATACTTGGATAACGTATCCAAGCCATACTGCCTTTGGGACAGCCATATACCATCATCACATCTAATCACCTCAATACCAAGAAAGTATCTCATCTCACCCAAATCTTTCATCTCAAACTTCTTCTTCAAGAAGTCCTTAACTTCAGTAATCCCATTGTCACTGTCACCTGTAATAATCAAACCAAACTTGCATCTCCCTTTCTCACATAAAGTGAGTGATCAGCATCATAAATACAAAATCCAATATTGACAAGATACTCTCCAATCTTGTCAGACCATGCTCTAGGTGCTTGCTTCAGCACATAGAGCACCTTCTTTAACCTGCACATATATGTGGGATGCTCTAAATCCTCATAACCTGCTGATTGCTCCATATACACTTCTTCTTGCAATTCACCATGCAAGAAGGCATTCTTAACATCCATTTTTTTCAAACTCCAACCTTTGGCTGCTGCCAAGGCAATCACATACCTAACAGCTACCATCTTAACAACTGGACTGAATGTCTCTTCATAATCTATGCCGTATGTTTGAGCATAGCCTTTTGCAACCAGTCTAGCCTTATACCTACTAACTGAACCGTTTACATTATGCTTGAATTTGTAAACCCACTTACAACCAATAGCTTTCTTACCCTTAGGTAAGGATACCGAATCCCAAGTCTTATTAGCTTCTAATGCAGCCATCTCCTCATCCATTGCTGCATCCCAATGAGCATGACCAATAGCATCCTCAAAACAAGTGGGCTCAACATCCTCAACTAGTTTCACTATATAAGCATAATGCTGAGTTGCATAACCTTCAAAACCAAATCTTTTAACAGGGTATCTGACCCTGCTAGATTTGCATACCACCGGATCACTCAATGGAGCCTTTACATTACTATGAGCTCTCTGTACACCTGGCGTCCTGACTGAAGGAATGCCAAGCTCGTCATCCAAACTCTCCAAACCACTAGAATCTCCATCAAATCCCAAATGGCTGGTAGATGCATCATTACCATCCAGCACTTTCTTCTTTCCTTTGTCCTTCCCTGCAACACTTATAGATCCACCTGAAGATGTGGGGATACTTCTTAGTCTCCCAGACCAAGGGCTCACTGTAGGTGTAGTATAGATGATGTTTCTGGCCCACTAAAACTCTGTGATTCTTGTTTATCTTTTTGCATGTAGCTGTCCTGATCATTATCATCATTCAAAACATCACTAGCAGGTGTATACCAACTTCCCATCTCATCAACTATAACATCCATGCTCACTCTGGACTCACCTGTGACAGGGTTATAACAGCGATACCCTTTCTGCTCTAAAGAGTATCCAATAAAAACACATTTTTTAGCCTTTGGATCAAGCTTCTTCCGTAGCTCATCTGGCACATGAATGTATGCAACACAGCCAGATATCTTCAAGTGCGATACATCAGGCTTCTTGTTAGTAAAGCATTCTTCAGGAGTCATCCCATGAACTGCAGCTGTGGGAGTTCTGTTCATAATGTAAACATCAGTATATGGACAACCTCTGACAAAAATGTTTGGGCATATTCTTTTCAGCCATTAATGCCCATAACCTTGCAGCTCTAAATGGGGCCTGAAACGGCCTCAGATGCCCAAAATAATTGCGGAATAGCTCTAAAGGGATTATCTACAGAATATACAGTGATATGCTTGCACACCAAATCTCACAACAATTTGAGATTTTTGCTCGACCCTGCTTCTGGTGCCTCCACAGGCACTATCCAAGAGAGAGAGTGGAAGAATGGGAGAGCTTCTTACCTGTTGCTTGCTTGCTCAAACCTTGCTTATTCTCCTTCACTTCAACCTTCAAAATCGGCATTCTCAGTAGTGCGGCTCTGATACCATGTCAAGAATCGCGTGATGGGGGAATTTGCTTGAGTTGCTACGCCAAACACACACACTGTATACACAAGAGGAACCTCACTCAAGAACACAAGAAGAGAGATGGAGGCCAACATGTTTTCTTGTTGGTTTCTTCTTCTTCTTCCACACACTATACAATGTACACAAAGTATAGATAAGATACAACATAAAGGAAAGTGGTCTACTAAGTCAAACAGTGCACAACTGACTATACTAATCCACTCGCGCTATATCTTTGCCAGCTGTAGGTAGGTGTAACAAACTAAATATAATAAGTGATAAGTCAGTGGCCATGTGAGTATCATAATGACCACCAACGTGCTAAGTGTAGCTGTGCGGACCCATCTAGCCAGACGGTCCATCATCAATGTATGCATGTGTTGAGCTTGCCATCTCAACAGGTACCACAAACATGATGGTCATCCAGAGGCTGTAGCAGGGGCCTTACATAGAGGCTCTAGTACAAGGCTACATGAGGAGTTTACAAGCTTATGATAAAGACATTTGGGCTAGGCAATACAATGCTAAAAAAGTCAATAAAAAATAGGATCAAGGATCGTGAGGCCCTTGCAATTTTTAGCGTTTCTTTTGACATAGATCTTCGATTCATTGCAGTTCTTCTTATCTAGCTTCCTGTACTTGTACTTCACTTTGTTTGCCACTTCAAAGTCTTCATGATTTTTATGCTTCTTCTTCTTATTCTTTCTCTTTGTTCTTTTGGTCCTCTTGATCTGCTTCTTCATTGACTTTGCTTGCACCAGTTGTATTAGTCTTTATGTCCATGTCCCCCTCAAGAAAAGGTATCATCATCTTTGAGACAACAGAAATGTCTTCAAAATCTTCAAATAAATTCATCGATTGCTCTTCAAAACAACTAAATCCATCCATCCCTGCAAGCGGAATAAATAAGTATTCCATGTAGTTGAATTGAGTAACAAGAGTAATGTTACTCTTCATGAGAAGCATCTTCATAAAGACTTGATTTTGGTCATTCCCATGATGGAAATCAGCTTCAAATGACTGAGAATAACCAGAAATGAGTTGATCTTTGTATGTGTCAAAAGACACAAGCAATGGCAGTGAAGTATCAAAAGATACTAGTTTGAAATTTGATGTTTGTTGCTTGAGTTTGACTTGATGATCTTCAAAAACTCTTCATAGCTTTCCCTCCTTGCTGATTTGATGGTTGAATACTTTGTTGAAAACTTCAGATTACAGTGGCCTTGGCTTGATTTAAGTGGCAGGAGAGAGAAAATGAAGGAAAAATGAGCTTGAAGGTAAGTGGCCATGGCTGTCCTGTCACCATTGACTGGTAAATGAGCTCCTATGAGCTCCACAAGTCGAATATGCTCAAAACCTTTGAGATGGAGGACCCTCACTAATCTCTAACTCCCCCTAAGAGGGTTTGTACTCCTTTTGCCCGAGTTGAGAGATCTAAGCCTTCAAAGTGGTCGCTATCAAAACTGCGCCCAGATTTGGAAAAATGCAAATGTTGGGCATGATGTACATCAATCTCCTTGATTTTTGTGCCAAAAAGTTACCCCTTGACCTGAAGAACAACTCTCTAGAAGAAAGCTCAAAGAGATATGGCCTGGTTGATGAGATATGGCTGCTCCAATAGAGGTAGGTAGGTGTTGTCCATAGACACAGTTATGGCAGCAACTCTAAAAAGAGGCAATGTTGAAGCTATAGTTGCCAAATCTCAATGATTGGGGTGCCAAGGAAGAGCTCTAGAAGTAGAGAAACACTTCTCTAGAAGAAAGTTCAAAGAGATTTGGCCTGTGGAGAGATATATAAAAGCTTCAAGCTGATAGGGTACTACTAGCTATGGCTGCCATGGAAGCTTCATTGAAGGTAGAAATGCAAATGAAGTTGGAGATAGGGTCCAGTACTCAAACTGAGCTGAGCTGAGATGGAAAGGAGCTGAGAGGAGTGGAAGGAGAGTTGGGCCATGCTCAATTGAGCTCTGATACCATGTGAAAAGCATGGATCTAGAGCATGATAGTAACTATGGAGGATGGAAGATGAAGACAAGAATCATGTTGACATAGACAAGGAGAGACCAACTGTTACACAAGTGAATTAGGTTCCAAGATGGAAGCTTGGACTCATAAAGACAATCTTGTGTAATGGACTGACAAAGAAAAGACACTTAACTAAAAGTACAAAGCATCATGACATTGTATTCATTCTATATGAAAAGTGGTAGTCAGGTACAATGCTTCATAGTTGTTGGATGGCTACAGTTTTCCTCTTTGTGCATATGGGATTCAGTCTACCTATATGTCCTAAGCCCAGAACTACCTCATACAAAGAGGCTACAATAGGTGTGATTGCAAATATCTCAACAAGCTTTTCATTAGCACAGCTTACCATCCCCAAACTGATGGTCAAACAGAGCGGGTTAATCAAGTCATTGAAGATATACAAAGAGCTTTCTATTCCAAAGAACCGACAAGCTGGATACATTATTTTCTCTTAGTAGAATTTTCCTACAATGCATCATATCACCAAAGTATTAAAATGAATCCATTTCAAGCATTGTAAGGGCAAGATTGTTTGACACCATTGAATTTCTCTAATCCAACCCTAAAGGGAGGCTTTTAAGAAAATGCTAGAAGACATGGGTGATCAAGTCAAAACTATCAGACAAGACATCCAAGTTGCCAAAGATGGCCAGAAAGGTTATGCTAATTTAGGACAGCAAGAGTGTATCTTCCAAGAGGGAGACATGGTTTTTATCAGTGTACGCCCAAACAAGAGTTCTCCGTCATTGGGAAAGTTCAAAAAGTTGAGTCCAAGGTATTGTGGACCATACAAGGTTCTCAAATGCCTAGGAGAAAATGCCTACGAACTGCAACTTCCTGATCATGTGGAAGTCCACAACGTATTTCATGTTAGTCTTTTAAAAGTTTAGGTGGCAAATCAAGATCATATTCTTGATGACCAGCAAATCGTAATGCCTAGTCAAGGAGCCCTTGAACTCCAACCTGATAAGATCCTAGATGTAAAAGAGAAACCTCTGAGAAACAGAACCATTAGAGAGTATCTTATCGAATGGAAAGACTATCCTGAGGAGGATGCCACTTGGATAGAAGAGACAGCTCTAGAAAAATAGTTTTCCCAAAAATAGTTTTCCCAATTCTTGTCGAGATGAGGACATCTCATTACTCTAAGGAGGAGATGATGTAATATTCCCGCCATTACACTTCATATCAAGAAACAAATTCGGGCTTGAAATGCTTTAAAAATTACTTGTTGAGTTATCACATAAGTGACCGCACATAATATCGAGTCTTGCATTAATTAATTCTGCAATTCGATATGAGAAGATGCCTCAATGTTCCCAGCCAACAAGAAGCAAAGACGCTTCGTAAATAATATTACGATGGCTTGATCATAATATTTTCCACATTATATTTGATTTAACATTCTTGATTCCATTTAATGCACCAAAGTTGTTAAAATATGCGGGATCTAGAGCATGGTAGATGCGGAAGCTATGGAGGTTGAAAGAGGAAGAAAAAACTCATGAAGACATTGACCCTAACAAAGACAAATTGTCACACAAGTGAATTAGGTTCCAAGATTGAGACTTGGATTCATAAACACAATCTTGTGTGTGGACAGTCACATAGACACTTTATTGAAATGAAAAGAGTACTATCATTGCTTTAGAAAAAGAGTGCAAGTACAATGCTTTATAGGAATTGAGTGGTGGCACTTTCTCCTACTGTGCATATGGGATTCTAGTCCTAAGCCCTCATTGCTCCTTACAAAGGCTCCTTACAAAGGGACTGAAGTAGGTGTGTTTGCAAATATCCCAACACCCCTCCTCAATCACAACCAGAAGTACAAAGTGTGTAGAGGCTTTAGTGAGAGCAACACCTGCAAAGTGTGGGCACACCATAAACATGGCAAAACACCGGAGGCTGTCGTAGAAAAGTACCACAAACATGGTGGTCATCCAGAGACTATAGTAGGGGCCTCACAAAGTGTATAGAGACTGTAGCACAAGGCTACTTGAGGAGTTTATAAGTTTATGTCTGAAGCATTAGGGCCTCAAGTAAGTTACTCATGAATATATGTGTGTATCATATGGGTTCAAAATAATGTATTTTTAAAATACTATTTTATATATTTTTTACATACAAAAGGGTGTAATATAAAGGGGTTATTTACATATTGAATAGAAAAGGGTTATGCTTTATTTAGGAAAAACTCACAGATAAGGATATTTATAAATAGACCTTGAACGTATGTGATGTAGAGGATATACATATAGTAACTTCCCCGAGATTAGGGCTAGAAAATACAAAGCTAAAAAAGTCTATCTAAATAGAAGGACTGATGAGGTTTGTCCTTCTCTTGGTGTTCTTATTTTTCTTCTTATTCCTTTGCTCTGTTTTCTTCTTCTTCTTTGACTGTAACTATATAGGCCTTTTGGGACCTTTTTCTAGCGTGGTAGAACTTCTCGGTATGTTCGGTCCTTTTGCAGAAGTCACAGAAGAGTTGATCGCTCTTGCCTTTGTACTTGTTGCCAACATATAATACATGTTCATCTCTAGAGGTGCTTGGTTCTTCCTTAGTTTTTAGCTTCTTTTCCTTCTCTAATAGTGATGCTTGGATATCAACAAGTTCAATGTTTAGCATGTTCATTAGAGTTGTTGATACATTATTATATTCAGGAGGCAAACTTTTAAGTAGAATACCAATGCAAACATCTTCTTCCATTTTAATGTTGATTCCTACAAGTTGGGTTAGAAGTCCTTCCATGTAATTTAGATGTGTGGCAAGTGATGTGCTGGACTTCATTTCAAGCCTAAAAAACTCAATCAAGAGACCATACTTTGATGATTTAGATTGTGCACCAAACAAGGTGTCAAGTCTCTTCCATGTATCCTGTGAAGTGTCACAATTATCCACATGGTGGATATAGCTGTCGTCTAGCTTCAGTTTGATAATGGCCTGAGCCTTATCATCATTCTTTTGCCAAGTGACTGCAAGGTTTGCATCACAAGGCTTCTTTTATTTTCCTGGAGTAAAGACTATGTCCGGGTCTATGTTGAACTCAAATCTTCTTAGTTCAGGGTTGTTGATCTTCCATCAATGAATCCACATTCTTCTCCTCCTTGATTTGATACTGGGACAGTAGATTGGAGAGGCTGTGGGTTGTTCCAAGTGGTAGGAGAGAGAAAATGATGAGATTTTTGAGCTTCAGGTGAAAATGGCTATGGAGTCACAGTTAGGGTTTCTGGGGGCAGCCTGGTTTTTCTGACATTGCAAGAGCTATACATGATCATTTTGAAAGTTTTTATATAAGGATAGAGCTTACTTCATGGGCTATCAATGCCCTATGATGGAGACTGAAATCATGCTGTGCAGGGATAGATCAAAGCATTTGATCAGCACGGGCGTAGATTTTGACAGTGTGATGAATCTTCAGCAATGCTGAAGCATATGATGGCCAATGTTTTTAGCGTGATGTGCCATAGAGATGTGCCTGAAGTTATGGAAGATTTTCCTAGAAGAGATCATGATGAATATTGGCCTATAGTGTGAGATCCATAGGCTCCAAGATGACTAGGTACTGCCTAGCTATGGAGGCCATATGATAGATCCTGAGAAAAATGACAATATTGAGTAGTGGATAGGGCAATGTCAAGTTCTGAGGTGATAGAGATAAGCATCTCTAGCAGATGAACAATTTTCTAGAAGAGATCTCCTAATGATACGGCCTATAAAGAGAGATATGGAAGCTCCAAGGAGGCAAGGTCTTGTCTGGCTATGGCTGCCATGAGGTGACTGTGAGATTCAAGTGAGGAATGGGGGTCATGCACTCAATCTGAGCTGGACTGAGATGAAGAGAAGCTGAGGGGAGTAAAAGGAGATTTGGACCATGCTCAGCTGAGCTCTGATACCATGTTAAAATATACAGGATCTAGAGCATGGCAGATGCAAAAGCTATGGAGGTTGAAAGAGGAAGAATAAACTCATGAAGACATTGACCCTGACAAAGACAAATTGTCACACGAATGAATTAGGTTCCAAGATTGAGACTTGGACTCATAAACACAATCTTTTGTGTGGACAGTGACATAGAAACTTTATTGGAAAGAAAAGAGTACTATCATTGCTTTAGAAAAAGAGTGCAAGTACAATACTTTAAAGGAATTGAGTGGTGGCACTTTCTCCTACTATGCATAAAGGATTCTAGTCCTAAGCCCTCACTGCTCCTTATAAAGGGACTGAAGTAGGTGTAATTGCAAATATCTCAACAAAAGATCGCATTGATTTCGTAACGGCAAGACAAATTGCAAAAGCCTTAATCGGTAGACAAAGAACACACAAGAGCGAGCATGATATTGAGTAAGTTAAGTATCAAAGAGTATGGCATGACTTTATAAACTAGATAAGACATGAGGTAACTTGGCCAAAAACCACCATATGAAGTCATTTTGAAGAAAAAAATGTTTTAAAAAAAATAGGCAAAAAATCATGACTTTTTTTACTCCTGGAGGGAGAGAAAGAATTTTAAAATCATCCCCATGCAACCATCCAATAGGTAGGCAATCAAAAAACATTTTTTATAAAGCTTACTTAGCTCTTGACATGTAGCCAAAAGAATGAGTTGACTGCATACTCTCCCTCATGTCTATAAATACACCCCCTCTCCTTCACAAAGAAAGCAAGAAGGACGATCTCTTGATGATGTAAAAATCTCTCTACATCTCTTTTCCATTCTAGCTTGAGCCTTGAAGGAGGAAAATACCCCTCTTTTACCTCATTTCCATTTTCTTTACCCCCTGTTATGCCTTTCTTCCATACAGCCATATCGCTAAGCAAAAAGCTGGTGAAATTTTTTTAGACGACCATCAACTCTCCCTAAACTACCACGTTAATTTCACTCGACATCCATGGCTCCACAAGGTCGCAAAATTCAAGAAGCCCATTTGAAGCAAAAGAAGCAAGAAATGCGACTAATGGAGAAAATGACGCGGTAGGAATTGGCGAAACCCCCGTTACTACAAACCTAATAGAGGTAACATCTTGTCAGTTTGAAAAAAATTAATGTTTTATAAGCTTATCGCTATATTTAGCTTTAAATGATTATAAATGCATTTTACAAAGAAAATGCATATGAGGTGTCGCTTAGGAAAATAGCCTAAGTAATATAATAATTAACTATTCAGTGAAAAGACTCTTTCACTTGGAAAAGGATTATATGCCTATCATTAAGAAAATATCGTAATTATGGTTTATTTCGTGATATTTATTGTTATTTCGTTAATGATGCATGTGATTATAATAACTGAAAAAAGGTAGACGGTGTTAGGGAAGGGAATATTTTATAATTTTTCCCTGAAAGTGACTATCTTTATTTCATTTTTATAATGATAAATAGACCCATATGGGTTTTATAATAACTTATAGAAAATCATTTAGATAATATCATGAAATAATCAATGCATTAAATCAACACAAAATTGTATAGAAAAATATATACTAGACGTGCATAAATTAGGTGCGTAGTAATATAATTCGATGTCTGAAAGATGAAAGAAAAATTATACTTATGATTTTTACATTGCTTAGAATAAAGTTTTCAAAAAAACAATCAGCATTGCACTTTGGACATAGCTAAATGAAAATTGATATTTCTAGATAACGTTGAAAGTTTGACAAATGGTCAAACATCATTGATTAAACCATAGAATATGAGTAGAATAAAATAAAAATTATTTTCTTGCTGAAAACACACGCAATGTTTATATTAATGGTTATATTAGCGAGAGCGTCAATATCATGAGTTGATCCACGTATGAGTCAACAAGAAAACCTAACCTAAAATATTGAGAATGTTGAAGCAAAAACAACTATGAAATACTCGTCAACCTTGAAACTATCACTATCAAGAAATTAAATAAATTACTTAGGAGTTGAGTGTAGAGTCAGACTTGGGATCTGTGTAACCGCATCATGATCTTGCGGATCAGCACCCGCAAGTCCTGTGTGTCCCTCCATCAAGTCTTTTAACTCTTGCCACAAGGAATGATTTTGCCTAAGCAGATCTTCCAAGCTTAGAGTTACTGGAGTAGACAACAAGGTTGTGAGGAGGCTACTGGGCTCTTGTCTTCCCCTGAGGCTAGCATTTCTAGGCCATGCGTTCTGTTTGCCCTGGCAAGTTTCCCCCTGGCCTTGCTGCTAAGTTGCCCCCAATGGTGCAGGTATGCTCGCATCTTGTGGTTTTGAAGGTGAGACAGGTGTGCTCACGCTGGAGAAATCGTCAATAGGATCTTCTAATATGGGTTCAGCATCCCTGAGGTGCTTTTGGGCGTCGTTGACCCACTCCTTGACCTTAGCTATAGCCTCGAGCTGCCGTTTGGGGTGGGGATATTCCCCTACCTTGGCACTCCCTAGCTCGGCTGTCTTAGGAGAGCTGAGGTCTCCGCCTCTGCATCTGTGACCTTCTTTCCCATTACTAACGTAGTCGCTTCCTCGGTTTTAAGAGTTATCTTTGCATCGGTTCTCTTTTTTCGTCTCCTTCGGCTTTTCTTTCCTATTGAGGTTTCGTCAAGGTTACTTGGCCCTGGCAAGGAGATGCCTGCCTATTTTGTTTGAGCTCGTGTCATAGCATGTAGTGGGATGGGCGTATCCTCACTACCAAAGGTTTCCACTCCAAAGAGCCCCAAAGGCACTGATGGCATGTTGGCAGAGCTGGTTGATGGCTTCCGCCTAGGACAATCAGGAAACAGATGTGTGATTCCACACTTTGTGCATCGGAGATCCGCTTTGTCCTTGTTAGCTTGTTCTCGTTCTGGGTAGCGTGATGAAATGTGGCTTGGGTGGCCGCAAGTCCAGCATGTGACTGGATCCTGGCTGGCCTCGCAAGTCCAGCATGTGACTGGATCCTGGCTGGGCCCTCCAAATCCTCTGTCTCTTCCTCTTCCTAAAGCCATCACCGGCACCAGCCAATAGTCCATCAGGACTGGGTTGCCCTCCTCGTCATAGGATATGTACGGGTTGACATATGTTTCTTCCTCATTAGGCTCCTCCACAAAGTGAACAGGAGCATCGCTAGATGGGTGGATTACAAAAGGCTCTAGTGGTCTGGGTATACCAGTTGGGTTCATCTCCAGCCTAGGCACGGCAGGTCTTGAGTCGGTCTTGAGTCAGTCGGTGCTGGAAGAGCTAACTGGGCTCCCCTCCCAAAGAAATTGGGTGGCCTATTACCTAAGTATGGAGGGTTGTACTGCTGTGCATATGGGAATCTCCTCGGCATTCTGCAATGCACTGCATCATGCCCGAATCTACCGCAATTTGAGCACGGCCGAGATCTAGGATCTTGGCACTCAACTGGGAGGTGATTGCCGCCGTAGTATATACATTGTACATGAGATCTCACAGGCTTCCTCACGAGCTCTTGCAACCGTGCAATCTCCATTCTCATTTATGCCATTCCTTGGTCATGGTCTATACTCTTTCCCTTATCCTGCACACTAGCAGTTGCTTTTTCCCCCGAAGTAGTTGATCTCTCAGGGTCCCTCTGGCTTGCACTTTCTCGGTTGGTAGTCCTCATGCTGCGTTCCCTGAGTTGATCATCTACGCGTATTGCCTCCTCGAAAACTCTAGCTAGTACGTCTCGTTGCAAGGTGGAGTTATTGGCCAAAGCCTTGTAGAGCTCCTCACTCCGAATCCCGTTCTTGAATACTGTAGACACTGCCCTCTCAGTAGGTCGCTCATTGGCAGGGATTCTCTTGTAGAGGCTACGTACCTGAGTGACGTAATCCCTAACGTCCCCCTTCTCCCTTTGACTGATATTCATCAACCTAACGATGAGGTTATCCGAATACCCTGCCTCCAAAAACCTCTTGATGAAGAGGCCCTTAAGGCGAACAAAGTTTGTACGTTCTACGTCATCTAGACTAGAATACCAGGTCCTCCCCTTATCGCCTAAGCACAGGCTGAAAGCTTGAGCTTGCTGCACAGGGTCAGTAATACCATTTGCCTCACATACTTGCTCGAACTGCTCCATGAAGCTGTACGGGTCACTGCTAGGTTCGTATCTAGCTAGTTGTTTTGCTACGATGGGGATTCTAGCCTACCCTTTAGCCCCTTGCGTGACTCCCAATCCCGATAGTAGCGTGGTGGCTAGGGAAATAGCGCTCTGTTCAATGGACGTATTTTCCATGAGTCGCTTTGCTACCAGTTTGCTCAATGTCATGTCAGCCTCTGCTGCCCATTCCCTCTCTACATTCGGTCCGGATTTGGCCGCTCCAGCTAGGTCTAGCACTCATCTAGCCTCGTACATATCTACATCTTGCTGTAGCCTTCTAGCCCTTTGCTCATGGTTATAGGCAATTATGGCTTCTAGCGCTCTCTTGATCGCTCTTCTCTCTTCTTCCAGGTTTGCTACCACTTCCTCTACATGTTTGCCCTGGATCACGGTCCTAGTGAGTAGATCGTAGTTGTGGACTAGTTCCTGGACTGAGGTTGGAAATTCTCCTAAGTCTAATTGATCCTCTCCTCGTTTGCCTCTTGATCCTGACATCGTTTCTGCTTCCAGCTCCACGAGGTTGTCAATAAATCCAAGCAGCTCTGGCAGTGTCCAATCCTCTATCTTGTTGCTTCCCGTGTCTTCGTGTCTTCTCTAGGTCCTACTAGTAGGGCACTCAGGCACATGTCTAAGTCTTGGGGTCTTCTCCTACTAGTGGGTTCCTTAAGTGATTTATCTGAGTGAGTTCCTTTGATTATTGAATACAAACCTCAATTTATGGTCACTCGGTGAGTGTGTTGTTTCTCGTGCACTTGTGCCCAATCAGGCTTTCAGCTTTCTTAAGTGTACTTCAAGTGCGGAAATTCAATGTGAGTGCCGCAAGCAATTCCCCGGTGTCTTACTCACTCTCACTCGTTTCGGGCCTGATAGGCTTGTAGATCCATTTTCTGGCCGTTTAGTCAAGGTTTAGGGTTTCCTTGTATGTTTCCTTTTTCGCTTTCGGTCGATTAGGTTTTATGGTTCAACGGCTCGCATCCAAGTCCTTGGGTCCCTCAACTGTCTACTACTAGCTGCTAAGCGGCTGTGTACTACAATTTCCCTTATCACGTGTGCCAGAATCAAGTTCTGAGCGCCTGAAGGGTTTTGACAAGTTGTGCTAATGCGTATTTGCCAGGTTGGGTCAAATTTCTGATAGATTTGACAAAAAGTTGCACTCGGACCAATTGGTTCGAATTGCAGGGTCTGAGTGGGTCACTTGGACGGACCGAGGCACGGGATCGAGGGCCAAATTTCCACATTTGACTCGGACGATTTTTATTCGGACGGGCCGAATGGCAGGTTCAGACAGGGTAATTCGGACGGGCCGAATGGCGCTTGGCCGAGGGCCGAATCCCGAGTGTGGCCGAGTGCCGAATTTGAGACTCGGACGGGCCGAGGGCCGGATGTGCCACGTGGCAAAGAGTTTTGACTCGGACGGCCGAGTGGGTTGACTCGGACAGTTGCCTCGAATGGTCCGAGGGCCAACTAGGGTTTGGCCAAGTGGACCGAGTGACAAGAGCCAAGGGCCAATTCTGGGACTCGGCCCAAGAGAGGCCACTCAGACGGGCCGAACGCGGCGCACATAACCCACACGCATGCGAATTTGATCGTTTCACCCAATGTAGCCGACGCCATGGTCATGCACTTCTAGATCTAGGGTGTTGAGACATCGAGCTCCACTTGTGATATGCCAGGGTGACCGTTGTGCATTTATGTCACCAACTTGTCAGTTTGCAGATGCGGTTGGTGGCTCAGTTAGTATGCCACCTTAGTTAGTTGAGTTTGGTTTTGAGACCTATATATAGGGTTCTTCTATTTCTATGTACTAGAGTTCTTTTGGCTTACACAACTAAGAAGAGAAAAACTGTTTTCAGCCTCCACCTTTGTGTGTATTCCCCCATTGTGCAAGCAAGAAAGCTACAAGTGAGACTCCTTCCTTCTCTCCCACAATCTTGACATGGTATCAGAGCCTTGTTCGTGGTAAGGAGCTCAAGAAAGCAATCCAAGTTCGGGGTGTTCTGGTAAGAGGACCAGTGTTGCATTCATTTTTCTATTTTGGGAGCAAGTCTCTGTAGGTAGCACAGCCGGAAAGTGCAAGAGTGCATTGTCTCACATTGAGACGCCCTTCGCAGTGTAGCAAGAGGGCAGTATATACTGCGGGTGAGGGCTTTAGCCCTTGGTTGCTCTGTTTTTTGATTTGAGGCTATTTCAGGGCCTGTTTAGGAGGCGGAAGTTTTCTGCACCCACTTAGGAAAAGGCTTAGTTTTATGCTGTGCGACCACTGTTCTACATGTCGGTGAAAAGTTACTGTAGAAATTGCATCATGTGCCTATGCGCAGAGACATTGGGAGTTATAGAATCATCCTTGTTGCCTGTTGATGCAAAATTGTCACTAGGAAGTGACTGTGTGGTCAAATACCACTTTCGTCAGTTTTGCAGATTTGTCCTTGTGAGGCTGAAGCTGTGTTCTTTGCAGTGATAGAATTTTTTGCAGTATTCTGTAATGGCGTCTGATTCTCTTTCACAGATTGTCACTGAAAAGCTTGACAAGAACAACTTCCAAGCATAGAAGTTTAGAATGACGAATTTCCTTATGGGAAAAGGATATTGGGAATTCGTTGCAGGAAATGAAGAAGAACCAGTTCTTCCTGATGTTCCCAATCAACAACAAATGCAGGCATTTAAAGAATGGCATGAGAGAGCCAGAAAAGTTATGTACTGGCTATCTATCAGCATTTCAGACTCTATGATTGTGCATATTCAAGATGCAAGTATGCCAAAGGAGGCATGGGATACTTTGTCAAAAATGTATAGCACAAATACGCAAGCTAGGAAAATGCAGCTCAAGCAAGAGTTGCACAATGTGCAAAGAGAAAATATGAGCATCAATGACTACCACATGAAGGTGAAGAAGATTGCAGATGCACTTGCTTCCATTGGGTTGCCAGTGGAAGATGATGATTTAGTTTCTGTGACCTTGAATGGTCTAGGAAAGGATTATGCATAGTTTCGAACATCCATTTCCGTCCGTGAAAGATTTCCTGATTTTGAGGAATTGACTGCTCTTCTAATTTCTGAGGAGCAGAGAAATGGTGGTGCATCTTCTTCAGGAGGAACTTCAAAAGAAGTTGTCTTCTACTCAAATGCTGGAAGAGGTAGAGGCAGAGGTAGAGGAGGCCGATCTGGAGGTCGTGGTAGAAATCAGAATATACAGCAAACTCAAGAAAACCAATCCTATGGAGGAGACGTGGTAACTCTAGAGGCAGGGGGAGCCAAAGAGATCGTGGTGGATGGCAAAGAGGCCAAAATGCAAACAGTAATGTTGAATGCTACTACTGTGGTAAAATGGGTCATATGGCTAAAGACTGCTATAAAAAGCAGAATAACATCATGAATGGGAAATTGCAACAAGGGAATTATGCATCTTCTAGTAGACAGGGTGATGACAGAAATGAGCATTTGTTTATGGTGCAACACATGAACAATTCTATGACAAGTGTAAAAGAAAGCAACGATGTATGGTATGTTGACTCAGGTGCATCAAACCACATGACAGATCATGCAGAATGGATGGAGGATGCAAGGAAAATGGAAAAACCAGGATTTGTGGAGACTGGTGATGATACTGCGCATCCTATTGTGCAGATTGGAAAAATTCATTTGTCTATGCAGTATGGGAAAAAGAAATACATGTCCGATATATTTCATGTCCCGAATATCACCAAGAATTTGGTTTCTGTTGGTCAAATGGTTGAGCAGGGCTTGCAGGTCAGATTTAATCCTCATGGATGCTTTGTTGAGGATATGAAAAATAAAGGTCACTTGATAGCAAAAGGAAAGAAGAAGGGCAGAATGTTTACGTTGGATGCAGACATGCTTGAATTGAGTGCAGCAATGTTTGCACATGGGACCGGTGTAGTTGCAGATATTGATATCTGGCATAAACGCATTGGTCATGTTAATGTACAACGACTTAAATCAATGCAGGCCCAAAATATTGTTGCAGGATTGCCTAAATTCAAGGTTGCAGAAATGCATAAGGTATGTGAAGCCTGTCAATTTGGAAAACAGGCAAGCAAACCATTTCCTAGACATGTTCAAGAGAGTAAGAAGCCATTGGAATTAATCCACTCTGATGTGTGGACTACTAAAGCTGCATCTCTTGGAGGCTATCATTATTTTGTCACTTTTATTGATGACTATAGAGCAGAAATTTTTTGGTGTATTTTATGAAAAAGAAAAGTGAAGTTTTTGGGCATTTCAAAACTCTTAAAGCTATGGTTGAAAAAGAAACAGGCTTGCAAATAAAATGCCTAAGGTCAGATGGAGGGGGAGAGTACCTCTCAAATGAGTTTGCAAGGTTCTTGCAGGAGCATGGCATAAAGTAGCAATATTCATGTAGTCATACCCCACAACAAAATGGAATTGCAAAAAGGAAAAACAGGCATATTGGAGAGGTATCTCGTGCCATGCTCAATGAAATAGACTTGCCAGATTTTTTCTGGGCTGAAGCAGTTGCTACAACAGTCTACATAATGAACAGGACTCCCACTGCAGCAATACATGGGATGACTCCAGAGGAGAGGTATACTGGTAGGAAACCAGATATTTCTCATTTGAAGATTTTTGGTTGCATTGCCTATGTTCATGTGCCAGATGAGTTGAGATCCAAGTTGGATCCAAAAGCTGAGAAGTGCATCTTTATTGGTTACTCTTTGTATCAGAAAGGGTATAGATGCTATAACCCTTCTACTCGTAAGTTTACAGTGAGCAGAGATGTTGTTTTTGATGAGATGAGTAGCTGGTATAAACCAGTAAATGTGATTGATAATGTAGATGCACAAAATGGTAATGCTGCACAGAATTCACAGCAGCAGTCACAAGATATTAGTGGACCTAGAGCATCCTCTAGCAGTGGTTCACATTCTTTGCCATGGACACCCAGATTGAGATTAGGAGAATCTTCTCAAAGCAATGCAGATAGTGGTATTCAGGTATCATGAAAAGGAAAAGAGAAGGTAGATCAGCCCATGTTTGATGTGAATGCATGTCACTCTTATGTGGATGGTGAATCCAGTGGCTCAGAACAGAGCATTGATGATGAGTTGGGTATTCCTTCTATTGTTACACCTAGAGTAAGGAAGACTAGGGATGTTTTGAGAGCACCTGGGAGTGAACCTACTTTCTAATATTTACAAGGGAACTTAATGGGGGGAAGTAGAGCAATGTTTCCGTTAAGAACATTTCCTTACTTACTTTTGGATGCTGGGCTGCAGAGTCGCGAAGCATGGAACAAATTCTTGGTGTTCTAGGTTATGTTTATGACTGCAATGCGTGCTTCGGATTATCGACAGAGGCTAGGCACGATGAATATTCTAGACCGCATCTACAATCCTTCACCCCTGTAGGTGGAACGGAGATGGACGGGTGAATCAAGAATATATTACATAGCAACCCACCAACTTGCATATCTTCAGACGAACTCGAAGAGAATCAAGTGGATGGAGGATTTAAAGATCGTGAGGCTGTTCATCTTTGTCGAGGCTCACACGCAGATGGTTCTGTGAATAGATACAAGGCAAGATTAGTAGTCAAGGGGTATGCATAAACATATGGCATTGATTATGAAGAAACATTCAGTTCGGTTGCAAGGATGGCAACCGTAAGAGCAGTCATTGCTATGGTTGCATCAAAGGGATGGTCTTTACATTAGATGGATGTAAAGAATGCCTTCTTGCATGGTGATTTGCAAGAAGAGGTCTATATGGAGCAGCCACCAAGTTATGTGCATGCTGTTCATCCTGAGTTTGTTTGCAGGTTGAAGAAAGCCTTGTATGGATTGAAGCAAGCACCTAGAGCATGGTTTGACAAGATAGGACAGTATCTTGTCACTATTGGCTTTCAGATTTCCAAGGCAGTAAACAGCCTACAGTTGCCTTGTCGAGCACAGAGGTTGAGTGTACAGGGGCGCAGTGTCAAGATTGTGGGAGAGAAGGAAGGAGTCTCACTTGTAGCTTTCTTGCTCGCACAATGGGGGAATACACACACAGGTGGAGGCTGAAAACAGTTTTCCTCTTCTTAGTTGTGGAAGCCAAAAGAACTCTCATACAAAGAAATAGAAGAACCCTATATATGGGTCTCAAACCAAACTCAACTAACTAAGATGGCATACTAACTGAGCCACAAACTAGAGTAGATAAGGATAGCTGTCATCTAGCTATTATTCATGGGCGGTGTACCAACCGCATCTGCAACTAACAAGTCGGTGACATAAATGCACAACGGTCACCCTGGCATATCACGAGTGGAGCTCGATATCTCAACACTCCCCCTTGAGCTCAATCCCAATTCCTGCACACCAAGCACGTCTCTGAACTTGCGCAGCTTCTTTGCACCCAATGCCTTCGTGAATATGTCAGCTACCTGATCCTCTGTGCTGACATAAACTAGATCAATAAGACCTAGTAAAACCCTCTCCCGCACATAGTGATAATGCACCTCAATGTGCTTTGTTCTAGCATGATAGATTGGGTTATTTTCCAAGTGTATACTACTCATGTTGTCACAATAAATGACAACTGGCCCATCTATAGGCTGATGCATATCATAAAGTAGCTTATGCAACCAAGCTACCTCACATGCAGCCATTGCTGCACCCCTGTACTCAGCCTCTGTGCTCAACAAGGCAACTGTAGGTTGTTTCTTGCTGCTCCAAGTGACTGCAGGACTCCCAAAAGAGAACACATATCCATTGGTAGATCGTCTATCAGAAATACTACTAGCCCAATCAGCATCAGTGTATCCATGCAACTATATATGAACCCCAGTCTCATAAAATAGTCCATACTGCAATGTGGACTTCACATATCTGAGTATGCATCTAGCCGCATCCAAATGTGGTTTCCTTGGAGCCTGCATAAACCGACTTACCAATCCAACAGCATAGCTCAAATCTGGCATGGTAATAGTCATATAAATCAAACTTCCTACTATGCGTCTGTACATAGTAGGGTCTTCCAGAAGCTCACATGCATCTGCGCTCAGCTTCACATTCTGCTCCAAAGGAACTGAAATAGGCTTACAGCCTGTCATCCCATATTTGGACAGCATGTCCAATCCATACTTGACTCTGTAAGAGCTATATCCCACTTGGTGATCTAATCACCTCAATGCCCAAGAAATAACGCAGCTCTCCCAAATCTTTCATCTCAAACTTCTGCTTCAATAGCATTTTCACATGAAGGATATCTTCATCACTGTCACTTGTCATAATCAAATCATCAACATAAATGACAAGTAGTATAATACCTTTCTCTGTTTTTCTCACATAAAGTGAGAAATCTGCCTTGGAAATCTGAAAGCCAATAGTGACAAGATACTGTCCTATCTTGTCAGACCATGCTCTAGGTGCTTGCTTCAAGCCATACAATGCTTTTTTCAACCTGCAAACAAACTCAGGATGAACAGTATGCACATAACCTGGTGGCTGCTCCATATAGACATCTTCTTGCAAATCACCATGCAAGAAGGCATTCTTTACATCTATCTAATGTAAAGACCATTCTTTTGATACAGCCATAGCAATGACTGCTCTTATGGTTGCCATCCTTGCAATCGGACTGAATGTTTCTTCATAATCAATGCCATATGTTTGTGCATACCCCTTGACTACTAATCTTGCCTTGTATTTGTTCACAGAACCATTTGCATTGTGCTTCACCTTATAAACCCACTTACAACCAATTGCATTCTTATCTTTAGGCAAAGGTACCAATTCCCATGTAGCATTTGCTTCCAAGGCATCCATTTCTTCATCCATGGCTTTCTCCCATTGTTCTTTTCCCATGGCTTGCTCAAAAGAAGTGGGTTCTGGTTCCTGTATCACTTTGACCATATAGGCATAGTGAATGGCTATAAATCCGTCATATTTCAGCCTATCCATAGGATACCTAGCTCTGGTAGACCTATGCAAAGTAGGTTCACTCCTAGGTGCTCTCAAAAGACCCCTGGTCTTCCTTACTCCAGGTGTAACAATAGAAGGAATACCCAACTCATCATCAATGCTCTGTTCTGAGCCACTGGATTCACCATCCACATAAGAGTGACCTACATTCACATCAAACATGGGCTGATCTACCTTCTCTTTTCCTTTTCATGATACCTGAATACCACTATCTGCATTGCTTTGAGAAGATTCTCATAATCTCAATCTGGGTGTCCATGGCGAAGAATGTGAACCACTGCTAGAGGACACTCCAGGTCCACTAATATTTTGTGACTGCTGCTGTGAATTCTGCGCAGCATTACCATTTTGTGCATCTACAACATCAATCACATTTACTGGTTTATACCAGCTACTCATCTCATAAAAAACAACATCTCTACTCACTGTAAACTTACGAGTAGAAGGGTTATAGCATCTATACCCTTTTTGCTGCAGAGAGTAACCAATAAAGATGCACTTCTCAGCTTTTGGATCCAACTTGGATCTCAACTCATCTGGCACATGTACATAGGCAATGCAACCAAAAATCTTCAAATGAGAAATATCTGGTTTCCTACCAGTATACCTCTCCTCTGGAGTCATCCCATGTATTGCTGCAGTGGGAGTCCTGTTCATTATGTAGACTGCTATAGCAACTGCTTCAGCCTAGGAAAAATCTGGCAAGTCTTTTTCGTTGAGCATGGCACGAGATACCTCTCCAATATGCCTGTTTTTCCTTTCTGCAATTCCATTTTGTTGTGGGGTATGACTACATGAATATTGCTGCTTTATGCCATGCTCCTGCAAGAACCTTGCAAACTCATTTGAGAGGTACTCTTCCCCTCCATCTGACCTTAGGCATTTTATTTGTAGGCCTGTTTCTTTTTCAACCATAGCTTTAAGAGTTTTGAAATGCCCAAAAACTTCACTTTTCTTTTTCATAAAATACACCCAAACTTTTTTGCTATAATCATCAATAAAAGTGACAAAATAATGACAGCTCCCAAGAGATGCAGCTTAAGTAGTCCACACATCAGAGTGGATTAATTCCAATGGCTTCTTACTCTCTTGAACATGTCTAGGAAATGGTTTCCTTGCATGTTTTCCAAATTGACAGGCTTCACATACCTTATGCATTTTTGCAACCTTGAATTTAGGCAATCCTGCAACAATATTTTGAGCTTGCATTGATTTAAGTCACTGTACATTAACATGACCAATGCGTTTATGCCAGATATCAATATCTACAACTACACGGTCCCATGTGCAAACATTGCTGTACTCAATTCAGGCATGTCTGCATCCAACGTAAACATTCTGCCCTTGTTATTTCCTTTTGCTATCAAGCGACCTTTATTTTTCATATCCTCAACAAAGCATCCATGAGGATTAAATCTGACCTGCAAGCCCTGCTCAACCATTTGACCAACAGAAACCAGATTCTTGGTGATATTCGGGACATGAAATACATCCGATAGGTATTTCTTTTTCCCATCCTGCATAGACAAAGGAATTTTTCCAATCTACACAATAGGATGTGCAGTATCATCACCAGTCTCCACAAATCCTGGTTTTTCCATTTTCATTGCATCCTCCATCCATTCTGCATGACCTGTCATGTGGTTTGATGCACCTGAGTCAACATACCATACATCGTTGCTTTCTTCTACACTTGTCACAGAATTGTTTATGTGCTGCACCATAAACAAATGCTCATTTCTATCATCACCCTGTCTACTAGAAGATGCATAATTCCCTTGTTGCAATTTTCCATTCATGATGTCATTCTGCTTTTTATAGCAGTTTTTAGCCATATGACCCATTTTACCACAGTAGTAGCATTCAACATTGTTGTTTGCATTTTGGCCTCTTTGCCATCCACCACGACCTCTTTGGCTCCCCCTGCCTCTAGAGTTACCACGTCCTCCTCGATAGGATTGGTTTTCTTGAGTTTGCTGCATATTCTGATTTCTACCACGGCCTCTAGATCAGCCTCCTCTACCTCTGTCTCTACCTCTTCTAGCATTTGAGTAGAAGACAGCTTCTTTTGAAGTTCCTCCTGAAGAAGATGCACCACCATTTCTTTGCTCATCAGAAATTAGAAGAGCAATCAACTCCTCAAAATCAGAAAATCTTTCACGGACGGAAATGGATGTTCGGGACTGTGCATAATCCTTTCCTAGACCATTCAAGGTCACAGAAACTAAATCATCATCTTCTACTGGCGACCCAATGGAAGCAAGTGCATCTGCAATCTTCTTCACCTTCATGTGGTAGTCATTGATGCTCATATTTTCTCTTTGCACATTGTGCAACTCTTGCTTGAGATGCATTTTCCTGGCTTGCATATTTTTGCTATACATTTTTGACAAAGTATCCCATGCCTCCTTTGGCGTACTTGCATCTTGAATATGCACAATCATAGAGTCTGAAATGCTGATAGACAGCCACTACATAAATTTCCTGGCTCTCTCATGCCATGCTTTAAATTCCTGCATTTGCTGTTGATTGGGAACATCAGGAAGGAGTAGTTCTTCTTCATTTCCTGCAACAAATTCCCAATATCCTTTTCCCATAAGGAAATTCGTCATTCTAAACTTCCATGCTTGGAAGTTGTTCTTGTCAAGTTTTTCAGTTACAATCTGTGAAAGAGAATCAGACGCCATTACAGAACATTGCAAAAAATTCTGTCACTGCAAAAAACACAGCTTCACCCTCACAAGGGCAAATCTGCAAAACTGGCGAAAGTGGTATTTGATCACACAGTCACTTCCTAGTGACGATTTTGCATAAATAGGAAACAAGGATGATTCTGTAACTCCCAATGTCTCTGCACACAAGCATACGATGCAATTTCTGTGGTAACTTTTCACCGACTTGTAGAACAGTGGTCGCACAGCATAAAACAGGGCCTTTTCCTGAGTATGTGCAGAAAACTTCCGCCTCCAAAACAAGCCCCGAAATGGCCTCAAATCTGAGACAATGCACTCTTGCACTTTCCAGTTGTGCTACGTGCAGAGACTTGCTCCCAAAACAGAAAAATGAAAGCAACACTGGTCCTCTTACCAGAACACCGCGAACTTGGCTTGCTTTCTTGAGCTCCTTACCATGAATAAGGCTTTGATACCATGTCAAGATTATGGGAGAGAAGGAAGGAGTCTCACTTGTAGCCTTCTTGCTCGCACAATGAGGGAATACACACACACGTGGAGGCTGAAAACAGTTTTCCTCTTCTTAGTTGTGGAAGCCAAAAGAACTCTCATACAAAGAAATAGAAGAACCCTATATATGGGTCTCAAACCAAACTCAACTAACTAAGGTGGCATACTAACTGGGCCACAAACTAGAGTAGATAAGGATAGCTGTCATTTAGCTATTATTCATGGGCGGTATACCAACCGCATCTGCCAGTAACAAGTCAGTGACATAAATGCACAATGGTCACCCTGGCATATTACAAGTGGAGCTCGATATCTCAACACGTAGCAATGGATGCATGTGAGGTAGCTTGGTTGCATAAGCTACTTTATGATATGCATCAGCCTACAGATGGGCCAGTTGTCATTTATTGTGACAACATGAGTAGTATACACTTGGCAAATAATCCAGTCTATCATGCTAGAACCAAGCACATTGAGGTGCATTATCACTATGTGCGGGAGAGGGTTTTACTAGGTCTTATTGATCTAGTTTATGTCAGCACAGAGGATCAGGTAGCTGACATATTCACGAAGGCATTGGGCACAGAGAAGCTGTGCATGTTCATAGACCTGCTTGGTGTGCAGGAATTGGGATTGAGATTTAGGGGGAGTGTTGAGATATCGAGCTCCACTCGTGATATACCAGGGTGACCGTTGTGCATTTATGTCACCGACTTGTCAGTTGCAGATGCGGTTGGTACACTGCCCATGAATAATAGCTAGATGACAGCTATCCTTATCTACTCTAGTTCGTGGCTCAGTTAGTATGCCAACTTAGTTAGTTGAGTTTGGTTTTGAGACCCATATATAGGGTTCTTCTATTTCTATGTACTAGAGTTCTTTTGGCTTACACAACTAAGAAGAGGAAAACTATTTTCAGCCTCCACCTTTGTGTGTATTCCCCCATTGTGCAAGCAAGAAAGCTACAAGTGAGACTCCTTCCTTCTCTCTCACAATATTGACATAGGGAAGTGGAGGGAGAGGTTTGTATACCTGAACGGGTCGGTAAGTGCGTCGGTGATGCGATCAAATCACACGGGCTGGGGCTCTCTCTCTCTCTCTCTCTCTCTCTCTCTCTCTTACTGAAATGGCACAAATGAGCTCTCTTTTGGCTTCCTGGCTCTTATATGCCTTCCCAAATGCGGCGTTGATGCCCCCAATCACTCTCTTGTCGATCTTAGGCCTCATTAGCGAGCATTTTGTGCATTTTGCACGATTTTTTCCCTGTTTTGCCCTATTTTGAAACAGTAAACCCTACCCTTTTTCCGGTTTGATTTCCTAACTCTAACCTACGCTAAATGCAACGAAGATCGAAGGCAAAAAACTGAAATAGATCCTCCATGCTTTCCAATCATCAAACAACCAAAATATCCCAAAATACTTACTTGTTTTGAAGATTAAAAACACCCAACTTCCTATCTATCTCAAGCTCCATTTCGGGGATGAGTACCCTACTTCGATGCTTGATATGAGACGCGCAAGTGCTCAAGCTTGAATCCGTTGGTCCCGGCAAACGGAACCAAAATGTGGGAGCTTTCGCTCAACCGCCAAGATCCACGGACCGCTTATTTTTTCAAGCGTTCCAAGCGATCTCTAATGGCTATCTCTCACCTAGCCGACGCACCGTTGATCCTACAAGTGTAGTGAGCTTACCTTGATGCCCGATCGAGTACCCTCCTCTCTCTTGCACTCCAATAGCTCCACGATTCTTGATGCTAGCTCAAGCATCCTCAAGCCTCCTCCATCTCCAAGCTCCATCCTCCATAGCCGCGTGCACAAGAGAAGAGAAGAGAAGAGAAGAGAAGAAGAGAAGAGGAGATGGTGAAGAGCTTTACCCTCTTGATCCCTCACTCTCACACACACTCACTCCCTCACACTCTCACACTCCCTCTCTCAAGAACGCACACAAGCAAGAAGGAGAGAAGAAGAGAGGAAAAAGAAGACTCTTTTTGCCACACACCAAAGAATGATCTTCTCATTCACTTTTCAACTTTATATACAAAGCCCTAAATCCTTTTTGGGCGGTCATCCCCTTTTCCGTCTTTTACATGGCCGGCCGTAGCCTAGGCCCTTTTTCCCATTTCCCACCATTCTAATTTATCCTATTCCCAACTAATGCGTACACTTTGCACAGGAGTGAGCCTGGCACTCTTTTACAAAGATTCGAGGGCGCTTCCACATTTTAATTCTTTTGTTGCCTCAGGCCGACACCGAAGCTTTCTGAGGGTCGTTCCTGAACATTTGAATTTTTCAGGGATTGGCTCCCGGTCAAGGTGCCTTTTTCTGCTTTTATCCTGTACCTTTTTTGCTATTTCCATTTTTTTCCATTTTTTGCTCCTTTGTGCTGCAGGAACACGGTAATAGCCTGACTCCATGCAACCCAATAGTCTTTTTAGCGAGTCATTGCTTTCATATATTCAAGAAATACTTATACATTCTAAACTTATTCCAATTTAGCTCATTTTAGTCATCAATCAACTATCAATACATTAATAATATTTCAAAATCCAAAATGCTTAGCATAGGTATGCTTTCTCTCAACCAAGACAGTTCAGGTTTCAGGTAATTACATTATATTTCTGCTATACTAGAAGTATGTTAGCTTAAGACCCTAGATGCTAACCTCAGAGGTAGTGGAAGTCAGAAAGAGGAGATTAAACCCGCAAGAGCACAAGGGAACATGCCAAGCACTTTGGCTATTGTGGACTCATTTGAAGCATCAAACGTATGGGGACCTATCAATATTATTATTCCACTAGGTGATTTACTAGAACTAGTCTTAGTTTTCAAAGATAATCTTGGGAAGATGATTAAAGTTGAGTATCTACTATTGTCAGAACCAAAAGTAGTAGCCATGATGGCCCATGCTTTGAAGGAAACAACCTACAAGATCTAGCCATTGCTAGTTCCAATAGGCCCCCTATCTAATCTAACCATTCTGGTGATTCCTATTCAATGCAAGGACCATATCATCCTAAATGTCTTGCTCGATAGAAAATCATGGGTAAATATCATCATGTAGAAATTACATTGCATAGCAGACAGAATCTAAGCAAGGAGTAGAGAACACACAATAAATGTGAAAATAACAAAAAATTGTTTAATTTCAAACAAACTGATACAAAGATGGATTTGTCCACCCGTGCACTTCCATTGTAAAGCTTAGATGGCAATCTAGACAGATGATAAGTGAAGAGCTTAAGGGTAGTTGGTAGAACTTTGATTGGGTAAAAAATAAATAGATGATAACTTTAGAGGGGTTTTTCTTTTATAGCTTAAGAAACTAGTTTGGTCGGCATGCCCCACCATGTTATGAACCTTCCCTAGTCAGCCAAGGGTTGCTTTCATGGCTCCCTGGACCCTAAAATAGGGGTTTCTAATAACTCCCACACCATGAAACTCGATGCATTGTGCCTCAAGTTGCTACATCGCATAACTACTCTATCTAACCCAAAGGCTAGATCCACAAAGGTCACCTCTTTGCCATTCAGTCACATAGACCTCATCTGACATACAAGTCAAGACCTATGTCCATAATCACACATGGCTTCTCCTCATAATGGGTTTCTTACAACTTAGAGCACCATGGATCATTGGTGGCATCTTACGAGGGTGGGACATTGAGCATATCTAAAACACCCCCTAAATGTTCAACCATAGGTGAACTATATCCTTGGCCCAATGTTGAGTCTTTGAAGATGAATTCGAAGAAGATCCTTTGTAAGAGCTTTGATGAAGATATCTAATCCATTCTCCTCCATTGGCTCTACTATCCCATTCTCGATCAAGTCATGCATATAGTGATACTGGATCTCAATGTGTTTAGTACGTGCATGAAAAATTGTATTTTTGGAAATGGAGATGCAAATTTGATTATCACATATTAGAAATGTTGGATCTTCATCTTGTACTCCCATATGCCATAAGATCCTCCTTAACCATACTACTTTAGATGTAGCAAAGCAAGTTGCCTTGCACTTTGCTTTGGCACAAGAAATGCCATAGTTGGTTGCTTCTTACTGATCTAAGAGAAAATTCTTGAACCTAAAGAGAAACAATATCAAAGAATTGATTTCCTGGAATCAGTACCACTTGCCCAATATGAGTCACAGTTCCAGAGCACTTTTAGAATTGTATGTGATACCATTGTCAAGAGTTTTCTTCAAGTATTTGAGTGCTCACATCCCAGTTTTCCAATGACTTTCTTGTGGTTTATTTGAGAACCTGCTCAAAACTCCAATGACAAAATTGATATCTAGCTTGGTGTTATACAAATAGGTGAGACTACTGACTAACCTCTTGCACCTCCCAATGTTTGGTGGTGCTAATGTATCCTCAATGGATAACTTCACATTGACCTCCATAGTTGTAGGTATCTCCTTAATACTCAGTCATGCCAAATGCTTTAAGAACTACCATGCATACTTCTTTTGAGAGATGAAGTGTTTGCCATGCTCTTGCTAGACTTCAATCCCCAAACAATATGTAGCAAGCCTAAGTCTATCATTTCAAACTCAGAGCTCAAATATTTTCAAGTCTAATGGATCATATCTTTAGTCACCTATATTAAGAAGGTTGTCTACATATAGAATAATCAATACAGGATTTTCACCATCCTTGTAAACATACAAGTTAGCATGTGAGGTACATGTTTTGAAATTTAAGTATAAGTTTTTAAATCTATCTGTTCGTACCATGCTCTAGGGGCTTGTTTTAGCCTACACAATGCATTCTTTAGCTTATAAACTTTGTTCTCAGATCTCAAACCTTGGTAGCTAAGCCACATACACCTCCTCCTTCAGGTCACCATTCAAGAATGCTGATGTAACATCCATTTGGTAAAGTGGCTACTTCTTATGAGTGGCCACTATAAGTACTGTGCAAATAGTGGTCATTCTAGCAGTTGGAGCAAAGAATTCTTAAAAATCGAATCCTTCAGCATGTGAAAATCCATGTGCAACTAATCTGGGTTTGTACTTTTCTAAGCTATTTTCATCCTTGTACTTTCCCTTCCAGACCCACTTGATGACAATAATCTTCCTCTTTTTTGGTTGACCCACTAGCTCCCAAGTATCATTCTTCATTATACTATCATAATCAGCTTGCATAGCTACTCTCCGTGTTGGATCGACCAGTACTTCTTCCAAGTTTGGTGGCTCCTTTACTTCTCTCATAATCAACCACCATCAAGATCATATTGACTATGTGAGCAAAAGCCTTTATTTGCTCCTCTATTCTCAGAGACCTCCTTGGTTCATTTAACTTTTCCATAGTTGTGGTAGGAATAGGATTACTATGATCATAGAGTTGCATCACCCATTACAGAAATAGCTTTTCCAATGGTGCGATTGCATGTTGGTAAAACTTTTCTTCATCATCCAAAGATGATGCTTTCTCCTCCTTGAGGGTAGGGATATCTCTTGGGATAGGTTCATAGTGGACTACTTCTTTCTTGGATGATAAAGTGGAAGAACTTATATTCTTCTCTCTTGTATGTGGCTATCTCTTAAACACCCCATTATGGCTCACTATGATATTGTTTGGCTATTGGTCATACAATTTGTAAGCCTTTTGCTCATCACTATAACCCAAGAAGATATATGTTGTGCTTTTTAGATTTAACTTGTTTCTCTTATCCTTTGGAACATGTACATAACATTCACATCCAAAAGTTCTAAAATGTAAGATAGATGGTTTCTTATCAAAATAGGGCTCATGAGGAGTTTTGTCCTTAAGAGCCACTGTATAACCATGATTGAGAACGTAGATTGCAATGTTAACAACTTTTGCTTAAAACTAGTTAGGCAATCCCTTGCCCTTAAGCATGCACCTTTCCATTTTCACAACGGTGTGATTTTGGCATTCAAAAATGCCATTTTGCTAAGGTGTGTGAGGTGTTGTCAATTGATACTTAATCCCTTTGCTCTTGTGAAAGTCTTCAAAATCCTTTGAGTTGAACTCACCATAACCATTTGTTCTAAACTTCTTCACACTTTGACTTATTTCATTCTCAACAAGTTTTAGCCATTCTTTAAACTTACTAAAAGCTTGATCCTTATCACAAAGGAAGTACATCCACATCTTTCTACTGTAGTCATTGACGATCAACATAAAACAAGGAGATCCTCCCAAGGCTTGTGTAGGCATTTTACCGTACAAGTCAACATACACCAACTCTAGAGGAGCCTTTGCTCTATTTTTGTGTTCTTATGAAAATGCATTTCTTTGTTGCTTGCGCATCATACAAGATTTACATGGTTCCTTCATTTTAATTAGTGCAGGTAGGTGAGCAATCATACATTGCTTATGCATCTCCTTTAACACCACAAAAAAAATGTAACTAAATCTTTCATGCCAAAGTTTACTTGAGTCCATACCAGCAGTAGCTGTAAGAGCACTGAGCCCGTACATGTTGTTTCTTCTTTCTCCTTTATTGACAACTTTGCCAACACTATCCATAACTTTTGCACCTGTCAATAAAATTCACCTCATGGTCAATATTAGTTATAGATGCAATTGATTAGCATATTTATGTTAATGTTTGGAACATACAATACATTTGAAATATTTTTTAGTACACCATTTGTAGCAAGAAAGGAAATACTACCTATGCCCTTAGCATGGGATTTTGCATCATGGACCTTTCTTATTGGTCATGTGATAGGAGACTCCACTATCCAATACATATGAGTGAGTGATAGATATTTCTTGCTAGCCTTGAGAAACACACTTTCTCAATAGTCACCATGAATAACTCCAACTTTGCTTTAGCTGCATTGGTTGTCTTCTTTTCTTTAGTCTTCATGATGCCATTCTTTTCATCTACCATCTTGACATGACAATTTGCAATTTCATGTCCTTTCTTCTTGTAGTAGAAGCACTGTCTTTGAAACTTTTTCTTACCAACCTTTTTCTTTTTTTCACCATTAGTAGAGGAACCACCTTTGCCTTTCACATTGGCAGAGAATGCAGCGTCTCCACTGTTGTTATCTTCTCGGGATTTAAGTGCAACTTCTCCTCCATTAGTTGTTTACAACTCAAATGTCAAATATTGGGGTCTCACTTGAGTATTTAGCGTAGTTATCAATCCATTAGAATTTGGTCCACTAATTGCAAATGCAATATTTGGATGGGTGGCTATCATGGTGTACATAAGACTGCTCGCTATGGATGCATAGGGAATCTTGGCCATCTTGGCACTTTGCTCATCTATTTGTGGACAATCGACTTGTGATACCTTCACATGAGAAGGAAATGGATATCCAATAAGCTTCACATCCTACATAATAGAAGTGCTCAAGGGCTTTATGGATATACTACTTCTGTGATAGATAGAGTAGTCCCTGAGACTTGTCATGCATAATGCGGATACCAAGTATATGAGAGGCTTGTCCCAAATATTTCATCTCAAAGATCTTCTTGAGTTGATCCTTAAGAGCATCTAGCTCATCATGATCTTTCCCTACTAAAAACATGTCATCCACATAAAGTACCAAAATTAGTAATGGATCATCACAGGCTTTCTTTGTGTACAAGCATGGAGCCATAGCACTACAATTGTAGCCCTGTGATTGCATGAATGCATCAAATTTGTGGTACCATTTCTAGGTGCTTGCTTCAAGCCATAAAGACTCTTCCTTAATCTGTACACTAGGTGTTCCTTGCTAGTACAAAACCTTCCGACTGCTCCATGCATATCTCATCATGCAAGTCCCCATGTAAGAAAGCCATCTTGACATCCAACTGATACAAGTCCAAGTTAATCTGTGTAGCCAAAGCCAAGACTAAGCATGATCATCTTAACCATAGGAGAGAAGACCTCATCAAAGTCAACACCATGCTCTTGCTTAAATCCCTTTGCTACCAATCTGGGCTTGTATGCCGGCCTAGGGTGTCTAGGGGTACGTTTCAACTTATACACCGACTTGCAAGGCAAAGCCCTCTTGCCACTAGGCAAGGGAACCAAATCCCACCACGTATGATTCTTATGCAATGAGTCAATCTTAGATTGCATGGCCCTCTCCTAGGAGTGATTGTCATCCCTATACAAGCATAGCCTCATCATAGGTGAGAGGCTCTCTTGCATCTGTAACCAAAACATAATTTATGGAGGGCTCATAATGCTTAGGAGCTTGTCTATATCTAGTAGAATGCCTCAATGCAGGCCGTGTTGCCTGTCCAACATCCTATCTAACATATTTTCTAATGTCCTATCTAACATCCTAGCCATGAGGATTGATTACTGGTGCAGGTTGTCTAGCTAGTTGTGTGGGAGAAGGGGGACTCCTCCTAAAAGACAACCCTACGTATCTCAACAACTTTCTCGGGATGCATATGCATTTTTTCCTCATGGAACACAACATCATGGCTGCGAATCCCAAAGATGATATCCCATCTCACCTGCATCTTCATAGCCAAGAAAAATGTATTTCACACTTTTAGGATCCAACTGATCGCATTTTTGTCCTTGGGCACATGGTAGAAGGCCTCACATCCAAAGACACACAAATGAGCATATGAGGGAGGCTTTCCTATCCATACCTTCTCTGCAACCTAGAAGTCAATACCACTACAAGGTGACCTCTTAATGAGATGCATGATAGTATAAACTACCTCAGCCCAAAAACACTGTGGTGAGCCTACTTGGCTAAACATATTATTGCAGACTCTCTCTTGAATAGTCCTATTCATATGCTCAACCATACCATTCTCGGGAGGGCTGTAAGGGGCACTCAATTGATGCTTAATACCCTACTTGTCACAAAACTGCTCAAAGGCGCATGTGAGACGTACTCACCCCTATTATCGGTCCTTAAGCATTTCAGCCTCTGCCCAGATTGATTCTTGGTGAGAGCAAGCCAATGCTAAAAGACAACCAAGACATTAGATTTCTGCTTTATGGGATAAGCCCAAACCTTACGTGAATAATTGTCAATAAATATAACAAAGTGCTTTGTATCCGCTAATGATTAAGAGTGCTTAGGTCCACATACATCTGAATGCATAAGAGCCAAAGGCTCACCCATGCATGGAATACCAGACCTTTTATGCAAATTCCTAGTCTGCCTACCATATAAATAATGATCACATGACTCAAAATGTGAGTAATCAAAAGACAGAAGGTACTACAAAGCACTAAGCATTTTCATTCTCTTAAGCGACATATGTCCAAGATGAGCATGCTAGAGAGATACATGTGGGATAGAACCCATTGACAAAACATGGTCAATAGTACCAGATACAACCAAGGGGTCGAGGTTGCCAAACTTGGCACCTCTTGCAAGAACAAGCTTGCCACGAGTTATCTTCCATACAGAATCACCAAAGCATATATAATAACCTGCATCATCAAGCTGCCCAACATACATAAGGCTTTTAGCAAGTGTAGGTACATGATGTGCATTATGCTAAAAAAAAAGTGCTACCAGAGGGAAAGTGTAGAGTGACATGACCAATGCCAACAATAGCAAGAGACCGATCATCACCTAAGTGCACAGTACCAAATACGCTCTACGATAGGTATGAAACTACTCATGGTAGTGTCAAGATTGTGGGAGAGAAGGAAGGAGTCTCACTTGTAGCTTTCTTGCTTGCACAACGGGGGAATACACACAAGGGTGGAGGCTGAAAACAGTTTTCCTCTTCTAAGTTGTGTAAGCCAAAAAGAACTCAAGTACATAGAAATACAAGAACCCTATATATGGGTCTCAAACCAAACTCAACTAACTAAGGTGGCATACTAACTGAGCCACGAACTAGAGTAGATAAGGATAGCTATCATCTAGCTATTATTCATGGGCGGTGTACCAACCGCATCTGCAACTAACAAGTCGGTGATATAAATGCACAACGGTCACCCTGGCATATCACGAGTGGAGCTCGATATCTCAACACCCCCCCTCGAGCTCAATCCCAATTCCTGCATACCAAGCACGTCTCTGAACTTGCGCAGCTTCTCTGCGCCCAATGCCTTCGTAAATATGTTAGCTACATGATCCTCTGTGCTGACATAAACTAGATCAATAAGACCTAGTAAAACCCTCTCCCGCACATAGTGATAATGCACCTCAATGTGCTTTGTTCTAGCATGATAGATTGGGTTATTTGCCAAGTGTATACTACTCATGTTGTCACAATAAATGACAACTGGCCCATCTGTAGGCTGATGCATATCATAAAGTAGCTTATGCAACCAAGCTACCTCACATGCAGCCATTGTTGCGCCCCTGTACTCAGCCTCTGTGCTCAACAAGGCAACTGTAGGCTATTTCTTGCTACTCCAAGTGACTGCAGCACTCCCAAAAGAGAACACATATCCACTGCTAGATCGTCTATCAGAAATACTACTAGCCCAATCAGCATCAGTGTATCCATACAACTGTATCTGAACCCTAGTCTCATCAAGTAGTCCATACTACAATGTGGACTTCACATATCTGAGTATGCGTCTAGCCGCATCTAAATGCGATTTCCTTGGAGCCTGCATAAACTGACTTACCAATCCAACAGCATAGCTCAAATCTGGCCTGGTAATAGTCATATAAATCAAACTTCCTACTATGCGTTTGTACATAGTAGGGTCTTCCAAAAGCTCACTTGCATCTGTGCTCAACTTCACATTCTGCTCCAAAGGAACTGAAATAGGCTTACAGCCTGTCATTCCATATTTGGATAGCATGTCCAATCCATACTGCCTCTGCAAGAGCCATATCCCACTTGGTGATCTAATCACCTCAATGCCCAAGAAATAACATAGCTCTCCCAAATCCTTCATCTCAAACTTTTGCTTCAATAGTATTTTCACATGAAGGATATCTTCATCACTATCACCTGTGATAATCAAATCATCAACATAAATGACAAGTAGCATAATACCCTTCTCTGTTTTTCTCACATAAAGTGAGAAATCTGCCTTGGAAATCTGAAAGCCAATAGTGACAAGATACTGTCCTATCTTGTCAGACCATGCTCTAGGTGCTTGCTTCAAGCCATACAATGCTTTCTTTAACCTACAAACAAACTCAGGATGAACATCATGCACATAACCTGGTGGCTGCTCCATATATACCTCTTCTTGCAAATCACCATGCAAGAAGGCATTCTTTACATCCATCTGATGTAAAGACCATTCCTTTGATGCAGCCATAGAGATGACGGCTCTTACGGTTGCCATCCTTGCAACCGGACTGAATGTTTCTTCATAATCAATGCCATATGTTTGTGCATACCCCTTGACTACTAATCTTGCCTTGTATCTGTTCACAGAACCATCTGCATTGTGCTTCACCTTATAAACCCACTTACAACCAATTGCATTCTTACCTTTAGGCAAAGGTACCGATTCCCATGTAGCATTTGCTTCCAAGGCATCCATGGCTTTCTCCCATTTTTCTTTTTCCATGGCTTGCTCAAAAGAAGTGGGTTCTGGTTCCTGTATCATTTTGACCATATAGGCATAGTGAATGGCTGTAAATCCATCATATTTCAGCCTATCCACATGATACCTAGCTCTGGTAAACTTGCGCAAAGTAGGTTCACTCCCAGGTGCTCTCAAAACATCCTTGGTCTTCCTTACTCCAGGTGAAACAATAGAAGGAATACCCAACTCATCATCAATGCTCTGTTCTGAGCCACTAGATTCACCATCCACATAAGAGTGACCTGCATTCACATCAAACATGGGCTGATCTACCTTCTCTTTTCCTTTTCGTGATACCTGCATACCAATTTCTACATTGCTTTGAGAAGATTCTCATGATCTCAATCTGCCTGTCCATGGCGAAGAATGTGAACCACTGCTAGATGACGCTCCAGGTCCACTAATATTTTGTGACTGTTGCTGTGAATTCTGTGCAGCATTACCACTTTGTGCATCTACATCATCAATCTCATTTACTGGTTTATACCAGCTACTCATCTCATCAAAACAACATCTCTGCTCACTGTAAACTTACAACTAGAAGGGTTATAGCATCTATACTCTTTTTGCTACTGCAGAGAGTAACCAATAAAGATGCACTTCTCAGCTTTTGGATCCAACTTGGATCTCAACTCATCTAGCACATGAACATAGGCAATGCAACCAAAAATTTTCAAATGAGAAATATCTGGTTTTCTACCAGTATACCTCTCCTCTGGAGTCATCCCATGTATTGCTGCAGTGGGAGTCTTGTTCATTATGTAGACTGCTGTAGCAACTGCTTCAGCCCAGTAAAAATCTGGCAAGTCTTTTTTGTTGAGCATGGCACGAGATACCTCTCCAATATGCCTATTTTTCCTTTCTGCAATTCCATTTTGTTGTGGGGTATGATTGCATGAATATTGCTGCTTTATGCCATGCTCCTGCAAGAACCTTGCAAACTCATTTGAGAGGTACTCTCCCCCTCCATCTGACCTTAGGCATTTTATTTGCAGGCCTGTTTCTTTTTCAACCATAGCTTTAAGAGTTTTGAAATGCCCAAAAACTTCACTTTTCTTTTTCATAAAATACACCCTAAATTTTTTGCTATAGTCATCAATAAAAGTGTCAAAATAGTGACAGCCTCCAAGAGATGCAACTTTAGTAGTCCACACATTAGAGTGGATTAATTCCAATGGCTTCTTACTCTCTTGAACATGTCTAGGAAATGGTTTCCTTGCCTGCTTTTCAAATTGACAGGCTTCACATACCTTATGCATTTCTGCAACCTTGAATTTAGGCAATCCCGCAACAATATTTTGGGCCTGCATTGATTTAAGTAGCTGTACATTAACATGACCAATGCGTTTATGCCAGATATCAATATCTGCAACTACACTGGTCCCATGTGCAAACATTGCTGCACTCAATTCAGGCATGTTTGCATCCAACGTAAGCATTCTGCCCTTCTTCTTTCCTTTTGCTATCAAGTGACCTTTATTTTTCATATCCTCAACAGGGCATCCATGAGGATTAAATCTGACCTTCAAGCCCTGCTCAACCATTTGACCAATAGAAACCAGATTCTTGGTGATATTCAGGACATGAAATACATCGGACAGGTATTTCTTTTTCCCATCCTGCATAGACAAATGAATTTTTCCAATCTGCACAATAGGATGTGCAGTATCATCACCAGTCTCCACAAATCCTTGTTTTTCCATTTTCCTTGCATCCTCCATCCACTCTGCATGACCTGTCATGTGGTTTGATGCACCTGAGTCAACATACCATACATCGTTGCTTTCTTCAGCACTTGTCACATAATTGTTCATGTGCTGCACCATAAACAAATGCTCATTTCTGTCATCACCCTGTCTACTAGAAGATGCATAATTCCCTTGTTGCAAATTTCCATTCATGATGTCATTCTGCTTTTTATAGTAGTCTTTAGCCATATGACCCATTTTACCACAGTAGTAGCATTCAACATTACTGTTTGCATTTTGGCCTCTTTGCCATCCACCACAACCTGTTTGGCTCCCCCTGCCTCTAGAGTTACCATGTCCTCCTCCATAGGACTAGTTTTCTTGAGTTTGCTGCATATTCTGATTTCTACCACGACCTCCAGATCGGCCTCCTCTACCTCTGCCTCTACCTCTTCCAGCATTTGAGTAGAAGACAGCTTCTTTTGAAGTTCCTCCTGAAGAAGATGCACCACCATTTCTCTGCTCCTCAGAAATTAGAAGAGCAATCAACTCCTCAAAATCAAGAAATCTTTCACGGATGGAAATGGATGTTCGGAACTGTGCATAATCCTTTCCTAGACCATTCAAGGTCACATAAACTAAATCATCATCTTCCACTGGCGACCCAATGGAAGCAAGCGCATCTGCAATCTTCTTCACCTTCATGTGATAGTCATTGATGCTCATATTTTCTCTTTGCACATTGTGCAACTCTTGCTTGAGCTGCATTTCCCTGGCTTGCGTATTTGTGCTATACATTTTTGACAAAGTATCCCATGCCTCCTTTGGCGTACTTGCATCCTGAATATGCACAATCATAGAGTCTGAAATGCTGATAGACAGCCAATACATAACTTTCCTGGCTCTCTCATGCCATGCTTTAAATGCCTGCATTTGCTGTTGATTGGGAACATCAGGAAGAACTGGTTCTTCTTCATTTCCTGCAACAAATTCCCAATATCCTTTTCCCATAAGGAAATTCGTCATTCTAAACTTCCATGCTTGGAAGTTGTTCTTGTCAAGCTTTTCAATTACAATCTGTGAAAGAGAATCAGACACCATTATAGAACACTACAAAAAAATTTGTCACTGCAAAAAACATAGCTTCACCCTCACAAGGGCAAATCTGCAAAACTGGCGAAAGTGGTATTTGACCACACAGTCAATTCCTAGTGACGATTTTGCATAAATAGGAACAAAGGATGATTCTGTAACTCCCAATGTCTCTGCACACAAGCATACGATGCAATTTCTATGGTAACTTTTCACCGACCTGTAGAACAGTGGTCGCACAACATAAAATAGGGCCTTTTTCTGAGAATGTGCAGAAAACTTCCGCCCCCAAAACAGGCCCCGAAATGGCCTCAAATTAAAAAAATAGGGTCATCATGGGCTAAAGCCCTCTCCCGCAACATATACTGCCCTCTTGCTTCACCGCAAAGGACGTCTCAACTTGAGACAATGCACTCCTGCACTTTTCGGCTGTGCTACCTGTAGAGACTTGCTCCCAAACCAGAAAAATGAAAGCAACACTGGTCTTCTTACCAGATTACCGCGAACTTGGCTTGCTTTCTTGAGCTCCTTACCACAAACAAGGCTTTGATACCGTGTCAAGATTGTGGGAGAGAAGGAAGGAGTCTCACTTGTAGCTTTCTTGCTTGCACAATGGGGGAATACACACAAGGGTGGAGGCTGAAAACAGTTTTCCTCTTCTTAGTTGTGTAAGCCAAAAAGAACTCAAGTACATAGAAATACAAGAGCCCTATATATGGGTCTCAAACCAAACTCAACTAACTAAGGTGGCATACTAACTGAGCCACGAACTAGAGTAGATAAGGATAGCTATGATCTAGCTATTATTCATGGGTGGTGTACCAACCGCTGACAAGTCGGTGACATAAATGCACAACGGTCACCCTGGCATATCACGAGTGGAGCTCGATATCTCAACAGGTAGGGGGTCACATGAAAAGATGTACTTGAATCCAAGAGCCAACACTATGCATGCATAGATTGAGCCTCGATCATGAGAGGCATCGCATGAAGAGTTTGCTAAGATGTAGTCACTATCGGGCTCCTTAGGCTGCATGATATTTATCTCCTCAATCTTTACACTGGACTTTGTAGGTATAATGATGTGATCATTGGATTTCTCCTACACTTTTTCTTTCCCCTTTTCTTTGCACGTGCCATCAAGCTTCTTATGGTACTGTGATCGTATGTGTCCTGCTTTCCCAGAATAATGGCATGTAAGATCATACTTACGTCCATGGGACTTGCTGCATGCACGTGCCTTTCATCGAGACTTTTGAGAGTCCTTCCCATGATGATCATTATCTTTCTTGCCACTTCTACAACCTCTAACGGATAAAGCATGTGAACTGCAGGAAGCATCATTCTTTTTCTTGTTAATTTCTTCAGTCAAAAGAGCACTCTCTACATCTTTCAATTTTAGTCCATCAAGCTTGTTGGTATAGATCACAGTGCAAAATACATCCCAAGACTCAGGTAAAGTGCCAAATAGAAAAAAAGAATGCAGATTATTTTGAAAATCAATATCCTATTGAAGCAGATTCTTCATGATAGAATGAAACTGGCTAAAGTGAGTAGACAATGGGGTCCCCTCCTTCATATGGAGATCCATCAATTGTTCAAGCCAATACATCTGTGAAGCATGGCTCTACTTTGCATAAAGTTCATGAATCTTTTCCCATATATTCCATGCACTTTGATCTTCATCTTCAACAACATTATTATGGACTTATTAAGAGAGTGATAAGATGATAGTGGACTTGCATAATGCATCTAAATTAGCCCAGTCATCATCATCCATATTCTCAGGTTTAATACCTTTGTTTCTTCGTGGCTTAATTTATAATTTTTACACCAAAACCTACCATATTTGAGACTTCTAGTAGCCATAGTTGGTGCCATCCAACTTGGAAATGTTAAACAAAGCCATGTCTTTGAGATGATAAGCCATAATGAGTCAAAAAAAGGCAAACTATGCAAAAAAGAACATGCTGTAAGTAGCAGTAAACAAGCCAAAACCACTGTGAAAACAAGTTGAAAATAAGAGAAACTGCCAAAATGACAAGTTTTCCATCAAATAGTACCAAAAGTACAACAAAATGACACGATTAAGCTCAATAAATACATCACAGTCCACATAAAATAGCTTGCTGTAATAAATCACAGCAATGAGAAAAAGAGAGCAAACAATGAGCTAATAGTGATCTAAAATCAAGTATGACTAATGGTTAGATCTTGCATGAAGCGGGCATGGAACAAACATTGTAGTAGCCAAGAACCATGAGCCAAACACCCAAATACCTGACAAAGGTTGGTGTATGCTCAAAGAGAAGACAAATCAAATCAGCCCAAAAGCATCCAATGTAGACAAGTATCTATCAAGAGCATATACATGTAAGAGATCCTAGTCTCATCTACTCAAGAAGCTCAAATGCATAAACCATAAGCTCCACAATATCCAGAGATAGCATGAAGCGGGCATGGAACAAACATTGTAGTAGCCAAGAACCATGAGCCAAACACCCAAATACCTGACAAAGGTTGATGTATGCTCAAAGAGAAGACAAATCAAATCAGCCCAAAAGCATCCAATGTAGACAAGTATCTATCAAGAGCATATACATGTAAGAGATCCTAGTCTCATCTACTCAAGAAGCTCAAATGCATAAACCATAAGCTCCACAATATCCAGAGATAGCATGAAGCTCCCACTAGCACAAAAATTGATGTCAATTGATAAACCAAGCTCAAAGATAGCATGTGAATGCATAAGACATCATGGAGCCAAGATTGTATATCAACGGGGTATCCAGAGCAAGGGATCGGTCAAGCATCACCTATAACATCCAGTACATCATGTAACAATCAGTATAAAATCTTTAACAACCCAAATAAGAATCCAAGATCTCCAAAGTATGCAAATGAACACCCAACTGAAGCTCCAAGTGGCAATCAAACATAGACAATGTAAGGAGCATGCATTTCTAACATATGCATCAAAGCATGTATCGAAGGGTCAAGCATAGACCATAGGCATAATTATTGTCACAAAGCAAGTCATGACAGATCAATGTCAATTAAATTACAACCAAGAAGGAGCTTGATCAAAGCTCAAAAGGCATTATGGAGAAATACAAGACATGTTCCAACCTTCGTATACATCAGTGTAGTCATGTGAGTCACCTGGGAAGCAACCATGACCAATAGGTAGAGCATACATTGACCAAATAGGCTTCAAACCTGGTTATTGCAACAATAAATTCAGTGTCAAAGATGAGTAAATCAGACCTCAAATGAAGCTCAAAGCCACCTCAAATCATGGGCATATGGTATTATATCAATGTACTAGCATCAATAGTACACATTAAGAGTGCATATAGAACACCCGAATCATAGCCTGAAGCAATAGCCACATAAAATCCCTATTAAAAGAGGTTCAGCCCTGTTGTATACAATAGTGAATACACTATCAAGCCAAGATATTTTAGTACCAAAATTAGCTCCAAATCTAACCCATAATATGGGCATAGCATTCCCATACATGTAGACATAATTTCAACTTAATGGGGCATCTTAAGGCCGACAAAGTTGACAATAGAAGCATCAAATAAAGTGCTACCCTGTATTTCCAGCCAGCAAATCTTAGCCAAAACATATTAAATGAAGTGGTTAAATTAGTCCAAAATCAACACTAAGAAATGACAGAGCATCCCCGAATATATAAGCATCAAAATCGGGCATAACCAGGTATCATCCAACTAATGGCAAAATGAGTGTAGACATCAAAGATAAGTGCTGCCCTATTTTATGACAGTCTCTGGACTATTATAATAGTCCAAAACTAAAGCTTAGCACTCAAATCAAATGCTAAGATTGGAAGAATCAATGTCGAGCATCAAAATCAAATGTATAAGTGCTTGTATAATTGTCCAATGAAGAAGATATGCCATAGGAGATGAAAAACGTGAGCTGCTGCTAAAAAAAGGGTCTGTTTCACACAACGTGATGCTACATCAACAAGGTGAGCGGTATGGGAGACTGCTGCAACTTACTCGAGAAGGATCAAAGAGTGCCCAAGAAGAATGCAACCGATAGGAAGCTCGAACGGAGTGGCTATAGCTGCCAACAAAGAGATGATTGCTAACAAAGAGATGGCTGCCAACAAAGAGATGACTGCTATAGGTATTCGAATGGAAGTTGACAGCATGTCAGATCAAGTTTGCAAATAAGAAGGCTATGATTAAAATTGAAGGGAGGTGAGCCCTAAGGTGGAAGCATGAACGGGAGTAAGAGCTATGGTGGAAGGAGCAAGAGCAAGAGAGAGAGACACACACAATGTGGGAACTCCCCTGCCTGTAGTGTGCAAGTGGCATGGGAACTATCAGTGTAGTAATACACGGGCAGCTAGGCAGAGGTGCCTTTACCCCCAACACCTTCATTTTCAAGCTTGGAGAAGATCTGCACTTGGAGGAATCATAACACTCTAATTTGATGGGTTGTGGTTCTGGGTTAGTCCCTAGCACTGTCTCTAGAAGCTCACAAGAATCAAGGATAGTTGTGATTTTAAATTTCCATAAAGTGTAGTTTGTACAATTTAACTTGCCTTGATATAGGAAGAGTGCTTATACATTAGGATGATTGTTGGTCTAGAAGAATTGTGTTCTATACCAATAAAAGATGATCTAATATTGAGAAAAAATATTAAGTAATCAAAAGAGAGTGTCTTGGGGTAATCTACTCCATCAAGAAATTCTGGCATTATTTGCTAGGACATGCCTTTGTTTTTCATGTGGATCATTCAATGCTAGTCTAGTGGGGTCAACTAGGCGACTTGCCTGATGGATTCTCATGCTACAAAAATGTGAATGCATAATCATCCATCATCCCAAAATCTAGCATGTCATTGCACAATGTACCCACTAACCCACATCCACCCAACCCTTCATGGTCATGGTATAAAGAAATGATGATTTTCCTAGAAATTGGAGTACCTTTGCCTCATCTCCATAAGGACCAACAAAAATGAGTGGCTCTCCAAAGGCCAGCATTTTGAAATTTTCATGGGATAGTTGTAATACCACATGCTCTTTGGAGTGCTACAGAGAGTGGTTCTCTCTATGGAGCAATTGGCTATCTTGGAGGAAGCCCATCAAGGAATTGACATGAGTTGACCCTCACATACATGGATGACCATTTCTGCATTCATACATTGACATGGTTGGTACTTGCATTGGAATGTCATTCTAATGATACTTTACAACTGGTCCACCTACTCGAGTTATGGTTCTATCTTTCTATCTTCTATGTTTTGTATCTTGCAAGTGCTCAATCTCCCTCTCTCTCCCTCTATCTTTTTAAGTAGAAAAATTAGTCTGATTATACATAAGAAATCTTCTCCTTACTAGCCACAAGAGCTGGTGGCTTAGTTGAGTCCATCAACAAGGTCTTGTATAAAATCTTAACCAAGTTCGTAGATTAGAATAGAAAATATTGGGACTCTAAGCTTCCCATAGCATATGGGATTTTCAAACATCTGTGGGAGCTTTCGCTCAACGGCCAAGACCCACGGATCGCTTATTGTTTCAAGCATTCCAAGACGAGCACTAATGGCTACCTCTCACATAGCCGATGCGCCATCCATATCTACGGATGTAGTGAGCTTACCTCCATGCCGATCGAGTTACCTCTTCTCCCGCGCACTCCGGTAGCTCCATGATCCAAGTGCAAGCTTCAAGCAAGCTCCATCCTCAAGCTCCGCGCTCCAAGCTCCATCACCGCGAGCAAGAGAAGGGAAGAGAAGAGAAGAGAAGAGAAGAAGAGAGGAGAAGATGGAGAGCTTCTCCACCCCACGGTCCCTCACCCTCACACTCTCACTCTCTCACACTTTCGTACTCTCTCTCTCAAGCACAAGCTCAAGGAAGCAAGAAGAAGAAGAAGAAGAGGAAAGCTACTTTTGGCCACACACAAGAATGAGCTTCTCATTGACTTTTCAACTTTATATACAAAACCCTAAATCCCTTTTGCGCGGTCATCCCCTTTTCCCCTTTTTTACATGGCCTGCCGTGGCCTAGGCCCTTTTCCCATTGTTCCTCTATCTTCCTAGCTTCCTTTCCATCACCCATCTACATTTACAAATTGCACAGGTGAGAGCCCGCCGACGCTCCTTGAATTAAACCATGATGCGCTTGTGCTCTTTTACAAAAGTTTTGACTTGCGCTTCTCCTTGTGTGCCTTTGTCTTCCGTTTCTCTTTGCCTTGGCCTTTGTCTTTGTCTTCTGTTTTAGCTTTCCAGATTTTCCACCGCCTGGCACTCTTCTTCAAAATTTCAGGGTGGGCCTTTGTATTTTAAAATGCACCTTTCTCCTTTTGCATTTGCCTTGGGCTTTTTAAGGTTGCCCATGCTCTTTTGGCCTTTTCTCCTCTTCTTTCTTCTATCAGGCTACCTTTTTTCCACCTTTGCCTTGCGTCTTTTATATTTCCTTTTTCTTTCTTCGTGTTGGGGTTAACATTACCCCCTCCTAGATGAGTGCCAGTCCCATGGCACTCTTCATCGAAGGTAGCATGCGGAGCTTGCACCGAAGACGTGGGTGGAAGGGATTGGTGTGGTTTGCCTTGGGGGAGTTCTGATGTTGGTGCGGATGAAGGTCGTTGGTGGCACTTTGCTGTTCTGATTGGCTGGTGATATGATGGTTGTAGGTGGCGATAGGGCTACTTGTTCTTGGGAATGGTCACTCATAGCTAGCACAGGTGTTGGTGTTGTTGGGATGCTCATGGTGGATTCTGCTCGTGATGATTCTCTGGTGGTCTTGCATGATGAAGTAAAGGACAAGAGGTCAGAGTTGAGTGTTGATGTAGAGCTGACGGTGCTTTCATTGGAGTCTTTAACACCTGCAATTGGAAAACCTCTCAGGTGGTCGCTCCCTAAGGGGTAGTGCTAGTCTTCTAAGCATGCACAAGACATATTTTGATTAGTTTGGGAGACAGGTCGAACTCTAAGCAAGTCTAAATTATTGTCCTGCACTTGAGGACCCAAATTGTGTATAGACTTCGGTGCAGATATTATGTGAGTGCATGTGCATACTTAGATATTACGTAGGTAGAAGACTACGGGCTGGTTTCTCATAACGACGTGTGGATGAAGCAAAGTGATCCATGATGGAAAGAAGTACACGTGACAGTGGGTGCAACATCCTGTGCATTGTGATTGCACGACGTAGCAGGATAGAACACAAGGATAGTGTACTATCCTTAGGTGGTAGGCATTGGGCCTGTGCGATGAGGACGGTGTAATGTTCATGGCCATTTGTGTGGTGCGTGCCCCAATTGATTGCCATGGTTTTAAGGTAGAGTGTAAGAGGGAATTGTGTGAATGGGTCAGGGTGATAGGTTTAACCATAGGTGTGACAAACTCCATAGGTCTGTCCTACCCTTGATGTGCCCTGAACTATTGTGGGGAGTGCTAGGGGGCTAGGGGACTAGGGGCAAAGCCAGCCGACCAAGGGCACTGGATGCACCTAATTTGAGGGCCCCTAGGTGCGGTGCTGTGATCGTGGGTGCTTTTGATTTTTTCGTTCTTTTGTTTTCTTCTCTTTTCTTTTCTTTCCATCCCTTTTTTTTTGGCCACAGTACAACCATTGAAATATGCGGAGGCTATGAGCCTTTCAATGGGTCGGGACATGTCAAGCCTCGGAGGCTCAAGAAATGGATATGACTGTGATGATTTTGCCCTAGCCTCATTGTTAGGGGAGCCATTGTTGTGATATTGGTGTGATTGCAGTGACACCCATTGTGAGCTCACTGTAGAGCTTGGCCCAAGAAGAGAGTGTAGCCCATGACGATGTGGGCACTCACAAGGGTGATTTTTTGCATTCACTAGCGTGGCTTTGTTGCGGTTCTTTGTGCGGTTGGTGGTCTTGCGGTGGCCCGGCTGTTGAACACGTTTACACAAAGACCTGTGTCATCTTGCATCCACTTCTCACTTCGTGAGAGCATATGCTTGCTTGCGTTAAGTACATCAAACAAATGCAGTCATGTTAAGACATAATTTTTCAGAATGCTATGATGTCTATTGCGATGCCTATTCCATTGCTTGTTAAGTTCGCATACATTAACGATAGGTAAAGGAAGTGTGTACAAGTGGGGATCTTGCCCCTTTACCCATCAAAAGACAAAAAGTTATGGCATGATGACTTGTCAAGCTACTTGTACATCATAGGGGCTTAGTCGATTTGTACTAGGCGGGGTGAGTCTGATTGGTTAGGCGACTGGGGCAGTGCTGGTGCGGGACTCCCGTGAGGTTGGGCAGGGAACATGTCGGCTAGGACATGAATGGTGTAGTCCCGGGCCGCCACCGCTTCCAAAATGCGTACGTTGGAGGTCTGTGCAACTGGTGTTGCCACATGCTATGCATTTCTTTGAGTCTCGACTTTCTTGGCTTGGGGATTCTTCGACCTTCGTCCGGGATGGTGTCGCTTAGGACCTCGTTTCTTTGCATACCTTTTGAGGGTGGGCACGTAGCGCACCAACGGAGGGGCATGTGCCGCATGTTCCCGTCATCCGCAGAGAGCATCTCTACAAGCCAGCTACCCTAGGTTTTCCATGTTTTTCTTGTAGGGGGACCTGCAATATGCAAACCAAGGGTTAGACCTTGATACGGAATAAGACCGTTCACATGGGAGGGATTATAGTGTGGGTTATCAAACACATATGACTAGAAGAGGCAGAGTGGGACGTGCTATGCTTGTTGTAGCGGGATGGCCCCCGTGATGATGTTGACTTAGCCTCCTACCATTAACAGATCTCGATTCACGCTGAGTTACATCGGTTGTTGGTAGTCATGGATTTGGGCAGGGCTCATCCTTGGAAGGATGGACCGGAAAGGGAAAGGTGTACAGAAAGGGACTGCACCCTGCTTACATCATCAGAGATGTTGGTCAGGGATTTCCAAGGTGGCAATGAGGGGTGCATGCCCTTCGCCTGGAGGTGGAAATGGTCATGTGAGAGGGGGACCGGGCGAGCCTAGCCTGTTGGCCCCAACTCTTCTGTCTGCGCTTGACTATTATTGCTTGTGTGTGTTGATAGTGTCTATACAGGGTGACCAGAGCTATTGTTTATTTATATACATATCCATGGATCCATGTCGCTTTATGAGGATAAAAACCAGCTATAGAACTCCGAATTGTATTGGAGCGTGGCACACACATCCAGTACTCATGGCAGCTTACTCAATACTGATAGATATTTTGCAACACCGAGAAGCATGGAACCTTGTCCGAGTCTACTGGCAACATGTAGCTCCTCCTCAATGAGGACCTTATCGAACAGCGAGTCCTCTTAGATAGGTTCAGCTAGGTCTGTACCCCGAATGGCAGTCATCACTCGAAGGGAGGTTGATGCCACATAGGTGGGGTCTCTTTGAGACCCCATTTGGCCAGTCGTTTCTCCAAGACTATCATGATCTGGGCTCCTAGTTTGGCCATTGCAATGCGATTTTCACACCAACACTGTTCAAATTGACTTCGATCCTCTGATAGTCGCTTTAGTTGCTCTATCTCTAAGAGATTTGGTTGGCAGAGTGCATCATTGAACGTGACAGTTAAGCGCAGTTCGTCGGTTTCCTTGCCAGAGATGAGTTGCATGCATTCATACAGGATCCTATTATAGTGCTCGTCGAGATATTCTTGCTCTTCCCAGGATAAGGGAAATGGCAAGTATTCTGCGAGCTGCTCTTTAGGGAATGCATGCACGTTTGCCAGGATATAGACACGTGCAAACACTTTGAGCTTAGCCTCCAACTCCGTCAAGCACTCTGTGACATTTCTATGTTCAACGAGTGCTTGCTTGGTTGCTATCTCATGCAAGGTTCCTAGGCTTTAGCACAGCTGGGGGACTCAGGCCTAGACGCGCAAGTTTGGCCAATGCTAGGATTTCTTATGCTCTTGGGGTTTCCATGTTTTTCCTGAGGCTTGGTTATTGCATCATGGTTCTCCTTGGATGTGACAGGTATAGGTTTGTCACCCTATTGTGACGGCTTCATATCCACTCTTGATTGGTTAATGCAAGTTCTATTGTCAGTGGATTGAGCGTTGCAAGCAGCCATTGGTGGTAACGACTGCTTTGATTTTCCAGAGCATACGGAGGTGTCTAAGGTTTCACTGCTATTAGGAGAGGCATCAATGGGTTCCTCGGTGGATGGACTCGTTGCTTCATTCATCAGCTCTCCAGTGCTCTTCGTCTCAACATTCTTGGGGTCCTCAACCACTTGCAATTGTTGTTGTTTTCGCTGTTTTCTCCTCTTTTTCTTGGTCAGTGAAGGTGCAACCCTCAACGACTCAGGACCCTGGACTGGGTCAACCGTTGATATGCTTGGTTTGGCCTCAGCATTTCCTTTCTCTAGTGTGTCCTCATGGGACATAGCCATGGCCCACTGACTAGCCTCGCCAAGTTGTGAGGGTACAACTGTGTTACTTTTGGGAGAGTCTAGCTCTTTAGTAAATTTCCATGTGTGTAACTCCTCTAGCCTAGGCTTTAGGCACTTTAGGGGTGCTGGAGTTGTCAAGGAAGTTGGTTGCGATATTTCCTTCACAGGTAAACTGCTAAGGACACGCTTCACGAGGGGCATTATCATAGCCAAGGGCTATGACTGCTGTGATCCCTGATTTGAAGTACTAGCAACTAGTTGAGTGAATTTGCTACCATTGGTGGATTGTGGTGTCAAGTCCTTAGGGAAATTGGAGGTGGTCATGTCTTTTGTTGCCCTTAGAGTATTCACTTGCGTAGATCGAGTATCGGTTGAGCTAGCCACGGTGGATTGCACTGGCATATCCTTAGGTTGAGAGCTAAGGATGGTGTTGTGTCGTGCCCCTTGGACATCTAGAAGCTTTGATGGAGATAGAGATTGGGAGTGAGCAGCCGCCATTGGCGATCGCTGTTGTGCTTCCTGTGTTTGTTTGGAAAAAGAAGATGCAAGAGATCTAGGACTCTTAGGTAGACTTGGCACTGGCTGAATGATTTTCTCGAGGCTATTAGATTATTGTGCCATTTGCTTTGTTGAGCAGTCAGCCTTGCCATGAGCAATGTTGTGCCTATGATGCCTATTGTCCTCTCAAAAAATCAAAGGCTTTTTGGCCACTAATGGATCTTGTGCATGCTCAATGGCTACACATGACATCTGCTTATTAAGCATGCTAGGCTGAGGCTCTTTCTTTCGAACACTCATGTCTGGTTTCTTGCCTTGAGTCCTAGAGTTTCTCTTAGATTTCCTCCTGTGCTTCGTTGCTTTTGATGCAATCTTGTCTTCACTGCTCATAGAGATGATTTAGCAGGGGGTTTTGGTACCCAAATCCATCGGTTCCTGCATAATACCCTTGAGCACGAAGCAATGCCTTGGATATCCATCGCGGCATTGTGCTAGCTCTCCATCGATGCCTTCATCTATAAGGCTTGGGCTTCTTTCATGGTCTTCTACGATATTTGTGAGTCCAAACCCTATCCTTGGCCTTGTCTCCTAACCTTTTTGTTTCAAGTATGGCCTCACTCACTAGTTCTCTCCGTTTAACCTATGCTTGTATCAACTCTTTCAACAACTCCTTGCTCTCATTACTAGGCTTGCTTGGTATGTCAGAATGCTCCTTGCCCTTCCCTTGAGGTTTGGTGAGGTCACCCTTGCTAAAAGTCGTGATTATCCTCACACCTGGTAGTGTTAGGTGTATCCTCTGTGCTATATAGTCGGCTTTACACTTCGTTGCCTTTTTGAAGGGCCTATAAGAATTTGTCGATACAAATTCTAAAGTCTAAACAGACTTCGAAAAGCATTTGAAATCCTGCTAAGCACAGGTTAGGGCATGGCAGTGCATAAACTACATGCCATAGGTATAAATGCCCATATTATCCTTTAGGGCAGAAATACCAACCTTTTCATGAGGATAAAATACACTTTAGATTCACGAAATAACTTGCCGATCCTGAAAAAAGAGTTGCAAGCAGGAAGCAAAACCTTAAGATTAAGGTGGAACCTTAAAAGAGAAACCCTAGATTTGGGTGGGGTTGCTTCCCATGCTAAAAAAACTTGCTATTGTTTCTTGTTTTGATTTGTCCCCTGGTACTTGAACCCTTGGGCTAGATACTCTTTAACTTGACCTTGTGGAAAAGACAGTTATCACTCCCTCTTTGATCAAGAAAGGCCATATGCTCAACCCTCTCTCATTGAGATATCTTTGAGGTAGAGCTTGGCTATATACTCAAGCTTATGTCAACTCTCTTATTGATATATTTTTTTAGGTATAGCTTGGCTGTATGCCTTTGAACTTTTGCTTGAGGTAAAGCTTTGTTGTGTCCTTAGGTAGAGTTTATCGTTGGTATAGTTTATCTTTGGGACAAAACTTGGCCACGTGTGATAATGATTATCTCAACTCTCCCTTTGATATAGAGTCACATACATCACACACATTATCAATGTGTACGTGATTTAAGAGCTCAACCAAAGACATATATGATGGATGGTGTGGATAATTATATACTTATTATGTGAAAAAAGCTTTATTCTACTAACATAAGAAATGCAAAGGGAATCAACCATGAGCATCTATATTATCATCCATGGGTCAAATGTACCAAATAATTATCATTTTGCACATGGATGATATAGACAATTATATAGCTAAGTGAAAGAATACTTTACTCCACTAATACATGATACAAGCTTTCTAAAAATTACAAGAACCAATATTGTGAGCATTTGTATCATTGTCAAAAATAATATGAAATGTAGTCATTCATTCATGATATAATACCCAAATGGCATATTATAAACAAATCACAATGAGTGTCTGCTTAAAGATGCTTGTTGATTCCATTAGTATCTTTGTAGCATGAGCATTCTGGTCATAATGCTAGAATATGTTAGATAAAAACACAACCAAAAGATGATATAGTTAATAGTAATTTGAAACAAGATATAGTTAATACTAATTTGGAAACTCATGGAGTTGTTACAAGGACATTAACTTGTTATAAACATATACTTACATGATTAGCTACCAAAAGGTTTTTTGTAATCTCTACATTCGTCCCACTTCTTTTTTTGAAACTCGACCTTTTTGCTAGCCCGATTAATTTTGTGGATCTCATTCTAGGAATTTTATGAACTTCTTTTTGAAGAAGCTGTAAAATATGTTGATCAATTGCAGCTAGACTTATAGTTCTACTTCCCATGAGACTTAGAGGAGACAATATATTTGTGTGGAAACTTTCATTATACCATCTATTGTTTATATCATCCCACTCACCCATAACTTCTCTAACTAGCTTGTACCAAGTTTTCCCTTTAGATAGAGGTATCTATCCATATCAGTTGTCTATGATAGCAGCTTGCATATCAAAGGCATCATTCAACACAAGTAGGTAGGGAAGTAGATGTCTTATAAGCATGTCATATTCCTTTTCTTCAATATCAAAAGTGGATGAAAAGATGCAATTCACACTTGGTGCCACATAATCCTTGAGATCATCATCAATAAGGATGGTATGATTAGCATCACATCCAAATTGCATATTCATTTTTGCTAAGGACTTGAACCTTGATTTGACACCTAGCTTCCTCATGAAATTTTGGTGTTTCACAAAACATATCACACTTCTATTAATTTTTAGTACTATTTTTACAATAAATCCATTAAAGAAAGCATCCATGATGTACTCTTCAACCTTATAAAATGTATTGATGTTGAGATGGCAAGTTCAACATGTGCAGACATTGGTGATGAACCGTCTAGCTAGATGGGTTTGTACATTTACACTTAGCATGTTGGTGGTCATTATGATCCTCACATAGCCATTGACTTATCACTTATTATATTTAGTTTGTTCCACCTATCTACAACTGGCGTAGTTATAGCATTAGTTGATTAATATAGTCAATTATGCAATGTTTGACTTAGTAGACCACTTTTCTTTATGTTGTACGTTATCTATACTTTGTGTACATTGTATTATATGTGGAAAAAGAAGAAGAAAACAAAAAGAAAATGTTTTGGCCTCCATCTCTTTTATTGTGTTCTTGAGTGAGCTTCCTCTTGTGTGTATGGTGTGTGTTAGGCATAACAACTCAAGCAAGTCCCCTCACCATGAGATTCTTGACATGGTATCAAAATGGCACCACTAAGGGAGGTTTTTTTTGAAGGTTGATGTAAAGGAGAAGAAGAAAGGATTCAAGAAGAAAGCAATGAGTAAGAAGCTCTCCCATTCTTCCACTCTTTCTCTTGGATAATACCTATGGAGACACTAGAGCAAAGTATTATATATTCTGTAGATTTGTCCTTTAGGACTTCTCATTGCTTTCTTGGACATTTGGGACTATTTGGAACTCTGCTTTAGACGCAAAATTGTTGAAAATTATTTCAGGGCATACTACAATTTCCGCTATGTTTATCAGAAGTGGGTGTACAGATTACAGATTTCAAATCTATAAGTTTTGAGGTGTCTGCTAGAAAGCAAACATAATTTTTATCTATAAATAGATTGCAGATTATATATATTGTTGCACAATCAATAAAAAAGACTACTTGGCATATTATTGTGCACTTGTTGTAAAAGGTTGCAGAAGACTTGCTTGCTCTTTTATATCATTTTTGTAATAATGAAAGAGAACAGTGAAAATCCCATCATTGAGAAGTTGGACAAGAATAACTACCATTCATGGAAGTTTTATGTGACAAATTTTGTTATTGTTTGGAAAGGGCATTTATGAGTTTGTTTTAGGTGAAGAAAAGAAGCTAGAGCTAAGTATCATTGTGATTGTAGATGAATTAAAGGCATGAAAAGAATGGAATGCAAAGGACAAAAAGGAAACATATTGGCTATCTACAATCATTAATAATACTATGCTAGGACATATAAAGAATGCAAAAACTTTACATGTAGCTCTTGGACAATTTTTGAGAACATGTTTTCAGTAAGTACAAAGGCACGAAAGATTCAACTCAAGTAAGAATTGAATACCTTGAAGAAAGGAAAAATCTCTATCAGTGAGTATATTTTGAAGGTGAGGAGCATTGCAGATGCTTTAGTAGCAATTGATACAATGCCTAGATGATGATAATTTGGTTTCATCTACTTTAAGTAGCCTTAAAAATAAGAAGGCTTGAAAATAATTTATCACTTATGTATATGTATGAAAGCCATTTCTAGATTTTGATAAGTTGGTCTCTCTCATAATTATCAAAGAGATCAATATGCAGAGTGACTCATCTGAAAGAAATAGTGAAAATATCCAAGCACTTTACCTAAGTTCAGGAAGGAGATGTGGAAGATCCTTTTTGAGAGGTTGTGGTATGGGACGTGATGGTGATAACCATCAAAACATGTTAAACTAGCAATTCAGTGAAATGCACATTTCAGGAGACTACAAAAACTTTAGGGATAGAGGGAGCTCTAGAGGAAGAGGTGGATGGTAGAACAAAGGCTCTGCAAATTCTGGTATTGTTTGCTATTATTGTGGAAAAATAGGTAATATTATAGCCCATTGTTATGCTAAGAAGGATAATATCCACACCACAGGTAAATTGTAGTAAGGAAACTATGCATCATCTTCATGATAGAATGAATACAAAAATGAGTGTTTATTTGTTATGTAGTATATGATGAATGCTATTACAAGAAAGGAGACACATGATGATATATGGTATACCAATTCATGTGCATCTAATCATATGACTAGTCATATTGAATGGTCTTGAGATATGTAGGACTTAAAAATTCTAGGCTATGTGCAGATATGTGATGATTCATGCCACCCAATTTCACACATTGGAAAGGTTCCCTTGTCCTTGCATGATGGACAGACAAAGAGTTTGTTAGATGTATTATACATGCCATAAATCACAAAGAACTTAGTGTCTATTGGAAAAATGGTAGAGCAAGGGTTACAAATTCAATTTAATGGAAAAGCTTATTTTATAGAAGACTTTAATGATAAGTGCAAGTTGGTCACAAAAGGAAGTAGAGTTGGCCACGTGTTCACTTTAGATGCTAGAATTCGTGCAATGAATGTTGCTATGTATGCTAAAAGAAAAGGAGTGGTTATAGACATTGAAATATGGCATAAACCTATTGGATAATGCAAACTACAAAGGCTGAAATTAATGCAGTCCAAAGAATTGGCTATAGGGTTTCCTGCATTTAGAGTTTTAGAATTTCATAAAGTATATAAAGCATGCCAATTTGGTAAGCAAGCAAGACAACCCTTTTCATATAACATAGATGTGAGCAGAAATATACTTGATGTTGTGCATACAGATGTTTGGGGACCTACACAAAATGTATCTCTTGGTGGTAGCAAATACTTTGTCACGTTTATTGATTATCACGTTTATTGATTATTGTTCACATTAGGGCCAAAAACGCTTCAAAAATGGCACTTGTAAGAAAGTAATTAAGTTGCTAATTAGTTGAGATTTAGGAAGAATAAAATCTCTAAATTTGGTTGTCGAGATGTGATTAATGAGAAAATATTTGGTTCATTAAAGAGGTCAGCCATTAATTGCCCTCATCTTTTAATCTAGGTCAGGGGTCACCTTTTCGGTCGTTTTTGTCTTGGAACTCGAGAGATTTTGTATTTTCAAGATTTTTGCACGAAAAGCGCATTTGTTTGCTCCTGCGTTTTCTTTCTACACAATATTCTCTTTCGCCATTCTTTTTGTTGCATTTGCTTCCTATCACTGTGAGATTCTTGCTCGATTCATTTGCCAAAATGTCTAGCAATACCTCTTCAAATAACACAGGCGCAAGCACATGTAAATACAAGCTAACTGTTCAACTACATCCGATTTACACATCTTGGAGAAGTATACATCATCGAGTATTGATAGATGAGATCAAAGCCAACAGGTTGCGAACACAAGGAATGAAGCATATAGATTTGTGGGTGGACGGAAATATTTATCCCAGGGATCCTTCTACAGGTAAACCACCTCCTTTTTTCAATGTCCATGACTATATAAGATATGTTGGAGAAGGTTACAATGGGATGCTTGGCTACTGTATGAGGTTATACTCTGCATCTTACACATATATAGCTCAAATCTACGAAATGAAAAAAGCACTAGAAACTGCACAAACAAATATTTTAGAGTTGACAAGTCAGATTGATGTTTTGAAAAATGTTAACAAGTCATTGCAAGATAAGCTAACACACTTGAGAGAAACTCTAGTAGGATTTAGAGAGAGGAAGAGACCATTAAAAAAATAACCAACTTGTGTGAGAGAGCAAAGAAAAGGAGACTAAATCTTACAAAGAAATATGTCTCTAACATATTAGGCATCAATATCTGAGAGAATGAGGAAAGAATCAAACTTTTGAAGGAAACCATGAATAAGAAAGATATTTTGAGGATTCTTAAGTCACCCGAAAATGCGGATTTGAGATGTCCAACTCTCAAAGAGTTAGTGAAGGACTTAAAAGGCACGGTGAAAGCAAATGAAATTGTAGAGACGTGTGATACTGTGGGTATAAGTCGGAAAGGTTATCGTGCTATCTCTGGATTATGGTTTAAAAATCTTAGATGCAATAGGGTAACTGTATTTGGATTGCCCCAAGCCCTTGCAGTTTCGACTGCAAGAATTTCCATGAATCGCAAGATTCCACATGTTTTTGGAGATTACATTCCCATCAAAAGGTCTATATCCTATGAAAAACAAAAAAAGTCAATTTTTTATTACAATGCGTTTAACAATATATGGGTTGATCTAAAAGGGTGCAAATTGCAATGGTTCACATGTATAAAATCACAGTAGAAGAAAGTTATGGCATTCTAAAGTTTGCCTTGAAGTTGGATGAAGCACAGATTCAAAAGGGACAGAAGATGGAAAGAATTAGCATTTGCCTCATAAACATGGCATTGGACCATAGCAATGGTGAGGGCCAAGCTCCATTGCATAAGATCCAATCCGAGATGGAGATTTGGTGGATTGGTGCAGCCCAGGTACCAATTGAAAATCATTAAATGTTGAAATGGTTGTTCAACCATACAGGTATTCTAAATATCATTAAGTCTCAAAGTGAAGGTGAAATGTTGGTAGTTGATGGGGTTGGTAATTTTAATGTGGAATGGCATATGAGTGCTGATTTAAAAACTATCAAATGTATGCTTGGAATATGTAATGGTGCAAATGCAAAATATCCTTGCATTTATTGCATGGAAAGTGTTGGATCCAAAGATTGGAGTAGTTTGCGACCAGTAAGAAGAGCCCCAAATAGAGACTCTATAGATTTGAGTAAATTTAAAAACATAGAAGACATTTGGGATCCCATTCTTTCAATCTCTCTTAAGAATGTTCATATTTGTACTTTGCATGCAGAGATTAGAATAATCGATAAGCTTCTCAGGTTGCATCTTGACTACGCATATTCCATTAAGCCATTATCTTTATCAGATGAGTGTATTGATAAATGCGAGGCATTACTATCGAAAATGGGGTTTCATGGAGGCCAAGTTCACTTGAGAAAGGATCCAATACTTTCAGGAAAAACAAGAGATATCTTGGCCGATATCTCTATGGGAGGCTCAAAAGCTAGACGATTCTTAGGAAACCATTCAGGAAACCAGGTGAATGCGGCTTGGGAGTGTTGGAGAGAGCTATGTGAGATCACAACACGGGGGGGGGGGGGGGGGGGGGGGGGTCACTCATAAATATATGTATATATAACGTGAGTTCAAAATAAGGGGTTTTTTAAACACCATTTTTATACATTTTTTATTTACGGAAGGGTGTTATATAAAGGGATTACTTATAGATTGAATAGAAAAGGGTTGTGTTTTATTCAAGAAAAATTCAAAGATTAGGATATTTATAAATATGCCATGAATGCACGTTATATAGAGAATATATATATAGTGAACCCCCTGAGGATCACAACAAATGTTGCAAGCACGCCGAGGCTTGCGTTTCTTAGAATGGAGGTTTGGATACACCTTGATGTTTTTTTGAAACTCCTCAGGCAACATAAGAAAACATATACATATGCGGAAGAGTTCAAAAGATCAATCACAAATCTTGTTTTGGGTAAAAGAGGCATGGGGAGAAAAAGATATCACTTTTTATTTGGTAAAGTAACAATTATTTAATATGGGTTTATTTTGATAGGTTTTTCAATTGGTATAAAATAAGTGTTACTTTGTATTGCAGCATATTCTTCATATTCATGGGCCTTACTTTGTGGAGGAGCATGGCCCCTTAGCAACTTATAGTAGCCAAGGCATGGAAAAATCCCACTATCAAGCACGTACAAGTTATTTTTGAAGCACAAGGCATGGGGGAGGAGTTACAAAAAGCAATGCTTTGGAGGAGCTATTCAATTGGTTTTTTCGAAGACAACTTCAAAGAATGCAGATAAAAGATGGCAATGACACATAAGCAGTCACACTTTTATATATAAGATAGAATATATACAAAGCTAGCTTTCCAAAACTCTCACATTCTCTTCCTCCTTAGGAATCTTTCCTCTATAACGTAAAAATTTTCTTCTCTTGTAGCCAGCTATAGATTTTACATCAGTTCGGTTTGCAGCCAAGGCGTAGGATATGAACGCCAAAAAGTATCCTGCTCTAGAAGTAGAGTAGCCTGGACCGTAGCCAAAAATCCTAATTGTTGTAGTCTTTTTCAAAAACATTACTTTGTGGGCATTATATTGTAATCCTAAGAAGCCTAGAAGCCTTATAAGAGCTTTAATACAAAGTATGGGCCATGCTGCACCCTCTGAGAAACTACTATGAAGTACTAAAAATGAATTAGAGTCAATCCTAGCTAAGTAGTGGCCGAGTGCAATGTCTTTCAATGTACTACCACCAACTCTCAATCCTTTGCCACGTCCCAAGAAGTTATCTGAATCAGTAATCTCCAACTGCAAATAACACCCATACCAAATGAGCGTGAAACTCAAATCTACCAATGTGTAAAAGCAAATTCAAAATAATCTTACCACTTGGTTTTCATTGTACTCCAATTTAACTGGATTCCATAAATTTATTGATGATGATGTCTCATTGGTGTTTATCAATTCTTTAACGTATTCAGACTCCTCTCTTCCAAAATTGGAAATCCCAAGTTGGCTTTGCATGCGAGCAAACTCCTCATCAGTAATACTCAACTCTTTCTCAGCATCTTTTGCCTTTTCAAAACAAAGAGAGAGGGCCTCACCAGCATCAATAAACTTATCATCTACAATTTCTTTATCAAGTTTGAGTATATTTTTCTTTGATTCATTCTCTATGTCAACTATCCCATTTGCAGCATCAGAAGCCTCTGCAATAATGGCTAGACAATAAACTTCCCTAAGATTGAAAAGTTTTTGAATATCTGACAGTAAAATGTACTCCTTCTCCTTGAAAGGTATAGATGGTAGAGAAGGAACAGTATAGTGAGAACTCTCATCAGTTGTAGAGTTTGCTTTTTCTTGCTTTGTATCATGTATGAGTTGTTTGCCTCCTAATGTTGTGAGTTTTGGACCATAAATATACATGTACAAATAATTTTGAATCTTTCTTTTTGCTCACAAATATTGCTGCCAAAAACATGGAATTATACACATTGAGAAGTACTATTAAAAAAAATCTTAGTATAAGCTTTGCAATGATTCTGTGAATAACAAATCGTTGTTTGTGGACCAAAATGATTTCATTATATCATGATTTACAAAGTTGCAGTACAATTTAATAGGAAATACTTGGTACAAGCTTTATAATTCTCTATGATTCTATAAACAAAAAATCATCTTTCATGGGTAAGATCAATATGGCATATCATTACATTTTGGGTCAGAATATTGCACTATAGATGTATATACAAGGGGAATGTTACTCAGTACAAATAGACAAATTGATAATTATAAGGCTATTCTTTAGCTTCTCTTTGATCTTTAGCTTATTCTTGATCTATAGCTTCTCCATCCTTAAGACTTCTCTCCTTCTTTGGAAAAGTTGCTTCATCTTCCATACTTTCATCTGTCATCACTCGTTTCCTCTTAGGTGTTTTCTTTCATTGCTCAAAGAACTTAATTACCTCAGGCACTCTTTTCTCCTTAGGCTTTAGAGGAGATGGACTGAATTTCAATGGGGAAAGCTTAGGCATGCCCTTCATTTTGTGCCCCTTTTTTTTGGACCTTGGAGACTTCTTTTTCTTAGTGGTTGCCATTTTCTTGCCTTTTCCCTTCGTTGTTGCCTGTCCTTTGGAATTCTTAGCTACTGAAAGAGGGAAATCTGGGTCCATCGGTGTAATTGCCCCATCTAAAACTAGCTCAATACACCTCTCCCATATCCATCACATGTATGCCTTAGGGTAGTCTCTGCACTGTAACAAAGCACAAAAGTTATTTGAAGTAGTAAGAGACTTTCACTATAAAGAGGATAAAGCACAAGAGACTTACATTCACCCCCTCTACATTTAGTAACTTTGAATCTATTATCCTCGAAGCATTTGAAACCACTCTCTAGCCACAACTATGTACGTCGTTTTTCAATGGGACCTCTTGAAGCAGAAACTTGAAAGGTCTCTGAGGATCAGCAATGCTTTCAAAGCTAGTGTCCAAGTGGGTAGTAACAATTCTAGCAACACTGCACATATTAACTTATTAGCGAATATTATAAACTTTATCCAATAAAGATAAAATACAGGGTGTTTATTGACAATACATCTTTGATTGGCCATGGATTCCTGAAAGAGAATTCATAAAAATGACCTCTCTTGCAGGAATGTTGATATAGATTAGGCTCCAATGACCTCTGCAAACCAAAACACAAGTGAGCAATAATAACCCTAAAGACAAATCATCAAGAGATAGAATGTTGAAGAAAGTACCTTTCAATATATGGAAAAACAATATGATGGTTTGTGACACTATCATAGTCCTTAAAAAACCTTGCAATATTTGAATCATATTTTGAAAACAAATCCATTAAGAGAAGTGGATCAATAACAAATATACTTTTAGCAATATTAATGCTAAGAAGAAGCAATATATGCCCTATATACAAAGTAAAGAATGAATAAGAAAATGAGTACAATATAAGGACCCTTGGAAAAATTCATTATAAATAAAGAGAAGAGAAAGAACTTACCTCAAACAACAATAAACTAATGAATCTATAAGTTGAATATCCTTTTTCTCAAATAGGATCTTATCCTCTGGAGAAATGCTGAGGTAGTCTTCTTTCTCAAGACTAACAGAAACATTCACGACCATTTGGCCGTACACGTTTCCCATCCTCTCGTAGTTCACTGGGCCAAGCGTCAAAATATTTCTCTGGCAAATCAAAACCTCATTTTCTATTACCTCTTTCCTTTTCTCCTCCATGAAAAATTCCTGCTCACTTACAACCCTTCTAGGATACAAATGGGCAACCTCTTCAATCTTGGGTGTTGGTGGCTCTTTCTACTTTCTCCTGGGTGGAACATTGAGTATTTCAAATACCTTTTGATCAGTCGATGGAAGAGGCTTCAAAATTTTTTCAAACCTATATTTAAGTTTACTAACCATACTAAAGTCTTTATTCATTAATGTAATTTGATGTGCATGGGCAGCTGAAATATCAACATCATTCATAAAATCTATCGTTCATTAATCAATGAGCTTAAGATTTTGTGGAAGGAGGGGGTCACTGGTGGAAGATATGAGCAAGTGTGATGGTTGAGGGTCCGCCAATATTCGAGCCATTCTCATATGGACCATGCATGACTTTCCAGGGTTCAGGGAGTGCTTACGTAAGTAGGCTTTTGTTCTCATTGGTTTTATGTATCGTAGCTCGTTCAAGTTTGTATTCATTGGATAGAGATGTTGGGATAGGTGTGGTTACCTCAGGTTATCATGTATGTCCATTGTGTGGGCCACAATTAGACTCTCAAAGGTCATGGACCATGAAGAAGATGGTATATCAAGGACACGCCGCTTTCTTGCCGGAGGGTCATGAATTGAGGGAAGGTTTTCTTGGACAACCTCCAGCACGTATGAACACCCAAATCTAGTACGAGTTGAAAATGGTCCATACAGAGTCACATCCAAACAGAATGTGATGGTTCTCAATTTTCTACAGTTTCCGTATTGGACCCACTTACAGATCAACCACTTGTTGGATCCAATCCATATTTTCAAGAATGTGGATAGCTTACTATGGGACCACATCACACGAAAGAGAGACACTACAAGGGCACGAATGGATTTGGAGATAGGCAAGATGGAGGTGATTTGGCCACAATCGAGTACTGATGGTTGCTTGCAGCTACCTGGCGCTCCTTGGATTTTGTCCACTAAAGAAGAGCACATTGTGAAGCAAATTATCAAGTCTATCCGCACTCCAACGTGTATGATGCATTCTCTCAAGTCAGTGTTTTCTAAAGACGACCAATTATTAAGGCTAAAATCCCATGATTGGCATAAGATATGTCAGGTTCGTACTACGAATGGATTGTAAGTGGCCTGCGTATTTTGCTATTTGGAGTGTAGTCATTGTTCATAATGCTTCTTCATTTGTGGTAGTTTGTACTACCGATTATGATTGCAGGATGCCTTACTCCAAAAATACGCAATGTAATTTACAGGTTGTCAGCTTTAGTGCAATGGATCTCATAGAAGAAGATTAAGACGTCCTCTATTGAATCCGCAAGGCGGAGAGCAATGGAGATGGTCTGTCTCTTTGAGAAATACCTGCCCATCAACATGCTCACGATACAAATCCACCTTCTTGTGCATCTTGTAGATGAACTGGAGATTGCTAGACCTGTCCATACACGATGGATGTTCTTCTTGAAGCGCTTCATAAAAACCTTGAAAGGCTTTGTGCAACAATGAGCTCGACCAGAAGGTAGCATGGCTAAAGGTTGGTTGGTGTCTGAGAGGTGTTAGTGCTTATTTCACAGTGGCTACCAACAGTTGATTCAGACAATAGTATGATATGTTCGCTAAAGGACGATGACAGACTAACTGGAGATATAGTGGTTGGAAATGGGGTAGAAAAAAGAATGGATGCTACAATGGAGAAGAAAGTGAATTGCTTTTGTATGTTGCACTATGCCTCCATGGAGACGTGGCTCGCTAGTTACGAGCAAGCTAGGAAAGATTAGGAAGAAGCACGATCTGAATTTATCGACGTAATACACACTATCAATCGATTAGATATCCCGAGAGTATGGAGGAGATGCCACGGTTTATATCTATGTGATGGTTGCATGGAGCTTTGATCATAGCATCTCGCGAAGGGGCGAAGGTCTCAACTAAGGAGTGGGAAATCTCGAGGGGATATAGTCCAAAGGTGACAACGTATTTAGGGTTTGTCGTATCTACATTTTATATATAACAACTAATTGATTGTTTCAATGTACAGTACAAAATATACAGTGTGGAATGGTTGTGTGGACGACATTTTTGTCTGGAGCGTATCGACAAAATGCACTCCATAACAGATTGTGATATCATGGCAAAGTTCGAGCAAGAGAGCTGACGACAAGCAATGGATCCAAACACCATTATAGATGAGATGGAGTATTTTAGAAACTTGCAAAGTATTATCACGATTGATTACCGTAGCTTCTCCATGATCATATTCAATGTGCAATGGTTCAAAGTGGTACTTGAAGGAGTTGAAGCAATAGTTTGACGAGGTCCATCTAGATTTCTCGAAATAGATTTCGAAAAAAGATTGTCGGATTTGCACAACATGTTTGTATTGCCGGCCCATTGTGAACAAGTGTATAAAATCATGTTTTTTAAAATTTTATTATGACATGGTACATGTCATAAAAAATAAATTTCTATTGTACGTGATTTTGAATAGGTAATTTTCTATACAAACCCCCGACAACCTCATAAAAGTTAAATCTCTCTTGTATGTGATTTTGAACATGTAATTTTCTATCCAAACCCTCGATAACCTCGATGGTGGTATGTTATACCTTCATCTCCCCGAATTGCGAGTATATTATCAAAGAAATGTTCCCAACGTAGATGAGGATAATATGCAAATAGAGGGGTCGATATTGCAAGGGGTGGAGGCCACCGAAAGCTTGGAGCATGCAGAGGAGACAGAATCGAGTAACAATGATGGAAATACGCGAGTCCAAGAATTCTTTGAGAACGAAGTGGACTCATCCTTTTGTGGTGACTTGTCTCGACCTTCCAATGTATGCGAAGTTGTGTCAGGAGATTGACATGGGACCATAGAGTACTTCATATTTGGAGCATCCACCTACTCAATTCATTGACAAATCACTTATAAGGGTATATAAGATATGCATTTTTAAGTAAGCTTATTTTTTAAAGATTTATATTACCGTGCTTTGCTTGATTTATATTGATTATGCTAACATCAATTTTTGTCTGTGCAGGTGACCTTTGTGGATATTTAGATCACCACGATGAGTCGAGGAATGAGCGATGAGGAGCTACACGAGATCTTCACACGTATGTCTCTAGTTCGGATTGCTTGATTTAGAGATATGGCAGATTAAGAGCTGTCTGAGACACCATCAGACTGTTCTGTTAGATCTACTTCAATGCGCTCTAATGCTTTAGTTTCCAATAGATGAGATCGATGCTCTAAACTTGGGCGGGATAGAGGGAATGGTTCTAGGGGATGCTGTGGAGACATGGATGTAGTGAGCCCACGGTCAGCTCAGGATATAGGTGCTACTCCTCGTTCTTGTGTAGGTTTGAGAGAGCGTGGCTCAAGTGGTTGTTGTGGAGGTTCTGACGCAGTGTCTCTATCTCGTCATTCTGCTAGAGTTGCTTCACCTATGAATTTGTCGCACCTGTGGGAACATCTACTCCAGTGACTCCATCGGCCATCCACAAGTGGCATCCCTATGGGTGCTACTCTGAGAGATATTACCCTCTAGGTACACCAGATGTACAGGGGTCTCCTAGATATGCCCAGGAGCGTGGTCGCAAGTGGTAGAGGACATATCTTAGGCATACCCCAGAGGGGTATGGATACCTTGTAGATGATAGAATAGTAGCCATCATCATCATGAATGATGAGGGGAGAAGGATGATGGCTCGTATAAGAGAGTTGTGCCAATAAGTTTTTTGGTACAATGTCTTGGATCATCGGAAGAACATACCAGAGGGGAGTAAGGACTACATAGTAGCATCCTTGCATGAGGAGTTTCCGATGCCCACTGCAACAGATAGGTTTTCCACAAGCTTGATGTGGAGTGCATACGTGTGTTCATGTCACACAGACGATCGGACACACGCAAGGCACTTAAGAGTTGGGCCTCAAAGTCCGAGTGGCTAAACGTGGATGAGTGGCGCTAACTCAAGGAGGAGGCTACAGATTCTCCAGGATGTTGGAGACAACAACGTGAGGTAGCGAGGGCATCACTAGAGACACGAGTGGTCCATCATCTTGGGAATGGCGACCACATGACTTATCTAGAGGACTTCGTAAGTTTTTCTTTTGTTATGCTTGCTTATTTTTTTGCAATCATGTTTCTAACTATTGTATTTTGTTTTCTTTACAGCACTCCATTACAAACCGTGATCCCACCGACCTAGAGACTCGATATGCAGAGAGACACGGTCTCATTGCATTGATCAATCGATTGTATAGATGCGGCAGTTGTTAACCCTCACACGAACGAAGGTGGAAAATCCGAAAAAGCTAAAGCAGAAGACAAAGGCCAAGGCAAAGTGAAATGGAAGACAAAGTCGCACAAGGAGAAAAGTCCTAAATAAGGGAGAAAGGCGCGCAAGGAAAAGCGCAAGTCAATACTTTTGTAAAAGAGCGCAAACGCATCATGGTTTAATTCAAGGAGCACTGGTCTCTCACCCGTGTAATTTGTAAATGTAGACGGGCGGTGGAAAGGAAGCTAGGAAGATAGAAGGACAATGGGAAAAATGACCTAGGCCACGGCCGACCATGTAAAAAAGGGGATAAGGGGATGACCACCCAAAAAGGATTTAGGGTTTTGTATAGAAAGTTGAAAAGTGAATGAGAAGCTCATTCTTGTATGTGGCCAAAAGTGGCTCTCCTCTTCTTCTTCTTCTTCTTCTTCTTGTTCTTGCTTGCTTGAGCTTGTACTTGAGAGAGGGAGTGTGAGAGGGTGAGGGAGTGAGTGTGTGAGGGTGAGGGACTGGGGAGGAGAAGCTCTTCACCTTCTCCTCTCTTCTTCTCTTCTCTTCTCTTGTCTTGTCTTGCTCACGGCAATGGAGCTTGGAGCGTGGAGCTTGGGGATGGAGCTTGGGGATGGAGCTTGCTTGAAGCTTGCACTTGGATCATGGAGCTACCGGAGTGCGCGAGAGAGGAGGTAACTCAATCGGCATGGAGGTAAGCTCACTACACCCGTAGATATGGATGATGCGTTGGCTATGTGAGAGGTAGCCATTAGTACTCGGCTTGGAACGCTTGAACAATAAGCAGTCCGTGGGTCTTGGCGATTGAGCGAAAGCTTCCAAATTTTGGTTCCATTGCCGAGACCAACGGATTCAAGCCTTGAGCTCTTGCGCGCTTCGAATCAAGCATTGGAGTAGGGTTTTTCCCGAACCGGTGCTTGAGGTAGATAGGTAGGAAGCGAGGGAGTTTGAAGAGGTATTCGATCTCCTTAGCAAGTAGGTTTTTGATTTGTTGTTGAATATTAGAGTAGGACAATCCATCTCCATCTCTGGTTTTGATTTTTGTTGCATTAGGTTAAGGTTAGGATAGGAAAAAAGAAGGAAAACAATAAGATTTTTTGTTGCTGTATAACAAGCTGAAACATGCAAATAGGACCACAGATTCAGATTTCTGGCTGGAAAAGTATGAGGGACTAACCTCTGAGGTCATAGCAGGTTGGGATGGGGCAATAAGAGGCCCAGGGAACCAGGAAAGGCCACATTTGACATCCTGCCCTCTGAGAAGAGAGTGTGCTTGAGAGCAAGGGAGAGAGAGAGCTGCGGGGAGATTGTCAATGTGCTGATCGATTCGAGTGCCACACCATTTTTAGCTACGCCAAGCATTTTCCTCTATGGCTTTGCATATAATTAGGCGGCACGACATGATTCGGTGAAGTAGACGTCAGCCTAGAGGCATTGCGTGCAACTCGCGGGCCGTCGACCGCGCAGCCGGACCAGTTCGTCCGAGTCCCAGAATAGAATTGCCCTATCTCTGGAATCGAACCGTCCGAATCTGAATATTGGACCTCTCCAAAAACCGTCCAACTCCGAAAATCGAACCAGTCCCAGAATCGAACCAGTCCCAGAATCGGACCAATCCCAGAATCGGACCACCTTTATCTGTCGGATCCCCGTCCAATTTTGAAAATCAGATACTTGGACCTTGGAAATCGGACACAAGGAATCGGACCACTCAGAATCGGACGCCTATCAAAATCGGACGTCCAATTCCAGAAATCGGACATGAACAAAATCAGACCACTGGGCTGATCGGACCAACCCAAACTCGGACGTCCGATTCTCATAATCGGACTCTTGAAAATCAGACATCTGAGAATCGGACAGAAAGCTTACAAATATCGTAGAAGACCCCAAAAGAAGCCCAAGCCTTATAGACGAAGGCATCAATGGAGGGTCAGCACAACACCGCGATGGATATCCAAAGCGTTGCTACGTGCTCAAGGGTATTACGCAGGTAACCGATGGATTTGGATACCAAAACCCCCTACTAAACCACCTCTATCAGCTGAAGGCTAGATTGCACCAAAAGAAATAAGGCACAAGAGGAAACCTAAGAGAAACTCCAGGTCTCGAGGCAGGAAACCAAACATGAGTATTCGAAAGAAAGAGCCTCAACCTAGCATGCTTAATAAGCAGATGTCATATGTAACCATTGAGCGTGCACAAAGACCATTAGTGCTCAAGGAGCTTTTGACTTCCCAAGAGGATAATGAACACCAGAGGCACAATGCTGCTCGTGAGAAGGCTGAGTGCTCAACAAAGCAAATAGCACAATCGTCTAATAGCCTCAAGAAAATCATTCAGCCAGTGCCAAGTCCACCTAAGAGTCCTAGATCTCCTACACCCTCTTTTTCCAAACGGACACAAGAAGCACTACAGCAGTCGTCAAGGACGACTGCTCAATCCCAATCTCTATCTCCATCTAAGCTTCCAAATGTCCAAGAGGTGGGACATGACGCCATCCGTAGCTCTCGGCCCAAGGATATGCCTGAGCAATCTAATGTGACTAGATCAACTCATGCTCGATCTACACAGAGGAATGCTCAAAGGGCAACAAAAGATACGACCACTTCCGATCGCCCTAGGGATTTGACACCACAATCCACCAAGGGTAGCTAGCCCACTGGACTAGCCGCTACTACTTCCAATCAGGGATCACAACAACCACATCCCTTGGCCGTGACAATGCCCCTTGTGGAACGTGTCCTTAGTAGTTTACATGTGGAGGAGGTGTCACAACCAACTTTCTTGACAACTCCAGCACTTCCAAAGTACCTAAAGCCTAGGCTGGAGGAGTTAAACACAAGGGAATTGGGTGAAAAGCTAGACTCTCCAAAAAGGGAGGCAGTTGTATCCTCACAACCTAGCGAGGCTATGCAGCAAGGCATGGCTATGTCCCGTGAGGACACACCAAAGAGAGAGAATGCTGAGGCCCAACCATGCACATCAACGGTTGACCTAGTCCAAGGTCCTGAGCCATTGAGAGATACACCTTCACTGACCAAGAAAAAGAGGAGAAAACAACGAAAACAATAGCAGTTGCAGGTGGTTGTGGACCCCAAGAACATTGAGATGAAGAGCGCTAGAGAGCTGAGGAATAAAGCATCGAGTCTATCCACCACTGAACCAATTGATGCCTCTCCTAATAGCGGTGAAACCTCAGACACATATGTGTACTCTGAAAAATCAAAGCAATCGTCACCATCAACGATTGCTTGCAGCACTCAATCCACTGACAACAGAACTCGCATTGACCAATCAAGAGTGGATACAACACTATCACAACAGGATGACAAATCTATACCAGTCACATCCAAGGAGAACCATGACGCAATAACGAAGCCTCAGGAGAAATATGGAAACCCCAAGAACATAAGAAATCCTAGCGTTGGCCAGACTTGCTCTTCTAGGCCTGAGCCCCCAGATATGCTAAAGCCCAGGCAAACTCCTAGAACCTTGCATGAGATAGCAACCGAGCAAGCCCTCGTTGAACATAGAAGTGTCATAGAATGCTTAACCGAGTTGGATGCTAAGCTCAAAGTGTTCACACGTGTCTATGTCCTGGCAGACATGGGCGCATTCCCTAAAGAGCAGCTTGAAGAATACTTGCCATTTTCCTTATCCTGGAAAGAGAAAGAACATCTTGACGAGTACTATAACAGGCTCCTGTATGAACGCATGTGACTTATCTCAGACGAGGAAGCCAACAAACTACGCTTAACTGTAACATTCAATGATGTGCTTTGCCAACCAAATCTCTTAGAGATAGAGCAACTAAAGTGACTATCAGAGGGTCAAGTCAATTTGAACAACGTTGTTGTGAAAACCCCGTTCCAATGGCCGAACTAGGAGCCCCCAGACTCAGAGGAGCAATTGGCCAAATGGCGGTCTCAAAGAGACCCAACCTATATGGCACCAACTTCCTTTTGAGTGCTGACTGCCACTTGGGGTACAGACTTAGCTGAAACTAGCCAAGAGAACTCTCTATCTGATAAGGTTCTCACTGTGAGGAGGAGTTACATGTTGCCAGTAGACTCGGACAAGGTTCCATGCTACTCGATGTTGCAAAATATCTATCGGTATTGAGTAAGCTGCCACGAGCACTAGATGCGTGTGCCACGCTCCAGCACAATCTAGAGTTATACAATTGGCTTTTATCCTCGTGAAGTGACATGGATTCATAGATATGTATATAAATAAACAATGACTTTGTGACCCTGTATAGACACTATCAACACACACAAGAAATAATAGTCAAGCGCAGGGAGAAGAGTTGGGTTCAACAGGCTAAGCTCCTCAGGTCCTCCTCTCACCACACATTTAGAAGTTGTGTGACCATTCCCACCTCTAGGCGGAGGGCATGCAACCCTCATTACCACCATAAGAAGCCCTCACCAACATCTTTAATGGTGTAGACAGGGTACCGTTCCTTTCTATATACCTTTCCCCCTTTCCGGTCTATCCTTCCGAGGATGAGCCCTACCCCACTCCAACCAGTCCACGTAACTTAGCATGAGCCAAGATCTGCTAATGGCTGGAGGCCAAATGAACATCATCATGGGTGCCATCTCTCCACAACAAACACTACATGCCTCACCCCACCCCTTCTCATCATATGCACTTGATAACCCACTGTATAATCCCTTCCATGCGAATGGTTTTTATCTTATATCAAGGCCTAATCCTTGGTTCGCATTTTGCAGGTCCCCCTACGTAAAAGACATGGAGCACCCAGGGCAGCTAGCTTGCAAAGATGCTCTCTGCCATCGAAGGAAACATGCAACATGAGCTCCTCCGTCGGTACACTACGTGCCTAGCCTCAAAAGGTATGCAAAGAAACGAGGTCCTAAGTGACACCGCCCCGGATGTAGGCCAAAAAATCCCCAGGCCAGGGGAATAGAAGCTCAAAGAAGCACACAAGGCGTGGCAACATCAGATGTGAGGGCCCCCAACAGATGCTCGCGCACCAGGTGATCGAAAGCAGAGAGGGCGGCACGAGACAAGGAAGAATTCGATGCATTGTTCAAAAGCATTTTAGAAATGGTTGCAGCCAGAGACTACACCATTCAGGTCCCGGCCGGCATCTTCCCTGCCCAACCTCACAGGAGCCCCTCACCAGCAGAGCCTCAGTTGCCTGACCACCTAGACTCACCCCACCTCGTGCAAATCGAGTATCCCCTATGATATACAAGCAACTTAACAAGCCATCCTGCCATAAATTTTTGTCTTTTGATGATCAAAGGGGCAGGCTCCCCACTTGTACACACTTTCCTTACCTATCGCTAATATATGCCATGTCTTTAACAAGCACTGGAATTGTTAGAAATGCGGGATCTAGAGCATGACATAACCGGAAGCTATGGAGGATGGAAGGAGAAGTGTAGACTCATGATGGAATGGACACTGTTTGTTACACAAGTGAATTAGGTTCCAAGATTGAGACTTGGACTCATAAACACAATCTTGTGTATGTGGACAATGACATTGACACTTTACTGAAATGAAAAGAGTACTATCATTGCATTAAGAAAGGAAGCAAGTACAATGCTTTATAGGAAAGTAGGAAACTGCAGTAGGCACCATTGTGCATATGGGATAAGTTAGCCTGCATGTCCTTGACCCTGAGACTCCATACAAAGAGGCTGTTTGAGTGTGATTGCTGATTCTCAACACCCCTCCTCAATCACAACTAGGAAAGGCACAAAGTGTGTAGAGGCTGTAATGAGAACTACCTGCAAAGTGTGGGCATACCACAGACATGGCAAAAACACCAGAGGCTGTCGCAGAAAAAGCTAAGTGTGGGTACCATAAACATGGTGGACATCCAGAGGCTGTAACAGGGGCCTCACAAAGTGTACAGGGACTGTAATGCCAAGTTACATAAGGAGTTTACAAATCTTATGGCAGGAAGCATTAGGGCAAGGAAAATACAAGGCTATTAAAACAGTCTATCAGAATTATGAGAGTACAAGGACTGATGAGTCTTGTCCTTCCGATCCTGGTGATCTTCATCTTCTTCTTCCTTTGCTTCATTTTCTTCTTCTTCTTTGACTGCGACTAGATAGGCCTTTTGGGATCTCTTTCTTGCGTGGCAGAACTTCTCGGTGTGTCCGGTCCTTTTGCAGAAGTCACAAAAGAGCTGATCTTTCTTGCCTTTGTACCTGTTGCCAACATATAATGCATGCTCATCTCTAGAGGTACTTGGTTCTTCTTTATTTTTTAGCTTCTTTTCTTCTTCTAACAGTGATGCCTGGATATCAACAAGTTCAGGATTTGGCATGTTGATTAAAGTTGTTGATACGTTATTATATTCAGGAGGCAAGCTCTTAAGTAGAACACCGATGCAAACATCTTCATCCATTTTAATGTTGATTCCTGCAAGTTGGGTTAGGAGTCCTTCCATGTAATTAAGATGTGCGGCAAGTGATGTGCTGGACTTCATTTCAAGCCTGAAGAATTCAATTAGGAGACCATACTTTGATGATTTAGATTGTGCACCGAACAGGGTGTCAAGTCTTTTCCATGTATCCTGTGAGGTCTCACAGTTATCCACGTGATGGATATAATTGTCATCTAGCTCCAATTTGATAATGGCCTGGGCTCTGTCATCATTCTTTTGCCAAGTAGTTGCAAGGTCCGCATCCCCCGGTTTCTTCTCTTTGCCATTTGTGATGGCCCAGAGACCCTTCTTCATCAAGATGAGCTTGATGCGGGTTTGCCAAGTGTGGAATCCGACTCCTTTGAATCGAGCATTTGGCGAGTCTTTGCCCATGTTAGATTTACGGGAACAGTAGCAAATCAACTTCAGACTTTATTAGATTTGAGCAACAGAAGAATTGATTGAGAGACACAAGTGCTAAAAAGCACTAACTGAGTGTCAATGAATACCAAATCTGCAAAAGTCTTTTACTCCAAGTGATCTTCCCCTTCTTGATTTGATGCTGATGCCTTCAGATCTGAGTGACAGTACTTTAACGAACTTCAGAGAGTATTGCTCAGTGATTAAAATCACTGTTGATAACTTCAGTGAGAGAAACAGTGAAAAATGTCAAGATTTTGAAGCTTTTGGCTATGGTGGAATTAGGGTTTCTGAGACAGGGGCCTGGTTTTTTGCTGATTGCAGGAGCTACAGTGCATCATTTTCAAAACTTTTTACATATCTAGGAAGCTTATGTCATGGGCTACCAAAGCCCCATGGAGATTGTCAACATCGTGGTCAGTATACAACGTGCAGGTGCCGCGAACAGAATCGGTGCAGATCTGGACAGCGAGGTCGAATTTGAGCAATGCTGGAGCTGTAGATCATCAATGTTGGTGTTTAAAGTGACAGGAAGCTGCGCCCTGAGCCAAGGAACATTTCTCCAGAAGAAATCGTGTTGAAATTCTGCCTGGTTGAAGAGTTATGGAAGCTCCAAGCAAGGTAGGTCCTGTCTGGCTATGGCAGACACAGAACTCATGGGCTACGCTCTCTTCCTGGGTCAAGATCTACAGTGGGCTCATGACGGTTGTTCCCTCAATTGTACCAACATCGCATGTCGCAAAGAGGTTTGTAGTATCTCAAGTGTATCTCCCCATCTCAACAACTGCTTCTCTAACAACGACGCTAGGGCACAATCATCACTGTAATATCCATTTCTTGAGCCGTTGAAGCTTGACATTTCCCAACCCATTGAAAGGTTGATAGCCTCAACATATTGCAATGATTGTACTTAGGCGAGTCAAAAAAAAAAGCATAAGAAAAAGAAACAAAAAAGAAAAAAAAAGACAAGAAAAGAATGAAACGATAAGAAGCACCCATGATCACAGCACAGCACCTAGGGGTCCTCAAATTAGGTGCGTCCAGTGACCTTGGTTGGCTGGCTCCGTCCCTAGTCTCCTAGCCCCTTGGCATCACCCACAATTATTCAGGGCACACCAAGGGCAGGACATACCTAGGGAGCTTGTCTCGCCTATGATTAGACATGTCACCCTAATCCATTCACACGATTCCCTCTTGCACTCTGCCTTAATACCATTGCAATCAATTGTGGTAAGCACCGTACGAATGGCCATGAGAAGTACACTGTCCTCATCACGCGGTCCAATAGCTACCAGCTATCGATCGTGTAGTGTCCCTGTGTTCCATTATGTTACATCATGCAGTCACATTGTAAAGGATGTCTCATACACCTTCACATGTACTTCTTCTCAACATGGACAACTTTGCTTCATCTACACATCGTTATGAGAAACCAGCTCGCGGTCTTCTACCTACGTAATATCTAAGTATGCACGAGCACTCACATAATATCTGCATCGAAGTATATACATAGTTTGGGTCCTCAAGTGCAGGACAATACTCTCAGCTTGCTTAGAATTCGACCTGTCTCCCAAACTAATTAAACTATGTCTTGTGCACGATAGAGAAGACTAGCACTACCCCTTGGGAGAGACCACCTATGAGAGGTTTTCAATTGCAGGTATTAAAGACTCCAATGAAGGTGTCGTTCGCTCTTCATCGACACTCAACTCTCAATTCCTATCCTTTATCATCCTGCAAGCCTGCCAAGCATTGTCATGTGCAGAATCCCCAACAAACCGCCACTTATACTCCCTCAGTGCAATCCCCACAAAGAACAGCCTTACCACCAACTCCAATAGCCCTACCACCAGCCACTTAAACCACCAACGTGCCCCCAATGACCTTCCTCGCCACCACCACCAACACTCCTCTATGGCAACCATAGACGTCCTTGCTACCCACGTCTTCAGTGCATGCTAAAGCCTGCTACCTACGACGGTGAGTGCCATGGGACTGGCACTCGTCTAGGAGGGGGGTAATGTTAACTCTCACACGAACGAAGGTGGAAAATCTAGAAAAGCTAAAGTAGAAGACAAAGGCCAAGGCAAAGTGAAATGGAAGACAATGACGCACAAGGAGAAAAGTCCTAAAAAAGGAAGAAAGGAGCGCAAGGAAAAGCACAATTCAATACTTTTGTAAAAGTGCGTAAGTGCATCATGGTTTAATTCAAGGAGTGTTGAGCTCTCACCCATGCAATTTGTAAATGTAGACGGGCAGTGGAAAGGAAGCTAGGAAGATAGAAGGAAAATGGGAAAAAGGGCCTAGGCCACAGCCGGCCATGTAAAAAAGGGGATAAAGGGATGACCGCCCAAAAGGGATTTAGGGTTTTGTATATAAAGTTGAAAAGTGAATAAGAAGCTCATTCTTCTGTGTGGCCAAAAGTGACTCTCCTCTTCTTCTTCTTCTTCTTGTTCTTACTTGCTTGAGCTTGTGCTTGAGAGAGGGAGTGTGAGAGTGTGAGGGAGTGAGTGCGTGAGGGTGAGGGACCGGGGAGGAGAAGCTCTCCATCTTCTCCTCTCTTCTTCTCTTCTCTTCTCTTCTCTTCTCTTGCTCGCGGCAATGGAGCTTGGAGCGTGGAGCTTGGGGATGGAGCTTGCTTGAAGCTTGCACTTGGATCGTAGAGCTACCAGAGTGCGCGAGAGAGGAGGTAACTCGATCGGCATGGAGGTAAGCTCACTACACCCGTAGATATTGATGGCGAGTTGGCTATGTGAGAGGTAGCCATTAGTACTCGGTTTGGAACGCTTGAACAATAAGCGGTCCGTGGGTCTTGGCGGTTGAGTGAAGGCTCCCACAGCGGCCCTGTAAGTCACTTATCTTTCTTGTCTGTAGTTACTAATTTTAATTAAAATGCATTATTGTATGGTGGACTGATGTGTAGTTGTTTCTCTTTTTGCAAAGTCCATTCGATGCTCCTTTGCGGCGGGAGGAGCTTTTGGATGGCGAGGATCTATAGCTCGCCCTTGGATCCGTGCAGTGTACATGCTTTTCTTTTTTAGTCATGTGATTTATGTAGGCATTTTCTCTACAGTATGTTATCATCATCATTTGTATCTTGCCACAATTGTACCGTTGCTTTCATTACATGATCTTGTATTTATTTTATGTATCAGTCTTATGGATTCAAGTACACTTTGCCTTCATTCAGACAAGCATTGTACACATTACTGAAACTCTTTTGTATGGCCCAAATAAAGCACATAGCTGCCCTGCCACAAAAAAAAAATCCATGTTACCGTCGCCGCAAATTTACTGCACGTGTCGCTATCAATGTCCTATATACGACGCTGATAGCGACACAAATAGCAATTGTTCTATGGTATCGCTAATACCGACGTTTTTTGTGACGACGGGGCAAATTTCTTTATGAACATTTTCGTCGCTTTGAACGTCGGTATATGACATATATCTTGTAGTGTATCATATGTTACTTATTTGGTGATTTTTAGGAAAATAAAAAGATAGGGCTCATTTGGACTCATGGTTGTTGAAGTCACTCATAAATATGTAAGCATATCATTCAAAAGACTGGGTTTTTAAACTATAATTTTAAACTTTTTTTAAAACATACAACAGGGTACCACATAAAGGGGTTATTTACAAATTGAATAGAAAAGGGGTGTATTTTATTTAAGAAAAATTCATAGATAAGGGTATTTTAAAATAGGCCTTAAACACGTGATAACACCATATTGAAAAATATGGGAATTTTCCATAAGTTTGGGACATGTGGTCAAATCTTTGGATTTGTCATAACTTGAACACTATAACTCAAAATCGAGCACTCTATAGCTCAATAGATTCCATTTTTCAAGCGCTTTCCAATGATAGGTCACATAATATGGTTTTGAGAAACTTATGGGCATGTTATCCAGATGCCACCTTTTTAGTATTCAAAAAATGAGAATTGGAAAATTCCCAAACTCACAAATATTGTGTTTGATATAGAGGATATACATATAGTGAACCCACTAAGAGTTTGGAGAAATATTCATGTGTGGTAAAATAAAATACCAACATTGATACAAATATGTATACATAATGCAAACTATTGTTTGCTACTTCATTTTACAGAGTATTGAAGGCAATGAACATGTACGAAACATTGCACAACAAGTTATTTTGGATAGTTTGATATGTTTTTTGATAGCCAGTCCAAGCCTTCATACAATCCCTCTCCTGTTGTAGCACAACAACGTTGAATAAACCATGGATTAGAGTGCATTGAATGCAAAGCCAACTTCTGTGAAATCTCATCTAGCGGCATGGAGTATGGAAGATCACTCTTATTAGCCAACACCAACACAGCTACATTTTGTAGCTCCTGTTGGCTCACCAACTTGTGGAGCTCATCTTTGGCCAAGTCCACTCTTTCTCGATCATTGCTATCAACAACAAAAATCAATCCCTACAAAAACAAACATAACATTAATTTCAAGAGTACAAAGAAAAAAATTAGATTTAAACAAGGCCATACATTTTGACAACTTGTATATAAGAGTGGTGAAACTTTTGATGTGTGCTTGTTGTGTATGTGTGATTGTGCTCAATAACATACATATATATACATATACACCACATATGAACATAGAAATCATTTTTGTTTGGAACACGTGTATTAATTTTATGCATGTGCATGTTTTGAAGTCTTTGTTCTCTAGTAAGACTCAAATATAAACAAGCACATGCCATTCTAGAACTCTTTGTTGCTTGATATATTAGTACTAAGTGTATATTTAGAGAGACACATGGATAGTTGCATGGACAAATATAAGAATCCATGTAAACATGCATGCATGCATATAATTATCTAAAAAATCTCATCGTATGATGAAACTGGTTCTACTCTCATGTATATACAAAGATATTTAAGTAATATAAGCATAACCATGTAACATAGATTATATGAATTACCCATATCTAAAGTATATATAGCATCTATATACAAATATATTTAAGTAAGCATAACCATGTAACATAGATGATATGCATTACCCATACCTAAAGTATATGTAAATTTTCACAAATCTATTTTGGAGCAAGCCAGTGAAATTTGGAAGCGCATTCATATTTTATATATTTGTGGTTTTTTTTTGTCATGAAGGGCTTGTTGGTCTATGCTGACAGAGTGTATGCATGTTCCGATTGAATTTAATTTCGAGAGAGAGACCAATCTTGATTTGCCTCAAGTGAATGGGGGCGTGGGTTCTTGAAACATTCATATATTATATATATTATATTATTTATATATATACAATACATATATAATATATGAGTGGGGGTATTGACACATTTATATATTATTATATATTATGTATATTATATGAGTGGGGATCTTGACATATTCTTATATTATTATATATTATGTATATTATATTATTATATGCTAATAATTAACATAAGTATATGCCGCCCCGCCGCCCCCGGCGGCGCGCCCCTCGGCGGTCCACTCGCGCTCTCTCGTTCTCTCTCGCGCTCTCTCTCTCTGTGTCTGTGCGGCGGACCTGTGTATTTTGGTAATAGAAGCGCCACATCTCGCGGATCTTGGCTTGACCGCCGACGTCCCAGACCGTGAAGCTGATGTTCTTGTACTCCACAGTCTCCACGTTAAAGCCGATTGTCGGAACGGTCGCCACTCTCTCGTTCAGCTTCAGCTGATACAGAATGGTGGTCTTGCCTGTCACAATTGCAGTCATTATAAAGTAGTACACTATCCACACGCAAGATCAGCCTCGCCCCCATGATCAGTTGAGGCTCCTCACACGACAAAACAGAAATCAGTGAAATGATGGAGAGAGAGAGAGAGAGAGAGAGAGAGAGAGAGAGAGGATCGCAGTACCTGCAGCGTCCAAACCCAGCATCAATATTCTCACGTCTTGACGATGAAGAAGAATGAACTTGTAGAAGATGCGGCTAAGGGCTTGCCCCATTGCGACACAGAGAGAGAGAGAGAGAGAGAGAGAGAGAGAGAGAGAGAGAGAGATCACGTTGCTTGTGCTTGTGGTCGTGTGTGTTCAGTACTCTTATATAACAAAAGAATATCTGTCGAAGAGGCCTTGAGCTGCAAGACCGGAGAGCCTTGCGACACAAGCTGCTGTCCAATACTCAATCCGGATTGTGTCTCCACTCTCACGAGACGCGGTTTCTTGAGCATTAATGAAAATGCAAATATATACTTAGAAGCCCCGCAGCCGCCTCCGCCGCCGCGGCCCCCCTCCCCAAATGAATCCATAGATTTTGCTTATTATGTACGAATTGGACAAAAGCAAGTTTGAAATATTGATAGCATTGAAAGGTTAAACTTTACATGTATTCATATTTTATTGTTATTACTAGAAGGTTTTGCTAAGGGCCACATGGCACACATAAAGCCCCCTGTAAAACTTCTGATGGCACCATACGGTACTAATACCAGGAGGCATATTCCACGGTGGATTATGTGAGATCACATTGGATTTCATTAGGTTTTTATTTCACGGTGGATTCTGTGAGATTTTACGATGGATTTTATAAAATTATATTTATTTGTCAGGGCTCGTACATAAGGTAGAGTCCTTGTGCGAGAAGTTGACGAGAACGCCTGTCCTTTTCGGACGTCGTATTAATTTAATGTGCATGTGGGTGATTCCATAGCAGGTGATTTTGCAAAATATGTATTTAAATTAATAGACGTTTATGAGTTTAGAGTGTACTCGTATTAAATTAAGGTTAGGATAGAGTTCCAATCTATTTATTTATTTTATAGCTAAATACTGCTATGTATTCACTTTTGTCGATTTAATTTTATTATTTTTTAATAATTGTGAATACTTCAGTTGATGTCTAGAGCAGGTAGCAGTGGTGTTGGGAAGCACCGGGCGATAGTGTATATTCATATTACCTAGAAGAAATTATCATTGTTGATTGGTGCGCACCTTATCATCAAAGGCGTGACGCTAATATTTATTTAGGCGCGATTATTTATTGAAGTGCTTGACAAACATTTATTATTTTGTATGCGCATAGGCGTTCGATTTAAATATTTTATTATTAGACATTGTATTTGGGCACAATCCGACTATTTTTTGAGCTTGGAGATGAATAAATGTATAAATACATACTTTGTGGAGTGCTTACACAAGGCATGGGGGGAGATTGTATCCAATTTGTCTTTTACCTCACGTCATGCAAAACCTTCTTCTTACTTTATGAGTTTTAGTAGAGTTCTTTGTTCTTGGGGACCTTCCAGCATTCACTACACGCGCATACAACATCTGATTTGTGCACAAGTGGTATTAGAGTGTGAAGCTGAGATCAAGGGCTTCCAATCACTTAACATCTCGCACAAAGGCGAAGCTCTTGGAATGAATGGGCTCTACATGCAGTCTCACGACCGAACTGTCAATGCTAGTGTATTCTTAGCGGTGAAGAACCCCCTGCTGTGCTATCAAATTGTGAATGACCACTCCCAAGAAGTGGAATACCACCTCTAAAGATCCTTTGTAAGTTCCTTTGGTTGACAAAGAAACAGAGAAGAAGAAATTTAAGCTTGGAGTTTTAAAAAAAACTTTATAAGCTTAAAAAGACTTCAGAGCTCCCAATTTCAATCGTCACACCGGTAAATCACCTTCGGCCATAAAATCTTCCATATTTTGATTGGACATTCTGCAAAATCTCAAACAACCTCACACACTTGAAATCTTATTAGAGGGATGAGTGTAGTTCAAGTTTAGGTTTACAAGGCTTGCTTTTTTTAAAAAATGACTTTTTACGATCTTGCTTCTTTTGCAATTACGACAATTTATGATGGTCTTCTTCCAAGCAAATACAGCTTCCGTATAATCTCTATGTGACAATCTACTTGCTGGAAGTTGAGTCTGTCAAGGTACAGAAGTAAACATAGGCTTGTTGAAACTTGAAGGCTGGTTTGAGAATATGGTAATAAGAACAACTGCTATGTAGGAGATTTAGGATTTGAAAATTTAGAGCTTTAATAAGGTTAGTAATCTTAAGCTTTATAAAAGCTTAACATTCTTTATCTAATCGAACATAACGGCGGTATGTACTGGCCGTAATTGTCACCAATGAGCATGAAGCAAAAATTGGACCTAATTATGATACAACTTCAAGAGTAATGAAGAGCATGTCAAACTTTGCAAGCACAACTAGTTACTGTTCAACGATCCACTGTCTCTCATGAAAGTTATAACTCGAAGATGTAATTCGATGTACGATTGTTGTGACACTTGATGCACAGTCTCTCAGGAAAGAAACCGAGATAAGTTTTAAAAAAATCAAATTTTGTACTTTTAATGGGCAACGTGACAGAAAAACTGTTCTCACTTTTATCACTCAATTTGATGAGTATTTTCATGAAGAGCAATACGCTAAAAAAGATAAACTCAAATGCATCACTAACCATCTAGTAGACAAAGCATCGTTATGGTGGATTGTTGTCCACAAGATTATTGATTGTCCTACTACTTGGGAGGCCTTTCAAAAGAAAATTTTACAAGATTTTCTTTCACCTCAATTCCATGAAAAAGCAATCAAATAGTAGGATCTTCTGCAACAAAGAGATCATGAACCTATTCCGCAATACACTGAGCGTTTCTGGAGTGCCTTACTGCAACTTCGAATGCTTGAAGATGTTCATGAGACGATCCACAAGTGCAAGTATATGTCTGGTTTGCTTGGTCACTTCTATGCATAAGTAAACATATTCAAGCCAAAGACTTTGGAAGATGCAATTTCTTTAGCCCATGATACCGAATACAAAATTCGTAGACAAGAAAAGTGACCCCAACAATTTCCAACCAACGGTAACTTTAGTACAAAGCAATTCAATTCTAACTTTTGAATATTCAATCAAAATCACTTTGTTTCTTCTTCTTTCCGTAAATCCTGGACTCAACCTCCTCCTTTACCATCAAACACAAATTCAAATCCTAAGCTATCTCTCCAGCCAAATCCCAACATACCCAAACTTCCAGCCATTACCAATGTTTCCAAAGCAAAGTCTATAGTTTGCTATAAGTGTCAACGACCTAGACACTTAGTAGTAAATTGTCAATCCAAGAAGCCATCTGTTCCAATTAACTACTTGGGAGCGACTAAAGATGAAGACTATGAAGAAATGCCAGATTTCACAGAAGATGATAATCATATCAATACTGCTTCAGATACTTTACCAGGTATGCCAAATCCTCATTCATTATTAACGATGAAATGTTTTGTGCATGGTCACGAAAAGATTGTTTTGCATAATGATGGGAGCACAAATGATTTTATTTCCGCAAAGTTAGTAAAAGAATTGAATTTACATATTAATCCAACTCATTATCGCATAAAGGATACATTCTTACACTACAACAAAAAGGCCTCATAGACGCACTTTTAGACGCGATTTTTGAATATAGAGAAAATCTTACGGGTGCGTCTATCCGCCCGTCTATTTGTGCGTCTACCGTGTCGCGTCTATAATCGCATGTATGAACGGATTTACACGCAAAAATAGACGCGCAATAGACGCACATATACACGCGTGAATACATACGCATAATAAACCAAAATTGCTATTTATTTAATTCATTTTACGCGTCTATTAGCGCGTCTATTTGGCAGTTAAACGGGCATATAGACACGCTTATAGATGCGCTTTTACAAGCACCCGTAGACGCGAACGAAAAACAAAAAATCTCCTTTTTAAAAAAAAGATATTTAATTTCTTTTTTAAATTTGAATTATCTAGCGCGTGTATAAGCGCGTGTACTCTACAATGTAGATGCGCATATGAACGCACATTTTCTGCAATTTAGACTCGTGGATAGACATGCAAAACAGAACTGGAAAAAAAAAACCAAAGAGCATGTGGTTGCAAAGCTCTCTGGTTTTTTTTTTCCCTCCCATACATCAGATTGTGCATTTGGGAAAAAGACAATGGATCTAAAACCACGATAATTAAAAATAAAAGTCCATGTATTCATTATAGATCAAAAACATTTACATGGGAAGTTTAAGTGCTTGCGACCTAAAGCGTAGCCCCGCAAGCAGTAGGCTCAAAGATGGATCATACATATACAAGAAAACAAGGCCATAGAGGAGGTATGGTGCTCCTCTACGAATCTGAAGAAGAAACATCTTCGCTAGTACCACCATGGCTACTAGCATCGCTATCCCTCTCCTCGCTATGCTCCATATCCGGGTTCACTTACACACACAAAAGATCAAGGTTGCTTACGTAGACATGGTGGAGAAAAAGTTATAATTAGCTATACTTTTAAAAGGAAAGTAAGAAAAACATACCTCCTTTGGCTGTCGAATCCTCATAGCCCAGTTGTATTGGTCCTCAGTGATGAGATCCTTCTCATAGAAGTGAAGCCATGTGGTTACGCGGTTATAATGGCATCGATGGTAACCTACCTCTCTAGGAGTAGGTATCCTACCAACGATAGTAGTCTGCAAAACAATTATGATATATACAAACAATTATGAGACACAATATATTAGAATAACTTATATAAAGAATTGAAAGAAATATAAATTTTAAAAAACTAAAAATCAAAATATACTTACAAAATCTGCCTCCCACGACTCTCTGCCGCCCGATCCGTAATGCGACGATCCCATTGTTTCCATTTGGATCCGTCGCGCCTCTACGTGCTGGCGACTCTTCACTTTCTCTGCTCCTTTCTTCTTGGCTTTCTTCCACTCTATGCAGTGGCACATAGGTGGTTGGCTATAGACTCCACGCCCCTCCTCCTACCTCGGCAGTGAGTCCCTGGCGCGTGTCATGAGGTGGGATCTTTTGTTGTGAAGCATATCTCTCACTTTTGTACGTCCCCAATCATCTAAGAATCGCTGACCCTCTGGATTTGGGTACCTCCTATGGATTGCCCTCAACACCTCCTGCCACAAGCCGCTTTTCTGATTTTTGAAGGCAATGAAATAATCTTTATACGTCGCATGCATGACGCTCCTCATGTACGCCATTACATCCCTTCCTTCATCATCATGGAAGATGCCACGAGCATCTGTAACTCTATAGTACTGGCGTATAAGCTCCTCTACGTGATCTACTGGTGAGGGTGATCGCTCGCCACCTCCTAGGCAACCCCTACACAAGCCTCGACCTCCCCCTCGACTCTCCCTCCTCCCTCTCTGTTGACTATCCTCTGCCTCACTGGATGCACGTGCTTCTACAGATGCTTGTGCTTCAGCCGATGCACATACATGTGCTGCACGTGGAGTACCTGCATATGGAGTACCTGCATATGGAGTACCTGCAATTGGAGTACCTGCAATTGGAGTTTGGGAAGTAGTGCCAGACAAAGACGTTAGAGGTGTTCCAGACATGACACTGAATACCTCGTCCGCTGTGGGAGAGCGGCCAAGGTGTCTGGTCATCTCTCCCATGAAGTCTTCCCTACTAGGAAAACCTCCAAAAAATGCATTGATCCCCTTGTCAAACGAGGCCAATGTATCATTCATGCGATCCAAATCCGGGTCATTGCTAGATGAACCAGGATACGACATCTGCAAAAAAAACACAAGAAAAAGACAAATTTGTTTACATACAAAAAATCATATACTACCTACATTTTCAAAGAGCTTTCTTTAGACATTGAGCATAAAACTTAAGTGCTAATGCTTATCATAAACAAGAAAACTGATCAACACAAACATGGGATTGTTCACATTCATCATTGCAAAAATATATTATTTTTTATCAGAGATGGGAGAGCTAGTGCGTGTATAACCGCGTCTAAATTGCAGGTTAGACGTGCTCTCAGACGCGCTCCTAAAGTCAGCCTTCTGTTTAGCGCGTCTATATTCGCATCTGACATGCAGTATAGACGCACTGTTAGACGCATATTCTAGGTCAATCTGCGCGTGCGTGTATCATCGCGTGTAGATTGACCTGCACACGCGCCAGTACACGCGCTCTAAGATGCGCCCTTAGACGCAATGAGAGGAAACATTTTTTCACGTCTATAACTGCATCTACACTGAAATGTAGGCGTGCTAGCAGACGCGCTCAGTCGGCTGATTTTAGTCCGACGACCGCCATTGATGATTTACAAAATGCAATACATAATGGAATCGGAAATCCTAATACACAGATAGAGCAGAGAGAGAAAGAGAGAAACAAAGAGAGAGAGAGAGAGAGAGAGAGAGAGAGAGAGAGAGAGAGAGAGAGAGAGACTCACCTTGGGTGTTTGGTGTGGCGGGTGGTAGCGCTTCTTCCTTCTCCTTCTTCCTCTCCTTGGTAAGTTACCCTCCCTTGATGCTTGCTTGCTTGCTTGCTGCTTCTTCTTGTTCTCCTCTCTCTTGTTCTCTCTTTCTTCCTCTCCTTGGCTTTCCTTTTTCCCTTCTTGTGTGTTTAAAATGAAAGAAGAGGTGAGTCATGAGGAGATGAGGCATGAAGAGACTAGGTGAGGCATGAAGAGACTGCATGTCAGCTAAACTCAAGCTTTAGAACCGCAAAAAACACAGGAAAGGAAAGGCGCAGTTTGAAAAGAAATGATTTAAGTATGGTTTGAATTTTGACGTGTGCGTCTATTTTTACGTGTATATGCACGTATATTGTTCATGTAGATGCAAGTATAGACGCGAACATAGACGCACAAATAGACGCTAATATAAACATGTACGTAAACGCGGATATAGACGCGCATTTAGGCTTTATCATAATTTTTTGTTTTTAAGATAAGTTTTGATAGTGAATTCTTATCATAAGTTTTAATGTATTTATGATGATTTTTGTGTATTTAAAATTGAGATCTTAGAATAATTAATACGCTAGCTTTAAGTTTTTATGTAAATATATGAATGACAAATATTTTGATGTTTTCATGAATTAGGTTTAATCATGTCGTCGTCATCACCTAGTGCGGTGCATGCTGATGAGTCAATGAGTACATCCTTAAGTGAGGATGAAACATTGCGTCTTCATAATCGAGATGCATGGCTATGACAAAAAATTAAATGCATGTGTGATCATTGTCGAGGGTGTATTTTTCGAGCACGTCGGATTGCAATGTCACACCTCAGCTTGTATGGAGAATGGGACCGAGAAAAATCACCGGTATTCATTGTTTTTTTAAATTACTAAGATTGCTAGTCTATGTTACGGGAATTATATATCAACGTACATGAAACTCCCTTTTGTGGTTGAGCAAGGTGCGGTGCCACATTCTTAGATGCTCCCTCCCGGGCGTCGAGAGGCTGCAAAACATCGAAGCGAGGAGGCAGAGTCTTCAAGAAGAGTAGAGACTCACAACCATGATAGTAGCCCTCATGAAATGCCCCATCAAGTCGTAGAGGATGAGATTTTGGACAACATGGTACACCATCTATTTTCGCAACCGGTTCAGGGAGAAGGTCACTCTATGAAGCCAGATGATCCACTATATGTAGCATCATCTACTCTGTTGTATGAAGGTTGTATGTACTCCATTCTTCGTGCGTCCCTTGAGATACTTAACTTGCAAACAATTTATGGATGGAGTAATGTCAGTTTGGATGCATTATTGAAGTAGGTATCAATTCAGTTTGGCTTATGAATCATAATATTAATTGTTCTATTTTGAAATCAGACTAAAATATATGTTGGTGGTTTTTTAACTCACTTTTAAAAATATATGTAGGTTATTACCACAAATGCTTCCAAAAGGAAACAAATTTCCAACTAAGAGAGAGCAAGCAAGACATTGACATCTCTGGGAGGCCTCGATTATGTCAAGATCCATGCATGTGTCAATGATTGTGTCTTATTTCGTGGGATTCATGATTTGCCTCGTAAGGTTTTGCGACATTTTCCGATTGTTCCACGTATAAAACTTATGTTCAAGTGTAAGTCTATTGGAAAGCTCATGTCATGGCATGCTAGTAATCATTCAAGTGATGGAAAATGGAGGATCCTTGCAGACACACTGGCATGGCAACATATAGATAATTTGTGGTCCGTTTTCAAAGAAGAGCCAAGAAATTTGAGATTTGGTTTAGGTATGGATGGAATCAATCCATTTGGCATCAAAAGCACATCATACAGTGTATGGCCAGTGGTATTGGTGAACTATAATATTCCTCCATCCATGGCAATTAAAAAGGGACATGTAATGTTGTCCCTTCTGATTCCTAGAAAGCACAAGGTAAAAAACATGGACATTTACTTAGAGCCTTTGATTGAAGAGTTAGAAATGTTATGGGAAGGTATTGAGGTGCAAGATACAAGTGCATCTGCATCCTCTAGAGATTTCACATTGAAGGCCATGTTGTTGTGGACCATGCATGACTTTCCAGGATATAGAGAGTGTTCAGGTACATGTATATAACTCTATATTTGAAATTCAAGACTTGAATCAATTGCATTTTATTAATTCACTTGTTTTTTCAGGTTTAACCACATCAGGATATCATGCATGTCCTATTTGCGGTCCCTCTTTAGTTTCCTCTAGGCCAGCACATTTAAAGAAGGTTATCTACGACAATCATCATCGATTTCTTCCTATTGACCATCCCAAATATGTTCTCCCTACTAATGGAATGACTCCACAATCTCTAACCATTCGAGATTGGAAGGAAAGATGGATTAATGCCGACAGCCACCCTCCACTCGGCATGAGTCGGTAAGAAGTGCATTTCTATTGATTGACTTTAAAGTATTTAGTATGATGAATTGTTTACATAATATATTGTTTGTTTGTTAGGTTCTCTATATTTTTTCGTCTTCTGTACTGGATGAACTCAAGATCAATCACCTATTGGACCCCATGCACATATTCAAAAATGTTGTATCTACATTATGGGATCACTTGATAGGGGCTCGTGATTCAGTTAATGTAAGGAAGGATTTACGTAACATTGGTCGCATGAGATGAGCCTGGCCACGCATTGGACCCAAAGGAAAGATTGAGCTACCCCATGCACCTTGGATGTTGTCAAAGAACGAGGAAAAAATAGTGAAGGAATAAATATATAACTTCTGAACACCCACAGGATGTATGAGATGTCTCAAGGGAGCCTTCATAAAGAAAAAGAAAAGAGGTGTGGAGCAACTATCTGGTTTGAAGTCCAACGATTGGCACAAAATGATTCAAGTAAGGGTATCTCTAACCATGAATATAGTAATTAGTGGAGTAACTATGTGTAAACTTTGAGGTACGATGACTTTTTCCTCAACCAATCATTTGATCTATGAATATTGTTTACATTCAATTTGTACTTCCTACTAGCATATCCCATTGTGTATCCAAAGATGTACGTGATATCATTTACAAGATGGGAGAGCTTGTGAGGTGTGTATACATTGTATTTTTTCATTATATATCTTTGAATTTCTACACAAAAATAAACAATTCTCAAATACATCTTGACAGATACGTGAGCTCGAAGGAAATTGATCCAAACACATTGCAAGATGCTCAAGTATTATTTATTGAGGTGGTTTGTTTGGTGGAGGAAAATTTTCCTCGATCCATTTTGACTACTCAATTACATTTACTCGTGCAATCATCCCTTGTTTATATCTCTGAATATCTTGCTGAAGTGGGTCCCTCTCAACCACGACTATGAAAAGATGATGAAGACTTGAGGATGACCTCTATAGTACCTCAAGGAAAAGGAATGAGTAAAGTGCTAACAAAAGAAGAACTTCGTAAGTTAAATAGTTTTTGTGTGCTCAATAGTGATGTAATGAGCAAATGGGTGACACTATATAATGAAGCAAGGGCAAGAAGAAAAAGCGAAAGACAAGAATTTTGCACTAGATATGGACGTAATGTCTCATTTGCAGATCATCTAAATGCGCTCCACGTCATATTGATATAGATTGGTTACATGAGGAAATGGAGAGAATGGAAAAATAGGAGGAAATTAATATATCTCGAGAAGAGTGGGAATACGCACGAGGTTGCTTATCAAAGGTGAGACATACTATCAATTAATTTGTTTCTATAAGTTTTATTTTATATAAATAATTGACATTTTTGATCTTTTATCTTTTACTACTAGTGCACATTATTCAATGCACTTTGGTGTGAGGGTAAACATCTTCGAACTCAACATATAGATGAAAAGAGAAATACTCAAGATTGTGGTGTCCTTGCTCACTTCGAGGATGCCAATGGTACCATGGAAGGTTATTGTGGCTTGATCCAAGATATTCTAAAGCTTGACCTTCAGACGATTCTTTATATATGTACTGGATGTAAAGTGGTTTAAAGAAGTGGTAACAAATGGTGAGTATTGCACAATCAGACGTCATCCAAGTGGTTTTGTAATCATTGACTCTACAAAATTTCACCAAAACAAGAATGACACATTAGTACTACCTCAACAATGCCAGCAGGTATATATGCAAAGGCTAATTTTTTAATATGTATACATGTGATACATATACACAATATAATAAGTATTTAAGTTTCTTGCTTTTGTTTTTCAAATACGGGTTGTATATCATCCAATGGTAAACAATAACCGATGGTGGTATGTCATCCCTATATCTAATCGTTCAAAACTAATATATGGTAATATTACCGACATGGAGATAGCAGATGACAATCCAATAATTAATGATGATGTGCATGATGACACCATAATGGATGATATGCATGATATAGTACAAGATGAACCTCGCGAGGATGTTCAAGGAACGCAGAAGAAGACAATAATGTGATTGTCGATGATATTGATGAAGTTATTGAGCAATATAGCAACACATCTGATAATGGGATAGATTTATTTATTTCGTTATCTCTTGGTAACATAGACCTAGAAGTAGATAGTTTAGCAAGGGCTGATATTCTCATTGAAGATGAGATAGATCATTCACTGTAACATACTTAATTTGCTTAATGATTCAATGTGTATTCTTAATTCTATGGTTTTTATCATGCGCACACGTGCATACTCAAGAATCAATAGTCAAGTTTAAAGCTAAATTGAATTTTCCATAATAAAAAGGAAGTATTTTTTATCATCTTCAAGTAGAGAAATTACGAGATACATATTGCAATGCTTGCTACTAATTGTAAGGTTTCTGTCGCTTGCCGCTAATTACTTATATCAGGCTTGGAGGAACTGCCATTCATTAGAGAGCAATGAAAAAGTAATTATTAACTCTATTTTTTTAATTCAATGATTCAATGTGTATTCTTAATTCTATGGTTTTTATCATGCGCACACGTGCATGCTCAAGAATCAATTTCAGGTGGTTAAATAATTATTAACTTTGGTTTTTTAATTATATTAATTCCAATTTTAGATGGTTAAATAATTGGCATCTATTGGCGCATCTATATTGGTGTCTATTTGCGCGGATATATAGACACAAAATTCGCGTCTATTTACATGCACTTTTACACGCACATATAGACGCGCCCGACTTTGTGCGTCTAACATGCGCGTCTATGCCTCGTTTCTGTTGTAGTGTTAGGCACTAGATACAATGGTACACAAGAAGTTCATGATTTAGAAATTAAAATTAGTGATTATGTTGAGCATAGAATTTTCTTGGTTGTGCCTTTGTAAGCTAGTGATATTAGTTTAGGAATGCATTGGCATCATAAATATAATCCCGATATAGATTATTCCACACATTCCATGATAATTTATTCTAACGGAAAACAAATCACATTACATAGATCACACACTTTTGATCATTTTCCATCGCTTAGTCACACACAAGCTAAACATGCATTAAGAAAAGGTAGCAAATCATACTTAGTATGGGTGAATGAAATTGAAGCTAAGGAAAATCAGATGTATCTAAGGCATGCACAAATTCTTTCACAATTTAAATATTGTTTTGTTGCTGACTTACCCCCTAGTTTACCATCTACACATCGTCCTGAAGATCATAAAATAGATTTAATCTCAGATTCTCAACCCCCATGTAAAGCACCTTATAGACACAATTAGATTGAGCAAAAGAAATCCAAGCCCAAGTTGAAAAATTGTTAACCCGAGGACTCATTAGGCCTAGTAGTTCTCCTTTTGGTGCACTTGTCTTATTAGTTAAGAAGAAAAATAATACCTATAAGATATGCATTGACTATTGTGCCCTAAACAAGATCACTATTAAGAATATATATCCAATCCCTAGGGTAGATGACCTCATGGATAAACTACAAGGAGCCACTATTTTTAACAAAATAGATCTCAAATTCGGATATCATCAAGTACGATTGGATACACCTGACATTTTCAAGACTGCATTTAGAACTCAATTTGGTCATTATGAATTTCTTGTTATGCCTTTTGGTTTGACTAATGCACCAGCTATATTCAGTCATATGATGAATCATATATTTTTTAAGTATCAGCATTGTGTAATTATTTTCTTTGATGATATATTGGTTTTCAGTAAGAATGAGAATGAGCATTATGAACATTTATATTTGGTTTTCAAATTGTTGAAAGAAAATAAATTATATGCTAATCCTGACAAGAGTGAATTTTTTTAAACCCACATTGAATATTTAGGTTACATTGTTTATTCTGATGGTATTCAAGTTGATCCTAAAAAGATAGAAGCAATTTTGAATTAGCCAATCCCTAAAAATGTGCATGAGTTACGTTATTTCTTAGGTCTTACTAGTTTTTACAGAAAATTTGTGAGAAATTTTTCATTACTTGTATTACCTTTAATGAAATTATTAAGGAAAAGTATTGTATATCATTGGTCTGATAATCATCAACTGCCTTTTGATTTATTGAAACATGCTTTAACACATGTACTTGTTTTGTAATTACTTGATTTTAATTGACCATTCTTTCTAATAGTCACTAATGCTAGCGGATCAAGAATGGGAGCTGTCCTTATGCAAGATTCACATCCCATAGCTTATTCAAGTTGTAAACTTAAACCCTCTGAACCGAAGTATTCTACCTATAATAAGGAATTGTTAGCTATAGTACAAGCCTTACGTCAATGGAAACACTATCTAATGGGATCTAAATTCATGATCAAAACTGACCAACAAAGTATCAAACATCTCCTTAGTTAGCCACAAATCTCTGAGTGCCATATCAAATGGGTTGTTTTCATTCAAAGTTTTCATCCACTTATCCAATATCAACCCGAAAAAGAGAATATTATTGTCGATGCATTGAGTATAAGACCAAGTATCCATAATATTTTCGTTATATCTTTTGATTCCCTTATTTCTATGAAGGATACATATGACCATGACCCCAGTTTTCAAGCTGATTAGAATAAATTAGTTGATAATACCAATTGATTCTTTGTCTTATTTTAATGGATTTATGTTTTATGAGAAAATATTATATATCAATGTTCCATTTAGATAATTTGTGTTGCACGAAATTCATTGTCCCCCATATCAAGGCCACAGAGGCATTATTTCTATTTTAAGAACATTGGTTGAAGATTTTTATTGGCCAAAAATGGAATCTGATGTTTCTAACTTTCTTTCTGAGTGTTTAATTTGTCAAAGAGTCAAGCGACACCATGGTAAGCAATATGGTTTATTAATGCCTTTACCAATTCTTGAATGTTCATGGGAATATATTTCAATGGATTTTATAACTGGTTTGCCTAACACCCAAGCTAATCATGATATGATTTGGACTATAGTATATCAATTTAGCAAACAAGCATATTTCCTTCCATGCAAGAAAATATTAACTATATCTCAAGCTGCACAATTGTTTTTTAAGATTGTTTTCACTAACTATGGTTTGCCAAAAGTTATTATTTTTTATTGTGATTCTAGATTATGTAGTAATTTTTGGACTACTTTGTTTGCTAATTTAGGTACTAAGATTGATTTCTCATCTATATTTCATCCTGAAACCAATGGGCAAACAAAAGCTACTAACAATACAATTCTAGATCTTTTGTGTGCATACAGTACAATTGCAAAACCACAAACATGGGTTACACATTTGCATTTACTTCAATTTTCATACAATAATACACCACATACAACTACACATAAAGCACCTTTTGAAATCATTTATGGACATAGATTGCATACACCTATTACATCATTGTTAAACAAAGTTAAAACTACTGATGATATTGTCAATATGTATGCTGCTATTTTGGCTGAAGTCAAAGACATGATTGCAAAATCTTAGCAATCATACACTAAATAAGGTAATAAGAAAAGAAAAGCCATGAGTTTCAATGTTGGTGATGATGTTTGGTTACACATTGAAAAGAGAAGATTGCAAAGTGTTGAGAAACACCCTGTTGTTAAACTAGCACCTAGATTTTATGGACCTTTTGAAATAATTCACAAGATCAATGACAATTCATTCAAATTAGAACTACCCCCACATTGAAAAATCCACAATACTTTTCATATCAGTTTACTACGACCTTTAAAGGCCAATTACATGTCCATCTTGTATATGAAAATCCTCCTTTGTTAGAAGAAGAAACTCAAATCCTTGAACTTAAAACTATTCTAGACATTGACTTTATGACACACTTGTCCCTTCCTCTCTTCACTGATTCTAGCATACTTCAGGTATTTATCTACCTTTGCAATCCATTTCTTCAAAATTAGCCCATCTCTCTCTCTCCCTTGTACTTGGTGGGTTGAGACATCTTGAACTTGCCATAGTCATCCTTTGAGCTTTCACTCTCCTCTCCATCCTTGTTGCTTTGTCTCTTGTATTTCTTCTTGTCTACTTTCTTATTTCATACTTTGGATTCATTTTCCTTTTCCTTCTTTGTGTCTTGAGATCTCCTAGATGTTTTTTTCCTAGCCAAAACCTATTTACCAATCTATCTATCTCCTCTTGTAGTTTGCATCTCTTCTCTTTCTCCTGCTATTGTATCATCCACATTCTATACTCTTGCTCCTCTTTCAACTTTCTTCTCTTTTCCTCCTCTTCCTCCTTTATTTGCATGTTCTTCGAAATTGATTCTAACAAGCCTCACATGCTTTTCAACTATCTCTCTAATTTGGTTACTTTTTCCTCTTGAACTCCTCTCCCCATTCTTGACCTCGGCTCTTCTTCCTCTCTTCAACCACTCAAATGGGTGCATTCTCTCCATTATCCTCCATATTGTTGTGGGGAGCCACACCTTGACTTTGATGTTGTCATTGCAAGGAAGCCACATTTTGCCTTCAAGTGGTAGTTGTGCCACTGGGAAGTTGCATCACATCTTCAAATGGTAACTCTTGTTGGGGTCGTCACACTGGGGGTTGTCACGACGAGGGTTGTTGCATTGGAAGGTGTCACGATATGGGTCAACACGATGCGATATGATGTGAGGCGTTGCGACATAGGGCATCACAACATGATCTCAAGGTGATGGATCTTCTCTCCTACTTTCATGATCACTTCTTAACTTCGAGCAAAAGTTGCTCGAATACCAAATGTAATGCAGCTACACTCAATCACGCACTCAATATAGCATAGAGAGGTAACACAAAATGTGATAGTAAGGTATATTCTTATACTATTCAATGACAGAAATGACATAAGATAGGCATATCCTAGGACTACACCCTCATGATACTACACATGTGATGATTCACCATTGGGTATAGGGAATCACATGTAGAGTGGAAACCAAGTAGCACTCAAAGTCACTACTTTTCCCTATATAGTTGTTTCTGGTAGCAATGCCATGGTATAGCTACAAATCCCTTATAGGGGGAGGGGGGTTTACTTTGTCAAATGGAGAGAGAGAGCTATCCCTTGTACCCCTTTCTCCCCCCCTTTGCCTCACCACAAAAGACAAAAATACATCTAGTCTCCCCTTATTTTTGGGAAGAGGAAAAAATATATTTGTTAAATTGAAAAATAATCTCTCTCTCTCTCTCTCTCTCTCTCTCTCTCTCTCTCTCTCTCTCTCTCTCTCTCTAAATTCTTGGAGATTTCAATGTTAATAAAGTTACCTTATCCTTTAAATAAATGTCCTCTTTTTAAATCTATATATAAAAACGAAATTCTCCCTTAAGAAACAAGGGTGCACTATTGTGCATAAGAGCATTGCCTTTTTTTAAAAAAAGTTTGGAGGACTCAAATTCGCTTGCTAGCTTTTGATTGTCTATAAGTGCTTGTTTTATATCTTTTTATTTCATCTTAATTAATATTGCATTGCACTTTGACTAATAGTAAAAGTCATACTCGAAAAGTTCAAATGTTGCTAACTCAACTTATGAATTATTAAATGTAGTTTCATAAATAGACTTTAAGTAACACTACTACATGCACAATTTGTAATAAATCAAAATGAATTTTATTACATGCTTTTAGTCTAAAAAGAATTGAGAATTTTCATTTTCTATAGAAACTATTGAGACTTTTGTATTACAAGTATGTCTCGAGTAGCCATATATTGAGAATGGGCTTGGAAGATATGCACTCTTAAAATTCTTATGTTTAAAAGTCATCAATTTGTTCGCACATGTGGCAAAAAATTTCGAAGCTATTATGTTCCTCTCTCTCTCTCTCTCTCTCTCTCTCTCTCTCTCTCTCTCTTTCTCTCTCTCTCTCTCTCAAGCATTTTTGTTGGGGGTGAAGGTGCCTCTGCCTAGCCGCTTGTGTATTACTACACTGATAGTATCCGCCACTGCACACCGCAGGTGGCAGGCACCTGTCACAGTCACTTATTCTTTATTCTTTTAGTGACAGTTTGAATAAAGGAAGGCCCGGCCACACATTGTGATTGTTGAAGTTCCCACTTTGAGTTTCGCTCTCTCTTGCTCTTGCTCTCCATCCGCCATAGCTCTCACCGCCAAGCTTCTTCCTCCTGGGTTCCACTTCCCTTTCAACTAGTATCAAAGCAAAGGCATTAGAGCTTGCCCAGCATTCTCTTCAACCCGGATTTGAAGAGCTTCAACCTGAGCTTCAATGGCAGCCATGGCACCTTCATTTGCAAGTATGTTTTGATCTCCTACATCCTCCCTGATCTTTCAGCCTTCCATTGGCACCTTGCAGGGCTGCATTGGAGCCCCCTCAACATTGCCAAGTTCTCCAGAACACTGTTGAAGAACCCCTAGCCCCCAGGAGCAACCATCGCAAAATGCAGCCCATTTTTAGGGGGCTGGGCTGATCTCTTCCTGGCCTTTCCAACTCCTTCCCGGCTTCCGGGCACTGTTGGTAACCTTCCTGATCATCTTTGGACTCCCTGCATTAGTTCTTGGCTCTCGACAATCAACACAAGTGCTTCCACCTTCAAATCTTATTGTATACAGAGTCTCGGGACTATCAAAACATGGCATCACTTAACATTTACTGTTTGATGCTTTTTGGCATTGCTCATTTGATGCCTATTGATGCTCGGTGATGCCTGGATGTTATGGGATATTATGTCTATGCTTTGGGATTGATTTGGAATAGATTTGGGCACCGATTTAACTTCATTTAACAGTAAATATATTGCTGCTATAATATAGTGGGTTGAAGCTCATTTACTTGGTGTATGCATTGGTTCTTGGATATGGGGTGCTTACTGGAGATTCGCATGATCATATTGATGTATTTGGAGATTGTCAAATGCTTATTTTTTGGTTCTGGAATGCTTTTGAGCTTGGATTAGGCTCCGAACTGGCCATCATTCACTGGAATTTGGCTTCAGTTGGCATGCTTTGGACCAATTTATGCCTATTGTCACTACTTGACATTTAGGCTTCTTGCATTTATGCCTCGGTCAGATATGGATGCCCCTTGGTTTTCCCATGCTTGATAGTCACTTGGAGCTTTGTCTTTGTATGTATTTGAGCATTTTGGACCTATTGGGCATTACATTTGGTTGTCAGTCACATGCTATTTGCCTGCTTTCAAGCTTATGCTTTACAGGTCTGCGTTGGGATTTATGCTTTGGATGTACCCTACTGGGATTTGGCATGTCTGATGCTATGTGCTCGATGTATTTGAGCATTGCTTGCTCTATTTGCATCTAACTTTACTTCCAGTGGGAGCCTCTTGGCATATTCGAATGTACACAGAGTTTTACTTACACTTGAGCTTGAGCTTGTGAGACAGTTACATGCATTTGCTCTCTTGCGAGCTTTATGTCTGCAGTTAGTGTGTAGTGGGCTGATTTGATATGCCTATTGGGGCAGTCACCTATCTCTGTCATAGATTTGTGAGTTTTGTATGCATCTTGGATGGTTATGCATTGAGCTTCTTGCTCTATCAGTTGTGCTTATGCTTGGTCTCTTCTCTTATCCCAAGACCCATTACATGAATGACTTCTAGACCTATGAGATATCTCTTTCCTGACATGTTATTGGTTTGACAATTCTTGGTACCTTCTTGCCCCTTGACACTCACTGTTGGATGTATCTTGCTACCTGGCAGTTGCAGTGACATATGTATCAGTGATTGCCTCACTTTGGGACAATTTTACATACTGTTGTAATTTATTCCAGCAAGCTGAAATTGGCAAATTTTGAGCACTTGTATGACAATAATACTTACTGTTTGATGCTATCTTGGTCATATTTGGTGGACAGGTGTTTCTCTTGGTGAAATCCACTCTTTGAGCCATTTTTAGCAGTGGTTTTAGTGCATTTTCTGCTAATTATAGCAACTTGCAACTTTTCTTTTTTTCTTTGATTTGGGACAGTATGGCTGGTCATCTAAAAGACGCATCCCTCTTTAACATTGCCAAGTTGGATGGTACCAACTATGGGTATTGGAATTCCCAGATATGGTAGGTTTTGGTGCAGAAGTTGCAGATTAAACCCTTGCGTTTCAAGGGTGTTAAACCCGAGGATATGGATGATGATGTTTGGATGGAAGTTGGTGAGCTATGCAAGTCTACCATTATCTTGTCACCTCAAAAGAGGTCCATCATAATGTTGTTGAAGATGAGAATCAGAGTGCATGGGATTTATAGGAGAAGATTCAGGAGCTTTATGTGCAGTAGAGTCCTGTTTCACAGATATATTGGCTTAAATAGTTAATGGACCTTCACATGAAGGAGGGGATATCCCTATCATCTCATTTCAGTCAGTTTCATGCTATCATGAAGAATCTGTTGTCACAGGGTATTGAGTTCAAAGACAACTTGCACCCGTTGTTTCTGCTTGGCACCTTGCATGAATCATGGGATGTCTTTTGTACTGCCATATGCACAAACAAGCTTGATGGTCTGAAAATCAAATATGTTGAGAGTGCTTTATTGATTGAGGAAATCAACAGGAGAAACAATGATGCTTCCCGCTCGTCACATGCATTGACCGTTAGAGGTGGCAAACATGGTAGGCATGATAATGATCATAAGGGCAGGGACTCTCAGAAGTCCAGGTCCAAGTCACGTGGTCATAGTAAGTCCCGTGGATGGAAGTCTGATCTTACCTGTCATTATTGTGGGAAAGTAGGACATATTAGGCCGCAGTGCCATAAGATGCGCGATGATAAGCACAAAGAAAAGGGAAAAGAGAAAGTATAGGAAAAGTCTTCTGAACATAGTATTGTACCTGCAAAGTCTAGTGTGAAGATAGAAGAGGTTAATGTCATGCAGGCCATTGATTCAAATAAAGATTACATACTTGTGACTTCTTCATGCGATGCCTCATAGGCTTCTAAGATACATTCTATGTATGCGCAGTGCTGGCTTTTGGATTTGGGTGCGTCACTTCATGTGACACCCTATAGATATTGGTTTCATACCTATCGTACCATCTCTGGTTTTGTGCATCTTGGTGATGACAGGTCTCTTGACATTGTGGGCATTGAAGATGTTAGGCTGCAATTTCCTTCTGGTAGTTCTTTTGTTTTGCACGATGTACACTATGTACATGAGTTGACTCGCATCCTTATGTCAGTTGGACATCTTGATGATGCAGGGTATTTTGTGTCTTTTGGAGACTCTACATGGAAGATTACTTGTGGTAGACTTGTGCTTGCAAGAGGTGCCAAGTCTGGCAGCCTCTATCCCCTACTTGTATACTGGAGCTACCTTGGATCATGTTTTGTCTATGGATTCTATCCCTCATGTATCCCTTTGGCATGCTCGTTTAGGGCATATGTCCCTTAAAGGAATAAAAATGCTCCGTGATTTGCATTATCTTATGCCTTTTGACTCTTCGCATTTTGATTCTTGTGATCATTGTTTGTATTGCAAGCATACTAGAAATACACATAAAAAGTCTGGTAAGAAACGCATGGGTGAGCCCTTGGCTCTTGTGCACTCAGATGTATGTGGGCCCATGCTCTGTCAGTCACTCGGTGGGGCAAAGTATTTTTCTACTTTCATAGATGATTACTCACATAAGGTTTGAGCTTATCCCATAAAGAGAAAAGATGATGTCTTAGACACATTTCAGCGTTGGCTTGCATTAGCAGAGAACCAGTTTGGGAAAAGGCTAAAATGCCTAAGGTCTGATAATGGGGGTGAGTATGTATCACACACTTTTAAGCAGTTTTGTGATGAGCGGGGTATTAAGCATCAATTGACCGCCCCTTACACCCCACCCTAGAATGGTATGGCTAAATGCATGAATAGGACCATTCAGGAAAGGGTCCGTAGCATGCTTAGCCAAGGTGGCTTACCGAAGCACTTTTGGGCTGAGACTACTACGGTGCATCTCATTAATAGGTCACCTAGTAGTGACATTAACTTTCAGGTTGCAGAGGAGGTCTGGACAGGAAAGCCCCCCTCTTATGATCATTTGTGTGTCTTTGGATGTGAGGCATTCTGCCATGTGCCCAAGGACAAACGCAATAAGCTAGATCCTAAAAGTGTCAAATGCATTTTCATTGGCTATGGAGATCCAGGAGAGATGGGTTACCATCTATGGGATCCACAGGTGCGGAAAGTGATCCGCAACCGTGATGTCATCTTTCATTAGGACAAAATGCATATGCAGCTTGAGAAAGTGGATGAGGTACGCAGAGTTATCTTTCAGGAGGAGCCACCTACTCCCGTTCAACCCACTCCACGGCCAGTTAGACAGTGTGCAACATCACCTAATGCTCATGGCCCAGATGTTAGACATGCTGGTGTTAGAGAGGATGTTGGTCAAGAAGCAGAGAATGGGTTGAGGATTTCTACTAGAGATAGACGACCTCCTGACCATTTTGCGCCCTCTATGGATTATATACTGGTTACATATGCAAGAGAGCCTCTCACTTATGATGAGGCTATGCATAGGGGTGATTGTCACTCTTAGGAGAGGGTTATGCAGTCTGAACTTGACTCATTGCATAAGAATCAGACTTGGGATTTGATTTTCTTGCCTCAGGGTAAGAAGGCTTTGCCATGCAAGTGGGTGTACAAGCTAAAAAGTACCCTTGGACACCCCAAGTCGGCATACAAGGCTTGATTGGTTGCTAAGGATTTTAAGCAGGAGCATGGTGTTGACTTTGATGAAGTCTTTTCTCATGTGGTCAAGATGACCACCCTACGCTTAGTCTTGGGTTTGGTTGCACATCTTGACCTGGATTTATACCAGATGGATGTCAAGATGACTTTTTTACATGGGGACTTGCATGATGAGATTTACATGGAGTAGCCTAAGGGCTTTGTAGACCCTAGCAGGGAACACCTAGTGTGCAAGTTAAAGAAGAGTCTATATGGATTGAAGCAAGCACCTAGGGAATGGTACCATAAGTTTGATGCATTCATGTAGTCACAGGGCTACAACCATAGTGCTATGGATTCATGCTTGTACACAAAGAAAAGCCCGTGACGGTTTTTTACTGATTTTGGTACTCTATGTGGATAACATGCTTTTAGCAGGGACAACTCATGAGAAGCTAGATTCTCTTAAGGCTCAGCTCAAGAAGAGCTTTGAGATGAAAGATTTGGGGCAGACCTCTCATATACTTGGTATGCGCATTACACGCGATAGATCTCAGGGACTACTCTATCTGTCTCACAGAGGGAGTTCATTCATAAAATCCTTGAGCAGTTCCGTATGCAGGATGTTAAGCCTATTGGCTATCCATTACCTTCTCATGTGAAGGTCTCACAGGCCGATTGTCCATAGACAGATGAGCAGAGGGCTGAGATGGCCAAGATCCCCTATGCATCAGCCGTGGGCAGTCTTATGTATGCCATGATAGCCACCCGTCCAGATATTGCTTTTGCAGTTGGGGTTGTGGCATGTTACATGGCTATACCTGGCAAGAAACATTGGGATGCCGTGAAGGGTATCATGAGGTACCTCAAGGGCACAACACATATGTGTATTTACTATGGCAGTCAGGGATACAGGAGTCGTGGGGTACACTGACTCTGATTATGCAGGACATGCAGATAGTAGGAAGTCCACTTCTGGCTATGTGTTCACTTATGCTAGAGGGGCTATCTCTTGGATGTCCAGGGCACAAAAGTGTACAGCCCTTTCTACTATAGAGACTAGGTATATTGTAGCCACAGAGGCTTGCAAGGAGGCTATCTAGTTAGGCCGTTTGATTGCAGACCTTGGTATGACAGATGCTATGCCTACACTGCATTCGGATTCTATGAGTGCCATTCAGTTGGCCAAGAATCCAGTCTTCCATGCGAAGATGAAACATATTGAGGTGAGGTATCACTTCATTCAGGAGGTCGTTCAAGACAGGTTTGTTGACCTTGTCAAGATTCCGACTGAGCAGAATCTTGCAGACTTGCTCACGAAGAGCCTCACTTCACAATGCTTTGCCTTCCTTAGGAGATTGATGGGTGTTGGATGAGATGACGTCTTTTTCCTCATCTTATTCTATATGTGTATATTTTGTACTATCTTTTCTTTTATTTTCTCTCTCACTAGGGCAGATTCACCTTTAAGTGAGAGGTTATTGGGGGTAAAGGTGCCTTTGCCTAGCTGTCTGTGTATTACTACACTGACAGTACCCGCCACTGCACACTGCAGGTGGTGGGCGCCCGTCACAGTCACTTATTCTTTATTCTTTTAGTGATAGTTTGAATAAAGGAAGGCCCGGTCACACATTGTGGTTGTTGGAGTTCCCACTTTGAGTTTCACTCTCTCTCTTGCTCTTGCTCTCCATCCTCCATAGCTCTCACCGCCAAGCTTCTTTCTCTTGGGTTCCACTTCCCTTTCAATTTTCATATTGAAAAAAAGTAATACAACAATTTAAGGCTCTCACGAACCTTAACTATGGCCATTTCCACAAATTTAGAATAATGTCCAAAGCAAGTCTCCATAGGGAAATGGATACTTGATTAAGAAAGAATAAGCATGTGGCACATTTACTATGGTTTGATGTTTATAGACACTACCTCTGATCCATCATTGTTTTAACTAGGATTGTTACCACAAAGAAAAATTGACTTGCAACAAGCACTTGCATTCAAATTGTGCCATTGAGTACATTGAGTATTCAATAACAATAGACCATAAGGCTCATAGAACTTGCATAACTCACATAAAATTGAATAGCTTGTAAAATCCAACTTACTTATATGGCCTAGGTGGATAGTAAACAAAGCACACTCTCCTTTCATCAGTCACATTTTCTTGCTGTTATGGATTAGATGACTTTCCTTGGAACAATCAACATTAACATTAAGAAATGGCCAACTAAATAACACATAGCGTTCAGTCTCACAAAAGTCCAATCCAAATAGGAGGGTCCTAAGTCAAAGTCTTTGCCATATTCAAGGTTGTCATAGGAGCTACAAGAATAGGCACATTGATATTAAAATTCAGAGAGAGAGAAATGGACAAGGCTCAGGAAGGAAGGGTAGAAGACTGTGTAAAAGTCAATTGTGTACCAAACACATACACAAAGCAAGTAACCTAGTACCAACCATGGTTAAGTCACTATGACTTAACCTTATTCAACTAAGGTAGGACTATGAGCTTGAATCTCAACACTCCCCCTCAAGCTCAAGTGGGGTACTTCACTCCAAGTAGCTCTCTGAAATGCACAAACTTATCTTTACCCAATGACTTGGTAAAGACATCTACAACTTGGTCTTCTGTCCTCACATGGACCAAATCAATGTCACTTTCAATCACTTTTTCTCTGAAAAAGTGATAGTGTACCTCAATGTGCTTAGTCCTAGCATGATAGATAGGATTATTGGCTAGGAGCACACTACTCATGTTGTCACAATAGAGTGTGACAAGCCTGACTTCTTGCATACCCAAATCATCAAGAAGCTTCATGATCCATGCTACCTCACATGCAGCTAGTGCAACACCTCTATACTTTGCCTCAGTACTAGAGAGTGCAACTGTAGGTTGCTTCTTACTGCTCCAGCTGACCATACTACTACCAAGGGAAAATTCATGCCCACTAGTAGATCTCCTATCATAGGTACTTCTTGCCTAGTCAACATCTTTATATCTTGTAAGCTCCAAAGGCTTACCATGCTCATAGAGTAGACCATAATCTAATGTAGCCTTCACATATCTCAAGATCCTCCTCACTGCATCCAAGTGCGACTTCATAGGCTTCTGCATGAATTGGCTAATCAATCCAACTAAATAGCTAAGATCCAGTCTAATAATGGTAAGCTAGATCAGGCTACCCACCATTTGTCTATACATAGTGACATTCTCAATCTCATGTCCAACATCTGCAAGTAACTTAACATTTTGCTCCAATGGAGTGCTCAATGCTTTGCAATCCAACATACCATACTTGGTCAACATGTCTTGTGCATATTGATTTTGCAACAACCAAGTACCATGAGGTGTAGAGACAACCTCAATCCCAAGGAAATACTTCAATTCTCCCAATTCTTTGACCTGAAATTCAGCATGTAACATTTCCTTAATCTCTCCAATTCATGTGACTTCATCACCTGTAATGATCAAGTCATCCACATAGATGACTAATATCACATAACCAGCCCTTGTCTTCTTTGTGCCCATAGTGAAACCAAGTTTCTATAAGCATGCACTTATCTTAGCATTCCAAGCTCTAGGTGCTTGCTCCAACCCATATAATGCTTTCTTCAATCTACACACGTGTGTAGGAAATTCTGGATGTACATAGCCCTCGGGGTGATCCATGTATACTTCCTCAACCAAATCAACATTGAGAAAAGAATTCTTCACATCCATTTGATACATACTCCAACCTCTAGATGCTTCCAAAGCAATCACTGTCCTCATGGTTGCCATTTTAGCAACAGGGTTGAATGTCTCCTCATAATCAAGACCATATTGTTCTGCATACTCTTTTGCAACAAGTCTTGCCTTGTATCTTTCCAATGTGCCATCTTATTTGCACTTCACTTTGTATACCCATTTGCAACCAATAGCCATTTTTCCTTCAGGTAAATCAACCAAATCCCAAGTGTCATTTTCAGCCAATGCTAAATATTTCTCATCCATTGCCTTGAACCAATGATCATCCAAAATAGCTTCACAAAACTTTGTGGGTTCCATGAAGCTAGTGACTTTTGCCATATATGCATAGTGACTTACAGTGTAGCCACTTTATGTAAGCCTATCCATAGACTTCATGACTCTTTCTGATCTCCTCAACTGAGGTGTAGTATGAGACTCTTCTCTCTCATGAGGTGGTATGTATCTATGTCTCACACTAGCAGCCACAACTGATGGAATACCAAACTCACTATCCAAGCTGTCAGTGCCAGGTGAATCATAACCACAAGTGAGTGGCCCTGTAACATCATCAAGTTTGCCTTTGCCTTTATCCACATTTCTTCCCCTCACTGACATACCTGTGTGAGTGAGGGGACAAAGATGCTGAAGTCCTCAATCTACGTGTCCGAGGATTAACTAACCTAGCAGCATCTTTAGAAGGCCCAAAAATTTATGCACTTTCATTTGTACCTGCATGTACATAAGTCTCCTCACAACCATCATCATCATTCATGAAAGTGATCTTCTTCTCACGCCATGATTTCAGCTCATCAAATACATCTCTTGAGATTAATGTATCATGAGTAGAAGGATTGTAGCATCTGTACACTTTCCTATCTTATGCATACCCAATAAAGATGGCCTTTTCTGCCGTTGGATCAAGCTTCTTCCTCTTTTCATCTAAAACATGTACATATGCCAAGCATCCAAAGACCTTAAGATGGCTAATGTCTAGCTTTATCCCATAAAGCCTCTCATGAGGAGTCACCTTATGTATACCTGTTGTTGGTGTACGATTCATGACATACACTGCAGTCATTATAGCCTCTGCCCAATATGCATTTGGTAGGCTTTTCTCATTCAACATGGCTCTTGCTGATTCCATGATCACCCTATTTTTCCTTTCTGCCACACCATTTTGTTGTGGTGTGTACCTGCATGTCGATTTTCTTTTAATCCCATGAGCTACCAAGAAGTGATCAAGTCTTTAGAAACATATTCTCCACCACTATCAGATCTTAATCATAAGATGTAGGAAGCAAATTCTCTCTCCACATGTCTCTTGAAGTTTTGAAAAGCATCCATGACATCACTCTTATGCTTCAGCACATACAACCATGTGTACCTACTATATTCATCTATGAATGACACATAGTTATGTGATCCCCCAAGAGATGCATTCTGTGAGCATCCCCATACGTCAGAATGTACAAGGTGTAATGGTCTAGTAGTAGTGCTTACATGCCTCATAATTGGAAGCCTTGATTGCTTCCCAAATTGACAAGACTCACATACATGTCCCAATCCCACATGCTTGAACTTAGGGAGTCCAAGTACAACTTTCTTATACTGCATGTTCTTTAGCTTTTGAACATTTACATGACCGATCCTTTTATGCCATATCTCAATGTCCCTTATTGCAGCATTGTCATGTAAATACATAGCAGCATTCAATGCTGGAATTTCTGTATCCAATGTAAACATCTTGCCATTCTTTTGCCTTTAACAATGAGTTTGCATCCTTGACCATACTCTTCAATGTAGCATCCATCTCTATTGAATCTAACTTGTAGATTCTGTTTAGCCATTTTTCCCACTGAAAGCAAGTTTTTGGTTATGGAGGGTACATGTAACACATCATAGAGACTCTTTTTCCTATCACCATGCATCATCAAGGGAACAGTACATGTATGCATAATGTCATGCTGTGTATCATCCCCTGTGCAAACATATCCATGAGCACCTTATACCAATGTGTCGAATCACTCTCCATGAGGAGTCATGTGGTTAGATGCCCCTGAGTCTATATACCATACATCATCTAATTTGCCTTCTTGTGTAGGCAACCCTTTCGTCACATGTTGCATAGCAAACAACATGTCATCCTCCTGCATACCACTAGAAGAAGCATAATTACCATGTTGCTTCCCTCTTGCTCTCTGATCATTCTGCATCTTGCAGCAATCCTTAGCTACATGCTCGTATTTGCCACAATAATGGCAATCCTTATTTGCATTTGATTATTGTCCATGGCTCATTTGAGGTTGCTGCCAAGTGCCTCTTCCTGTAGGTGAATAACCCCATCTTCCACGAGCATTTGAGGCACCTCTATTTGCTTGAGGCTGCCTATTTTGCCATCCATTAGATTGTTGTCCACGGGCTGCATATTCATTTCCAACACCTCCTCCTCTAAAGTTTGATCTTCCTCTTCCACCTCTACCCCTTTGATTGGAGTAGAAGACATTGTCCCTGCTATTTTTAGACCCACTGGAACTTGTATTGAGTCCAAGTTTCACTTCTTCATGCAATAGAAGTGCCACAAGTTTATCAAAGTGAGGCTTCTCCTAACGCACTAAAATGGAAGTGTCAAACTTCTTGTATTCTTGTCCAAGTCCATGGAGGGTAGTAGCTGCAAAATCATCATCCTCAACTTCAGCTCCAATTTAGCCTAGTTGTTCTGCAATGGTTCTTATCTCACTGACATAGTCTTCAATAGACCTTCTATTCCTGGATATATGACTGAATTTTTGCTTTAGTTGACATAGTCTTCAATAGACCTTCTATTCCTAGATATATGACTGAATTTTTGCTTTAGTTGTGTCTTTCTCGCATGAGGGATATGCCCAAAATTCTTCATCAATAAGTCCCAAGCAGCTTTTGGGGAAGTAGAGTTTGCAATTTGCATAGCCTTTGTGTTTGGCACACATAATGACAGCCAATGAAAGACTTTGCTGGCTTTTTCCAAGCAAGTCCTGTGTGCCTTTAACTAATCTCGTGTTGGAAGTCTATCCTTCAGTAGCTTGGGCTCATCTTCAAGACCTGTGACTAGGTCCCAATAGCCTCTTTCAATTAAGAAATTAGACATCCTAAATTTCCATAGAACCAAATTGTTGTATTCCAGATTTTCACCAACTATCTGAGTGATAGTATCCTTCTTTCATGTGTTTGCCATTTCAAAGTCTTAAGCTTTGCAAAACCAGTCAATGTCTCAAAATTCCATCAAGCAATATACTTTAGTGTCCTATAGTGCAACCAATTTTTACTATAAAACTTCTGCAATAACCACTATTGCATTTTCAGACAGTACATGTGCTTCTGTTTCCATTCAACTATAGTTACAATGCATCAACAACTTTGCACTCCAATCTAATATGATGGCTGCATAAGATCCGATACATGCAGGAAATAGATACTCAGTATTCCTTCAATTGACTACTCAGATACATTTTTCATAGCGATTCTGACCTATTCATGAGAACTTTACTCAATCATCATACTCTCCACAAGTATGCCATTCATTAGCAATGGGTTGCCATTAATCATTGCCAGTGCATAAGAAAGAATCAAGTACATTTCAAGCTAGACTAAGTGAGCTTCAAGCCTGCTTGATACATTCACTACTGCTGCAAACATGAGCCAAATACAAGCTTCAAATAGTGTTCACTGATATCAATTGTACCCTAAAATTTACTGCTCAGGACCTGCTGTACAAGGTAAGCATGACTTGCTGAATTGTTTTCATAGACCATAGAAAAAACTGGTGCATTTCTTTCTTGCTATCCATATTGAATACTAATAGTTATTCTCCAAAGTACACAGTCGTACATGCTCAGATAGTTGTAAAGCATGTAGCTCTTGCTAATCAGTAGACTACTGTGCACTAGACAAGCTTAACCTTGAAATGCAGTTGGTAATTCAGATGCTCCAACAGCCCTCAATGAGAAACCTCTTATTTTTTCTCTCTCCAATCCAACATCATAGTCTGAATGTACAATAGAGGAAGCTTATGCATGAAGCTAGCATAAAGCCATTGGCTTTGCAAAGCGGCTCCTCAAAAGGTAGAATACACAAAATGTGGTCAACAACACCAACCCACTTCTTTAGCTTCTCTTCTGGTCTCTTCCATGCCCATGCTGAAGGAGCCACATAAAGTACATTCAAGGGACATGTTTGTTGACTCTATATACATTTTCCTGCACCAACAGACCTTCAAATACTTGAAAAATTGGAAACAAAAGCCTTTCGGATCAATAGCCATGATTATATGAGGCTGAAATTTCATGGTTGCTGATACAGTTTGATGTAAGCGGGCCTGCCAATGCTGAGCTTATTCATTGGTGAAGGGACGTAGCTTGATAGGTTAAGATACCCTCAATGTAACCAAGTGAGGAACAAGTTGCAATAAGCCCATCATGAAAACATACATCACAATTCAAACTGGAAAATCAAATGTCCATAGCAAGAGGAGACATTTGAATCACATTTTTGGAAGTATCAGATTCAAGACCATGGAAGGGAATGCTTACACACCTTATAAGCTGAAGCATACATTGACAGGGCACAGGAAGCCTGTCTCTAGTGTGAAATTCTCTCCAAACAGCAAGCTGCTTGGAAACTCATCTGCCAATAAGATAGTTCGGATATGGAATGCTGTTGATGGTGCCAATCTAAAAGAGCTCGAGGGCCACACCAAAGACATTTCAAACTTTTCCTGTTCATTTGATTCATGGTATATTTACACGGCTTCAAATGATGAGACTGCGTATTTTTTGGGACATTGAGATTGGACCGTATGTGAAGACCTTGAGGGGTCATATGAATTTTGTGTTCTGTGTCAACTTTAATCCTCATTCAAACTTGATAGTATCTACTCTGATACCATATTAGAATTCAAAGAGAGAGAGAGATGGACAAGGCTCAGGTAGTAGCAACAATTGAAAGGCGAAGCATCCCGTTCTTCAAGTGCTCTCTTTCCCTTTCATGCAATCATCTAATTGAAACATAAGAAGCATGTCCCTTTCCGTGGACTTGAAGTTTCTATCATTATCTCATTCCCAATCTCGTTTGATTTGAGAGATATCACCATGATACCATCCCTCTCATGCTATATCATGTCATGGCCACAATGTAATGAGCTCCATGCCAAACTAGATTGAGATCATCTAATAGGAAAACGATATATTTTAGAGCCTCCTCTTTCAATCAAACTTTTGTTGTTGTTGTGACTCTACACGAGAAAGACAATACCCTATCAAAGAATGTAGAATTGTGGGGTGAATTATATTGTACATGATTTCCTACACATGTTTGATTGCTAGGTCAATGTGTGTCCATCAACTATTGCACTTCTTGGTGCATGGATAGTAAGTGAATATTGCATATGAAGGCCATCCTACCATGTTAAAAATAGCAAGGAGATGCACTTCTTAACAATCATGTTGAAGATATAGACAACATATAATCCAATTTAACAACAAGATGGGCCAAGACTCGCTTGCACATGAAAGATGTAATGCTAACTGATGACTTTAGTACTACATCTTGGAATTAGAATCAAATTTTCATGGGAATCCAGCAGTAGAAATAGTTTAAAGGTAAAGCATCCCATTCTCCAAATGCTCTCTTTCCCTTTCATGTAGTCATCTAATTGAAACCTAAGAAGCATGTCCCTTTCCCTGGACTTGAAGTCTCTATCAATATCTCATTACCAATCTCATTTGATATGAGAGATATCACCATGATAACCTTCCCTCTCATGTTGTATCATGTCATGGCCACAATGTAATGAGCTCCATGCCAAATTAGATTGAGATCATCCAAATTTAGGAAAATGATCTATTTTAGAGTCTCCTCTTTCAATCAAACTTCTATTGCTGCAGTGACTTTGCACGAGGAAGAGAATACCCTATCAAAGGATGTAGAATTGTGAGGTGAATTATGCTCTCGGGGAAGTTACTATATGTATATCCTCTACATCATGTGCGTTCAAGGCCTATTTATAAATATCTTTATTTGTGAATTTTTATTGAATAAAACATAACCCTTTTCTATTCAATCTGTAAATCAACCCTTTATATTACACCCTTCAATCAAAGGATTTCTTTTTTTTTGAAAATCTGATACAAAATTTTTAGACATTAGGTGTAGGTGGCATTGGCAAATGAATTATACAAGAATATTTAGTGCATATAGTTAGAAAGGTGGCAAGGCTGCATGCCTTATGACCTAAATTTTTTATCCCTTTGTAATTGTCGCTGCTCACACTGTCAAAGAGGAAATCAATAAGTTGTTAAGAGTAGGATTCATTTATGAAATCGAGCACACTGATTGGGTCTCACCCATAGTGATCGTAATGAAGAAGAATGGAAAGATCAGAGCGTGCGTCAATTACAATAAATTCAATGCTACCATGAAGAGAGACAATTATCTGTTGTCTTACTAAGCATATGCTCGAGAGGGTGGCGGGTAAAGAGACATACAATTTCCTAGAGGGCTTCTTCAAATACAATCAGGTGCAAGTGCATTCGGATGATAGGCACAAGATTGCATTTACTACTAAGTGGGGCATCTTTTCCTACATAGTCATGTTCTTGGGGTTGACGAATGCACTAGCCACATTCTAGAGGCTCATGTGTACCATTTTCAAAGACATTCTTAGGTGAGAGTTAGAGGCATTCATTGATGATTTATGTGTTCACTCTAATTGGAAGGAACACCTAGACAAGCTCTGAGAAGTCTTTGAAAGATGTAGATTGTATGTTGAGCCCCTTGAAGTGCCAATTCTAGGTAAATCATGGATGCATCCTAGGGCACGTGGTGTCAAAAAATGACATTGCCACCGACTTCTCGAAAGCTAGGGTTATCATCAATCTTCCAGCACCAATTGATTACAAGGGAGCTCAGTTCTTCCTAGGCCATACAAGGTATTATTGATGATTTGTGTTGAACTATGCATTACTTGCCAGACCTCTATACAAATTGCTTGTGATATTTGAATGAGCCAAGGAATACCAATGCACATACAAAGAGTTGAAGAAGGCTCTAACCGTAACACTAATACTAAGAGCCTCAGATTGGACCATAATCTTCCATGTTCACATTGGCGCCTTGAAGTATGCCGTGGGAGTTGTGTTGTTGTACCAGCTTAGTGAAGACAATTTAGACTATCCAGTGAGCTTTGCTAATAGACATTGCTAACAGACAACTCACGGATGTTGAAATGAAATACTCCACTATGGAGAGGAAGAGTTAGCCATGGTGTTTGCTATAAGGAAATTCTGGCATTACCTTTTGGCTACACCTTTCATCTTCTTTGTCAACCATCAAGCCTTGCTTTATCTTGTTAAAAACCCTGTGCTACGGGACTTTTGCTTCTAGAGTTCAACTTCTATGTGGTTGTACACAAAGGGAAGAAATACTACATGTCTGACCATATGTCTCTCATACCCACAAGAGAATTTTCTGGATGGGGCATCACATACGACTTGCCTGACGCGACCTATTTTACCTGTCTAGCAAAGGGGACTTGTTTAGAGCTGACTTGATGGCATACTAGGAAAATGACATAGTCCAAGTGCTTGAACACGGAATACTTGAAAGATCCATTGAGAAGGCTCGACTTAGGCGACTCATCCTTAAAATACAACCATATCAGTTGATAACCACACAACTCTATATGTTAGGGTATTACGGCTTGCTATGTAGATGTGTGTGCGAACATGAGATGCATAACCCACTTACTGAAGCACACGATAGAATTACAGGGAGGGCACTTGAGCGTAGCCACAACGGCCCACACAATGTGCTCTAGTCTCAACTATGGTGGCCTACTCTTTTTCGAGATGTAGCATGATTTGTAAAGCAATATGACGAGTGTCAATAGACCAAGGTACCCGTTGGTAAGGACAAAATGGAGCTAAGTCCAATCATTGCAAGAAAACCATTTGAGAAATGGAGAATTGACTTCATTGGACTGATTAGCCTTGCGACATAGCACTCACTAGCCACATACATCGTCGTTGCTACAAACTATCTCACAAAATGGATAGAAGCACGAGCCATGAGGAAAAACAATGCTAGAACCACTACTAAGTTCCTTTGGGAGCAAGTGATCTCATGCTTTGGCTATCCCATTGAACTAGTTAGTGATCAAGGCACACACTTTGCTATCGCTCACCTCATGTTGACCTTTCTCATCATCCATAAAAAATCCTCACACTACTACCCTCAAGAAAATGGCCAGACTGAGTCTACTAATAAGGTCTTAATGAATGTCCTGACCAAAGTAGTCTCTGCCTCGCACAGTGACTGGTACAAGAAATTGATGGTAGCCTTATGGAATCTCTGATTTTCAGCAAAGCAATAAATCTTTATTTCAAGAACACATCTCAGTCATAAAGAAAATTGGAAGCGAGCCAAAAAGGGAACCTCAAACTATTGAAGACTCCCATGCAATTCCCTTTGTTGGTAATCCTTCCCATCCAAGCAAAGAGAAGTCTCAGTCAGTTATGCACACTTTTGAAAGGGGAGAACCATCTAGAGTGAGGGGCAACCATCATCCTTCACAAATCCATGGCATTCATACACCAAGGCCTCAGTTTAGCAGCCTAAAAGATAATCGTAGACATGAAGGGGAAAGAAGAAGGATGGATCATTTCACATGTGTATTGATTATCGAGACTTAAACAAGTCAATAGTCAAGAATAGGTATCCTATTCCCCGAATTGATGATCTTTTGGATGAGCTTAAAGATGCAAAGATCTTCACCAAAATAGATCTTCGATCGGGTTATCATTAAATTCGAATGAAGGAAGGAGATGAATTCAAAACAGTTTTTAGGACTAAAAGAGGGTTATATACCACTTCTTGGTTATGCCATTTGGACTTTCCAATGCACCAACTACTTTTCAAGCCCTCATGAATAAAATATTACAACCCTTCTTGTTCAAAACAGTCCTTGTTTTCTTTGATGATCCTAATCTATAGAAAATCCAAGAATGAGAATTTGAAGCATATACAAGAGGTCTTTGACACATTACAAAGACACATACTCTTTGCCAAGATGATGAAGTGTTCTTTCATGGAAGATGAGTTGAATACCTAGGTGATGTTGTGGGAGAGCAAGGCATTAGAGTGGACCCAAATAAGGTAAAATGTATTAAAGAATGGCATACTCCTATGAATGTAACCTCCTTGAGAGGATTCCTTGGGTTATAATCCTTCAATAGGAGGTTCCTCAAAAATTAGGCTAATGTGTTGGCTCCATTAACAGATAGACTAAAAAAGGAGGCTTTCTTTTGGGACTCCATCGTCGATAAAAGTTTCAATGAGCTGAAATCTCTCTTAATTTCAACACCTATCCTTGTATGCTCGGATTTCTCTAAGGAGTTTATCATATGCGCAGATGCTAGTGAAAGAGGAATTGGGGTTGTTTTATGTCAAGACAATGGATTCATAGCTTATGAGAGCCAAAAGCTTGATGACAAGGAGCATCAATTACATATTTATGAGCAAGAGATATTAGCAATATTGCATGTTGTAAAAAAGTGGCATCATTACATCTATGACAGCCATTTCAAGGTCAAAAGTGATCATCGTGTGCTTTGTCTCCCAGGCAACAAAGATGGTTAGCTACTCTTCAAGGATACAACTTTGAGATATCTTATATGGTGGGAAAAGACAATGTGGTGGCGGATGCCTTATCAAGAATGTGGGCATGTTCTATCTCTACCATTTCAACCATGCATAAGGATTGGATCATAACATTCAAGAAGAGTATTTGCTTGATGAGCAAGCATCAAAGATGATGAAGGAATTTCAGCAAGGAAAAGGAGAAGAGTGTCCCAATTTCAAATGGCACAACTGTATTTTATGGTATCATGGTAGATTCTACTTGATACCACAATCTTCTTTCAAAGACCGTATCTTGCATGAGATGCACTCTTCACCTTTAGCGAGTCACCATGGGTTGTTCAAAACATTTGATAATAACTCTCTTTCATGAAGACATGAATCCACAAGCCAAGGCTGAAGTTGAAAAAATGGAAGCTCTTTTACATCAGTGCAAAGAAAACATTAGAAAGGCACAAGATGTTATGAAGGCTTATGCTGATGAAAAGAGGAGGCCTTTGGAGTTTGAAGAAGGAGATTGGGCATTTCTCAAAGTGCCTAGATCTAGGTATGTTTCTCTCAAAGGTGATCATAATAAGTTGGCTCATCATTATTATGGGCCTTATCAAATCCTCAAACGACTTGGTGAGCTTGCATAGAAGCTTGATTTGCCTTGTTCAACAAGGATTCATTCTACCTTCCATGTTTTCCAACTTAAGAAATATGTGGGTCTAGCCATAAAGGTTTTAGAGGAGTTACCTTCCATAGATGAAGATGGTCTCATCATTTATGAGCCTGAAAAGATTATTGGAAAAAGAGAAAAGGTTTTAAGGAGCCATTCGTTGCTGGAATATCCTAGTAAATGGCGAGGTTTTCCCATGGAGGAGTCTACTTGGAAACCATCATCATATCTTGATTCTTTTCCATGGCTTTTGCAGAAAACAGAGTAATATCTGAACATGACAACTTGTTATATTAAATTTCTATCATTAAAAAAATTGCTCCACGATCATCAAAAATGGATTTTTGTGGCATGGTTGGATACTAGGGATTGTCCTCTACATTTCTATAGCTCATATATGGTGATTGGACATTTCTTTTTCAAGTTATTGCCATTCTTGTGCACTAGCCTTTTGGACAGTTTCTTGCAATATACTCAAATTTCATACTTGTACTTCATTAACATATGAGATATTATTCAACTTGGAGTTTCATTTCAACATGGATTCATTACTTACAAAGCTATCATTGTAATCCTTCCTTGTAAATTGTCCCAATTATAGCTTTGAGAACAAAGCTCTTTTAGGCCGGGATGGCTTGTAATAAAACATATATACCTTAGTCTAGGGTAGGCTAGGGTTAAGTATAAAAGGAGGAGATGTAACATGTGAAGGATCTTTTTTCCATTTTACATGTTTGAGGTCTCAACCTCCCATCATCTAAGAGGGTGAATACTCTTGGCCACCATAGCTTGGGGTGCATATCATGCTGTATCCACTCATCATTTGATTCTCAGCCAACATTGACAGTATCATTTCATGCCTAGTCACCTTGGCTATGGTTTCTTGGTATTTTATGTCTATTTTTTGTATTTTTAGTTTCATGGCTTCCTATGGGAATTAGCTTCTTTACAATGCAACCATGACCTCGCAAGCCTAGGAACTCATACTCAAAACCTAAGAGGCAACGAAGAAGCTATAGACCTCGGGGAAGTTACTATATGTATATCCTCTATATCACGTGTGTTCAAGGCTATTTATAAATATCCTTATCTATGAATTTTCCATAAAAAAATATAACCCTTTTCTATTCAATATGTAAATAACCCTCTTATATTACACCCTTCTAAGTGTAAAAAATGTATAAAAATGGTATTTTAAAAATACCTTATTTTGAACCCATGTGATGCACACATATATTCATGAGTAACTTACCCTAACTATAGACACCAACGAACGGTGGGTCTCCAAAACCTTATTGCAAGCGCAATGCTATTACGAGGGAAATGCCTAGGTATGGGTACCTAAAACCAAGAGGGCCAGTGGCAATATTCAAATGCCATCCTCAAGTTCACAAAGCCACATGAAAGATCGGGCACTAAATTCACAAAAAGCTCAAGCTACGAAGCCCATAGAGCCCAACACTGTTAAGTCTTCAAAGCCTCAATGAGTCTATTGACTAAAACCACAATTTGTTGACTCCAAACCAACCCAATTGAGTCAACAGACCTCTGTCACACTTAGTTGGATGCCACATTTGTTGCTACAATTTGTGGACTCGACAGCTTAGTGTGACTGAGGTCTAGTTACATTTAGTTGGATGCCACACTTAGTTGCTACAATTTGTGGACTCGATAGCTCAGTGTGACTGAGGTCTAGTTACAATTACTCATGAGCGTGTGGTTTGGCCTTTTGTACACTAAGCATAGTTTGAGATTCTGACATTGTGTTGCCAAATTTTTGTGAGGCAAGGGATGACTTAGTTGAAAATTCAAGGGATGACTTGTTGATTACCTTCGGCGTTTGGATGCCACATTTACTACAGTTGCTAAAAGCTATGACCAATTAGATCTTGGTCTTTTAGATAAGCCTTTAGCAATGGAGGTATGCACACTGCCTTGCTTATGGAAAGAATAGGAATTTGTATTCGTTAAGGCTTCCCAGGAAGCTAAGGAACTCATTGTCATCAAGATTTTCCATGAACAAGCACGCAAGAAACACCTCATTATATCTTACAACAAGGGCACGATCCTTACCACCGACCAAGAAATTGCGAAGTTGAAACAACTAGCTACCAACAATGACTCCTCTTTTTTGTGGCAATGGTATGCTCTCCGACTTCAATGGGAGCAAGAGGGCTACTAAATCATGACCAACACTGAGTAGAGACATGCAATCAAGACGTTAGAATACGACCAACTTATGTAGCCCCAACCTCCTATAGGGTATTGATCACCATTCGCAACTGGCCCCTTAAAGAGCACATCATGGCTCACCCCTACCTAGAGGGCATTTTGATAGAGGAGTTACAAATTGCCAACAGAATAGGCTCCAATGATTTCCTAATAGATGTCCTCATCTATATCACTCATGTAATCATTCGACCTATCCCAACATGGACCACTATGCTAACATGGAGTATATCTCGAACTTCTACGCTTGGCTCATGTTAAAGTGAAACACCGTGAGCATGCACTAAATTGTCTTAACCCTTCAACCTCTAATCCTAAGAATGATTCTTTTTAATTTCAAAAGGAGGAGGGGTTAAGGTGGAAAAACATACTTTAAGGGAAAACATACTTTAAGGAAAAACATACTTTAAGAAGATTCTCATGGACCTTCACATTGAATTGTGCAAACTGTTTACTGGGTTATGCAAATTGTGAATAAAATTTCCATTTCTGTACTTAAGCTTTTCATTTTTCTATAAGCACACAATCACTCTCTACTCATTATCTTAAGTAAATTAATGGAAAGCTCTAGTATTATGATAGGGACCCACAATGGTAGGTCAGGAAAAGAATAGCAAACTTCCATTCTCAAAAGAGGAACAAGCTAAATATGGCCTCTTAGTGGAGATGAGGATCTTCAACCAGTTCAGGTTTAGGCATATCCTGAACTTGGAGGATGTGGCCATGGAAGAGCAGGTTGTAAAACATATTGTGGAGCAATGCAATTTGCAAAAGTACCTAAAGAAGGTCGACCAGGTGTGGACTATGCGAATTGTGTGGAATTACTCCAAACTTTCAACAGGAACCATGGCACCGTAACGGTGCATCAAGAAAATGAAACCCACCTGGTGGAGATTGAGTTGAGCCCTGAGTTGGTGTAGAGAGTGTTGGGCCTATCCAATAAGGCCAAGAGACACCCTGAAAGATATGTATATGATATGCTAGGGAGGGACAAGATCCTAGTCCACACCAGAAAGGGCACCAGTCTCACAAACATCCCAAATCCAAAAGTCCAACTACAAGTGAAGATGGCTCATGCATTGTTGTCTAGTCACAAGTACAATGCACTGATGAGCCAGATCGCCAGATCAACATGCCTATGTTGGAGGGCATTGCAACCAAATCCTTGGTTGAGGTAAACCTGAATGGCTTCATGCAAAAGACAATAGAAACTTCAGCAAAAGCACTGGTCACCATAGGTGAAAGAACCATGGGTGGAGAATCCCCAACCTCCAAAGCAAGGAAGAAGTCATTATCGATGGCCTTAACCATTGGGTTTGAAGGGGTATTGACGGTTGTCTCATTAGAGGGGCTTCAGGGAAAGTGCAAGAAGATGAGAGAGTTGGCAAGACACACAGAACAGGAACAATCCAGTGAGAGAACAGAGAGTGACGAACAAGAGAGTAGGAAGAAAGAGATAATATACTTGCAAAGAGCCCAAAGAGAGTCCAAAAGCATTGAAGACAGAAGAAAGAGAAAAGAAAATAAGGAGGAAAAAAGAATAAAAGAGAAATCCAAGAGGGCTAAAGAGGAGAGGATGATGAAAGGAGAGGAAGAAGTTGATGAGTTCAGGAGAAATGAAGAAGAAGAAGATATAGCCCTAGCCATCCACCTATTAGTGGAGCAGCCATCAAGAGAAGAAGAGCTGGCTGCCATGAGCCCACCTAGATACGAAGGCCCTAGTACTAGCATCCAAGTGCTAGAGGCTGCATCACCACCAATTTTATGGAATGCAAGGGTAAAAGCCTATTGCACCCACATCCAACTAGCCTAGTTCCGACCACCCCAACAACCACAACTACCCAGGCCTCTACACCGCCCAAGGTCGATGCTAGCAACATCATGGCCTAGGTGTAGTTTTTGGTCAACAAATAAATGGCCCATGAGGGAGGTGAATGAGTTCCAGTGATAGGGAAAAAAGGACTGGCAGTAGCATATGTAGAGTCAAGGCAGGATCTTGAAAGGCAAAAAATTAAAACATCCACAACCACTACCCCCACTGCACTACCGTTGTCCACCACGAACTACGACAACTATGTTTAGAAAATCCTTGTTAAAATTACACGACATAGCGAAAAGAATCTGAGAAAGAGATAGAGATAGAGATAGAGAGTACACAATAGATAATATGAGAATTAGAAAATTTCTTTAGCTCCAAATAACTGATACAGAGATGGCTCTATCCACCCGTGCACTTCCACAGTGAAGCTTAGATGGCAATCTAGAAAGAAGATAGGTGAAGAGCTTAAGGCTAGCTGGAACAAGTCTGATTGGGTGAAAGATAGATGATCGATGGCTATGAAGGGGTTTAGCTTTTATAGCCCATGAAGGCGGTTAGGTCGACATGACCAACCTACCATATGAGCCTCCACTAGTCGGCAAGGGAATATTTCGGGGAATATTGTCTTTACTGTCGGGTCGGGGGCGCTACCCCGAAACCCCTGCTAGGGGGGCCAGCGGCCCCCTTGGGACCCCCCAACTAGGGGCCGCTTCCGCGGCCCCCAAACCCTAGAATAGGAGCCCCTTTTAACTTCCTTACCCCGCAACTCAATGCAATGCGCCTCGAGTTGCTACCAGCTTAACTACTTAGTCCAACCCAAAGATTAGACCCATAATGGTCACCTTTTTGCCATCTGGTCACATAGACCTCATCTGATATACAAGTCAGGACCCAACCAATGTCCGGGCTCACATTTGGCTTCTCCTCATAATGGGGGCCTTACAACTTTGAGCACCATGGATCATTGGTGGCACCTTATGAGGGTGAGGCATTGAGCATATCTAACACCCCCTCTTAATGTCCACCCATAGGTGAACTATCACCTCGGCCCAACATCGAGTCTCTGAAGATGAACTTGAAGCAGATCCTTTGTAAGTGCTTTGGTGAAGATATCCACTTCATTCTCCTCTATTGGACAGTAGACCAGTTCCACTATCCCATCCTCCATCAAATCACGCACATAATGATAGTGGATCTCTATATGTTTGGTGCGTGCATGAAAAACTAGATTTTTGGCAATGGCAATGCAACTCTGATTGACACATCTTAGCACAGTCGGTTCTTAATCCTGCACTCCCATATGCCATAGGATCTTTCTCAACCATACTGCTTCACATGCGGCCAAACAAGCTGCCTTGTACTCTGCTTTGGTAGAAGACAATGCCATTGTTGGCTGCTTCTTACTAATCCAAGAGAAAATTCCTGAATCCAAAGAGAAACAATAATCAGAAACTGACTTTCTGGAATCACTATCTCCTGCCCAATCTGAGTCACAATTCCCCACAAGATAAGTTCTGAAACTGTATGTGATACTATAGTCAAGAGTTTCCTTCAAGTATCTGAGCACTCACATCCCAGCCTTCCAATGACTCTCATGAGGTTTATTTGAGAACCTACTCAGAACACCAACAACAAAACTCATATCTGGTCTGGTATTACACAAGTAGATTAGACTGCCGACCATCCTCTTGTACCTCCCAATGTCTGCCAATATTGATGTATCCTCAACGGATCACTTTGCATTCACCTCCATAGGTGTAGCTATCTTCTTGCACTCGGTCATGCCAAATACCTTCAAGATCTTCCATGCATACTTCTTCTGAGAGATGAAGACCTTTCCTGGCTCTTGCCAGACTTCAATTTCCAAACAATAGTGCAACAAGCCCAAGTCTGTCATTTCAAACTTAGAACTCAAAGCCTTTTGAGTTTGGTTGATCATATCTTCATAGTCACCTATAATAAGAAGGTCATCCACATATAAGACAATCACTACAGACTTTTGACCATCCCTGTAAACATACAGGTTAGCATCTGAGGCACATCTTTTGAAGTTTAAGCTTAAAAAAACTTATCTATCTGTTGTTACCATGCTCTGGGGGCTTGTTTCAGCCCATACCATGCCTTCTTTAGCTTACACACTTTGTTCTCAGAATGGGGGGCCTCAAACCCTGGTGGCTGAGCCATGTAAACCTCCTTCTTGAGGTCACCATTTAAGAACGATGACTTAACATCCATTTGGTAAACTGGCCACTACTTGTGGGCGGCCACTGCAAGTACTATGCGAATAGTGGTCATTCTGGCAGTTGGAAAAAATGACTCTTGAAAATCAAACCCTTCAACCTGTGAAAAACCCTATGCAACTAGTCTAGCTTTGTACTTTTCTAAAGTACCATCAGCCTCGTACTTTACCTTCCAAATCCACTTAGTGCCAATAACCTTTCGCTTTGCTGGCCAATCCACTAGCTCCCAAGTGTCATTCTTCATTATGTTGTCATACTCAGCTTGATAGATGCCTTCCATGCTAGATCTGCAAGTGCTTCTTCTAAATCAATTGGCTCCTTTACTTCTCTCATAATCTCAACCATCAAGGCCATATTGACTATGTGAGTAGAAGCCCTCCTTTGCTCCTCTATTCTCTGAGACCTCCTTAGTCCGTCTGCCTTCTCCTTAATAGATGTGGGCATATGATTGTTGTGGTCATAGAGATGCTTCACCCAACGCGGCAATGGATTTTTCGGTGGGGTAATGTCAGGTTGGTGAACTTTTTCCTCATCATCTGAAGATGATGCTTCCTTCTCCTTAAGGATAGGGATAGCTCTTAGGACAGGTTCATAGTGGACTACTTCTTCACTTGATGATAAAGTGGAAGAACTTGCCTTCTCCTCCTCCACTGTATGTAGCTGCTCCTTGAACACCACATCACAGCTCACGATGATCTTCTTTGCCTCTTGGTCATATAATTTGTAATCCTTCTGCTCATCACTATAACCCAAGAAGATACATTTTATGCTTTTTGGTTGTAACTTGTTTCTCTTCTCATCTGGAATATGTGCATAACATTCACATCCAAAAATTTTGAAGTGTGAGACAAATGGTTTCTTACTAGTGTAAGCCTCATGAGGTGTTTTTCCCTTCAGAGCCTTTGTGTAGCTTCGATTTAAAATGTAGACTACAGTATTAACAACTTCAGCCCAAAAATGATTAGGCAATCCCTTGCCCTTTAGCATGCGTCTTGCCATCTCCACAATGGTGCGATTCTTGCATTCCACAACACCGTTCTGCTGAGGTGTGTGAGGCATCATCAATTGATGCTTGATCCCTTTGCTCTCGCAAAAGTCTTCAAACTCCTTTGAGTTGAACTCACCACCACCATCTGTTCTAAATTTCTTCACACTTTTCTCTGTTTCATTCTCAACAAGTGTTAGCCATTCTTTAAACTTACCAAAAGCTTGAGACTTATCACAAAGGAAGTACACCCACATCTTCCTGCTATAGTCGTCAACAATCAACATAAATTAAAAAGATCCCCCCAAGGCCTGTGTAGGCATCTTTCCACATAAGTTAGCATGCACCAACTCTAGAGAAGCATGTGCTCTATTCTTGCTTTCTTGTGGAAATGCCTTTCTCTGTTGCTTGCCCATCATATAATCTTTACAAGGTTCCTTCAATTCATTGGTAGGTGAGCAACCATACCTTGCTTGTGCATCTCCTTCAACACTGCAAATCCAATGTGTCCAAACCTTTCATGCCAAAGCTTACTTGTGCCTACTCCAACGGTGGCTGTAAGAGCACTTAGCTCATATAGGTTGTTCCTTCTTTCTCCTTTGCCAACAAATTTGCCATCACTGTCAAGAATTTATGCACCTGTCTTCTTGAACCTCACTTCATGACCAAGTTCAGTTATGGCATCAACTAATAACAGATTTCTCCCAATTTTGGGAGCATACAACACATTTGAAAGCTTTTTGACATCACCATTTGTAGCAACAAATGAAATAGTACATGTGCCTGCAGTAGGGCATTTTGCATAATTTCCAACCGTCATAGTGATGGATTCTTGTAGAGACTGCATAGAACTGTATAGACCTTTCTTGTTGGTCATGTGATGGGAGGCCCCACTATCCAACACCCATGAGTCAGTGGTAGATTCTTCTTGCGCCGAGGAGCACACCTCCTCAATGGTTGCCATGAATAACTCCAACTCTACTTCAGTTGTATTGGCTGCCTCTTCCCTTTACTTTTAAGGATACCATTCTTTTCATCTGCCTTCTTGTGACAATCTGCAATTGCATGTTCTTTCTTCTTGCAGTAGAAGCACTCTCCTTGAAACTTCTTCTTACCGCCCTTCTTCTTTTTGTCACCATCATTTTTGGTGGAGGAACCACCTTAACCTTTTGCATTGGGAGAGAATGCAGCATCTCCATTGTTGCTTCCTTCTTGGGCTTTCAGCCTGAACTCCTCCTCTAGCAATAATGCACAAAACTCCTCAAAACTCAAAGCTTGAGGTCTCACTTGAGTATTAATGGCAGTTACTAGTCCATCAAAATTTTGTGGACAAATCCGAAGACACCTCCTCGCTAGCTCCTCGCTACTCTTTTATATCCCAACACCAGCCATCTAGTCGCATAGATTCTTAATTCGAGTGATGAATGCTTCAGTTGTTTCTCCTTCAGCAAACTTCTCCGCTGCTAGTTGATTCTCCAAGTTTTGAATCCTTGTTTGGTTTCGCGTTTCATACTAACTCCTCAGTACATTCCAAGCCTCTGATGCTTTGGTTGTATACTGAATCAAAGTCAGAACACTTTCAAAACAACTTGTAACTAAGGCACACAATGCATCTGCATTCCTTCGTTTCCAAGCTCGTAGAAGATTTGCATTCAGAGGAATCATCACACTAGGATTTGATGGGTCGCGAGTAGGTTGTGGTTCTACATCAGTCCCTAGCACAGTCTCCAAAAGCTCATAAGAATCAAGGATAGTTGTAATTTTGAACTTCCACAAGGTATAGTTTGTACCATCTAGCTTTCCTTCGCTGAAGGTTGGTAGACGAATCCTAAGTGTTTGAATAGCTGGTACATCAGCACCACCTCCTCCACTGCTTCCTGATGTGCCAGAACCGCTTCTGGAAGAAGACATTGTTCCTCTTTGCTATTGAAGCCTTTGCCTCTTACGCACTCTTCGATCCCTAGAGCCCCCTAGGCTCTGATCCCATGTAAAAATTATACAGCGCAATGAACATAATCTGAGAAAGAGATAGAGATAAAGAGTACACAATAGATAAGAGGAGAATTAGAAAATTTATTTAGTTCCAAACAACTGATACAGAGATGGCTTTGTCCACCCATGCGCTTCCACAACGAAGATTAGATGGCGATCTAGAGAGAAGATAGGTGAAGAGCTTAAGGCTAGCTGGAACAACTCTGATTGGGTGAAAGATAGATGATCGATGACTGTGAAGGGGTTTAGCTTTTATAGCCCGTGAAGGCGGTTAGGTCGGCATGACCGACCTACCATATGAGCCTCCACTAAGTCGGCCAGGGAATATTCCCTTTACCATTAGGCCGGGGGCGCTGCCCCCAGACCCCCAACCAGGGGCTGCTTCTACGGCCCCTGGACCCCAAAACAGGGGCCTATTTTAACTCCCTTACCCCACAACTCAATGCAATGTGCCTCGAGTTGCTACTAGCTTAACTGCTCAGCCCAACCCAAAGATTAGACCCACAATGGTCACTTTTTTGCCATACGGTCACATAGACCTCATCTGATATACAAGTCAGGACTCAACCAATGTCTGAGCTCACATTTGGCTTCTCCTCATAATGGGGGCCTTACAACTTTGAGCACCATGGATGATTGGTGGCACCTTATGAGGGTGGGGCATTGAGCATATCTAACACTCTTGTCACAACTTGAGAGAGAAAAATAAGAAAAGAAAATAGATGTTGTTGAGTTAGAGGATAAAAAGGAAACCATGGCAACCTCTCAACTAGAAAGAACCCACCAAGTGGCCATGTATTAAAGAGAAATAAATGAGCTAAAGGAGAAGCTCAAGGCCAAGGAAGAAGGAGAAGAAAGGTGGCATGCAAAGCTCACTGAAGAAACACGGGCTCTCAAGGCATGCAACAACTAAATGAAGAGCTAGTAGTGTTGTACGAAGAGCTACAAGGGGAGATGAAAAATCTCTAGGACGCCATGGAGTTGTTGGAAGGAGAAAGAGAGGAGAAGGCACAAAGGTACAAAAAATACATAGAAATTTTGAAAAAGAAGGTCACCTTCGAGCTAGAGGAGTAGAAGAGATTGGGGAGGGAAATTGACGAACAAGAGCAGAGGCTAATGATCCTAGCTCAAAGGTAGGGAGAAAGATTTAAAGAAACATTAGGGCCAAAAACGCTTCAAAAAATGCACTTTTGTTAATCACGGGATTAAGGAAAGGGCCAAAGAGAGTTCGCCACGTGTGCAAGAATATGGTATTCTTGTCTCCTCTTTTTTAGAGATAGTGGAGTCCATTTCGTGATTCTCTCTTCTTTTTTAGCCAAAACCCCTAAAGTCTGACATGTTTTGGAATCCCAAAGACGTTATTTACTTACAAATCTGACAAAATACGTGACAGAGATGTGATGAAATTAATAATGAGTTTTTTGAAAGTCGGGAGATCTTTCAATATTGTTTTTTGCGCCCAATACATACTCATTTGTGTTCTTGGCGCTACTTTTTAGTTCATTCATCCCTCTTTGAGCTTCTTTCTCTACGCTTTCATTCTTTTCATGGCTTCCTCCAGGGCCCTTCTCGTTTAATACACTCTTGCACAGTCTATAGCCAGGGAGCAGATGGAAATTGGGAGCCCAAAACCTTTGCTATAAACGATTGGGTTACCATGCTGCCATCTTGCAAGGGCTCTCATAAGGTGAAAAGAAGAAAACGAGATGATATAAAACATCACTGGAAGGGGCGTATCATTGCCTTCAAAATTATGCCCGAAGGCTGGTTTGTCAAGGTGCAACATGTTTACATGGCCAAGGATATGCACTTGCCTCCAAACGAACGTGTTCCCCAACAAACACATTGTAAGTTATTAGTTGAATAATGTATATAATTCTTTTCCATTTATGCAAGTTCTAACAAACGGTTTGTCATTGTAGATATCTTTCCGTCAACAAATATTGAATGGCAACCTGTGGAAAGCCTAAGTGGGACTTTCCATGCCATTCATAAGGTATTAGCAGACATTATTTATGCCGATCAAACTGTGTCTTTTTTTAGTGAATGCAAGGTTTTTATATATTATGCATAGTATGTGGTTCCCTCTAAAGCGGATAGGTATGGGAATATCAAAGATTTTCCATTGCCAAGTCTTTCATCTCTAAATTGGGAGATTCCTGACAAGGTAACGGTGTAGAGTTTCAAATTCAAAATATCTCAGGATATTAAAAAGTCCATGACAGCTGGAAGGATCTCAAGAAGAATACGTTTATTATGGTTTGTACCCCTCCATATCTTCATGGCTTGCTTCAAAACAGCAAATTTACAAAGAACGAAGGTATCTTGGCTAAGTAGAAACTTTTCGGAAGAGGATTTGGACAATACTATAGGGATGCTTTGGAAATCTAGAGAGTGTGAGCATAAGGGTAATATCTTGAGGTGCAGTGCATGCCCTCAATCCTTGGCTTTGGCTTACAATATCCCTCGTCAAACTCTTGGTTTGGGCTTTGATTACAGGAGATACAAACTAAGATTGGGTATTTGGGTTCCCTTGGATTCCGATACAGATTGCACACCATATAAACTTGCGGTGCACGTTTTGCCGCATGAAGAAGTAAAGAAGGTGAATGTTACTTCCAATTGGAGTCTGAAAGATGTGAGGGATACCTTGGAATTGCTAGACAATGCATCCCCTAGATATAAGTTCAAAGTGAATGGCGTAACAATTGGTAAAAGAGGCGAGTGCTCTTTCTCTTGTACGAGTTGTTTGTCTCCCACAATTGTGAGTTTTGAGCCTTGAGAATGAAAACTTTGCAGGAATTTATCTTAATAGACTGTCCTTAATATATTTTTTAGTGGGAACTCATAAGCTATCATGAAGCAAGTTGCCTTTCGAATGTATATAAATAAAATGTACATTACATTCGATTTATAAGTGAAAATTTTCATTACACCATGAGGTACAAAAATTTCATATAAATGTACAAAGCCAAAATAATAAGGCTAGTGTATGCTTATGTTTGCTCTTTTGATTCTTTATCTGCTGCCTTCTCCTTTCTTGGCTTTGTGGCTTCTTTATCGATTTCTTCAAAGATGTTTTTTCTCACAGGGCCTTTCTTTGATTGTTGAAAGAATTTCACCTTTACAGGTAGTCTCTTTTCTTGGGGCTTAAGAGGGGATGGATCAAATTTCAAAGGAGAAAGCATTGGCATTCCTTTTTTTTTAGACTCTAGAGCAGTGGTCCCATTGCCTTTGCCCTTGCCCTTGCCATTGCCCTTGCCATTGCCATTGCCCTTACCCTTTCCCTTGCCCTTTCCCTTGCTTGTGCCCTTGGCCATTGAAGTTTTGGGAGGAAGAGGGGAGTCAGGATCATATGGTGTGATTGCCTTGTCCAGAATCAGCTCAATGCATCTCTCCCTTATCCACCAAACATATGAATCAGGATAGTCTCTACACTTAAGAATAAATGTTATAAGTTAGTGAAAAGAAATCATGATAAGGGTTACACAAACATCAAATGAAATTAACTTACATTCACTCCTTCTATTTGTAACAACTTTGAATCCACTGTTTCCTACAAATATTTGAGATAACTCTCCATCCACAAGAATGTGCATCGCTTTGCAATGGAACTTCTTGTAGAAGAAACGTATAAGGCCTTTGAGGATCAGCAAGATCCTCATATGTAGTATCCAAAAATGTAGAAACAAGTCTACCAGCACTGCAAAAGGAAGCTTTGTAAGTTCAAAATATTTTTTGTAAATAAAATCAAAGTAAGTAATTTTCTTTCAACATACATTCGTGCTTGGCCATGAACACCGTTGAGAGAGTTCATAAACATAATTTCTCTAGTAAGACAATTAATATAGATGAGACTCCAATGCCCTCTGCAAATTCAAAATAGAGGTGAGTAGAAGGGTGAAAGCAAATGAATACAAATTTTCCTCTACAGAAAAGAAAAATACCTTTCTACATAAGGGAAAAAGATGTGGTAATTTGTCACACTATCGAAGGTACGAAAAAATGGTGAAATATTAGACCCAGATTTTGCAAATAGTTCCATAGAGAGAAGTGGATCAACAATATATATGGTTCTACGGATATCGAGAGTGAGAGAGGAGACCAATGCCCTGCAGTCAATAGCAAAAGCTATTCAATACAAATTACATCTAAAATATACTTGAACCTATAAGACTTACCTTACGCAAAAAAAAACAAAAAATATAAGCCTTACCTTATGCAACAAAAAACAACGGAGTCAGATAGTTGGACATCCCTTTTTTCCAACATGGGCTTGTCCTCGGGAGATATACTAAGATATTCCTCCTCAGGTTCCGCAGAAACATTCACAAGTATCTACCCATACACTTTGCCCATCCTCTCGTTGTTGACGGGAGCAAGTGATGCGGCTTTCCTCTTGTAAACTTCGTCTTTAGTTTCCAACACCTCCTGATTTTTTTCACTCAAGAAAGACTCCTGCTGGGTGGCACCCCTTGTAGAGTAAAGGTGAGTTACATCCTCAACCTTTAGCTTTTTCCCTTTCCTGGACAATTTCGGGAGAATGTTAAGGATTTCAAGGGCTTTTTGATCGTTGGAAGGCAAGGGCCTCAGCACTTTATCGAACCTATACCTGAGTCTGCTGATGATGCTGAAATCCTTATTCATAAGGATAATTCTATGAGCACGGGCAGCAGCAATGTAAGCATCGTTCATGAAATCAATAACAAAATCCTCTGCGGCCTCTTGTAGAGCAAGAATGGCTGAGAGTTGCCACTTCTTATTTAGACCAGAGACAGTTGCTACTTGAGACAATCTATCAGAGATCTCTTTAACGACTCTTATAAAAGCAGCCTTTGGAATGACATGCTGTGTAGCTCTCTGGGCTTTCCTAATCTCACTGAAACACCTCTGCATATAGAAGAACCGGGACCTCCTCTTTCTCTTTTGTGGCTTGGGAGGTTCAGTGGCTTCAGCAGATGTAGGCTCAGGTGCAATTGCAAGGGATGAATCTTTCACAGGGCAAGTCTCACCCTTTGCTTCTTCAACTTCAGGAGAAGAAACATTCACTGCACTGAAATTCTTTAACTCCATGGAAGATGTTAGGCCAACACCTAGTGTAGGGGAGATTTCTGTGGTAAAATGCTCTGGGGCTTGTGATGGCCCCGTCTCAGCAAAATTTGAAGAGGGATCCTCCTCAGATTCATCAAATTGTAACTTTCTTCTACCCCCACTGTCCTTCCTATCTAGATACACTCTTCTTGCAGTTTGCTTTGTCCTTGCCATACAGGGAAGCAAATAGAAGAACCAGAAGGACAAAAAGTGATATAGCAAAGTTCTATAAATGCAACAGGCCTTATACGGCACGAGAAGGGACGAGAAGAGAAATGCTGATATGGCGCGATATGAAGAATACGAAGAGTATGGAAGCACGCCCTCGCTCCGTATTGGAGAGGACAAGAAGAGAAATGCTGAAATGGCGCAATAGGAGGAATACGAAGACTATGGAAGCACGCCCTCGCTCCGTATTGGAGAGGACAATCGCGTCGTATCAAAGACGAGAGGAGAAATGCCGATATGGTGCGATATGAAGAATACGAAGACTACGTAAACACGCCCTCGCTGCGTATTGGAGATGACAAAAGGCCGATATGACGCGAGGGGGAGGTTACAAAAGCTTCGGACGAACATCCTCGCTCCGTATCGGCACACCTACTTTAGACCACCGACCCAAAGAAATCAGCAAAGAGACACACTCGTTCAGAAGTAAGGACGATGACCGATACGACGCGAGAGAATAGAAACGCAGAAGACGCAAGACTTGGATCGCACCGTATCGGCAAGCAAGGCGGAAGAGCTCGAGAAATGTAAAGTGTACACGTAGGCAAAATAACCCCTTATATACCCACGTCAATCATGACACGTGTCTGACACGTGTCTGACGCTGATTGTGCCACGTGTCCGTGCATATCGTGCATATGCTACATGTCGACTAACGACCGGTCCACGTGTTTGTCACATGTTTGTCAGCCACATGTTGGCCAATGGCTACTGCCACGTGTCGAAGCCCAACGGATAGTGCCAGGTGGCATTATTGCGCACCTACATAAGGGTGTGTCCCTAATCCGTACGGCTTTTTTCAGTTTCTTTGTGGACCTCTATCTCTTCTCCTAATACGGTGCGAGAGCGATTGTTTGTCTTCTACACTTTCGTCTGTTCGCGTCGTTTTGGGTGTTCTGCAGAGTCTTCCTTGAGCGTGCCTCCTAAGCTCATAGTGCCCGAGGTCGGGTGATCACTAATTCTGGCTCTCTCTTCTCTCGTCCTTACGGTTGTGGCTCTTTGGTTAAGTTGCTTGCTGGAACATCCATGTCAAGCGTTTCAGTCTTATCGCGCCGTATCAGCACAAGTTGGAAACATGTCTGAACCCACAGAATTCCTAGGCTCCAAGGTTTTGCCAGGAACTGGTAAAAGAAGAAGGCTTTCAAAAGGCTCAAGGGCATCAACATGTGATGAGCCTGTGCATTCTGTTTCTTCTCCATGCTCTGCCACCACCAGTGTGAGAATGCCAAGCACATCTCCAGGGAAGCGAAAGTCGGTAATGAGAGGTCAAGGAGTATCAGAGCTTCCTGATATCACTCCATCAGAGAGGCTTCTTGATTTATCCTTCAGAATGGAATGGATCTCTCATTCTATGGAGTTGTGAAGAATGTCTTTAATCCTGATTGGGACCTTGACAGTGTTTTGAAATCTTGTAAAAATTATATTTTGGAGGACTTTTTGGAGTTTGAAAATCTTGCAGGTCCTTCTATTGAAGTTGGCACAAATGAATATGTCCATATTCCCATTGGGTCAACAGGAAATGAAAAGTCAGTGTTTACTAAGAAGTGTGGTGCCCACTCTCTGGACAGGTTTTATGCAAGAGACGTATTGTGCTCCACTCATTCCAAAAACTGCAAGATGATGAGAAAATCTGTTGCTTTTATTGTTTTCACCCTTGTCAAATATCCTTGAAAGCTGATGAGCAATAGTTGGAAGGAGCAAAGTCTGCCAGCTTTTGCATGTTAGATGATCTGGCAGATGAAAAGAAAATAGAGGAGGTTGTAGATGCAGATTTTGAGGCATCTATTGTTGAGAATTTGGATGTTGCTCACTTCAAAGCTGAGACTATCATTGAGGAGAGCCAAGGAGATACAAACCCTCCAACTGATGAGAGTTCTCACCATACTGTTCCTTCTCTACCATCTATACCTTTCAAGGACAAGGAGTACATTTTACTGTCAGATATTCAAAAACTTTTCAATCTCAGGGAAGATTATTGTCTAGCAATTATTGCAGAGGCTTCTGATGCTGCAAATGGGATAATTGACACAGAGAATGAATCAAAGGAAGAGATACTCAAACTTGATAAAGAAACTCTAGATGATAAGTTTATTGATGCTGGTGAGGCCCTCTCTTTGTTTTGAAAAGGCCAAAGAAGCTGAGAAAGAGTTGAGTATTACTGATGAGGACTTCGATCGCATTCAAAGACAACTTGGGATTTCCAATTTTGGAAGAGAGGAGTCTGAATATGTTAAAGAATTGATTAACATCAATGAGACATCATCATCAATAAATTTATGGAATCCAGTTAAATTGGAGTACGATGAAAATCAAGTGGTAAGATAATTTTGAATTTGCTTTTACACATTGGTAGGTTTCCATTTCATGCTCATTTAGTATGGGTTTTATTTGCAGTTGGAGATTGCTGATACAGATAACTTCTTGGGACGTGGTAAAGGATCGAGAACTGGTGGTAGTACATTGAAAGACATTGCACTCGGCCACTACTTGGCTAGGATTGACCCTGATTCCTTTTTAGTACTTCATAGTAGTTTCTCAGAGGATGCAGCATGGCCCATACTTTGTATTAAAGCTCTTACAAGGCTTCTAGATTTCTCAGGATTACAATATAATGCCCACAAAGTAATGTTTTTGGAAAAGACTGCAGCAATTAGGATTTTTGGCTACGGTCCAGGTTACTCTGCTTCTAGAATAGGATACTTTTTGGCGTTCACATCCTACGCCTTGGCTACAAACTGAACTGATGTAAAATCTATAGCTGGCTACAAGAGAAAAAAATTTCTACATTATAGAGGAAAGATTCCTGAGGAGGAAGAGAATGTGAGAGTTTTGGAAAACTAGCTTTGTATATATTCTTTCTTATATATAAAAGTGAGATTGCTCATGTGTCATTGCCGTCTTTTATCTGCATTCTTTGAAGTTGTCGTCGAAAAAACCAATTGAATAGCTCCTCCAAAGCATTGCTTTTTGTAACTCCTCCCCCATGCCTTGTGCTTCGAAAATAACTTGTGTGTGCTTGATAGTGGGATTTTTCCATGCCTTGGTTACTATAAGTTGCTAAGGGGCCATGCTCCTCCACAAAGTAAGGTCCATGAATATGAAGAATATGCTGCAATACAAAGTAACACTAATTTTATACCAATTGAAAAACCTGTCAAAATAAGCCCATATTAAATAATTGTTACTTTACCATATAAAAAGTGATATCTTTTTCTCCCCATGCCTCTTTTATCACCTGAACAAGCTTTGTGATTGATCTTTTAAACTCTTCCGCATATGTATATGTTGTCTTATGTTGCCTGAGTTTCAGAAAAACATCAAGGTGTATCCAAACCTCCATTCTAAGAAACGCAAGCCTCGGCGTGCTTGCAACATTTGTTGTGATCTCACATAGCTCTCTCCAACACTCCCAAGCCGCATTCACCTTGTTTCCTGAATGGTTTCCTAAGAATCGTCTAGCTTTTGAGCCTCCCATAGAGACATCGGGCAAGATATCTCTTGTTTTTCCTGAAAGTATTGGATCCTTTCTCAAGTGAACTTGGCCCCCATGAAATCCCATTTTCGATAGTAATGCCTCGCATTTATCAATACACTCATCTGATAAAGATAATGGCTTAATGGAATATGCGTAGTCAAGATGCAACCTGAGAAGCTTATCGATTATTCTAATCTCTGCACGCAAAGTACAAATATGAACATTCTTAAGAGAGATTGAAAGAATGGGATCCCAGATGTCTTCTATGTTTTTAAATTTACTCAAATCTATAGAGTCTCTATTTGGGGCTCTTCTTACTGGTCGCAAACTACTCCAATCTTTGGATCCAATACTTTCCATGCAATAAATGCAAGGATATTTTGCATTTGTACCATTACATATTCCAAGCATACATTTGATAGCTTTCAAATCACCACTCATATACCATTCCACATTAAATTTACCAACCCCATCAACTACCAACATTTTGCCTTCACTTTGAGACTTAATGATATTTGGAATACTTGTATGGTTGAACAACCATTTCAACATTTGATGATTTTCAATTGGTACCTGGGCTGCACCAATCCACCAAATCTCCATCTCAGATTGGATCTTATGCAATGGAGCTTGGCCCTCACCATTGCTATGGTCCAATGCCATGTTCATGAGGCAAATGCTAATTCTTTCCATCTTCTGTCCCTTTTGAATCTGTGCTTCATCCAACTTCAAGGAAAACTTTAAAACACCATAACTTTCTTCTACTGTGATTTTATACATGTGAACCATTGCAATTTGCACCTTTTTTAGATCAACCCATATATTGTTAAACGCATTGTAATAAAAAATTACATTTTTTTTGTTTTTCATAGGACATAGACCTTTCGATGTGAATGTAATCTCCAAAAACATGTGGAATCTTGCGATTCATGGCAATTCTTGCAGTCGAAACTGCAAGGGCTCAGGGCAATCCAAATATAGTTACCCTATTGCATTTAAGATTTTTAAACCATAATCGAGAGATAGCACGATAACCTTTTCGATTTATACCCACAGTATCACATGTCTCTAAAATTTCATTTTCTTTCACCGTGCCTTTTAAGTCCTTCACTAACTCTTTGAGAGTTGGACCTCTCAAATCCGCATTTTCGGGTGACTAAAGAATCCTCAAAATATCTTTCTTATTCATGGTTTCCTTCAAAAGTTTGATTCTTTCCTCATTCTCTCGGATATTGATGCCTAATATGTTAGAGACATATTTCTTTGTAAGATTTAGTCTCCTTTTCTTTGCTCTCTTACATAAGCTGGTTATATTTTTTAATGGTCTCTTCCTCTCTCTAAATCCTACTGGAGTTTCTCTCAAGCATGTTAGCTTATCCTGCAATGACTTGTTAACATTTTTCAAAATATCAATCTGACTTGTCAACTCTAAAATATTTGTTTGTGTAGTTTCTAGTGCTTTTTTCATTTCGTGCATTTGAGCTATATATGTGTAAGATGCAGAGTATAACCTCATACAGTAGCCAAGCATTCCATTGTAACCTTCTCCAGCATATCTTATATAGTCATGGACATTGAAAAAAGGAGGTGGTTTACCTGTAGAAGGATCCCTGGGATAAATATTTCCGTCCACCCACAAATCTATATGCTTCATTCCTTGTGTTCGCAACCTGTTGGCTTCAATCTCATCTATCAATACTCGATGATGTATACTTCTCCAAGATGTGTAAATCGGATCTAGCTGAATAGTTAGCTTGTATTTACGTGTGATTGTGCATGTGTTATTTGAAGTAGTATTGCTAGACATTCTAGCAAATGAATCAAGCAAGAATCTCACAGTGATAGGAAGCAAGTGCAACAAAAAGAATGGAAAAAGAGAATAGTGTGTAGAAAGAAAACGCGGGAGCAAACAAATGCGAAGTTCGTACGAAAATCTCGAAAATACAAAATCTCTCAAGTTCCAAGACAAAAACGACCGAAAAGGTGACCCCTGACCTAGATTAAAAGATGAGGGTAATTAATGGCCGACCTCTTCAATGAACCAAATATTCTCTCATTAATCACATTTGGATAACCAAATTTAGAGGTTTTATTCTTCCTAAACCTCAACTAATTAGCAACTTAATCACTTTCTTACAAGTGCCATTTTTAAAGCGTTTTTGGTCCTAATGTGAAAAAGAAGGTAGAAGAATAGACAACTAGAAGTGAAAGATGAGTACAAGATTTAGCATGCCATCTAGCTAGGGACCCAACAATGCGCCTTCCTCAACCCTATCATGGATGTAACCTAAACGAAAGAAGGGGAGGTCATTGATTCATTGAAAAGAAATCTGGGGATTGCCTACATGGCCTTGAGACAAGGATTGGACATGCCATCACAAGCAGTAGGAGTTAGCTTAAGCCTACAATACTAGAGGAACTATTTGTTGAGAGGGCAGGCTTGGCAATGCAAGAAGTGGATGCCTTAGGATTCACTGATGGAGCACCACAAGAACATAGCGAGGAGGAAGAGGCAAAACCCTTTAGAATGGGACAACAAGAGAAGGAGCTAGTCCCACAACTTAAAGAGTAACAGTAGGTGGACACCCCTATTGCCAGGAAAGCGGATCTAAAAAAAAGAGGAAGAAAATGCTAGAGTGAGCACAAAGAAGACTGAATGCTTGACCGATAGTAATGCCAGCAGCACCCCAACCCATCAAGAGAAGACTACTTCCTAGTACACTATAATGTTGAACTCATATTCTTGGAGGAGAGAGAGAATAACCATGAACTATTCGACTTTGATTTCCGATTCCCCACCGCATTGAGTAGGGTATTATCAACCAAGGTGGTGGAAGAGGTGATTGATGAGGACAAGCATTGAATGCTACTGAAAACTGAAGTCTGGAGCCGAAAACAAATGCATTTAAAGTGTCTTGGCTGATTACAAGCAGGGAATGTAGCCCATGAAATTGCTTCTTGAAGACAAAGTGTCTATGGTTGTATGTATGGTCATGTATTGACCATGACATACCGAAGAAAATGTATGAACTGATTTGAAGACATTTTGGAGCTAGATAAACCTTTCTTTGCTAAATATTTGTTGACTGCAATCTGTGAACATGAGTTTTGACATTTGTACTTGCTGGTTATGCACTGATTTGTACCCGTATGGTCATATTTGGGCTACTACATGTACCAACAGATGTCTATGAAGTTTTGAAGCATATATGACATGTATACATCTCTATTTTGGTTGTGAAAGAATTGCTAGTCATTTACATGTATATCCATTGGCAGAGAGGTTGAATGTCATAGAGTTTATAGCAGCTACATGATCTATGTATTGATTGATGTACCTCCATCTATATCACTTGGTTGTGAATGTCTTTGACGTGTATGGACTGAAATACACTGATTTGAACAATTCAGAAGCCTTGGTTTATAAGTAGTCAGGCATTGTTTGCAACATGGCAAATGTAGACAGAACCGATAATATCACCCAAATAGTGGGGAAAAATATTGATAGCAATAATTATGCCATATGGAAGTTTCGCATGGAGAGTTTCATGATAGGAAAAGGATATTGGGGGTGATAGGTGTTGAAGCTGAACTTGAAATTCCAAAGAGGAATCCTACATCTAATCAGAGATGAGTGCACTGAGCTTGGTTGGAAAGAGCTTATAGGGTGCTACATTGGTTATCTTTGTGTATCTCGGATGCTATGGTAATGCAGGTCATGAATTGCAGTTGCTCCAACCCTTCCCCCCCTCTCTCTCTCTCTCTCTCTCTCTCTCTCTCTCTCTCTCTCTCTCTCTCTCTCTCTCTCTCTCTCTCTCTCTCTCTCTCTCTCTCTCTCTCTCTCTCTCTCTCTTCTAATAGACCCAACTCCTAGTTCCATTAGCACGAGCACAATACACCGCACAGTAAGGTAGACGCACCCTTAGGCATTGCACCTTCTTTTCTTTACAGGTAAATAAAAACAACGCAAACCACCAACTTTGGAGGCTTTGCCATCCACTTGTGATCCACTCTCGGTCTCTACCACCTTAATCATTCTTCCAATGCGAGAAAAGTGGAGGAGAAGACAAGCCCAGAAAAGATGTGGAAGAGCACCAAATATTCTAGCAAGATGCTTTAAAAAAAACGTGGGAGAGCACTGAATATTCTAGCAAGATGCTCGAAAAAAACATGGGAGAGCACCGAATATTCTAGCAAGGTGCTCACAAAAAACATGGGAGAGCAGTGAATATTCTAGCAAGATGCTCTGAACGTCCTAGCAAGAAAAGCACAAGGCGCAATGTAATTCATTTTATAAAAGAGTGTTAAGCTCCCTCCTGTGCAAATCATAAAGTCTAAATGGGCATAGGTGAAGGGATAAGGAAACTAGAAGGAAGTAGGAAAAGAGGACCTTGGCAAGATGCTTGATCATGTAAAAAAGGGGATGGGTGTCCAAGGGATTTAGGGCTTGTATATAAACTCAAAAAGTGAATGAGAAGCTAATTCTTGTTGGTGTGTGGCAAAATTGGTCTCTTCTTATTCTCTCCTTCTTGCTTGCTTGTATATGTGCTTGAGAGAGGGAGTGTGAGGGTGTGAGGGTGAGAGATCTTGGAGAAGAAGCTCTCCATCACCTCCTCTCTTCTCTTGTCTTGCACACGGCTATGGAGGATGGAGCTTGGAGGTGGAGGCTTGAGCTTGCATCTCAAATCATGGAGCTACGCAGTTGCTTGAGGAAGGATGCTACTCATTCGGGCACCAAAGGAAGCTTACTACACCCCCGTAGGATCGAAGAGGCACATCGGCTAGGTGAGAGATAGCCATTTGTGCTCGCTTGAAATGCTTGAAGCAATAAGCAGTCTATGGGTCTTGGTGGATGAGCGTGAGCTCCAACTACATCCCTCTCCATTTTTTTTTCTATCATTCCCTTCTCTCCAATTCTCTCATTGTTTTTGTTTTTCTCTCTCCTCTCTCCTCTCTCGCTCTCTATTTGTTGTTCTCTCTATCTCTCTTTTTCTCCCTCTTTCCATCCCTTTTTCTCCCCCTCTCTTTTTACTCTCTCTCTTTTTTCACTCTCCTTCCTCTCTTTACCTCACCTTTTTATCCACCTCTTCCTTCACTCTCCATTTCTTTTTCTCTCCCCTCTCTCTTTCTTTCTCTCTTTCTCTTTTTTGGTTGCCTTTCTCTTTGTTTCTCTCCCCCTCCCCCTCGTTGTTTCTCTCCCTCCTGTTGTTTCTTTGACTCATTCTCCTCTCTCCTTCCCTTTCTCTCTCTCTCTTTCTCTCTTCCTCTCCTTCTTTGTTACCTTTCCTCTTTTTCTCTCTCTCATTCTCTCTTCCTTTTCCTTCCTTATTCTCCCTCTTTTCTTTCTTATCTTTCTCTCTCTCTCTCAATGCATCTCATTACGAAGAAAAACAAACAAAACAAAAGAAGAAAATACAAGAACAAAGCAAAAAGAGGCAATGTGCCTGCCACAAAGGCCCGAGGATGGATTCTTTGCCTCCTCTTCGTGATGTCCCTTCTTTCTCCCTTGTGCAGTTTTCTCTCTTCTTCATATATGACAGTGGTGAGAAAATCTCATTCTCTCTTTCCCTCTTCATCTTCCTCTCTCTCTCAAGCTGACGATCTTTTTGTGACATGTAAAAATGTTTTGGATCTTCAAAAATGCCTTCATCATAGCACATTGGGGATTTTGCTTTACTAAGATATTGACTTCTACCATATGCAACTTATTTGGGGATTTTTAGGAAAACAAAAAGATAGGGCTCATTTGGACCCATGGTTGTTGAAGTCACTCATAAATATGTAAGCATATCATGTGCATTCAAAAGACGGGGTTTTTAAACTACCATTTTAAACTTTTTTTTACATACAACAGGGTGCCATATAAAGGGGTCACTCACAAATTGAATAGAAAAGATGTGCATTTTATTTAAGAAAAAATCATAGATAATGGTATTTTAAAATAGGCCTTAAACACGTGATATAGAGGATATACATATGGTGAACCCACTAAGATTTGGAGAACTATTCATGTGTGGTAAAATAAAATGCCAACATTGATGCAAATATGTATGCATAATGCAAACTATTGTTTGCTACTTCATTTTACAACGTATTGAAGACAATAAACATGTACAAAACATTGCATAACAAGTTATTTTGGACAGTTTGATATGTTTTTTGACAGCCAGTCCAAGCCTTCATACAATCCCTCTCCTGTTGTAGCACAACAACGTTGAATAAACCATGGATTAGAGTGCATCGAATGCAAAGCCAACTTCTGTGAAATCTCATCTAGCGGCATGGAGTATCGAAGATCACTCTTGTTAGCCAACACCAAAATAGCTACATTTTGTAGCTCTTGTTGGCTCGCCAACTTGTGGAGCTCATCTTTGGCCAAGTCCACTCTTTCTCGATCATTGCTATCAACAACAAAAATCAATCCCTACAAAAACAAACATAACAGTTTCAAGAGTACAAAGAAAAAAATTAGATTAAAACAAGGTCACACATTTAGACAACTTGTATATAAGCATGGTGAAACTTTTGCTGTGTGCTTGCGTGTGTGTGGTTGTGCTCAATAACATACATATATATACATATACACCACATATGAACATAGAAATCCTTTTTGTTTGGAACACATGTGTATTAATTTAATGCATGTGCATGTTTCAAAGTCATTGTTCTCTAATAAGACTCAAATAGAAACAAGCATAAATAGAAACAAGCATATGCCATTCTAGAACTCTTCATTGCTTGATATAATAGTACTAAGTGTATGTTTAGAGAGACACACGGATAGTTGCATGGACAAATATACATCCATATATACATGAGAGAATCCACGTAAACATGCATGCATGCATATAATTATATAAAAAAGCTCATTGTGCGATGAAAATGGTTCTACTCTTATGTATATACAAAGATATTTAAGTAATATAAGCATAACCATGTAACATAGATGAAAAGCATTACCCATACCTAAAGTATATATAGCATCTATATACAAAGATATTTAAGTAAGCATAACCATGTAATATAGATGTTATGCATTACCCATATCTAAAGTATATGTAAATTTCCACAAATCTATTTTGGAGCAAGTTAGTGAAATTTGAAAGTGCATTCATATTTTATATGTTTGTGGGGTTTTTTTTTTTGTCATGAAGGGCTTGTTGGTCTATGGTGATAGAGTGTATGCATGTTTCGATTGAGTTTAATTCTCAGAGATAGACCAATCTTGATTTGCCTCACACGAATGGGGTTCTTGAAACATTCCTATATTATATATACTAGGCATTCCGTGCCTAGGCTCGCCCCGGTGCTTCGCGCTGTGGTGCTTCGCGCCGGGACAGGCGTGATTTTTGCCGGGGTGTGCCCATCCGCCCCCGCCCCCGCGTTCTCTTTGTTTTTTGTGGGGGAGGTGGGGGACTGCCACGTGGCACCCCCCCCCCCCCCCCACCTTTCCTTAACTAATAGTATAGATTATATTATTTATATATATACAATATATACATAATATATGAGTGGGGGTCTTGACACATTCATATATTATTATATATTATGTATATTATATTATTATATGCTAATAGTTGACATAAGTATATGCCGCCCCGCAACCCCCGGCGGTCGAGACACACACTCTCTCTTGTGTGTGTGTGTGTGTGGCGGACCTGTATATTTTGGTAATAGAAGCGCCACATCTTGGTTTGACCGCCGACGTCGCAGACCGTGAAGCTGATGTTCTTGTACTCCACAGTCTCCACGTTGAAGCCGATTGTCGGAACGGTCGCCACTCTCTCGTTCAGCTTCAGCTGATACAGAATGGTGGTCTTGCCTGCCACATTTGCAGTCATTATATAGTAGTCACACTATCCAACCGCAAGATCAGCCTCGCCCCCATGATCAGTTGAGGCTCCTCATCACACGACAAAACAGAAATCAGTGAAATGAGAGAGAGAGAGAGTGAGGCAGGATCGCAGTACCTGCAGCGTCCAAACCCAGCATCAATATTCTCACATCTTGACGATGGAGAAGAATGAACTTGTAGAAGATGCGGCTAAGGGTTTGCCCCATTGCGACACAGAGACAGACACAGAGAGAGAGAGAGAGAGAGAGAGAGAGAGAGCGTTGCTTGTGCTTGTGGTCGTGTGTGTTCAGTACTCTTATATAACAAAAGAATATCTGTCGAAGAGGCCTTGAGCCGCAAGACCGGAGAGCCTTGCGACACAAGCTGCTGTCCAATACTCAATCCGGATTGTGTCTCCACTCTCACAAGACGCGGTTTCTTGAGCACTAATGAAAAGGCAAAGATCTACTTAGTCCATAGATTTTGCTGATAATGGTACGAATTGGACAAAAGTAAGTTTAAAATATTGAATGCTTTGTAACTTGTAAGCTTCAACGTTACATGTATTTATCTTATCTTACTACTATATTATTTTAGTTATAGGTTCGGAAAGCCTCGAACAGAGTTTCCCCAACCTATCCCTTTTTTTAAGCCTCCATTTTTCAATCAAAACCCCCTTTTCTCATCTCTTTCTCACGTGCAATATCTTATTTTCTCTTCCCATTCTCTTTTTTCATTAAAGCTTTCCCCCTCCCTCACCTCCCTTTTTTAAATTAAAACTCCTTCCCCTCTCTCATCCCTGCTTAAAACTTTCTTCAATATTCCTTTTCCTTTATTTCAATCTTTTCTCTCTCTTTATCACTTGGAAAAGTAGTTGAAATGAATGTATTCAATTCATTGCACGTGTGCAAGCATGATGAGAACATTTGCTTCTATATCTTCAAATAGGAAGCCTTCTCTTGATGTTGTTGCTCTTCTTGGTAGGTTTATCATATGTGAAATGCTTTTCATAAAGTTCATGCAAGGATCACATATACAATGACATTAGGTCTCATATGGCTCTCCTAATCTCACACACACACACACACACACACACACACACACACACAAATAACTCCATAAGGTCGTATACATGTTTACATGGTATGGGAAACCCTCAAATAAAAATACATCAAGTCAGGTGGTCCATGGAAGAAACAACTCGTTTTTGTATGCCACTTAATTTAAAGGCCACATGTGTTCTAGCAACCTATATACAAGCCTAATCATATTAAGAGAATTCATGTTAGTGAGTCTTCTCAGGGCCTAGTGATTAGACTATCTAGGCCTCCCACTTTACAATGTCAATATTTTTCCATGTGTCAAATTAGCTTTTTACAATTTTAAGAGAAGGTAAAGTAAGATGAAGTAACTCAAGATTGGGTTCAATCTCCCCCCGACATGAAGTGGGTAGCTCCCTTCATGCCATATTTATAATAATATTATGAAATATTCTTTGCCCAAGATTTAGGCCCTTTACAATCACTCTTTGCATAAAGAGTTTGAGTGAACTGAAAAAGAGATAGCCATATTCATAATAACACACACTTGCACCATGCATTGTCACCTAAGTGGTTACTTGGTTAGGGATTTAGACTAGTGTTTTAAATACATACATGTCTACTAGGACTAACCTTTTAGGCTGCAACCATGTTCCTTTCTAAGATCCAACAGAATCTCAAAAGTCATAACTCCTAGGCCTTTATCTTGAAGTCTAGGTACTACAAGCATCACACTCTCCTTAGGACCTCATTATAAGTATAAGCATAAGTCACATAGCTTGAGAACCAACGCCTTCAAATAATGTCTTATCTTTGCTATGTTAATCATAGATCCCATTCAATTTTATGCAAATTTCACAATATATATTTGTCTCAATGCATGAAATGCCTTGATAATATGAATATCTAATGGACAATATAGCCAAAGACATATTTCTCAAATTGAATTATATGTGATTGGAAATTAAAGGTTATAAGTGGATGGGATAAGAATATACCTTAATACATACACCTCTACTAGGACCACACTTTTAGCCTCTGCAACCGTTTTTCTAAGTTCCAACAAAATCTCAAAAGTTATAACTCCTAGGCCTTCATCTTGAAGCCTAGGTACTACAAGCATCACACTCTCCATTAGGGCCAAAAACGCTTCAAAAAATGCACTTTTGTTAATCACGGGATTAAGAAAATGGCCAAAGAGAGTTCGCCACGTGTGCAAGAATATGGTATTCTTGTCTCCTCTTTTTTAGAGATAGTGGAGTCCATTTCGTGATTCTCTCTTCTTTTTTAGCCAAAACCCCTAAAGTCTGACATGTTTTGGAGTCCCAAAGACGTTATTTACTTACAAATCTGATAAAATACGTGACAGAGATGTGATAAAATTAATAATGAGTTTTTTGAAAGTCGGGAGATCTTTCAATATTGTTTTTGGCGCCCAAGACATACTCATTTGTATTCTTGGCGCTACTTTTTAGTTCATTCACCCCTCTTTGAGCTTCTTTCTCTGCGCTTTCATTCTTTTCATGGCTTCCTCCAGGCGCCCTTCTCGTTTAATACACTCTTGCACAGTCTATAGCCAGGGAGCAGATGGAAATTTTGAGCCCAAAACCTTTGCTGTAAATGATTGGGTTACCATGCTGCCATCTTGCAAGGGCTCTCATAAGGTGAAAAGAAGAAAATGAGATGATATAAAACATCACTGGAAGGGGCGTATCATTGCCTTCAAAATTATGCCCGAAGGCTGGTTTGTCAAGGTGCAACATGTTTACATGGCCAAGGATATGCACTTGCCTCCAAACGAATGTGTTTCCCAACAAACACATTGTAAGTTATTAGTTGAATAACGTATATAATTCTTTTCCATTTATACAAGTCAACAAGTTCTAACAAGGATATAACATTTATGCCATTCAATATGTATGACTTTGTGACTTTGCAATGGTACTTCTTGTTAGAGAGAGTTATATGGTTTTCTAGGATCAACAATATCCTCATATGTGGTGTCCAAGAAGGTAGTCAGGAGCTTGCCAGCACTGCAAATGAAAACATGTAACTAAAATAGATAATCAAATAAAATAAATAATTAACCAAAAAGCAAGCAGTATTCCATTCAACCCACATTCTTCCTTGGCCATGGATACCACTTAGAGAGTTCATGAGGATAATTTCTCTGGTGAGTGTATCCGATGTAATAAAAAAATTTATGCTAGTTGTGATGGAATCAAAAGCTTTGAAAGACATTGCTATATTTGAACCAAATCTCAAAAAAAAATCCATTGATAATAGTGGATCAACAATACACATAATTTTAGAGATTTATTGGCTAAGAGATGCAATCAATGTCCTAAAGCTAATAGCAAAAATAAAGGAGTGTTATTTGCAATCAATAGCACAACTATTCTATATACTAAAATTTTTTAGAGTCAAAATACCTTACCTTATGCAATAATAAACTACAGAATCTAACAATTAAATATCGTTTTTACAACTAGCATGGACTTGTCCTCATGAGATATGCTAAGATAGTCCTCTTCCTCAGAAGTGCAAGAAACATTAATAACCATTTGCCCATACACCTCACCCATTCTCTTATAATTAACAGGTCCAAGTACATCGATTTTTCTCTTGCAAACATCATCCTCGGTACCTTATTCTGCTAATCATATTAAAATCTTTATTCATTAGGGTGATCCTATGAGCATGAGCAGCAACAATGTAAGGATAATTCATAAATTCATAAAGTCAACCATGTGAGGATAAGTTGATATGACGCGAGAGCAGCAAAGCCAAATTTTCGCAGGGTCATATTCGTACCGTATCGTGGAGCAGTTTATACGGCGCGAGCGTGGCAAAAAGCATAATGTTTGGTACTATACTTTTTGCTGCATATCATGGATGACTTGATATGGTGCAAGAGTGGCACAAAAAAATCTCCGTAGGGGTCCTCCTCCCTCAGTATCGTGAAGGAGTAAACATGCGCATGCAAAGTACACCCCCCTTGTAATGACTTATTTTTTGTGAGATCTTAAACCTATCAAAAAAATTCAAAAAAAATTCCATGAGTTTATTAGGCTTTGAAAAAATTTTAAAAATTTTATAAGATTTTTTTGAGCTCATTTGCTATTTTTAAAAATATTTTTAAGCAAAAAATAGCCTAAAAAAGACCCAAAAAATCACAAAAAAAAACCACCCAAAAATAGCATTGCCGATACAACGCGAATATGGGTATCCGAGACTTTGAGCTCATTTGCTATTTTTAAAAATATTTTTAAGCAAAAAATAGCCTTAAAAAGACCCAAAAAATCACAAAAAAACCACCCAAAAATAGCATTGCCGATACAATGCGAATATGGGTATCCGAGTCCACCCAAAAATAGCATTGCCGATACAACGCGAATATGGGTATCCGAGACCGATACAACGCGAATATGGGTATCCGAGTCTCGGGATACCCATATTCGCGTTATGGGTATCCGAGACTCGGATACCCATATTCGGACTCGGATACCCATATTCGCGTTGTATCGGTCTCGGATACCCATATTCGCGTTGTATCGGTAATGCTATTTTTGGGTGGTTTTTTTGTGATTTTTTGGGCTCTTTTAGGCCTTTTTTGCTTAAAAATATTTTTAAAATAGCAAACAAGCTCAAAAAAAGCTTTAAAAATTTCTAAAAAAATTTCAGAGCCTAATAAAGTTATGTAATTTTTTTTGTGAAATTGAGATATATTACATTTGAAAAAAGATATACAAGGATAAAGCATCAATAATGTAGTGATGCTTTCAATTATAAAATCAGTCTGCTTTAGAATCAGAGTTCTGAGAGAAAGAAATAGATTCAATTCCTTTCTATTTCTTCTTACAAATCAAGGGAATAGATCTTAAGAGATTTGCTAGGATATGATATCATGAGTAGTATCATCCCATGATATCAAGCCACCATTTAGGTATTGAAATCTAATAGTGCTAATAAGAATCATAATTGAAGATATTGAAACTTGAAACCCCATAGTACTAATCATAGTTGAGGGTATGATGAGAAAAATACCCCCAAGAGCTAATATTAAGTAAGAAGTTGTATTCTTCATATTCTTCGAAGCATCCTGCATACATAAAATCATCTTAGTCCTAAAGTTGATATGATACACAATATCACTAATACTTCTATCTATTACTTGTTTAATTTTTTTATATTTTAAGAGACAAAATTGAATAATAAATCTTTTTAATCTATTACTAGGTAAATATTTTTATCTCTCAGAAATCAAAGTACTTCATTTCTTCTAATTATAATATATTATCCTTGTCTTATCAATTAGTCCTTGCTAAAAAGTTGATATTACAACACTGTATAATGAAGATATTCTATTTTCAAGTGTCAAGATCAAAGTGAAAATTTTCACTTTCTATTCTATTAGCTTAAGGATTATCCTTAGTATATCTATCCCTACCAATTTGCATCAACACCATGGGACTCTTTTACCCATTTTCTTATGAATCAAATTGAAGAGATTGAAGAAAAAGCTTGGATTTAGTTAAAACAAAATCTTACAGAATGGATATCTTAGGGGTTGAAGTAAAGATGCGGCTTGGATGTCCCAACCTAGTTGGGTCTGCTGAAAACTAACAAGATGATCTCGTCTCAGGTCCATGGAGGACCATATCTCTATAGCTCAATCGGCAAGTAAGTGGTATTGATCCTCTGTGTAGAGACTCTTTTGATTGTTGATCACCTTCTCAAGATTTTGTGAAAGGAGACGAAGGGAGACCAATGCATGCTGCTGGTAAGAATCGGACGTGATTTTGGTGAGAAATTTTACGACAGAGTAAAATCTACTTTAAGAACTAAGAAACAAAGTGAAGAGGAGAGAACGATGATTCAAATGAATGTAGGCGAAAAAAGAACCGTGATTTTGGAGGGAAACGTGATAGTAAAATATTCAAAATGAAAGAATAATGGCCGAAAAGTGACCTCTGACATGAGTTAACGTCCTTAGGCATTTAATGGCTAACCTCTTAAATGAATAATAAATTCTCTCATTAATCACGTCTGAATGGCCAAATTTGGAGGGTTCATTATTTTAAAACCTCAACTAATTAGTAACTTAATCATTTTCTTACAAGTGCCATTTTTGAAACGTTTTTGGCCCTAATGCCTTAGGACCTCCTTATAAGTATAAGTGTAAGTCACATAGCTTGAGAACGAATATCTTCAAATTCATGTCTTATCTTTGCTATGGTAATCATAGATTCCATTCAATTTTGTGCAAATTTCACAATAGATACTCGTATTGCTACATGGATTGCCTTGATAATATGAATATTTAGCATGTTTTAGGTTATACTCATGGAGTTTTAATGGACTTTACTTAAATGGGTTTTGCTTTAAAAAGCTAAAAGTAAAAATGGAGCTACCACTAACTCTTCTATATTGCATGAAATCCTTCTTCTCTTAGAATGAGGAATACTCATGAGTTCTAGTATGTTTAGTGGGGTGAAAGTTGTTGCATACATCAAGAATGAGGAATCATTGTAGTTTAGGAGGTTGGTAAGTACGATTTCAAGTATCTCTTGTTTGAGGAGATGTCTAACCATGCTTGGAAAGGATAATTGTTGTGATGGGCCTTTTTGGCCCTAGGGACATGACCTTCCTATCTGAGGATGGTTTCACAATATCTCATTTGTTTTTATGCTAGGTTTTCTTGAGCATAAGTTTACTATAGTAAGCTCCAAGTATCTCTTGTTTGAGGAGATGCCTAACCATGTTTGGGAAAGGATAATTGTTGTGATGGGCCTTATTGGCCCTAAGGACACAATTTTCCTATCCAAGTAGGGTTTTGTAATCTCTTGTTTGCTTGTTTGAGAAGATGTCTAACCATGCTTGGGAAATGGTAACTACTATGATGGAGCTTTTTAGCCCTAGGGACACGATCTTCCTATCCAAGTAAGGTTTCGTAATCTCTTATTTGCTTATTTGAGAATATGTCTAACCATGCTTGGAAAATGATAACTATTGTGATGGGCTGTTTTAGCCCTAGGGACATAATCTTCCCGTCCAAGTAGGGTTTCATAAACTCTTGTTTTCTTTTTAAGCTAGGTTTTTAAAGCATAATTTTACTGTAGTAAACTCCAAGTATCACTTGTTTGAGGAGATGCCTAATGATGCGGGAAAAGGATACTTGTTATGATGGGCATTTTTGGCCCTAGGGACACAATCTTCCTATCCAAGTAGGGTTTTGTAATCTCTCGTTTACTTTTTATGCTAGGTTTTCTTGAGCATAAGTTTATTATAGTAAGATTGAAAACTAAAATTGGTAAGAGATTATAGAAATTTTTAATTGAATGGTGTTCTTGTGGCACAGATGGCAAGTTTCTCAAGTGATATGAGAAGAGTCTCATGCCTATGTAAGTGTTCAAAAACTAGTCAAGGATGGTAGATGGTTAGTTGAAGTTCTTTCTACCATCATAGCCACCAAGATTTACTTAGTAATATGCATAAGAGGATTGGCTTACAAATTCCAAACTTGACCATGATCCAAGATGTGAAACAACTAATTAGAACTATAGATGGACCCACAGAGAGGAGACAAGTTTGGTGCAATTATATTTTATATTATCATGGTGGAAGATATGTTGTTGCTTCTACCTTTGCTATTCATCAACAATTGAGGTTGAAATATTGAGACTTGGGACTTGAGATAGGATTGACATCACAATCGAATGACAGTATTGGCACTTCCAATGCCCATGGTGATAGATCTCCAAGTATGATAAATCATCTTGATGATATGATAAGTGATGTTTATGATCATGGAGATCATGCATATAGTGACCTAGATCAGCATTGTGAGGATAATGCTAGCAATGTTGATCACTTAGAAGAATAGGACGAACATATGGATATACATGAAGATGTTGATCCAAGTAGTGCGAATGTGGATGGTACAGAGTTCTCACTATACATCCAGATACTTGAGAAAGCAATTGAGTTACAAGCTCTTTGCAATAAACATAGAATATTTATTATAGCTCAAGATGAAATGCTTCAACTTTTGTTTGGTGATATGGGTGGTCAGAGAGTTGGAAAACGAGATAATGAGCCTTTGAAACCAAGGTTGAGTAAGCAGTTAGTTCAATTGTCTGAGACATGGAATGGAACCTTAGATGGAGTAAATATCCCTACATATTAGGAGCAATTGATTACAATGTACAATGGACTTGGAATGATTCAATCTCAACGCTATAAGATTTGTGGAGATACACACGATAATCCTCATGAGATAGAGCTTTTTGAGCCTAGTAGAGAATATCTATATGTGGACAATGCTGAAAAGTATTCTTGTCCAAGAAATAGAAGACAAAGCATCTTGAAACGTGACTCCTTGATTTGTTCTTCCAAGTGTCTAAAGTGTCCCTCTCTCGGTGGGACTTAGGTGGGACTATTCCTCTAACCTTAGGTGGGACTATTCTTCAAGTTAAGGGGCATCCCTCTCTCGGTGTTAGTGGGACTATTTTTAATGATAGAGTATCCTCTTCTCTTATGCACTCTCATTGCCCTTCTACTAGACAAACCCTTTACAAGGGAGGAACTCGTTTTGCTATCTCTTGCATGAAGAAAGGGAAAGCTCCTTGCCCATAGGGAATCCTTCTTGAATTTTATACTATAGTTTGGGAATATTGTGGTGATGATTTATGCAAGCTAATTAATACATCATGTAGCTTTGGGCAATGCATCCTAAAGAGAATCATGGTGTCAAGCTCATCCCTAAGAATGATCTAAGTAGACAACCTAGTGACTTCCTTCCATTAAAAATGTATAACTTGATGGCTAAGGCAATGGCTTTAAGAATTAAGTGTATCTTGCCTAGGGTACTTCACAATGCTTATCCTTGTTGAGTTGATGCTATACAAGTTGATGCCTTACCCATATAAGTCGATGGCTAAGCCAATGGGTTTAAGAATCTATAATTTTTCACCCCAAGGTACTCAACAAGGCTTAGTGTGGCTTGATTTATTCTAGTAAAATCCATGATGTTATCCTCAATATTGTTATTGGGATAGAAATATGCAGATAAGTAGGGGCTATTGTGTAATAAACATGAATGTAGATAAAGGGTGTGACATGATCACTTGGGACTTCATCTTGATGGTATTACAATGGTGTGGTTTCAAGTAGAATTTTTGCATAATGATCCATACCTTTTTTTCTAATGCTACATCTATAATCAACATAAATGGTTATTTAACTATTCAATTTGAACTGAAAAGATCCATCTAACAAGGTTATCTGCTCACCTTTTTTTTTTTTGTGGTCACACATCCACATTTGGAGAAAATCAATTATAAGATTCATGTTGGTTTGATTACATGTCTCCCCTTACTATTGAATGGCCTTATATTTGCATCATTGATGATAATTCCAATGTTGTAGCAACTGAAAGCTCAAATCTTTAGATAGTTGGGTGCTCCCATTGGGATGGGATTCAACATAGCTCAAAAATATTTGAGTGGTGAATACATAAGATGACATGCAAAGATTAGGAAGAGGACTAGTCTCAAGCTTGGTATTGCTAGTCAAATCTTCCAACAATTGGGTGCTCCAATTGGGTTAAGATTCGAGTGGTGACTGATACATAAGACATGTAAAGATTAGGAAGAGGAGTGGAGCTTGGTCCTACTAGCCAAATCATAGTCTTGAAGATGTTTCTCACCCCTTTAATGATATTCAATGCCACTATCTTCCCCTTTGTATATGGACATGTTGGAAGAAGCTAAAGTCTCTTTTCAACTCTTACTGTTGGAGATTTGATGGTGGAAGGTAGTGGTTTGCAACATCCCAGGATATTCTTATTACTCCTAGGAATTGTAGTGGTGTGCGTCTTGAACCCCTATGTTAAAAAGTTGTGAAACTCTTCTTTAGCCTAGTCTAAAGATTGAATGAAAACCAAGGCTACTTAAGAGACATGTAATCTTCAATTTCCAATTCCATATAATCCAATTTGAAAGTCTCTCTCCATTCTATCCATTTCAATGCTTATATTCTTAATATTCTTAGCATTGAACTCCATTGAAATATGATATCAAGCTCCCAACTAGTTACACTCACATTTTTAAGAGCTCCACACTAGTTTAGGGCAACCCATTTGCACTAGGCAATACATGTGCACTCCCCCATATAGGTGCATTTTGCTAGTTATACATGGCATTAGGTATGCTTTAGGTCACATGCTTCCTTATAAGTTGCCATCTCACACACATAGAAAATAGTGCACTATAGGAATATTCTTGTCACCAGTAGGATTGGAACCTTGCAAGTATGAAAAGCTAGTGACAATTGACAAAGATAGGGACAACTGTCAAAGCTTGCAATGCAAAGGTAGCTTCTTGTTAGCACTAGGATTAGAACCTTGCTAGTCAGAAAAGAGAGCAATAAGAGACAATGGGTTCGCCATACCTAGGTTAGCCCATTGGTGCATTGAGACCATAGAAATTTAGGGTTTCCACCATTGGCTACCAAGGAAACAAGTGCCAAAAGAACCCTAGACTCAAACTTAGTATTATCAAGACTTCTAGAGTCGGAAAGAGCTGACTCTTTGCCAACTATGAAATTGAGGCAAGCACCATAAGACAAAAAGGAGTTACAAGAAAAATACAAGGACATACATTGATGGACTCATATTAAGGTTGGTCAACTCGAGACCTCAAAGGGTCTCTAGTTGCACTTGCAGCCTTAAAAACCTTGTGCGTCATTTCAACTCAATGCTAGGTCACCAAAAGTATTAAGTACACATGAATTAGGTATAGATTACATAAACTAAGTAGTACACACACACACACACACACACACCCCTCACCAAGAGCACTTTATAGCTATAATCACTCTCCTTTAGAAAGTAAAGAAGCCTAGGACATCATCGTAACACCATTGAACATGAAAGTCCCATATTGAGACATTTTGTCCCTTATTAAGGAACTAGGTGTAGCATAATAGATCCACCTTCTCATAAGTTCTACATCCTGAGGACATTTTCTTTAAGTGCCCTATGGGATTCAAACAAGCTCTTATTTCACCTAAGAAGTCTTAGACTCACCTACCTAAAGGATAGAAATCACAATCAGTTTGGGGATTCTTGTGAGTTGTCTTGTGTAATAAACCTAAAGAAGTCCTCTAGTATTCAACAAAAAATTATGTCCATGCACATCACTGCCCAATTTTCCCTCAGGAAACCTCAAACTTAGTTGAGCATGATAATGTTGATTCTACTTCATAGGCAAGTCACCCCTAATAGCAACATAATGCTTGCCTGAGAAAGATTACTTTGCAATCAATCATAGGTGAGAGTAGAGAAAATATTGCACTTGGTTCAAAGAGAGTGAGAAGTGGAAGAGAATAAAATGTTGATCCCCTTGCCCATAAGGCATCATCTCACATTAGTTCCCCCAAAAATGAAGTTGAGCCTCATATTTATCCTACTGAATTTGGAGGATCATGTATTAATAGCTCCATCTAATGTTTAGAAAAGCTACCCAAATTATTAGGTCCATCTAGCCATAGATGATTGATCATTGGGATTGAGGCCTTTCATGTTCCTTGATGGGATTTATTTCACTTATCTAATTAGCAAAGGTACCGTACTATTACAACATAAAAGGGCAGCTTCCTTTTATTATCATGTTACATAGGGTCCATTAACACAACATCTAGCACATGACAAACACTTCGAAAAACAACATTCTATCGCATAAAAGATAATATATAAAAACACCATTCCGTGAAGTAGTATAAAATCTATCTTCTGCAGAGAAAACAATTTTCTAGCCTAGGATATGACCTTCCAACCCCATAAGATTAGGTTGTATGTGATTACACTACTTTTGTCAACAACACACAATAGGGAACTTATTAGCTTAGAGCCATGATAAGCCTCCCTCAGCATTAAATTCATCCTATATAATAGGGTCACTTGGCCCTTTGCCTTCTCAAACACTCATGTAATCAATAACACCTATCTCCTAAAAGATCATGGGATCCCAACCCACTAGTGAGTATTTTGGCATATTGTAGGATGCTAAGGCATATCGGGATGGGGATACCAATGACCTGAACTACAAGTATAAAAATTTTGTCAAGCTATTCCATGAAAAAAATAATTTTAGAGAATAATTTTAAAATATTTTTTAATTTTAAAAATGATAATTTCATAGAGTAATTTAAAAATATTTGTAATAATATTTTTTTGGGGCCATAAATATAGTCTTTGGGATATGATCTTCACATGTATATATGAATGGACTCACTAAAAATTAATGTCTACTATTGCTAAGGGTAGAGTACGGATACGATAATGCTCATGAATTTTCTTGAGTTGTTCCAAGATTTTTTGGAGCTTTGAATTACCTCTAAGGCCTAACTTATAGGAATAAGGGCTAGAGCAACAAGCTAGGAGGGATTAGAGGGTAGCATAAATAGACTTGTCATGGATGTTACACTTGATGTTTGTTGTGACCACAAGAAGATACTAGCCAAATAGGTGTCTATAGGAGAAGTTGCTACACAAGATTGCACACATCATTATTTGTGAATTGTCAAATGCATAGCATGATTGAAATCCTCACGAGGAGTGGATTAAGATCCTCTAGGGGTTCAGCCTCTCTCATAGAGATTTAAACCTATGGTTTTTTACCCAACACGGAAGGTTTAAGATGTCTAGGAGAGAATATCCCAACATGCTTTCCTCCCCTCCTTGCTTTTTATAGTACTCTATTTCAATATTGGCCTTGTTGAGCATGTTCTTAGCCCAAAAAGCATGACTTCCTTTTAGCTCTCTTATTTTTTCTCAAAAGATAAATTCATATTTTCTCCAATCTTAATTTGTTCTTCTTTTCCTCTTGTGTTTCCCTTTTATTATGATGCACTTTCAATGTTACGTTGAGAAATTGCAAGATTTTCTACCTTGTTTGAATTATTTCACCTACCTTTGAGATTGGTGAGAATTTGATATGCTCCCATTGATACTTTTCTATGGAATTGCTGAGCTTTAAACCCTAATAAAATGAGAATATCCAATGAGGATTTCTTCATTTTGGAGCACTAGTTCTTTGTAAAGGTAATATACTTCCACCCTTGTAGGGCTATTTTAGGTCTAGCCTTATTGTTATTCACGTCACCTCATAGTGAACCTTGAAGTAGCTTCCCATATATCATATTGCAAGCTTCCACATAGAGCTAGCTACAATAGTTGGCAATCACTAGAATCCTTGGTACTTACATTTTGTGTTAAGACATGAAGTTTATAAGTTTAGTGCTAGTTTTAAAGGTGATATGATTTCATCATAAAACTAGCAATGCAATTTACTTTATTTTCTATGGCCACATGTTTTGGGCAATGCAATTTAGCTTTTTGTCAATATGGCTATGCACTTTGCCTTGGTGGTTCTTTTTGTCCATGTGCACTTCCATGACCAATATGATCATGCACTTGGTAATGTGCTTTCCTTTTTAATATGGCTATCTAATTTTCATGATGGGGTAGATATGACTATGTGGTTTGCTTGCCATGCACTATCAATGAATATTTATTTACTAGTTATACCTAGAAAAATCATGAGTTTCAAGTTAACTTCATAGACTATCTATAATTCCCTAGTTAGAGGATAGTACTTGCTAGTTATGACTAGTAAATACTAAAATTTTCTAGTTAGGTTGATATTGTTACTAGTTATACAATAACTTGGTAGATAATGTTGCTGGATAGGGCTTCAATTTTCTAGATACTATCTAGAAAAAGGATGTTACTAGTTAGAAGAGACTCGTGATGGCAAATTTATCCAGTTATAACTAGAAAATTCTACATTCTTCCTAGTTTGGTTAGTAATCTTCCTAGTTATAATGTGAACTTTCTATCTAGGAAGTGGTTTAGAGTTTATTGTGGAACCTTCGATAGCACGTGACGAGCATCCATGGCATGGCCCCCCACTCATACGACTACTACTGCATGTGCCTAGATGTGGTGAGCATCCATGGCACGACCCCTCACTCGTACAGGTACTACTACTACCTGGGCGCATGACAACAACAACCCTCTCATGAGGAGGGAGCTCATGCCATGATGGAGAACCATTTCCTCCATAGGAAATAGTAGCACCACAAAGAGAGAGAGAGAGAGAGAGAGAGAGAGAGAGAGAGAGAGAGAGAGAGAGAGAGAGAGAGAGAGAGAGAGAGAGAGAGAGAGAGAGAGAGAGAGAGAGAGAGAGAGAGAGAGAGAGAGAGAGAGATTTCTCTTCTTACCATAGGTTAGAGAAGTAAGGGGGCGGTAGAAAGAGAGAGAGACTTTTTCTTTAAGTTTTTAAATTAAACTCTTATTTCTTAAAAAGTAAGATTACCACATATATAAACCTTGAACTGGACCATTTAATTGAAGTTAATACTAGGTAATTTTTTAAGGGGCACATTACCTTGTAGTGCATCATTGGGCAATTGCTAACAAAGAAAACATCCCACCTAAGAAAAACTATTTAAAGGACTCCTCTCTATGCACAATTCATCTAATTTTTTAGGGTGAGAGTATAAGAGAGAGAAAAAAAGAAGTGAGAGAAATTACACGTGGAGGAGATAGCGACCATTCATGCATTGACACCCTGCTTGTGAGATTTGTTATTCTAGCACCTCTTCTCAATTACCATGGCTCCATGCAAGCACATCAAAATAATGGGAAATTTACCCTCCCAAACCCAAAATACAACTTACTAATACGATACAAGTTTGTGATTTTATTTTTAAAAATATTAAATAATCCATATTATTCAAAATATTATTTTTATTAATTAAATTAGTAACTAAAAATTAGTTTTTAAAAATATTTAAATTAAAAAATATTAAATTTTTTATTTTTATTTATAAGTTTATTAAAAAGTTAAAAAATATTTTTCAATTTATTAGACTCCTTGATAGATCACTTTCTATTTATTAATAACATTAAATAGTCAAGGAAAAATTAGTATTTATGTAGCTCTAGCCTAAAAATTATATTCAAGAGTAATTTTGTAGTGAATTATATATGTAGTACATACATTTTTATATTTCAATAAAATGGAGCTAGTAAATTGTTTTATTTTTCTTATTTTTCACATAAATAAAAAATCAATCGTTACCCTAGTATCGATAATGTGGGTTTGCATGCATAAAGACTAAACTTAAGTCATGAGTCAGTTATTATTTGAATAGAAATTACAAAAAATCCATTGAAAAAGCTATCTTAATCCTTGTGTAGAAAATACTATTTGATTAATTATTATTATTTGATTAATTTTGGTTGCACTAAATCTTGAAAAATATTCTAGTGATATCCATGCCTTTGACAAGCAGATGAGATTGAAGCATTGTGCCATCCCTAGGGCTAGCCTAGGATACCCTTCATCTAGAGTTGTAAATAAATTGCCTAAGGCAGTCGACCACTGCTTAGGTATATATGGTTGTTCATATAAGAAGGTTCTTCCTTATGGTGGATGACAACCAATAGGGTTTTGGTTAGAGGTTATAATCTCGATTCTAGTCCTTTGATAAGGAAAGTAACCTATACAAGTCCAATGTGGTTTAGTGTTGGAAGGCTTGGGATGAACATGATAGAATGGCAACCTAGTTTTTGGGTTGGAAGTGATTGTAATTATGACAATAATGTAAATACCATGTCCAAAAGAATGTTTGGTAATGAACCCTATATAAAGATTAATTAAGGAAGTTATTTTTATATGTTTCATAGTGTGAATAATATGCTTTCTCAGATAACTAAAATGCACCATGTTAATATTAATGTGAAGCATGTGGACGATCTTCCTAAAATAACTATCTTCTGAATGGGTGGATCTGGTTAGCTGGGTGGCTTTCCCAAAAGTTGAAAAATGACCGAAAATTCGTGACTATCTTAGGGTCGAGTCTTAGAACTAAGTATTGTTTAGGGGGACCATGTATTATGGGAGAGGGGTTGATGCTCAACTCCTTATTTCTCACTCTCATTAAACTAAGGGCAATGCTTGCCCACCTCAAGTCTTAGATGGTAAGGTCACTTGATAGTAGTGACCTTAGCTCAATGCTAGATTATTGCTAGAGTTTGTAGTTGTGTCTTAAGGAACCTACATGTCAATCCTTGTGAGATGAGGTTAGATGCTTCACTTGCAAGGTAGACCTAGGGAACATGGAGGGTGATGGCTAGGATCATAGGGAGTAGATGACTATCAAACTATCCTCCCTACGATTTAGGGTTGGGTACATTTTACTTACTAATTGAAAAGATCCCAAATCTCTTTTCTTTGGTGGAATACAACTTTCATTTCTAAACTCTAAACCGGTTGCCATATAAATAATGGTACCACTTCTTTATCACATGTAAGATAGCCATCATCTCTTAGTTGGAGCCCCAAGAGGAACACCAAGGAAAAAGGAATTCTCTTGCAAGAAAATCTATCTTGTAACATCAACAAGCTTGTTTATCATGTTTCATATGATCACAATGAAGAAAAGAACACCAAGCACAACAAATCTTCATGCAGCATCATGTAGATATCCCACGGATTTGATAGAATCAACCATATTCTTCAACATCTTCACAAAATCCATCAATAGAACAAAGAAAGCAAAGGAATACACCATCTTTGAATGGAAATACATCACATAGTATTCATCTTCAATATCTTCATAGTCTTCTCTCTCAATCTCTCATATACAATCACTCTGTTTGAGTAGAATTGGCTATCTCTGACTCTCTCTCTCACACTCCATCAATAATACATCATATCCTCACTACAATCTCTCAAAATCACTCTCAATAATCCCTATTAGGTCGTGGATACCCCTCCCAAGAGGTATGTCTGATATGAAGGGTCACCAGAGCCACTACAGTGTCCTTTCATAGCTCACTACTGTCACTTCACTCTAGTCTTCACTTGAGTCTTTAGCAGCTACTTCTTCCACTTCCTCCAGCTCTTTTGCACTTGTATTCACCTCATTCCAAGGCTAGAAAACTTTCCCAAGCTACACTCTCATCCATCAGAACACATACAGAAGCATACAGAACAGTCTACAGAACAGTACCAGAACAGCTACAGTACAGAACAGAAGCAGAAGCTCTACAGAAGACCTACAGAAGGTTATAGAAGGTCATCAAAACCACATAACTCACTCTCAAACCATTCCAAACTCTCACAAACCATTCAATAAACTTTCACAATATCTCAATCTTCATCAATCAATACTCCATCCCTCCTTACAGAAGACAATCAGAACAAAACAGACCAAAACAGAACAAAACAGAACAAAACAGAAGGTATACAGAACCAATCAGAACCTATCAGAACATCACAGAACCACTAACAAACATCATGAACTTCCCAAAACACAATCAATATCATCCAAAACACTCTCAAACCACTTCCAAACTAATCAATCATCTCATAAAATCAACCATTCAGCTCTCAAAAACAACAAAAATCAGCTAAAAAACAAGTCATTTCAACACTCAACATTAGTCATAGACATTCATAGCATTTCCTTATCTATAAGCTTACAACTTTAAAAGGAAATAACTCCATGTTCCTATAACAAAACAACCCCTATGCCATGGCGACTTACATCACACTATATGGTAAAATCTTTCAAAAAATCCGGGCATACTAGAATATGAGCAAAAGTAAGGAGTCTCTTTAACTAGTTGAAGCTACTTTTTGCAAGTGCATCCCAAAAGAAAGCTTCTGTCTTCAGCCAATCAATCAAAGGAGTTGCAATAGCCACATAATGCTTAATGAATCGGTGATAAAATGATGATAGACCAAGAAACCCTCTAAGTAAAGTAGTGGTAGGTGTTGGCCAATCTTTAACACACTGCACCTTCTTAAGGTCAGTTTGTATCATTTTTTCTTTGACAATATGGCCTAAGTACTCCACCTTAGTCTATATGAAAGAGCACTTCTTCTCCTTAGCAAAGAGTCTGTGATGGCTCAATATATCAAAAACCTTTTTCATATGTGATAAATGGTCCTATAGAGTCTTCTTGTAAATCAATATGTCATCAAATAAGAAGTCTAGGATAAATTTGAAAGAGGAAAGGCTACAAAACTTATTCATCAAACTTTGGAAGGTAGTTGGAGCATTAGTAAGACCAAATGGCATCACTAGAAAATGGTATATCTCACAATCAATCCTAAAGGTAGTCTTAAGTGCATCACCCTCTCGCGCATACGGATCTGGTGATACCCTAGCCTCAAATCAATCTTGGTAAAGAATCTAAACCCCTTGAACTCATTAAAAAAACATCAACTCTAGATATTGGGTACCTCTTCTTTATTGTGATCTTGTTTAGATCCTTGTAGTCAATACACGTCTTAAAGGATCCATCTTTATTCTTCACTAACAAGACTAGAGATGCATAAGGTGAAGAACTAGATTCAATGAAACCCATCTCTAGAAGCTCCTTGATTTACTTGGTTACTTCTTCACACTCACACTTAGACAATTTGTAGAGTGGCTTATTGATTTGGCTTTGACTTTGGCTCCAAATCAATAGGGTGATCTACTGCTCTCTTAGGAGGTAATGAAGTAGGTACTTCAAACACCCCTATACTCCTCAAGAAGAGCTTTCAAAGCTAGACGATCTACCAATTTTTTGGATTAATCTTCAACCTGTTTATTTAGGTGCAAAACAAAAATTTGTGAGCACCGCTTGTACTCCTTCTTGAGTTGTTGAATGGTAATAATATAAAAATCAAATTTACTAGAGATTCCCTGTAAATGGATAGGTTGTCAAAGATTGACTCTATATACATCTACAAGAAATCCATAGTAATCTTTACTAAGGCCATCAGCCAATCATATCCAAGTACAACATCTATGGACCCCATTTCTAAAGTACTTAGACTTAATTTTGCTTCATAATTTTCAGCCAACTATAAAGAAACTTGTGGGCATATTTGAGTGTTGATTTCTGCTTTACCATTTTCTATTTGAACTCTTATGGGTTGTTGTAAATTAGTGGGAAGACATTTCAATCTCTCTACAACTAATTTACTCATAAAACTATGTGTATTGCCACTGTCTATTAGGATAAACACATCCTTTCCATGAATATTACCCTTCATATGAAGTGTATTAGGGCTCTTAAAACATGTCCAAGCATCCACAAAAACGGAACAATTAGTGGTAGCATGTGGCTCATCATGAATTCCTCCCAAATTAAAAGGGATACTACCACCTGGATCAAAAGGAAAGGTGTCGACTAGATCATCAAAGTATTCTTGCCCAATCTTCTCCTCATCATCATCATCTTTGGTGGTAGTCACAAATGCATTGGCCTCATCATTGTCATTTTATGAGTCTTAAAAGACTAACATACTATGGACCTTGGCTTTTGCATTCTTGTATACACATTTTGTTGCATGATCAATTGTATACTTCTCCCCACAATTGAAACATAAGCCTTTTTTTTCCTTTCTTTATAGAGGTCCATAGGAACTAACTTTGGATTAACATTAGCTGAAGTAGATCTAAACTTGGTATCCTCTTGTTTAAAATACACTCTTGGACTATTTGTTGTCATAAAATTGCATTGAGGTCTTGAAGCATTAAATGATGGATAAGTTGGCACTCTTAAGCTCCCACTTGGTGCATGATTGCTGCCATAAACATTGCCAACTTGTCCCTATTTTAAAACGGCCCTTGGCTATCCATAACTAGGTTGAAATGAGGACTCTCTTCTATACTTCCTTCCATAATGTTCCACAAGCTCAAAAACTTTGAAAAGATTAGTGGGGTTTTGCACCATAACATTAGCTGATAAATAAGATCCTAAACCATACATATACTTGTGGAATTTACCTTCATCACTTATGCTCTCTACATACATGTCTCTACATACATGGTGAGGTTGAGGAATCGGATTTTATAATCCCATACACTTAAGTCTCTTTGCTCTAATCCATACCATCTTCGTGCCAATTTCTCTTTTTCAAGAGGAGAGACAAAGACTTCAGCCATAAGTGTCTTGAATGCATCCCAAATATCTACTTGTACTTCCAACAAATATGTGCAAACCCTTCCAAATATAATAAGAAAAAATGAATCCTCATATCATCAATTCTAGGGAATATTTCAAAATAGGATTCTAATTTTGAAATCTATTTCTCTAGATTGGATGGTAAAGATGATTGTCCATTGTACTTTGCTAAAATGATTTTGTCTTTCAACTCCCTTTCATGAAAAGGTTGCTATCCCAAAATGGATTGCTCATGATTAGTAGGCATTGCAAGCTCAAGTGTTTCCAGTGTGTTATGTAGTCCACTTTTCATTTAGTTGTGTACTTGAATGGTCTTCCAAGCAAGACTTCCTTGTCCTCCATGTCATCTCAATTTGGAAGCACATTGAACATTATTGGCATGCTTTTAGTCTTTAAATTCAAGAGAATTTTACATTTTTCTCCAAAAGAATATGATGATCCTCCATATGGTCTGATGATTGCATTTATTGAGACAGTTTAGGTTGTCCAAGCTTAGTCACATGCTTTATAAGTCAAGATGTTGTAAGTAATCTAAGCCTTCACCAATGAGAGAATCAATTATGAGCTCTCACTTGGTAGTTAACTTGACCTTATGATATGTTGGAGGTTTTAGCTTTTTATCTTATGGGTTAGTGCTTGTGGATTTGACCTTCTAGATGCTAGATAAGGAAGACTAGGTTAGGGTACTATTTAATGCCTTATGTGTTAGAAAATCATGATACACGTGAATGATGTCACACTATGTGTATCTTAGGTCAACCTTTCTTGATTTATCTATCTCCATCTAGTCTACTAGTTATGGATGTGGCCTTTGTTTTACTAGCTCTATTATCTTATCAATGGGAAATTGGATGGGAATGTATGCTCTTTGTTGATTCATAATGTTTTAGGACTCCTACACTTCTCAATCTAATATATTATTAAGCACATCTATAGAGTATGAGACTCTCAATACCTAGATGAAAACTCTCAAATCTTCTTGCAATTTCAATTTCTTTTGTGTTCTTGTCTTGTGTGCATGTCTTTTCTTGCACACCTCAAGGTTTGTCAATTATCCTTTGGTCTTCTTAATGTTATCTCTTCCAATACTTGTTGTTTAGCTTTGTCTCCTCAAATTATTGACCAAGTGTCATTTTCTTTGCTAATGCACTAGGTGCAACTATCCTTGATTTTACTTTGATATGGCTCTATGTGTGTCTTAAGATTTGATGTTTCTAGATTGACTAAGTCAATCACTTGGTCAATGAAATCCTTGAGAGGTTTAGGCTCGAGAATTGAGTTCCTAACCATGGTAGATTCTAATGTTTATGTTGTAGTGATTCGTTTGAGACTAGGGCTCTTCTCCCTCTTGGAAGGAGTGGAGCCACCTTTCCATTTCTCAAAAGCATACAAAAAGATCACTCTTGCACTTTAGGAGTTATATGCTTATCTATGGTTTGATTCTTGTGATGTGGTAGAGCACTTGTTGGGTTACTAGATCTTGATTTTTTCAAGCTTCTTGTTGTCAAGACATTACGATATTTGTTCTTATACCTAATTTGAAAACATAAAACTTGGTGTTAGATAGAGCTCTGGATACCCCTTGCCTAGTCTGGAATGGAGTTGAAGACTGACGTGAGACCAACGTCTGTGGCATTGGAAGATCCTATTCTAGATAAAGGATGGAAATTATGGTGCCATGTGATTTGGACTGGGTACTTCTACTAGGCAGAAGGGAATATATAATTTCTCGTGTATGGGCAAGAGACAAAATATTCGAGAGAATGATGAGAGGATTAAGCTTATTAAAGAAACCATGACAAAGAAGGACATTATAAGGATTCTTAAATCACCTGAAAATGTAGACTTGAGAAGCCAAACTCTGAAAGAGTTAGTGAAAGATTTAAAAGGAACTGTTAAACTAGATAAAATAGTGGAGACATGTGATAGTATGGGTATCAGTCCATAGAGGTTATCGTGCTCTCTCTAAATTGTGGTTTACAAATCTTAAATGTTATAGAATAAGTGCATTTGGTTTGCCTTGGCCTCTTGCAGTTTCAATTGCTAGGACAACTATGAATCATAGGATTCCAGATATTTTTGGGGAGTATATTCATATAGAAGGTGTAACATATCCACTTGTCCACTTGTGGGACACGTCTTAACAGCCCATCGGGAAGAGAGTCTAGAAAGCACCACCTGGCACTCGCAAGGAATGTCACAGGTTTTGCGATCTAGATCTCCCTAAGTCTACCCCGAAGCGAAAGTATCCGACCATTCCCACTTAGGACCAACCTGAAGTCAGGGTTTTCTTTTTTCTATCAGCCAAGTCTCTAGGAAGTAGCTAGCGTCGAGCTCTAGATAAACCACTTTGCATAGAAACAACAGGGTTGAAGCGGATTTATGCTGCACTTGGTTCATGGAGAATGGGAAACGAGAGGGATGCGAAGCTCAACCTCTTTGCCCATAAAGCATAGTCCCATTCCGCTCCCCTAAAACAACATAAATCGGGATTCTAACTCTACTGACTCTAGGTCTTCACAGTTTCATTATCATGTCTTTTGAGAAAAGTTTCCAGCTAACCGGGACCACCCTTCTGTAGGACGGACCCAAGTCACGTCCACTGCACTTTCCTCGGGTTGCTTAGTTATCTAATTACTTACCACATTATGTTTGACATGCAAAAGCAACTTCCTTAATTAACCAATTTAAACATAGGTTTCTTCATGTAACTTAGGCATTGACATTAAAAAAACAATGTCAAGAAATTTCCTTTTCCAAATATTTTATTTGTATTTATCATAGTCTTGGAATACATCAAGTATCTTGCCGGAAGGCTATCCCAACAATCATCAGGATTGCTGCTCCAAGTTTTGCCTGTAGACTAGTACATGGACCTCGAGATCCCATCTCGAGTCACGTCGGCCTCTTGTGCGAGATCTGGAGGCAAAGGATTTACAGCCAGAGCCTCCCCTGGCACCCAAGCTTCCTCCCGCTCCAAGTAGCACCCACAGAGAGACCTCTTATGGTGGGTGTGGTCCATGTACAAGGCACGGCTAACAACCCCCTTGGATAGGGCCAGGCAGGCAGTTGGAGGTAACTGAACTTGCCTCTCCCTCCAGGCTTTTAATCTGAAGCATTAAGTGTTTTGTCTTGAATTAGTTTCTTGAGCAAAGAAGTTCAAACAATGTACCTAATTGTACAATCACGATCATTTCAGTGGTCGTTCGTATGACTAACTACTAAGGTGTGATTCCTTCTTTCCGAATACTCCCAACATTCGATCTTGGATCGTTCACGACTTGGCAAGATTCCAAGGGCTTGGAAAGCTAGGTTGCTTGTTTATCCTTTTTCCTTGTGTTAGGGTTTATACCCTACCGACCCCAATTATCATTACCGTAGGTCTCCTTGTACTACTGGACAACCATGTCGTTCTTGGTTGGTCAATTTGCTTCTTGGCAATTCACAATTGCCCTAAGTTTGACAAATCAGTCCCTAAGAGAGAGAGTTGTAGTAGGGCGACTACTCGACTCTTAACAAATCTAACTTGTAATTAGAACTCACCTTCCTTGGCCTAAGATGTTGTAGTATCATCTTATGCTTTAATTACAGTAGCATATGACCTTGCAGACTTGTTGCATGAGATAGGTAGCAGTACCTATCTTGAGGAATTACATCTCCTGTCGTATGGCATTTTTTGATTAAGAATACCTTTGATCAAGGTATAGGATTTGGGGGTTCCATTGACCCCAATCCAAAACCCTAGTCCCACTAGGCTGAATATTGATTTGGCTCTAGGATTTCTTGTGAGATCTTAACATTTGGTCCTTCGATCTTTAAGATGAGAACCCTAAGATCATGTCCTTTTCCCTTATGGACCACTTTCCCCTAATAAGATTGTCTAATCAAACAATCCAATGATTGTATGAAATTAGCCTCTCCAAATGTCCAAGGCATAGGCCTTGATCGATAATCCAACCTAGAGTTTAACCTATATGCGAGGTGCAACTAGAATATTATTGCATAAGTGCATCTTTTAACACATGAACCATATATTAAAAAATGCAACAACCTTTCATCATGATGGTGCGAGAAATATAAGTACCTTGACATGCAATTTAAGACTTTTTTGAACATTCCTGTGATCTTTTTAAAACAAAGCGCTCTAATATAGTAAATTTCCAATGCAATTAAATTTTCCCTATGCGAATTTATACTTAATGCACCCATATCATGCGAAAATGAAGAAGGTGAATTTGATGGAACCTGAACATCCGCAGGAGGGGTATTATCGATTCTTGCGCTTCGGGTGGGGACTCCTACACGTGCTCCTCTTGCTCACGCATGTGCTCCTCTTATGTGGCGCTTTGGGGCCATTGCAATTGGGATTTGGGAATAAGTCGGGGGCAGGTGGAGGGTGTGCTGAATTTTTTTGCAAGTTGGCAGTCCTTCCTTCCCGCAAGGGAACTCCATTCACAACAAATTGTGTCCTTCACGTGATTTGCAGGTGAAGCACCCCTAAGAAGCTTTTAGTGGAAGCTTCTAGGAAGCTTCTTTAGTTTCTTGCTTTTTGTCAGTCGGGCCTAACAGCGTCTCCTCCTCCTCAATCACGGTGAGAATGGTGATGATGATGAAAATGATGATGATGAAGGTATGTGGCGGTAGTCCGGCAGCCTGGTGGTGTGTTGGAGCCCCAAGAGGAACACCAAGGAAAAGGGGATTCTACTGCAAGAAAATCTATCTTGTGACATCAAAAATCTTTTATTTCATTCTTTTGATCATCAAAACAAAGAAAACAACAATTCTTCACGCAGCATCATAGTAGATATCTCCCACGGATTTGATAGAATCAACCATAATCTTCAACTTCTTCATAGAATCCATCAATAGAAAAAAGAACCTAGAAGAACACACCATCTTTGAATGGAAATCAATCACATAGTATTCATCTTCAATATCTTCATAGTTCTCTCTCTCAATCTCTCATATACAGTTACACTGTTTTGATAGAATTGACTATCTCTAGCTCTCTCTCTCTCTCTCTCTCTCTCTCTCAATAGTACATCATCTCCTCACTACAATACTCTCATAATAACTCTCAATAATCCTTCTTAGGTTGTGGATGCACCTCCCAAGAGGTATGTCTGATATGAAGAGTCACCAGAGCCACTACAGTGTTCCTTCACAGCTCACTATTGTCACTGTCGCTTAGTCTTCTCTTCAGTCTTCAACAGCTACTTCTTCCATTTGTTTTAGCTATTTTGAACTTAGATTCATAATTTCCAAAAGTTAGAAAATTTTCCCAAAGTCACACATTCTTTCTACAGAACACTTACAGAAGGTCTACAAAACAGTACAGTATAGTACCAGAGCAGATACAGAGCAGTTACAGAGTAGAGACAGAGGCTCTACAGAAGGTTTACAGAAGGTCATTAGAACCTCATAACTCATACTAAAACCATTCCAAACTATCAAAAACTATTCAATAAACTTCCAAAAGATCTTAACCTTCATCAATCATCAATCCATGCTTCATACAGAAGAAAATAAGAACAAAACAGAAGCTATACAGAACTAATCAGAACCTATCAAAACATTACAGAGCTTCATATCTCCACTGAGAATCATCATGATCTTCCAAAACATAATCAATATCATCCAAAACACTCTCAAATACTTCCATTAATAACCATACATCACTCTAAATCCATCAAAAATCAATCATTCAGACGTCAAAAACAACAAAAATCAGTCAAAATTTAGTCTTTTTCCACTCTCAACATATCCCCACACTTAGAAAGGAAGCTCCTCGCAACCTAAGGAAAAGAAGAATATAAGTTCACTAAAGAGCTTAATTTTATCTTCCGTAGTATCTTCAACAATCTCGCCAAACCACAACCCCAACTTATCACCTGTATTTCTAGAAAAAACTACTAAATGAAAACCTCATTATTCATTAACTCATTTGATAACCATTTAAAGATCATAACAAATTTGTAAAGGATATAAGAGGTTCTTCTTCAGCTTTCCATCATAGGCTTTCCTTCCACAATCAATAGTTTGAAAGGAGCTCTCGAACAAATTATTCTCAATCAGCACGAACTCATCACATATAATTATTACAATACACACATAAACACTAACACAACCATCTGAATGACACCTCCAAAAAGAGATATATATCATTAAGAATCATCCAAAATACATTGCAAAGGCATCAATGAAGGTGATCCCTTTTGAGGGCTTGGTGGTTTCGAAAACGATCCATGGAGAAGGACCCATCTACAAATGTCTTGGGAGGATTTTGAAAGAACTGCAAGCAGCACATCCTTTCTAGCAAAACAAGATATCTGCTAGGTAGACATAAGACATGAAAATAGAGGACATCCTTTCTAGCAAAACAAGATATCTGCTAGGTAGACATAGGACATGAAAATAGAGGACATCCAACTGTTGGGAATCAATGTTCACATTGACATTCATACAAAGATTTGGAATGGCCTTTTGATCGTTATGGGAATGCCTATGCATGTATGCTAGATACCAAGCAAAATGAGCTATCAATCTCACTAAAGGATCTAGAGATTGTGAATATTGGTGAGCAAAATGGATGGAATTCTAGTATGCTTGACTAGCAATTGTCTAGTCCCCTGGAATTAATGGCCAGTCTATATGTGGTCTTGTGAGAGAATCAGTCAAGCTCCATCCTCTTCTTCTGGGAATCTGTTGATCAAATCCTTCGTACTTAGTAACCAACTGAGGGGGTTGAGAAATAGAAGTGGTAGGAGATGGAAGTGGAATAAGTAAAAGAGGATGAAGAGATGGGTAGGTAAAATCATAAAAGGAGGAATAAGATAAAGAAGGAGTGGCTGAAAATTTAAGTGAATCAGTTAGGAAAGGTGTCAATTGATAAACAGGAAAAGTAGAAGGTATATGGCCTCCATGATTTTGTTAAGAAAATGAGTATCTCTGTCACTTACCAACTCGAGAGGGCTGCCAAAACAGGTGATAATATTCTCGTACATGAACATGGCTACGCTGTTACCATCATCCCATTTCAGGGCTTTAGCTTCACACCACTTTGTGACATAATACGTACATACTAAGATGTATTTGTTCTACTTCCATCTGGTGGGTGGATCAATGGGATCCATAAAATCAATCCCCCACTTCTCGAACGGCTTTAGGGGAAGAATGGGTTGCAATGGCATGGCACTTGTTTTGGTGGGTTTTCCCATTCGCTAACAAGCATCACATCTCTTGTAGTAGTTGTATGCATCCTTGTGGAGGGTCAGCCACTAGTATCTTGCTAATAGAGCCTTCCTAGTTGTCGCTTCTCCTACGAAATGTCCACCACATGGTTCATCATGGCATGCTTTCAATACTATACCGATTTCATCCCCTGCAACACATCTTCACAATACTTCATCTTTGCCTCTCTTGTACAATGCACCGCCTAGCAAGATGTAGGGGCTGATTCTAACAGAAGCTTCTTCTTCTCACGGCTTGAGATGCCAGGAGGATACTGTAGAGTTTCCAGGAGATTGGCTATGTCTGCATACCAGGGAGTAATTGTTTCAACTAGAAACAAGGAAGCATTAAGAAGGTGTGGATCATCATGTTCCTCTTCCTCTGTTTGAGGGATCCGTGATAGATGATCAGCTAGGACATGGAAACGGCCAGGCTTAGTGACCACTTCAAAATCCAAGTGGAAGCTTCTTAAGAAGCTTCTTTAGTTTCTTGCTTTCTGTCAGTCGGGCCTGACAGCATCTCCTCCTCCTCAATCGCGTTGAGAATGGTGATGATGACAAAAATGATGATGATGAAGGTATGTGGCGGCAGTCCAACAACCTGGCGGTGTGTTAGGCGGAGTAGGGGGTGCGTGGCGTGTTAGGCGGAGTGGGGGTTGGCGTCGAAGACGACGATCCCAGAGGGGGAGGGGGTGGTTCATGGGTGGGGGAGACAACCACCACCCCACACCTGGGGGGTGCATGCCCCCTCTTCCACTCTTACTCTCTCTCTCTCTCTCTCTCTCCGACACACTGTCGGCAGGGGGAGAGAGAGAGGTAAAAAAAATTGAACTTATCTTAAGGTAGCTTTAAATTTTTGAAAAGGGGGGGGGGGGGGGGTTTCTTATGGGAGAGGCAGGGGAAGGCATTTGTAGGGGAAATGCTATAGAAGGATCCATGCCCTATGAAAAACATAAAACAAAGGCCTTTTTTTGAATACAATACATTTAATAATATTTGGATTGAACTTAAAAGAGTCCATATTGCAATGGTCCATATGTATAAATTTACTGTCTATAAATTTACTATCCAAGAATGTTGTGGTATTTTGAAGTTTGCACTAAAATTGGATGAATCACAGATTCAAAAGGGACAACAGATGGAAAGAGTCAGCATCTGTATCATGAGCAGGGCATTGGATTATAGTAACAGTAGGGAGCCAGAACAACAATTTAAGATACAATCCGAGATGGAGCTTTGGTGGATTGGTGTGGCCCAAGTACCAACTGAAAGTCATGAAATCTTGAAATAGTTATTTTCTCATACATGTATTCCTGATATTATAAAGTCTCAAAGTGAAGGTCAAATGTTGATAGTCGATGGTGTTGGTAGTTTTAATGTGGAATGGCATATGAGTGTTGACCTAAAAATTATCAAATGTATGCTTGGAGTAAGTAATGGGGTCAATGAAAAATATATTTATTGCATGGAGAGTTTGGGATCCAAAGAATGGAGTACTTTGCGGTCAGCAAGAAGAGCCCCGACTCGAAACTCTATAGATTTGAGTAAGTTCAAAAATGTGGATAGCTTATGGGATCCTATTCTCTCAATCTCTCTAAGGAACATTCATATTTGTACATTACATGCAAAGATTAGAATAATTGATAAGTTTCTTAGATTGTATCTTGACTATGCATATTCAATAAAATTAGTATCTTTGTCACATGACTGTATTGATAAATGTGAGGCTTTACTGTCAAAAATGGGTTTTCATGGAGGTCAAGTTCACCTGAGAAATGATCCAAATGCCTCAAGGAAAACAAGAGAGGTCTTATCAAATGTCTCTATGGGGAGTGCAAAAGCTAGACGATTTCTAAGAAATCATACTGGTAAACAAATGAACGCATTGTGGGAGTGTTGGAGAGAGTTGTGTGCAATCACAACAAATGTGGCTAGCACACCATGAATTACATTCCTACGAATGGAAGTTTGGAGACACCTTGACATATTTTAAAAAATTCTCAGGGGGAAAAAAAGATAACATCTAAATATTCGGAAGAGTACAAACGTTCAATTGTGAATCTTGTTCAAGAAGTCAAGGAAGCTTGGGGAGAAAAGGATATTACTCTCTACTTGGTAAGATGGACATAAATTTGAACCTTTTTGTTTTGAAAACAAGGTTTAATGATTTAAACTGATTATTGCTTGTTGGGTTGTCACATCATATTCTTCTTATTCATGGGCCTTATTTTGTGGAAGAGCAAGGGCCCCTAGCAACTTACAGTAGCCAAGGTATGGAGAAATCTCACTACCAAGCATGTATGTGTTTCTTTCAGAGCACTAGACATGGAGGAGAAGCAACAAAAAACAATGCCCTTCTCAATTGTTTTGTTCAAAGATAACTTCAAAGAACACAATAAATACGGTGGAATCTAAAATACCGATACTATTTTCAAAATGTTATATACATGGCTAGCTTTTAAGAGCCTTTAAATCATCTTTCTTCTCGGGCATTTGTCCTCTATTACGTAAAAAAATTCTTCTCTTGTATCCAGCTATGGATTCGATATCTGTTTTGTTTACTGCTAAAACATAAGATGAGTATACAAGGAAGTATCTAGCCCTGGAGGCAGAGAAGCTGGGACCATAACCAAATATTCGGATGGCTGATGTCTTTTCCAAAAACATAACTTTGTGCACATTGTATTACAAAACTGAGTATCCAAGAAGCCTTGTAAGTGCTTTAACACAGAAAATTGGCCATGAGGCCTCCTCTGAGAAAGTGCTATGCAAAACCAACAGAATATTGGGATCAATCCTCGATATGTAATGCCTAAGTGCAACATCCTTTAGGGAACTACCACCAACTCTCGATCCTTCGGCTCTTCCCAAGAAATTATCCTCATCTACAATCTTCAACTATAAAAGTAACAGTCAGAATGAAAAAAATGAAAATATGTATGTGATTCCACAAAAACAAAAGAATGCATTACCATTTGATTTTCATCACTCTCAAGTTTTCTTGGATTCCATAAGCTAATTGATGTCTCATTGATATCCTTGAGCTCCTTTACATATTCTGACTCCTCCCTTCCGAAATTGGAGATTCCAAGCTTCTCTTGAAATTGGTGAAACTCTTTGTCAGCAGCTAGTAAAACTCTCTTAGCATCTTTAACCTTGCTTAAACATAAGGATAAAGCATTTGATGCATCTATAAACATATCATCAGACATTTGAGTATCTAATTTAAGTAAGTCCTCCTAGGACTCATTTTCAACATCCACTATGCCTTTTGCATCTAAAAATGCCTCTGCAATAACTGCCAAGCAATAATCTTCTCTCAAATTGAAAATAGTTTGGAGATTAGACAACAATATGTATTCCTTGTCTTTAATTAGGAAAATAGGCAAAGATGGAACGATAAGGCTTGAAGGACTATCAGATGGCTCATCAACCTCTATAGTGGTTTCTTCAATTACAATCTCTGCTTTAAATTCAGCAACATCCAGGTCCTTTGCAACTAGTGCTTCCATTTGGGTGTCTAGTTGCTCCTCAACATCAACTTCATCTACTATCTCTTTAAGAATACAACAACTAGATAATTTTGAGGTTTCTTTATGCTTTTCATCAGATTTTAGAGGATATATCACAATGGAAAATACTATGAATGCAATAGACTTAAGCATAAGCCTGCATTTTTTTGGGTGTAAAGATCATAACTCAACTGCATAAAATCTATCAAGAGAATGATAACCACATTTCTTGGTAAACAAGGACTTCTTAGTGCCTGACCTTCCAACAGGGGTGTGAACATACTCCCTAGAATCCAACTGAACAACAGGATATGCCAACTCTTCAAACTCTGCAAAATCTTCATTGCAAAAGTCCTTTGAGAAATTAAGAACTTGATCAAGGTCCCACTCTGGATTGAAAATCTCCCTAGCTATTGGATAGAAAGTAATGTCAATATTGTTTTCTATGAGAAAATCCAAGAGCTTCTCAAAGGCTGTAACATCTATAATTTGAGAAAGCCCTGGGACCCTCACAGGAGACTTTGAAGCCTTTCCCTTCTTTGAAGCCTTCCTTGAACCTTCACCTGTCACACTGACATATGAGACGCTATTGAAACATCTGAAGCAACTGACTCCTTTGTCATTGTGGGCTCAATGACTCTTTTCCCCTTTATAGACGTGGAGGCAAATATGTGTGACATTTCTGTTCCTAACATTTTGAATCAATAGCTCTGAAGACTACTTGCCTATACAATGTGAATATAAACATATAAAGCTCTTGAAGTGCAATCCTCACTCCGTGTTGGAAGATCAATTTATACGATGCGAATAGAAGCATTTACAAACCTCAAAACTCCACCATCATGTCGTTCCAGTTCAGAAGTCGGTTGGGATTCTACATACACAACACAAAAGAAAGACACCTGTGTGAGAAAACCTTGCGCAAGGTCTGGCTAATACGACGCGAGTAGAGAAAAATGAAAACCTTATTATTCACCTTATCGCGTAGTTTTGGAAATTGCGAAAGAACTTTGCCTTCCAGAAGTGGGGTGGAGGACGAGTCACGAATACGATGTGATAAAGGGAAAATCAAAACCTTGTTATTCACATACTCGCATTGTTTTTGTGTACGTTGCCTTGGGGATGGACTTTGGGAATGTGCTCAGGTGTGCATGGAAGATGACTTTGACAGGGGTGCAGGACGAGGAAGTTCTACGGCAAAGTGCATACAAAATGATGTGCGGGTTGGGAATGATATTGGATGTGGATTATGGACAGATTATAGAATGTGGGGGTGACGGAGTGGTGACGTCGAGGGAATGGGATTATGGGTGAACAGACGTATGTAATTAAGAAGGGGATGGAGATGCAGATGGGTGTCTGTGATTAAGAAGGGAAAGGAGACGACGGGAGAGGAAGACGTTGCGTCGAGCAAGGCACAAAGGAAGACGTTTGCCGCAAGAGGAGATTGGGAGGAAAAAGGTGCGAATTTTTTTGAGTGGGCTTAAATAGGTGCAAGGGGGGAAGAAGGAACGTTCCAGAAACCCTAATATCATGGTAAATGAGAACATGACATATGGACATCAGCAACCCAAGTATATAAGAACTTCTCATTTGGCGGGAGCACGAATTCAAAACTTACGTTATGACTATCGTTCGTTCAACAAAATCTTACATCACGACTGTCATACGACCGACAGTATTGACGTATTCGATCGATAGAGGTGCCGTACGTCCGCGCTGCTCATTCACTTCCATTTTGTTGGAAGCCCTCAATACAAAGCAATTAGAAGAAAGAAGGAAATCAAATTCACCAAATCGTGTTGTATTAGGTAATTTTGTGCGAAGGAAGGAAGACAAGTCCAAGGCCTACAACTCAGCTTCAATACGAAGCGATAACGTAAAAGAAGGGTGTCAAATCTACTTAATCGCGTTATATTGGAAATCCAAAGCGCAGGGAGAAGGGGTTCAAGGGACAACATCCTTTCGACTTCCATACGAAGTGATAAGGTCAAAGGATAGACCTCAGATCTGCACTACCACGTTGTATTGGGCCAAAATTTATTTCGCCCTTCATATCGCACGAGAGGAGCAAGTCGCCTTTGTATTTAGCTTCTTGATCGCACCGTGTTGGTTTCAACGGCCAGGACAAAACAAACTGCAAGGAAGGTATTGGTGAAGAAATATTTTGAAGAAGGTGCTGAGCTAACTATTGAGGAGACAGTTGAAGAAATTGTTGTCCCTGTTACACCAGCTGGTAAAGTATGTTCAGGTGAATTTCCCTCAGAGAACAAGTCATTTGGTGAGTTTGATCCCTCAGCTTCTCCTCATTCTCAACCTACCAAGGAAACCCCTATGAGGACAAAGAGAAAGTCAAGATGGTTTTACATGCAAAGGTGTTTTGCAGAGATCAGGAAAGCTCAAAAGTCAACCAGGCACCTCATTCCTAAGGCTGCATTTTTTAGACTAGTCAAGGAGATATTTGATAGGTTGTCCCTTGTTGCTTCTATGGATGACCTCAACAAGAGATGGCAGTTGTTTGCCCTCCTATGCTTGCAAGAGGCAGTAGAGGATTTAGCCACATGCTTGATGATCAACAAGTTGTAATGCCTAGCCAAGGAGTCCTTGAGCTACGGCCTGGCAAGATCTTAGATGTTAGGGAGAGACATTTGAGATCCAGAATCTTGAGAGAATATCTCGTCTAGTGGAAAGATTATCCTGAAGAGGATGCCACTTGGATGGATGAAAGTACTCTCAACCAACAATACCCCTAGTTCTTCTCGACATGAGGACATCTCAATTCCTCTAAGGGGGAGAGAATGGATGAAAGTACTCTCAACCAACAATACCCCCAGTTCTTCTCGACATGAGGACATCTCGATTCCTCTAAGGGGGAGAGAATGTAATATTTCCACTCAAAATATTAAGTCGACCTTAAACCCCACGCAATAAGGCACCCCAAAGTAATCTCCCACATCGTAAGAAGTTGACAGTTAAATGCTTACCCCACGCACGTGTTAATAAACCCCAACGATGTTGTGCAAATAAGGACAAGGCTAAATCCTGCAAGCCGCACGGGAACACCCTTCATAGGGAAAAAGGGGTTAATGGATAACTTTAGTGCAAAATTTTTTTATTAATTACCCCTCCCCTCAGTCGATGCATGGCAGGGGGAGAGGGAGTGTGAGAGGAGTAGTGTTATGTGGAGAGCACGGGGGAGAGAGGAAGCATGCAAGCCACCCATGTGGGAGGCTATCTCCCCCCCCTTAGCCTATAAGACCTCCCCCCTGGAGCTTGGGAGGGAGGCACAAAGAGAGAGAAGAAAGTAGCCATGCTACTCCAGGTCGTTGCCATCCCGCCATCCGCCATCGCCGCCCTAAACACCACGATGTCCGCCAGGCCACCTCCACCGCCACCATCGTCATCACACCCCTCCGCATTGTCATCGCCCTGCACGTCATCCTCTCCTCCAATCATTATCCCCCCCCCCCCCCCCCCCCCAACATCATTCTGTTAAGAAACAGAAGCTTCTTAAGATAAGGCTTCCATAAGCCTTGTGCACACGGCCTTTTCCCTCGGTTTCTTAAAATCCACGTCCTGTAAAGGGCATTCCTGCGCGAGGGAGAAGTAGGTAGGTTTTTGAGGCTGAGTTGCCAAAGCTTGGAGGGAGTTAGGAGATCGCATAAAGGCGAGGACAAATTGCAGAGTCCAAGTCCACTACATCAACGATGGCTCCAAAGCCAAAGACGCAAGGTGCACATGCGGGAGCCTCGAACCCAAGTTTACACGTGGACATCGCTGCGAGTCCTCATACTCAGGTTCTTAGAAGTTTAATTCCGCATAAACGGAATGCATTGGGCATGTTTAAATTTCATGAGCAAGTTATGAATAGAAATTACTCATTCGTCTTATGAGTTTTAGTTGCATGTTGCTCTTTGCTTGCATTTCCAAAGTGACAATCCCAATTGCATATTGCATAGGCTAAAAGGATGAAAATTTGTTTAAATGCATCCTTGTCTACCTTGCATGAAATAACAAGCGCATAATGCATCTAGGCAATGATGTCCTAGATATGATTTGCAAGAAATAATCATTAACATCCGTTAGAATATTGTCCAATGAATTGCATTGCATGATAAGGAAACCATGAACTTACCTGTTGCATGCAAGGATGCTTGCATTTTTAAGTCAGGTTAAGTGCGGTTGAAAGGATTAAGTCAATAATAGTCTTATGACATTCGTCATGCATGAACTTCTTTATCAAAGTTGTTTTGGAAAAAGATTCATTTCATATTAAAACATGAATTCAATGCATTCGACAAAAGGGTTATAGATATAATTCCTGTTGAAACTCAACGTAGGTTTTATGCGGGTTATCCCCAAATTGTCAATCATTATGATTTTAGCAAGGAAAAGAAATGGTCATTTGCAAACCTTATAGTTGCATAGAAGTAAAAGTCTATGATTCGCATACTTGCATGGAATATCACATCTTGAATTTATTTATTTGCATCTCTTAGGAAAAGTATTTGCATCTCTTCTAGGCAAAGATCACTCTTGTCGCAAGACAATTAGATCGTTTTAGGTAGATCACTTGTAAGGGAATAACCCTCAAGGGATTCGTAAAAGCATAACTAGTTCGTACGACGAACACTTCAAAGTGCTAGGTAGGGTTTAGTACGTTAAAAATTCTGCCTAGTATCGCACTTGGGACGCAAAGTCAAGACTTCAAACCCAAGGGTCCTACCCACATTCACGGAATGATTGGGTTAATTGGATGCCCATACAATAACGATCTAGGGTTTTTACCCTAGGGCAAATTGGCCTAATACAAGACTTCCGATTGAGATTAGAAACCCTAGGGCCAATCATTATCGGCTTAGTAAGGTTAGGGTTGGGTTGGGTAAGAAAACATCCCAAACCCTACATCTTGACTAAACATATTTCTTGACCAAGGAACGTCGTTTGATGGGAGATTGATCCCACAAGTTAGATGCAACTCCTATGCAACAAGTTGCAATATCACATGGCTTTGTGTTTAAGTCACAAGATGGATTGCCACTCTTTAGAACAAGGGTTGGTAGGATCTAAGTACAAGATAATTTGCAAGAGGATGAGTAGTCATCCTGCTACATCACCTTTTGTGAGACTGAGTTGCCAAGTTAGGGTAACTATGAATTGCCTAGCAAGCAATTGACCAATCAAGTTAAAGAGACATGGTCGCTAGGATTTACTGTCTTAATTTGAGGAACCTAAGGTGTTTGCTAATTTGGGTTGATAGGGTATAAACCCTAACCCAAGGATAAAAGGGTAAACAAACAAAAAACCCTTGGGGATCTTGCTAAGTCGCAATTGATTTCGGATCGAATGCTGCATGCATTCGGAGAGAATGATTCACACCTTAGCAGTTGGCCAAACAAATGACCACTGGATTGATTGTGTTTGTACAGTTAGGAGCACTGTTTGTACTTCTTTGCTCAAGGAATCTAAGGCTGGAAAATAATTAATTGCTTCAGGTTGAAGGCCCGGAGGGAGAGGCAGCATCAGTTACCCCCGACTATCTGCCTGACCCTAACCAAGGGGGTTGTTAACCGCACTAGGAACGTGGACCGAACCCGCCACGAGAGGTCTCTCCATTGGGCGCTACTTGGAGCAAGAGGACGCTTGGGTGCCAGGGGGCTCTGGCCATAAATCCCTTGCGTTTTGGGTCCTGCACAAGAGACCGACGTGACTCAGGATTGGATCTCGAGGCCCGCATACTAGTCTATGGGCGGAAACTTGGATTAGTAATCCCTGAGGATTACTGGATTGCCTTCGAGCGGATTATGGATAGCCTTCGGGCTGGATTATGGATTGCCTTCAGGCGGATTATGGAATAGCCTTCAAACTGGATTATATGATGTATTCCAAAGACTGATAAATAAGATTAATCATTGAAAAGAAACTTGCTTGACATTGTCTTTCTATGTCAGTGCTTAAGTTACGTGAAGGAACCGGTGATTAATTGGTTAATTAAGGAAGTTGTTTTTGCATGTCAAACTAAATGTGGTAGGTAATTAGACAACTAAAGAAATCCTAAGGAAAGTGCGGTGGATGTGGCCATGGGTCCGTCCTACAGATGGGTGGTCCCAGTTGGTCGAGAACTTTTCTCAACAGAATTGACAACAAGAAAATGATGACCTAGAATCTAGGAAGTTAGAGTCTCGATTTATGCTATTTTAGGGGAATGGAATGGGACTATGCCTTACGGGCAGAGAGGTCGAGCTTGCATCCCTCTCATTTCCCATTCTCCTTGAACCAAGTGCAACATGAATCCACTTTGACCCTGACGTTTCTGCGTAAAGTAGTTCGTGTGGGGTTCGACGCTAGCTACCGTTCTAGGAATTTGACCACTAGGAAAACCCTGATTCAAGCCGGTCCTAAGTGGGAATGGGCAGAATGCTTCCACTACATGGCAAAATCGGGAAGACCTAGATCGTAAACCCCGTGACATTCCATGGGAGTGCCGAGTGGCGCTTTCTGGACTCTCTTCCCGATGGGCTGCTAAGACGTGTCCTACGAGTGAACAGGTGGACACGTTACAAAGACGTAGCATATATTAGCAATAGGTAAGGGAAATGTGTACAAGTGGGGAGCCTGCCCCTTTAACCATTTAAAGTCAAAAAGTTATGGTAGAATGGCCTTTGTTAAGTTGCTTATATATCATAGGGGCTACTCGATTTGCACGAGGTGGGGTGAGTCCGGGTGGTCAAGCGATTGAGGCTCTGCTGGTACGGGGCTCCTGTGAGGTTGGGCAGGGAAGATGTCGACCGGGACATGAATGGTGTAGTCTCTGACCGCCACTGTTTCCAAAATGCTTTTGAACAATGTATCGGATTCTTCCTTGTCTCGAGCTGCCCTTTCTGCCTTTGAGCACCTGGTGCCCGAGCGTCTGTTGGGGGCTCCCACAACCGGTGTTGCCACACCTTGTGTGCTTCTTTGAGCTTCTATTCCCCTAGCCTGGGGATTTTTCAGCCTACGTCCGGGGCGGTGTCACTTGGGACCTCGTTTCTTTGCATACCTTTTGAGGCTAGGCACGTAGCGCACCGATGAAGGAGCTTCTGCTGCATGTTCCCTTCGATGGTAGAGAGCGTCTTTTGCAAGCCAGCTGCCCTGGGTGGTCCATGTCTTCCACGTAGGGGGACCTGCAAAATGCAAACCAAGGATTAGGCCTTGATACAGGATAAAACCATTTGCATGGAGGGGATTATAGTGTGGGTTATCAAGTGCATATGATGAGGAGGGGAGAGATGAGACATGTAGTGTTTGTTGTAGAGGGATGGCCCCCCATGATGATGTTCATTTTGCCTCCAGCCATTAGCAGATCTTGGCTTATGTTAAGTTGAGTGGACTGGTTGTCATGGAGTGGGGCAGGGCTTATCCTCGGAAGGATAGACCGAAAAGGGAGAAAGGTGTATAGAAAGGGACAGTACCCTGTCTACATCCTCAGAGATATTGGTCAGGGCTTCCTATGGTGGTAATGAGGGTTGTATGCCCTCCACTTGGAGGTGGGAACGGTCACACAACTTCTGAATGTGTGGTGAGAGGAGGACCTGAGGAGCTTAGCCTATTGAACCCAACTCTTCTCCCTGCGTTTGACTATCATTGCTTGTGTGTGTTGATATTGTCTATACAGGGTCACAAAATTCACTGTTTAGTTATGTACATATTTACGAATCCCTGTCACATTACGAGGATAAAATCCAATTGTAGAACTCCGGGAGTGTGGCACACACATCTAGTACTCGTGGTAGCTTATTCAATACCGATAGATATTTTGCAACATCGAGTAGCATGAAACCTTGTCTGAGTCTACTGGCAACATGTAACTCCTCCTCAGTGAGAACCTTATCAAATAGAGAGTTCTCTTGGCTAGGTTCAGCTAAGTCCATACCCCGAATGACAGTTAGCACTCGAAAGGAAGTTGGTGCCACATAGGTTGGGTCTCGTTTGAGACTGCCATTTGGCCAATCGCTCCTCTGAGACTGTCATGATTTGGGCTCCTAGTTCAGCCATTGCAACGTGGTTTTCACACCAACATTGTTCAAATTGACTTTGACCCTCTGATAGTCACTTTAGTTACTCTATCTCTAAGAGGTTTGGTTGGCAAAGCACATCATTGAATGTGACAGTTAAGCATAGTTCGTCGGCTTTCTTGTTTGAGATGAGTCACATGCATTCATACAGGATCCTGTTATAGTGCTTGTCAAGATGTTCTTGCTCTTCCCATGATAAGATAGAGGAGTTGTTTGTCTCCTCTCGGGATGCTTGTTTCTCCCTTGTTGTTGATCTTCTTTTCTTCTTCCAGGAGAGAGGCTTTGATGTCCACAAGTTTCGGCTTTGTCATGTTGATTAATGTGGTAGACACATTATCAAACTCAGGTGGAAGACTCTTGAGAAGCACTCCAATGCAAATGTCTTCATCCAGCTTCAAGTTGATTCCTGCAAGTTGTGTCAACAAGCTTTCCATATAATTCAAATGAGTTGCAAGTGAGGTATTACTTTGCATGTCGAGCCTAAAAAATTCAATCAATAAACCATATTTGGAGGATTTTGAATGAGCTCCAAATAGGGTTTCTAAGCGATCCCACATTGCGTAAGAGGTCTCACGATCATCATCATGATGAATGTAGCTGTCATCAAGTTTGAGCTTGATAATATCTTGAGCCTTATCATCATTTTTATCCCATACAACTGAAAGTGCACCTTCCCTTGGTTTCTTCTCTTGACCACTTGTGATTGACCACAAGCCTTTCTTCATTAGGATCAGTTTGATCCTAATTTCCATGTATGGAATCCAACACCATTGAATCAAGATGTCGGTGAGTCCTTGCCCATTTTGAGATTTCAAGACCATCAGCAAATCAGCTCCAAAAAATTCAAATTTTAGTTAAGTACAAGTTCCAAGAAACACTAGGTGATTAGTATCAAGAGATACTAGTTGATTTGGTGACTATTGTGCCCTTGATCTTGGAATCTTTAAGATCTTGCAAGTCCGAGTCTTCCCCTCCTTGATTTGATGGAGTAGTACTCAAAAACTCAGATTTGATCACAGGTAAGGCTGATTGTGTTAGATAAGTGCTAAAACATTAGATGAGTGTCAATGGACACTGTGCTTGAAATGCTTGCAAATCTTGTCAAGATCTCCCCTCCTTGTTGGTAAATAACTTGAATGCTTGTTGAAGACTGAGTGTTGGAGCATATAAGAGAGTCAGTGACTTGATTTTAGCCATAGGAGTAAGAGAAGAAAGTGAAGTATGAGCTTGAATCTTGATGGTTATGGCTGCCCTATTTAGGGTTTTGACAGGTGACTGGTTTTTTCCTTATTGCAGCACGTAGACATAACCATTTTACAAACCCTCTGAGCTAGAGATAGCTTGGTTGTGTAGCTTCAATTGCCCTATGGTCATGGGCAGCATCATCACATGTGCAGGTAGAATCAATGGTATGAATCACAGATGGTGCAAATTGGCCTCTATGACTGAGATTCCACGCAATGCTAGAGAGAAAAGGGTACAATGTCAAGCTTTGAGATGACAAAGAGGAGTGTCTCAAGTCAGATAAGATTTCTCTAGAAGGAAGTATGAGCTGAAATGGCCCGATTTGAGAGATTCAAGCCCTCCATTGAAGGTGGGTAGCTATGGAGGTAGGTGAGAGATTCATAGAAAAGTGGAGGGAGCCAAAAATTCAAACTGGAATGACTCAATTAGTGGCCCAATGTCTCACTAACTTAAAGCCCGCTTTGATATCATGTTAGAATATTGACAATGCATGCAAAGGAGGATCACTGATGAGCAAATAGACAATCATAATGAGGAAGAAGCATTGACAAAGAAGAACAACTAATATTATCCAAGCATAATGCAAGTACAACTGTATGAAAATGACTGATGGAATGAGTGTGGGGATGAGTGTCGTTTGTAGGCTTACAATAGGTGGTATTCGTAGGTGGAGAAATGTGGAAAGTGACCATGGTATTCACCAACTGTGGTTTTAATAAACCATGCATACATGACCTAGTCTAAGGCTTTATTTGAAGTCTGTTTCTTTGCCTTGTTTGTTCCAAACAAAGAGGCTATGGTGGACATGATTGCACATTTCTCAACATCCTAGTCCCTTGTATCGATTAATCAACTTAGTCTACCTAACCGACTTCTCCCTCTCCCTCTCTTTCTCTCTCATATGAAAGAAAATGATATTTTAACGGTTGAGATACATACTTCAAAAATGCATATATACTACTATAATAAAAGACTTGATTTTTCTCATATTGAGCACATGGGATGATACAATAATTTTAATGGTTGAATACACCCATGCAATGTATACATGCTCTAAAACCACACACAAATGCATACATACTGTGAAAACACATGAATAATACATGCACACATACACATGTGCGTGTGTACACATATGCAAGCATATATGCGCATACATATATACATACACACACATAAACATATCTGAGTGAGAAAAATGGAGAGAGAGAGAAAGTAGAGGAGAGAGAATGGATACACACTTGCACACTTACATACATGCACACATGCACATATGTAGACACATTCATCTACACTCAAATATATATGTAATCTATACATACACATGCATATACATATATATACACATGATGTAAAGAAAGATGAGAGACAAGAGGAAGAAAAAGAAAGGAGAGAAAATAAAAATGATGAGAGGGAGAGAAAAGATTCACATTTACGAAACAAAACAAATAGAGACGTATTAAACACACATATACACATTTATATGTGCATGTGCACATACAAAGTACATGAAAAACAAGAAGAGGTAGAAAGGAAGAAAAACAAGAAAAGGCAAAATGGAAAAAATGAGAGAGAGAGAGAGAGAGAGAGAGAGAGAGAGAGAGAGAGAGAGAGAATACTTATGAGACCACACAAATGGACACACATGTATAAGATACATGCATACTTGGACACATCTAAACATATGTATGAGTGAGAAAAAATGGAGAGAGAAATAGTAGAGGAGAGAGAATGAATACACACTTATGAACACACACACACACACACATGTATGCATGTGTGTGTGTGTGTGAGCAATGCATACATACACGTATATACAATATGCAAACACATGAGATGAAGAAATACGAGAGATTGGAGGAAGAAAAAGAAAGGAGAGAAAATAAAAATGATGAGTGAGAGAGAGAGGACACACATTTATGAGACCACACAAATAGACACAATTATTAAATACCCACATATATATATCTCTACACATATATATGCACACTCACAAAGATAGGTCAAACTTCAAGTAAGCCTAAAGTATTGTCCCACACTTGAGAACCCAAAATCATGAATATATTATGATGCAAATATACTATGAGTGTAAGTGCATACATAGTCTAATACTTAGTTAGGAAACTACTCCATGGATTCTTCTATTGATATGATGATTGATGAAGCAAGGAATCTTTCACTATTGAAGATGGAAAGAAGTAGCATTATTGAGGGAAAAAGGAGTTGCTGATGTAAATGTTGGAGAGACAGTGTTGGGGAGATGGACAAAAGATGGAGTCCATTCTAATAAGCTCTTGAAACACATGGTTGCATTTGCTAAATCAACCACTAGTGGTAGTTGATGCGATTGGGCCCTTTCTGCTTGAAGTACCTTTGCCTTCTTGCTTTGAAGTTGATTGAGTGGCATTGGAATGAATGAAGTGGAAAGAAAAAAGTGCAAGTGAGACAACTCACTTTAAAAGCTTTAAGGATTTGGTTGAGAAGGAGACAAGGCTATATATTAAATGCCTAAGGTTGGATGGAGGGGAGAATATCCCTCCAATGAGTTATTTGATTTTTTGTAGAGCAGTATACATGTAGATATACTCTGCAGCAAAATGGAGTTGTTGAGCGAAAAAATAGGCATATTGCACAAGTGGCTTGTGTATTGATGTCAAAAAGAAACTTACCTCATTACTATGGGGCTGTAGTAGTTGCTACTATTGTATACATTATGAATAGGACACCCACTACTACTATACATGGTATGAGACCCATTGCTACTATACATGGTATGACACCCACTGCTACTATACATGGTATGACACTTGAAGAGAAAGTCCCATCTAAAAGTATTTGGATGTATTTCTTATGTGCATATTTCTAACAAGTTGTGTAGCAAATTGGATCCCAAAGTAGAAAAATGTGTATTTCTTGGACATTCTCTTAAGCACAAGGGACATAGATGTTATAATCCTGTTACATGTGAGCTGAGAGTTAGCAGGGAGATTGTTTTTTATTAATGAGTGGCTAGTATAGTAATGTGTAGAATGCAATTGGGGTTGATGAGCATGAGAGTGTGGTTGTGCAGAAAATAGGTTAGTAGTCACAAACATTGAGTGGACCACAAGTGGGTCCTAGTCATGGCCTGTTGATAGAGCTTAGGGTAGCATATTAAGGTCATAGGTTTATCAAGTACATCACAAATGTCTAGAAAAGTAAAGAGAAAGTTGAGATTCACCTATTATGATAGATGTACTATCAAGTTTCTCTCATGTTGATGTTGATTCAGATGGCTTTGAGTACAGCTTTGGATGAGGAGTTTGGGATTTCTTCTATTAAAACACTTGGTGTGCTTTTAAGGCACAAGAGGATGCTAAGGCACATGGTAGTGATCTAGGTCCATGCAGGTCAAGTAGAGTAAGAAACCCAACACAACGATTGACATATGATAGCTATGTAGCTCATTGCTATGCATACGTGGCTAAGGTTGTGCAAGATGTGAAACACACTTGTTTTGAGGATAAAGTGGGTAATGAGTATTGGTATCATGCTATGGATGAAGTAATGGCTACACTTATGGATAATGACATAGAGGAGTTGGTGCCTTTACATGAAGGTAAGAAAGCTATTGGTTACAAATGGGTTTACAAGGTCAAGTTAGATCAACTGAGTGCTACAAGGCATGAATGATTGCCAAAGGGTATGCATAGACTCATGCTATTGATTATGAGGAGACCTTTGCTCCAGTGGCTAAAATGGCCACTATAAGGATTGTCATAGAAGTGCTTGTATCATACATCAAATGGATATTGAGAATGCCTTCTTGCAGGCAGAGTTATAAGAGGAAGTTTATGTGAAGTAGCCACCTAGTTATGTGGATGAGAGTCATCCAGATTATGTATATAGGCCTCAGTAGGACCTTGTATGGGCTGAAGCAAGCACCCAGGGAATGGCACGATAGGATTGCAAAATACCTTGTCAAAATTGGATTTTGTAGAGCACAAGTTGATCACTCACTCCATGTATGTGAACTAGAGACATCGAAATGCCAAGTCAGGTTCTTCATTCCATTGATATGTTGATTTGGCCACTTGTGCCAATTTTTTGAGTGGAATAACTAGATATGCAAACACACACAAGTGGTAGCCATGGCATTGGATTTGGCCTTAAAAATGGAGTAATACAAATGGCAAATCTGATACTAAAGCTTGCATAATATTTGAGTAATTAATTGTGTATGCTATGTCAAACTTTCTAATAAAGCATTTGGATCTTCATTGGAAGATCCATAGAACTTTGGAAGGGATATGTTAGGTTAGTGTGCTATGGGGATTAGAAGGACAAGTGGAGTTGTGACTATTGATAGAACATCTACCAGTTTGAGTGAATCTAGGAAAAAATTTGTTAGGTTTAATGGTATAATAGGTGGAAAGATAGAAATGCCACGTTCTCCACCAATCATAGGAGTGTAATGTGTTCAAGTTGAGAGAGAGACAAACATAGGTGCCAAAAGCTCATAGAGAAATATACTCTCTTCTTCTCTTCATTATCCCATCATACTATGGAAATCAAAATATAACTAAACTAGGTCCAAAGTGATCATGCTTCTAACTAGAGACTTATTTACAAAGCACAAACTAGTGATAGCTAAGGATCTAGCAGTCATGTTGAGGTTTTGATAAGGTAAGATGGTCTAAGCTTGCATAATTGTCAACACTTCGTCTCAAGCTTAAGTCACTTCTTGTGTTCCAAGAAACGATCTAAAATGAGTGAACTTATATTTACCAAGCGAATTGGTAAAGATGTTTCCACTTGGTCTTTAATCTCTTCACATGAATGAGGTCTAGCCTACCTCCAAGCACCATTTCCCTGATGAAATGGTAATGTACCTCTATGTGCTTTGACATGGCATGATAAACTAGATTGCTTGCCAAGAGCACACTGCTCATGTTCTCACAATACATAGCTTGACTGGTTTATTCACATAAATCCCCAAGTCATCCATCAACTTAACTAGCCAAGCAACCTCACATGTAGTTAATGCTACACCCATGTATTCTACTTCTATACTTAAGAGAGCCACAATAGGTTGTTTCTTACTACTCGAACTGACCATGCTGCTTCCAAGTCCAAATGCATATCCATTGTTTGATTTTCTATCATACACATAACTAGCCCAATCTACATCACTATAACGTGTAGGCTAAACAAGCTTACCATACTCATAGAGCAACCCATAAGGCAATGTACCCTTCACATATCTTAAGATCCTTCTCATAGCATCTAGATGAGGTTTCCTTGGCTATTGCATAAACTGGCTGATCAACCCAATTGCATAACTCAAGTCTGATCTAGTAATAGTAAAGTAGATCAAATTGCCAACCGTTTCTCTATACATAGTCATGTTCTCTAGCACATTTCCTGTATTAGTAGCCATCTTTACATTCTGCTCTAATGGTGTGTCCATGGGTTTGGATTTTGGCATGCATACTTCTCCAACATATTCTATGCATATTGCTTCTATAGCATCCAAATCCCATGAGATGTACGCATAACTTCAATCCCTAAGAAACATTTCAGCTCTCTTAAGTCTATAATATGACATTCTTTTTGTAACACGGCTTTTATGCCATTAATGCCATGTATGTCATTACCTGTGATCACCAAATCATCTACATAGATCACCAAAATCTCATACCTTGTCTTTGCTTTCCTGATAAGTAAACTATGATCAACTTTTCCCATCTGAAATCCAAGTGCCTGCAAACAAGTAGGAACTGATCCTTGCACTACATGCATGTGGGGCTTGCTTCAAAACATAGAATGCTTTCTTCAATATGCATACATATGATGGATAGTCAAGATACATATAGCCCTTTGGTTGATCCATATAAACCTCTTCCACCAAATCACCATTCAAGAATGCATTTTTAACGTCCATCTGATAAAGATTCTAGCCTTTGGATGCAACCAATGCAATAATAGTCTATATAATTGCCACTTAGCAACTGGACTAAATGTTTTCTCATAATCTAGCCCATACTGCTACACATATCCTTTCACTATCAATCTAGCTGTGTACCTCTCTAGTGAGCCATTAGACTTACATTTTACCTCTTAGACTTACATTAGCTTTGTACCTCTCTAGTGAGCCATTAGACTTACATTTTACCTCTTAGACCCACTTTCATCCAATAGGCATTTTTCCCTCAGGCAACTCAACAAAATATCCCAAGTTCTTATTTTCATCAAAGCCTCATATTCATCATCCATAGCCTTGCACCAGTTCTTATACAACTGCTTCTACAAAAGATATAGGTTCTTTGTATTTCTACACTTCTTTCACATATACATAATGTCTCATTAAGTATCCACTAAAGGTAAGCCTATCCACATGCTTCCTTTCTCTCTACAATCTCTGCAAAATTGAGGTGAGCTAAATTTCGCTCTCTCATGAGGTGGTATATATCTCTCCTTAACTCTAGTTTTAACTAGTACATGTATGCCAAACTCACTATCCAAACTCTCAACAGAGTCATATTTTGAAGTCAATGAACTTGTAACATCATCAAAGACCTTCTATTTTCCTTTATCTCTCCCCCTCACACTGACATATCCATGTCAATGGGCTGGATGGAGACCCATGGCTTTGTAGCCTCCTATCCAATGACTTACATTGCCAGATGCATCTTGAGTAGGTCCAGTGGTAGAAATAGTGTCTTGCTATCCATTTTTAGCATACATGCCTTGTGAAGGATCATCATATACTATAACTTGCTTAGAACCATACTAAGATGCTAATTCATCAAACATCACATCATGGCTGAGCAATATCTCGTGTATAGTTAGAACATAGCACTTGTATACCTTCCTTTCTTGTGAATACCTAATGAAAATACACTTCACTACTTTAGGGTCAAGTTTCTTCTATTTGTCATCTAGAACATGAATGTCGAATGTCTAGTTTGTAGGCATAGAGCTGCTCATAAGGTGTCTTTTCATGTATTCCTACTATAGGTGTTCTATTCATGACATAGATAGCCATAAGTGCTGCTTTAGCCCAATAAGACAAAGACATGTTCTTCTCGTTCAACATGGCCCTAGTTGCCTCCATAATCACCTTGTTCTTTCTTTTAGCCAATCCATTCTACTAAGGAGTATAACTACAAGTCAACTATCTCCTGATTCCATGCTTTGCTAAGTATCTATCAAACTCCTTTGCCATGTACTCTCCACCATCATCAGACCGTAACACATGAGACATAACATTTAATATATTTTTCTACATGAGCTTTAAAATCCATAAATCTATCCAAAAACTCATCTTTATGCTTTATAATTTATATCCATATGTACCTACTATAGTCATCCACAATGGTCACATAGTATCTAGACCCACCAAGTGATACATTATGAGTGGGTCCCTAGACATCTAAGTGCATAAGTTGTAAAGGTTTGTTGTTATTCCATGTATTCTTGACAAATGAAATCCTGATTTGTTTCCCAAACTCACATGGTGAGCATACATGTCCCAAATCAATAGACTTAAACCTTGGTAGCCGTTAGGGGAGTTTTGAGGTCTCAAAAATGTCTTTTAGGAGATAGAAAGAGAGTACTCTAAACCAATGGGAGCAAAGCCCCCGTAATGGAACTTCTATTTTAAAAAAGGTATATATATATATATATATATATATATATATATAATATTAAGAATTTGTATTATCGATATCTATTTTTAGCCTCTTATATTTGTGATTATGATATTCTTTCCAGTAATGATATATAGTCCCGGTCACTTTTATTTAATGATATGTCTGGATTAATGATAATGACAGGTTTACTCTAAATTCAAATTAGTAAAAAGCTTGCCACATATTTTTTTCCCTTCTTTCTTTTTTCCCTCGTGTTTTTCCCTCCTTTGTGGTAGCCTAGTCTTGTGTGTGTGTGTGTGTGTGTGTGTGTGTGTGTGTGTGTGTGTGTGTGTGTGTGTGTGTGTGTGTGTGTGTGTGTGTGTGTGTGTGTGTGTGCTATGGATATAGAAATTCGACCTTCAACAAGGCATCCAAGCTCCCAAATCACATCCATATCAGTGTTTAACTCATTCCAAAAAGATGGAAGATGTATTCCTACAATCATTAGCAAAAGCAGTTGGATCACCATGCAACAGGAAAAACGTGGAAAAAGGGGAAGATATGAGAGCTCGTTCATTTCTTCTTAGAAGGGTAGAATCCGAGATTTCAAGCTTGGAGTAAATAAGAATAGCCTAGAAGAGGTATTGATGCAACATGTGTTTATGCATAGAGAGCTATATTTGGAACCTGGAACTTCAAATCTTCTCATGATAACATTTGTTTGTTTGTCTTGTAGATGTATATCTCTCTGATCTTGAGGAATGGCAACCGGTCGAGTCTATTGTTGATGTTATTGATGTGATGCATAGTTCAATTGGAGAAGAAGTGTACAAAGGTAGAAAGAAGATAGAGCTTGCAAAGAATGGAATATTCTTTTATAATCATTCTTCTATTGTCCCCATACAACATAGCCAATGGGGATCAATATCCCCCCTTCCTTTGCCCGATTTTTCAAGCTTTGAGTGGCCTTTGCCAAGTCCAACTACTAGTGAGGGCTATAGATGTAAAATATTTTCTGAGATACAGAGAGCATTAAAACCTAATATCTCAAGTAAGCTGAGCAAAGTTACTTTGTTCATGCCTATTAATATATTTGTTGACTTCTTTTCTAATGTTGAGATAAGAAGATCAACGATCATGCTTTCAATGAAGAGACTAATATATGATCATGTCATACAATTTGTTGATGAGGGATGGGACACTAGGATAGAAGGAAAAATTATATGTAAGATAATTCAAGACTCTATAGCTTGTAAATATATAATTGCTACTCAAAATTCATCCTTAGCTTTTACTATAGTAGATGGCATTATGTTGGTAGTAATCTGGTTGCTTTAGACCAAAATATTAATAATTTTAGCAAATATCCTATAGTGGATTATGATGTTTGGTTCAATAAGGACATTATTGCAATCCTAAAGGTTAGATCATCATGTATGCTACATCAAGTGAGGATGGATTTATAGAATGAAGATATTGAACTACCATGCTCATTTGTGTTCCAAAGTAATAGCAAAAGAGTAAATTTTTATATCATATTATATCCACTTAGGTATATATTTAATTCCACTTCTTGATTATTAAACAATTGCAATATGTTTTTTTCAAATATCAACAAGGAGAGAGAATAATATACAATGCATGTCAAGATTGTGGGAGAGAAGGAAGGAGTCTCACTTGTAGCTTTCTTGCTTGCACAATGGGGGAATACACACAAGGGTGGAGGCTGAAAACAGTTTTCCTCTTCTTAGTTGTGGAAGCCAAAAGAACTCAAGTACAAAGAAATAGAAGAACCCTAGATATGGGTCTCAAACCAAACTCAACTAACTAAGGTGGCATACTAATTGAGCCACGAACTAGAGTACATAAGGATAGCTATCATGTAGCTATTATTCAGGGGCGGTGTACCAACCGCATCTGCAACTGACAAGTCGGTGACATAAATACACAACGGTCACCCTGGCGTATCACGAGTGGAGCTCGATATGTCAACACTCCCCCTCGAGCTCAATCCCAATTCCTGCACACCAAGCAGGTCTCTGAACTTGGGCAGCTTCTCTGCGCCCAATGCCTTCGTGAATATGTCAGCTACCTAATCCTCTGTGCTGACATAAACTAGATCAATAAGACCTAGTAAAACCCTCTCTCGCACATAGTGATAATGCACCTCAATGTGCTTTGTTCTAGCATGATAGACTGGGTTATTTGCCAAGTGTATACTACTCATGTTGTCACAATAAATGACAACTAGTCCATCTGTAGACTGATGCATATCATAAAGTAGCTTATGCAACCAAGCTACCTCACATGCAGCCATTGCTGCACCCCTGTACTCGGCCTCTGTGCTCGACAAGGCAACTGTAGGCTGTTTCTTGCTGCTCCAAGTGACTGCAGCACTCCCAAAAGAGAACACATATCCACTGGTAGATCGTCTATCAGAAATGCTACCAGCCCAATCAGCATCAGTGTATCCATGCAGCTGTATCTGAACCCTAGTCTCATAAAATAGTCCATACTGCAATGTGGACTTCACATACCTGAGTATGCGTCTAGCCGCATCCAAATGCGATTTCCTTGGAGCCTGCATAAACTGACTTACCAATCCAACAGCATAGCTCAAATCTGGCCTAGTAATAGTCATATAAATCAAGCTTCCTACTATGCGTCTGTACATAGTAGGGTCTTCCAGAAGCTCACCTGCATCTGCGCTCAACTTCACATTCTGCTCCAAAGGAACTGAAATAGGCTTACAGCCTGTCATCCCATATTTGGACAGCATGTCCAATCCATACTGCCTCTGCAAGAGCTGTATCCCACTTGGTGATCTAATCACCTCAATGCCCAACAAATAACGCAGCTCTCCCAAATCCTTCATCTCAAACTTCTGCTTCAATAGCATTTTCACATGAAGGATATCTTCATCACTGTCACCTGTCATAATCAAATCATCAACATAAATGACAAGTAGCATAATACCTTTCTCTGTTTTTCTCACATAAAGTAAGAAATCTGCCTTGGAAATCTGAAAGCCAATAGTGACAAGATACTGTCCTATCTTGTCAGACCATGCTCTAGGTGCTTGCTTCAAGCCATACAAATCTTTCTTCAACCTGCAAACAAACTCAGGATGAACAGCATGCACATAACCTGGTGGCTGCTCCATATAGACCTCTTCTTGCAAATCACCATGCAAGAAGGCATTCTTTACATCCATCTGATGTAAAGACCATCCCTTTGATGTAGCCATAGCAATGAATGCTCTTACGGTTGCCATCCTTGCAACCGGACTGAATGTTTCTTCATAGTCAATGCCATATGTTTGTGCATACCCCTTGACTACTAATCTTGCCTTGTATCTGTTCACAGAACCATCAGCATTGTGCTTCACCTTATAAACCCACTTACAGCCAATTGCATTCTTACCTTTAGGCAAAGGTACCAATTCCCATGTAGCGTTTGCTTCCAAGGCATCCATTTCTTCATCCATGGCTTTCTCCCATTTTTCTTTTCCCATGGCTTGCTCAAAAGAAGTGGGTTCTGGTTCCTGTATCACCTTGACCATATATGCATAGTGAATGGCTGTAAATCCGTCATATTTCAGCCTATCCACAGGATACCTAACTCTGGTAGACCTGCGCAAAGTGGGTTCACTCCCAGGTGCTCTCAAAACATCCCTGGTCTTCCTTACTCCAGGTGTAACAATAGAAGGAATACCCAACTCATCATCAATGCTCTGTTCTGAGCCACTGGATTCACCATCCACATAAGAGTGACCTGCATTCACATCAAACATGGGCTGATCTACCTTCTCTTTTCCTTTTCGTGATACCTGCATACCACTATCTGCATTACTTTGAGAAGATTCTCTTGATCTCAATCTGCCTGTCCATGGCGAAGAATGTGAACCACTGCTAGAGGACGCTCCAGGTCCACTAATATTTTGTGACTGCTGCTGTGAATTTTGTGCAGCATTACCATTTTGTGCATCTACATCATCAATCACATTTACTGGTTTATATCAGCTACTCATCTCATAAAAGACAACATCTCTGCTCACTGTAAACTTACGAGTAGAAGGGTTATAGCATATATACCCTTTTTGCTGCAGAGAGTAACCAATAAAGATGCACTTCTCAGCTTTTGGATCCAACTTGGATCTCAGCTCATCTGGCACATGTACATAGGCAATGCAACCAAAAATTTTCAAATGAGAAATATATGGTTTCCTACCAGTATACGTCTCCTCTGGAGTCATGCCAAGTATTGCTGCAGTGGGAGTCCTGTTCATTATGTAGACTGCTGTAGCAACTACTTCAGCCCAATAAAAATCTGGCAAGTCTTTTTCATTGAGCATGGCACGAGATACCTCTCCAATATGCCTGTTTTTCCTTTCTGCAATTCCATTTTGTTGTGGGATATAACTGCATGAATATTGCTGCTTTATGCCATGCTCCTGCAAGAACTTTGCAAACTCATTTGAGAGGTACTCTCCCCCTCCATCTGACCTCAGGCATTTTATTTGCAGACCTGTTTCTTTTTCAGCCATAGCTTTAAGGGTTTTGAAATGCCCAAAAACTTCACTTTTCTTTTTCATAAAATACACCCAAACTTTTTTGCTATAGTCATCAATAAAAGTGACAAAATAATGACAGCCTCCAAGAGATGCAGCTTTAGTAGTCCACACATCAGAGTGGATTAATTCCAATGGCTTTTCACTCTCTTGAACATGTCTAGGAAATGGTTTCCTTGCCTATTTTCCAAACTGACAGGCTTCACATACCTTATGCATTTCTGCAACCTTGAATTTTGGCAATCCTGCAACAATATTTTGGGCCTGCATTGATTTAAGTTGCTGTACATTAACATGACCAATGCGTTTATGCCAGATATCAATATCTGCAACTACACCGGTCCCATGTGCAAACATTGCTGCACTCAATTCAGACATGTCTGCATCCAATGTAAACATTCTGCCCTTCTTCTTTCCTTTTGCTATCAAGCGACCTTTATTTTTCATATCCTCAACAAAGCATCCATGAGGATTAAATCTGACCTGCAAGCCCTGCTCAACCATTTGACCGACAGAAACCAGATTCTTGGTGATATTCGGGACATGAAATACATCGGACAGGTATTTATTTTTCCCATCCTGCATAGACAAGGGAATTTTTCCAATCTGCACAATAGGATGTGCAGTATCATCACCAGTCTCCACAAATCCTGGTTTTTCCATTTTCCTTGCATCCTCTATCCATTCTGCATGACGTGTCATGTGGTTTGATGCACCTGAGTCAACATACCATACATCGTTGCTTTCTTCTGCACTTGTCACAGAATTGTTCATGTGCTGCACCATAAACAAATGCTCATTTCTGTCATCACCCTGTCTACTAGAAGATGCATAATTTCCTTGTTGCAGTTTTCCATTCATGATGTCATTCTACTTTTTATAGCAGTCTTTAGCCATATGACCCATTTTACCACAATAGTAGCATTCAACGTTACTGTTTGCATTTTGGCCTCTTTGCCATCCACCACGACCTCTTTGGCTCCCCCTGCCTCTAGAGTTACCACGTCCTCCTCCATAGGACTGGTTTTCTTGAGTTTGCTACATATTCTGATTTCTAGCACGGCCTCCAAATCGGCCTTCTCTACCTCTGCCTCTACCTCTTCCAGCATTTGAGTAGAAGACAACTTCTTTTGAAGTTCCTCCTGAAGAAGATGCACCACCATTTCTCTGTTCCTCAGAAATTAGAAGAGCAATCAACTCCTCAAAATCAGGAAATCTTTCACGAACTGAAATGGATGTCCGAAACTGTGCATAATCCTTTCCTAGACCATTCAAGGTCACAGAAACTAAATCATCATCTTCCACTGGTGACCCAATGGAAGCAAGTGCATCTGCAATCTTCTTCACCTTCATATGGTAGTCGTTGATGCTCATATTTTCTCTTTGCACATTGTGCAACTCTTGCTTGAGCTGCATTTTCCTGGCTTGCGTATTTGTGCTATACATTTTTGACAAAGTATCCCATGCCTCCTTTGGCGTACTTGCATCCTGAATATGTACAATCATAGAGTCTGAAATGCTGATAGACAGCCAATACATAACTTTCCTGGCTCTCTCATGCCATGCTTTAAATGCCTGCATTTGCTGTTGATTGGGAACATCAGGAAGAACTGGTTCTTCTTCATTTCCTGCAACAAATTCCCAATATCCTTTTCCCATAAGGAAATTCGTCATTCTAAACTTCCATGCTTGGAAGTTGTTCTTGTCAAGCTTTTCAGTGACAATCTGTGAAAGAGAATCAGATGCCATTACAGAAGACTGCAAAAAATTCTGTCACTGCAAAAACCACAGCTTCACCCTCACAAGGAAAAATCTGCAAAACTGGCGAAAGTGGTATTTGACCACACAGTCACTTCTGATGGACCTAAAAACGGGCCGGCACTGGCTCATGCACTAGCCGGACCTCGTCACTATGTGCAAGACAACCCCTCGGCCTCGCGGCCAGGAGCGTCTATCAAAATCTCTGCCTTCCTAAACATTGCGTTTGTAATACGTTGTAGTCCAACTGATCCTAACCCAATATTACTCCTCAGAGGGAGTCCCTTTCACATAGCCAAAAGGCTCGAAACACATACACATGGGGTTTCTCCTACGGCTGAATGCCGTCAACCCTCTGCGACTCTCCTACACCTTGGGGATTGGCCCCTCGATGCGTCGCTCAACATTTAGACATTTCGCACAAACGTCACTCAAGGTACCAAATAAACGTATCCAGGAATGTACCATTGTCCTTACTTGACTTCCCCTATAACCCTCGACTAGCCTACAGCATAGGAACCTCACGCTCTCAACGGTGGGTCAAGGGCCTACTGAAGACAATTGCTATGCATATCCAGGAGCTAACTCTGATACTTTTAATTTCCTCTAAATGATCATGCAAAGAGGTGGATGCCTAGTGCTCAAACATTTGAAAAAAAAACCAGCAGCGTGCAAGTCCAAAACATCTCTTTCATGCTTTTCTTTCTAACCGCTTTGTGCTTCGCTGCAACACCTAGCACCGAAGTGATCTTCGTGCTACTAGGGTTTAATTTTTATCATTATTATTCCGTCCTAGATGCAATGCATATAAAATCAACAAATTATCCCTCATGCTCAACGGCATTTAACCATTTTTTCCACAACTCTACCCTTCCCCGTTGATAGTGCATCATTATATTCATTTCTTTTAGGGTTTCCTTGTCATTTTATGTGGAGAAAGGAAGGAAACACGCACTAAAACATATAAACAAGGCTGAACTGAAGCATAACTTCATGCCCCAGCCTTGCTATACATCAACAAACATAAATCCTATTTTTCTATATTTTTCGTAGCCCCAAATGTATTTTTCCCCTATTTTTCATGGTGTTTTTATCATTTTTCCCCATTTTCTTCATTTTCTTGTATTTTTTAAATTGCTGAAAATGAAAACCAGTTTGTGGGCTGTGGCCCTTAGTTCATTTGCAACAAAATTGAAAGATTAGTTGATGTGTATCGACGGTTTTTCCCCATTTATACGCCCAAAACCCTTGTTTTTCCCCATTTTTCATGGTTTTCGGGTTTCTTGACATTATTTCGAGCCATGAAATGCATGTTTTTCATAATTTCTGGTTATAAACAGTAAGAACTCAGAAGAATCAGCAACATAATCAAATCTTAGTCCATATGAACGGCATTCCATCAATCAAAAGCATAAAACACTAAATTTTCTTTGTAATTTTTTAGTTTACCGCTTAAACGCGTGTTTCGGGTTTTGTGTCCATGGCTGTAGATCAGGAAAACAGCAACACTTCATGTCCAGCAACATCACAAATCACCATTCTCAGCCCGTGTAGCAATCCGGTCCATGCCGGACAAGTCTCCATCATTCTTTCTTCATTGCTCCTTCTTCCCACATGATCTTGCCTTTAGAAGAGAGAGAGGGAGGAGAGAGAAAGACTAGAATCAGAAATTCCAAACCAGGCCACCATTCCACGGGCGAAGGGCGGCGATATGATCAGCATACGGAGTGTAGGCAAGGGCCAATGTCAGATAGGGAGGTTGTTTGCAGGCAGGGAGGAGCCATGATCAACATGGGGCACAAATTTCGGCGCCATCTCTGATCACGACTTCTCCATCTTCATCACGATTTTTTTCATCTCTCTCTCCCAAAGTTTCATGTGACATTTTAAGTTGGGCTCCCAAGGGTCATGCCCACTTGGCCAAACTCATGTCCACCTTTTCAAATTTTGACCGGTTTGTGGCCTTTCCCCCGTCCGGACTCCGAATCGAGCTCTGAAAAATCCTGGGCGTCCGGCTTAGCATCCCGCATTGGCCAGTAGCTTGTGTCAACCCGCACGACTGTCTGAAAAATTATGAAAAATCACCAAGTGTCGCTCGGGCGCCTTTAAAGCACTTTGGCGCTTAAAATCGTCCTAGATCGAGCCGCCGCCTTTGACAGTGAATATTTTTCCCTTGATATTCATAATTTTTAGCTATTTTTAAGCACTTGCCGTCTCCTAAATTCCGCTCTCATTGGCGACCACGGGATAGGGCGACTCAGCCCGTCGAATCCACGAACATATCTGCACATAAACAACCAAAGAAGCATCAAACTGATACAAAACTATTATCATCATAAAACTCAGCACAATGCTCCCCCTACCCCTGGACAGAACCAAGGCATGACATCCACAAGGAGTAGGCCTAGCATCATCTAATAGAAGATCCGAAGTGAGTCACTAACCAGCTGCTCCAACGCAGCCAAACTAAAAAGAACTGCCAAAGAGGTTGCCCTAAGTGGTAGTCTGAACTACTGACCAACTAAAGACAACACAACTAGGAGCTCCTACAAGGCGAGGACTCCTATAGCCTGAGCAAAGAGTAGTTTCTTTCAGTACATATCTTCTTTTAGGATTTTTATTGGATGAACATACTTGGGCATGTAAAAAGGAGGGAGCTGAGCGTAGTGACCCAAGGAGAACAGGGCATCGGCCTCAGGACCTGTCTCGGCACCCAAGAACCTACCAAGCCCTCGCAAGGCGACACTGAATCCTTTTCTAACGCTCACTTTTATTTTCGCTCCAACCTTCCTGGTTTTGATATTATTTTTTCCAGCAAGAAGCCACCCCTAGGAAGAAAAGGTATCGGCCCCAGGTCTGACTCGTCCCCAGGAACCTACCAGGCCTTCGCAAGGCAATGATCAACTGCTTATATATTTTCATTTCTTTTCTTTTCATTGATAGGGGTTAGAACCCCTTTTTACACACCTTCGTATTTATATTCATCGTTTGGGATGTTCAGGGTTTCTTGGCATCATCATTATTATCCTCGGGCAGGCCTCTCTAACTGCCTCACTACTAACAAGAACTCCTAGAACGGCTGCCTAGCAGGCTAGCAGAACAGAGCCACTAGGGCTTCCTTCTAAAACAGATCTTTCAATGTCTAACAATGTCTTTACAGGAGGCAATGACTACTCCGACCTCCCTCAAACATACTTAGCCTAAACCTAGGACTTCATGCCTTGGTTGCCGGTCCCAAACAAAAAGTATCCCCTCAACAAGTACAAATACACATATAACAGGAAAGAAAGGTACTCGTAAAGGAGAAATATCACCTGGAGTGGCCACAAGAAGCTTCCATCGCAGCAAAGGCTCCTCCAGGCTCCACAAAATTCCACAACCTGCGAAACCTGTCCAGCACAACACTAAACAAAAACCCAATTAAACGCACCCGCACTAGACAGGGAAATGGCCCTCTTGGCCTAATGAAATCAGACATGACTTTGCTACAAAACTGAATCGGCCCTCTTGGCCTAATGAAATCAAACAATACTAGGTAGAACATCCACCTGGAAACAACCATGATAGACATCAAAGCATACTATTCCCAGGGGAACAGGGCTTGTAACCCTAAACTAGGTGCATTAAATTATGACCTATCCCTCCTGCGTATATCGCAAGAGGTGTTCGCATCACATGGCGTCGAATCAGTCTGTGGGTCCGAGATAATAAAGGTAGATGAGTCTCGCTTACCCTCTGCATCACCCAAATCAACCATCGTCTGCCAAAGAGGGCATGTTCAGAAAGCATACCCCACAAATGACCAGGTCCTGTCTCACCATCAATAGATATATCGGGACAAGGGCCACAATTAAAGAAGAGGTCCTCTTCATACGCAAGATTAGCCAATGAATCGGCAAACTGATTCCAATTCCGTGGAATCAGCTGAAAAGACACTCGATCGAATTCGTCTAGCAGGGCTATGGCAGTGTGATGGTACATACAAAGGATCAGGTTCCGCACCATGTACGTCCCATTGAGTTGATTTAAAACCAACTGAGAGTCCCCTTTCACCAACAACTGGCGGATACCACCCTTTTTTGCAATATTCAAACCCATGATCAGGGCTTTGTATTCTGCCATATTATTGGTAAAATTCGCCCCGAGATAAACAGCTAACTTCATGACAATGCGTCGGCGGGGGTCTCGGATGACAACTCCTACACTTCCTTTTTTGCATGCACCCCTGGACGCCCCATCAAAGTACAAGGTGTACGTCCATAAAGGGTTTACATATTCTGCCATCCTGAACTCTACTCGTAATTATGGTAATCGAAATTCAGCATATTCAACGGGTGGACTGTAGGCTCCATCCCTCCATCATCATTGAATTCGACAGGGATGCTCATCAAAATTTGTAGGCAATGATGGCAGAAGACCTTGATTTCCCAAATAAATGTCCCGCCTTCTTGCTCAATCACCTTGTATCCTTTGCTCCACCAAATGAGCTTTCCCTGATGATATCTCTGTTCTAAATATGGGTGTTCTAAATAAGGGATCAGACGACCCATCAACCTCTATCACGATTTCCTTGCAGATGTTTGATCGATCTTGCCTAGACCTGCAAGGCAGTCATAGCATTAGTGCAATCAGAAGTAATAAGGTTTAATCTTATTAAGATTAACCTTATTTTTAAATTCTATCCCCTCAAGGTCAGCTAACAAAACTGTGGATTTATTCTTTCCTATCCTAACGATCTTATAGGGCCCATCCCATTTGGGTTCTAGCTTACCTGGGAATAATTCACGTCGTGCGTCATAATACAGAACAAGCTGTCCTTTCTTGAAGGTGTATTTCTTGGCTTTAAGATCATGTAGCTTCTTCATTCGGCGCTTCGCCACTTCTTGGTGCAATAAGCTCTGCAACTTAAGCTCATCTAAATGTGCCAGTGTCGTCAAGCGCTCAAAAAGAGCGTCTTCATCGCTTAAAGAATGATTGATGGCAAACCGAATAGTCGGCAGCTCAATTTCTAGAGGCAAGACACACTCCTCCCCATATACTAACTTGAACGGGGTATGGCCAGTGGCTCGTTTGAAGGTCGTATTATAGGCCCACACTGCCACGTATAACTTTTTATCCCAATCCCGTTTCTTTTCCGACACAATTTTGGACAGGATGCCTACAAGCTGCTTGTTGGTGCTTTCAACCTGACCATTAGCTTGCGGATTATATGGGGTTGTCTTGTTATGCTTGATGTTCCACAACTCTGTCAAACCTTTGATCACCTTATTCAGGAAATGAGTTCCGCGGTCCGACACTAATTCTTTCGGTGGACCAAACCGGCATATTATCTGCTCTAAAAGGAAACTAGCAGTTTCTTTAGCATCATCTTTCCTTGTTGCACGTGCTTCTGACCACTTTGTGAAGTAGTCAGTTGCTACAATGATGTACCTCTTTTGCGTAGTCGATGACGGAGTAATAGGACCCACAAAATCTATTCCCCACTTCTCAAATGGAAGTATCGCCATAATAGGGTTGAGTGGTCGTTTCCTATTCTCTCGACTATCATGTCGTTGACAAATATCGCATCTCTTAACATACGCAAACGCATCCTGGAAGATGGCAGGCCACCAATAACCTGCTCTTAAAGCCTTTTGTGCTGTAAGCCGTCCAGCAAAATGGCCACCGCAAGCAGAATCATGGCACTCTTCCAAAATGAATGGCACCTCGTCAGGCGTCACACATCGGCGATAGATATCATCAACCCCTTGCCAATATAATGTACCTGCGATCAAGGCAAACTTTAACGCTTGCTGCTTAATTTTCCTTTTCTCAGCCTTAGATAGTTCTGATCCCGCCTCTCCCGTTGATAAATAATGCGTTATTGCAGCATACCAGGAGGGAATAGATGCCGTATCTATTTTAAATATCATCTCCATGTCACTACCTTCAGCCACAGATTCTTTCGGCTCCCCAAAGTCCACTAGACATTCCACGATGCCTTGCAACCTTGGTGGATTACTCCTGATTTCATAATCAAATTCCTGCAAAGTGATCAACCACTTCGCTAAACGATCAGGCGGCTGTAGCTTATTCAGCAACAATCGAAGTCCCTCCGCCTTCATATAAAGCACGACTTTCTCATAGAGAATATAATGCCTGAATTTCTTGGTCCCAAAGACCATCGCTAGACACAGCTTCTCCATGTAGGTGTAATTGATTTCGGATACCCCCAGCTTCCGACTAGCAAAAGCAATCGGGTGGTACCACTTCTCTTCCCAAATTTGGGCTAAACAGCAGCTGATACTATACATGGTGGCTGCTGAGAATATATAGAACACCTCACCTCTTTTAGGTGCTTTTAAAACGGGCGCTCTTGCTAGCTCTTGTTTCACATCCTCGAATGCTATCTGACAAGGGTCACCCCATACAAACGAACAGCTAAAGGACAATAAATTTGTAAGTGGCAACGTTCTTTCTGCTAAGGCGTTAATGAATCTACGGTAATAACCAACCGAAGACAGAAAGCTATGAACTTCTTTCGAAGTGCGTGGTGGACCCATGGCAACTATAACTTTCACCTTCTCGGGGTCTGTCGCAATTCCTACCGAACTGACCACATGGCCCAGCAATAGCCCATAAGGTACTCCAAAAGCACACTTCCGTGGGTTTAGGGCGATGCAAAATTGTCTACAGCACTCAAAGCATTTTCTCAAAATGATCAACTGCCTTTCTCTCACGGTGGCGGCCCCTAAGTCATCAATAAACACCCTCAACTCTTCAGGTGATATGTCACCGAATGTCTTATCTGCTGTTCGTTGCCACGAACCAGGCGCATTGCATAAACCAAAAGCCATCACGTGGTAAGCAAAAGTGCCAAATACAGTGATAAAAGTTGTTTTCAACTTGTCCTCTTCTGCAATTGCCATTTGGTTGTATCCTGCAAAGCAATCCATAAACGAATATATCTCCCTACCCGCTAATTGATCCAAAATCTGGTCAATAAATGGCAACGGGTAGTAGTCCTTAACTGTCTGCTTATTCAGCTCCCTAAAATCTACACATAAACGGATTTGATTATTCTTCTTCTTTCTAATCACAACTGGCGAACACCATTCCGTGTGTTGCACATGAAAAATCAAACCCGCTTTTCGAAGCTTCTCTAACTCCTCAAACAGCCCGTCCCTCAATTCGAAAGGCATACGCCTTACTTTCTGCCGTACAGGACGACTGCCCTCTTTCAACGGAATTGTATGAACAGCAAGACTGGGAGGGATGCCTCTCAACTCATCATAACTCCAGGCAAAGATATCACGGAATTCCTGGATCAAGGCCACATAGTCCTCCCTTTCTGCTGAGCTGAGCATAGAGCCTAATTTGATTGGCCGCGAATCATCAAGCGTACCAAGGTCTAGCTCGATAACATCTGCATCTCTTATACGATCTTGGGCCTCTATCGGCTCGTTCAAAGTGATCTGATAGATGTCCTCCGTGGTGGATCCCTCTTTGGACTCATCACTCGATGATGTCTCACTGCTAGATAAATCTTCTAATGTCTCCAATTCTGTAGAAGATAGAGGAGCTCTTTCACTCTGCGGGGACTCAGGATAAGCATCAATCACCACACGCTGGGCACCTCTGCCGAATATCAATCGACCAGCGGGTATATCCACTTGGCAATCCGCTTGCAAGATCCAAGGTCGTCCAAGTAATACTTGGTAACTTGGCCGCCCTGCAAAACGAATCACCCTAAAGTCCAACATGCATTCTACATTTGCAACAGTGACATGGACCTTAGTAATGCAGCCTTCCGGCTGTCTCAAACTGTCATCTGCCATTCTGAGAATTGTGTAAGTATCTTTCTGAATCGCAAGACCCAACCTTTCCATCAGTTCAGAACTCATAATGTTAACAGATGATCCCGTGTCGACAATGGCATAATCTACTAATATCCCATCGACATAGGCTGCAACCCTTGGGCAATGCTTCTCAGCATGCTCGAACCAGTCATCACCAACTCGCGCAATACCCAAAGGTTCTACAATATACCCGGTACGTAGGATCTTTCTAAATTCCTTACGCACTCCGGGGGAAAGCTTAATAAGCTGTAGAAGATTCACATCCGGCTTGACTTCGCAAAGAGAGCTTGCCAAATCGAATTCATGATAGTTCGATAGAGCTCGCTTTTCACGCCAAACCATCCGCTCTTTAGGTCGCTGCCCTGGCTTTATTGCCTCTTTCTTAACTTTCACCTTCTTCTTTGGTGGTTCCTTATCGGCTTTACTCTCTACGGGCTTCAAAGGTCCCCCTTCTAGGGCAGGATCCAAAACTTGCGTTCCTTTGTCGCCTTGTTTAGGGTTTCCGTCGACAGGCTTATCCATGTCGGCTTCTCTACCCTTTTTACCTCTTGTAAGGACAGCTCGTAGATTAGAGGTTTCAGCATCATTAACGCGTACAGCCTCAATCAAACTAACCCCACTACCACTTGGTAGTTCTTCCACCGTAGTCTTTGGTCGTTGAAGTATTTGTTTAGGCCCATTTTCTGGCTGGGAGTCATTTCCTTGGGCACGATGATTGACAGGCCCTGGTTGCCGACTTCCTCGCTGGAGGGAACTGATCTTACTCCAGCAAGTAGCTGCTAAATGGCCGGATTTTCCACAAATGTCGCACTTAACATTTGGGCAATTTCTTGGATAGTGCTGTCCGCCACACCATTTGCAACTAAACCTCGACGGTGCACCCTCCTCCGGGTATCTACTTCCTATCAAATTTTGTTGTTTTTTAAGGAAGTTGACATCAACGGCTATTTGTCGATACTGCTCCGTAATCATGTCGGTATAATGCTTCATCATGTCCTTAACCTCGCCAAGAACATTGGAAGAACTCGACTCATAGCCTTGGTCATTACCATGTCGTTCAATCGGCCTAACAATTCGATTAGGCACAGGCTGTTGAGCTACAGGCATGGTGTTAGAATTGACCGCCTGGCCTCCACTACTTGGAGCCATTTGACTGCCCATAGGCATCGACATGCTAGGGGGAGCTGGTAATAAAGGGACATTCTGCATCATGTTCCCTCTCCCATTAGGATTAGCCATCGCTATCCCTTGGCCACTACTCCCATTGGCTATTGCCATATTGTTTCCCAATACTAAACCCATGTTCGAATTGCCTCTAGAAGCATAGGCTGCTTGTAGTCGGGATTCCACCTCTTGTGCTCGTGTAATGGCAGTATCTATATCCCCCAAGGGGACACTACTCAACTGCAATTGGATGTTAAAGTCCAAACCATGTAGGAAATATTGCAATTGGGCAGCTGCGGGGATAGGAATAGAGGTGTCCAACTTACGGAAGACCTCTTTTATCTTCTTCGCATAAGCACGAATATCCTCGTGTGGATCTTGGCGGGTCACGTTGAGTACACGCAACCAATATTGCCCACCCCTTTCAGGGGCAAACTCCCTTCGAAAAGCTCCATAAAATGCATCAATGTTCAATATGGTTCCGGCTTCTAAACCATGATACCATATAGCAGCTCTTCCTTTGAGAGTCATGTTGAAGAACATCATTAAATGCCCTTCTTCTTGAATGCGACAGTTAAACATCAGCTTTTGAAACTCCCTAATGTGGAGTTCCGCATCTTCCTCAACTAGCCCATTAAAAATGGGTAGCGGGTAACCTAGAGCCGGCAAATCCGTCGTTCCTGCTGGAATTGCAATAGGCTGCGCCATGACGAGGATTGGATTTGCACTAGGAATAGGGAACGGTGGGGTTACACCTCCCGCAATTGACGTGGACTGGCTTATGGAAGGAAGGGGAGCACTAGAGCCTCCACCTTCTCCTAACTTACTGCTTGTGGTCCTAAGACCACTAGATCCACTCCCTCGTAAGGGTTCAGCACCGCTACGCTTAGGGGAATATCTCCTAAAAATTTCAGCACGTCGCCTAGCTCTTTCGTCTCTTTCTTGCTTTTGGATTTCTGCTAGACGATGCTTATCAATAAATAACGGGTCAAGCTCAGTATCCTCTGGCATAAACTGCTAGTTGGTCCTTAAACAACCAGGATTCGAGAACCGCCACTTTTAAGCAGCTCCCGGCAGACGCACCACTGATGGACCTAAAAACGGGCCGGCACTGGCTCATGCACTAGCCGGACCTCGTCACTATGCGCAAGACAACCCCTCGGCCTCGCGGCCAGGAGCGTCTATCAAAATCTCTGCCTTCCTAAACATTGCGTTTGTAATACGTTGTAGTCCAACTGATCCTAACCCAATATTACTCCTTAGAGGGAGTCCCTTTCACATAGCCAAAAGGCTCGAAACACATACACATGGGGTTCCTCCTACGGCTGAATGCCGTCAACCCTCTGCGACTCTCCTACACCTTGGGGATTGGCCCCTCGATGCGTCGCTCAACATTTAGACATTTCGCACAAACGTCACTCAAGGTACCAAATAAACGTATCCAGGAATGTACCATTGTCCTTACTTGACTTCCCCTATAACCCTCGACTAGCCTACAGCATAGGAACCTCACGCTCTCAACGGTGGGTCAAGGGCCTACTGAAGACAATTGCTATGCATATCCAGGAGCTAACTCTGATACTTTTAATTTCCTCTAAATGATCATGCAAAGAGGTGGATGCCTAGTGCTCAAACATTTGAAAAAAAAACCAGCAGCGTGCAAGTGCAAAACATCTCTTTCATGCTTTTCTTTCTAACCGCTTTGTGCTTCGCTGCAACACCTAGCACCGAAGTGATCTTCGTGCTACTAGGGTTTAATTTTTATCATTATTATTCCGTCCTAGATGCAATGCATATAAAATCAACAAATTATCCCTCATGCTCAACGGCATTTAACCATTTTTTCCACAACTCTACCCTTCCCCGTTGATAGTGCATCATTATATTCATTTCTTTCAGGGTTTCCTTGTCATTTTATGTGGAGAAAGGAAGGAAACACGCACTAAAACATATAAACAAGGCTGAACTGAAGCATAACTTCATGCCCCAGCCTTGCTATACATCAACAAACATAAATCCTATTTTTCTATATTTTTCGTAGCCCCAAATGTATTTTTCCCCTATTTTTCATGGTGTTTTTATCATTTTTCCCCATTTTCTTCATTTTCTTGTATTTTTTAAATTGCTGAAAATGAAAACCAGTTTGTGGGCTGTGGCCCTTAGTTCATTTGCAACAAAATTGAAAGATTAGTTGATGTGTATCGACGGTTTTTCCCCATTTATACGCCCAAAACCCTTGTTTTTCCCCATTTTTCATGGTTTTCGGGTTTCTTGACATTATTTCGAGCCATGAAATGCATGTTTTTCATAATTTCTGGTTATAAACAGTAAGAACTCAGAAGAATCAGCAACATAATCAAATATTAGTCCATATGAACGGCATTCCATCAATCAAAAGCATAAAACACTAAATTTTCTTTGTAATTTTTTAGTTTACCGCTTAAACGCGTGTTTCGGGTTTTGTGTCCATGGCTGTAGATCAGGAAAACAGCAACACTTCATGTCCAGCAACATCACAAATCACCATTCTCAGCCCGTGTAGCAATCCGGTCCATGCCGGACAAGTCTCCATCATTCTTTCTTCATTGCTCCTTCTTCCCACATGATCTTGCCTTTAGAAGAGAGAGAGGGAGGAGAGAGAAAGACTAGAATCAGAAATTCCAAACCAGGCCACCATTCCACGGGCGAAGGGCGGCGATATGATCAGCATACGGAGTGTAGGCAAGGGCCAATGTCAGATAGGGAGGTTGTTTGCAGGCAGGGAGGAGCCATGATCAACATGGGGCGCAAATTTCGGCGCCATCTCTGATCACGACTTCTCCATCTTCATCACGATTTTTTTCATCTCTCTCTCCCAAAGTTTCATGTGACATTTTAAGTTGGGCTCCCAAGGGTCATGCCCACTTGGCCAAACTCATGTCCACCTTTTCAAATTTTGACCGGTTTGTGGCCTTTCCCCCATCCGGACTCCGAATCGAGCTCTGAAAAATCCTGGGCGTCCGGCTTAGCATCCCGCATTGGCCAGTAGCTTGTGTCAACCCGCACGACTGTCTGAAAAATTATGAAAAATCACCAAGTGTCACTCGGGCGCCTTTAAAGCACTTTGGCGCTTAAAATCGTCCTAGATCGAGCCGCCGCCTTTGACAGTGAATATTTTTCCCTTGATATTCATAATTTTTAGCTATTTTTAAGCACTTGCCGTCTCCTAAATTCTGCTCTCAACTTCCTAGTGACGATTTTGCATCAACAGGCAACAGGGATGATTCTGTAACTCCCAATGTCTCTGCGCACAAGCATACAATGCAATTTTTACAGTAACTATTCACCGACCTGTAGAACAGTGGCTGCACAGCATAAAACTGGGCCTTTCCCTGAGTGCGTGCAGAAAACTTCCGCCTCCAAAACAGGCCCCAAAATGGCCTCAAATCAAAAAAAGAAGGTCGCCAAGGCTAAAGCCCTCTCCCGCAACATATACTGCCCTCTTGCTTCACCGCTAAGGGCGTCTCAACCTGAGACAATGCACTCCTGCACTTTCCGGCTATGCTACCTGCAGAGATCTGCTCCCAAAACAGAAAATGAAAGCAACACTGCTCCTCTTACCAGAACACCGCGAGCTTGGCTTGCTTTCTTGAGCTCCTTACCACGAACAAGGTTCTGATACCATGTCAAGATTGTGGGAGAGAAGGAAGGAGTCTCACTTGTAGCTTTCTTGCTTGCACAATGGGGGAATACACACAAGGGTGGAGGCTGAAAACAGTTTTCCTCTTCTTAGTTGTGGAAGCCAAAAGAACTCAAATACAAAGAAATAGAAGAACCCTAGATATGGGTCTCAAACCAAACTCAACTAACTAAGGTGGCATACTAACTGAGCCACGAACTAGAGTAGATAAGGATAGCTATCATGTAGCTATTATTCAGGGGCGGTGTACCAACCGCATCTGCAACTGACAAGTCGGTGACATAAATACACAACGGTCACCCTGGTGTATCACGAGTGGAGCTCGATATGTCAACAATGCAAGGATACTGTAGAAAATCTCTTTACTATCAATATAAAATACATGTACAAAATTTGTGGCAAATTTTTATTAGCCATCTCCATGACTTATACACACATGGGCTTACAAGCAATGAGGCAAAGCTACTTATTTTTTTGAGAACTTTTCTTAGGAGAAGGGACATCATTTTTAGGAGTCCTTTTGGCTTTCTTTGATGCTTTGGTTGCCTTGGGTATTGAAGGCATAGCTTCACCTGCTGCAGTTAAATGCACCTCCTCTCCTTCAATGTCCAAGCCCCCACTATTGTCCATTCTTGTGAGTTTCATACAATTGACCATTCTATACTTCATAATCTTTGCTCTCAATGCTCACTTGTATAGCAATCCCTTGTAAATTTTCATACATTTGTAAAAAAAGATTTTTAGTTCATTGTTATTTTTTTACAATGGACTATATTATTATCATCAATGGACTATTTTGCAACAAACCTTTATAAGTTTATCTTCATTGAGATAAATAAACCTAACCAATCTTCTGACATTTGCAATTACTCTCCAACCACAAGAGTGACTATCATCCTGATGAGGACACTGCAATCAACAATATAAGTAAAACTATGAAAGACAATAAAATTTCTCTAGCACTTCAATCAATTATTTTATAGCTATGTAAATTTAGAGTAATTACAAAAAGAACAATCAAAATATCAATGAGACCTTGGATAATATAACTTACAACTTGGCGTTTCCATGGCTTCCTTTCATAGAATTGATAAGGAAACATTGCATCTCCATAGAGTCTATTCCAATTAGGCTCTAATGAGAACTGAAAGTAAAAAAATTTAAATAATCTATCAAAACAAGATCTCATAAAATCTAACAAAATATCAAATTACTTACTTTTCATTATATGGAATTAGAAGAAGCTCCAAAGTTTCAAAGTCAATTGAATTGAACCAATGGTCAAATGCACTTGCATCAAGTTCACTCCCCATATAGTATGAGATAGATGGATCAAGAACCTCAACTTTTTGTTATATATCAAAGGGAAGCTCATGCATTGAATTGAACCAATGGTCAAATGCACTTGCATCAAGCTCACTCCTCATATAGTATGAGATAGATGGATCAAGAACCTCAACTTTTTGTTATATATCAAAGGGAAGCTCATGCATTACACACCTATCTCAACATTGGAATGCAATCCCAGACCTACTGTCTATAGCGATGTACTCTGGTTGAGATTGCCTCTTACTTAAAAAGCTATCTGTAGAAGTTAGTGGCAATCTCCATCACCTCATCTAGGCTAGAGCGGTGATTTCCTTGTAAGTTTGGAAGACTTGCAGGGCTGATGGATCTTTGAAGCAAGATCTCTACGATCAACTTTCTACTTTCTTGCAGTAGGCTTACTTCTAGCCATCTGAAAGCTCCAGATAAAACAAAAAACAACTTAGATTAGGAAAGATCCCCAAAATCTAATATAATGTCATTTGCAATCACTTAGTAGTAAACAAACACTACTTAAATAGTTTCAATCCCAAGCCAATCATATATTCACATTTTGACAATAACTTATTTTATCAAATGATAAAATTAAACTTTAATAATTCATCAAAGTTTTGCTAACTTTCCAACTTGACTTTCTATTGAACAATATAGATCTTTGACTTATGAAACGTGACATGTCGCTTCTAGGTAAGGGAGACATATGCATTTTCGCGTTTCATACGTCATCTTTTTTTTTGGTGAAAATTTTGGTCAAATTCAAAAAAAATTTGAAAAATAAGTCGATAAGCAAGTAGAATATGATTTTGCTATTGGACTTATCAAGATCTTTTAAATTTGTTGTTTCTTAAACACAGAAGCATAGTAATCAATACATTTAGTTACTTAAACCAATCTTAGCATAAGATTGAGCTATTTTAATCAGTTGTAGAGCCCTTCCTGACGTATGAAATGTGAGTTGGCAAATCTGCATGGGGGAGAGCTATGCCTTATCACGTTTCACTTGTCAAGATTTTTTGAAGAATTTTTTTTGACAGATTCAAAGAAGATTTTGAAGATAATTTCGGTAAAATAAACATTGCTATTGAGCTTACTAAGAATTTTTAAGAAAATTACATTTTTGATACTTTAGCACGTTTTGTGCGAGGTGATGAAATCTTACCTTATCCTGGAGGGTGTTGAAGAATTTTTGGCTGTAACAAAGTCGCATCGTGCTGGTGTTTCAGAGGAGGGAAAGGGCTTGGTCTCTTCGAAAAAACACTTTTGTGGTCCAAAAATTGGTTTTAAAAGGACCTTTGTTCACACGTGTGGCTGCTATAATATGCAATTAACTTGGAACATGCACTTTTGTGGTCCAAAAATTGGTTTTAAAAGGACCTTTGTTCACACGTGTGGCTGCTATAATACACAATTAACTTGGAACATGCACCGTGTAGACTGTTGTTGCCTCGAAACTTGTGCCACATGTCACTAACGTTTTTAGACATAATGGTGCTTTTATGGCACCGCTTTTCGGTGTAAAAGAGAACTTTTAGCCTTTTCATTTTCATTATAAATACAGCTCTTCTAAACGAGGGTAATGTTTTTTTCTAAACAAATGCATGGTAATCGTTATACAAGAACTCAGGCTCGTGTTTATACAAATTTTTGTTCCAAGTAATTTGATTTTTCTTCTATAACCATATCCTCAACAAGGCACTGCAAGCCCAAAGTAAGTGTATTATCAACAAGGCCCATTTATGTTGAGGAAGAAATTTAATTTTCGGGTAACAAACTTATATTATCACTATTTTTTTGCAATCTTTGAAAAATAGTTCAATGAGTATTTGGAGGAATCAAAGATAATTAAAATTGTCAACCTATAGAGGGCTTCGAAAACCAGTTGTCACGTTTCGTAAATCCTCTAACTAAAATAGCGTCTGCTCGATGAAATGCGAAATGTTATGCCTACTATGCTGTCCAAAGAGTCAATTCGTGTTTCATAAGACATTGTTATTTTGTTTTGCACAATTTAACATTGTTATCCAACACCTTTTTGATAAGACATTGTTATTTTGTTTCATAAGACATTGTTATCCAACACCTTTTTGATCTCAGAGAAGATTATTGCTTGGCAATCCTTGCACCATGGAGTCAAAATGATAAGAATTTTATAGGTTATGAACAAGAATTTCTAGCAAGTCTTGATGTCGAGGGAGAGAATTTTCAAGATAGCTCTATAGCCTTGCATTCATGTATTACAAATTCAGCAGAGACTTGGTATTGATAACATGGGGTATGAAGAGAAACTGAAGTCTCCATTAGAGGACAAACCAAAAAGTTCAATAAATATTTATGATGATAGTCTTCTTGAAGAAGATGAAAACCCTAAGGTATGGAAGATGATTGTAAGATGTCCATTGTGGTTTACATTAGAGTATGTTATGTATTAAAGACAAATATTATTGGATATTTATCTATTGACATCTTACACTATTGTGGTTTATTGTGCAGATAGAAATTGAAGATGCAGATAACTTTCTTGGAAGAGCTAAGGGCTCAAGGCCATTGAATAATTTGGCTAGTGTTTCCCAAACATTGGCTTTTCTGTTCCGAGCTTGTCCATTATCAGCATGATCCTTAACTGCATTATGCAGGGACTAACTCACTATCCAAAGAATTATTATTTATAAATGACTCTAAGCATTGTTTCTTTGCCTTTTTAAATTTCTTCTTCTCCAAAATATCTTTTGAAACTACTGAAGGAAGAAGATGATAATAAAACTGAGATGCTTTTAAAGAATCTCTTTCACTTGCATTCGGTTGAAGAAGAGACCTAAACCAAATCAACATTACAAATCAATACAATTAATTATAAACAAATGCATATTTAATATTTTTAAAGTGAAAAAAATAAACCTTGATGCTTGGATTCTTTTATTGCAACCATCTCCTCAATATTTTTAAGAGCCTTTTGTCGATTTCAAAGGCCTGAAATAGTTTTTTTTCGTTGATAAGATTTGATGCGTTTCTCCAAATGAATGAATCCTCTATTGACAACCCTCTAGCTTCTGTAACAACTCATTGTTATGTTTTGATAAAAGATGGTTCTCCAATCTGAGGACATATTTTTCTGCAAACAAGTTAAATGTATAACCGAGAAACCCATTATAACCATCACCAAATGAACCTCAACAATGAAGAGCTATTATAGAAAGGCGGAGTGCTATTTTTGCATGCCATCTAACCAAAGACCAAGATTCTTCTTTTCTTCAAACCTGAGTATATGTTTCATAGACTCTATATTAGTAATGGGTTTTTTTCTCTTCCTTATTGGTTCATACTCACTATCCAACTCAATATGAAGATGATAAAGAGGTCTTTTACTAGAGCTACAGAGATCCTTGGATGATTGATCCATAGCTTAGGATGTGATTAGAAGAGTGGATTGAAAAACTATGCGAATTAGAAATAAGAAGGAAAACGAAGAAGAAACTAGTAGGGATGGGAAAGAAAGAAGGGAGTGAGAATGGAGGGAAGTAATCAAACCTTGAACAAAATTCAAATTGAATATTAGTTTTCACTTTAATGAGGATGAGTAAGATCTTCATTATGACAATCTTTGTCACCTTTATGGCGGCCTAGATTTCTAGGTTTGATGGGACCATGAGAATATTACAACAATGACTTATTAACAATTTTTAATATATTTACTTACCAAAATATAAATATTTTTAAAAATATAAAAAATGATTTTATTTCCTTAAATATTTTCTCTCTCTAGGATCGCTTACAGGGCATTTTCAAGACCTCAAATCTCCCCTAATGCTTGTAATGAGCTCCTTATGTTGCATAGTTTTAAGCTTTTGGACATTATATGTCCAATCCATTTATGCCATATATCAATGTCTCGAATAGTTTCCCTATCATGAGCAAACATAGTAGCATTCAGCTCAGGGATGTTTGCATCTAGCATAAGCATCCTACCATCTCTGGCCTTTAGCAACCAATTAACATCCTTTTCCATACTCCTCTATGAAGCAACCATCTCTATTAAATCATACCTGTAGGTTTTGCTCAATCATTTGACCAATAGATAATAGATTCTTGTGATCGATATAACATGCAAGACATCATGGAATTTATTTTTCTTCCATCATGCATAACAAAAGGAACAATCCATGTGTGTGCTATGTCATGCTAAGAATCATCTCCAGTGCATACATAGCCATAAGCATATGTTTTTAGCTCATCAAACCACTTGCCATATGGTGTCATGTGGTTTGAGGCACCAAAATCTATATATTAGATATCATCAAAAATTTCTTGCCGCTTGTCCTTATATTGCACATAAGTCATAGCAAACAGTCTCTCACTAGTCTTAGGCTCTCTACATGACTAGATGATGCATAGTGACCCTGCTATCTACCCTTTTGTGATTAGCTTGCTTCTTCTAGCACACTTTTGCAATGTGTCCATGCTTGCCAAAGTAATAGCAATCTTTAACTTTGTTTGCATTTTCATGAGTAGACTGAGTGTGCTAGGATCCTTTGCCCCTAGACTATCTCCCCCTCGCATGGGAGTATCAACTACCTCTACCAACAAATCCCTACTTACTCTGCCCATGCTGAGATGCATGTTGTTGGGTTTCCCAACCATAGCTAGAACCTTTTCCATGATGACTATGGCCTCAGTGATTAGAGTAAAATGCTGCATCTCTATTTTTAGAGCTACTCGAGCTCATAGTCAAACCTAATTTCACTTCTTCATGGATAAGCAAGGATACCAATTCATTAAAGTCATGCATTCGAGTTGTGACTAAAATTGGCATATCAAAAGATTTGCATTTAGGCCCTAGACTATTCATGGTAATAGCCACCAAATCCTCATCATTTACCTCAATCCCAATGGATGTTAGCTTATTTGCAATAGTCATTATCTCGATCAAATAGTTTCGGAATGGACTACCATTTCCTATCCATCGTGTTAAACTTCTGCTTTAGCTATATTTTTTTGGCACTTGTGGTAATACCACAGTATGTCATTAGAATATCCCATGCATCCTTTGCTAAGTTGCACTTCATTATTTGCATAACCATAGCATGGGAAGTACATAGGGATAGCACATGCAATACCCTTCGAGCTCTTTCCGTCCATGCTCGATGTGCCCTAAGTTGTTGGATTCTTTTTAGGAAGCTTAGGTTCAACTTTAGTACTTGTAACAAAGTCCCAATAACCTTTTCCGATAGAAAATTCTCCATTCTAGGCTTTCAAATAGCATAGTTGTTGTTATCCAACTTCTCACCCACTATTTGAGTAATGTTGTTAGTTCTATAAGCATTTGCCATCTCTACAACTCTATGTATTCAATGCAACCTTAAAATAGATAGTGCCTATGTGGGAGCTTGCGCTCAACCGCCAAGACCCATGGACCGCTTATTATTTCAAGCGTTCCAAGCGAGCTCTAATGGCTATCTCTTACCTAGCCGACGCGCCGTCGATCCTACGAGTGTAGTGAGCTTACCTTGATGCCCGATCGAGTACCCTTCTCTCTCTTGCACTTCGATAGCTCCACGATTCTTGATGCTAGCTCAAGCATCCTCAAGCCTCCTCCATCTCCAAGCTCCATCCTCCATAGCTGTGCGCGCAAGAGAAGAGAAGAGAAGAGAAGAGAAGAGAAGAGAAGAGAAGAGAAGAAGAGAAGAGGAGATGGTGAAGAGCTTCACCCTCTTGATCCTTCACTCTCACACACGCTCACTCCCTCACACTCTCACACTCCCTCTCTCAAGAGCACACACAAGCAAGAAGGAGAGAAGAAGAGAGGAAAAAGAAGACTCTTTTTGCCACACACCAAAGAATGATCTTCTCATTCACTTTTCAACTTTATATACAAAGCCCTAAATTCTTTTTGGGCGGTCATCCCCTTTTCCCTCTTTTACATGGCCGGCCATAGCCTAGGCCCTTTTTCCCATTTCCCACCATTCTAATTTATCATATTCCCAACTAATGCGTACACTTTGCATAGGAGCGAGGCTGGCACTCTTTTACAAAGATTCGGGGGCGCTTCCACATTTTAATTATTTTGTTGCCTCGGGCTGACACTGAAGCTTTCTGAGGGTCGTGCCCAAACATTTGAATTTTTCAGGGACTGGCTCCCGGTCAAGGCGCCTTTTTCTGCTTTTATCCTGCGTCTTTTTTTCTATTTCCATTTTTTTCCATTTTTCGCTCTTCTGTGCTGCGGGAACACGGTAACATTACCCCCTCCTAGCCAAGTGCCAATCCCATGGCACTGCGGTGGGACGTAGTGGCTAGTTAGGTCGGCTGCTAGGCAGAACAGGTAGGTGGGTGGTTGGGGGAATGATAGGTGATGGAGGTTGGGGACGATGACCAGGAAAGATTTCGGCCTGCTTTAGGCTCCATGAAGATACTCTACATCTTTCACACTGTTGTAGCGCCCCTTATGTAGCCAGTCATCTTTTGAGTATCAGAAACGCTTGAAGCAATAAGCAATCCCTTAGGAGGATGGTATTGGAGGGATTTATTCTGGAGAAACCCCCCGAACGCTGTTTGTCTTGAAAAATCGTGGCTTTGATTAAAGATCCTTGTCTTTGAGTTGAAGGTCTTCAGTTTTGAGTTGAAGGTCTTCAGGCTTGTGGAATCAATAAGCGATCCGTGGATCTTGAGGCGTTGGGCATGGATCTTTGGATGATGAGGTTCCAAGATCTATGCCAACGGTAGTTCTGCCTTGACTTGGTTTGATCATGGTGGCCATCAGCAGGCAGATGGCTGGATGCCGGCGCATGAAAAGAAGTTTGGGTCATTAAAGGGTGCCATGGGTGATCTTCTTCCGCGGGTAGCCATTTCTTAAGAGTCGAACATAACCTGCAAGAAAAGTTGTGCACTCCCTAAGGAGTGTGTCTGCTCGCCGTGTAGTGTGTGGTGCTCGTGGCAGTGGAGCTGGGAGATGGGTCTAACCTTGGGTAAGCCCTTGGTAACGTCCCACACTTGAGGAACCAGTTCGTGCTTCGTTAGAGGTGCGGTGCGAGTCTTAGGGTGACAGGTCTAAAAGTCCTGCCCTTGATGTGCCCTAAGCGTGAAGTGGGGGAGGGGGCTAGGGAGAACCCTAGGTACAGTGATTGTGGTGCTTTTTTTTTTTTGAAATGATACATAGGCCTAATTGTCTTGATCAGAATGAGGAGGAGAAGGGGGTCGGATAGACTTGCTCAAAAACTGGCGACTTTGCATGTAATCTTTCAGATTCATGCATACATGAAGGGAAGTGGTGGAGAGGAAGGGGTGGTTGCATCTAGTGAATTGGCTGTCGTTCATGTCTTCTAGGAGGGCTAGGCAAAAAGAGGGAAGGAGACTAGCCCTCATCATGAGACGAGCCATGGCGCAATTATCTATAGCGTTAGGGTCAAAGAATAGGGGAGGCAGGCTGCGCTCTTGTGGAGTCGGATCCTACTTAAGAAGTAGCCTAAGTAACCTAAGATAATTACAAGTGGTTATAAAAGCGGGGTCAGGACATGAGGAGAAGTCCGCAAGGAAGCACATCATAGACTCGTCTAGGCTTTCTGCGGTAAAAAGAAGGGCGTGCTCAAAGGACACTATAGTGGAGTTATAAATAATGGGAAAGTCATACCGCCCATGGAGGGTGGCATCAAAATCTACCCCTACCCTTTGAGGGTACGCCATGTAGGTAGGGTCGTTCCGCTCGAATGGCAGGGTATTATTACCAAATGCCATCCAGGCGAGCATGCTTATGTCGCATACTCGCCTCCTCCACAGGGGTTGGCTCTTGTAGTTTTGTACAGTGTGGGGGATCTCAAAAACCTTATCTTGCCAGTAGTCGGCCGCTTTTGTACCCCAAGAGGTTGGGGTCTTTTCCCGCTCTTCTAGCCATTTTTTCCCCAACCAGCCACCGACCGCGATTACCTTGTCCATCACTTTGAGCGGCAGGACCCTCTGCAGACTGTTGGGTAGGAGGAAACTAAAGGGGAATGGATCCTTTCCTAGTTCCTGTACCTCCCACACCACCAGTTCTGCGTGGAATCCTGCGGGAAGATCATCTGGGCACGGAGGGAGAGGTGCGAAAGGTAGCACGGCTGGCTTGGCCCTCAGTTTTTGTCTGGCCTCCTCCACCAGCTTTTTGGGTCTTTCTTTAGAGACGACTTTTCTTTCTGCTAGCTGAGTCCCCTTGTGGCGGCTCTTGGGCTTGCGGCGAGGGGGGTTGTGAGACTACGTCTTCCCTGAATCGATTCACATTGATTTCTAGCTCTGCTTCTTCCCCCTACCATTCTACGTATGCTGTTTTTTCCTCGAATCCGAGGGCGTCTATCTCCCAGGGGGTTAGGTCGGCCAGCATTAGGTATTTTCGCTGTTCATCCAAACTCAGCCTAACCTCTGCAGGTAATTGTGGCATCTGCAGTCCAGCATGTAGGGCTCTTCTTGCCATGCCGAGCTTTCTTTGCATTGCCTCTAGTGGCTCTCCTTGCGCTGTGTGCGTGGCGTCCAGGATGGCGTCGAGGAAGGCCTTCTATTGAGTGCTGAAGGCCACTTGGGCTGCCTCTGCCTTGCTCTCTGTGATGATTTTCTTCTTTTCTGTCAGAGCAAGTGCCGCGCCAGTGTCTTCACCCTCTTTTCGTTGTGCGCAGCCCACTCCTCTGCCATTTTGTTCATTACTTCCAAGCCCTCTCCATGTCTTAAGGTTAGCATCATGAGTTTCTACTCATAATCCTCTAGTTCCCTGACTAGCCTCTCTTGTTCTCCTCTTTTAGAGGTCAGCTGATCTGTCAGGCGCTTGAGTTCCTCCTACTGCTCCTCCATGCCTCGTTTCCTTTCTTCATCCCTAGCATTCAGCTCCGCCACGAGTGCATCAATTTGAGCAGATTGTGCAGCAAGCTCCTGGTACTGTACTATTAGGAGCTTGTGCTCTCTTTGCATGTTTACTAACTCTTGAGTCTCGTTTTCGATCAGCTGCCTCCAGTGTTCCTCCCTCTCATCCCTAGCCTTCAGTTCTTGTCTCAGATTTGCAATCTCCCGCTGCTGCAAGGCTATCATTCTTGTCTTATCCAGCTGGAAGGCAGCCACGGGCTCACTTATCTCTTTTTTATAACCGGCCACTTGGCAAGTTCTCTCTAGCTAAAAGGCAACAAATGTTTCTCTTTCCACTTCCAACTCAGTCATTGTTGTTTTCTTTTCTTCCTTAGCCCTCTCTAGTGTGAAAGGAGCTCTTTGACATACTCATCATAGCCCATGGATGGTGGTACTGCTACATGGATGAATGTTGTGGATGCCTATAGTTTTTATTTCTTTGGGTCTTGTCTTGATTTGGCATCTGTAGCTACTGATCTCTTTGTTCTAGTTGTTGGGGCTCCTTCACCTAAATTTGGGGCTACCTCTTGTGCTTTATCTAGTAGGAATTGTAACCAAGCCATGAGATTGCTTGCATCCAACCATTGTGGTTGAGGTGCCTTGGGTGGGTGTGGTAGCAGAGGTAGTAGCATGAGAATAGATGGAATTGGATGTAATAGGCTCTTGCCCTTGCCTTCTGTCATTGGTGGTGTTGTGGTTTTTGGCACTTGGACACTAGTGCTTGAGCCTTCTTCTCCTCATAGGGCTCATGGCAACCAACTCCGCCTACTTGGAGGGCTGCTCTACTGACATATGTAATGCTTGAGCCATGTCTTCATCTTCCTTTTTGCATAGCTCTTCTGCCTCTTCTTCTGCTCTGCTCTTTCTTTCCTCTTTGGCTCTCTTAGAATTCTCTTTTATCCTTTGCAACTTGGCTTCTTCTTTCCACCATCTCTCTTCTTCAACCTTCTTTGACTCTTTTTGTGCCTTCTGTAAGTTGGCCTTCTCTTTTTTCATCATTCTCTCCTTGGCTTCTTGTTACTGCTCTTCTAGGGAGTCCTCTTTTTTGGCTTTTTGATCCCTTATTGGCTAGACTATGTCTCCTATTATTCTCCCTCACTTATTGTTATTTCGTTAGAATATTCCTACTCATGAGGAGATGTCCTCTTGGGTGTCTCTCCCACTTCCTCTTCACCTATCACCTCTCCCACTACCTCCTACATGAGGGCAATTAAGTCTCAATTAAGTACTCCAATGAACCCTATGAATAAAGCTTTTGAGGCAAGTTTCTTTATTTTTGTTCTAGCTTTTGATGCTGGGGACTCTTTGCTAGCTAGCTTGCTCCCTAAGGCTAGTGCTTTGGAATATTGATCAATTCTCTTCTGCACATAGCCATTCCAATCAATCTCATCGGGTAAATGGGCTGCAAGGCACTCCAATCTTGTGACTAGTTTAATGGGGGAGCCCAATCGTGAGATCACCTGCTCCCAAAGTAACTTGGCTGTGGTCCTAGCATCATTTTCCCTAGTGACTCCCACTTTTGGCAACTTTGTGAGGTCGTCTATGGTGACTATGATGTACTTGGTCTATGAGTAATGTGTTCCAAGACTAATTGTCCCAATGAAGTCAATTCCCTATTTTTCAAATGGTTTCCTTGCGATGATTGGGTTTAGCTCCATACTATCCTTGTGAATGGGGACCCTGTTGGTACTCATCACAGTGCTTCACAAATCATACTGCATCAGTGAAAAGCGTGGGTTACCATAGTTGTTACTCCAGCACCTTGCGTGTTGTCATGTCTCCACTGAAGTGTTCTCTAGCAATTCTATTATGTGCCTCTACAAGTACATCATGCATCTCATGTTTGCACATACATTGTCATAGTAAGCCATCTTTCCCTAACCTATAGAGTTGATCTGCTATCAAACTAATAGGGATGTATCTTGAGGATAAGTCTCCTAATCTGAGCCTTCTCTAAATAAATTCCTCTTGCTAGACATGTTAAAAAGATGTGCGTCTGGTAAGTCATCTACGATACCCTATCCAACGGCTTCTCCAGTGGGTATGCGGGACATGTGATTAGTCATGTAGTGTTGTTCCCCCTTGTCTATAACCATTGAGAAGTTGAATTCTAGTAGAAGTAGTAGCCACCTTGCTATGCGTCCAGTAGCACAAAATTTGTTCATGAGATACAACAGAGCCTCATAGTCTACAAAGAAAGTGGAAGGCGTAGCTAAAAGATAATACCAGAATTTCTTCATAGCAAAAACCATGGCCAAACCTTCTCTCTCAGTTGTGTAATAGTTCATCTTAGTATCCATGGGTTGTTTGATTCTAGCAAAGCTCATTGGATAGTCTCGGTTGTGTTCACTAGGCTGGCACAAAATAGCTCCCATGGCAAACTTTGAGGAGTCATGGAAGATTATGGTCCAATCTAGAGCTCTTAGGATTGGCATGGTTGTTAGAGCCTTCTTCAACTCTTCATATGCGCTTTGGCATTCCTCGATCCATTCAAATACTATCAGCAATTTGTAGAGTGGTCTAGCAATTAGCGCATAGTTCATAGCACGAATCGCCTATAGTACCCTATATGTCCTAGGAAGCATTGAACTCCCTTGTAGTTGGTTGGTGGTGAAAGGTCAAAAATATCCTTCACTTTTGAGAAGTCGGTGGAAATTCCATTCTTGGACACCACGTGCCCCAAGATGCATCCATGTTTCACCCAGAATTGGCACTTAAGGGGGTTCATCAAGAGATGATACAATCTACATCATTCAAAGACTACATGAAGTTTGTCTAGGTGTTCCCTCCAACTTGAGTGAATACACAGATCGTCAATGAATACACTTCTAGCTCTCACCTAATCATGTCCTTGAAGATGGCACACATGAGCCATTGGAATGTGGCTAATGCATTTGTAAGCCTGAAGGGCATGACTACGTAGGCAAAGACACCCCACTCGGTATAGCATATGGGGTCTTATGCCTATCATCAAGATGCAATTGCACATGATTGTAATTTGAGAAGTTGTCCAAGAAACTGTAGGTCTCTTTGGCAGCCACTCTCTTGAGCATACGTTTAGTGTACAATAGTGGATAATTGTCTCTCTTCGTGGTAACATTGACATTCCTATAACTAATGCACACTTTGATTTTTTTGTTCTTCTTCAAGATGATTGCGATAGGAAAACCCAGTCCGTGTGCTCAATTTCATAGATGAATCCAGCTCTTAATAGCTTGTCTATCTCCTCTTTGACTACATGAGCATTCTTAAGATTCATCGGATATTGTCATGCTTGACCAATTTTGTGTCTGATGTCATGAGAATGTTTTGAGTCACTACAGTCGAATCTACTCCTTTCAACTTGTTGAAGGACCAAGCAAATTTGTCTATGTACTCTTGTAGAAGTGCAATGATATTTGCTTCTTCCTACTCAGTCAAGTCATCAGCTATGAGGATAGGTCCTTCTCCCCTTCCCTATCCACGTCAACCTCCTTGACTTTGGAAGGCCCCTCTATGGGTTCGTTTTCTTGTCCTTACCTCTTGGCACCTAGCATGATCACTACTCTATCACCCTTCTTGAATTTTGTGAATTTCTTTGGTAGATCTTGCAGTTTTTTTTTCTCCTCATCTTTCAACTCCTAGGTTGTCTCTTTCTCTCCTCCCTCAACCATCTGTGCCTTAGGTGGACTAGTAGGTCTTTGTGCATTTGGTCTTAGGTGGTCAGGGTATTTTGGGATTGCTATCTTAGCTTACTTTTGACTCAAAATCAAATTCTCTATCTTCAATAGAAGAGGGAGTCTCTCATGGTGGTCATAGCTCTAAAGGTGATTTTGTTCTAAATAGTAGTGCGCACTTGGTTGGATAATCCCTACTTGTTTGTAGTAATCCATTATTGCCCCTAAGTATTCCAACCATGTGCGATCACACTCCATTTGCATGATTACTCTCTCAATTTTAAAGGTATTCCCTTTTCGTGGTTTGGAATCTACTCCTATTTTCTCAATCACGATCAGTGTCATACTCTATTGTGTCAATCTCTTATTTGCTCTCTCAGTGAGGGAACACCAGTCTTCATACTTGTCATCCTCTAAATTTTCCTCATCCAATTGCTCATCATCTCCTAGGCTTCTATGCTCCTTTTTTTTCTCATTCATGACTAAGGTCCAATTGTACATCAGGTTTGGATTGTGTATCTTGGTCCACATCCACCTGGGTTTGTCCATGAGATCCTTGAGGGGTTTTAGGTTAGTGGCCAGGTTGCTAGCTAGCTTATCCGTCAAGTACTCTAAGATCCCATGGATCTCTATCTTGTTGTTTGCGACATAGAATGTGATAGCGGTGGGCTGACTACAAGAGCTTTTGACCATCATGCATAATGGTATTGAGGGCTTATTCGTGGGCTCATTGGCTATCTTAATAGCTTGCTCATATTCCTCCTTGTTGTTCGAGAATGAAAGATCGATGGTGGCTAGCACATGCATCCAATCTCACTCATCCTCAGGGCTAGTAGGGATATATTTTGTTAGCGACCCATAAGATTTTCTAACTTGAGCATCACGCTTCACCATAATGGAGATGGCATTTAGGTTGACTGGCGTTGTCTTCCAGGTATCCATCTCTACTCTCACTACTTCCATTCAATTGCTCAAGAAGATGAGACCATTTCCTCAGTCTTTTATAACTCCTGTGTTCTACATCCAGGGTTTGGGCCTATCAAGATATCGTAGTCTACTCCCTTCATGACGATGAAGTCCACTAGAAACTTGACTCCTACGATCTTCAACGGCCAATTCTTCAACACTCTAAATGGCCTAACTTTTGTCCCATTGTCTAGTGTGACATTAAACCTAGCATTCTTGACAAGAAGGCTACCCCAAGCCTAGAGCACTATGTGGCTAAGTACACTAACTCCAACTCCCATGTTCACAATCCCTTTCCTCATAGAGTCTCATAGTGCTAAGACTGGAAAGATTTCATGCATCTCTATGCCTTCCTAGAAAGCATTAACATGTAAGTCAGCTACCCCTTTCTCAATTCGTCCTTCCACCCATTGCTTCAAGCATTGGGAGCTGCCTAAGTAGATCTCCTAAGCGCAAATTTGCAAGGGTTGTCACTAGTGTTGTAAGAAGGTTGTCAAGCTACTTGCTTCCCTTGTAATTCCATGCTTCTTGGCCAATGGCCTTGGCTTTTTTGCTTACGTATGGCACTTAATCTTTGTATGTGCGGTATTGCTGGAGGTGCAAATATGTCTCTTGACTTCAATTGCATAGGTGAAACTAGTGTGCTCACACTAGAGAGCTCATCAATTTCATCTTCTAGGATGGGCTCAACATCCTTCAAGTACCCACTCCTTCACCTTATCTATGGCTTTATGCTAGCGCTTTGGGTTGCTGACCTTGGCACTCCCCTTCTCCATAGTCTTTGAAGAGCACATGTTTCTACTTCTATGTCTATGACTTTTTTTCCTGCGGTTAGTGTCGTGGCACTCTCCGTCTCTTAAGCATGACCTTCAATTTGGTTCTCTTCCTCCTTTGCCTACAACTCCTTTTTCCTATTGAGGCTACATCTAGGCTACTAGGCCTTGGTAGTGGTTTTCTAGCCCCACTTTGTCTATGCTCACTCCATAACATGCAATGGGATAGGCGTAGCTTCTTCATCGAGTGTTTCAACTCCAAACAATCCCAATGGTACTGATGGTATGATCGTCAAAGTAGAGGATGGTTTTATCTAGGGAAATCAACAAATAGGTATGTGATTCCACACTCTGGGCATCTAAGGTCAGCGTTCTCTTGACTGGCTTACTCCCTCTCGAGGAAAGCAAAGAAATATTCCCTAGGTGACCACAAGCCCAACATGCAATTGGCTCTTGGGTCTACCCTCCTAGGCCTCCACCCCTGCCTCTACCTAACGCTATCATCGGCACTAGTCGATAGTCCATGAGAATAGGACTACCTTCTTTATTGTATGAGATGTAAGGGTTCACATATGTTTCCTTATCATTCAGCTCCTCCATGTAGTGGACTATATCATCACTTGATGGGTGGGTTACGAAAGGTCCAGGTGGTCTAGGTATGCCTATGGGACTAATCTCCATTCTAGGGATGGCTGGTTTCGCACCATTAGGTGCTAGAAGAGCCAATGGGACTCCCCTTCCAAAGAAGTTTTGTGGCCTATTCCCTAAGTATGGCTAGTTGTATGGTTGGGTGTATGGAAGTTTCCTTGGTAGTCTACAATGCATAGCATCATAGCTGGATCTACCACAATTGTGGGACTGAGGGTCCTGACATTATGCTAGAAGGTGGTTTCCACTACAATGCATGCATTGGACATGTGGGCATGTAGGTCTCCTCACCATCTCTTACAATCTAGCTAGCTCCAACTTCATCTCTGCTAGCTCTTGGCTCTGGTCAACACTTTTCCCTTTGTCTTGGGCTCTTGGGACTAACCATATGCTAGATGTCCTGGCTTTCTCTGAGGATCTAGAATTAGCATTATATCAATTTGAGCTCCTAGAACTTATCTCCTCGAGTTGGTCTTCCACTCGTATGGCCTCTTTAAAGACCCTAGCTAGTACATCTCTCTACAAGCTTGAGTTGCTTGCTAAGGCCTTGTAGAGTTCCTCACTGTAAATTCCATTTATAAAACACTGTGGAGACCGCTCTTTTTTTGGGTCATTCGTTAGATGGAATTCTCTTAAAGAGGCTCTGCACATGGTAACATAATCCCTAATGTCCTCATTGTTCTTTTGCTTGACATCCATTATCGTGCTATGAGGTTGTCGGAATACGCAGCCTCCTCGAAGAACCTCTTGATGAAGAGATCCTTGAGGTTGTTGAAGTTATTCCATTCCACCGTGTCTAAGCTAGTATACCATGTCCTACCCTTGTCACCTAGGAAAAGGCCAAAGGCTTGTGAGCATCAAGCAAGATCTGTGAGGCAGTTGGCCTCGCAAACTTGCTTGAACTGCTCTACCAAGTTGTACATGGTTGGTATTTTTCTAACTGCTTTTTGGAATTGCGGGATCTTTGACTGGGTCTTGGAGCCCTGGTTGATTCCTAACCCTGCAAGCAATGGGGTTGCTAGGGCTACCGTGCTCTACTCTATGGCCATATTGTCTATGAGCCACTTTGTAAATTTTGCTCAACATCAAGTCTGCCTCTAGCACTCTCTTCCTTTCTGGATTAGGTCCTATTTGGTTCTTATTGGCTAGATATAAAACACGTGTGGACTTCCTATATCTCTATGTATCATTGCAACTTCCTAGCCCATTGCTCATGGTTGTATGTTGCTATGCATTTTAGTGCTTGCCATGCTAATCTCTCTCCTCTCCTCGAGGTCCACTATGATGTCCTGAGCCAGCCTACCATGGTGCTCCATCCTAGTTTGTAAGTCATATCTATTAACCATCTATTGGATATCAACTGGGAAATCTCCCATGGTCATTCTAGCGATTGGAGCTAGATCCTGACATTTTGGCCAACTTCTTGCTCCACTAGACTATCGATCATGCCGATTAAGTCCAATAGTAGCAATGCATATCCAATGATGTCGGTCCTTCTATGCTCCTGAGCCTTCAGTGTCTTGATTCTCTCTTAGTCCTACTGGTCGAGGTTCTTAGTCAGTCATGTAAGTCTGAGGGTTGTTGTCTCCTATTAGTGGGTTGGATCCACTTATTATGTCTTGGTGTGTTCCTTCCTATTGCAAATATCCTTCAACTTATGTGTGCTCAATGTGTGCACGGTGCTATTTTTCATGTATGGTGCAAAATTAGGCTGCTTTCAAGCACACTTCAAGTGTCAAAAATAGTATGAGCTGCAAATACAAGATGAAAAATGCAGCTCTCGCTCTCCCCTCATTCTGGTTTCGACCAAACATGGCTCTAAGCATGATTATTGGCCACTTTCAAGGGTCGATTAGGGTCTCTATTGCATCTCCTAGCTTGGTCAAGGTGTACTTAGGGTCTGCAGGTTAATTTGGGGCGCTAAGTGGGGGCGAATAACTAAGGGGTTAGCTAGCGGTCCCTTTTAGGTCGTCAAGTCACCGTTTCTTCCATTTTTTGCATCTAGAAGCCGTTTAACTCATCTGTAAGGCATTAGGAGGTTTGTCGGCTTGGATCTAGGTTTGGAAAGGTCTGGGAATGTCAATTTTTCCTAAGATCACATCTGGCCCAAGTGGTCTGAATTGCAAAGGTCCAAATCCTTGTCTGAGGCCAAGTTGGCCGAGTATAGATGGGCCAATTGGGCCGAGTCCTATTGTCCAATGACATGTGGCTAAGTGGGCTGAGTCCAAGCATCGAATCCGACTCTAATGTTTGAGCAACCAACTCGGACGGGGTACCCATCCAACTGGCTGAATTAAAGTGGGTGAATAGTGGCCAATTGGCTGAATGGCTGAATGGCCAAGTGTAAGCCAGGGTTCGGTCGATTGTGGCCGTTTGAGTCCCAAACTCGAATGGACCAAGTGCAGTGGCAATTTGAACTAGAAAGGAAAAAAAATTAGATGATTTTCTTATTTGATGCTTTCTAATCCTACTACTAACACTATGAGGGACTGAGCTCCTATACATGGGGACTAGTGTAACTCACCTGGAGTAAGGATGATGCTCACTTGCAATGATTGAAAATTTTTTTTGGTCTCCCACACCTGCAAGAAAACCTAGCTCTCTCTCTCTCTCTCTCTCTCTCTCTCTCTCTCTCTCTCTCTCTCTCTCTCTCTCTCTCTCTCTCTCTCTCTCTCTCTCTCTCTCTCTCTCTCTCTCTCTCTCTCTCTCTCTCTCTCTCTCTCTCTCTCTCTCTCTCTCTCTCTCTCTCTCTCTCTCTCTCTCTCTCTCTCTCTCTCTCAGTGTTGCAAATGCAAATGAGCCTTCACCCCCCTTCCCTTGGGTATTAAACCCCCTATCTAGTGGCTGAGTATTGCCCTATTCATGCTCTTGCCTTGTCAAAGGATTTCAATCCCTTTTTTCCCTTGTTTTTACCCTATTTTGGGTCTATTTATAGTAGCAATCCTAAAATTATTTTCTTTGATTTTTATCCTACTCTAAATGCAACAAAAATCACAACTCAAGTATTGAAATGATTTAACCTACTTGCCTACTCATTAAAAAATCAAGATACTTACTCACTTCAAAGATTAGACTCCCAAATCTCCTACCTACATCAAGCATTCGTTTGGGGATGAAACCCTACTTCAAAACTTGATTTGATTTGCAAAAGTGCTCAAGCATTGAATCCATTCGTCCCGACAATGGAACCAAAATGAATTGGGAGCTCACACTCGATTGCCAAGACCCACGGATCACTTATTGTTTCAAGTGTTTCAAGCAAGCAACTAATGGCTATCTCTCACCTAGGCATATGCACATCCTATGATGTAGTGAGCTTATCTTGATGCCCAATTGAGTAGCCTCCTACCTCAAGCACTCTGGTAGCTCTATGATCTGAGATGCGAGCTCAAGTAAGCTCAATCCTCTACCTTCAAGCTCCATCCTCCATAGCCGTGTGTGTGAGAGAAGAGAGGAGAAGAGAAGAGAAGAGAAGATAATAGAGGAGAAGATGGAGAGCTTCTCCACCACGATTCCTCGCTCTCACTCCCTCATGCTCTCACACACTCTCTCTCAAACACAAGAACAAGCACAAGCAAGGAGAAAAGAAGAAGAGAAGAAGAGAGCCACTTTAGCCACACACCGAGAATGAGCTCATCCATTCACTTTTTGGTGTTTATATATGCCCTCATCCCTTTGGGCACCCATCCCCTTTTTTACATGACCGGGCATCTTGCCAAGGTCCTCTTTTCCTATTCCCTTATATTTCCATTATCCCTTTGGTTATGGTTGTCTACTCCTTACAATTTACACAAGAGGGAGCCTCGTGCTCTTTTACAAAATTTGGGGGCACTTCTGCATTTTAAAATGCACCTTTCCCATTCACCTTCTAGATTGTCTTTGCGCCTTTTACCTTTTCTTCTCTTGTTCCTCCATCGAGTCCACATTTCTAAATTTTCTTGGATTTATTTTTGCTTTATTTTGCCTTGTCTTGCTCAGGGGTTAAAAGGAATCATGTGCACAACCTATAGAACCTGGAGTGGAAGGAAAGATATCTCATAATGTGCACAAGCTATAGAACATGGGGTGGAAGGAAAGAGACCTCATAATGCAATGTACCTATACTTCTCATGGCACTATGACTTGTAGTACTAGAAGTTTAGGAAACACTTAATTGTAGCCTTTCCTTACACTCGATTAGCTATCAAAAAATTCAAAGATGGATTTTTTGGAGCACACCTAAACATTCTAAGCCACTTCAATGCCATCCCTATCATCATACTTGTTGAAGCTGCACATGTCTCACTTGGTTGTAGAAGAAGTTGACAATGGAATGTACTCTAATGAGACATCAATGGTAGGCCACCAAACTATAGAGCAACAAACATTGAAGGTTTTCACTATAATCTTTGAAGACGAGGCTGAGAATAAGCAAAAATTAAGATGTAGTAGTGAGAAGCATGATGTGAGGAGAGGAAGGCAAGAGAATAATCTCAAAGATGGGAAGGAAGAATAAGGGTAAAGAGGGGGAGGATGACTTGGGAAGTGAAATGGTGGTGTGAGCTGAAGGGAAGAGGAGTGTATGCTACCATACAAAAAGAGGTTTGATTTTTATTCTTAGTCAATTTTTTATGATTCTTCCTTTATGTGAAACACAAGAATGTTTTTTATGATTGCAAGGTGGTCTTTCATGGACTAGTTTTGCAAGAAAATGTGATATACCATAAGCAAAGGCTCAATTTTGATATGAGGCTTATCCTTTTCCTTCCTCAGTGTAGCTTGAATATTGAGTCTTTAATTAACTCCTTGCTCATGCTCAAGTTCAAAATTGAGCCTCTTAGAGACCTAGAACTCCTCTCTCCACATGGTCAATTCTAATTGAGCTTGTAAGAAGCCTTATGCAAATTTCAAAAGTGGCCTTCTATTCTACCCTCCTCAAACTCAATTTTAAAATTTGAGTCTATGACTTTCCTCTTTCCAGTTTCAAGTTTCTAATAAAGCCTCTAATTATAACTATACTCAACTTTGTAATTAAGCATGCAACATATTTCCTTAGGCAGGTCTAATTTCATATTTTTAATTCTAAGATGCTAGCTCCTCTTTTCTCAGGCTCAATTTCAAAGTTGAGCCTACATGAGGATTCTCACTCATTTATCCTTAGATTGAATCTAAAAATAGAGCCAATAAAAGGCTAGTTTATGCCACTCTCTCCTTAGGTTCAATTTCAAAACTAAGCATCTAAGAGAGAGCCATCAATTCCAAAGCTAAATCTTCTACTCCTCTCTCTTTCTTTAGGCTTAATTTTGAAATTAATCCCATACAAGGATTGTAACTTCTTTATGCTTAGGCTCAACCTGAAAATAGAGCCAATAAAAGGCCCGCTTATGCCACTCTCTCCTTAGTCTCAATTTCAAAATTGGGCCTCTAATACAAGCTATAGCCTTTAACCAATTCCAAAACTTAGCATTGTACTCCTTTTTCATTAAATCTTGTAAAATTGAAATCAAGTTTTGATTAGTATCATGATACATAATTGTTTATTCAATGTAAAGTAGTATAATTTTTTTGCATTATTTCAATTATCACATATCATTTTTTCCATATTTTCATTATTAAAGAATTATCCTCCACATATTTCTATTAGGCTTACCAATCAATCTATAGTATTTGGGCCTGTTTTAAAGGGTTCTTTGAAAAATATCACTTGAATAAGTGCCAAATTTACTAAATTGGTCTTACATGCTTCTTATTTGGTTAATCTTTTAGTGTCAATTGAAGTTGACTCCTTGAGATGACTGCAAATCGCATCCTATTGCAAGGATGCAACTCCTCCAACATATAGAAGATTGTTGTGTCAGTCCTTACATTTTAAAATTTTAACCCTTGGTGTAGAGCTTGGTCATGTGCTCACGCAAGGACTTGAGGGTGAGATTTTTTCCTCTCTTTGATACACTCAAGCCTTGCACTAAGGGCAAGATGTTCCAAGTCATGTTGGATATCTTTAGCTTTGCTTAGTCCCCCTTCCTCTCAATGTCTATTATTTGGTTTGCATGCTTGGTTTAGCTTCTCATCTCAAGTATATCAATTTAAGTTAAGGTTTCTTTATTCTTTTTTGTGCTTCACCTCATAATTTTTCTTCAATCAAGGGGGTACAATCCTAGTATATGAGCTCTATCATGGAGATATCTCTAGGTGCAAGGCTTGGCACTGCACTCAAAGATTAGAATGGAGAGTGTACAATCCACTTCTAATGGGGCATGTGAAGCAGAGTGTACAATCCACTTCTAATGGAGAGTGTACAATCCACTTCTAATGGAGAGTGTAATATCCACTTCTAATGGAGAGTGTACAATCCACTTCTAATGGGGCATGTTTAAAGAATATTGATACAAATTGAATGCATTCGATTTCTCCTACTTCAAGATAGTTATCTCTCCCTTGAATATGTCATTGGTCTAGATCTTGGCCTTATACCCATGCTTGGATGTGAGTGAGATTGTTTCCTCTCTTTGATGCACCCAAGCCTCGAACTAAGGGCAAGATGTTCTAGATCTTGTTGAATATCTCTAGTATGGAACTCAGTGCAAGATAGTTTACAAATTCAAGACATGGGAGCTCTCCCTATGTAAGATAGCCATCTCTCTATTGGAGATCTCCTTGATGTAGAGCTTGGCACTGCACTCATGCATGTTGTCCTTGTACTCATGCATGGACTTGAGGGTGAAATTTGTCCCTCTCTTTAGTGCACTCACGCCTAGAACTAAGGCCAATATGTTCTAGATCTTGTTGGATATCTCTAACATGGCACTAACTAAGTTCAAGATAGTCTGGAGAACACTAATACAAATTAAGGACATGGGAGTTCTTCTTATGCAAGTTAGTCTATACAAATTAAGGACATGAGAGTTCTCCTTATGAAAGATATTTATCTCTCTATTGGTGGATTTCTCCTTGGTGTAGAGCTTGGCACTACACTCATGCAATTTTTTCCTCTCTTTGATGGACTCAAGCTTGGCACTAGTAGCAAGACATTCCAAGTCTCATCAGATATATCTAGTCTAGAAGTGACTACAAGATAGTTTAGAGAATATTGATAGAAATTTAGGACATGGGAGTTTCCATTGTGCAAGATAGTTTGATCTCTCTTAGAGATCTTCTTCATGTAGAGCTTGGCCCTACAATCATGCTTAGGCCTGATTGTTTCCTCTCTAAGATGCACAAGCTTGGCCCTATGCTCATGTAAAGAAGGTTGCCTCTTTAACGGAAATTACATAAAGACTAACAAGAAATGCTAAACAAAAAGAAATTTTGAGAACCATAGATTGCCATTTCTTTATTCAAGATGTCTTAAAACCAAGAATTACAAGAGATGTTGAAGCCATGGAAGCTTGAGAATCAATTGATGACAACTGCTACAAGGAACTCACACCTTACAATGGTGGGGAAGGAATTACCTTCAAGCTCCAAGAAGTGGAGATGTGAAAAATGATTAACAAAGATGATTTACATTGTCACCCTCTTGCCTTTTATATTCTAGTCTAAACTAGGCTAATTTCCTAACTAAGGTAGCATGAAAATTGCTTTATTACAATCTATCCCTGCTCAAAAGTTTTGTCCTTGAAACTTTGAATACTGAAAGGACAAGTGAACGGTAAATGTTAAGAAGTGAGAGGCCAATGTTGAATATCTTGTTGAAGTTTTCCATCGAAGAAGATAATCTTCCATTTAAAAGAATCTCCAAAATAAGCTCAAAACGGTGGAATCTAGAATGTTGTCCCGAATAGGGTAGTGATAGTAAATGACCCATAACTTTGGATAGAAATGTTGGAATGACACATATGAGATAACAGAAATGAAGTATAGCTCATAAGGTATCCATCCATATCATCAAATCCAATTTTGATGTTGATAGGTCAATTATTTCCATGACAGAAAATTATAACAGCAAGGTGTCCACTATGCACTGAACTAATTATCTTCTTGAAGAAGCCATGGATACTGATTTAAATATGAAGCATGTTCCCAAGATGATTCTTCCATAGGAAATCCTTTCCACTTGACAATATATTCCATAACAATACGGTTCCTTAGAATCTTCTCTCTCTTTCCAATAATCCTTTCAGGCTCATAGATGATTAAGCCATCTTCATCAAGAGGAGGTAGTTCTTCAAGAACTTGTATGTCAGGGCCAATGTATTTCTTGACTTGAGACACATGAAAAACATTGTGAATATGTGTGGTTGAAGGAAAATCAAGTTGGTAAGAAAGATCTCCAACTTTCCTTGTAATTTGATAGGGAGCATAATAGCAATGAGCAAGCTTATTATGTCCACCCTTGAGAGAAGCATAATGAGACTTAGGTACTTTCAAAAATACCCATTCTCCTTTTTCAAAATCCACATGTCTTCTTTTATCATCTGCATATAATTCATTGTCTCTAGTGCCTTCCTGATGTTGTCTTTGCATTGCTTCATTAAGGCTTCCATCTTTTCAAGCAAGAGGATTCACTTCATCATGAAAGGTACTTGGAATTTATATCCATACAATGCCTCAAATGGTGACATACCAATACTCATGTGATGAGTATTATTGTAACAGAACTTCGCAATATGAATCCAATGATCCCATGCATTCTGTGTATCATGGCAAAAGTGTCTAAGGTAGATTTCTAACCATTTATTGACCCTTTCAGTTTGGCCATTTGTTTGTGGATGGTAGGCAATACTTGGAGTTAATTTAGTGCCCATGGAAGTAAAAATGCTTTTCCAAAAATTCCCCATGAACTTGGAATCCCTATCAGAAACAATCTTCATAGGTAATCCATGAAGTCTGAAAATCTCTTCCATGAAGTGATCTACCACCTATTTAGCTAAATATTGGACATTGGTAGGTAAGAATTGGGCTTATTTTGTAAGACAATCAACCACAACTAAAATTCTATTCCAACTCTACTTAGTATTAGGAAGTCATGTAATAAAATCCATGCTGATATTAGTCCATTTACCATGTGGGATAGGCAAAGGCTGAAGTAGACCACTAGGCAATAAATTTGAATCTTTATTTTGATGGCATGGTAAGCACTGCATCACATACACCTTGACATCTTTCCAAGGTCCCTTCCAGTAAAAAAATTTATGGATCTTGTCAAAGGTTTTAAACAATCCAATATGTCCTACCAAAGGAGAAGAAAGCATCTCCTATAAAATTTTAGACCTAAATGATGACTGAGGGGTCAAGTATACTCTCCCTTTAAACCAAAGGAGTCCATTTTGCCATTTGAAATTCGGAAATTCATATCCATCATCTTACTGTAATTTCTTCATAATATTCAGAGTGTGCTCATCTAAATATTATTCTTGAATGTCCTGGATCCAATCCTTATGTATGGTAGAGATGCTAGAAATAGAACATGCCCACATCCTAGATAAGGCATCTGCCACTACATTATCCTTGCCTGCCATATAAGAAATTTCAAAATCATACTCCTAAAGTGTAGCTAACCATCGTCTTTGTTTGGGAGAGAGATTTTTCCAAGAGAGGAAATACTTCAACACACGATGGTCGCTCTTCACCTTAAAATGACTACCATAGATGTAGCGGTGCCACTTCCTGATTTTGCATGAAGAATAGCTAACATTTTGTGCTCATACATGCGGATTTCTCTTTCTTTATCATCCAACTTCCTACTTTCATAATCAATAACACCATGGTCTTGGCATAAAACAGCCCCAATACGTTTGCCACTAGCATCAGTAGTGAACTCCTTGGAAAAGTCTGGGCACACTAAGATAGGTGCTGAGATGAGAAGACTTTTCAGCTCATTGAAACTCATAGTGTCTATAGCATCCCAAAAGAAGGATTCCTTTTTCAATCTGTCAGTCAGAGGAGCTGCTACATGGGCATAATTATTGATGAATCCCCTATAGAAAGAAGATAATCCAAGAAATCCTCATAATGAAGTAGAATTCTGTGGTATGGGCCAATCCTTGCTACACTAGACCTTCTTTGGATCAACCATAATTCCGTTTTCACCAACTATATGACCCAATTATTCTACTTCGTCAGCCATAAAAGTACACTTGCTTTACTTTGAAAAAGCTTGTGTATTCTCAAGGTAACAAGGACTTCTCTGACATGCTTTAGATATTCCTCTCTATCTTTGCTATAGATGAGAATACCATCAAAGAATACCAAGACTTTTTTATACAAGAATGGTTGCAAAATATTCTTCATAAGCACCTGGAAAGTTGGAGGTGCATTTGAAAATCCAAATGGCATAACTAGGAAATGGTAGAGGCCTCTTTCTGTTCTAAAAGTTATCTTGTACTCAGCCCCTAGTTTCATCCTGATTTGATGATATCCTCACCTTAAGTCAATCTTAGTGAAAAATCTTGCATCCTTGAGTTCATACAGAAAATCATCAATGCAGGGGATTGGATACCTATTCTTTATGGTGCTCTTGTTTAAGTCTCTATAGTCAATACACATCCTAAATGACCCATATTTCTTCTTGACAAGTAGTACGGGAGAAGCAAAAGTTGACTGACTAGGCTGAATAAACCCCATTTCCAGCAAGTCTTTAACATGTTTCTCTACTTCTTCTCTCTCATATTTGGATAACCTATAACGAGGTTTGTTGTTGGGTTTAGTGTCAGGCATTAAATCAATAGGATGGTCCACTTCTTGTTGAGGAGAAAATGATGTAGGTGGCTAGAATATATCCTTAAACTCTTTCAAAAGTTTACATAGATATGGATCTTGCTCCTTAAGTGAAGTAGGTTGATGATTTTCATCTGCCTTTGATAAAAGAAGTGTAAAAATGCAAAACATAGCATTAATTTCCTTCTTCATATTCTTCATGCTATTTATTTCCACTTGCTTTCTCTCTATTCCATTAAGTTTTACTTGTTCCCCATTCCAAATAAACTCCATGAACATTTGATTTAGGTCCAAGGAAAATTTTCAAAGTTGTTTAAGCCAATCGCAGTCAATGATGATGTCAATAGGACCCATATCTAGGACAATCAAGTCCGTCATAATAGTGCATGATTGCGATAATTCAATAGGAGTCTGCCACCATATCTATTTGCTCAACTCTTGAGCACCATTAGCCACTTGTACCTTCAGTGGAGTATCTATCTCTTGAGGCAGTAACTTTTGCTCATACAATGATTTGGCATTGACAAAACTATGTGTGTTGCCCATATCAATGAGAATATGAGAAACCTTTGAATTTATAGTACCCTTGAGCCGTAGTGTATTTTCACCTTTACAACCCATCCATGCATCTTGAGATATGGAACATAACATGGGCTAACAAGAAACCATAGAAGGATTATCAATCTTCAATCCACCAGGATCAAATGGACCACCTGGATCCTAAGGAAAACTACTAATTTGCTCTAAGCCTTCTTATGTGTCCTAATCATCATACTCATGTATCTCATCACAAGTAGGGATTTCCTCTATTTGTTTCAAAATATTTCCTTCTTGTGTCTCCTCTTCATCAGAGTCTTCAATATTCAGCATATTAGACTTTGCCATATATCCTTTGCACTTCTACTTGTGCTTAGGAGACCATTTCTCCCCACATTTATGTCAAGATTGTGGGAGAGAAGGAAGGAGTCTCACTTGTAGCTTTCTCACTTACACAATGGGGGAATACACACAAAGGTGGAGGCTGAAAACAATTTTCCCCTTCTTAGTTGTGTAAGCCAAAAGAACTCTAGTACAAAGAAATAGAAGAACCCTATATATGGGTCTCAAACCAAACTCAACTAACTAAGGTGGCATACTAAGTGAGCCACAAACTAGAGTAGATAAGGATAGCTGTCATCTAGCTATTATTCATGGGCGGTGTACCAACCGCATCTGTAGCTAACAAGTCGATGACATAAATGCACAACGGTCACCCTGGCATATCACGAGTGGAGCTCGATATCTCAACACTCCCCCTCAAGCTCAATCCCAATTCCTGCACACCAAGTAGGTCTCTGAACTTGCGTAGCTTCTCTGCGCCCAATGCCTTCGTAAATATGTCAGCTACCTGATCCTCTGTGCTAACATAAACTAGATCAATAAGACCTAGTAAAACCCTCTCCCGCACATAGTGATAATGCACCTCAATGTGCTTTGTTCTAGCATGATAGACTGGGTTATTTGCCAAGTATATACTACTCATGTTGTCACAATAAATGACAACTGGCCCATCTGTAGGCTGATGCATATCATAAAGTAGCTTATGCAACCAAGCTATATCACATGCAGCCATTGCTGCGCCCCTGTACTCAGCCTCTGTGCTCGACAAGGCAACTGTAGGCTGTTTCTTGCTGCTCCAAGTGACTGCAGCACTCCCAAAAGAGAACACATATCCACTAGTAGATCGTCTATCAGAAATACTACCAGCCCAATCAGCATCAGTGTATCCATGCAATTGTATCTGAACCCCACTCTCATAAAGTAGTCCATACTGCAATGTGGACTTCACATACCTAAGTATGCGTCTAGCCGCATCCAAATGCGGTTTCCTTGGAGACTGCATAAATTGACTTACCAATCCAACAACATAGCTCAAATCTGGCCTGATAATAGTCATATAAATCAAACTTCCTACTATGCGTCTGTACATAGTAGGGTCTTCTAGAAGCTCACCTGCATCTGTGCTCAGCTTCACATTCTGCTCCAAAGGAACTAAAATAGGCCTACAGCCTATCATCCCATATTTGGATAGCATGTCCAATCCATATTGCCTTTGCAAGATCCGTATCCCACTTGGTGATCTAATCACCTCAATGCCCAAGAAATAATGCAACTCTCCCAAATCCTTCATCTCAAAATTCTACTTCAATAGCATTTTCACATGAAGGATATCTTCATCACTGTCACCTGTCATAATCAAATCATCAACATAAATGACAAGTAGCATAATACCTTTCTCTATTTTTCTCACATAAAGTGAGAAATCTGCCTTGGAAATCTGAAAGCCAATAGTGACAAGATACTATCCTATCTTGTCAGACCATGCTCTAGGTGCTTGCTTCAAGCCATACAAGGCTTTCTTCAACCTGCAAACAAACTCAGGATGAACAACATGCACATAACCTAGTGGCTGCTCCATATAGACCTCTTCTTGCAAATCACCATGCAAGAAGGCATTCTTTACATCCATCTGATGTAAAGACCATCCCTTTATACAGCCATAGCAATGGCTGCTCTTACGATTGCCATCCTTGCAACCGGACTGAATGTTTCTTCATAATCAATGCCATATGTTTGTGCATACCCCTTGACTACTAATCTTGCCTTGTATCTATTCACAGAACCATCTGCATTGTGTTTCACCTTATAAACCCACTTACAACCAATTGCATTCTTATCTTTAGACAAAGGTACCAATTCCCATGTAGCATTTACTTCCAAGGCATCCATTTCTTCATCCATGGCTTTCTCCCATTTTTATTTTCCCATGGCTTGCTCAAAAGAAGTGGATTTTGGTTCCTGTATCACTTTGACCATATAGGCATAGTGAATGGTTGTAAATCCATCATATTTCAGCCTATCCACAGGATACCTAACTCTAATAGACCTACGCAAAGTAGGTTCACTCCCAGGTATGCTCTCAAAACATCCCTGGTCTTCCTTACTCCAGGTGTAACAATAGAAGGAATACCCAACTCATCATCAATGCTCTGTTCTGAGCCACTGGATTCACCATCCACATAAGAGTGACCTGCATTCACATCAAACATGGGCTGATCTACCTTCTCTTTTCCTTTTCGTGATACCTGCATACCACTATCTGCATTGCTTTGAGAAGATTCTCCTGATCTCAATCTGCCTCTCCATGGCGAAGAATGTGAACCACTGCTAGAGGACGCTCCAGGTTCACTAATATCTTGTGACTGCTGCTGTGAATTCTATGCAGCATTACCTTTTGTGCATCTACATTATCAATCACATTTACTGGTTTATACCAGCTACTCATCTCATCAAAAACAACATCTCTGCTCACTGTAAACTTACGAGTAGAAGGGTTATAGCATCCATACCCTTTTTGCTGCAGAGAGTAACCAATAATGATGCATTTCTCAGTTTTTGGATCCAACTTGGATCTCAACTCATTTGGCACATGAACATAGGCAATGCAACCAAAAATTTTCAAATGAGAAATATATGGTTTCCTACCAGTATACGTCTCCTCTGGAGTCATGCCAAGTATTGCTGCAGTGGGAGTCATGTTCATTATGTAGACTATTGTAGCAACTGCCTCAGCCCAGTAAAAATCTGGCAGGTCTTTTTCATTGAGCATGGCACAAGATACCTCTCCAATATGCCTATTTTTTCTTTCTGCAATTCCATTTTGCTGTGGGGTATGACTACATGAATATTGCTGCTTTATGCCAGGCTCCTGCAAGAACCTTGCAAACTCATTTGAGAGGTACTCTCCCCCTCCATCTGACCTTAGGCATTTTATTTGCAAGCCTATTTCTTTTTCAACCATAGCTTTAAGAGTTTTGAAATGCCCAAAAACTTCACTTTTCTTTTTCATAAAGTACACCCAAACTTTTCTGCTATAGGCATCAATAAAAGTGACAAAATAATGATAGCCTCCAATAGATGCAGCTTTAGTAGTCCACACATCAGAGTGGATTAATTCCAATGGCTTCTTACTCTCTTGAACATGTCTAGGAAATGGTTTCCTTGCCTGTTTTCCAAATTGACAGGCTTCACATACCTTATGCATTTCTGCAACCTTGAATTTTGGCAATCCTGCAACAATATTTTGGGCTTGCATTGATTTAAGTCATTGTACATTAACATGACCAATGCGTTTATGCCAGATATCAATATCTGCAACTACACCGGTCCCATGTGCAAACATTGCTACACTCAATTTAGGCATGTCTGCATCCAATGTAAACATTCTGCCCTTCTTCTTTCCTTTTGCTATCAAGTGACCTTTATTTTTCATATCCTCAACAAAGCATCCATGAGAATTAAATCTAACATGCAAGCCTTGCTCAACCATTTGACCAACAGAAACCAGGTGCTCGGTGATATTCGGGACATGAAATACATCCGAGAGGTATTTCTTTTTCCCATCCTGCATAGACAAAGGAATTTTTCCAATCTGCACAATAGGATGTACAATATCATCACTAGTCTCTACAAATCCTGGTTTTTCCATTTTCCTTGCATCCTGCATCCATTCTGCATGACCTGTCATGTGGTTTGATGCACCTTAGTCAACATACCACACATCGTTGCTTTCTTCTGCACTTGTCACAGAATTGGTCATGTGCTGCACCATAAACAAATGCTCATTTCTGTCATCACCCTGTCTACTAGAAGATGCATAATTCCCTTGTTGCAATTTTCCATTCATGATGTCATTCTGCTTTTTATAGCAGTCTTTAGCCATATGACCCATTTTACCATAGTAGTAGCATTCAACATTGATGTTTGCATTTTGGCCTCTTTGCCATCCACCACGACCTCTTTGGCTCCCCCTGTCTCTAGAGTTACCACGTCCTCCTCCATAGGACTGGTTTTCTTGAGTTTGCTGCATATTCTGATTTCTACCACGGCCTCCAGATCGTGCTCCTCTACTTCTGCCTCTACCTCTTCTAGCATTTGACACCATTTCTCTGCTCCTCAGAAATTAGAAGAGCAATCAACTCCTTAAAATCAGGAAATCTTTCACGGATGGAAATCGATGTTTAGAGCTGTGCGTAATCCTTTCCTAGACCATTCAAGGCCACAGAAACTAAATCATCATCTTCCACTGGCGACCCAATGGAAGCAAGTGCATCTGCAATCTTCTTCACCTTCATGTGGTAGTCATTGATGCTCATACTTTCTCTTTGCACATTATGCAACTCTTGCTTGAGCTGCATTTTCCTGGCTTGCGTATTTGTGCTATACATTTTTGACAAAGTATCCCATGCCTCCTTTGGCGTACTTGCATCCTGAATATGCACAATCATGGAGTCTGAAATGCTGATACACAGCCAATACATAGCTTTCCTGGCTCTCTCATGCCATCCTTTAAATGCCTGCATTTGCTGTTGATTGGGAACATCAGGAAGAACTGGTTCTTCTTCATTTCCTGCAACAAATTCCCAGTATCCTTTTCCCATAAGGAAATTCGTCATTCTAAACTTCCATGCTTGGAACTTGTTCTTGTCAAGCTTTTCAGTGACAATCTGTGAAAGAGAATCAGACACCATTACAGAACACTGCAAAAAATTCTATCACTGCAAAAAACACAACTTCAGCCTCACAAGGGCAAATCTGCAAAACTGACGAAAGTAGTATTTGACCACACAATCACTTCCTAGTGACGACTTTGCATCAACAGGCAACAAGGATGATTCTATAACTCCCAATGTCTCTACGCACAGGCATATGATGCAATTTCTACAGTAACTTTTCACCGACTTGTAGAACAGTGGTCGCACAACAAAAAACAGGGCCTTTTCCTAAGTGCATGCGGAAAACTTCCGCCTCCAAAACAGGCACCGAAATGGCCTCGAATAAAAAAAACAGGGCAACCAAGGGCTAAAGCCCTTTCCCGCAGTATATACTGCCCTCTTGCTACACCGTGAAGGGTCTCTCAATCTGAGACAATGCACTCTTGCACTTTCCGGCTGTGCTACCTACAGAGACTTGCTCCCAAACTCAAAAAATGAAAGCAACACTGGTCCTCTTACCAAAACACTGCGAACTTGGTTTGCTTTCTTGAGCTCCTTACCACAAACCAGGCTCTGATACCATGTCAAGATTGTGGGAGAGAAGGAAGGAGTCTCACTTGTATCTTTCTCACTTACACAATGGGGAAATGCTTACAAAGGTGGAGGCTAAAAACAGTTTTCCTCTTCTTAGTTGTGTAAGCCAAAAGAACTCTAATATAAAGAAATAGAAGAACCCTATATATGGGTCTCAAACCAAACTCAACTAACTAAGGTGGCATACTAACTGAGCCACGAACTAGAGTAGATAAGGATAGCTATCATCTAGCTATTATTCATGGGCGGTGTACCAACAGCATCTGCAGCTAACAAGTCGGTGACATAAATGCACAACGGTCACCCTGGCATATCACGACTGGAGCTCGATATCTCAACAATTTATAGCATAGACCCTTGGATTTGTCATTGGGAAGTGTCTTGTTGCTATTGTTATTGGGATATTTCTTGATTCCACCTTCAGCCCTCTTGAATTCTCCTTTTGGATCAGCATTATATCTGAAATTATTGCCCTATTTTGAAGCATATGCTATAGGGTAAGTTGGAACCTTGCTGAAATTATTTTAAAACCTATCTTCACCTCTAAATCCCTCTATTTGTTGGCTGAATTGCTATCCAAATCTCATATGCTGATTTGATTGATCATTCATTCTTGTTTTGGGCTAAAATGAATTCAAATCTCTTCTATATTTCTGGTTGTACCTTTTAGCATATTGAATGGCTGCATGGACATTTGTAGACTTGTGGCTGCCCCAACTTCAGCTAAAAGGTTTGGAGTAGAATCCCTTTGCCTAAGATCATACCATTTCCTTTCAAGACTTTTCTTATCCAACGGTGACATGAACACTTGAGTCATAGTTGATTTGAAGCCCTCCCAAGACTAAAATTTCTCTCCAATCTTGCTCATGTATCTCCACCACGTATGCGCATATCCCTCTAGGTGTAGAGTTGCATAACAAATATTTGCTTGATCATTACGTGGGTAGAGAGTGAAATACATTTCCAATTTGTTGATCCATTCCTCAAGTTCGATCAATGAAGGGTTATCTCCTTTGAAATTGGTTATGTTGATCATGTCCTTGTGCTCCTTTTCATAATGATAGTGCCACCCATTATGATTGATATATCCAAAATACTATTGTCTATTAAAATGATCACTCATTGCTTGATGTCCATGATTAGGGGTAAATGAATGCTGCCCATTTTAATTATTTCCAAAATATTGATGACCAAACAATGAGTTCCCATGTGATTGTTAGTTATGAGTGGATATACCATGTGGAAACCTATCATCATGATCTTCAACATGCTAGAAAATGTCTCCATTCCTTGCTTTATCATGTGCATATTGCCCTTGATCATCTCTTACATTATGAACTTGAGTATGTTGAGAACTAAACTCTTTATAGAAGTGATGGCATCCATGTATAAACTTATTTCTGTCATCATGCAGGGAATAATCTTATTGTCCCTTATCTCTTGAATTAGTGAAGTTTGGCATGTTTCTATTCCAAGAGTTTGTATGAGGCTGAACTATTTCATTCACCTTAGAAGGTCCTCCATTTTCACAATTGGATGGTATATGCTAGTGGGATGCTATGGGCCTCACATTGCCATGAATAATAGGCACATCTTCAGAATGGGAAGGTGGATTGCTTTGCAATTTGTTACCAAAGTTGTTGAATATTGTAACCAGTTGTTCAAATTTGGCATCCAACCTATGGTTTTGCTACTCCATATGTGTAATCATCTTGCCAAACTTGTCATTCATTGAATGGATAAGCTGGATTAGACCTTCATTCATATTACCATTTTGCTTTGATAGCTATTAGAAGTCATTGGAGCCATAAGTAATATTTACTTTAGTTCTAGGATCATTGTCATAAGGAACCCTTGGCCATTGGATCTCTTCATTAGTTGTACTATTGTCCATAAATTCTTGTCCTTGATTTTTGGCCCTTATGGTAGGATTTTCCTCAGCATGGTAATCTTTTTAGCCCTCGTTAATGTGCTCCAATACTTGTTCCTTCTTATTCCTTGCCATCATGAAATTGTAGTAACTCAGGACTGCCTGTTAATGAATGGTCAATAACTAGAGCTATACTCCTCCAATCTAAGTGCTTGATATCTCCAAAAAAAGCTAATAATACTTAGTTATACTAGATTTACTGAGGTTACAAGTTTGGGAGAGTGTGTGGTTGGTTCAGATCAAAATTGTGTACCCTATCAACCTATTTAGGTGCTATCTACAGTGACCACCTATCACTAAAATGACCAAAACTTTTGAACCGTAGGTCCAAATGAAGTTGTGAAAAGTTCCTTTTGGACCAAGTTGTGTATCCCTACAGATTCATAAATAGAAAGGGTGGGTCATCTCACTATTGTCTTTCTATCTCATCCAGCTTCGACCTTTTTTCTTGGTCAGAATATATATGGTAGAGCTAGTGTTCCAAAAATTAAGGCATGATATGCACAACTGAATCAAAATTTTGATATTTCCATGATATGCAGGAATTGGAAGGTAAAATGTATGTAAATGAGGATGAGAAAGGTTTACCTATAGTAATCAATGACTCATTGATTTACTATACTCACCTTTTACAAAATTTCTTGGGGTAATCTCAAAAGATTGAATCAGCAAAAGGCCCAAAAGTTAAAGGTTAAGCTAAAATTGAAGGGAAATTGTATGGTTGATGCTATGGGGATTGATCAATCAAACAATGCAAAGAGCAATGATATCCTCAACTTCAATGGCTGATTTCAATGGGCTGATTCATCAATCAATACATGCTTGGGATTCAAGCTTCAATGCCTCAATACTTGAATATTATGATTCATTCAATCAATGTTGAGATTGAAGCTCAATGCAAGAGTACTCTACTTAACCTCTCCTTCAGCAATAGGAAATGCAACAACAATTGAATGAGGAATTGGAGAGATTAAAGAAGAGTAATAGAAGTACCTCTTTCAATGATTGAAGAATAAGATGTTGCTTGAGTCAAACTTCTTCCATAAAGGTTGATAGATGATGGGACCTGAAATGGGCCGGCACCGGCTATGGCACTAGCTAGACCTCATGCTCATGACACACAAACACCCTCACGGCCTTGCGGACCAGGAGCGTCAATCTAATGCTAAAGGACAAAAACTGCCCTAAAGCCTAATATCTATGCGTTTATAGTTTATAGTCCAACATTTCCCTTTCTCATAAACTCCTCAAAGGGAGAACCTATACACATTGGCAATGCCACGATCACACACATGGAGGCAACCCCTCGGTAGAAACACCGCGGCCCCACTGCAGCTCTCCTACATCGCAGGGATTAGCCCCTTGATGCGCTGCTCAACATGTAACACAAATGAACACAAACTCCTCTCTTTTATATTTCTCGTATTTCCAAGAGATATACCATGTGTCCTCACTTAACAATCCCTTAGGAAACCGCCCCTCTATCCTACCGCAAGGGATAACCTCACACTCTCAATCGTGGGTCAAACTCCTAAGAAAAGAATTTCTATGCAGTCCAGGAGCTTTTCCTTTGATACCATGAACTATGCATAGTGCATAATGTGAATGGTTTAGTGCACAAACAAAAGAAAATCAGCATTGTGCATCGTGCGAAACCAATCTTTTCATGATTTCCATACTAACGTTTATGTAATGAGAACAGACACCGAGCCTTACACTCATGCTGCCAAAATATATTTTAATTTATATTTTGACGCTCACCCTACCGTTTAATGTTTTGCATTCGTTGATAGGTGAAAAGGTTGTTTTATGTGTATCTTGGCCCTCTTGGCCTAATGAAATAAAACAGTAAAACCTCGCAAAACGGGCCTTCTTGGCCTAACGAGATCAAACAGAATAGCACCTACATGTCCCTCCTTGGAATAGTACAGATATACAATAATAGGCTCCTTTCCAAGGAGGAAAAAACCAGGGCTCGTAGCCCTAAACTAAATGCATAAGGTTATGACCCATCCCTCCTGCATATATAGCAAGAGGCGTACGCATAACATGTTGTCTAATCAGTCTATGGGTCAGGGACAAAAAGGTAGATTAGTCTCGGCTACTCTTTGCATCACCCATATCAACCATCGTCTGCTATATATAGCATGCTTTGATAACATTCCCCACAAGCGATCGGGTCTTGTTTCATCATTGATAACAATATCTAAACTAGGATCGCAGTTGAAGAAAATGTCTTCTTCATAAGCCAGATTTGCTAGTGAATTCGCAAACTGATTCCAGTAACGTGGAATCAGCTGAAAAGACACTCTCTCAAACTCCTCAAGTAGGGTCATGGAAGTTCGATGATACATACAAAGAATGGGATTCCGCACTGTGTATGTCCCATCTAGCTGATTCAGGATCAATTGGGAATCCCCTTTTACTAACAACCGACGAATACCACCTTGTTTGGCAATATGCAGTCCCATAATCAAGGCTTTATACTCCGCCATATTGTTAGTGAATCCTACCCCGAGATAAGCAGCTAACTTCATCGTAACTCTACGTCGGGGATCTCGGATTACTACTCCAACACTCCCTTTTTTATTAGGGCCCGTGGACGCTCTGTCAAAATATAATGTATACGTCCATAATGGGTTTACACAGCCTGCCATCACGAACTCCTCTATTCGTAATTATGATAGTCAAAATTTAACATGTTTAGAGGATGAACTAACGGCTCCATCCCACCTTCTTCATTGAACTCAACAGGGACACTTGTCAACACTCGTAAGCAGTGTGCAAAAGACTTTGATCTCTCACACAAAGGTTCCGTCTTCTTGCTCAATCACTTTGTATCCTTTGCTCCACTAGATAAGTTTCCCCTGATGGTATCTTTGCTCTAGATATGGGTGCTCCAAATAAGGAATTAACTGCCCCATCAACTAGCTTTAAGCTCTTTTGCAGGTCTCAAATCATCCCCAGCATGGACCTGCAATGCATTTTCCTATATTAGCATAATTAGAAATAATAAGGTTTAATCTTATTAAGATTAACCTTATTTTTAAATTCTACTCCCTGCAAATCAGCTAGTAGAGCCGTAGACCTATTTTTCCCTATCCTAACAATCTTGTAGGGGCCATCCCATCTAGGTTCCAGCTTCCCTGGAAACAGCTCCCTACGCGCATCGTAGTATAGAACTAATTGCCCTTTTTTAAAGGTATACTTCTTTGCTTTAAGGTTGTGCAACTGCTTCATCCAACGTTTAGCTACCTCCTGGTGTAATAAGCTCTGCAATTTCAGCTCATCCAGGTGGGCTATGGTCGTGAAACATTCAAAGAGTGAATCTTCATCTCCCAAAGAGTGGTTAATTGCAAATTGTATGGTTGGCAACTCAATCTCGAGGGGTAACACACACTCTTCCCCATAAACTAATTTAAATGGAGTATGGCCAGTAGCTCACTTGAACGTTGTATTGTACGCCCATACTGCTACATACAACTTCATGTCTCAGTCTCGTTTCTTCTCAAAGACTATTTTAGACAAGATACCCACAAGCTGCTTATTAGTACTTTCAACTTGTCCGTTTGCTTGCGGATTATAAGGGGTTGTTTTATTATGCTTGATTTGCCAAGCTTCAATCAAGCTTTTGATCACTTTATTCAAAAAATGGGTTTCACGGTCTGACACTAGTTCCTTTGTGGACCGAAACGGCAGATAATCTGCTCTAAAAGAAAACTTGCAATCTCTCTTTCATTGTCCTGCCTCGTCGCCTGCACTTCTAACCGTTTTGTAAAATAATCAGTTGCTACTATAATGTACCTCTTTTGGGTAGTAGACGACGGGGTGATAGGACCCACAAAATCAATGCCCCACTTCTCGAATGGAAGGATAGACATAATAGGCGTAAGTGGGTGTCTCCTATTCTCTCTGCTGTCATGTCTTTGATAGGTATCACATCTCTTAACATACTCGAAGGAATCTTGGAAGATGGACGGCCACCAATATCCAGCTCTTAAAGCTTTCTGTGCCGTCAACCGTCCGGCAAAGTGCCCTCCACATGCAGAGTCATGGCACTCTTCCAAGATAAAAGGAACCTCGTCAGGCATCGCACATCGGCAATAGATATCATCAATACCCTGCCGATATAGTGTTCCTACGATCAAGGAAAACTTCAGAGCCTGTTGTTTAATTTTCCTCTTTTCTGATTTTGATAAACTAGCTCCAGTCTCTCATGTTGATAGATAATGCGTGATAGCAGCATACCAAGATGGGATAGAGGCTGTATCAATTTTAAACATTTCTTCAATGTCACTTCCTTCAGCCAAAGTCTCTTTCGGCTCCCCAAAATCCACAAGGCATTCCACAATCCCCCTGCAACCTCGGTGGCTTACTCTTAATCTCATAATTGAACTCCTGCAAAGTGATTAACCACTTTGCCAGACGATCAAGTAGTTGTAGCTTGTTCATAAGCAATCTAAGCCCTTCCGCCTTCGTATAGAAAACTACCTTCTCATTGAGGATGTAGTGCCTGAATTTTTTAGTCGCAAACACCATCTCAAGGCATAGCTTCTCCATGTAGATGTAGTTGATTTCTGATATGCCCAATTTTCGACTAGCAAAAGCTATCGGATGATACCACTTTTCCTCCCAAATTTGGGCTAAACAGCAGTTGATACTATGCATGGTGGCTGCTTAAAATATATAAAATACCTCGCCTCTTTTAGGTGCTTTTAAAATGGGTGCTTTTACTAGCTCCTATTTCACATCCTCGAAAGCTACCTTACAAGGGTTGCTCCATTCAAATAGACAGCTAAAGGATAATAAATTCGTTAATGGCAACATCCTTTCTACCAAGGCATTTATAAACCTCCGATAGTACCCTATCGATGACAAAAAGCTATGAACCTCTTTCGGAGTGCATGGTGGACTCATGGCGACTATGACCTTGATCTTTTCAGGCCCAGTTACTATCCCTACTGAACTGACCACATGGCCTAGCAATAGCCCATAAGACACTCCAAAAACACACTTCCATGGGTTAAGAGCGATACAAAATTGTCAGCAGCACTCGAAGCACTTTCTTAAAATAATCAACATCCTTTCCCTCACAGTGGCTGCCCCAGGTCATCAATAAATACTTTCAACTCATTTGGGGAAATGTTACTAAAGGTCTTGTCTGCTGTTCGTTGCCATGATCCAGGTGCATTGCACAAACCAAAGGCCATCACATGGTACACAAAAGTACCAAAGACAATAATAAAAGTTGTTTTCAACTTGTCCTCTTCTGCAATGGCTATCTGGTTATAACCCGCAGAGCAATCCATAAACGAACATATTTCCCCACCTGCTAATTGGTCTAAAATCTGGTCAATAAATGGTGACGTGTAGTAATCCTTAACCGTCTGCTTATTCAGCTCTCTAAAATCTACACATAGTCGGATATGGTTGTTTTTCTTCTTCCTGATGACAACTGGTGAACACCATTCTGTGTGTTGTACAGGGAAAATCAAACCAGCTTTCCGTAACTTCTGCAACTCCTCAAATAGCCCGTCCCTCAATTCAAAAGGCATATGCCTTACCTTCTGATGCACAGGACGACTGCCTTCTTTTGCAGGAATAGTATGAACAGCCAGGCTGGGAGGAATGCCTCTCAGCTCGTCATAACTCCAAGCAAAGATGTCGCGGAATTCTTGAATCAAGGACACATAGTCCTCCCTTTCTGCTGAACTGAGCATGGAACCTAATTTAATTGGCCACGAATCATTCGGCGTGCCAAGGTCCAACTCAATCACTCAAGCCATTCCTCATCTGGCATAGTTGCAGGCAGATGCCTGCTCAACCTCAATGGTTTGATTTGCGATTTTTGCACTAACACCTGCCAAATCTGGCTCTTCCAATAAGAGTAATTCGTACCATCAAGCTTACTGATGTTGAAAATAGCATGATCAATGGACGAACTCGCCATAATGCAGGCTGGAAGACTGTAGACAGTTCAAAACTGCTTGCTGTTTACTGTAGAAAATGACAAAAAAATCACCAAAATCGAGAGAAAATGGCGAGAAAAGTGTAACCAAAGCTGCTTCCCACCAAGTACTAGTGAAAGTACAGCATTTCAGAATATTTCAGCATGAAAAATCCATGTCAGTCCGGAGTTATATGCTTGCTATAATAAATGACAACGAGGTACTGTGAGAGTCAATTTCTGACCAAATCACTATACCAAGTTAATAAATGACAACCAATATATGACCAGCCATAAACGGGCATAAATCAGCACCAAACAATCATCAAGACCCTGAGCAAACACCCAAACATGTCACCAAATCATCCGTCAGTGAGAGTAGGCATATCCCCTGGACAATAGGGCAAATTATACATAACACTGGCAAGACCTGACACTAGTAGGTGTATGCTCATAAGAGTGCAAAGCCCAAGCTTAGGTCAAAAGTAATTCCAAGATATCAGTGCATGAACCATGCAACATGTAAGTGTAAGAGCTCCCAAAGTCTCAAGTATCTGCAAAATGCTCAAATAGCATAACCCTCCTGCTCAATGTCGGTCAAGCATACAAGATGCTCCCACTAGCTCAAAAGGCGGATAAACGAGCTCAACAGCTCAAGCAAACCAAGTCAAAGTACCAAAGAAAGGTAACCAAGACAATGCCTCAATAGCATCCAAGGTCATAATGGAAAAAGCCAAGTCGTAACGAAAAAATCCAAGTCAATGTCCAAATACTCAAGGAAATACTCAAATGAATGTCGAGGTGAGCTCAAACAACTGCCATCCACAGCCAAAGCATAAAGCATTCACCAAGACATTATAACCCGTACTGGGTAGCCTAGGCATAAACCATGTCATAGATGAAATGCCAGCTGCAAAGAAGTGACAGTCAAACCCAAATCGAGCTCTAATCTCAGCTCAAAAGCATTCCGGAGCATAAACAAGACATGTGGCATAGTCCAAATACATCATGACATCATACCGAGTAGTCGGGAGCACCCCGTGACCAATACGCATAACCCAACTGTAGCATAAATAGCTTCAACCTTGAAGTTTCTAGTAGTATATAACCTCTGTAAACTGAGCATATCAGTGCTCAATCCAAGCTCAAATCCATAGGCAAACCATAGGCATACATTCCCGTATGTATAAACACCAATCGGGCATAATCAGGCATCAAATGCCAAGACCTGTAAGCATAAAATTGAAGTAATAGGTGGTTGCCCTATTTTGGATAGATCTGGGATTGTTCAAAATAGTCAATGGTTGAGCTAAATCAGCTCCAAATGCGTCTCACATAAGAGTCATAACATCCACAAGTGATCTGGTATCAATAAACATCAGTAGAAGCATCACATAAGCCATAGGCATATAAATACATGTTGTCTCAGACCTGAAATCTGTTGCAAAATATTTTGTCATCAGAATTTGGTAATTCTGACATCACCATTGCATCTGGAGTGTGCCAAAACCCCAACTTAGACTCTTATCTTGCCTGAATCGGGTTTCGAATGCTTGAGATATGATAAAAAGAGTGAATTTTGGGCCAGATTTTGAAATAGGCGCAAAAAAAAACGTGAGCTGGCTGGGGGGGTTTGCTGTTCCATGTGTCAACAATGGGGCCCAAAGGGGGCACAAATGGGGGCCAAAGAAGGCCTATACCAAGCCTCAGCAAGCCTTGATAGGCTGGAAGCAAGATCTAGGTGAAGGAAGCTCCAAGAGGTGTGAGCTATGGCTGCCCACAACCTGTGAAAACCCTGTTTACCTAGACCTGTGGACTGAGATAAATCTCTGAAATAATGAAGCAATACCTCAATGTCAATGCCGTGATGGTGCCTCAATAGGCCAGGAAGAAGCTCGAGAAGTCGGGGAGTAACGAGAGCTGAAGAGAATGAGCTATGGCTGCCGAGAAGGAGACCCAATGCTAGTGGGGAGTCAATGGGAAGTTGAGAATGCCACAAGCCAAGCTCAAGAGTCAGGAAGCCGTGCTCTGATACTAGTTGAAAGGTGAGAAGGATCAAAGCTTGCACTTGAGAGCTATGGCGGGAGAGCAAGAGCAAGAAAGAGAGAGACAAGAAATGGGAACTCCAACAGTCACAATGTGTGACCGGGCCTTCCTTTATTCAAAGTGTCACTAAAAAATAAAGAATAAAGTGACGGTGACGGGCGCCCACCACCTGCAGTGTGCAGTGGCGGTGACTATCAGTGTAGTAATACACGGGCAGCTAGGCGGAGGCGCCTTTACCCCCAACAAATTTATGGGAAACTTGATTATTGGAAACATATCCCCCATCATTCTTTAGTAAATTGGTGGTTGTGAAGCATGTGTTGGAGTTGATGATTGCTTTATTGCTTGTATCTTCTCATTTTATTAAACAACGTGGAAAGGGGTGGAGAAGAAATTTTGGGACTTTGTGTGGGCAAGAGAGCTCCTAATTGAAGTAGTGGTGGCCTTGGCTCAATTATATAGGAGGGATGTGGACTTGAGTTGTATAGTTGCAATGAATTGAGTTACCTCAACCGTGGGCACTCTTGGTTAGAAATTGGATTAAGTTTGCTCCTTTTGCAAGCATCAAGGGGATTTCTTTGAATTGGCAGGATAGGATTATGTGTGCCAGACATTTAAAATCAAATTGATGGGATATGCTATTACTAATGCATTGAGTGAGATGCTGGCTAAGATCAAGTGGGTGCGGGGTCTAGTCAAAGGAGAGGTACACCTTTATCTCTCTATGCAATTCAATCACCTACTAGTTGAAAACTCCTCTCATTGAAGACAACTCCTCTCTAGTTTTTGAGAACGTAAAGTCTTGCCTTCCTTGCTTCACACAAAGGGATGAAGGAGCGATCTTTGGGGATTTAGTTCAGTGGACTAGATTTCCATTGATATGGTGGTTGCTAAATTTGGTCAATCTAACAAGGAGAAGGATTGGCTTACTTTGGCTTTTGGAGTAAATGATGATTGGATTACCTTGGATTTTGGAGTAGTCAATGATGATTGGCCATCCTCACCTAGGATTTCTTGGCAATTTACACTTCAATTTTTGCTTTGCAAGAGAACCCTTTCCTAAAGTCAAGATGAAAATGATGGCGAATTCCACTTTCTAGTTGGTTTATGCTTGCTAGCTCTAGAAGAAGGAAGATCCACAATGGTCATTGGAAGCAATGTCTAAGCTTGTCTAGAAAGTTTGGAATGAAAATTTGTTTGCAAAAGTCAACTTCTCTCGATCAAAGTTTCATTGAAGAAACTTCCTACGAGAGATCACCCTAGCAAATGGGCTCTTGTCTCACTAGTTTGCCCTTATTTTCCATAGGAAGGAAGAGGATGTGTTTCACTTTCTTTGGGAATGTAGATTGGTTATGGATAAAGATACACAAGTGAATAGATAATGTTGGTTTCAATGATAGAATTATATGCAAAAAAGTTCCCTTAGATGTTAAAGGTAAAATAAACTCTACTACTATCCCCTTTTGGGAGACCTTGTGTTATTGTATCTATGGGCAGCTAGAAATGCTATTGTCTTTAGGCATGTTCCTTGGGTAATATTAGTCAATCAGATTGGTTTAAAAAGATCACTTCTTGGGTTTTGAAAGCTCTTTCCACCCTTGGAAAGGAAGGTACCATCAAAGTGGATAAAACTTGCTATTTTTTTTATGTTGCAAACAAACTAGAGAGAGAAAATGAAAATGCACCAAAATTATGCAATTATGTATATGAATTATTTTTTAGAATGAAAGACTATATGAAAAATTATCCATGTGTACATCACATTGAAATTTAATGATTGTATTCCTAGATGCATGCGAATACCTCACTTGGACAAATATGTTGTAGATTTAAGTAGCTAAGTATGCTTTAAGCATTTTTTTTAACAAAAGAAATGCCTTCATGAGGGTTTTTTGATTCAATTGAGGATGTTCACTTAGTAAATCAACAATTTGCTGCTAATCCAGTTTCCAAATGTTTTCGTGAAGTGACATTAGGCATTGCTAACTTTGTTAATGAGAATGATGATCCCAATTCAAAAATTGATATTTCAATGTAACATGAAAACCATGAGGTATCAGGTCATAAGTAGTAGAAGTATAATTCGAGGTTGAAGAAGGGCATACACTCTTTCCATTCTCCTATTAACATATTTTATGATTAATCATCACTAAGAAAGTACAATAAATCATTTCACATGTCCCATGAAAGGGAAGAATAAAGGAGGAGGAATGAAGAGAAACATTTTGACTTGATGGATGGGAGGTTCATTGTATCCTAAGGATCCACTTACTATGCATACTCATCATTTCCCAATATTAAAATTTTATTGCATTTATGGAAATGACAAAAAACTAATTCTATTGGGCTACATTTAGTTCTTCGAAGCAAAGTCACTAGCTACAAAACTACATATGAGTTTACTATAGAAAAAAAATGCTTGGAAAACAAGGAAACCATCAACATGTAGCAAGGGAGATCAAATATCTAAGGACAAAGGACATAGAATTGGGCCTCTGTAAAATGACAAACTAAATTAGCAACGTAGTGCATTTGCAAGTTGAAAGTGAAGGAATGAAGAAGAAAGCTCAAGCTATGAGCTATTTTTTGTCATGTAAACTACTTTAGTTTGTCTATGTAGTTTTTCATAAAAGTAATTATTGTTGATTAGCAAATCGATATTGTTCTTTTTGTAGAGCATTAATTAATCTACAGTCTATCGTGCAATCTGAAGTTGGAGTTCATTTTATCCATTTGATACAAAAAAGAAGAGCTCAAGATATGCTAAATCAAAATAAGCTTCAAAAGGTTAACAAGAAGGTAGTCCTTCATGAATGAGAATTAGCTTGATGTGAATTAATGGTAAACAATGTGGATGGGATTGACAAATAGTAAACACTACAAAGTACTAGCATAAAAATGACAAAGATAAAAATAGAAAGGGCCATTACTACAACAAACAATGCACTTGAACTTTGTAAGATAGAATGTTAGCTTTTTTTTGGGTAATATGGTTACATATATTGAGAAAGAAATAATTACAACATCCCAAAAAGGGGTCAAGAGATGGGTCTTAATTGAGAAGCTTAGTTAACTTTCAATAAATCCTTATAGCTAGAGACTTTCTTGCCATAAAGGGAGCACTTCCCAGAAAGCTTAGTGTTCCTATGTAGCCATACAGCTCTAATAGCCACAACATGGATCACATTCATTAAGGACCCTTTGATTCTTACAAAGACCCAAATCACCAAATAAAACACATTTTGCATATATTTTGAATTGCAGACATGCATCTTTCACCCATTTGGATAGATATCTCCAAAGGATCTTGACCTCAATACATTCCCAAAAGAGGTGCTGGGTAGATTCTTAATGGCATCGACAAAGGAGACACCATGGGGGGGGGGGTCTTGTCACTTTTATCAAGTCTTTCATGAGTCGGAAACTTATTCATAATCACTCTCCATAGAAGTATTTTCAGCTACTTGGAGGGAGTGTTAGACCAAATCCTTATAATTCTCTTTTTCCACTTCTTGATCTTGGTCCTAGGGTATCTTCCTTTCCAAACAATCCTATGTCTTGAGTATGTGTTGAATGTTGAGAGGCTAAAAGTCCTCCCTTCTACCAACATCCATAAGAATCTTACCTCTATCAGTTTTGTAGCATTTCAACAAACCAAACAGTTGTACTTTAAAGTAAGTCAACTAGTCTTCTTGTCTATGGGGATAGGACCACTTATAGCCAATATGCCTTTGACTTAGAGAGATTCCACTTCAATTTCCACTCTTCTAATGGCAACCATCTAATCTCAATTGATTAGCACACATCAATTCATCTTTGAATACCTTTATCAAGCACGATCTTAGAAGTATTTGCATTGGCCGTAATTGGATCTCCTTTTCCATTAGAGATCCTAGCCCATTTTACTTATTGAGTGATATGCTTCCATATCTACATAAGCTTTTGAATAACTTCAAACCCTAGACTTTAAGTCTTAACTTCCTTGTGAAGATAAGGTCTTCCCACCCAATGCCCCACATGGAATTTGCCATTCTCAATCAGTACCTTTCCAATATGGCCTAAGGCTAGCAAGCTCCAAGTCTTTTAAGTAGTTGGAAAATAATTTTGGAGGCCTTAATTTTAAGGGAATCTATCCCTAGCCCACGCATCTCACCCACCCTAACTACCCCCCCCCCCCCCCCATTTCTACTAGCTATGGTGACCTCCCAAGAGTTTTCATGCCATTGGTAGGTCTCTCTAGTTGACCACAAGAAGGATTGAAAGAGCTTTCCCAATGAATTCCAAGCTGTTGCAGAGACGGGGAGAATCACAAACAAAAATAGTGCTAGCAACAAAAAAACAATTAACAATTATTAGCCTCCCACCAAATGAACATGCTTCTGTGATGACCACTTTAGTAGCTTAGCCTTAACCTTTTGAATGAACCATAAAAACATTTGTGCTTGCACTAGGTCTAATAGGGTAGCCTAAGTACCTGAAGAGCTCTCCTTTGTGTATTACCCTAAAGTCATAGCTGAAGATGCGAAATGGCATCAAGACCAATGTATAACAACTCAATTTTAGTTCTACTAATATGGAAAACTTAGACCTCTAAGAAGACTTGAAGGACTTCTAAGCATCAACTAGAATCTTTTCAACACCCAAAAACATTAGATGTCACGTGAGAAGAACTAAGAAGCTAAGTATTCATTTTTAGGTAGCCTAAGAGCTTGAAGAGTGCCCTTTTGCACCAATCATTTTTAGGTAGCCTAAGAGCTTGAAGAGTGCCCTTTTGCACCAATCATGTAAGCTTGCAAAGCAGAGGGTCAATTATGATTACTGACAATAATGGTGCAACCTTGTCTGATTGAGTCAACCAAATTTAAGGGCTTTGAAAAGATGCCATTGATTGACTTGAGTTGCAACATTCGAAAATAGCATGCTTACCATCCTTATAAAGCCTCTCTCGAAGCCCATTACTTCTAAGGTATATATGATGAGCTCCTAGTATATGTGATCATATGCTTTGTTGTTGAAATTGATTAGGAATTGCTTGTTTTCTGGCCACTTGCAATTGCCTAATCAATTGTTGAAGTCAAATTTAAGATTGCATAGTAGATGTAGTTTTGAAAAATGAAACAATATTGTCTTGGACATCCCACCTTAGATAATAATCATGTGACTCTTAGTGCCAAAGCCTTGGCAACAATTATGTATTGTGTTTGCTTACCTTTAGCATGCTAAAAATAGGCTACTAAAGACAACATACTTGAAAACTTGACACATTATCCACATGATCTCCAATGACATTTTACACTTTTTAATCAAAAGTAAGAACAAGAAATAGTTAGAATAGCACACAGAGTTCTATTAGATCTTCTCTCTCTCTCTCTCTCTCTCTCTCTCTCTCTCTCTCTCTCTCTCTCTCTCTCTCTCTCTCTCTCTCTCTCTCTCTCTCTCTCTCTCTCTCTCTCTCTCTCTCTCTCTCTCTCTCTCTCTCTCTCTCTCTCTCTCTCTCTCTCTCTCTCTCTCTCTCTCTCTCTCTCTCTCTCTCTCTCTCTCTCTCTCTCTCTCTCATCTCTATGATACAATCTTGGAACTCCCAAAAGGTAGGAGTGGAAACACTATTTTGATTCCAAAAGATGTGACTTTTTACCCACTAAATCCTAGGTGCTTATTAATTTAACAATGCAAGGGGACAAAGGTGCAACAATCCTAGTCCTAACACATGGCATTGCCTAGTGGTTTGGCTTGTGAAAGCCAAGACTGGAACCCACTATCATCCCTTGATCCAAACTACATACATAGTAAGAATATGGGCTAATAGTTAAGCCTCACCCAAGGCCTTGCACCCCTAAATGAGGCATTATACAAATATTGGGAAAACTATTGTAACATACAAAATGGCATCAATGTGATAAAGACCAATGAAAAATGACTAAGTAGCACTTATGGGACTATAATCTATACATCCTAAGAGCCAAATATTTTTTGCCCTTCTTGCAATTCTTGAACACATGAACAAGCATGCTCCTCCAATCACTGACATCCTAAATCCTACCATTCCACACATCTTGAAGTTATCTTTGCATCTCATCCAACACCTCATAGCTCCTCCATATTTTGATTCATCATAATCTTTGCCAAAAAATATTTAGCCTCTCACTTGAGTACTTTAACATGTTCCAACTACTGCACTTCCTAATACTTTAGCTTCACCTCATGCAACACGTTGTAGCTTTGTCTTCTCTTTCATTGGCGCCTCCATACTCTCTTAATTAAATGACCCTTTCAAGATTTCATATAGTCTCTGCACTATAGTTACCAACAGAGATGTTATATTAGTCCACGCTTTTGACATCTCTTGCACAAGTTTTTGCATCATTTCTTGCAATTCTGCATCCATAATTGTGACTCCATCTATCTTTATACCCATATCTTGCAACACTTGGTCCTCTATTTGTAACAATGGTGTTAGATTTTCATCACCATTTCATTTTCTACATGCAACATGACTGCTTGTTCACAACAACAAAGTCCACCTCATTCAACATCTTGGTGTAAGAAAATAAAGCACACAGTGTAGCGAATAGAATATGAGGAAGAGATAGAGAGTACATAATAGATAAGAGAAGAACAAAGAAATACTTTTTAATATTCAACCAACTCATACAAAGATGGCTTTATCCACCCATGCACTTCCATTGTGAAGCTTAGATGGCAATCTAGATAGAAAATAGGTGAAGAGTTTAGACTAGCTGGAATAGCTTTGATTGGGTAAAAGATAGATTGATGATGGCTTTGAAGGGGTTCACTTTTTATAGAATGTGAGGTTGATTAGGTTGGCATAACTGCCCCTAGTTGGCCTAATCAACTAAACAACTAACTGACTAATTGATTAACCAACCCGGCCTATTGGCCTAATGGATTAACCAACTAATAGACCAACTCAACCACGACTATCTTGCATTCCTCCTTCGCTTTCTCCAATTGGGAGAGCAGCTCGGCAACGTATTCATCGTAATTAGCCGATGGCGTCATCGTTGTGTGAATGGGCGAGGTTGAGGCTTCGACTTTTTGCTTTTTGGGCTCTTGCCTGGACTCCGCATCCGTGGCTGGCCTCTTCTTTTCCTGTGGCCATAGTCTCCGTGCTCTGTCCCTGGCCCATCTCCATGTTGATGAAATACTGCATCCATGCTACGAAGTTTGACACATCTGCACTAGTTGGGATGCTGGGGGTGATGGTGGTGAGTTCCGCGGAAGGCACCAGGAGGGTAGGGATCGGATGGATCGGGGCCTTGCCCTTGCCTTCAGGGATTGGAGGTAGCACAAACTTTGGCACCTGTGTGCTAGACCCTGGCCCCTCTTCTCTGCGTGGGCTTAGGTTCCATAGTTCATCTGCTCGGCACTGTTGTTCAATGGACCGGCAAGTGGCCTCCTCCAGGTCCTCTTTCTCCTTTCTTCGTAGCTCCTCCTCTTCCTCATCCGCTTTTCTCGTCCTTTCCTCCTCCCTTTTTTTATGCTCCTCCTTCTTTTTCCCTTTCTGTTCTTTTTTTCTCCTTTTCTCCTCTTCTGCTTCTTGTTTTGACACCTCCTTTGCTTTCTGTAACTCCTCTTTTTCCCTCTCCCCCTCATGTCTCTTTGTTCTCTCTCTCTCCTTAGCTTCTTTCAAGGATTCCTTCTTCACCCTTTCTAAGTCTTCCCTTTCCTTCTTCTTGCCTTCGTCATTCTTCTTCTTCCTCTGCATCGTCTTCTTCTTCGTTTTTTTGATTGTCTTTTTGCTAGTCTGTCCCTCCCCTTCTTCTTCTGTTTCCATTTTGTCGATGGACCTGTCTTTGTCCTGGCGAGGAGGCGACCTCTCCGGCATTTCTCCTTCTCCCTCCTTCGCCTCCTATGCTTCCTTTACTGCCTCCTGGAAGAGTGCAGTCAAGACTCCTCCGTACCCGATGAAGGAGGCCTTGGAGGAGGCTTTCTTCCTTTTCGTAACTTTAGAAGCCGGAGATTCTCCTCCTGTTGGTGCACTTCCTAGGGCTAGCGCTTTGGCCGCTTGATCAATCATTTTCCGCACGTACCCATTCCAATCTACTTCATCTAGGGTGTGGGCTGCTACATTCTCCAGCATTGGCACGCTAATTTGATGCATTAAGGAATTGTAACGCTCTGGAGAAGAGCACATGCACCAACTTGGCCTACAACCTGGCTTTTGTGTTAGGGATGTCTTGGATGCTTATGCCGTCATTCGTGAGCACCTCTTTCTTCTTCATTTTCAGCAAGGCATAAACATCCATTTTTTGTCTCCTTTTTGTCCTTGGTACCAATCCCAAAGCCTTCTCCACCAAGGCTGGATCCAACCGGACTTGCACCTGCTTTGCACCCTCTCCTCGGCCCACTGTTACAATGCCACCTTCTTGGTCCGTGTTGTATGTTCTGAGGAATTCTACGCATTTTAGGTGATCCGGCTCCTGCAAGAATTTTTCAATATACTTTGTAAGGTTGCATTGTTCCACTACCCTCCTGGCTGCTTTCTCCTTAGCCACCATGACTTCGATGTTGTGGATGGTTCGGAACTTGAGCTCGCCGAAGGCGCAGTTCTCTAGATGGATGCGATACTGCTCCCTTTCCTCGTCTGTGAATGGGAGTCGATGGGCGTGGTCTTGCTGCGACACTTTCTGCTCCTGCCATAATTCGTAACTTTCGTTAGCATTTTCCACATATCACTTTGCTGTTTATGTGAGAATAAAAACTCTTGAATGAATTTTTTAGGAAGCCATTTTTTCATACTATATGCTTATGCTTTTCACTACCTTTACTTCATTTTCCTATTTGATTCCTTTCACCTCCACCACATACCCACATACCCCCTCCCCTTCCGGCTTAGAAAAGAATCCTTCCTAGGATTGGGGGTTAAAAGGTGAGGGGCTTTGGGCCTGTTGGGGTAGGAGTTATGTGTGAAGAAGCCACGTGTAGAATTTTGGATTGTATTCCAGTTGAGCATGACAATCAAGAGCAGACGGTTGGATGGAGACTTGGGAGATGTAGGTCAAGACATCGTGAAAGATATCTCCAATATTAAGGCGGCTAGCAACATGTAATTCCTCTTCCATGAGGAATTGGTCAATGTAGGGGTGAGCGAGCACATGGTCGTCTAAATGTTGGTTACGGGTGATGGCCAAAACCCTAAACGAGATAGATGCCACATAAGTAGAGTCATATTCGATGGTTTTAACTGCCTTGCATTGCTCAGCATTGGTCGTTATCCGGCAATCTTTTTTCTCCCATTAGATTCTCAGAGCAAACCACTGTTGCAAGGTGAGCTTGCCATCTGCGTGAGCTCTTGCAACTCGTGTTCAGGAACAAAATGAGGAGGCTTACGATATGAAGTGATTAGTCTTCTGAGGGCAGCTTGCTCCTTTGAGATTTCATCGTTTGCCATCAGGCAGCAATTTTGGGGAATTTAGTGGTCATAAGTTTGTATTCTTCCCAAGTGCATGGTACTGCACGAACATCCGAAGCAAGTGTTTTGTCAAGAAGACCTAGGTCTAGCCTCTCATAACTTCTAGCGAATGTAGTGAAAGTTTTGTCCATCTTGATGCATGTTATTAAGTCACTCCCAGAAGTCGCGGCGAGGTCTTTAGCCAAGGAGAGGAAAGGTCATATCGCGTAGGAAGGTTTAAGACCTGCTGGTGGGGATGGTCCAACTGGACTGGATAGTGGTGACTCCATCATTGGTGCCACAGGTTGGGCTTTGCACTCCGAATCACTTTGAGGTGATGTAGGAAGCTCTGGGGGCATGGGAGTTGTGCTGGGTTCTGAGTGAGCAGTCATGGGGGTTTTTAAGTTCTCTGGATTAGGTAAGTTTAAGGCTTGTGGCATTTGCTTTGGTCGATAGATGAGCTGGGGCTTACTAGCCACAACGGGCAATGGTTTGCTGACTATGCCTTGGGCACCACGTGTGCAAGCCTCCCTCACTGGGGTGAGATTGCTTGTAGATGAGCTTTTTAACTGGCCATTTTTAGGCACCCAAATCCAAGGGTTGCCCTCGTAGTATCCTTGTGCTCGCAAGAGATCTTTGGGGATCCATCACGGCGTGGTTGTGTGTCTACGTCGATAGTGTCTAGATTGCCTCTTAGGCTGTGATGGTTGGCTGATTATTTTGGCATTTAGGATCACGTTTGGGTAGTCTACCCGGATGTGGTCTTTACCGCTTTGGCACCCATATAAGCTTGGACTCCTTGGCCTTGTGAGCACTCTTGGTGGGTTTGGGCCTAGGGTCGAGAGCCTGGCATGAGGCCATAGTTTTCTTTTGTTTAGACTTGGCCTGGAACGTGGTCATAAGGGTTTCTACCGGTGGCTTCGTAATGGTGGAGAAATCAGGACAGCCCTTGCTGAAAGTCGTCACTATACGCACATTGCCTATAGCAAGATGAATGCGGTTTAGGTTGTAATCCACATTACAGTTCGTTTGCTTCTTGAAAGTACGACCTAATAGTGACATATTACTGGCTCCTTTAGTGTCAAGCAACACATGAAAGAAAGCTGGTAAACTTTCAGACTTGATAGAAATGACTACCTTGCACTTCCCTAGGAGTGAATAAGCATTACCCCCAAACGGGGTAAGTTTGGCATTAGTGGGCTGTAGTTTCGGTTGACCAATGCGTGTCCAATGGTCATGCATCAAGATGTTGTAGTTGGCACCTTCATCAATCAAGGCATCGAAAGAATACGTCGCTCCTGTTGTGACTGTGATTCGTAGATACGCCGGTGCCACTGCTTCTTCGTCCTGATCTGTAAGGTCGGTTATAGTAGCCATGCAGACGTTTATTGGGGGTTCTAGCATGGGTGGCTCATGTAATGGATGGGAAGGAGGATAGTACTTCTTTATGCGGCTACCATTAAAAAAGCCTATTCCTTCGCCTTCAAGTGTCTCTAACTCAACATTCTCTGTTCTACCAATCATGCGTACTCTGAAAGGCCCTAGCCCCCGAAACTTCATCTTCTGTTTATGTCCTTTTGCAAAGTATAGTAGAACAAGGTCCCCTTGTTCAAAGTCTCGCTGTTTGACATGCTTGTCAAACCACATCTTTCGTCGAGCCTTCTCACAAATCAGAGAGTGAGTGGCGAGGAGTCGAGTCTCCGTTAGGCGCTCTAACTCCACTAAGCGATTGGTCCAAGCCTCTCTTCCCTCCCAACGCTCCTGGACTGCTATCCTTAAGCTAGGGATGAAGAATTCTAAGGGTAAAAGGGCTTCAGTTCCGTACGCTAGCCTAAAAGGCATCTATCCTACAACCGTTTTATAAGCTCTGCGATAGGCCCACAAGGCTGCCATTAGCTTGTTGTCCCAGTCACTTCTTGAAGTAGACACTACCTTTGTAAGCACATTGACTAAGATTTTATTCGTGGATTCGGCTTGGCCATTAGCCTGAGGGTTATAGGGAGAGGATTTCCGATGAATTATTAGGAAGATAGAGAGCAGGTGGGAAATCACCTCATTAACGAAGTGCGTGCCTTGGTCGCTTACAAGTTTGATTGGACAGCCAAACTGTGAAATGACCTACTCCCACAAGAACTTTGAAGTGGTCCTAGCATCATTCTTCCTCGTGGCTCGTGCCTCTGCCCACTTCGTTAGATAATCGATTGCCACTATGATGTAGCGAGCTTGGGAATATTGTGCCGCAGGACTGATAGATCCAATAAAATCGAAGCCCCATTTTTCAAAGGGTTGTCGGGCTATGACAGGGTCAACTCCATCTTGTCTTTCCGCACAGGCACTTTGGTTCTTTGGCACTTATCGCAGTGCTTTACGAATTTAGGTGCATCGCGGAAAAGGGTGGGCCACCATAGTTGGGATTGTAGCACCTTTCGGGCTGTTTTGTCCCCGCTAAAGTGTCCTCCAGCGATTCCGCTATGTGCTTCTTTCAATGCATCATGCATCTCATGCTCACATACGCATCTGCGCAATAAACCGTCTTGTCCCAACCTGTAGAGTTGGCCGGCTATCAGTTGGTATGGCTGAATTTTAGGATAAGTCTTCTCAGCCTGGCCTTCTCAATGGGTCCCTCAGGTAGTCCACTCTCTAGCACTTGCACTATGTCATCGGCCCAATACGGCATCAGATCAGCTTTGAACAATTCTCTCTCGCTAGACAGGTTAAAGAGATGAGCATCCGGTAAATCGTCAGGAATGCCTTGTCCAGCGGCTTCTCTTGTGGGTATGCGGGACATGTGGTCAGCCATGTAATGCTGCTTTCCTTTGCATACAACCACAGAGAAGTCAAACTCCAGTAGAAGGAGTAACCATCTAGCTATGCATCCCGTAGCGCAAGGCTTGTTCACAAGATACAACAAGGCTTGATGGTCAACAAAGAAGACAAAGGGAGTGGCCAACATGTAATGCCTAAATTTCTTTACCGCAAATACCATGGCCAACCCCTCCCTTTCTATCGTGGAATAGTTCATCTCGGTCTCTGTGAGCTGTTGACCGGGTAATCTAAGTTCATCTCGGTCTCTGTGAGCTGTCTGCTGCTGACAAAACTGACCGGGTAATCTAAGTTATGTTCACCAGGCTGGCATAGCACGGTTCCAATAGCGAACTTAGAGGCGTCTATGTGTACATGAAACGTTATGTTCCAGTCTGGGGCTCGTAAGATTGGTGCAGTCGTAAGAGCCTTTTTCAACTCCTCATATGCGCACTGGCATTCCTCAGTCCACTCGAACGCTATCAACAGCTTGTACAATGGTCTAGCAATTAGTGCGTAATTTAGTACAAAGCGCCAATAATATCTAGTGTGTCCTAAGAAGCACTGAACTCCCTTGTAGTTATCGGGTGGCGGTAAGTCAACAATGACTCTGACTTTAGAAAAGTCAGTGGCAATGCCGTTCCTTGACACTATGTGCCCTAAGATGCATTCGTGTTTCACCCAGAACTGGAACTTTAAGGGGCTCAACGAGAGGTGGTACAACCTACACCTTTCAAAGACAGCTCTCAATTTCTCTAAGTGTTCGGCCCAACTAGAGTGTAAGTATAAGTCGTCTACAAACACTTCCAGTTTGCGCCTAAGCATGTCCTTAAAGATAGTGCACATTAGGCGTTGAAAAGTTGCAGGTGCATTCATTAGCCCAAAAGGCATGACAATGTAGGCGAATACACCCCATTCCATGGCAAAGGCAGTCTTGTGCCTATCGTCGAGGTGCACTTGCACTTGATTATAGCCCGAGAAACCATCCAAAAAACTGTAGGCTTCTTTACCTGCTACCCTCTCAAGCATTGCTCGGTGTAAGGTAAAGGATAGTTATCCCTCTTCGTAGCGGCATTCACTTTCTTGTAGTTCACGCACACTTGGATTTTTCCATTTTTCTTCATGACAATCACGATAGGTGATACCCAGTTCGTGTGCTCGATCTCATATATGAATCCTGCCCTCATGAGTTTATCAATCTCCTCTTTTACTGCATGGGTGTGTTTCGGATTCATGGGGTAAGGTCGTTGTTTCGTTGGCACTGCATCAGGGACCATTGGGATATTATGAGTCACAACCCTAGGGTCGACTCCCTTAAGTTCCAGGCAAATACGTCAATGTACTCTTGCAAGAGTGCAACAAGTTTGGTCTCATCATCCTCCGCCAAGTCATCTGCAACGAATACAGGTCTTGGCTTTTCACCTTCCCTAGCCAAGTTAACTTCCTTGACTTTGGCGGGTCCCTCGATCAGTTCACTAGTTTGGCCTTGTCTTTTCGCACCTAGCAGAATCACCACTCTGTCACCCTTTTTAAACTTTGTAAACCGTTTGGGTAGATCCCGCGGTTTCTTTTGCCTTTCTGCTTCTGGGTCCTTTGCTTGCTTCCTGGCCTCCTCTTTTAGCCTCCTGCGCCTCAGGTGGACTGGCAAGTCTCCCTTGGTGCGTTTGACTTTAGAAGGTTGTGGTATCTCGGGATCACTCTCAGTGCTGACTTTCGACTCTGAGTTAAACTCGCACCCCTCACTTGAGGAAGGTGTTTCCCCAGGGGGTCGTAGTTTAGTAGGTGCATCCGTCTTGAGCACTGGGATTACCCATGGTTGTGCCACTCCGGCTTGCTCGTAATCCACGGCTCCTATGCGTTCTAGCCAGGATCTGTCACACTCCATTCGCATGACTCCTTTTTCATTTTGATTGGTCCTTCCTCTCCTAGGCCTCGAGTCTGCCCTAATTTGTTCTATCGCTTTTCCTTCCATGTCGTACTCTATTGTATCTATCTCTTCTTCACTCTCCTCTCTCATAGAGCGACAGTCCTCATACTCCTCATCATCAGAGTCCCGTCCTTCTGACTGCTCATCATCACCTAAGCTTTCCTCTCCAGTCTCCGTGTCATCAGTTAACTAAAGCCCAGTTATATAACAAATTCAGGTCGTGGACCTTGGTCCATTTCCATTATGGCTTAGCTAATAGATCACGTAGAGGTTTTAAGTTAGCAACCAGGTTGCCTTTTAGTTTAGAGGATTTCCTTTCCACAATTCTCGCTATTTGGAGGAACATAGAATAGGGCTGGCAAGCTTTCTGTTTCAATAGTTACAAGGATTCTGCACTTCCCTAGAAGTGCTTGTGGGTGTTCCACGTAAGGATTAAGAGTTGCATCAGTCAGTTTGAGCTCTAGTTGGCCTAGTAGGGTCCATGCCTCATAGGTCAAGACATTAAAATCTGCTCCTTCATCAATCAGAGCATCGATAGTATGCTCTCTTTTCGCGGTGAGTTTGACCCTAAGATAAGCAGGTGGTACTATGTCTTCATCTTTCGGGTCTTGTCTTGTAAATTTAAGCCTTCTGACAAATGCCCTTGAGTCCCCAACTGCACGACCAGATGTGGATTCTCCAACCACTGATGTCTTGGCTCATCAGTGCGGTGCTATTCAAGGAGCATCTATTGTCAGGACTGCCATATCTAGTCATTCTCGCCATTGTAGCTTGATTTTGTTGCTTTCCGCTTTGACTAGATGCAGTCCGAATGCAACATGTATGTGTTTTTGCAATGTGGCCTTTTTATTCTTGTTGGCTAGATTGGCCCATTGAGATTGTAGGGTCTCTGTTTCTCTCCATTCGGGTATGGGCTTTTGGTTGTTCTTTTGTCAGTGAGAATCCATGTTTGGGTAGAGCCGTTACTACACTAGGGTCTAATTTGGAGGACCTGTCACGGCGCACATTTTCTCTCCAACCTACTTGGGGAAGGTACGGGGGCAGAGCTCCCTCTGCGGGGGTCCGGGGGTAGTCCCCCCCGGCGTGCAGGGCCGTTACGATAAATGCCATCCGTGATTTGAAAGACTGTTTAGTCAAGTTTGACTAATGTTCTATGTTTTAACCCCGTGGTGGGTGTGTGATGTGCCTTTGGCCATGTAGCCTTTGGGGTCACGTTCGAGGTTCAGGGTTTTTTCTAATGTGTTGCCTCGGTTGTTTTTGGCCAATCAGATTTTTGCTATGCAACGTTTTGCATCTAGGTCTCCGAGTCTCGCTACTGACTACTTCAAGCTGTCAAGCGGTTACTCCCTACGATTCCATCTATTAAAGTGCCAGAATCGACTTCCGAGCATCAAAGGGACTTTAGACACTTTGTGCTGCTGAGCTCCAGTCGGGTTAGGTCAAATTTCTGAGAATTTGATCAAAATTTTCACTCGGCCCAACTAGTCCAAATTGCAAGGTCCGAGTGGGTCACTCAGATGGGCCGAGGTGCATGGACTGAGGGCCGAATTTGGGACTTGGACAAGGTGGGCTCAGACGGGCTGAGGAGCAGACTCAGACGAAGTCACTCGGACAGATTGGCTTGGGCGGGCCTAGTGGTCAATTCAGACGAGGTCGCTTGGACAGGCCGAGGCAATTGGGACGAGGGAAGTGGGCCGAGGGTCGAGTTTGACACATGGCCAAGGGCTGAATTGGTCCATCGTCTGAATGGTAGACTCGGACAGGCCGAGTAGGTTTGGGCCGAGGGCCTACTAGGGTTTCGGGCCGAGTGGGCCGAGCGGAAGAGGGCCGAGGGCCGATTCTGGGACTCGGCCCAGAAGTGGCCACTTGGACGGGCCGAACGCAGCGCGACGACCACAGCGAGGTGCCGATCTAGCTCGATTCATGCGTTTTACCCAATCATGGAGAGCATAAACTTCCAGATCCTATCTAGGGGGATAGGTGGAGGGGCTGATATTCGTGAGTAGAGCAATAGGCTCGTCAATGGCAAGATCGGAGCGAATCGTGCGATGGCTCTCTCTCTCCCTCTCTCTCTCTCACACACTGAAATGGTTGCAAATGAGTCCTCCCTTGGCCTCTTGGCTCTTATGCCCCTTCCCGGGTATGGTGTTGACACCCCCAATCACTCACTTGGCGACCTTAGGCATCCCAAGCGAGCTTTTTACCATTTTTTGTACAATTTTTACCCTGTTTTACCCTGTTTTGGAACAGTAAACCCTAATGCTTGTTTTCTTTGTTTTTCTTTGTTTTCTCTGACAGCAACCCTCCCACGGCAGGAAATAAACATGAAACCAAGGTAGAAGCATGCAAAATCTATGCACATGGCTGAGCCATTAATCTCAAAACTGAAAAGAAACCATAAATCTTCCACTTAATAATGAATTGATTCGTTATCTTCATCATCTTCATCCATAGCTTCAACCATTATACAAGAACAAAAGGGAAAAGAAGAATTTCTGAACAAAAGACAGAGGAGAGAGGAGAGAGAACAACTTTTTGCACCACCAAAAAGAGAATGTGCAATTGGACAAGAGAGGGAAGGGAAAGAGGCACATAACCACTCGTGCACTCCACCCCACCTCTTCCCCAAAAAGCACACCCCTTCGTATTTTATTATTTCTTTGAAACTTTGATACATTTGATATTATAAGACCTTTGGCCTTTAATTTTGAGTATTCCTACCCTTTTCAAATGCATACACGTAACACTTTTGTGTATACCATTTATTTATGATGGATGTGGATGTGGCCCCCTCATATCTCTATCTCTTTTTGGTGATTTTGTAACAATGTAGTATTATTTTCTTGACAAAAAATAAAATTATGATGCATGCTTGGATTCTTTTGTGCCTTGTTTTTATGATTCTTGGAGTGTCATCATATTCGTCCCACACTGAAATGTGAAGCGTCCTCGCGAACCTTGTCAAAGAAGAAGAACCACTGTCTAACACAAACAACTTCCAAAATTGTTAGTAAAACAACTTCGATCATAAGGATGAGGCCTAGCCATGGTAGGGTATAGGACTCCAAATCCATGACCACCAGAGTAAGGGAACTCCTGCCTTAAATACTCCCACACTGAAAAACTTTACTAGTCTTCAAAGGATAGGGTTCTGTCTTCCACATGGAATCACAAGTATAGCCTCTCCATCCAATAAAGGGAAGAAGAATGACTTCCTGCACTATGTAACTCAAAGGGCATCTCATCAAAATGAAGATATCACTTGTGTATTGAAAAAAAGGAGAGCATGAGAATACGCCTTTGGATTTTCTATAGGATATGTTCCTAGGGTAATTAGTGTAAGCTTGATTTAAAAGGTCAATGTGTTTGTATTGCATGTTCATAATGATTAAAGAAGAGGGGAAAGACAAGAGGGCACCACATAAGCAATTAGTGGTGCTGATAAGGGGGTGAATGGGAAACTTTGGGGAGTAGGTGAGGCTAATAGGGAAGTTATGTAGGGAGAGAGGGTAGGGCATGGCATAGGGATAACCACTTTAATTGTACATTTTTAACGTATTACTTTTAACTTTTTATATCTTGATTGTTAGATTTGAGAAATGTTCTTTTAAATATTTTAGAAAAATACTTATATGTCCTTTGTGATCTCCGTTGCCACATGAGATGAGGTAAAGGGAGGGGAATGAAATTGGTAGAGGAGAATAAGATTAGGGGATGACGAGCCTAGAGGGAAGGAGGAATAATAAAGGGGCAACCGATGGAGGAATGAAGCATGGGAATAATGCTTTTACCTTTAAAGATTAAAATTTCTATGATTTTTTTTAAATGGTTAAACTTAAGTTCTTTTTAGGGTTTATCCATTCTCGTTGAGGGGAAGATGGAAAGGGTAGATTGAGAACGAGATATGGAAAGGAAAGGAAGATGCCATTCCCCCCAAGCTTTCTCCTCTCGTAACCTATTTGTTTTGGGCATTGCCTTTAGTGTAGTTTTGACTTGACCATTATTATGATTGGTCTGTGTGAAGTACAAGAGGTTAAAGACTGCGTGTGAACTAAACTTTAGAGGTAGAGTTTCTTTAATGGATTGTTTAATGAGGAGAGACAAAATAAATCTGTCACTTTGGATCCATCTTTCGAAGAACAAATCTGCCGTTGTGAATCCTTATTCCTCTTCTTCACTTTCTAATCTTCTTCTCTGATATGCTTGATGGCCTCTTGCTGATCTTGCATCACCCGGAAGGATTCAGCCTTCTCTCAGTAGTTCCATCTCAGCCTTGCTCCAAAGGCGAATCTTCTCACCATACTCCTGCTCCCGCATCCTCTCCTTCTCCCTCTCTCCTTTTTCTGTTCTCGCCTTCTGCATTTCATCGCCATGCCCCGTCTCACTTTCGATCATCTCATGGCCTCCTTGGTACACGCAGCAGCCAGACGGGCAGATTCTCGAAGCAGATGATCCGTTTCAAGACTTCGAAGAACAAGAAGAAGATGATGAGGCAGCGGTAGGATTGCTGTACCGCTGTGGAGGAGCGCCTCCTCACATCCCTGTTTGGTCTGCACCATCGCAGCAGCGAGGCCAACCCCCTCGCTGGGGTAGCGTTCACAGCCTTCTCGTCTCTTTTAGCGGTAACGTTTGGAGCTTTCTTCCTGATAACCACGGGCTCCCAGTCTTGCGATAGTGGACCAACTCCTGCCATTCTCTCTCTCTCTCTCTCTCTGTCTCTCTCTCTTTTCTGTGTACCGCCTTTGATATCACTGATTTTTCCTGCGGCATCGTGTGCCTCATCTTTGAGGAGCCCAACCTTCTCGCTAACTCGATTCGTGGTGTCATCTACCTTGTATCCAACAGCACTTTCATTGGCCTTCTTGTGAGTCTCAGAGGAGTGCTCGCGGTGCTGGGAAGCCATGGCACAACTGCTTGCTTGGGCAGGTAATGAGGAATGAGAAACCTCTCTCTCTCTCTCTCTAATGGTTACTGTCCATGTTCCATCTCGAGAGCTAGTCGGATGCCAAGCCTCTCTCATGATCTGCAGAGGAAAAATGTACAAGTCCGCCAGTCCCCCTCTCCTCATCTGCATCTGCACCTTGATCAAGTCTAGCGGATGTGTTGCGCATCCTGCCACAATTGACATTGCTCCACCCTCCACAAAATCCTTCCACCCCATTCTCAACGAGGGAGGGAGGCGAACGAGGGATTGATGTCTGTGTCCGTATCCGTGTCAAGAAAAAGTAGAAGACGAAGACGAAGGAAGGGAGGCGAACGAGGGAGGGGCACCCTGCACTTCCTCCATTCCTTGTCCTCTTTGCCCTCGAATTTTTCTTTTAGGTTGAACTCCACATTAAACAACAGTGCACGGTGTACGGTGGCTATTGCCGTTGCTTGGGATTCTCCTTCCCTTTTTTTTCATTTTCATCTTCATCTTACATTGTTGATCCCTCTTGTGGTGTGGCGGATGCTCCTCTGTCATCATCGATTATTTCACTTCCTCGCTCCCTCTCTTATTCTTCTTCTATCTCTTTTTTCTTTCTTCTTAGAGGCATGTAGGCTACGTTTTTTATGAAGCATCAAAATTGTTGGCCTTCTTTTAACCAAATTTTGTGGTTGCGCCTCTGATAAGGGAGCCAAACTCTCCCTTCCCTCCTTGAAGATGGAGGAGGGAGCACAGGGCTAGATCCCATCATAATCATCAGAGAAGGCAGCCCGAGGTGATGTGAAGGAGATCTGTGACACAATGGTAAAGGAGAAAGCCAGCGATAAGAAGGTAGGAAAAACTCATGAGACCTCTCGCCTCACCCATCACAAAAGGAAATCCATGAGATCCAAATGACGGTTTGCCTCATTCTGCTGGGGAGCTTTCCAAGCACGCTGTGTCTATGGGCACCAAGGCCATCACCAACTTCACGAGCACCTCTTGGCCTTCTTCTTATTCTGATCTATTATTGCTGCTAGTAATTTGATGGAATGCACTGATGTAGGCAATGATGGTGAATGCACGGACGATGGTGCTGGAGGCCGCATCACTGATGACGATGCTGATGTCGATGAGATGTTGAAGTGTGCTTATCTTTAACCTGTTTTGATGCTAGATGGTGAAAGGGCAACCTTTGTCTTTGTTTTGTCTTTGTCTCTTTGTAGGCGCATAGTACATATGAGAAGGAACTCTAGCCAATGCTTGGTGCTTCGACACTTTTGATAAGACTCAAAGACATGAACCTCGAGGAGAAACAGTGCACCAATGAAACGATTGCGATGACTGACGGAAGACAAGAACCTCTCTCTCTCTCTGTGCTTCATGTTGTTCACAAGGTCTAGTAGTGCCACGCTCACTTGAAGCCATCGATGATGTCTAGTGGCATCAAATTGTCCTCCGAGACCTTCCCCTCCGAGTTCAGTTCCCCATATCAAATGAGTCTCTGATATGGCGACTGTTGTTGCTGCTCTGCCTCTCCCATATATAGATACACCAGCCCTCCCCCTATCATAGCCCCTCTTTATTTTTTTCTGCACCAATCCTCCTCCTTTCCCCCTTTCCCCTTCTCTCTGTCTCTCCCCCCTTCTCTTTCTCTATCTCTCGCGCAATGTGGTAATGGCCGCCTTCTCATCCCTCTCCTTCTCTTATGTTCCTTTTCTTCTTCTTCTCATTCCTCTTGGAGACATGGAGACGCTGCACTACTATTTCTGCTACACGTCTTCTTCATCTTTCCATCCTTCTCACGGGTTTCCATCTCATCCTGCACCTTCTTGTACTTTGGGACACACAATTTCTTCATTGCTTTGCATCAGATCTTCAAGTCTTCTTTTTTTTTCTTCCTTTGGTGTTTTGAGATCATCTTCTTCCCCTACTGCGAACCAAAATGACAGCAACCCTCCCACGGCAAGAAATAAACATGAAACCAAGGTAGAAGCATGCAAAATCTATGCACATGGCTAAGCCATTAATCTCAAAACTGAAAAGAAACCATAAATCTTCCACTTAATAATGAATTGATTCGTTATCTTCATCATCTTCATCCATAGCTTCAACCATTATACAAGAACAAAAGGGAAAAGAAGAATTTATGCACAAAAGACAGAGGAGAGAGGAGAGAGAACAACTTTTTGCACCACCAAAAAGAGAATGTGCAATTGGACAAGAGAGGGAAGGGAAAGAGGCACATAACCACTCGTGCACTCCACCCCACCTCTTCCCCAAAAAGCACACCCCTTCGTATTTTATTATTTCTTTGAAACTTTGATACATTTGATATTATAAGACCTTTGGCCTTTAATTTTGAGTATTCCTACCCTTTTTAAATACATACACGTAACACTTTTGTGTATACCATTTATTTATGATGGATGTGGATATGGCCCCCTCATATCTCTATCTCTTTTTGGTGATTTTGTAACAATGTAGTATTATTTTCTTGACAAAAAATAAAATTATGATGCATGCTTGGATTCTTTTGTGCCTTGTTTTTATGATTCTTGGAGTGTCATCATATTCGTCCCACACTGAAATGTGAAGCGTCCTCGCGAACCTTGTCAAAGAAGAAGAACCATTGTCTAACACAAACAACTTCCAAAATTGTTAGTAAAACAACTTCGATCATAAGGATGAGGCCTAGCCATGGTAGGGTATAGGACTCCAAATCCATGACCACCAGAGTAAGGGAACTCCTGCCTTAAATACTCCCACACTGAAAAACTTTACTAGTCTTCAAAGGATAGGGTTCAGTCTTCCACATGGAATCACAAGTATAGCCTCTCCATCCAATAAAGGGAAGAAGAATGACTTCCTGCACTATGTAACTCAAAGGGCATCTCGTCAAAATGAAGCTATCACTTGTGTATTGAAAAAAAGGAGAGCATGAGAATACGCCTTTGGATTTTCTATAGGATATGTTCCTAGGGTAATTAGTGTAAGCTTGATTTAAAAGGTCAATGTGTTTGTATTGCATGTTCATAATGATTAAAGAAGAGGGGAAAGACAAGAGGGCACCACATAAGCAATTGGTGGTGCTGATAAGGGGGTGAATGGGAAACTTTGGGGAGTAGGTGAGGCTAATAGGGAAGCTATGTAGGGAGAGAGGGTAGGGCATGGCATAGGGATAACCACTTTAATTGTACATTTTTAAGGTATTACTTTTAACTTTTTATATCTTGATTGTTAGATTTGAGAAATGTTCTTTTAAATATTTTAGAAAAATACTTATATGTCCTTTGTGATCTCCGTTGCCACATGAGATGAGGTAAAGGGAGGGGAATGAAATTGGTAGAGGAGAATAAGATTAGGGGATGACGAGCCTAGAGGGAAGGAAGAATAATAAAGGGGCAACTGATGGAGGAATGAAGCATGGGAATAATGCTTTTACCTTTAAAGATTAAAATTTCTATGATTTTTTTTTAAATGGTTAAACTTAAGTTCTTTTTAGGGTTTATCCATTCTCGTTGAGGGGAAGATGGAAAGGGTAGATTGAGAACGAGATATGGAAAGGAAAGGAAGATGCCATTCCCCCCAAGCTTTCTCCTCCCGTAACCTATTTGTTTTGGACATTGCCTTTAGTGTAGTTTTGACTTGACCATTATTATGATTGGTCTATGTGAAGTACAAGAGGTTAAAGACTGCGTGTGAACTAAACTTTAGAGGTAGGGTTTCTTTAATGGATTGCTTAATGAGGAGAGACAAAAGAAATCTGTCACTTTGGATCCATCTTTCGAAGAACAAATGTGCCATTGTGAATCCTTATTCCTCTTCTTCACTTTCTAATCTTCTTCTCTGATATGCTTGATGGCCTCTTGCTGATCTTGCATCACCCGGAAGGATTCAGCCTTCTCTCAGTAGTTCCATCTCAGCCTTGCTCCAAAGGTGAATCTTCTCACCATACTCTTGCTCCCGCATCCTCTCCTTCTCCCTCTCTCCTTTTTCTGTTCTCGCCTTCTGCATTTCATTGCCATGCCCCGTCTCGCTTTCGATCATCTCGTGGCCTCCTTGGTATACGCAGCAGCCAGACGGGCAGATTCTCGAACCAGATGATCCGTTTCAAGACTTCGAAGAACAAGAAGAAGATGATGAGGCAGCGGTAGGATTGCTGTACCGCTGTGGAGGAGCGCCTCCTCACATCCCTGTTCGGTCTGCACCATCGCAGCAGCGAGGCCAACCCCCTCGCTGGGGTAGCGTTCACAGCCTTCTCGTCTCTTTTAGCGGTAACGTTTGGAGCTTTCTTCCTGATAACCACGGGCTCCCAATCTTGCGATAGTGGACCAACTCCTGCCATTCTCTCTCTCTCTCTCTCTTTTATGTGTACCGTCTTTGATATCACTGATTTTTCCTGCGACATCGTGTGCCTCATCTTTGAGGAGCCCAACCTTCTCGCTAACTCGATTCGTGGTGTCATATACCTTGTATCCAATAGAACTTTCATTGGCCTTCTTGTGAGTCTCAAAGGAGTGCTCGCGGTGCTGGGAAGCCATGGCAACTGCTTGCTTGGGCAGGTAATGAGGAATGAGAAACCTCTCTCTCTCTCTCTCTCCAATGGTTACTGTCCATGTTCCATCTCGAGAGCTAGTCGGATGCCCAGCCTCTCTCATGATCTGCAGAGGAAAAACGTACAAGTTCGCCAGTCCCCCTCTCCTCATCTGCATCCGCACCTTGATCAAGTCCAGCGGATGTGTTGCGCATCCTGCCACAATTGACATTGCTCCACCCTCCACAAAATCCTTCCACCCCATTCTCAACGAGGGAGGGAGGCGAACGAGGGATTGATGTCTGTGTCTGTATCCGTGTCAAGAAAAAGTAGAAGACAAAGACGAAGGAAGGGAGGCGAATGAGGGAGGGGCACCCTGCACTTCCTCCATTCCTTGTCCTCTTTGCCCTTGAATTTTTCTTTTAGGTTGAACTCCACATTAAACAACAGTGCAGGGTGTATGGTGGCTATTGCCATTGCTTGGGATTCTCCTTCCCTTTTTTTTCATTTTCATCTTCATCTTACATTGTTGATCCCTCTTGTGGTGTGGCGGCTGCTCCTCTGTCATCATCGATTATTTCACTTCCTCGCTCCCTCTCTTATTCTTCTTCTATCTCTTTTTTCTTTCTTCTTAGAGGCATGTAGGCTACGTTTTTTATGAAGCATCAAAATTGTTGGCCTTCTTTTAACAAGATTTTGTGGTTGCGCCTGTGAGAAAGCCAGCGATAAGAAGGTAGGAAAATCTCATGAGACCTCTCGCCTCACCCATCACAACAGGAAATCCATGAGATCCAAACGACTGTTTGCCTCATTCTGCTGGGGAGCTTTCCAAGCACGCTGTGTCTATGGGCACCAAGGCCATCACCAACTTCACGAGCACCTCTTGGCCTTCTTCTTATTCTGCTCTATTATTGCTGCTAGTAATTTGATGGAAAGCACTGATGTAGGCAGCGATGGTGAATGCACGGACGATGGTGCTGGAGGCCGCATCACTGATGACGATGCTGATGTCGATCAGATGTTGAAGTGTGCTTATCTTTAACCTGTTTTGATGCTAGATGGTGAAAGGGCAACCTTTGTCTTTGTTTTGTCTTTGTCTCTTTGTAGGCGCATAGTACATATGAGAAGGAACTCCAGCCAACGCTTGGTGCTTCGACACTTTTGATAAGACTCAAAGACATGAACATCGAGGAGAAACAATGCACCAATGAAACGATTGCAATGACTGACGGAAGACAAGAACCTCTCTCTCTCTCTGTGCTTCATGTTGTTCACATGGTCTTTCACTTGAAACCACGCTCTTTCACTTGAAGCCACGCTCTCTCTGTGCTTCATGTTGTTCACATGGTCCAGTAGTGCCACGCTCTTTCACTTGAAGCCATCGATGATGTCTAGTGGCATCAAATTGTCCTCTGAGGCCTTCCCCTCTGAGTTCAGTTCCCCATATCAAATGAGTCTCTGATATTGCAACTGTTGTTGCTGCTCTGCCTCTCCCATATATAGAAACACCAGCCCTCCCCCTATCATAGCCCCTCTTTATTTTTTTCTACACCAATCCTCCTCCTTTCCCCCTTTCCCCTTCTCTCTGTCTCTCTCCCCTTCTCTTTCTCTATCTCTCGCGCAATGTGGTAATGGCCGCCTTCTCGTCCCTCTCCTTCTCTTATGTTCCTTTTCTTCTTCTTCTCGTTCCTCTTGGAGACATGGAGACGCTGCACTACTATTTCTGCTACACGTCTTCTTCATCTTTCCATCCTTCTCACGGGCTTCCATCACATCCTGCACCTTCTTGTACTTTGGGACACACAATTTCTTCATTGCTTTGCATCAGATCTTCAAGTCTTCTTTTTTTTCTTCCTTTGGTGTTTTGAGATCATCTTCTTCCCCTGCTGCACACCAAAATGACAGCAACCCTCCCACGGCAGGAAATAAACATGAAACCAAGGTAGAAGCATGCAAAATATATGCACATGGCTGAGCCATTAATCTCAAAACTGAAAAGAAACCATAAATCTTCCACTTAATAATGAATTGATTCGTTATCTTCATCATCAACCATTATACAAGAACAAAAGGGAAAGAATAATTTATGCACAAAAGACAGAGGAGAGAGGAGAGAGAACAACTTTTTGCACCACCAAAAAGAGAATGTGCAATTGGACAAGAGAGGGAAGGGAAAGAGGCACATAACCACTCGTGCACTCCACCCCACCTCTTCCCCAAAAAGCACACCCCTTCGTATTTTATTATTTCTTTGAAACTTTGATACATTTGATATTATAAGACCTTTGGCCTTTAATTTTGAGTATTCCTACCCTTTTCAAATGCATACACGTAACACTTTTGTGTATACCATTTATTTATGATGGATGTGGATGTGGCCCCCTCATATCTCTATCTCTTTTTGGTGATTTTGTAACAATGTAGTATTATTTTCTTGACAAAAAATAAAATTATGATGCATGCTTGGATTCTTTTGTGCCTTGTTTTTATGATTCTTGGAGTGTCATCATATTCGTCCCACACTGAAATGTGAAGCGTCCTCGCGAACCTTGTCAAAGAAGAAGAACCACTGTCTAACACAAACAACTTCCAAAATTGTTAGTAAAACAACTTCGATCATAAGGATGAGGCCTAGCCATGGTAGGGTATAGGACTCCAAATCCATGACCACCAGAGTAAGGGAACTCCTGCCTTAAATACTCCCACACTGAAAAACTTTACTAGTCTTCAAAGGATAGGGTTCAGTCTTCCACATGGAATCACAAGTATAGCCTCTCCATCCAATAAAGGGAAGAAGAATGACTTCCTGCACTATGTAACTCAAAGGGCATCTCGTCAAAATGAAGCTATCACTTGTGTATTGAAAAAAAGGAGAGCATGAGAATACGCCTTTGGATTTTCTATAGGATATGTTCCTAGGGTAATTAGTGTAAGCTTGATTTAAAAGGTCAATGTGTTTGTATTGCATGTTCATAATGATTAAAAAAGAGGGGAAAGACAAGAGGGCACCACATAAGCAATTGGTGGTGCTGATAAGGGGGTGAATGGGAAACTTTGGGGAGTAGGTGAGGCTAATAGGGAAGCTATGTAGGGAGAGAGGGTAGGGCATGGCATAGGGATAACCACTTTAATTGTACATTTTTAATGTATTACTTTTAACTTTTTATATCTTGATTGTTAGATTTGAGAAATGTTCTTTTAAATATTTTAGAAAAATACTTATATGTCCTTTGTGATCTCCGTTGCCACATGAGATGAGGTAAAGGGAGGGGAATGAAATTGGTAGAGGAGAATAAGATTAGGGGATGACGAGCCTAGAGGGAAGGAGGAATAATAAAGGGGCAACTGATGGAGGAATGAAGCATGGGAATAATGCTTTTACCTTTAAAGATTAAAATTTCTATGATTTTTTTTTAAATGGTTAAACTTAAGTTCTTTTTAGGGTTTATCCATTCTCGTTGAGGGGAAGATGGAAAGGGTAGATTGAGAACGAGATATGGAAAGGAAAGGAAGATGCCATTCCCCCCAAGCTTTCTCCTCCCGTAACCTATTTGTTTTGGACATTGCCTTTAGTGTAGTTTTGACTTGACCATTATTATGATTGGTATGTGTGAAGTACAAGAGGTTAAAGACTGCGTGTGAACTAAACTTTAGAGGTAGGGTTTCTTTAATGGATTGTTTAATGAGGAGAGACATAAGAAATCTGTCACTTTGGATCCATCTTTCGAAGAACAAATCTGCCGTTGTGAATCCTTATTGCTCTTCTTCACTTTCTAAGCTTCTTCTCTAATATGCTTGATGGCCTCTTGCTGATCTTGCATCACCCGGAAGGATTTATCCTTCTCTCAGTAGTTCCATCTCAGCCTTGCTCCAAAGCGAATCTTCTCACCATACTCCTGCTCCCTTATCCTCTCCTTCTCCCTCTCTCCTTTTTCTGTTCTCGACTTCTGCATTTCATCGCCATGCCCCGTCTCGCTTTCGATCATCTCGTGGCCTCCTTGGTACACGCAACAGCTAGACGGGCAGATTCTCGAAGCAGATGATCCGTTTCAAGACTTCGAAGAACAAGAAGAAGATGATGAGGCAGCGGTAGGATTGCTGTATCGCTGTGGAGGAGCGCCTCCTCACATCCCTGTTCGGTCTGCACCATCGCAGCAGCGAGGCCAACCCCCTCGCTGGGGTAGCGTTCACAGCCTTCTCGTCTCTTTTAGCGGTAACGTTTGGAGCTTTTCTCGTGATAACCACGGGCTCCCAATCTTGCGATAGTGGACCAACTCCTGCCATTCTCTCTCTCTCTCTCGCTCTCTCTTTTCTATGTACCGTCTTTGATATCACTGATTTTTCCTACGGCATCGTGTGCCTCATCTTTGAGGAGCCCAACCTTCTCGCTAACTTGATTCGTGGTGTCATCTACCTTGTATCCAACAGCACTTTCATTGGCCTTCTTGTGAGTCTCAGAGGAGTGCTCGCGGTACAGGGAAGCCATGGCACAACTGCTTGCTTGGGCAGGTAATGAGGAATGAGAAACCTCTCTCTCTCTCTCTCTAATGGTTACTGTCCATGTTCCATCTCAAGAGCTAGTCAGATGCCTAGCGTCTCTCATGATCTGCAGAGGAAAAACGTACAAGTCCGCCAGTCCCCCTCTCCTCATCTGCATCCGCACCTTGATCAAGTCCAGCGGATGTGTTGCGCATCCTGCCACAATTGACATTGCTCCACCCTCCACAAAATCCTTCCACCCCATTCTCAACGAGGGAGAGAGGCGAACGAGGGATTGATGTCTGTGTCCATATCCGTGTCAAGAAAAAGTAGAAGACGAAGACGAAGGAAGGGAGGCGAACGAGGGAGGGGCGCCCTGCACTTCCTCCATTCCTTGTCCTCTTTGCCCTCGAATTTTTCTTTTAGGTTGAACTCCACATTAAACAACAGTGCACCGTGTACGGTGGCTATTGCCGTTGCTTGGGATTCTCCTTCCCTTTTTTTTCATTTTCATCTTCATCTTACATTGTTGATCCCACTTGTGGTGTGGCGGTTGCTCCTCTGTCATCATCGATTATTTCACATCCTCGCTCCCTCTCTTATTCTTCTTCTATCTCTTTTTTCTTTCTTCTTAGAGGTATGTAGGCTACGTTTTTTATGAAGCATCAAAATTGTTGGCCTTCTTTTAACCAGATTTTGTGGTTGTGCCTCTGAGAAGAGAGCCAAACTCTCCCTTCCCTCCTTGAAGATGGAGGAGGGAGCACAGGGCTAGATCCCATCATAATCATCAGAGAAGGCAGCCCGAGGTGATGTGAAGGAGATCTGTGACACAATGGTAAAGGAGAAAGTCAGCGATAAGAAGGTAGGAAAATCTCATGAGACCTCTCGCCTCACCCATCATAACAGGAAATCCATGAGATCCAAATGACTGTTTGCCTAATCCTACTGGGGAGCTTTCCAAGCATGCTGTGTCTATGGGCACCAAGGCCATCACCAACTTCACGAGCACCTCTTGGCCTTCTTCTTATTCTGATCTATTATTGCTGCTAGTAATTTGATGGAAAGCACTTATGTAGGCAGCGATGGTGAATGCACGGACGATGGTGCTGGAGGCCGCATCACTGATGACGATGCTGATGTCGATCAGATGTTGAAGTGTGCTTATCTTTAACCTGTTTTGATGCTAGATGGTGAAAGGGCAACCTTTGTCTTTGTTTCTCTTAGTCTCTTTGTAGGTGCATAGTACATATGAGAAGGAACTCCAGCCAACGCTTGGTGCTTCGACACTTTTGATAAGCCTCAAAGACATGAACCTCGAGGAGAAACAGTGCACCAATGAAACGATTGCAATGACTGACGGAAGACAAGAACCTCTCTCTCTCTCTGTGCTTCATGTTGTTCACATGGTCTTTCACTCGAAGCCACGCTCTTTCACTTGAAGCCACGCTCTCTCTGTGCTTCATGTTGTTCACATGGTCCAGTAGTGCCACGCTCTTTCACTTGAAGCCATCGATGATGTCTAGTGGCATCAAATTGTCCTCCGAGGACTTCCCCTCCGAGTTCAGTTCCCCATATCAAATGAGTCTCTGATATTGCAACTGTTGTTGCTGCTCTGCCTCTCCCATATATAGATACACCAGCCTTCCCCCTATCATAGCCCCTCTTTATTTTTTTCTGCACCAATCCTCCTCCTTTCCCCCTTTCCCCTTCTCTCTGTCTCTCTCCCCTTCTCTTTCTCTATCTCTCGCGCAATGTGGTAATGGCCTCCTTCTCATCCCTCTCCTTCTCTTATGTTCTTTTTCTTCTTCTTCTCGTTCCTCTTGGAGACATGGAGATGCTGCACTACTATTTCTGCTACACGTCTTCTTCATCTTTCCATCCTTCTCACGGGCTTCCATCACATCCTGCACCTTCTTGTACTTTGGGACACACAATTTCTTCATTGCTTTGCATCAGATCTTCAAGTCTTCTTTTTTTTTCTTCCTTTGGTGTTTTGAGATCATCTTCTTCCCTTGCTGTGCACCAAAATGACAGCAACCCTCCCACAGCAGGAAATAAACATGAAACCAAGGTAGAAGCATGCAAAATCTATGCACATGGCTGAGCCATTAATCTCAAAACTGAAAAGAAACCATAAATTTTCCACTTAATAATGAATTGATTCGTTATCTTCATCATCTTCTTCCATAGCTTCAACCAGTACACAAGAACAAAAGGGAAACGAAGAATTTATGCACAAAAGACAGAGGAGACAGGAGAGAGAACAACTTTTTGCACCACCAAAAAGAGAATGTGCAATTGGACAAGAGAGGGAAGGGAAAGAGGCACATAACCACTCGTGCACTCCACCCCACCTCTTCCCCAAAAAGCACACCCCTTCGTATTTTATTATTTCTTTGAAACTTTGATACATTTGATATTATAAGACCTTTGGCCTTTAATTTTGAGTATTCCTACCCTTTTCAAATGCATACACGTAACACTTTTGTGTATACCATTTATTTATGATGGATGTGGATGTGGCCCCCTCATATCTCTATCTCTTTTTGGTGATTTTGTAACAATGTAGTATTATTTTCTTGACAAAAAATAAAATTATGATGCATGCTTGGATTCTTTTGTGCCTTGTTTTTATGATTCTTGGAGTGTCATCATATTCGTCCCACACTAAAATGTGAAGCGTCCTCGCGAACCTTGTCAAAGAAGAAGAACCACTGTCTAACACAAACAACTTCCAAAATTTTTAATAAAACAACTTCCATCATAAGGATGAGGCCTAGCCATGGTAGGGTATAGGACTCCAAATCCATGACCACCAGAGTAAGGGAACTCCTGCCTTAAATACTCCCACACTGAAAAACTTTACTAGTCTTCAAAGGATAGGGTTCAGTCTTCCACATGGAATCACAAGTATAGCCTCTCCATCCAATAAAGGGAAGAAGAATGACTTCCTGCACTATGTAACTCAAAGGGCATCTCATCAAAATGAAGCTATCACTTGTGTATTGAAAAAAAGGAGAGCATGAGAATACGCCTTTGGATTTTCTATAGGATATGTTCCTAGGGTAATTAGTGTAAGCTTGATTTAGAAGGTCAATGTGTATGTATTGCATGTTCATAATGATTAAAGAAGAGGGGAAAGACAAGAGGGCACCACATAAGCAATTAGTGGTGTTGATAAGGGGGTGAATGGGAAACTTTGGGAAGTAGGTGAGGCTAATAGGGAAGTTATGTAGGGAGAGAGGGTAGGGCATGGCATAGGGATAACCACTTTAACTGTACATTTTTAATGTATTACTTTTAACTTTTTATATCTTGATTGTTAGATTTGAGAAATGTTCTTTTAAATATTTTAGAAAAATACTTATCTGTCCTTTGTGATCTCCGTTGCCACATGAGATGAGGTAAAGGGAGGGGAATGAAATTGGTAGAGGAGAATAAGATTAGGGGATGACGAGCCTAGAGGGAAGGAGGAATAATAAAGGGGCAACTGATGGAGGAATGAAGCATGGGAATAATGCTTTTCCCTTTAAAGATTAAAATTTCCATGATTTTTTTTTAAATGGTTAAACTTAAGTTCTTTTTAGGGTTTATCCATTCTCGTTGAGGGGAAGATGGAAAGCGTAGACTGAGAACGAGATATGGAAAGGAAAGGAAGATGCCATTCCCCCCAAGCTTTCTCCTCCCATAACCTATTTGTTTTGGACATTGCCTTTAGTGTAGTTTTGACTTGACCATTATTATGATTGGTCTGTGTGAAGTACAAGAGGTTAAAGACTGCGTGTGAACTAAACTTTAGAGGTAGGGTTTCTTTAATGGATTGCTTAATGAGGAGAGACAGACGAAATCTGTCACTTTGGATCCATCTTTCGAAGAACAAATGTGCCGTTGTGAATCCTTATTCCTCTTCCTCACTTTCTAATCTTCTTCTCTGATATGCTTGATGGCCTCTTGCTGATCTTGCATCACCCGGAAGGATTCAGCCTTCTCTCAGTAGTTCTATCTCAGCCTTGCTCCAAAGGTGAATCTTCTCACCATACTCTTGCTCCTGCATCCTCTCCTTCTCCCTCTCTCCTTTTTCTGTTCTCGCCTTCTGCATTTCATCGCCATGCCCCATCTCGCTTTCGATCATCTCGTGGCCTCCTTGGTACACGCAGCAGCCAGACGGGCAGATTCTCGAACCAGATGATCCGTTTCAAGACTTCGAAGAACAAGAAGAAGATGATGAGGCAGCGGTAGGATCGCTATACCGCTGTGGAGGAGCGCCTCCTCACATCCCTGTTCGGTCTGCACCATCGCAGCAGCGAGGCCAACCCCCTCGCTGGGGTAGCGTTCACAGCCTTCTCGTCTCTTTTAGCGGTAACGTTTGGAGCTTTCTTCCTGATAACCACGGGCTCCCAATCTTGCGATAGTGGACCAACTCCTGCCATTCTCTCTCTCTCTCTCTCTTTTATGTGTACCGTCTTTGATATCACTGATTTTTCCTGCGGCATCGTGTGCCTCATCTTTCAGGAGCCCAACCTTCTCGCTAACTCGATTCGTGGTGTCATATACCTTGTATCCAATAGCACTTTCATTGGCCTTCTTGTGAGTCTCAGAGGAGTGCTCGCGGTGCTGGGAAGCCATGGCACCTGCTTGCTTGGGCAGGTAATGAGGAATGAGAAACCTCTGTCTCTCTCTCTCTCTAATGGTTACTGTCCATGTTCCATCTCGAGAGCTAGTCGGATGCCCAGCCTCTCTCATGATCTGCAGAGGAAAAACGTACAAGTCCGCCAGTCTCGCTCTCCTCATCTGCATCCGCACCTTGATCAAGTCCAGCGGATGTGTTGCGCATCCTGCCACAATTGACATTGCTCCACCCTCCACAAAATCCTTCCACCCCATTCTCAACGAGGGAGGGAGGCGAACAAGGGATTGATGTCTGTGTCCGTATCCGTGTCAAGAAAAAGTAGAAGACGAAGACGAAGGAAGGGAGGCGAATGAGGGAGGGGCACCCTGCACTTCCTCCATTCCTTGTCCTCTTTGCCCTCGAATTTTTCTTTTAGGTTGAACTCCACATTAAACAACAGTGCACGGTGTATGGTGGCTATTGCCATTGCTTGGGATTCTCCTTCCCTTTTTTTTCATTTTCATCTTCATCTTACATTGTTGATCCCACTTGTGGTGTGGCGGCTGCTCCTCTGTCATCATCGATTATTTCACTTCCTCGCTCCCTCTCTTATTCTTCTTCTATCTCTTTTTTCTTTCTTCTTAGAGGTATGTAGGCTACGTTTTTTATGAAGCATCAAAATTGTTGGCCTTCTTTTAACCAGATTTTGTGGTTGCGCCTCTGAGAAGGGAGCCAAACTCTCCCTTCCCTCATTGAAGATGGAGGAGGGAGCACAGGGCTAGATCCCATCATAATCATCAGAGAAGGCAGCCCGAGGTGATGTGAAGGAGATCTGTGACACAATGGTAAAGGAGAAAGCCAGCGATAAGAAGGTAGGAAAATCTCATGAGACCTCTCGCCTCACCCATCACAACAGGAAATCCATGAGATCTAAACGATTGTTTGCCTCATTCTGCTGGGGAGCTTTCCAAGCACGCTGTGTCTATGGGCACCAAGGCCATCACCAACTTCACGAGCACCTCTTGGCCTTCTTCTTATTCTACTCTATTATTGCTGCTAGTAATTTGATGGAAAGCACTGATGTAGGCAGTGATGGTGAATGCACGGACGATGGTGCTGGAGGCCGCATCACTGATGACGATGCTGATGTCGATCACATGTTGAAGTGTGCTTATCTTTAACCTGTTTTGATGCTAGATGGTGAAAGGGCAACCTTTGTCTTTGTTTCTCTTTGTCTCTTTGTAGGCGCATAGTACATATGAGAAGGAACTCCAGCCAACGCTTGGTGCTTCGACACTTTTGATAAGCCTCAAAGACATGAACCTCGAGGAGAAACAGTGCACCAATGAAACGATTGCAATGACTGACGGAAGACAAGAACCTCTCTCTCTCTCTGTGCTTCATGTTGTTCACATGGTCTTTCACTCGAAGCCACGCTCTTTCACTTGAAGCCATGCTCTCTCTGTGCTTCATGTTGTTCACATGGTCCAGTAGTGCCACGCTCTTTCACTTGAAGCCATCGATGATGTCTAGTGGCATCAAATTGTCCTCCGAGGCCTTCCCCTCCGAGTTCAGTTCCCCATATCAAATGAGTCTCTGATATTGCAACTATTGTTGCTGCTCTGCCTCTCCCATATATAGATACACCAGCCCTCCCCCTATCATAGCCCCTCTTTATTTTTTTCTGCACCAATCCTCCTCCTTTCCCCCTTTCCCCTTCTCTCTGTCTCTCTCCCCTTCTCTTTCTCTATCTCTCGCGCAATGTGGTAATGGCCGCCTTCTCATCCCTCTCCTTCTCTTATGTTCTTTTTCTTCTTCTTCTCGTTCCTCTTGGAGACATGGAGATGCTGCACTACTATTTCTGCTACACGTCTTCTTCATCTTTCCATCCTTCTCACGGGCTTCCATCTCATCCTGCACCTTCTTGTACTTTGGGACACACAATTTCTTCATTGCTTTGCATCAGATCTTCAAGTCTTCTTTTTTTTTCTTCCTTTGGTGTTTTGAGATCATCTTCTTCCCTTGCTGTGCACCAAAATGACAGCAACCCTCCCACAGCAGGAAATAAACATGAAACCAAGGTAGAAGCATGCAAAATCTATGCACATGGCTGAGCCATTAATCTCAAAACTGAAAAGAAACCATAAATTTTCCACTTAATAATGAATTGATTCGTTATCTTCATCATCTTCTTCCATAGCTTCAACCAGTACACAAGAACAAAAGGGAAACGAAGAATTTATGCACAAAAGACAGAGGAGACAGGAGAGAGAACAACTTTTTGCACCACCAAAAAGAGAATGTGCAATTGGACAAGAGAGGGAAGGGAAAGAGGCACATAACCACTCGTGCACTCCACCCCACCTCTTCCCCAAAAAGCACACCCCTTCGTATTTTATTATTTCTTTGAAACTTTGATACATTTGATATTATAAGACCTTTGGCCTTTAATTTTGAGTATTCCTACCCTTTTCAAATGCATACACGTAACACTTTTGTGTATACCATTTATTTATGATGGATGTGGATGTGGCCCCCTCATATCTCTATCTCTTTTTGGTGATTTTGTAACAATGTAGTATTATTTTCTTGACAAAAAATAAAATTATGATGCATGCTTGGATTCTTTTGTGCCTTGTTTTTATGATTCTTGGAGTGTCATCATTCTCCTACTCTAATGCATCCAACTCACAAAGTAAAAACCTACACTACTACATCTCACAACATAACTTTCAAAAAAGCAAAAAACCTACTTGCCAAGGAGATCGAATACCATCTTCAACCCCCTCACTTCCTACCTATCTCAAGTACCGGTTCGGGAAAAAACCTACTTCAATGCTCGATTCGAAGCGCACAAGCACTCAAGGCTTGAATCTGTTTGTCCCGACAACGGAACCAAAATGTGGGAGCTTTTGCTCAACCACCAAGACCCACGGACCGCTTATTGTTTTACGCATTCCAAGATGAGCACTAATGGCTACCTCTCTCTCACATAGCCGATGCGCCATCCATATCTACAGATGTAGTGAGCTTACCTCCATGCCGATCGAGTTACCTCCTCTCCCGTGCACTTTGGTAGCTCCACGATCCAAGTGCAAGCTTCAAGCAAGCTCCATCCTCAAGCTTCACGCTCCGCGCTCCATCACCACAAGCAAGAGAAGGGAAGAGAAGAGAAGAGAAGAAGAGAGGAGAAGATGGAGAGCTTCTCCACCCCACGGTCCCTCACCCTCACACTCTCACACTCCGTCTCTCAAGCACAAGCTCAAGCAAGCAAGAACAAGAAGAAGAAGAAGAAGAAGAAGAAGAAAGCTACTTTTGGCCACACACAAGAATGAGCTTCTCATTCACTTTTCAACTTTATATACAAAACCCTAAATCCCTTTTTGGCGGTCATCCCCTTTTCCCCTTTTTTACATGGTCGGCCGTGGCCTAGGCCCTTTTCCCATTGTCCCTTTATCTTCCTAGCTTCCTTTCCATCGCCCGTCTACATTTACACTTGCACGGGTGAGAGCCCGGCGCTCCTTGAATTAAACCATGATGCACTTGCGCTCTTTTACAAAAGTTTTGACTTGCGCTTTTCCTTGTGCGCCTTTGTCTTCCATTTCTCTTTGCCTTGGCCTTTGTCTTTGTCTTCTGTTTTAGCTTTTTTAGATTTTCCACCACCTGGCACTCTTCTTCAAGATTTCAAGGTGTGCCTTTGTATTTTAAAATGCACCTTTCCCCTTTTGCATTTGCCTTGGGCTTTTTAAGGTTGCCACTGCTCTTTTGGCCTTTTCTCCTCTTCTTTCTTCTGTCGGGCTACCTTTTTTCCGCCTTTGCCCCGTGTCTTTTTTATTTCCTTTTGCTTTCTTCGTGTTGGGGTTAACAACATCCTTCAAAATCACCATTGGCATGACTCTGTGGAGCCCCAAGAGGAACACCAAAAAATAGGGAAACTATTATAAGAAAATCTATCTTGTCTCACCAACAAGAATGTTCTTTATGCTCTAGAAACCACATGAAGGAAAAATAAAACTAGGAACAAAGGAACTTTGTACATAACATCATATCATGAATCTCCCATGAATTTATCATCACAACAAAGCTTCAACATATTTCTCATATTCTTCATAGAGACCATCAAAGAACCAAAGGAATGATTAACTTTGAATGAAATTCACTACATAGTATTCATATCTCATAATCTTCATAGTCTTCCTCTCAATCTCTCTCATGTAGATACAATGTTTTTAATAAAAAATTGACTATATCCCATACCACAATCTCTGTCACATATGATCTCTCTTAATACTACATAAGAATAACAAATAATGACTCTCAATAATCCTCTCTTGGTCATGGTTACACCTCCCAAGAGGTATGCCTAATATGAAGAGACAACAGAGACACTACAATGACCTCTCATGGCTCACTACTTTCACTATCACTTGGATCTTCAATTCAAGTCTCCATCAAAACCATCTTCTACTTTTTCCAACTCTTTTGAGGTAATATTATTCCATTTCCAAGATTGGAAAACTTTCCCATGGATAGGGGGTAAATATTGGGCTATGAGGAGATAATGTAGGGTGAAAAGTAAGCATAGGAATGTAATTAAGATTAGTGTTAAGAAGGAATATATAAATGTGAAGGCATTGAGAAATCTTCTAATAAGAAAGGAGATCAATAGGATTGGTCGGATAAATAGAAGTTCGATAGTTAAAAGGTTGAAGGAAAACATCTATGAATAAAGGATATTCTGCAATGTAAGAAAGGATTGGTAAACATAAGGGTTGGGTATTAGATTTAAAAATTGTACTTTGCAATCTAACAGTGAACTAGAATATCCTCCTCTAAAGGTGGATGCCAAGCATAACCTTTACACCATAAAGTCTTCTAGACATATGTTTGCAATTTATCTGAAAGGCTAAGCTCCACCGAATGAACATGCATGGTTGCTAGTAAAATAACATCCCCCCACTTAAAGATTGATATCCTCATCATCATGAATTTGTAAGTTTACTGTGATATACATGAATGACAATAACTATGCCTCATGGCAAACTATATCATCAAGAGTATGATCAAAGATTAGACCAAAGGTTATGCCACCCCTCTTTTGGTGCTTCCAAGATAATAGTGCTAAGATACATATACAAGGCAAACTTCTACTATTGGCATTTAATCCAAAAGGTAGGGCAAGACGATACAAGATTAGCAAAGTAAAGGAAGTCTTGATGCAAATAATCAAGGTGCTGCTGAATATGGTCCACCTTAGCAAAAAGAGCATCACTTAATTCGGCTTGCTGCTTTAGGCTTTCCAGCTCCTTTGTGGAAGATTGAGCAGAAGAAGAGACTACACCAAGGGGGGAAACAAAAACTTTAGTTACTTTATATTTCAATACCTCAATTATCTTCTATTGTGCTGCAACATTTTCTTTGGAGTGTTGCAACTCACCCTCAGAAGTACCCAGCTTAGAAGCTAAAACCACCATCTCAGATAGAACAAAATCACTCTCTTGTGCCAAGAAAGCTTCAATATCTCTGGTAGTAGCTAACCTATTTGTCATCATAGCAATATCTTTTTTGGGCCACCCAACATGCTCTTTCTGATGCTAAATCCTCTAAAGCTTTACTCAATTGACTAGTCAATGAATCTACCCTTTCTTGCAAATAGGTATAAACTCCTATGCACACAACTTGGAGAGAAGTCATTGTTGTTTCTAGTGTTGGCTAGACATTGGAGACCATTTGGGAAATGATAAGGCCAAACAATATTGTTTCAAAAAATAACAGAGTTTGTTATCCCTTTATGATGCAAATAGATTGGTAGAAGAAAGGAATGTAGGAAGGAAACTAGTAGAAATAGTAGGCACATGGAGCCTATATAGGAGAAGGATTAGGAACAAGAACATAATATGAACGAGTTTGTAGATGAGAGCATTTCTTACGGATCATCCTGGTAGGAGATTCATCTTCCTCATTAGAATTTTTTTGCATTGGAGGAGGGGAAGGAACCGTAGGGGGAAGTTGCACAGGAGTAGGATCAAAATCATGAACAGGAAAGCCACCAGGGGAAGGCTTAAGAAGTAATCACCTTTTGGAGGAAGGTTTCATAAGAAACATTACTAAGCTATCCTTTCTGAACTTGTTAAAAATGTTGATCCATCTTTGTCAAAAGGAACTCTACCCAATTAAACTTCATGCCCTCAAGGATATTGACAAAAGTAATAAAAATCTCCTTAGATAGGCATTTTGACGTAGGCTTGCTAGATCTTGTAGGAATTGGCATAATTACTTCGATATAGGAGAGGAGATACTAGCCACTGATACCCCTAAATTGGTTATGACTTTCTTGGACACCAAGGGGATGGAAGTCTCTTTTTGAAGAAGAAAAAATTCTCCTCATCTTATAATAGATGGTTGCCACTAGGAACATGAGAAGCACAAAGGGGTAAAAATAGAGCTTCATTGATGTTGACAGAAGATAAATAGAAGCTATGACCAGACACCAAGGTTGAATGATTTTTATAAGATTCTAGAAAGGAATAAAAAACTTTAGCATCCATAGGTGGTAATGTGAGGGTAAAAAAATGATGGAGATCAACTCGACCAATATAATCTGCGTCCAGCAACAATGAGTAGTCATGAACCGATAGTGGGACATGCTTCACCACTATTGGTGGGGATGCCATTCAAACTACATAAGATATACTATACACACACAAACCATGAAACAAGAAAGGGACTTCCTACAAAACCAACATAGAGATTACTATTGAGAGAAAATCAGGGAATAACACAGACCGATAGGACTAGACTAGACCAACCCCCAAATAATCCATAGCATACATTAAAAAATTGACATGACCTACCCACACGTGTGACTTATATCATCATGATATGCAACATATAGGTAACCTGAAACCTCATACTTAGGCACACAAAAGAAAATCAAAGATTAAGCATACTATGAACCTTGACTTTGACCAATGACCAAATACAAAGGACAACAAACTCATAACAGGACCACAAATCAACAAATGGAAAAGACACAGACTAATAAGACCACCCTCAACCAATAATCCCATCCCCTTAAATGCATTCCATCAACCTATGGTGCAGCGAGGTGAGTGGGTACCTGCTACTCATATTCCTTTTATGAGTTACAAATTTATGAAGCACTGAATTTTAATTAAACCCATTAATGCAAGGTGAATCAAATTTTGCAACCCGGCCCCACTTTGACTTTGATAGGGGTCTCTAAAAATGCAATTTCTTATTATATTTAGATGATGTTTGGCACAAAGCACATGTATATGTGACGATGGGGGTTTATTTTATTACAAGTTAATGTGTTTGTGTAGTGCATGTGTGTATGCACATGAGATTATGAGCCATTCCATTTAATTTTAAAAATTAAGTGGGATTAGAGTGCAATGTGCTTGTATAACAATGAGGGTTTCTTTTACAAGTAATGGTTGAGTTGATTTTATTTAGACTTTAGGGATGCGGTATGATGATTTTGTGGTGCAATGTCAAGTTGATTTTATTTACAAGTTAATTGTGTCCGAGGGTGCATGTGGTGAAGTGAAAAGAAAAGAGAATCTGGCACACCCACAAGGTTTGATATGAAAAGAATGATAAGGACACAACTCCTTGACTCCTACGATGGCCAAAAATCCACGAAAGAAACAAATAGATAGGTAACTAGAACCTAGTCAACCTCTTATAAGAATAAATTTGAAGAAAAATTCAGCTAATCATAGTGGCAAAAATAAAAAGTGATATAGATGCACATATATAAGTTTGTGTAGGTGAATTTTTATGTTCGATTTTTGGTTGGTTTTATTGGGTTTGTTTTGATTTTTATTTTTTTATTTTTTTCATGAGAATTTGATAGATTTTGTTTTATCTTTGATTTTCAATATAAATAAATAAAATAGAAAAATATATTCATTTTATTTTTGGGATTTTTTGGATATCTTAAAGGATTTATTTTAGATTTTTAACAATTTATGGCAGTTTTAAAGCCTTTTATTTGGTTTTTTAGTGATTTTTAAAATTTTACGTAAATTTTAAATCTTAAAATTTGGAGAAAAATGGTTTAATAATTATGTTATTTTCATATTTTTTAATGATTTTTAAATTTATTTTAGAAGTGTTTTATATTTTTAAAGGTTATCGTGTGTTTTCATGTTTTTGTTTGAAAGTAAAAAAACGTGTGTTTTTGAAATTGGGGATTGGTAGGAAAAAGGTGAGTACCCAGATGATTGCGCATGAATAATAGCTTCGAGCTTTGTGGCAAGGACAAAATGAGATGCATCATCATGCGTGAACATTAATAAGCAAAAGTCCACTTGCATGCACACAAAAAACCCACACACAAATCACCACAAGCCAAGAAGGCGCAGAAAGGAATCCACATGAACCAATATGAACACACAAACATGTGCCAACACAAGGGATGGGGAAGGGCGGGGATGGGGAGGGTGTCAGAGATGCATGGGGGTAGGTCGGCAAGGAGGGGTGCAAAGGAGCATGGATGTGCAGGGGGGTTACATAGCCAGGGGGTGCGGTGGAGAAGGATGGGAAAGGGGGTTTACATAGCCAGGGGGGTTACATAGCCAGGGGGTGCGGTGGAGAAGGATGGGAAAGGGGGGTTACATAGCCAAGGGGTGCGGTGGAGAAGGGTGGGAAAGGGGGGTTTAGAGGGGTTACAAGTTTGGGGTGGGTGGGAGGGTAGAAGGGGGGAAAAGGGGCTAATGGAGGGGTTACAAGGATGGGGGGTAGAGGGTAGCAAGGGGGGACTTATAGGGGTGATGGTGGTGGGAGGGAAGGGTGAAAGAGGAGGAGGAGGAGGTGGGGAGGGGGAAGGGGAAGGGGAAGGGGAAGGGGAAGGGGAAGGGGAAGGGGAAGGGGAGGAGGAGGAGGAGACTAGGAGTGGGGTGGAGGGGGAGGAGTAAATAGAGGAGCATGTGGAAGAAGAGGGTAGGAGTAGGTAGAGGAGAGGAAGGAGGAGGTGGGGAGGAAGAGGAGGGAGTGGCGGAGTGGGCAGATCGGATGGAGGGGGTAGAGCGCACATAGGAGGTGATAGTACGGATGTAGGTGGTGGCATGGGCGATATGATGGCGGCGCAGGCAAGCCTCGAGGAAGGCAGGCCACATAGGAGGCCAATGACAATAGAAAATGGTAGGGGAGTGGGACGAGGAGGAGAGGGAGGAGAAGAGGGGACATAATAAGAAGGAGGAGGAGAAGAGGAGGAGAAGTTGAGAAGTAGGAGAAGAGGGAAGGGAGGGGAGGAGTTGGAGGTGGGGAGCCAGTTGGGTATGCACACACACACACACACACACACACACACACACACAGAGGAGATAGAAAAATAAATAAATTTCTTTTGAAAAATATGTTCTTTTTAAAAAGAAAGAAGAAATGAAGGAAGAAGATGGGGGAAGGGGGGAGGGAGAAAGAAGATTTTTGAATGAATAAATAAATAAAATAAACATGAATAAAGAGGTGGGTGTGCACCTTCACCTCATTATGGACACACACACGAGGCGAGGTAAAAAAAGTTACTCTAAGAAAGAAAAATAGATGTGTGGGAGAACAGACAGGCAAATGCAATGCATCATAGACACATTGACATGTGGCACGAGGTAGAAATCGACATTCATGTGGGCACAACAGAGATCCACACAACAATATGAAAAAATTAATTTAAAAAAATTTAGCTATCGAATGAAGACGTCCAAAAAAGGAAAAGTGGACATGACGATAACAAGAACAAGATTGACAACCCAAATGAGATATTCGCTATCAAAGAGGGATATTCCCATGGAAAATAGATAAAAATGCACACATGATGCGAGTGTATAAAAATTAATATTGAGAGATTATTTTGCCAAGACAAGGTGCAGTAAAAAGAAAAAATAGCCAAGGTAACAAACTGCACACGATTGTCAAGTCAAAACATAGGTTGGTAGTGAAAAGGGCAGGTTCACTTGGAAAAATGTCAAAAAACACATACGTAAAAGGAATCTTTAATTATATTGTGAGAATCTGTGACTTGGAATGGAGTGCAATAAAAATAAAAAATATTGGGGTGAAAGTGCTTGACTGGGTTGTCGAGTCAAAACATGTTTCCAATGGTCAAAGGCACATTCACAAGGAAAAATAGTAAAAATATGTAAGAAAACACAACAAAAAAGTAATAATAAGAAATTCATGTGTTGGAATGGGGGCTAGAAAAAGAAAAAAGGTCCAATATGATGAGCCACAAATGACTGTCAAGTTAGAATACAATTTCAAGTAAAGAAGACTATATTCACATGGAAAAAGAGCAAAAATACGTAAGAAAATTTTCTGCAAACACTCAAAAAGTAATAACAATCAATTCATGCATTAGAATGATAATCTGTCAAAGGGAAAAATGTCCAAGGAAAGGCAAAGATTGGGGCTATTATATCAAATCTCCATTCCAATATGAAAAGATGCATTTGTATCAATTCACATAAAATACTTCAGAAATTAATAATTGATGAACCATTGCTCAAAATAGAGAGCTGTAAAAGGATGAAGTAGCCAAGTCAAAGGGATGAAGATGACTGTGACATCAGATTTCAATTTTGGTGAACTTAGGATGTATTCACTTGAGACAGGCGCAAAATAAGAAAAAGGAAAAAAAGGAAAGAGGAAGACCCTTGGGTGCAAGGTGTAACATCATAGATGGGTGGAACAGGGACCCTAATAAGGTTTAGAAAAGAAGCATTCTCAATCGGTAAACTTTAAGGGATATTCACATGCATTCATGCAAGATTGATGCATAGGGACATGTCCCAACACTTATGACCTTACCAGATTGGGTAAAGATGACCAATAAGATCTATGCACTAACATATAGCTAGAATGTGATATCCCCACACTTAAGACATAATATAGACATATATACACAAGAGTAAGATTAGAAAAACTTAGCTCATTTTACAAGTTATAAAAAATGATCATTGGTGCACATCGAGGGGTTAGAGTCGATTGCAGGAGGAGGTGCCATAGCTCAGCACAACATGTGCCAATCATGGTAAGGACCTTGCAATAGCACCCAAGGAGGTAGCATTGCTGATGAAGACCATCAATTGGTCGTTGACAAAGAATATAACACTTAGCTCAATAGGCACTCATATTGGAATGATAGATTAGTCACTTGCCCCCATGGCTCATGTCACTCAAGAAGGAGTTGAAAAAACCATAGCATATACCTAGTTGAGAAATAGACAAGATTGAGGGGCTTAGAGGGAGTATGCCAGCATGCACAATCGATGGTATCAGTATATCTTACCCTATCTAACATAAGTGCAAGAAGCTTGGGAATATAATTTTCAAAATATGGTATATCTCAAAGTTAACACAAGAAAACTCAAATGTAATATCCATAAGAAGAACGACTATTCGCCACATTACATTCGATGCTCGCAACTATCTAAGGATGGTAAATGGGATTAGGCTACGCTTGACTTGCGAGAGGAATGAACAAAAGTTACTACTATCCTGAGGGAAGAAAACCCTAGGATAAACTTAGAACCCCGATAAAATCCTAAGGTGGAAAAATGGTTACTAACTAACCAATTGAAATCATAGTAGAAACATATTAAACCTAGACCTTAAGATAAGAACCAAAGGTTAGCAACCTAGGAAAAGTTACCATCCAAAAACTATCGGGTATAAATTCAGTAGCGTAATTGCTCGCTCCTATTATATAGGAGTGAGGTCAGAAAGAGGGTATTCTCTATCTCTCAAAAGATAATGGAAATCGATGCCAAGGCAAGAAAGACCCAAGAGGGGCATCGCCAAGCGTTCAAAGATGAGGACTCTAACTTAGTAGATGTCCTAAGCACTCACTTTCATCATTATTTGTGCTTGTAAATCAAGATTCAATGTCCGTGAAAGGAATGTATGACCCAAGCTCACAAAAGAAACTTGAATAACGAATCAGGTTGAATTCATGAAGGGCGTGCCAAGCTACCCCCAGCTAGCTGCCAACCCTAGCCAAGGTGTTCCAATAACCGTGATGGAAACGTGGACCGAATCCACCACGAGAGGTCTCTCCGTGGATTAGTTTGAATGTAGGAGGACGCTTGGATGCTAGGGGAGGCTCTGGCTATAAATTCCATGCCTCCGGGTCCTACTCAAACAATCTACGTGACTCAGGATAGATTCTCGAGGCCCTGTTACTAGTACAAGGGCGAAAGTTTGGAGGAAATAAGATGCATCCTCACGGATTGCAAAATTCATCCTTTTTGGAGAAGATTTGTATTTCAGTTAAGATGCTAATATAAAGTTTACTTCCAAGGAACTTGTCTAAACTGTTTTCATGTTAGTGCCGTAAGTTACGTGAATGAACCCTGTTTCCTAAAAGGCTTAATTAAGGAAGCTGATTTTAAATGTCACACATAAATGTGATAGGACTTAATTAGATAACTAAAGAACACCCATTGAGGGAAGCAGAAGGACAGAACCCCTGACGGGTCCATCCTACGGAAGGGTGGTCCCAGAGAGCTAGGAGGCTTCTCACAAGGTTCTATAGTCGTATGACCTTTAGGTAATATTAGGTTAGAACCCGATTCATGCCATTTTAAGGGACGGGAATAGGACTATGCACTATGGACAGAGACGTTGAGCGGTGCATCCCTTTCATTTCCCATTCTCTTTGAACCAAGTGGAGCATGGGTTTGCTTCGGCTTGGGTATTTTTGCGTAAAGTAAGATGTCCAGGATCCGATGCTAGAATACTGTTAGGAGACCTTGGCCACTAGGAACCCCGATTTTAGGTCGATCCTAGTGGGTTTGGCCGCAAACGTTTCGTTGCGAGGCGGACTCGGGAAACCCTAGGCAACAAACCTCGAAACATTCCATGGGAGTGCTGGACAATGACGCTTAGATTCATTTCTCGATGGACTACTAAAAACGTGCCTGAAGAGGTGCTAGGCGGGCATGTTACAGTTGGTATTAGAGCTGAAAAACCAATGAATAAAACAATCTGGATAGGAACAAATTGGGAAGAGAGAAGTGATGTTTTTCACTAGTAAAATATTTTTTCTATTACTCATTTGTGGATTGTTGCCGGTTCTAGACTTACGATGCATGGAGCAAGTTTTTTATATTTCACATCACGTTCAAGACGGCTATGAACTCCTCAATTTATCACCGACGATCCGACATGATGGGGATCCTAGATCGAATCTACAACCCTTCACTGATGTATGTGGAAAGGCATTGTACTTGGAGCACGGGATACTACTATATAGATGCCAACTGACTTGCCTATCTTCAAAACAACTTGAAGGGGCTAAAATGGTTGGAAGACTTGAAGATTATCAAGTTATTCATCTTCCATGAGGCTCGTGTAAATTCCATCCTACACATTGGATGCCGCCAAGTAGAACTGAATCGCTACATCTATGATGAGGTGGTCAAAGTCTTGTCATCAGACAAAATTAAAGTAATGTGGCGAAATGAATGTCATGGCTATAAAAAACAGGGATTTTGTGAGCTTTCCATGACTTACTACTTCTTGAGAATCCATTCCCCAAATCCATACTACTATTCTATCCATGTAGCTGAATCCAATAGGGAATTATTAACATGCCGTTAATGTATCCCCTAAAAAGAAAAGCATCATATCCAATCTCTATCTATTCCTGAATAATTATACTTGAGACTTACGCTTCTTAATGGATAAATAAGAATTTTATGTTCATTTGATTTGTTGTATAATTTTGATGAAAAATAAACTACGCATTGAGAGAAGTGTGAAGAGATGTGTAAGCGGAGAGATAGGGCATGCCCGTAGGAGATGTCCCAACCATCGATGCTTCCACTACAATGAGCTAGGGCACATACAAGTAGACTGCCCTGACTTAAGTCCAAAAGATATAGAGCCTCCAAGAAAACGAAGCTACACAAGTGCACTCTTTGGATATATAGAGGAATCAAATGAAGACGAAGACTTAGAACCTATTACACCTCTTCAGGATGTATAGAAATCTTAGAAGTCTTATCGACATGTAATACAATTTGTATTGGAATACACCTTACCCTTGTAACAATAGTTAACCTGAGGAATATGAGTTGCATCAATTTTGAGCTTAGAACTTATGTGTGATTAGAGGTCTTCTAGCAAGAATGATAGTTATAACTTGCGATGAATTTCTCTCAAGTTGTGTTCTTCTCAACTAATATAGATTGGGTCTTACCAAAATGTCAAAGCTTGGGAGTATTCTTTGGTATTACAAGCAAAGTCGATTGTCCATGGATCTCAGCTCAGATCTAAAAAGAGGATAATTCAGAAACAAAGTTTCTGAGATAAAGGACCAATTTGGTCCGCTAAAAGGATCCTAGAGCAATTTGGTCTAAAGAAGAAAATCCTACCAAAGGCAACCAAGAATCTTGTGACCCCAAGTTATAAAGCTTCGTGTTGTTTCTATTGCAAGGAGTTAGGTCATTTCAAAAGGGAATGTCCAAAGCACCCTAAACACCGATGCTCCTGGTGCCACAACATTGGACATATCCATGGAAATTGTCCCAACAAGACTCAAGGAGAACTTGAACTTACAAGAAATAAAGTTGTACAAGCTTCGCATCTAGATTGATAGGAATTTAGAACTTACCGGAAAATTATCCAATAATTAGGAAAAACCTAGAAGATATTCATGAGATGTAACTACCATAAACTTCTCTCTTGTAATCCAGACTCGGATATATCAATACAATAAGTTGTTGTTTCAAATGACCATATGCTGATTGTCCTTTACATTTCTATAGCTCATTCATGGTGATTGGACATTTCTTCTTCAAATTATGGCCATTCTTGTGTAGTAGTCTGTTTCGGACAGTTTCCAATAGTATACTCAAATTTCATACTTGTACTTCATCGACATATGAGATCTTCTTCAACTTCGAGTTTCATTTAAGCATCGATTCATCATTAACAAAGCTATCCTTGTAACCTTGTAAATTGTCCCAATTCTAGCTTTGAGGACAAAGCTCTTTTAGGCCAGGATGGCTTGTAATAAAGCATAAATGCCTTAGTCTAGGGTACGCTAGGGTTAAGTATAAAAGGTGGAGATGTAACATGTGAAGGATATTTTTTCCATTTTATAAGACCACATGTTTGAGATCTCAACCTCCCACCATCTAAGAGGGTGAATACTCATGGCCACCATAGCTTGGGGTGCATACCATGTTGCAGCCACTCATCATTTGATTCTCAACCAGCATTGGTAATATCATTTCATGCCTAGCCACCTTGGCTATGGTTTCTTGGCATTTTATATCTATTTCTTGTATTTTCAATTTAATGGCTTCTTGTGGAAATTAGCTTCTCTGCATTACTTTTTGGGGCCAACTTCTCTCTCTTCTTTCTCTCAACATTTCCTCAAGCTTTCATGGTGGATATTGTCTTCTCCTTTCTTCCAGGTCTTTCAATGGCTCAAGTGAGCTCCAGGGTTGAAATCTTCATGGATCAAGCTCTCGTTAGAGTAGCTTTAAGCTTACTTTAACTACTCCTCATTTTGAAGTAGGGGGAGTATGTGTTTGCGCTGAAAACACACTCCCCTACCTCATGAAAATTTTCATCCCTTTGAGCCATTGGCTATGGCTTTTGCAAGCTTCAATAGAGATTACCCAAGCATTCCACCAATTACTTAGAGCCATTTCTCATTCTCATGATCATTCTTGATCTCCCAAAACCTGGCTATGGTAGATTTTATGAGAACAGTGAAATCTCTTAAAATTTCTTGAAGAGATCAAAGGGCTTTTACTTTATCAAGCTTCTTGGAGCTTCCTCAACACTCAAGGGACCAACATTGATCTTGGACTTGAAGCTTCAAGGATAGTTGGCTATGGAGTCAAAACAGGGCAGCAAGCTTTAGATATCAAATTCTTGGATTATTTTCTTCCATTTCATGGGGATTTTGCTCTAAATCACTCCAGGGACTTCTCTTCTACTTCAAGTATTCAAGATTTTGAAGAATCCAAGCAATGCATTCAAGATTGAAGACCAATCTTCTCTTGAACTACAAGTATGACAGAGATTGAAGAATTTATTTGAAATCTCTATCAAAGAGGCTTCAAATTCATGGGATTTTCATTTATACTACTCATTGGAGCTGAAGATTTGATCTAGGCATCACTGTTTGATCATATTTGGAGCTAATGTGTGGGATCATGGAGTCTATTCTTCTCTTGATCATTTGTTGGATTCATGAAGATGGTCTATTGAGAGCGGATTTTTGAGCTCAGGATGTGCCTAAAATTTTCCAAAAAATCCAAAATTTTGGGAAAAAATATTTAACCTCGAAGGCGGCGGCTCCAGCTAGGACGATTTTAAGCACCAAGTGAAATACGACTCTTAAAAGGCGCCCGAGCGATACTTGTTGATTTTTGATAATTTTTCAGACTATTGTGCGGGTTGTCAAGAGTTGCTAATCAATGCAGGATGTAAAGCCGAACGCGCAGAAATTTATAGCACTCGAATCGGAGGTCGGACAGGGAAATGGCCAACAAATGGGGTCAAGATATGAAAAGGTGGACATTTGAGAGGCCAAAAGGGGTCCCCCCCCAAAACCCCCCCCCCCCCCCCCCGCCCCCCCACTCTAGAATTTCATGCATTTCTTGATCAAAAACGTGGAGAGAGAAGGAAGAACATGGCGTGCAAACAAACGTTACATTTTTCGCTTGATGATCATGGAGATGGAGATGGCAAGCTATGAGTACCCCATACAACCGATCTTGGGGCTGATCTTCTCCTTCTTGGCCGATCTTATCGCCTGTCTTTGCCCGTCTACTGGTGGCCTGAATGAAGAGAGCCAATTCTAGTCTTTGTCTCTCCTCCCTCTCTCTCCCCTAAGGGGTTGTTCTTGTGTGCAAGAGGAAAATGAAGAATGGTGAAGGAAAGCTTGTCCAGTTGGGACCGGATTGCTTCCGGATCGATGTAGACATGAAGATTGCTGATTGTGAAGATGCTGGACATTGAATGTGGGCTGACTCGCAATCCCACACCAAAACCAAGATCCCGAAACACAAAGCCTAAGCGGTAATTCAATTTTTATGAAGGAAAAATGAGTTTTTATGCTATTTGTTTGATGAAACATTGTTCCCATGGGCTGATTATGCATCATGATGTTTTTTTCCATGAGTTTCAACAGTTTATAATCTGAAAATCAGAAAATCATAAGTGATATGGCTGAAATTAATGTTATAAAACCCGTAAATCACGCGTTTAAGGGGTAAAATGGGGTTTTTTTGCAAAATAAATGGAAAATATGAGACATAATGCCAACAAAACTTGAAATTTTGCTGTCAAGGAACCTAAGGGCCATAGTCCACAATCAATATCAATTTTTAGTCATTTTTTATTGAAGAAAATAGAGGAAAAATACAAAAAATGGTAAAAAATAGATTTTAAATGGGAGAAAATTAGGAAACGGCAAAAGGAAAATTCCAAAAAATTACATGTGTGTTTCTGCAATGTATAATGAAGGTAAAGCACAAGGTTGGCCTTGGTTTACCCTCGTTTCTATGTTTTCGTCCGTGATTATCGCTTTCTTTATAAGAAAATACACATAAAACGACATTTTCACCTATCAACGAATGCAAAACATTAAACAGTAGGGTGAGAGGGGAGGTTGAGCGTCAAAATATAAATTAAAATATGTTTTATGTGTTGCATCATGCCTATAGGATGTTGTTTTAAAATAAAGGGAAAGGCAGTATGAGTGTAAGTCTCGGTGTCTGTTCTCATTATATAAACGTTAGTATGGAAATTATGAAAAGATTGGTTTCGCATGATGCACAATGCTGATTTTCTTTTATTTGTGCACTGAACCATTCACATTATACACTATGCATAGTTCATGGTATCAAAGGAAAAGCTCCTGGACTACATAGCAATTGTTTTCTTAGGAATTTAACCCACGATTGAGAGTGTGAGGTTATCCCTTGTGGTAGGATAGAGGGGTGGTTTCCTAAGGGATTGTTAAGTGAGGACACATGGTATATCTCCTGGAAATATGAGAAATATAAAAGAGAGGAGTTTGTGTTCGTATGTGTTACATGTTGAGCAGCGCATCAAGGGGCTAATCCCTGCGATGTAGGAGAGCTGTAGTGGGGCCGCGGTGTTTCTACCGAGGGGTTTCCTCCATGTGTGTGATGATTTATGCAAGTCCACTATTGTATTATCTCTCATAGAGCAGGTTCATTACAATGTATTTGAGGAAGAACAGAGTGCATGGCAGTTGTGGGATAAAATCAAGAATCTCTATGACAAGAAAAGTCCAACGAGTCGGATGTATTGGTTGAAGCAGCTTAAGGATTTGCGCATCAAGGAGAATGTGACTATGTCTGCTCACTTGAGCTAGTTCCATGCTATACTCAAGAACTTGACTTTGCAGGACATCACTTTTGTAGAGGATGTCACTCCTCTTTTCTTGCTTGGTACTCTTAATGTCATGGGATGTATTCCGCACTACATTATGTGCCTCTACTGCTACCTTGAAATTATTTGATATTGAGAGTGCTCTTCTGCACGAAGAAGTTAATCGTAAGAATTTGGATGCCTCTCATATGTCGCATGCTATGACAGTTAGAGGCAGGAATGATGGGTATGGAAAGCGTGGTAGTGGCCATGGACGGGATTCTCAGAAATCTCGGTCCAAGCCTTGCGGGAAGTCACGTAGCAAATCCCATGGCAGGAATGCAGATGTTACTTGTCACCATTGTGGGAAAAAGGGCCATATTAGGCCACAATGCCATGAACTGCGCAATGAAAGGCACAAAGATAAGGGGAAAGACAAAGTACAGGATAAGTCTTCTGATCACAGCATAGTGCCTGCAAAGTCCAGAGTTAAAATTGAAGAGATCAATGTTATGTAGCCTGAGGATGTTGACGATGATGATTATATCCTTGCAGCTTATTCTAGTGCTTTGCAGATGACAGAGATACACTCTATGTATGCACAGTGTTGGCTCTTGGACTCAGGTGCGTCCTTTCATGTGACACCTTGCCGAGAGTGGTTTCATTCATACCGTACTGTTTCGAGTTCTGTGCGCTTGGGTGATGACAACTCTCTTGATATTGTGGGCATTGGTGATGTTAGGCTACAATTTCCTTCTAGCAGCAGTTTTGTTATGCAGGATGTACGTCATGTACCTGCTTTGACACGCAGTCTCATGTCAACTGTACAGCTTGATGACGCAGATTATCATGTATCTTTTGGAGACTCTGCATGGAAGATCACTCATGGCAGACTTCTGTTTGCGAGAGGCGCCAAGGCTGGCAGCCTCTATCCCTTGATTGTATCCGCTTCTTCCCTTGATTTTGCCTATGGGTTCTATCCCACATGTATCTCTTTGGCATACCCGTTTGGGCCATATGTCTTTGAAGGGAATGAAAATACTTTCTGGTTTGCAGTACTTACCACACCTTGATTATGCATGTTTTGATTCATGTGAGCATTGTCTTTATGGCAGGCAGACTAGGTCTATGCATAAGAAGTCTGGTAGGCCACGCATGAGTGAGCCCTTGGCATTGGTACATTCGGATATATGTGGGCCCATGCCTTGTTATTCTATGGGTGGTGCAAAGTATTTTGTTACGTTCATAGATGATTTTTCACGAAAAGTTTGGGCTTATCCCATTAAGCTAAAATCCGATGTCTTGGCTATGTTTCAAAGATGGCTTGCATTGGTTGAGAACCAGTCTGGGTATAGGCTAAAATACCTAAGGACAGATAATGGGGGTGAGTATGTCTCACGTGATTTTGAGCAGTTATGTGATGAGAGGGGTATTAAGCGTCAGTTGACCGCCCCCTACACCCCCCCCAAGAATGGTTTGGCTAAGCGGATGAATAGAACCATCCAGGATCGTGTACGCAGTATGCTTAGCCATGCAAGCCTACCACTGAGCTTTTGGGTTGAGGCAATTAGTCTAGCTGTGCATGTCATAAACAGATCACCTTCTAGTGGTTTGGATTTCCAGGTTGCAGAGGAGGTATGGACTGGAAAACCTCCCTCTTATGCGTATCTCCGTGTCTTTGGATGTGAGGCATTTTGCCATGTGCCCAGGGACAAGAGAAGTAAGCTGGATCCTAAGAGTGTCAAATGCATTTTCCTTGGTTATGGGGATGCATGCGAGATGGGTTACCGTCTCTGGGATCCGCAAGCGCGGAAAGTCATCCACAGTCATGATGTAGTCTTCCATGAAGACAAGATGCATAGGCAGCCTGAGAGAGTTGTTGAGATCCGCAGGGTCATATTTCAAGAGGAGCCGAGAGCTCCCGCACAGCTAGTTGGACAGCCTACAGCTGCAACAGATGCTCATGGTCAGGGTGTTGGACAGGCAACTGGGCAGGCAGCAAAGCATGCCGTGAGACGGTCTACTAGAGGCAGACGTCCACCTGATAGATTTCAGCCCTCGATGCATTATGTCTTGGTTACAGATGCCGGAGAGCACTTATGATGAGGCTATGCGTAGGGGTGACAGTCACTCCTGGGACAGGGCTATGCATTCTGAGATAGACTCCTTGCATAAGAATGATACTTGGAATTTGGTTTCCTTGCCTAAGGGCAAGAAGGCTTTGCCATGCAAGTGGGTGTACAAGTTGAAAAGTACCCCTGGACACCCAAGCCAGCATACAAGGCTAGACTCGTAGCAAAGGGTTTTAAGCAGAAGCATGGTGTGGACTTCGATGAGGTCTTTTCTCCTGTGGTTAAGATGACCAACGTGCGCTTAGTCTTGGCTTTGGTTGCTCAGCTTGACTTGGATTTATACCAGATGGATGTCAAGACGACTTTCTTACATGGGGACTTGCATGATGAGATTTATATGGAGCAGCCTAAGGGCTTTGCAGAACTTGGCAAGGAGCACCCAGTGTGCAAATTGAAGAAAAGTCTTTATGGCTTGAAGCAGGCACCTAGGGAGTGGTATCATAAGTTTGATGCCTTTATGCAGTCACAGGGCCACAGTAAGAGTGCTATGGATCCATGTCTTTACATGAAGAAAACCTGTGATGGTTCTTTATTGATTTTGGTACTCTATGTGGATGATATGCTGATAGCAGGGAAAGCTCATGATGAGCTAGAAGCTCTTAAGGCTCAGCTCAAAAAGAGCTTTGAGATGAAAGATCTAGGACAAGCCTCTCACATACTTGGAATGTGCATTAGACGCGACAGGCATCAGGGACTCCTCTACTTGTCACAGAGGGAGTACATTCATAAAGTCCTTGAGCGCTTCCGCATGCAGGACGTAAAGCCTATTGGCTTTCCATTGCCTTCTTATGTGAAGGTATCACAGGCTAATTGTCCGCAGACAGATGAGCAAAGGGCCGAGATGGCCAAGATTCCCTATGCATCCACAGTGGGTAGTCTTATATATACCATGGTCGCCACTCATCTAGATATTGCCTTTGCAGTTGGTGTTGTGGCACACTATATGGCTACACTTGGCAAGAAGCATTGGGATGCCGTGAAGGGTATCATGAGGTACCTGAAGGGCACTGCAGATATGTGCATATGCTATGGCAGCCAGGATACAGGAGTCATGGGTTACACTGACTCTGATTATGCAGGACATGCAGATAGTAGGAAGTCCAGTTCCGGCTATGTATTCACCTATGCTTGAGGTGCTGTTTCTTGGATGTCTAGGGTGCAGAAATGCATGGCCCTTTCTACTACAGAGGCCGAGTATGTTGCAGCCACTGAGGCTTGCAAGGAGGCCATTTGGTTGGGTCGTTTGGTTGATGACCTTGGTATTGATGCTACCCCTACACTGCATTCGGATTCTATGAGTGCTATTCAGTTAGCCAAGAATATGGTCTTCCATGCGAAGACGAAAGACATTAAGGTGAGGTATCACTTCATACGTGGGGTCGTTGAGGACAAGTCTGTTGATCTTGTCAAGATCTCGATTGACCAAAATCTTGCAAATATGCTCACAAAAAGCCTCTCTATAGAGCGCTTTGCCTTCCTCAGGAGGTTGATGGGCATGGGATGAGATGACGTCTTTCCTCATCCTGTTGTACATGTGTACATGTTGTACTTGTCTTTTTTTTCTTTTTCTTTTCACTCCTCACTACGGCAGATTCGCCTTTAAGTGGGAGGTTGTTGGGGGTAAAGGTGCCTCCGCCTAGCCACCCATATATTACTACACTGACAGTCTCACCGCCACTACAAACTGACGGTGGCGGGCGCCTGTCACCATCACTTTATTCTTTATTCTTTTAGTGACAGTTTGAATAAATGAAGGCCCGGTCACACATTGTGACTGTTGGAGTTCCCATTTCTTGTCTCTCTCTTTCTTGCTCTTGCTCTCCCATCATAGCTCTCGAGTGCAAGCTTTGATCCTTCTCACCTTTCAAAATTTTCACCTTTAGCTACTTAAATCTTTGTTTATGAGTCAAGCCTATACTAATAGAGCAACCTGGGTATCTAAGAATCTTATTAGGGCCAATGTTGGATAGTTGAGGCTTGATAGAAGCTCATCTCCATCTTCAAAATGCAACCTCAAGACTTCAATATTGGACTTGCTAACTTTAGATCCCATGATATACTAGAACTCTTCATATAGATCAAATAAAGCAAATATACATCCTTCATCTTCAAAGATGATATAAGCATTATTATCTTTAAACATTTGTGAAGTGAAGTCCCACTTTTTGAGAAAAGAAAGGCCTCTCCAAGTATTATTTTGAATAAGTAGGTCAATGTTTCTTAAAAGGGGCCGATGGGGTCATGGCGTAGTGCATCAAGTGTGGGTTGAGTTCTAAGGGTGTGTGAACTCAATCCTATATCTCACATCCCTTGAGGCACAATACAAATCTATTCGCATCCAATGTTTTTTAAAAGGGAAGCACATAGTAAGGGTGCCAGGAAACCTTTTTCGATTGAACATTGCACGAGAAAGACTTCGTTAAAGTAGTCATTGATGCAAAGGCATGCAAACACACTGGAGCACAATGCCACCACCATCCTAGAAAATCCAAGCCCAATGCTAACCTTTGAGAGGACAAGCATGATGAAATTCCAAAACACCTTATCATATGCCTTATCTAGATTAATAGTATTGTAATAACCCCACATTCACTTGAGGAGAATTAGAGCTTTTTTTGTGTTCTTCATTTATCAATGAGGGTGAGGGTCTTCCTACAATTGTCCTAATATTGCTGGAAGAACTCAAGTAGAAAGCTATCTTTCCCGGGGGATTTGTTCCACTTCATTAAACTAACTACTTGATGAAGTATGTTCCTCAATGAAGGCCCTATCAAGGACAATATAAGCTTAGATGACTTCAAGAATTGCCTCCAAAAAAGTTAAGTCAATGTCATAATAATCAACTTACACTTAGCTCCATTCTTGTTGTAGATGAAGGAAAATCATTTAAGCCCCTCACTCACATTAATATCACCCTTATGAGTAACTCAATCATCATCCGTAACCTTCACTATTAGATCATGAACCCTCTCTTTTTTACCAATCTTGAAAAAGATAGTAGATGGAGAATCACCAACTTTCAACAATTGAATTTGAGCATTCCCTCCTCCTACCTTAGTCATAGTCTTATTCTTTGTACACCTTGATTGTGGTAGCTATGTTCTTATCCCAACCCAAAATTAAATCTTTGATTGACGCCCTAGAAAAAATTCCAAACTTATAACTCAAATCCAGCAAGGGCCCCCTTCATGAGACTAGTCAACCTTCTTTAAGACCATATTCTAGTCTCATGTAAGGAAAAGGCTCATCAATATCTAAAGGATCATCCATTCTTGGCAAGACATCCATCCTTTCACCACTAGAATTAAGGTCATAAACCACATGCAAATCTAAGCCTTCTATATTAATCATGATTCCAACCAAGTCCCATGATGTACTAATTCAAGTTTTTTTCCTTAAAATAGATTTACAAAAGATCATCATACCTCCATTTCCCCTCATAGGGGCATCAAAGAAACATTCATAACCCATCACAGCTAGATTGATTTGAGGACCACATTTAGCCCTTGAAAATAAAGGATATCTAGCCTATACCATCTACATAAGTCCTTAACACTTTCTTTTCTATCAATAGCACAAATCCCTTGAACATTTCAAGAGGAAATACTAATTCTATGCATGAAAACAGATTAAGTAGTACCCCCCCAAACCCTCTAGTGGGGCATACATGTTAGTGAAGCCTTGTGCACCTCTATCAAGATTTTTAAGGGATACTTTGCATGCCTCCAACTTCTATTTGGCTCTATTTCATGCCTTTTTGTCCTTAGCAATCCATTCCTCTATGGAGGGAGGTTCTCCTTGTTGGCAACACAAACTTCTCTTTTTCTTGCAACATCTTTGGGAGGCTAGATCACCTTCCTTGCACTCAAGCTAGGACCAGTATTACAGTCCTTTGGGCACAATGGTTGTATCCTCATGTTAGAGGTAGAGAACATTTACTTTGGTCATTTTGCAAGTGAATTTTCTCTAAGTAATACTAGCCTAAAAATGAGTCCATATTTCTCCTAATGCAAGATTAAATTTGCTAGGTAGTAGATAGGACAAAGTCAAAAAAACTAAATTTGCTAGGTAGTAGATAGGACAAAGTCAAAAAAACTGACAATATTAAATTTGCTAGGTAGTAGATAGGACAAAGTCAAAAAAACTGACAAGGCTAGGCAAGTATCCAAATTGTTATATGATTAAGTTGAGGTGTTTTTGGCTGGTTTCTTTTGGGAATTTCTCTATGTTATAAGCTCTTTATAGAAACTTTGGTTGTATTTACAATCACCTCAAGTCAACAACATAATGATTTTCTTGTCTTAATTGTTTTAAGATGAAGCACTCAATAGATCTGCTAGCTAGATTGTGTAATGCATAACATATAAAAGGTTTTTGGAACACAAAATTAGAAAGAGGTTCTTGTTAGGAAGCCCCTCACTAGTTAGAATATCACCATCCAACCACATCGGATGCACACACTTGATACATTACATTTTTAGGAGCTCCAAAAATAACAACTCATAACATGCCCTTTCTAAAATAGACAGACATCAATAATAGCAAAGACCCTAAGGATTCTATTTTTCTTTGTGAGTTTTACACTAAAGTTACAAAACTTGTTGATCATTTATGACTTTCACTACATGTAGCTAGTAAACACATTTTTTTAATGGACTAGAGGCTCTTTGTTTTTAATACCCCTTTGAAAGTGGGAGTGGAGAAGAGGCCTTTTTGTGGACCTTGATCATGCAAACTTACACAATAACTAACATTCGAACTCATTGAAGGTTGACAATCAAGGTAACAAAATGATGTGTTGCACAAAGTGAAAGTATCTAGGAGGCAACTTGCTTAAAAAGAATAAAACTTGATCGTCATTTGACTTGAGTAAGCTAGTAGTGGCAAACTTAGCAAGTAATCAATGATACTTAACCAACTTGACTTTCATAAAAATCCTACAACTCGTAATCAAGATTGATACATTGAGTTTGATTCCTTGTTGCATGGTGGTCAAGGAAATTACTCCAACAATCAAATACTAAGGGATTCTTTTAAGGGGCCAAGACTGCCATACAAGTGAGGCTCTTTGACTAGGGGAAGTGGAACAAGAAATAGCAACGAGAACCTCCAAAGGAGGCAGATAGGGACCAAAGAGGTCACACTTATGTGGAGTCCTAGGAGGCCCGCCATGCGCAAGTCCACTGACCTAAAGGTTGGCAAGAAAGAAGTCCAAGATCATGGACATGCATAAGTCCAAAGTTTGCAATGGCTCCCATTGCCAACAAGCATAACACCATATGAAAGGGAAACAAAATGTTGTGGGAGGAGAGAAAATGCATTCCAATCAAGAGGAATAATGAACTACCAATGTCTACTTGACACATCAACATGGGTCCCTACAAATTAACAAAGCAAACCTTAATAACGTCAATTTTAATTATACTCAATTAACTAGTCAGAGTTCCTCCTTTTTCGAAATTCAAGCCTATCAACCCAACCACACATCCATAAACTAGCCTCTATGAACTCACAAGTCAATTTCACTTAGGCATGACTTGGCTCTAAAGACTACCTATAAGACACGTGTGTGTGTGTGTGTGTGTGTGTGTGTGTGTGTCCATTCAAAAGATATGCATTAGCTTCAAGCACTAATGTTGCTATGCTCCAATACCACAAAACTATTTCCAATTTAAGAAAAAAGAACGATTGCTTATGAGTTTTCAACAAAAGAGAATGTGTGAAGTGCCTTTGAGAGATGATAAAAAGGGTAAGGGATCAAAAGGTAAAGCTATCAAGGAGGAAAAATAAAAACCTCCATATAACCATTGGAAGGGCATATTAAGAGTTTAGGAATTTGGGCATTGAGATCCTCATACACTACTCAAAAATGGATCACAATCCATAATTGATGGAATCATAGTACATTGATTTGATTGGCTAAAGAAACTCTTCTATCACCTTTAAACAAAATATTTTCCTTTATTTACAAAACTATTTTATGATGGATTACTTTTTTTTTTAATAATGTGAGTATTTATATCAAGAAAGGCAGTGCTCGAGAAAAGCCAAGGTTTAATATAAGTTGAAAAGCAAAATTTTGAAAACTACCTTCAAAATTTAAAGTAGAAGGTTTAAAACTTTCAACTTTAGAATATTTTTAGTTTTTAAAATGGCAAATACATTTTTGACTCAAAAATCCCTCCATAATTTTGAGTAAAGGTTTTTGTATGTGTTACCAAAAATGTTTTTCATGAACACTAAAGAAAGGTCAAGGCTAAGAAGCTTAGTGAAGTATCTAAAGATCATAGGATGCTTTTGAATTTAGATAATAGTATGACTTGTTCCCATGGTGGATCCTTATCAACACCAAGACCACTCTACAAGCGCACCCAATCAATTTATGAAAGTTTATTCAAACATGGTGCTCGGACGTGGCATATTTGTCATGTAATTGACATATTTGTCATATATGATTGTCAGGCTAATAGTTAAGTGTGATGGCAATGTTATTAGTTGAGTGCAGAAGTATGATTGGTTGAGGTTTTCTAAATGTGAGTACAAAGTAAGAAATGGGGATCAAGGCCCAAAACCCTTCCTTCAAAGAAGACAACTTCTTGTAACATTAATTACTTTAAATCTATTCAACTTTAATTATAAATCTTTAGTTACAGTACTATTGCATTCATAATATAGGAAGGTTGTACAAGCCCCTAATAGGACCATGTGAAATGGCCATTGGGTAAAAAGCTTTCATATTAGATTTTATAAGCCTAGTGATGGTAGACAAAATAAGGATTCAACACCAACAATATATCATTGAGGTGGCCTGAAGCAATATATTTTACAACTCTTTTATAATGGCATGCACATGACACTTCTTTGAATATTTCTGACTATGGTGTGTAGTCTCTATAGTATTGCAAGGATCAAATCTGCCCTCTGGTTAGCTGTTAGTTACTGTTATCAGTATGGCCATGATGCAGACCGGGTAAGAATAGGTTTCATTTTCCTGTCTTCTTCCATTGCAATCATACCTAGGTGAGATGGATCTTCCAGCATCATCTTTGCCACAAGATAACCCGCAATAGACCAGGTCTGTAGCTTCCGTGCTTGCTTTCCAACAAAGCGACCGCATTTCCCATCATAATATTCAGGCCAATGATCTTTGGACAGCCTCTGTTCAGCCAACTCAATAGCTTTTCTAGCCATCTGTGGCCTGCCAGTTTTGATACAGGCTGCAGTAAATAACCATAGTAGTACTGCAACAAGCCACAAAGAAGAAACCTTAGAACTACAATACCAAATGTTTATTTATCAGTTCTATATTGAGTTGCAGTGGTGGTGACCCTTGACGTTTTGCTACAAACCATTTGTCCAAAATGATGACCAAGTTCAGAGCAGTTTACAACAGAGCACATAAATAAGGGTGGATTCAATATATTTGGTTTCATAATGTAGATTAATCGCTGCTATTAAGAGCTGACTTTACAGAGGTAACAGAGACATGGGTATAGGAGGTGGACAATCAATGCCCCTGTCTACCATATGTCAAGTTGACAGTTTCAGCTTCTAACACAACTTTGCATGAATAATCAGATGTTCTATATCTTCTCTCTGGAGTGGTTAGTGCAAGCGTTTCTATTTTCAAGTTCCTTGCCTTTATATGATGAACTGGTTATTGCATGCATTTCTGATTTTCAAGTTTGCAACAAGGGTCCTACTGGAAGCCCATCTAAGATGTCATCTATCCTAGGTTTTGAGATTGAAACACATGAAAACAAGCCATCTTTCTTATGCAATAAAAACACCAGAGAACAGATGGGCAAAAATTTATGTGTAACTATTCTCTCTGAAAGTTTATTAACATGGTCCCATTCTCTCCTGTTACCAGAAGGTAAACTCTCTCAGAGGTTCATCTGATTGATCATCATAGGTCTTCAAGATTACTCCCCTCTGCTCATCAAGAGTATTGATTAGTTTCATCGTCAAAGATCAAGTAGCAAAGAGGACATATTCTTGATTACTTTATGAGGTTGTCTACAGCATACACATTGTTCATTTGATTCGTCTCTAAGCTGAGTCTTTTGGGGTCAAGGTTTCCATTATCACATCATATTGAGCAGCAATTGCAATAACGATGGATGGTCCCAGATCATCTTCATATATGATCTGGAAGCTTTCCAATGGAACTACAATCCCTCACAGTAAGCATATCCAAAACAGTCTCCAGTCCTGTAACAAATTCGTAGCAATGAAGCAGAACACATACGGCCCCGGCCCCCATACCTGCACACACAGGCTGGTTTTTAAGAGTTCCAAAAGATATGACATAGAGGGAAAGGCAAAAACACTTGCTCCATACTCAGTCAACTTGTCTAGAATTAAAAGCCTGGCACATGAAAGTCTTGAAGAAAACACCCCGGTGGGAAGGAGAGATAGGCTGCCCAAAGCATGTGTTGAGCAACCAATATGAAGAGGTGAAGGTGGGAAACATCTCTAATACATCCAAGATGTGGATCTCTGAACTTCCTAAGAGACTAGTATCTCAAAATGCACAACCTCAGATTAGAGATACAAAGGCAGAAATGATCCTCCTCATATGACTATGATAGGTAGCGCAATGCTTGCTGGTCTGTCTTTATTTGAACAGCCTGTCCAATAAGCTAATGGCTCCTTTCCTTGAAGGAATACATGATAGCCAACAGTTCATTGTTAGTGATAATTCCATTCAACTCAGCCACCTTGAGCTTCCCAACATGGTCACACTGCTACAACGTTACTCCCATGCTACGACTGCTCTGGCATAGCAATCACAAAACACCACGAAGGGTTCAACAGTCTCAATACGAGAGATGTACTTCTCAACTCCTTGAAGGCCTGCTCTATCTCTACCCTCCATGTCCACTAGAAATCTTGCTTTGTGGCATTAGTAAGAGGCAATGTCACATGTGCCTAGTACTCCACAAGCTGCCAATAGAAAACCATCACTCCTAAGACTGTAGGCACCTCCAACGCATCTTTACAAAAAGAACCCTCAATTGCTTTCTCAACAACCTGAAAATCTTGCTTTGTGACATCAATAAGAGGCAATGTTACATACCCACAAATGACCAATCGAATACAATGATCCCCTAGAAAATGTCCTCTCTCTGCCCCCCCCCCCCCCAACTAATGAAAATTGTTGGCAACCCTCTCCCTTAAGCTGGTAAACTATCAAGCATGAACAAGAATCATAGAAAGGTGAGATCTAATGAAGGATGCATGTCCTCCTTACTTGCAATATGAGCTCCTCTTCATATGAGGACACCATGAAGAGAAAGCCCTTGTACTACTGTTGTGAAGAAGAAGACATGAAAATTTTGGAAACCTGTGAACTCCGTCTCCCCACTAAAGTTTTAACACTACAGTAAAGCTTCGGAATGAAGATAAAAGCCCTTGGATCCCATGTGCAACAAAGGATGGTTGTGGAGTCTGGACTCGGGTGATTGGTGCAACTATTGGTCCTGGGTTGGTCTCAGATATGGACTTTTATATCAGTTTCACCTTTGCCTATCAATCTTCAGCTTTTTGTCACTTTGCCCAACCAAGGAGTTTGCTCTGATACAACTGAAAAGCACTAGTCTCCAAAACTTCACAACTCAAAAGAGAGGAAAATCTAAAGAATAATCCTGCTACTAATGCAGTAACAGCAGAAATAATAGTAAACAAGGGAAAATGTTGTCCAACAGAAAATCCTTGCTGCACTCCAACCATATCTAAGCCAGCACAATCGCACACTTCCAAACAACAGATTGCCTACCATCTTCTCCAGAACAAAACGATGTTCATCCTCCAATTATCTGAACCACAAATGTACAAAGCATCTAGTCATCACAGACCACAATTTTAGCACCATCCAGCACTAATAGATATGAATGATCACCAAGGAAGTCAAAAAGACCAATAACCCTCAGGACACTACGGGTGTGAACAGCCACCAAGTAAAACCATAATCTCTGAAGCCAAGAAGAGAGGTCAAAATCAGCCACCTCTGAAACAGTCCAACTGATTCCACTACTACCCATCTTACCAGTCCACCAATCCAACCAATCCCCTGACAAAGTCAACTGCTGCTTGCATGCCAGCTACCCGCTCACCACATTATCGGCCATCTTGGCTATGATTGATATGGGCAACATCATCCATAATAAACATGCACAACTTGAGAGGATACAATCCAAAGGCCAAAGTGATGCTTGTATTCATTAATTACAGTGAAAACTATGATGCATACAAGGAAGAACACTGGACAATTATGCACCACTAAGTTCCAACCCACATGCAATCCTACCCATATCATGCAATTGTAAAAACCATCATACACATCACCAATGAACATACCTACTTTACTATCTAGAATAGACAGTTGATCAGCCTCTAGCAATTCCAAATAGACAACCTTCAAAGCAACCATGATCAACATTCTCTCACTCATTTGAGTGACACAAGTTTGGAGACATCCATTCGTCTCTTCTTTGCTACAAAAATTGCAGGTCTCAACCATGGGGAATGAGCTAACAGCATGTATGGAGTCAAGACAACAGACTATCCTCTCCTCTCATTGTGAGGAATTCATTCAACAACTCTATAACTATATTTTATAGTAGGATATGTTGTTGCTTTTAACCCAATTCTCATTAACAATGTATTTCAATACTATGGACTGAGATCCTTCCTTCTTCTCTGAGATTTGAGACTTGTGCACTTTTTGCACCAAGAAAGTGATTTTCTCACAGTTCTGTCAAGAGAAATCCCTCTCTTTGTAAGAGGAATAGTGTAGTATAGTATGGGAGCTATGCAAGTGAGCTTTGTTGGGAAGTTTGCTCCATGAATTTGAGCTTAATGTTGGCCGTGCTTTCTAGGGTTTGGGCAGGTTGAAGTCTATAGAAGGATGTTCGAATAGTCTAGAGTTGGTTTAATTCCAACAGTGAAGCTGATAGAGACCTTGGATGCCTCAAAAGTCTAAGGGCTGATTGGAGTCAATTGACAAGGTGACAAGATCATTGAGCATCTACAAATCAGCTCTATCACACCAAACTGCTGGAAAACCAGCCTATGTGGTTCATTTGGAGCAGCTCTTAGCAATACCCCTTTTATGCATGTATTCGTCTTTAGACCACTTGGAGAGCACATTTCAGCACATGGTTACTGTATAAACAATGTAACACTACAAACTAGCTATTGTAAACATTCAATTGTTGGATTTCTTCTCTCTTCTCACTTGTTTCATATTGGAAGCATCTTTGGATCATTTTGTCATGAAGAAATAAGATGGTAACTCTTCAATTGTGAGAAATACATGGGAAAGTTGAGAAATTGCAGGGCAAGGCCTAATGGAATGCATATAGCAAGGATCAAAACAATTACCCTTTTTTTAAAGGCATGAATTAAAAGTTGGTTTTCTGTTGTAGAACCATAGGTCTGATTTTACTTAGTTTGACAATAAGTTGGGTGTGCAAAGGTTAGGGCAAAACCCTCAGATTGATACATGGACAGAGATGAGGTTTTGTGTAACAAAGTAAATCAGTTTGGAACTAAGATCTGTGTATAATACATATTATTTACAATATACTATTTGGAGTGTACAACAATATGGAACCAAAGACCTTTAATATCACTTTTGCAAGTCAATTGGACTAAGGGTAACATGTATTGATATGTTTTGCACTTGTTAAAGTGTGAATGGTCAAATTTCTCACGTGCTTAGTCAAAGTTGGTGTGAGCAACTTAGGACACCGCACTAGAGACAAGTCTAGGATGATTTAAAAGCAAGGCACATAGAAATTACTCGCATTGAGAGGGACTAGTTTGTGATGATAAGTCACTTTTTGTGATTTGTATGAGCTTTGAATAATGATAACAAAAATATGGTAAGAGGCACCAACCTTTGGGGCCTATCATGTGTCGTCTACCATGCAAGAGCATGCTAACTCTCCTATAGTCAATAAGTCTTTTATTTATTTGCTAATTTATTTCATGCATGCATGTTAGTTTATGTTTACTTCTCTTTAGATTATTTCTAAAGGCTAGTTTCATGGTTCCATTGCCAAGACATCACCATCTTGTTCAAGGAGATAAGCTTGTGGTTGTATCAAGTGCAGGCACAAGTTACTGTAATTTGATTTCAACAAAGGATTCTAGGACATCATCAACTTTCTAAAGTAGGCTAGTCCACAATTTCTTGGGTTAATTGGCAACCATCTTTCAAAGTGTTCAAAAGTTTCAACAAGTTATCACTAAGGGAACAAGATGCAAGTAATGAGGAATCACTATCCCTAGTAGAGAGCCACACATTGCATAGTGCAAGTTCTATAGAAAATCATATCAATATTGGACAACAAGAAATAAATGCAATAGCAACCAATGCTACTAAAAAGTTGGTCGCAATTCTACCTTGAGGCTTTTCATTTAGAGTTGACCTTAGTCGTAGCTTAATTAAATTCAACATAGCACAGATCTAGAGCATCGCCTAATACTCAAGGGAGGTAGCACTTTTCCTACCTCGATACATAGAGACTTAGATATCAAGTGGTCACTTGATGCACTTTACATTCATTTGAGTTGGGTACAGATGCTTTCTCGAGCATACTAGACAAGTGTAGGTACATGTAAGGACATGTTTATGACAGCTGCAATGCACATGTTGCTTTAGGTCATTTATGTTACATATCATGTATTTTGTTTGGTATATTGCAAAGTGTAAGACAACACATACAGGTAGCAAACTGAGTACTAACATTGTGCTTGATTACTTGGAAACATATATGGACAACTGTACATTTGCAACACATGGAGTAATAACAATTTGCTTGGCTACTTGGAAATATGTATGGACAAATGTACATTGCCAATACATGAAGTAACACAATGTGCTTGGTTACTTGAAACATATATGAACAATTGTACATTGCTAGTGTAACAATGTGTTTGATTACATGGAAACATGTATGGATAACTACTTACGCCTAAGTTTAAACAAGCTTTCATTCCCACTTGCCAAATTTGGCATCATGAGCTTCTTCGCCATAATGGAGTGTAGTAGTATTTAATATTTTAGGGTTGCACATGTGGGGGTGGATGGAACAGTTTTATAGCTGAGCCAAAAGAGCAGTGGATTAGGAGTCAGACTGACAATCTATGGCTCTGAGACCAGCATTTATTTTTCCACTACAGAGATGGTTGATAGTTCTGGAGACTCCAGCTCATGCCTCCATTTGGCAATTTTGGAAGGGTCCTATGAATGTTATTGCTCCATTCGTCAGTGTAACCATGGGTGACATCCAGGTCTTTGTTTGCTGACAATTGCTGTGTTCAGCAAGTGAATATAATTATCATCCTTATGCATCACTCTTGCAAAAATGTGTGGCTTGTGTAGTGATGTGTAACAGATTGTTCATGGGGTTTAATGCACAGTGATGCATGGTTAAGGGACGGTACAGGTGATTGGGAAGTTGAAATTGAAACACAAACAAAATTGTTGTTTTGTTTTTCGAAAATATGACAAAGAAATGAAAGGCTACTACTGGAGCAAGAGAAGGAAAGCACAATTGTTGCCCTCACTTGGAACAGTTTAGAGGAGCCATTTTGGCTGATTCCTGTAATGTTAAACCAACTAGGTTAAGGGTCCAGTTAGCAGGTGGGTGGCATTCAAGGGCTGAGGGTCAACTAAGAACCAAATCTGGACCAACCCATGTAGAGTAATGATCAGCAGGATTAGTTGGAGCTCAAACTTCATCACTCCATACTTAGTCCACCCCAAACTCTCTTTGTACAGAGATGTACGCAGCCATGCACTCATGTGTGCATGCACACACACACACACCATCTTATAAAACTATTCCTACAAGAAACTTGAAATGAAGAACCCACCTGGCCAGGAGCCTCCATTATGATAGCTCCATCTAGTATTTTTTGGATCGCAACCTGTAACAATCCTCCATTCGTGATTCTCCAAAGTAGGATAGGTGACCTTTAATGGCATTTCTCCCACAAGATCCTGCCAGCGCTCTTCAAACAGGTCCATAATTGCATTTTGCTGCTCTGGTGTTGCCAGAGATGATAGTATGGCTGTACAGTTACCAATGCAAAACCATCTAAAATCCATCCGTGCAGGACTAACATTGCCTATAAAATAGCCCCCCTTCATAGGCATAAAATCAAACACCCAATCCGGAATGGAATCAGGGATAACATTGAACTTATTTACAGCTGTGTGAGAATACTCCTCAGTTTTATACCGATAAATGTTGTTTAATTGTTCAAAATCAAGCCAGAAGTATTCTCTCATGTGGTAACGTAAGGCATGCAGGCGCTTATCGATTCTCTCTAAGAACTCTTTTCCTCCACCTTCAGAACTAAGAAGAAACCTTGCACATCTGAGTGCAAAGAAAAATAGAGCCTGTATTTCAATTGGATAACCATAAATTCCCTGCACAAAAATGGTAATGCTTGTGTTAGCCTCCTAAGTAGTAGCCATAATAAAGCCAGTATTCATGCCAAAGATAGGCCACAAGCACTGAAACTGTATGTTTAAACCTTTACTCTGTATAAAATTGGTCATCTAAGAACGCAGGCAGCTTACCATCCTGCGATCAACCATACAGCAACCATCTGCACAGAGAAGTGTTGGGAATGTATCAAATCCCTCTGAAAGACACAACATTAATATTAAGCGCATTCCTCGTTGGAAGTCTGGCTCCTCTGCCAGGGAATGGTCCCCAGTAGATTTAGTGTATGCACGAAGAAGAATGATCCACCAGAAACCTGAGTCAACTGGAGCCACTCTTCCAATTGCACTCTCTCCAAAGTCAGCAATCATCACATCAGGATTTCCATTGGCATGATGAAGGACTTTGAAGCTAGCCGGCATAACACCTTCTCCCAATGTGAAATTATCAATACGCTTTGTTAAGGCCTGTAGGCAAAGAGTTTTCTTCAAGAAGTTTTTGACTATCTCAGGCTCACCATTCATAAGAAATGCAAGTGCACTGGGTATGAAGTCTCTCACAAAGACCTGAAACCAACATTCAGCGAGCTTGAAAACTTGAAGTAGCTCCACATTTTCAGAAAGAAACAAGACTTCACTTGCAGTTTCTTACTTATGGAAATTGATAGGTGAGTGAAAAAAAAATTCAGAACATGGAGCCTATTATTCATAAATCTATCAGAAAAAATACAACAAAACATGAACTTGGAAGTCTGGGAAAGTCATTAAACAAATATATATTCAAGCTGCAGCAAAATCCTAAAAATCCAAAAGCATGGACTTGGGAGTCTGGGAAAGCCATTGAAAAGCTTTATCAAAAATACCACAAAATGCTAAATCTCCAAAAGCACCTGAATAATGGTCATGCAAAGCAGGTAGTTAAAGCATCTGAATAATGGTCGTGCAAAGCAGGTAGCTCTGATTCCTTCATACAAGGGGTGGTTCACCGGACTTTACAGACAAAACTAAGCAATCATGATCTTGACTTTCTATAAGGATCAAAATCTCTCTGAAAAATTAGGCACGCGGATTCCAAAGCCCTAAAAACTGAACCCACACCAAAATCTCTGAGAAGCGATTGGCTTTGAAAGAACAATTTAGGATCGGTTCAAAGCGTTCAACTCGTCTAGACATCAAGCAAAGATTTACTAGATTATGTTTGGATTTTCAGGCTGAGAAACCTACCCAGTATCACTTCGATCCACCAAACATGATGCATTTTTGCCTCAACAAACAGCATGTTTCTTACAGCATACACGCCTTAGAACTTCGACATATGGCTGCCTTGTGTTAGATTTTCAAATACACGTGTATCAAAACACTGAAAATTCTAGTATCTTGCCAGAAACATTCAATTTCAGCAAGGTTCTTACCGTAAACCCACCGATTTGTTGGCTTATATTTTGCATGATAACCTCAAACGTTGTGATGCTAGCTGGGAGTGAGAGTAACTACCTGATTGTAATTGAGAGAATCCTCAGTTGGATCCAATGCTGCAATGGTCCCGACCGGTTGCCCATGGAGATAAACCAAAGACCGCCGCAGCGCGTCCCATGCTTCAGCAAACATGGGGTGGGGCTCAAAACTGGAGCCCTCTAAGGATCGGGGAGTGTTGGAAGATGATCTTGGGTGCGGAGACACCATCCCTTCCAGAAACTCAGAGCTACGGACCGCATGCAAGCGCGGCGACAATCCTGCAGCGGGGACTTCACTGAGGAGCATCTCTTCCATGGACTTCAGGGTGGTGAGGTCGAGCTGCGGCCTCGGCCTTGGCTCACATTTGTTGGTCTTTGGGAATTCAAACAAAGAAGCCCCATTGGCATCTGGCCCCTCATAGTCATCATGGTTCATCACTAGTGCATTTGCAAAGACCCCAGAAGGCATGATTGGGCAAACGGGTAGAGTCCAAAAATTATAGCCAGAAAGCCAGTATAAAACCAGTGTAACAAGTGCTGTGGAAAAATTGACTGTGGTTGATCCTCTCTCTTGCAACAATTTAGAGCTTAATGTAAAGCTCTAAGCTACGTATGCCACAATGTGTTCAATATGGTTAAGGCCCTGCACTGTTACCATGCAGGGCTGTATAAGACTATAAATCTTGAAGTAGGCTTAATAAATTAGGAATTGTGCAAGTAAGGTCAGTGTACATTCCACATGCAGGCTGTAGAAGACTATAAATCTCCAACTAGGCTTAATTAATTGGGAATTGTGCAAGTAAGGTCAGTGAGCATTCCTTTATGGTGTGCTCCAATTGAGTGTACAGCTATGAAGCGAGCCTTCAGAGGATAATGCAATGCCTCTATATAGGTAAATGAATTCCAGAGGACAGTGAGCGTTTGATTAGCTAATTAGTAAGAGCCAGGCATGTGTTCTTGCAAGGATTTGGGACTCTATTGGATATTTGTAGAGAGAGAGAGAGAGAGAGAGAGAGAGAGAGAGAGAGAGAGAGAGAGAGATTGATTGTGTGTGTGTGTGTGTGTGTGTGTGTGTTGTGGGGGGGCGGGGGATACCACCCACCAGCTACAGAGAAGGGCAAGTGAAATTCTCGAGGCAGAAAAGACAAAGTCCACACCCACAGCAGTTAAGCTGCGGATATGGCAGAAAGCGAGAGTTAGAGTTAGGAGAGGTTTTTGGCCCGAAGGCTTTTTAACTTGATGGAGGTTTGTTGCAGCTTTGCCCCTTTTAATGAAACGGAAAGGGCAAAAACAGACACAGAGAGAGAGAGAGAGAGAGAGAGAGAGAGAGAGAGAGCTCTGCATGAAACAGAGGAAACATACAAAAAGAGCTTGCAGCAGCACTGCATGAAAGAAGGAAAAAAAAGAAACGGGAGCAGCAATGCATGGAAGGGATCTCTGGGGATTGAAGGGCTACGTCACACACTGAAAGCCGCTTATCCCTCTCTGCCATTTGGGTTTCAAATTCTAATCACATACACAAATATTTAATCACGTGCTTTCATCAAAATCCTTGTATACTCTGTGAGTCTGTATTATGTAACAGTCTCTGTACTTAGGACGATAGGAACTTGCAGGCTCCATTACTTCGGATGCAAAATCACGTGCTACTTTTGAAACTCCCCCTCCTTCACACCACAACCTCTTGCCATACAAGGCGTTTATTAGCTCATGTGAGGCCCTTAGTAGCTAAAGGGTTCCCCTCCTTGGTGCTCCAAATAAACCTACTTACAGTGTATTCCTACCTTCACACATTTTGAAATGTATCTTTTAAAATAAATTTTGAAGGTGAGAAAACCTATATAAGTCTTACAAGATTTTAGAGTATTTTCCTTCAACATCACTCAATTTTGGCAAAAAAGCCTCTTATCTTCCCCACTCCAAGGTTGTCAAACGTTTTGGAAAAAGATTCATTTCAAGCAGCATTGAACTCCTCCTCTATGTGTTCAGGTACTTTATTAGTGTGATTTAGAAAATTAATCGTAACTTAGAATTTAGGAACTTATCTCTAGCTTTTAAAAGGTTATGGATCCTTGAGTGTAAAGAGGCCCTTAAATGTGTGCAAAATGAGCATAACCCTATTTGTGGAAAAAGTTGTCCATATGCATCCATATTCTTAGCAAGTGACTTTCTTTCTCCTATAATCGTGCTCATGTAAAGAAGAAACACTCCCTTTTTGTGGCTTCTCTACATTGTATCCTCCTCCTCATAGTACAAAGATCACACACCTACATCACAAAATACATGCTCCGCAACAAGTATGCATGGGAGGAAGCCCCACACTTGTTCTTAGCTAGCACCCATCGTGGTATTCTTCTCGATTTTGTGAGCATTGCATACGATTATTTTTAGTTAAATTTATTTTACAAATTGTAGTTATTGCTCCATCTTACGATGCAAATTTACAAGCAATTTCTACATCACAATTTTAGGATTTTGAAAACAATCTGCAAAGTTCAAACTAGGGTATTACGAGGGGTGCACACGCTGCATTGGAGCATTGCCCTATGCTAGGCTTTTTCTTTTTCTCATTTTAGTTTTGATGGAGAAATTTTGACTCCAAAAAGGAAAGAAATAACAGACAAGGTATAGATAATTGGGGGTCAATTTTTCCCTCAAGAACAAACTAGATCCCTCCTAATCACTAGTTAAAGTATGCCCTTGCGAGACAAGCACTACTAACAAAAAGACTATAAGGAGATATTGATGACATTAAAAGTGATCTCAAGTGTAATGTGCCTACCAAGTGCAACATTGATGACACATTTTTAGTAGTCCATCAAGTGATATGTCTAAGTTGCATCATCCGAAACTCCCATGGAATAACTGGACTTTGTTACTTAGTGTCACTTGAGTCTACCTCATAGTAGAAGCTTTGCATCATTCTCACAAGGATCGACTTGCGGGTTCCTAGTTGACTTCTAGGTATTTGCACTTGTCCTTGGGAATACGACAGATTGCCTCACAACCAAAGATACATAAATAAGCATATGATAAAGATTTTCCATATCATACCTCCTCTATAACACAATAGTCAAGAGTAGTACATGGGGATCGATTGATCAAATGTACGGCAATACTAACTCTTTGGGTCAAAGTGTTGTGGTAGCCTACCTCGCTAAGCATACTATGGACTCACTCCTAAATTGTCCTATTCATATGCTCAACCACACCATTCTAGGGTGGGGTGTATGGGGTGGTCAACTCACACTTAATACCCCTCTCATCATTAAACTGTTCAAAGGATTTAGATACATACTCACCCCCAACGTGAGATCTTAGGCATTTCAACCTATACCCAAATTGCTCAAAGGCTTTAGATACATACTCACCCCCATTGTGAGATCGTAGGCGTCTCAGTCTATACCCAAACTTCTTCTCAATAAGAGCAAGCAAATATTGAAATATAGCCAATACTTCCGACTTCTACTTGATAGGATATACCAAGATCTTATGTGAGTAATCATCAATGGAAGTAACAAAATACTTCACACAACCTAACAACTTGTAGGGCATAGGTCCACAAACATCAGAATGAACAAGTGCCGAAGACTAACCATGTGCATAATACCAAACTTCTTGTGCAAACTATGAGTCTGCCTACCATAAAGAAAATGATCACAATAATAAAAACACATAGTTAAGGGGAGGAAGATACTACAAACAGATGAACATTTTCATTCCCTTGGTTGACATGTGCCCAAGGCAATTATACCATAATGATACGTGTGGTATTATAGCCACTGCCAAAACATGGTCAATAGACCTAGATACAAGTAAGGGATAAAGAGTGCCAAACTTGGCACATTGTACCAAGATAAGATTCACACAGGTAATCTTCCATAAGAAATCACTAAAAGAGATAATATCACCTACATCATCCAACATTCCAAGAGAACGTAAGTTTTAGTCAAAGCTAGGACATGGCACACATCATGAAAAGTAAACATACTACCTAAAGGAAACTACAACTAGCATCTCCAATACCAATAATATCTAATGCCAAGTCATTGCCCACAAGTCGTTGCCCAATCTGACAAATCCTTTCATGCTGCAATAGGAGTGGAACTACTCTTGATGAGGGGTAACGTGAAATGAAGCCCCTAAATCAATCAACCAACATTGAGCATAGGTCGAAGCTACAAGTATGAAATCATCATTAGAATCAATTTTCACGAAATTAATATTTTCTATCTTGGCATTAGACTTGCTAGGGACAACATTGTGATCATCAATATTTTCTTCCACTTTTCCCTCTCCCTTTCCCTTATGCTTGTCATAATGTATTTTATGGCACTATGGCCAAATATGATCTTTCTTCCCACAATAATGACAAGTCATTGTGGAATTATAGCCATGGGACTTATTGGGAGACTATCCACATGACAGAGAACGAGACTTTTGAGAGTCTCTCCCATGGTGCTCATTACCACTCTTACCATCACTACCTCTAACTGTCAAAGCATGACAACTACAAAAAGTATCAACATTCTTTTTGTTAACCTCTTCATTCAAGAGTGCACACTCTACATTCTACAATTTCAGCCCATTAGCAACAAGCATATTTGCACACATAGCAATACGGAATGTATCCCATGGCTCAAGCAATCTAGCCAATAGAAACAAAGGAGGAAGATTCTCCTTAAACTCAATCCCCTACAAAGACAAATGGCTGAAAATAGAATAAAACACATTCATGTGGACAAACATGGAAGTCTATTTATTCATACAAAGGTCCACGATTTGCTTCAGTTGATAAATCTATGTAGCAAGAGTTTGCTTGTCATAGGCGTCACAAATCTTCTCCCATAACTACTAAGTGATCTGCCCTTCAGAGACAATATTATAGAAAACCTGTTGAGAGAGTGTCAAAATGATCGTAGATTTACACACCTCATCCAGTTCAACCCAATCCTCTACATCAAAGTGTTCAGGCTTTACACCCTCATGTCTTAATGGCTTAATCTGCAATTTTTACACTAGAACCTACTAGATTTTGTGCCTTTCAATAGCTATAATTTGTGACATCCAACTTGTCAATGTTGAAGATATCATTGTCATTCAATCCACCACCCAATAATGTAATGAATGAAAGCACAATCCAAGACAAACACATTGCTATAAATGAAAAAAAAAAAGCTAAAATCATAGTCATCAAAATAATGCCTAACAGAGGAAAATTTACAAAGAGTAGGGTTTCCACTAACTGCCAAAGAGTGACAGTCAATTTAAAGCATCTATCCTCATGAATGATGCATAAACCTTCAATTACAACAAGTTGAACATAATGGCAGTAGTAAATCCAAACCCAAGTGTGAGCAATCAACTGATAGAATACAATCTGTAATTGCTATTTATATCCTACAAGAAGCAAGGTATGAACAAACCACTAGCAATAATTGGGTATGCAATTGGTATCAAGAACTACCAAACTCAATGTGTCAAAGTGGAATACATCCAATATGCATAACTATCATGCATATAGTAGGTCTTAAGATCTTAAGATAATGAAAGAGAAATGTTAGATACACAACTGACTGAGTAATTGTAAAGAAGCTCAATACATAGCCAAGCAAGATGAATATATCACTGATAATAACCTTATAGAGATAGGTATTGACTCAAAGCATGAATCAAATTAGCTCACTAGGCAAAAATTGTATCCAAATAGCATCTAGAGAGCATAGGTATAACTCAATGGATAAGGACATTGCAAGAAGAGCTACTACAGAAAGAGCATATCAATGAGATGTTAAATATCCCCTACTTGTCTTACATACTTGATGCATCTGTCCAAGAAAGGCCATGACCAACATATGAGATCACAACTGAGACACCAAATTGAACATGCCCCATAGAGCAAGAGGTGTCTCTAGTTCATGATGCAAGTCACTCATGATATATCTACAAAAATCTTGAACCTTTCATAATTGTAGCACTTGCATCAACTAAATTTACCATTCCACATTCAAAACTCTACTCAAAGGTAGTCTAGTGGTTTGGCAAGAACTACAAGCCTGGGTAGAAGGCATAGACCCTAAATAATCACCCTGCTCCACAGACTAGCTTTTGTGCACCCTCGACCCTAAGTGCCTTGGGGGTCAACACATTCTGGAGCCAAGTGACATGCAGTCCTGCCTGTGGAAACCCTTGGACACACTATGCAATGAAGAATTGTGGGCATTGGAGTTGGTGTGAGTACAAGCCTAGGAAAATCTACTAATTGAACCAGTACACCTTAATCTGACCATAATCGATGGATTCAAAGTTATACCTCTAGGATTCTTGAGCAATTGGCCAATCAAGTTTGCGGGAGTCTAATTCTAGGTAAACTTTTTCATCATGAAAGGAGTGATTACGATCTATTACTCAATCAACCTTGGATGTGCAATGCACATCTCATTGAAGACTGGGACAATGGTCTAGTCTTTCTTGGTAATTGGAAGGAGGCAGTCCAACACTGAGATGAAGTCTTGAAAAACATCCCCCGTTGACTTGGAGGCTATATCTGCATAGACACTAATGACCCTCTAACCACCCAACTCTTGGCTAGATATGTTCCCTTCCTTGAGGATGAGTAGGATTGGATGCACATTCTTGCGACCTTCGAGTTACCATTTATAGAGTTGGAGTATCATTCAACTCACAAATGCATGAGTTATGTAGATGCATTGAACACTCCAGCTCTCATCCTCAAACCTCTTATTGAATCCATATTAGTCCCTCTCTTCATGATGATCCCTAACTTAGACACCATGAGATTCTAGGGCTATCTAATGCCAAAAGATAGGCTTGAGTTGTGTAAGATCCTTACCTAGTGGAGATCTTGTTTTTCTTCGCAACTAGTTAGATAGTAATCTAACCATCTTGAGTGAAGAACTCTTAATTAACCCCACATGGCAATGGATGCAAGCCTACACCACATCCTGTTAGATTTTCACAATGACCTCTTCTCCTCTTTGCTGATGTAGTAATAGGGCATAGATGCTAAGAAAATGAGTGACTTTAGGGACTACTTGTCAATATAGGAGGATGAGGCCTCTAGAGTCAAATTTTGTAGACTATGGCATTGATGGCTACAACCATTGAGAAAATCTACTTGGACCCAAAACCCTCTCCGCTTGAGAGACCACTCATTGATATTGGAATTGTCTTAGTGACCTCGGAATTAGAATGGCTTGATTATCTCAAGGTTCTTGAATATGGATGAATGAGGCATTATACCAATGATTTGTACCTAGATCTTGAGATAGTCCTAGCCAAGAACAACCAAGACAAAGTTCAGGAGGATTTTAGAATGATTTTTGACTCTGATACAAATAAAGATAGTGATTCTAACCCAAAAATACCCCCCCCCCCCAATCCCAATCTGTAAAAACTACAACTAAACTCCCTATCCATCTATAGAGAAAATACTTGAAAGCAACACATGTAATATTGAGTCTGAATGTCGAAGCAAGTAAAAATCACATGAATTATCCCCATGCTTCACAAAGTTCAAGAAGAGTGATTGAATGGTCATATTGCTTGGGGCAAAGTGCGAAAGGCATATCCAATGCACCCATGGAGGGGCCTGTAAAGGTCAAAGATGTGAATATTGTAGATCATGGGGAAGCCCCTAAGCTTGTTTACATTGTCAAAGACCTTAGTGAAGAGGATGAAGCACAGCTCATGGACTTGCTAAAGGAATACCGATATGTCTTCTCTTGGAACTACTCAGACCTTAAAGGGGGATACCCTTGCAAGTCCTTACACACACAATTCCACTTAAGCCTAATGCTAAGCCCATGAAGCAAATACCATATCCCATGAATCCACATTGTGTTCATCGTGTCTAGGATCAAGGAAGAGATCAAAAAGTAGTAGGAGCAATCCAAGATCAGCAACACTACTAAAATCAATGTTATAATGAATCTCTCTCCACCTAGCAATTCGAAGGGGATGTAATGCTTCCTTGACCATACAAGGTATTATTGTCGCTTTGTGTTTAACTCTACAACTATTGCTCGAACACTCTACAAGCTACTAATCACATTGATATGGAAGCCTCTTATGAAGCTTTGAAAAAGCCCCTAATGACTGTACCTATCTAAGTTTCAATAGTCAACAACTCACTAAGGCTGAGATGAATTACTCGAATATGGAAAGAAAAGCACTAGAAATGGTTACAATGTTAAAAAGTTTAGGCACTATCCCCTTACCACTCCTTTTACATTTTTTGTAGACCGTGAGGTGCTCTTATGCCTCATAAGATAAATAAAGCCTTGTGCCACAAGATGCATTGCTTGATGGCTTTTGCTATTGCTTGAATTTGACTTCTCGATTGTAGTGCACAAGGGAAAACAACATTTCATTGTTGATCAACTATCTAGAGTGACCAGTGGTGAAAAGGCTACAAGGGTTGATGACCAACTCCCTGACACTCATCTATTCCACATTGCATAGGAAGCTTAGCTCTTCAAAGCCAATCTCACCCCTCATTAAGCCAATGACATTTATTCATGTCCTCGAGTAAGGGCTACCAAAATGGTCAATTGAGAAAGCTCACCTCATGCATCTCTTGATTAAGACCAAACTTTACCAATTGATCGTAGGTCAATTATACCATTAAGGGCAAGATGGTCTACTCAAGAGACGTATCTGTGAGCATGAAATTGAAGATGCATTGTAAGAAGTGCATGGTGGCATGCCCAACAGACACTTCAATGCAATAGCCATAGCACTCAAGGTGCTTCAATCCCAATTATGGTGGCCTAAACTCTTTAAGTATGTATCATAAAAGATAAAATGGAACTCGTGCCAATAATCACCTCCCATTTGTTTGAAAAGTGGGGTATTGACTTCATGGGACCCATTAGTCCAACTGCTCAATACATAATTACTACCACAAACTACATTACTAAATGGAAGGAGGCCAACACAACTAGCAAAAATGATGCATGAACCACTTCTCAATTCCTTTGGGAGTAAGTCATCTCACATTTGGATTGTCCCATTGAAATATTCAACGATCAAGTAATACACTTATTGTATAAAGTAATTGAGCATTTATTGTCCACCTTCTTGGTCATCCATGGGAAGTCTAGCCCTTACTACCCACAAGAGAAAATGTTGAAGCCGCTAACAAGATTTTTGTTAATGTCTTAACAAAGACTATATCAATGTCATGCTCTAATTGGGATCATAAACTTATGGTAGCACTCTAGGACTATCATATAGCCTACAAAACTACTATGGGCTAAACCCCTTTTAGACTTACATATGACACTAATGCCATTATCTTGATATAATTCTTGATTCCAAGTCTACACATCGCTATCCAAGAATGCTAGGAAGGTAGTAAGGCATGCCAACTTTGCATAACCAAGCATGAACGCCTAACAAAAATCTGATTACTGGCCACCCATGACCTACTTGCTAAGAAGGCTTGACAAAAGGCCTGGTTTGACAAGCATGTTGAACAAAGATCCTTCAATAAGGGGGATCTTGTTCTACTCTATTCCATAAAAGGCCACAAACAAAAGTTGAAACTCTGAGGCATTAGACCTTTCCATGTCTGCATAATCAGTAGGACATGGAATGTGGAGTTGGAGACCTTAGATGGTCAACTCATTGGTCACTTCAATGGAAGTAAGGTTAAGAAGTACTACCCACCTAGACATCTCTCACATGAACCTCCTATGGTAAAAATTGATAGCCCCTTACTGTGTGTAGAATAGATCTTAGTTTGAGCAACATCATCAACACCCTATGTTGCCACCCTCCAAAGCTCATCAAGGATGCATTGCTATTAGAGTGGTTAGCATTAGTGAAATAGAACTAGTCAACAAGCCTCTAATTCCAACTATGTTATTCACCTTACCACTACTAGGTTAGTGCTGGTAGATAGTCTTATCGATGAAGGATTGGATTATAAATTGTTGGGTTGTTGTAAATTGAAGTCGGTACTAAAATTCTCCCAAACACTAAAGAAGTTGGTACTAGAATTGTTTTGGGGCACACTTTCAAATTCTAGTCCAATTCTAATGTCAATTATATTGACAAACATTTTCTTTTACAATTGATAGACACATGGATAATTACTACCTTCTCCTCCCAAGGAGCATGGTCTTACCACATTCGCCCTTGCCCTACTTCTTAGCCTAGGCCACCACCAAGAACCCTACCCTTGTTGGCCGCTCGAACTCCTTTGTCCCTACTATCTCTATCTTACCTTTTCACCTCATTTTTTATCAATCCACTAGCTAGTCCTTGGACCTCACCCCATACTGACCATCTACTGTTAGAGTAACATATCCTCGCCAATGTCTAGAAACTCCCACGAGCAAGTATAGGCCTCCTCCACCAATCACCCACAAAGTATTGTGATAATGCTACTCTATTTACAAGATGGCTAAAGATCTATCCACATGCACTAACAAGCCCACTACTAATTGCTTTCTGTAATTACACTCCATGTTTGGCACCTTTGCCAAATGTTCCACAAATATAGATTTAGGGTTGGTTGGTGATGACATACTGATTCTTGCTTCTCAATGGCCCCCTACATGGGAGGAACATGAGCATCTCTTCTACAAAAGTCTCATAGTCCTAGACCAATTGACTCAAATAATACCTCAAATGCAATAAAATTCATGTCGAATCCTTCCTTCTTATTTACCAACTATGATCCTCAAAGACTCATGCATCATTGATAGCTTACATCAAATTTCCAGCTTATCCACACGCTTCTTAAACAAATGATACACACTTTGCTATGAGTTTGCCATGTTAAGAAGCAAAGTAGTCACCATCGCCAGACACAAAAAGATTGTTAGCCTCTTGAAATATGACCCAACATATTGTGAGACCTCTTCACTATGGGCAATCATTGAATCATGTGCTCTAATGCCTCCCAAAGAGCTGTTGCATCATCCACTCTTCAACAAGCCACTAATTGAGGAAGAGCTACACATTGCCAATTGATTCAGTGGACCTTCACTCTTGGATGACCTCACATCATATCTTTGTGACCTACTTGTCTACACAACTGATTGCCTTGGATACTCTCATTAACTTGGAATACAATCCCAACTTTTATGGCTGGTGGATTTTGGGCCCTTCTCCTCTTATATAGAAATAAATCACTTTTTCAATTGTGCATAATAATACAATGATACACCTTACAAAACAAAAACATTCCACACCCACTATGACCTCTTCTAAGTTGGGAAGCTTGCTCCTATGTTGCAAGAGGTGGAGGGAGACCAAAGATACTAGTAAGATTTCAAAATATATGCAGCCTCCAGAGATCAAGTTCTTGACCAAACAAAGCAATATGTCAAGCCAAAAAACTAATACTCCCAACCAAGTAACAATTTATTATAATCATGGTAAGATTATGGGTAAGAACTCTAGAATTTGTCATGCAATGGAGACTAGGTATTAATGTAATTGGGAAGTTAAATTTTTTAAGAACTTCGAATAGGAAATGATCTTTCAAGAATTTTTGAAGAAGTCACGAGAACTTATTTGACCTTACAAGATGTGGAAGGACCATGAACACAAAACAAGCATGTCCTTTTCAAAGACATCCTTAACGAGGATAAGACCATCTTCATTGCCCAACAACATGTTGATTTTGGAATAATTGTAAACATGTATGAAATGGGCTACATCCAATTCCAAACCACAACCAACATGAAGAAACTAGTGAATCATTACCAATCACTTCAAGAACTAAGATCAAAATGTGAATTAAGAACTTATCTTAGAGCAACAACCATCCCCATCCACTTCCTGGCTTGTGAAGCTACCATCTTCTACTACTACCCAAAAAGAAAAGCCTTTAAAATCAAGTTTAATGTCCAAAGAGAGGAATAATAGGTGACTCAAGAAACTGAATTGAGCTCACCTTGGAGGTGGTAGAGAAAACCTTGGGGATAAAAGTGAAGTCAAGAAGGTATTGAAATCTTAGAAACTAATGAAAGTGCCTCAACAATGGAAAAATCATGTATAAGGGAGTGTTGCTACTAGTTGTATAGGATGAGAAACCAAGGGTCATCACCACACATGTGTTTCATCATTTATTTACCTACAATAAGCCCTCGATTGGCTAGACCAAGATACCCAATTGGATTATGGAGGATATCCTAATAGGAAACCTAACAAAGCAAGAATTTAATGCTAATGGATTGAGTGCATCACAAAATCCTTGACCAAGGTTCCTAAGGTCTACTCATGGGAGACAACCAACAAGTTGAATTGAATGGAAGCCAAGAATAATATCATTAATTATAGTAGTCCTCTATCCCACCTCATAGCCACTCACATGGGCTTATTTGCATGACCCAACATTGTCCATCTCCCACCATTGAGCCTTCAAGATCTAGAAAAGGAATAATAACAAAAGGAATCATGAGTGCAACCAGGGAAATGAAAAAGACAAAGGGAAGAGGATGAGGAAAAAGAAAGAATGCTACTTGAAAAAGTCCTCAAGCAATACAAAGATGAGTATGATAGAAGGGAGCAAGAAAGACACAATGAATTGAGAAGGAAGCAAGAAGAATATCATCAAGTCATAAGGCTCTCCTTTGAAGAGTCCCTACACAAGCAATTGGGCGATATGCTAATAGAAAAAGGAGAGGGTAGCTTCAGAAAAGGAAATGAGAAAGTAGAAAAGCTTCCACCAACCAACCCGACTCTTTTGGTCAACCTAAAAAGCCAAATGGAAAACTGGACAAGATAGTTATAATAGTTGCAGGCACAGATAGCAAAGATGGTAAAGGCCATATTATCACTTGAACACATTAGGAAAAATAGTATAAAGTCGAGAGTACTTAAAACCAACCCCCAAGCAACAAGACACAGTGGGCGGGTTGGAGGCATTGGAAAAAATGTGTGAAGAACTCAAGGAGAGGAGGATAATAACACTTAAACAGAGGGAGGAGCCCCAAGGAAAATGAAAAGAGACTCAAGAGAACTATAAGACTCTCATCATTAAAATGGAAAAACAAAAGTTAGAATTCAAAAGCAGCTACAAGAGAGGGAAGAATTCTAGAAATAGCTACAAGAGAAGGAGAAGTCCTTACAAGGATGAAAAAAGGATGCAATCATAAAGGAGGAGCTATAGAAGAAATTCTAGGAAAAAGAGATTATCCTATAGATATCGGCCACACAAATTAAAACAAGTAGGATGAAACGAAAGGAAAAATCAGTAGAAATTTAAAAATGGGCAACCAAATGGCTTATATGAATTGGTAATTGATAATACTCCAAGTCGAGCTCTCTTAGGAGAAGGCAAAAGTACATCTTTGAGAAAGAGGGCACAAGCATCACTTGTAGGAGAAAGACCAATAGAAGTTCACCTATGATAAATTAGAAAGGAAAATGGCCATCGGGCATGTTGCCCCCCCAAGTTGTAGATTCAGTAGAAGAGGAAGTAGAAACATTGCAAAAATTAGCACTGATGAAGCTATCCATTGACCTAAGAGCTACTTTATATGGGAAACGCAAGGTCAAACTGGATGCTTATAGGTTCATCCTTACTAACCAATAGGAGATCTACAAGGAAGTGGAACTCAAAGGCTGCTCTGTACAAATTGACGATTCTACAAAACTCAAGACCCAATTTGGAATAGCCACAAGCATGCTAGAAGGCACGGAACATGTCAAGAAGATTAACCTTATGACTACATAACCAACTAGACAAGACCTCATACATCACGTATAGCAAAAGTTATGGTGACCAAGAGCTACATGCCTTTGTACTCTTACAAGCCAAGCCTTCACTACTAGGGTCTCTTCTTTCCCTAGAGTCATCCACCATCATGACACTACCTACAAAACTTTGGAGAGTCAATGGAGCAGCCAATTGTAGAAGCCCCTGAGCAAAAGGAATCTTACAATGCCATGATTGAGGAGTTGAAGGTGCAAACACATAAGATAATAGATTTTCCCCTTCCACCAGAGCTTCTAGTAGAATAAAGGCAAGGAAACCCCAAGGAGATGGTGTTGGGGGTAAAGGTGCCTCCGCCGTGCCGCCCCGTGTATTACTACACTGACAGTACCCGTCACTACACACTGCAGGTGGCGGGCGCCCGTCACGTCACTTTATTCTTTATTCTTTTAGTGACAGTTTGAAGAAAGGAAGGCCCGGACACACATTGTGACTGTTGGAGTTCCCATTTCTTGTCTCTCTCTTTCTTGCTTTTGCTCTCCTGCCATAGCTCGCATGCAAGCTTCGATCCTTCTCACCTTTCAACTGGTATCAGAGCTTGGCATTCTCTAGCTCGAGCTCGACTCGGTGCTTCCCGACCTTCGCATCGACTCGCTTCACGCATTGGGTCTCCATCCCGGCAGCCATAGCCGACCTCTCGAGCTCCCGACTCTCCCCGGCTTCCCGAGCTCCATCCGGGCCTTCCTGAGCTTCATCAAGGCCTTGCCCTTGAGGTATTGCTTCAGCATTTGCAGGCATTTGAGTGTATTCTCAGTTTGAAACAGGGCAGGAACAAAGGGTAGCCACTCTTCTTGAGCTCCATAGCTCATATCTTCCCTCCCCTTTGCATTGGGCCTTCATGGCTTGGTATGTGCCTACCTTGGGCCATCATTGAGCCCCCCCAACCATCATAACTCCACGTGATTGGCAGCAGCACTCCAGGCCTCAACATGCTGAATATGGTGCCCATTTTCAGACTTTGACCTCCACGTTTTACAGCTGAATGCTTTGTTGCTCATGCCTCATTCCATTGGAGCTATTTGATGCCCGTATGCGGTCTACTTCCTACCCGGATGTATTGGGGATGTATGCATTTCGTTTGACCATGATTTTGGCTTGAATTCGGGCTGAAATCTACTGTTTAGAATAGTAAATACATGCTGGAATAACAGTGGGCTGAAGGTACTTTACATGCTTTGGCACTTACCTACCGATACCGGATGTATGCTTTGAGCTTTGGCATGATGTCTCTGACATTTGGGGACGACTTGGAGCATATGTATGAGATTATGGGATGCTTTTGAGCTTTGCATTAGCTCCATCTTCACTAGCATTTGGACTGACTTGGCATGCTCGTGGACCGCCTATGCCTCATGTCTCTGCTTGACAGTTAGGCTTTTGCATTACATGCTTTGGTTCGTAACATATGCTATTTGGTTCGTGTATGCCATACCGACATTTGGAGCTTGGATTTGGATGTATTTGAGCATTCCTGGCTTGATCACTGATCTTGGTTGCTATTTGGATGTCATTGAGTTGACCGAGAGCTTATTTGGGCTTATGTATTGCTTCATAGTTAATACGACCGGTGCTTCATGTATGTCATGCTCTCTTGGATGCGCTTGATGCATTGACAGGGTCACTTATCACTGGTGCTTTCTCTTGGGTTGTTTGAGCTTCTAAGCTCACTTTGTACGCCTTTTGTGCCAGTGGGAGCATTTTACATGCTTGCTTGACCTTTGACAGTTGCATGCTATTGGAGCACTTACATGTATTTGGAGCAGTTTATGTCTTGAGCAGCTACATACGCATTGAGACTTTGGGATCATACTCCGATCTTTATGGATATGCATTGATGTACTCTTGGTTCATAGGATGCTTATGAGCTGAGTCTCATATTTGGATCTTTCTCTTTAAGCAGACACCTATTTGTGTCAGGTTTTGGCAGTTACAGGAACACTTTGCCTAGAGTGTCTGGGGGTGTGCCTTTCACTGGCAGATGTTATTTTGACATGCTTCGGTGTTGAGCTCATGTTCTTTTCACTATCATTGGCCTTGCTTATGTCCGTTTCATGCCGGCTTTGGACCTAGCATTGTTTGCTTGACATTGGATCCTATTTTGGGACAGTTTGCTCTCTAGACTGCATACCTGCAATTTATTACAGCAAGCAGTTATTGGTGGACTGAGGTGTACTTTTCATGCTGAAATATCCTGATTTGGTGTATCTCACCTAGTACTAAGTGGGCAGCAACTTTTGGCACACTTTGCTCGCCCTTTGGACCTCGTTTTGGTCATTTTTGGGCAGTTTCTACAGTAAAACAACAAGCAGTTTTGGACTGTTTGGGCATTTCCAGCCTGCATAATGGTGTCATCTTCGCATGATAGTGCCATCTTTAACATTACAAAGTTGGATGGTACCAACTACTCTTACTGGAAGAGTCAAATTTGGCAGGTCTTGGTGCAGAAATCTCAGATTAAGCCACTTCGGTTGAGTGGGGAGCAGCCTGAAACTATGGACAATGACGACTGGCTTGAACTTGATGAGCTATGCAAGTCCACGATTGTATTATCTCTCATTGAACAGGTACATTATAATGTATTTGAGGAAGCACAGAGTGCATGGGATCTATGGAATAAGATTAAGAATCTTTATGATAAGAAAAGTCCGGCAAGTCAGATGTACTGGTTGAAGCAGCTTATGGATCTGCGCATGAAGGATAATGCGACTATGTCTGCTCACTTGAGCCAGTTCCATGCTATACTGAAGAACCTGACTTCGCAGGATATCACCTTTGGAGAGGAAGTAACTCCTCTTTTCTTGCTTGGGACTCTGAATGAGTCATGGGATGTTTTCCGTACTGCTCTTTGTGCCTCTAGTGCTACTCTAAAATTGGCAGATGTTGAGAGTGCTCTTCTTCAGGAAGAGGTGAATCGCAAAAACTTGGATGCCTCTTGTGGTAGTCATGCTTTGACAGTTAGAGGCAGGAATGACATGTATGACCGTGGTAATGGCCGAGGCCGTGACTCGCAGAAGGGTCGGTCTAAATCTCGTGGCAAGTCGCGTGGGCGCAATGCAAATGTCACTTGTCATCATTGTGGGAAAAAGGGCCTTATTAGACCACAGTGTCATGAGTTGCGCAATGAGAAGCGCAAGGATAAGGGGAAAGATAAAGTAGATGAGAAGTCCTCTGATCGCAGCATAGTACCTGCGAAGTCCAGCGTCAAGATTGAGGAAATTAATGTCACGCAGACTGAGGAGTCCGATGGTGGTGATGAGTTTATACTTGCAGCTAGTTCTTCTGATGCTTCACACTTGACTGAGACACCTAGTATGTATGCACAGTGCTGGTTATTGGATTCAGGTGCGTCCTTCCATGTGACGCCTTACCGTGAGTGGTTTCACTCTTACCGTACTGTATCTGGATCAGTCAGACTTGGAGATGACAGGTCTCTTGATATTGTGGGCTGTGGAGATATTCAGTTGCAGTTTTCCACTGGCAGTTCCTTTTTGCTCAGGGATGTACGTCATGTACCTGCGCTTACGCGCAGTCTTATGTCTGCAGGACAATTGGATGATGCAGGGTTTCATGTCTGTTTTGGGGATTCTGCCTGGAAGATCATCAAAGGCAGACTTGTGCTTGCTAGAGGCGCCAAGGCTGGCAGCCTCTATCCTCTTGTTGTATCTGGGTCTTCTGTAGACCATGTTTTGGCAGTGGGCTCTATCCCACATGTATCACTTTGGCATGCCCGTTTGGGGCATATGTCTTTAAAGGGAATGAAAATGTTATCCGGTTTGCAGAATCTTCCGCCTTTGGATTATGCATGTTTTGACTCGTGTGATCATTGTCTTTATGGTAAGCAGAATAGGTCTACGCATAAGAAATCGGGTAGGCCACGCATGAGTGAGCCCTTGGCATTGGTGCATTCCGATGTTTGTGGGCCTATGCCTTGCATGTCTATGGGTGGCGCGAAGTACTTCGTTACCTTCATTGATGATTTTTCTAGGAAAGTGTGGGCTTATCCCATAAAGCACAAGTCCGATGTCTTGGCAGTTTTTCAGAGATGGCTTGCTCTTGTTGAGAACCAGACTGGGTGTAGGCTGAAATGCCTTAGGACAGATAATGGGGGAGAATATGTCTCGCATGCTTTTGAGCAGTTTTGTGATGACAGGGGTATTAAGCGTCAGTTGACCGCCCCTTACACCCCACCCCAGAATAGTTTGGCTGAGCGCATGAACAGGACTATTCAGGATCGTATGCGCTCTATGCTTAGCTATGCAGGCCTACCCCAGAGTTTTTGGGCTGAGGCAGTTAGTACGGCAGTGCATGTCATAAACCGATCGCCTTCCAGTGGATTGGATTTCCAGGTTGCAGAGGAAGTTTGGGCTGGTAAGCCACCCTCTTATGCGCATCTCCGTGTCTTTGGATGTGAGGCATTCTGCCATGTGCCCAAGGACAAGAGGAGTAAATTGGATCCAAAGAGCATTAAATGCATATTCCTTGGCTATGGTGAGTCAGGAGAGATGGGCTATCGCCTATGGGATCCGCAGGCGCGGAAAATAGTACGTAGCCATGATGTTGTCTTCCATGAAGACAAGATGCACCGGTAGCCTGAGAAGGTGGTTGAGATCCGCAGAGTGATCTTTCAGGAGGAGCCTAGAGCTCCAGCACAGCCAGTAGTACAGCCTGCAGTAGTTCCTCCACAGGGCCAGGGTGTTGGACAGGCAGTTAGACAGGTAACAGAGCCTGCGGTGAGACGGTCTGCTAGAGACAGACGTCCACCTGACAGATTTCAGCCCTCTATGCATTATGTTTTGGTTACAGATGCAGGAGAGCCTTTCACTTATGATGAGGCTATGCGCAGGGGTGACAGTCACTCCTGGGAGAGGGCTATGCAGTCTGAGATAGACTCCCTGCATAAGAATGAAACTTGGGATTTGGTTGCCTTGCCTAAGGGCAAGAAGGCTTTGCCATGAAAGTGGGTGTACAAGCTGAAAAGTACCCCTGGACACCCCAAGCTGGCATACAAGGCTAGATTGGTAGCAAAGGGTTTTAAGCAGGAACATGGTGTGGACTTTGATGAGATCTTCTCTCCTGTGGTTAAGATGACCACCCTGCGCTTAGTCTTGGTTGCACAGCTTGACTTAGATCTATATCAGATGGATGTCAAGACAGCTTTTCTACATGGGGACTTGCATGATGAGATCTATATGGATCAGCCTAAGGGCTTTGCAGAACCTGGCAGGGAGCACCTAGTGTGCAAGTTGAAGAAGAGCTTGTATGGCTTGAAGCAGGCACCTAGGGAATGGTATCATAAGTTTGATGCCTTTATGCAGTCACATGGCTATAGCAGGAGTGCTATGGATCCGTGTCTTTACACGAAGAAAGCTCGTGATGGCAGTTTGCTTATCTTGGTACTCTATGTTGATGATATGCTGATAGCAGGGAAAGGTCATGATGAGCTAGATGCTCTTAAATCTCAGCTGAAGAAGAGCTTTGAGATGAAGGATTTGGGACATGCCTCACATATACTTGGGATGCGCATTAAGCGCGATAGGCATCAGGGGCTTTTGTATCTCTCACAGCAGGAGTACATTCATAAAGTCCTTGAGCGCTTCCGCATGCAGGATGTAAAGCCTATTGGCTATCCATTACCTTCTTATGTGAAGGTATCACAGGCCGATTGTCCGCAGACAGATGAGCAGAGGGCCGAGATGGCCAAGATCCCTTATGCTTCAGTCGTGGGCAGTTTGATGTATGCCATGATAGCCACTCGTCCAGATATTGCGCATGCAGTTGGTGTTGTGGCACGCTATATGGCTACACCTGGCAGCAGACATTGGGATGCCGTGAAGGGTATCATGAGGTACCTGAAGGGCACAGCAGATATGTGTATTTGCTATGGCAGCAAGGATACAGGGGTCGTGGGGTACACTGACTCCGATTATGCAAGACATGCAGATAGTAGGAAGTCCACTTCTGGCTATGTATTCACCTATGCTGGAGGGGCTGTCTCTTGGATGTCCAGGGTTCAGAAGTGTACGGCTTTGTCTACCACTGAGGCCGAGTATGTTGCAGCCACTGAGGCTTGCAAGGAGGCCATATGGTTAGGCCGTCTAGTTGCTGACCTTGGGATTGATGCTACACCTACACTGCATTCGGATTCTATGAGTGCCATTCAGTTGGCTAAGAATCCGGTCTTCCATGCGAAGACGAAACACATTGAGGTGAGGTATCACTTCATACGTGGTGTCATGGAGGACAGGTCTGTTGACCTTGTCAAGATCTCCACTGACGAGAATCCTGCAGATCTGCTCACGAAGAGCCTCACTACTGAGCGCTTTGCCTTCCTCAGGAGGTTGATGGGCGTTGGATGAGATGTCGCCTTTCCTCATCCCTTGTACCTATGTACATTTGTACTGTCTTTTCTTTTTTTCTTTTCTCTCTCACTAGGGCAGATTCACCTTTAAGTGGGAGGTTGTTGGAGATAAAGGTGCCTCCGCTGTGCCGCCCCGTGTATTACTACACTGATAGTACCCACCACTGCACACTGCAGGTGGCGGGCGCCCGTCACATCACTTTATTCTTTATTCTTTTAGTGACAGTTTGAATAAAGGAAGGCCCGGTCACACATTGTGACTGTTGGAGTTCCCATTTCTTGTCTCTCTCTTTCTTGCTCTTGCTCTCCCGCCATAGCTCGCATGCAAGCTTCGATCCTTCTCACCTTTCAAATGGTACAAACATTTCAAACACAGGAAGGATCCATCAATGCAGTGAACTTTGACTTTAGGCTAGATGAAGGAAACATATTCAAGGAACCCCTACCTCCTCAAATAGTGCACGTACTCATTCGAATTGCAAAAAAAGCATAGTAGAGAAATGGGCATGGTTACTGGATGCTAAGCCTTCAAGAGATCTTGGTCAAGCCATAGGTTATTAATGATAGTTTAAGGAGGTTATAGAAGCGCAAGTGTTAGCTACTATTTTTTGGTGGATTGTTATTGTGTGGAGCTTCATTATATTATTATGGGCACTTGAGAATTTTTTTATACTTCATAGATATCAGATTATCATTGATATATTATTTTGTGAGAGATGAGCTCGATCCCATGCACATTGTATTTATAATCTATAGTTGTATTTGTCACATCTGCATGTGTTGCATGGGTTGCACATATGGATGAGTGCCGGGCCATTTTAGGTCCCATTAGTGGTGCGTTTTTCGAGAGCTGCCTATAAGTGGCGGTTTTCGAATCTAGGTTGTAAAGGGACCTAAGTTTATAATTTCCATTAGTAGTGTGCTAAGTTGCCCATAAAATGGGGTTTGTTCAAGGATGGAAAACCTTGGCCTTCCCTATACAAAACTTACTGATGGATTTAGTTAGTTATGTAGATCATGAGACCTCTACATAAGATAATTTAGGTGATGAGAAGAGTAACCAGTTAGTGGTTACCCCATCCTCTAATGCGATGGCATGGGCCGAGGTTCACCTTGGTATGGTCTCTACCCAAGAGAAATCATGTATAACCATCCATCAATCTAGAGGGCATGGAACAAGTATGTTGGAAACTATGGTGGTCATGGCATCAACAAGTGATTATGCTAAATCCATAGTGCCATGGGAAAAACTCGACATATAGTGGAGTGCAATTATGGCTGAAATATCCCATGTGTGTCAAGATTATGGGAGAGAAGGAAGGAGTCTCACTTGTAGCTTTCTTGCTTGCACAATGGGGGAATACACACACAGGTGGAGGCTGAAAACAGTTTTTCTCTTCTTAGTTGTGGAAGCCAAAAAGAACTCAAGTACTTAGAAATAGAAGAACCCTATATATGGGTCTCAAAACCAAACTCAACTAACTAAGGTGGCATACTAACTGAGCCACGAACTAGAGTAGATAAGGATAGCGGATAGCTGTCATCTAGCTATTATTCATGGGCGGTGTATCAACCGCATCTGCAACTGACAAGTCGGTGACAAAAATGCACAACGGTCACCCTGGCATATCATGAGTGGAGCTCGATATCTCAACACTCCCCCTCGAGCTCAATCCCAATTCCTGCACACCAAGCAGGTCTCTGAACTTGCGCAGCTTCTCTGCACCCAATGCCTTCGTAAATATGTCAGCTACCTGATCCTCTGTGCTCACATAAACTAGATCAATAAGACCTAGTAAAACCCTCTCCCGCACATAGTGATAATGCACCTCAATGTGCTTTGTTCTAGCATGATAGACTAGGTTATTTGCCAAGTGTATACTACTCATGTTGTCACAATAAATGACAACTGGCCCATCTGTAGAGACTGATGCATATCATAAAGTAGCTTATGCAACCAAGCTACCTCACATGCAGCCATTGCTGCAGCCCTGTACTCTGCCTCTGTGCTCAACAAGGCAACTATAGGCTGTTTCTTGCTGCTCCAAGTGACTGCAGCACTCCCAAAAGAGAACACATATCCACTGGTAGATCGTCTATCAAAAATACTACCAGCCCAATCAGCATCGGTGTATCCATGCAACTGTATCTGAACCCCAGTCTCATAAAATAGTCCATACTGCAATGTGGACTTCACATACCTGAGTATGCGTCTAGCCGCATCCAAATGCGGTTTCCTTAGAGCCTGCATAAATTGACTTACCAATCCAACATCATAGCTCAAATCTGGCTTGGTAATAGTCATATAAATCAAACTTCCTACTATGCGTCTGTACATAGTAGGGTCTTCCAGAAGCTCACCTGCATCTGCGCTTAGCTTCACATTCTGCTCCAAAGGAACTGAAATAGGCTTACAGTCTCTCATCCCATATTTGGATAGCATGTCCAATCCATACTGCCTCTGTAAGAGCCATATCCCACTTGGTGATCTAATCACCTCAATTCCCAAGAAATAACGTAGCTCTCCCAAATCCTTCATCTCAAACTTCTGCTTCAATAGCATTTTCACATGAAGGATATCTTCATCACTGTCACCTGTGATAATCAAATCATCAACATAAATGACAAGTAGCATAATACATTTCTCTATTTTTCTCACATAAAGTGAGAAATCTGCCTTGGAAATCTAAAAGCCAATAGTGACAAGATACTGTCCTATCTTGTCAGACCATGCTCTAGGTGCTTGCTTCAAGCCATACAATGCTTTCTTCAACCTGCAAACAAACTCAGGATGAACAACACGCACATAACCTGGTGGCTGCTCCATATATACCTCTTCTTGCAAATCACCATGCAAGAAGGCATTCTTTACATCCATCTGATGTAAAGACCATTCCTTTGATGCAGCCATAGCAATGACTGCTCTTACGGTTGCCATCCTTGCAACCGGACTGAATGTTTCTTCATAATCAATGCCATATGTTTGTGCATACCCCTTGACTACTAATCTTGCCTTGTATCTATTCACAGAACCATCTGCGTTGTGCTTCACCTTATAAACCCACTTACAGCCAATTGCATTCTTATCTTTAGACAAAGGTACCAACTCCCATGTAGCATTTGCTTCCAAGGCATCCATTTCTTCATCCATGGCTTTCTCCCATTTTTCTTTTCCCATGGCTTGCTCAAAAGAAGTGGGTTCTGGTTCTTGTATCACTTTGACCATATATGCATAGTGAATGGCTGTAAATCCATCATATTTCAGCCTATCCACAGGATACCTAGCTCTGGTAGACCTACGCAGAGTAGGCTCACTTCCAGGTGCTCTCAAAACATCCCTGGTCTTCCTTACTCCAGGTGTAACAATAGAAGGAATACCCAACTCATCATCAATGCTCTGTTTTGAGCCACTGGATTCACCATCCACATAAGAGTGACCTGCATTCACATCAAACATGGGCTGATCTACCTTCTCTTTTCCTTTTCGTGATACCTGCATACCACTATCTACATTGCTTTGAGAAGATTCTCCTGATCTTAATCTGCCTGTCCATGGCAAAGAATGTGAAACACTGCTAGAGGACGCTCCAGGTCCACTAATATTTTGTGACTGCTGCTGTGAATTCTGTGCAGCATTACCATTTTGTGCATCTACATCATCAATCACATTTACTGGTTTATACCAGCTACTTATCTCATCAAAAACAACATCTCTGCTCACTGTAAACTTACGAGTAGAAGGGTTATAGCATCTATACCCTTTCTGCTGAGAGTAACTAATAAAGATGCACTTCTCAGCTTTTGGATCCAACTTGGATCTCAACTCATCTGGCACATGAACATAGGCAATGCAACCAAAAATCTTCAAATGAGAAATATCTAGTTTCCTACTAGTATACCTCTCCTCTGGAGTCATCCCATGTATTGCTGCAGTGAGAGCCATGTTCATTATGTAGACTGCTGTAGCAACTGCTTCAGTCCAGTAAAAGTCTGGCAAGTCTTTTTCGTTGAGCATGGCACGAGATACCTCTCCAATATGCCTGTTTTTCCTTTCTACAATTCCATTTTGTTGTGGGATATGATTGCATGAATATTGCTGCTTTATGCCATGCTCCTGCAGGAACCTTGCAAACTCATTTGAGAGGTACTCTCCCCCTCCATTTGACCTTAGGCATTTTATTTGCAGGCCTGTTTCTTTTTCAACCATAGCTTTAAGAGTTTTGAAATGCCCAAAAACTTCACTTTTCTTTTTCATAAAATACACCCAAATTTTTCTGCTATAGTCATCAATAAAAGTGATAAAATAATGACAGCCTCCAAGAGATGCAGCTTTAGTAGTCCACACATCAGAGTGGATTAATTCCAATGGCTTCTTACTCTCTTGAACATGTCTAGGAAATGGTTTCCTTGCCTGTTTTCCAAACTGACAGGCTTCACATACCTTATGCATTTCTGCAACCTTGAATTTAGGCAATCCTGCAACAATATTTTGGGCCTGCATTGATTTAAGTTGATGTACATTAACATGACCAATGCGTTTATGCCAGATATCAATATCTGCAACTACACCTGTCCCATGTGCAAACATTGCTGCACTCAATTCAGGCATGTCTGCATCCAACGTATACATTCTGCCTTTCTTCTTTCCTTTTGCTATCAAGCGACCTTATTTTTCATGTCCTCAACAAAGCATCCATGAGGATTAAATCTGACCTGCTCAACCATTTGACCAACAGAAACCAGATTCTTGGTGATATTCGGGACATAAAATACATCGGACAGGTATTTCTTTTTCCCATCCTGCATAGACAAAGGAATTTTTCCAATCTGCACAATAGGATGTGCAGTATCATCACCAATTTCCACAAATCCTGGTTTTTCCATTTTCCTTGCATCCTCCATCCATTCTGCATGACCTGTCATGTGGTTTGATGCACCTGAGTCAACATACCATACATCGTTGCTTTCTTCTGCACTTGTCACAGAATTGTTCATGTGCTGCACCATAAACAAATGCTCATTTCTGTCATCGCCCTGTCTACTAGAAGATGCATAATTCCCTTGTTGCAATTTTCCATTCATGATGTCATTTTGCTTTTTATAGCAGTCTTTAGCCATATGATCCATTTTACCACAGTAGTAGCATTCAACATTGTTGTTTGCATTTTGGCCTCTTTGCCATCCACCACGACCTCTTTGGCTCCCCCTGCCTCTAGAGTTACCACATCCTTCTCCATAGGACTGGTTTTCTTGAGTTTGCTGCATATTCTGATTTCTACCACGGCCTCCAGATCAGCCTCCTCTACCTCTGCCTCTACCTCTTCCAGCATTTGAGTAGAAGACAACTTCTTTTGAAGTTCCTCCTGAAGAAGATGCACCACCATTTCTCTGCTCCTCAGAAATTAGAAGAGCAATCAACTCCTCAAAATTAGAAAATCTTTCACGGACGGAAATGGATGTTCGGAACTGTGCATAATCCTTTCCTAGACCATTCAAGGTCACAGAAACTAAATCATTATCTTCCACTGGTGACCCAATGGAAGCAAGTGCATCTGCAATCTTCTTCACCTTCATGTGGTAGTCATTGATGCTCATATTTTCTCTTTGCACATTATGTAACTCTTGCTTGAGCTGCATTTTCCTGGCTTGCGTATTTGTGCTATACATTTTTGACAAAGTATCCTATGCCTCCTTTGGCGTACTTGCATCCTGAATATGCACAATCATAGAGTCTGAAATGCTGATAGATAGCCAGTACATAACTTTCCTGGCTCTCTCATGCCATGCTTTAAATGCCTGCATTTGCTGTTGATTGGGAACATCAGGAAGAACTGGTTCTTCTTCATTTCCTGCAACAAATTCCCAATATCCTTTTCCCATAAGGAAATTCGTCATTCTGAACTTCCATGCTTGGAAGTTGTTCTTGTCAAGCTTTTCAGTGACAATCTGTGAAAGAGAATCAGACTTCATTACAGAATACAGCAAAAAATTCTGTCACTGCTAAGAACACAGCTTCAGCCTCACAAGGGCAAATCTGCAAAACTAACGAAAGTGGTATTTGACCACACAATCACTTCCTAGTGACGATTTTGCATCAACAAGCAATAAGGACGATTTTGTAACTCCCAATGTCTTTGTGCACAGGCATACGATGCAATTTCTACAGTAACTTTTCACTGACCTATAGACTAGTGGTCGCACAGCATAAAACTAGGCCTTTTCCTGAGTGCGTGCAGAAAACTTCCGCCTCCAAAACAGGCCCCGAAATGGCCTCAAATCAAAAGAACAGGGTCACCGAGGGCTAAAGCCCTCGCTCGCAGCATATACTGCCCTCTTGCTTCACCACGAAGGGTGTCTCAACCTGAGACAATGCACTCTTGCACTTTCCGACTGTGCTACCTGCAGAGACTTGCTCCCAAAACAGAAAAATGAAAGCAACACTGGTCCTCTTACCAGAACACCGCGAACTTGGCTTGCTTTCTTGAGCTCCTTACCACGAACAAGGCTCTGATACCATGTCAAGTTTATGGGAGAGAAGGAAGGAGTCTCACTTGTAGATTTCTTGCTTGGACAATGGGGGAATACACACACAGGTGGAGGCTGAAAACAGTTTTCCTCTTCTTAGTTGTGGAAGCCAAAAAGAACTCAAGTACATAGAAATAGAAGAACCCTATATATGGGTCTCAAAACCAAACTCAACTAACTAAGGTGGCATACTAACTGAGCCATGAACTAGAGTAGATAAGGATAGTGGATAGCTGTCATCTAGCTATTATTCATGGGTGGTGTACCAACCGCATCTGCAAACAACTGACAAGTCGGTGACATAAATGCACAACGGTCACCCTGGCATATCACGAGTGGAGCTCGATATCTCAACAATGTGGTGGGGCATCATGCCAAAATTTTAGGTATCACAAGGATGCTAGAAGCCCTAGCTGTAAAGGGAAAACCGTTGCTTAAAAGGCACGGTCCCCACGTCCTAAGTGCTAAGGATAAGTTTGCTTTTGATGAGGGGCAGAAGCTCCTAGATAAAGCCATCATGGAACAGCCTAGGAAGGGGCAAGATATGGAAGATACCCTAAGAAAGGATCGGAATGACATGATAGGAGCTATAGGACTCCCTAGACCACTTTGTGAGTTGGCAGAAAGGGATGGCAAGGATAATATTAACCTCCCTACACTAGTAAAGGTGGAAACGGAAGAGGTTGGAGACCCTAAGACACTAGAGTTAGGTCATGAATATGAAGATTTTAATGGCTCAGTGCTAATCCCAAAGGAGAGGACTAAATGCCCTCCTCCTTATAGGTATCTCCCAGTATTTCATGGGTTAGTAAATGAGGACCCAATGTTGCACTTAAAAGAATATGGCCTAACTTGCCTTGCAAGTGGGTTCAATGATATTCATCAAATGCTTGTATTTTCTAGCACCCTAAAGGGAGAGGCTAGAAAATGGTATTGGAGCCTCCCAAGAGGGTCGATTAAATCATTTGAGGAGCTGCATGATAAATTGTTAGATGAATATGAAAAGAAGGTGCCTATGACCCAAGTTTTAGGGCAACTGATGCAAATTAGGTACAAGTCCTATCCTTTTGTTAAAGAATACACTAGAGCCTTTGATGATATTCTGAGGCTTTGGCTAAGAAGAGCTACTATATTGCCAAGTGATGTGCTATGTGAGCTCTTTATGAGTGGCTTAGAGATTAATACTCAAATCCAAGTGAGGATGCGAGATCCTAAGTCATTAAATGAGGCCAAGGGGCATGCAATTAACTATGAGCAGTATATTCAAAGACGTTGGAAAAACTTTTGGAGTTTCCCCCGCTCGTTGCAAGTGCATCCAAATATCCAGCTAATTTTGCAAAGAGAAAATCCTTTCGCTAATGCCAAGACAACCTTAGCAGGGGATCTTGATAGCCAGAATCTGCAAGCACGAAATGGCAATTCGATGAGTAGTGATAATATGCCTCTTGGGGATAAAAAAATTCCACGCCCAGCAAGTCTCATCAAGGCTTGCAATAGTTCCATGAGAGATAGTTGCGATGGTGGCATTGATAGGACCAGCGGGCCTATGAGTATGGATAAGCATGCTATGAGTGGTCCTAGTTGTCCTGCTAGTAATGCTCTTGGGAAGCCTTTTCAATTTATGGATGAATCATGCTTTAGAGTAGATACTATTCCTTTTAGTAAAAGCATGGTTCCTATGAATAAGCAGTTGTGGAGTGGACAAAGGCAAGTAAAGACATCTCATATGAAGAAGGTGTACGATGCCCAAGGTCCACCTATGCTAAGTAGAAGCGCTAAGGATATGAGGCCATCTAGCTATAGCAATAAGTCCACATTGAGTCCATTAGACTAATGTGGCAAAATGAGGTAGTCTAAAAATATGAAAAGGAATATAAGATGGGATTGGAGATCCAAAATTTCTAAATGTATGGTTGGTGTGTCAGATGAAGGGTCAGGAATTGCATGTGGACATGCTTTGATGGATTCCCAAGAGGATGGACTAAAGGCCATAATACTACATCTGACAATATGAACCGTCTTAACCTGCATCCATGTGATGTGCCTAGGCTTGAAGCTCTATCTAGTTTGGATCGTATCATTGATATATGTAAGGGTCCAATCAGAGAAGAGTTGAATGATTATAAATCCATGATTCTCCCTATAGGAGGAGTTACTGGAAAGTTGGGACAAGCGATCCATTTGAATGACGACCAAGAAGATGAGTTACATCAACCTAATGATGTCATTCATTTAGCTCATAGTACCCAAGAAGAGATGGCCCTTATTATTGAGATATCAGTAGAAAGGCTTGGGCTAGTGGATCTACAAAGGGTCCGGATCAAGCTTTTAGTTGACTTGCATGAGTAGCATGGGTCTAGCCATCCTATTGTATACTATCCTTGGTATCTTGGTTAGTTTGATAGGATGTGGTGTATATGCCAAGAAGACCATGTATTGCATGGATTAGAATGACCTATCCATTTTAGGCCAAGAGGGCCATTTGTCTGTGTAGTGCGGGTGCATTTTACGATTTTCTATTTTAGTGCTGTGCCAGATAGATTACGTGAAACTGGGGGGAGTCTTTGCTGCGGAGGAGCTTCTTGTGGCCATTCTAGGTGGTTTCGTCCCCTTTCCGAGTCTTTTTCCCTTAAGAAATTAATGATACATGTGTATGTAAGAGTGCATTCTTTTTGTTTGTTAGGGATCAACAATCAAGGTACGAAGTCCCAGGTATAGGTTAGTATGTTTGGGGGAGGTCTGAGTAGTCATTGCCTCTTGCAAAAGCATTGTTAGGCACTAAAAGACCTGTTTTAGAAGGGAGTTCTAGTGACCCTATTCTGCTGACCTGCTAGGCGACTGTTCTAGGAGTTCTTGTTAGTGTGAGGCAGTCAGAAAAGCATGCCTGACAAAATGATGATATGAAGGAAAAAGCCCTAAAGACCTAGAAGGAAATATATGAATATACGGAGGTGTGTAAAAAGGGGGTTCTAACCCCTATAAAAACATAGAAGAAAATAAAATGTCTGGTAGGTTCCTAGGGGACGAGACGAGACCCAAGGCCAATGCCTTGTCTTCCTAGGGGTGGCAACTAGCTGAAAAGCAAAGCAAATAAAAGACTATTGGAGCGAAAATAAAAGTGAGCATTAGAAAAGGATTAAGTGTCGCCTTGCACGGGCTTAATACGTTCTTGGGTACCGAGACAAGACATGAGGCCGATGCCTTGTTCTCCTTGGGTCACTACGCTCAGCTCCCTCCTTTTTACATGCCCGAGTATGGAAAATCTGGGGCTACAAGGAACATGTGCTAAAAGAAAACATTTCTTGTTAGCCTATAGGAGTCCTCGCCTAGGAGGAGCTCCTGGTTGAGTTGTCTTGAGTTAGGTAGGTAGTTCAGACCACCACTTAGGATGACCTCTTTGATAGTTCTTTTTAGCTTGTCCATGTTGGAGCAGTCGGTTAGTGACTAGCTTTAGGCTTTTCTGTCAGATTATGCTAGGCCTACTCCTCGTGGATTTCATACCTTGGTTTTGGTAGGGGGTAAGGTCACAGTTGTGATGTGTTTTGTTGAGTATATCGTGTATCAGCTTGATGCTCTTTGTGGTTGTGTTCATGTGCAGATTTTTTTGTAGGGTTCGACGGGCTGAGTCGCCCTATCCCGTGGTCACCAATGAGAGCTGCATTTTAGGAGCTAACTTTAAGCCGATCTAGAAGCGGTTTGAGCTCGTTTTAAAGCAGAAACATGGCCAGGATGAGTCAACGAGCCAATTTTCATGAAAAATTAAATGGTGGCGGATGGCCGAGCTAGAGTTTTCCTAGATGCATTTTGACATCAGGAATCCAAGCAAGTCTCGGTTCGTAAATCGGAGGTCGTTTGATCCCCCATTTAATCCCTGCAAGGTTTGGCATTATAAAGTAGCTACTAGATCGAGAAGCCGTAAAGTGCATGGAGGCCAAGTTGATGGAGTTTGAGGCCATGAAGCTACAATAGGGGGATGCATGGCAGGTATGACTTTCCCAAGTTCTACAATGTCAATGCAGTAACTCTCAGGGAATGCATGACTTTCAAATTAGGGGACTTGCGCCCTTCTATTAAATGCTTTCTCGAGGATTTCTCTTCCTGCCCAGACCTAGCCTTCATAACCACTTGTAACTACCTGAGAATCATTAGGTTTTTGCTTAAACAAAAGCCAGTGGGCTGAGGAAGCCCACCTTTCCCCACTCTTTTTTGACATTAACACAGGAATAGATAGTTGTGCTATGGCTAGGCTCAGAAAATGAGCCCAAAGATTCTTCTCATGATGTGAGCACATAATTTCAAGAGAGAACGGATTGGTAGAAAGAGGCATGTTTCTCAGTGTGCCAATCACAAAGTGGTTCAAGATCATTGAGAAATAAAGAAAAAAGAGACACGCACAAAATTGAACCAAGAATAATAGAACCAGGGATTTGTAGAAACACGTTTTGCATGAGGATCTTTGAAGATATGAATGATAGCCACTTTACGAGGTGCAGCCACCATCTTTTTTCAACCACACCTCTCAATGCGAGGGTTAACATCAAGGAATACATGCAAAGTCGTACCTTCTTGACTAAATCCCTAAGGCCACCTCGTGACTTGTCCGAGTAACAACAAGGTACAGTCTGAGAGCACCCCTGTGGTGGCCACAAAAAAAAAAACACCGCCACTGCAAGTTGCACATCAACCACAGCCACCGCACCTAGGGGTCCTCAAGATAGGCACGTCCGATGGCCCTGTCGGCCAACTTTGTCCCTATCCCCCTAGCCTCATTTTGCTCCCCTGCCTCCTACTTAGGGCACATCAAGGGTAGGACATACCCAGGGAGGTAACACTCACCTGTAGTTAGACCTGTCACCCTAAGCTCCATCCCACTAGCATGCGCATAATGCACCACACGACAGTGGGACACACGCACATGTAATGCACCTTTCTTTTCTTTCCAGGTACAATCGAAGACCCCATTACCAGCTTCAAAGACCCCATCATCCATGCAATGCCCTCCCCATCCTATGCCATGTGCCATTAGATAAAGAACAACCCAGCAAGGGGCAAACACAACACCCACGATCAGAAAGTGAATGACAAAGTCATTTGGCACAGTGTAGGTGGACTCAACCATAGAGAGTTAAATGACGGATCCATCTAACACCAATTTGAATTTCCAAGACGGACCCACTCCTCAACATCTCTCCAACACTAGGGATCATATCCAACGCCAGGGCCTCTCAGTTCCAAAAATCCCTCTAATACCCGAGGCCTCTACCCAGCCAAAAGGCCTTTCAGCTCCATAAATCCCTCTCATCGGTCCAGAAATCCCTCCAACACACCCCCACCAGGGTATGTCCACAACCTCAAGGAACCCCTAGTATCCCAGCACCACCGTCCCCCTCACCACCAGCAACAAGTGCCATGGGACTGGCACTCGTCTAGGAGGGGGTAATGTTAACCCTCACACGAACAAGAAGGAAAATCGAGAAAATCTAAAACAAAAGATAAGGTCAAGGCAAAAGTGAGACAGGAGACGAAGGTGCACTAGGAGAAATATGAGAAATATGGAAACACAAGAAGTACAAAAAGTCCTGAATCAAAAAGAAAGGTGCACAAGAAAAAGCACAAGTCAATGCTTTTGTAAAAGAATGCAAGGCGCACCATGATTTATTTTAAGAGTGCCAAGCTCTCACCTGTGAAAATTGTAAAGGTAGATAGACGGTAGGAAGAAAGGTAGAAAGATAGGAGGACAATGGAAAAAAAGGGTCTAGCGGCCATGTAAAAAAGGGGATAAGGGGATGACCGCCCAAAAGGGATTTAGAGATTTGTATATAAAGTTGAAAAGTGAATGAGAAATTCATTCTTATGTGTGGCCAAAAGTGACTCTCCTCTTCTTCTTCTTCTTCTTCTTCTTCTTCTTCTTCTTCTTGCTTGCTTGAGCTTGTACTTGAGAGAGGGAGTGTGAGAGTGTGAGGAGTGAGTGAGTGAGGGTGAGGGACTGGGGAGGAGAAGCTCTCCATCTTCTCCCTTCTTCTCTTCTCTTCTCTTCTCTTCTCTTACTCACGGTAATGAAGCTTGGAGCATGGAGCTTGAGGATGGAGCTTGCTTGAAGCTTGCACTTGGGTCATGGAGCTATCGAAGTGCTCGAGAGAGGATGCAACTCAATCGGGTGTGGAGATAAGCTCATTACACTCATAGGGACGGATAATGCGTCAAATATGTGAGAGGTAGCCATTATTGCTCAGCTTGGAATGCTTCAAACAATAAGGGGTCTGTGGGTCTTGGTGGTTGATCGCCTCTACATAACCCTTCTTTGGTTGTGAATACCCCTCCCAAGAGGTGTGTCTGATATGAAAGGTCATTAGAGCCACTATAGTGACTCTTCATAGCTCACTACTGTCACTTCACTCCAGTCTTCTCTTGAGTCTTTTGCAGTTGCTTCTTCCACCTCCTTGAGTTCTTTTGAACTTGCATTCATCTCCAAGGCTAGAAAACTTTCCCAAAGTCACATAAATATTTTACAGAACACTTACACAGGCATACAGAATAGAACAGGAACACAAGCTTTACAGAAGCTCAACAGAGGGTTACAGAAGGTCAATAAAAGGCAATAGAACCACATAACTCATACTAAAACCATTCAAAACAATCAAAAACCATCCAATGAGCTTTCAAACAACCTTGGACTTCATCAATCATTACTCCATCCTTCCATATAGAAGAAAAACAAAACAAAACAAAAGCTATCATGTTTGAACCTCAAGAGAACCTATTAGAATATCACAGAGCCTCATATCTCTACTAAAAAACATCATGACCTTATCAAAACCATTCATTCCTTTCCAAAAAACTCTCAAACCACTTTCAAAACAATTAATCATCATATAAAATCAACCATTCAACCCTCAAAACTAACAAAAATCAACCAAAAAATATAGGTCATTTCAACCCTCAACATTCGTGTACTCTCTCATGCCTTATCCATGCTCTTCTCTTCTCATGTACCCTCTCATGACTTATCCATGCTTTCCTCTCGCATGATGAAGGCCATATAGGGTGTGTTAGGGACAAGGGGTGATGTCTCCTCCTCTTCTCATGTACTCTCTCATGCCTTATCTATGCTCTCCTCTTGTATGATGAAGGCCATAGAGGGTATGTGAGCCTAAGGAGTGCACCTTAGGTTGTGGAACGCTTGAGAGTGTTCTTTGTACATGGAGATTTCCTTTGTGTATCCACTATAATCAAGTGTATATTCGAGTGCAAGAGGCTATGTGAGAGATAGTCATTGACATAGTAGTAGTTGAACCTCTTGAATCGATGAGAGAATGTCCAATGTCTTGACATTGAGCATGTGGTGCCCAAGACCAACACTTTTTGATATGTCAAGCTCTACATGATCTGGCATTCACTCTGGGCCTTGGTGATGTGGTAGGATATTATTCACTAGAGTGTTAGGTAACTGACATGAGGACACACCATTGATTCTACAATTGGACTACACCGATGTAGTACATCCTTGGTTATGGCATATTCATTGTGCCACCTCTTCTTTTCTTGGCGGGTTCGCACTTAGTGATCGCATGTACATGCATTATGGTACTTTTATCTTAGTCTTTTATTATGTTGTAGACCTAGTTCTTTTGTGTGGAAGAAGAAGAAAGAAGAACAAGAAGATTTCAACCCTATCTCTCTATGTGCTCATGTCTCTATTGCTTCTATGTGTGTGCTCTTGGTCTCTTCACCTCTCTTTCCTCTTGTTTGTTTTCATGGTATCAGAGCCATCCCATGGCTATGCAGAGCTAGATTGAAGGTTAAGGTGAAGGCATTGGAGCATGAAAGCAAGCAACCAAGCAAACGGGTAAGAAGCTCTTCCACTTTGCTCGATTTGACTTAGATTATAGCTGCAATAGGCTCCTGAGCTTGGTAGCTTTGCAGTCTCTAATTACACTAGAACTTGGTGAGCAAAAATGACATTGTAAATATTGCGGATTAATCCTTTAGGTCTAGCCTAGTATGATTTTTGTTATGTGAGGTCATTTTAGCCTCCGTTCTAGACTTACAAGTAGTTTATATTGGAATTTTGGATGTGTCTATTGTTTACAAGTGCATAGGTTATGTATTTCAAATCTATAAGGTTTCAATGTTTGTTGGGTTGTAAACACAAAAGCAATCTACATATAGATTGCATATTGCAATTATTGTTGTGCAATCATTGCAAAAGGCAGCATATTTAGTTATAGTGCACATGGTATTAGCTTGCTTGCAAATTGCACTTTTTTGTAAGATTTTTTGTTTGGTCAAAATGTCTAATAACTTCAACCAGATTATTAGCGAGAAGCTTGATAACAGTTATTTTGCATAGAAGTTTAGGATGATAAATTTCTTGAAGGGCAAAGGTGTTTGAAATTATATGGGGAAGGAGACATGGTAGTAGCACTTGAAGTTCTTACATGAAACACTAGTACATGATATAGGTAAAGGCTATGAAAGATTGGGAGCAAACGTAGAGTAAAGTCATGTATTGGATGTCTATCACAATGTCATAGATACCATAGGCTATTTTCAAGAATTTAAAAACCTCACTATTGCATGGAAGAATTTGGCAAGGCTACTCGAAGTAAACACAAAGGCTAGAAAGATGCAACTCAAGTCACAAAGTTGAACCAAGTGAAAAGAGGGAACTTGTCCATTAATGATTATTCCTTGAAGATCGAGTATTGTGGAAGCTCTTGGATCTATCAATGTGGTAGTTGATGATGATGATGTTGTGCGGGCATGCTTAGATGGATTTGAATATGAATATAAGAACTTAAGGCCATCTATCAATATGAGGGATGATATCCCTAACTTTGCATACTTAATTTCTATGTTGATACTTAAGAATAAGAACCTTGGCTTGGATTCCTCTTCTTCTCAAAGTAAGAACAAGTGAACATGTGTTTTACTCTATTAGTAGAGGTGGAGATCATGTTAGAGGCCTAGATGGTGGCGGTGGTCAAGGTTATTATGATGCAACAAAATAGAGGAGGATGGTCTTGAGGAAGGGGGAGTCAAAGAGGCCAAGTTGCAGATTCTAATAGGTAATAGAATCTTGGTGATAGTTTGGAGTGCTGACATTGTGGTAAAAAATTTCCATAACTCTAAAAATTGCTTAAAAAAGAAGGCTGAAATTAAAAATGGAAAAAAACAGCATGGTAATTATGTATCCAACAATAGAAACAATGATGACAAAAATGAATAGTTGTTTGCTATGCAACACTTTATGAATACTATGACTAATGATGGTTCATCAAAGAATGATATATGGTATATTAGACTCTAATGCTTCTAACCACATGACTTCTCATGGAGAGTGGTTTAGAGAGATGCGTAGTCCCAAGTCTCCAGACTATGTGGAGACAGGGTGTAATATTTCCATGCAATTAGAAGTTAGTTGGTTAGTTCGAAAGTTAGTTAGTCAACTAATAAGTTAGTAAGGCTACTAACTAAAAACTAACTAACATTATTAACTAACCATTTTTATTTAATTAAAAATATTTTATTAAAAAATTTTGAGAGTCGTGAATCCGGTATTTTCCTCGGATTAACAAGGTCCATAGTCACCCTTCACAGAAGTTACAATGTGAACGAGAGTTATAAGCCATATTAATCACTAGTGTTAATATGTATAGTATGGATGGTCCAAAAATGTTAGATTTTGGGCAAAACTAGCATATTTTAGAAGTTTTAGATATTATCCTAAAAAGATATGGAGATTTCTAGAACTGGATGTCATTTAAAAGAAAAGACAAGTGATTTTTTAGTTAGTTTTGGAGATTTTATAAAAAGACAAAAAAGAGAGAGAGATTGGCAAAATCGCACACCTGTGATCATAGTCTACAAGCATAGACAACACTTCGAATAGGGAGAGAAAGAAGGAGTGATCTGAAAGCTTTTTAACCAAGTGTCTTGGAGTTTTGCCCCCCTTTTGAAGCCAGTGGAACAATCAACTTTATGAGTTAAGCATCAGATCACTGATTTTTCCAAGAGTCCCTCCACCAAGAACTCTTATTCTCAGTCACATCCCCTCTTCTCTAATTCATTATAAATATGAGGCATAGGGAGGCACAAGGAAGCACATGGAGACCCCGAGAGGCTGTGAGAGACGCACAAAGAGAGAGAGAGAGAGAGAGAGAGAGAGAGAGAGAGAGAGAGAGAGAGAGAGAGAATTCTTTCTTGCTTTCCCCCTCCTTAGAGGGTGGCTACACGAATTCTCTCTTTTCCTTTTCCCCAAGCCAATTTTCCCCAATTTCCCTCCACTTGAGCAAGTGGCTGCTGAAGTCTTGTGCGAGTCGTGTTTAAAAGGGAACATCATGGCTCCCAAGCAAAAAATATTACGTGCAGATGGCAATCCCTCAACAAGAAATGGAGCCTCGAGCGAGGGCATCATTACCAATCAAACCGCGGTTTCGATCGTAAGTAATGCATTTTTAAATTGATAAATGCTTGCTTTGATTCTCGCATGCGATACATTAGACTCCATACTATGATGTACGAGAATAGGTCATGGGAAGGGATAGGCCTCTTCTCACATATTCAGAAGATGGAGTTTGCAAAGCGTATGTATCAAGGAAAGTTAATTGCACTTAGTTTTGCATATGGCTTATTCGTTGATAAAGCAATCGGTTAGGGGTTATGAATAGCATAATCATAAAAAGAATAACATTAAGAATTGTGCATAAGAGTATAGGAATTTCTCATCAAGAAGACAAGGAGGATACTCCATGAGCTCTCCAGTTCAGTTCCTCCATCCCTTCTATCCTATTTTCTTGTGGAATCTTGACTCTTCTCAATTTCTCTAAATTCTTAGTGATCGCCTCCTCCCTCCCCCCCCCCCTTGGGTCTGTACAAGATGAACCTAAGCACATACAAGGAAGGTAGTGTGTCCCTAAAATATTTAATATTTTTTATTTTTTTGTTGATAAAATGAAATCTCTCATGGGTAATCACGAATGCTAATCCTCGGTATATAAGAGACCTTGAAATGAAATTACCAAAGGATACTGTTCGTAATTAAACTAACCAATATTTTTGTTTATTGCAAGCAAGGACCCATGAAACTCCAAGGGAGTTATTCTCAAGTATGAAATTCTTGTTTAGATTCAGTCCAAACTAGTCCCCAAGGAAGGAGAAATCCAAGAACACTATTGGAAGGTATTGCCACTTACGCTAATTTGTCTCGATGTTATTGCTTTTTGGAAAGAAAAGATTTATCTTGGAAATAAACCTATTATAAGTTTATGTATAATGCATTCGAAATAAAAAAATTTGTGATTGCAAGCTAGGTAGTACTAATCTTTTCTAAAATCATGAGGATAAAATATGGATGACTGAGCACATATCGCCGACTAAGGCAGTATTCCGGTGAGCACAAAACGCTGAGACTGAGGCAGTATTCTTAATGGTGCTAGACCTCCCCAATGCCAACTTGAATAAAACCTACTCCAAGGGGTTTTACTTTTTGTTTCACTTTAGTGAGTATATACCAATCATGACACGAAAGGTCTTGTCGGAGGGAACTCTAGTCGGCAGGAGGGGGTAAGGATACTAGGGGGCTCTGGTCACGAACTCCTTAGGCTCTTATGAATTGCCAACTACCCTTCGATTTCCAGACTGTGCCCTGGAAGTTCCAATACTAGTTGGGGAATGGATCTTGGAGAGAATAATACCTTCGAACAAGAAAATATTTGTAAAATGTCATTTTTTTGAAAGGAACTATTAAGAAAGAATTTATTTACTCTGCTTTTGTGTCGTGAATTAAGGGCATGGAATGAATTTGTATCAGGAGATAATTCAAAGGAGCTATTTTTATATGCTGAACCTAAAGTGGTAGGTAATTAGGTAACTAAAACTACTCTATTGAGGAAAGTGAGAGGATGGACCCCCGACAACCGAATCCAGACCTATGGCTAGGTGGTCTCGGTAAGCCGAGAGCTTTCCCAAGAAGGAATAAAAATCGCACTTGATGGACCATTAGAAACCAGAAAGCTTGACTCGCATCACTTTAGAATCCATAATACTAATTAGCCGCTAGTAATAGATTTAACCAAAAAAACTCAGATCGATCCTCATGGGAGGGGCCAAAACTTCCATTGTGGGGTAGACTCAAGCGAGCCTAGTTAGCAAACTCTGAGGGTTTTATCAAAATCACATACGGTGCTCCCTAGAACATCTCTTGATGGGCTACTGAGAATGTACTGCCAAGGAAATCTCGGGCAGCACGTTAGAGTTGGTATCAGAGCACACGTTGATATAGAACACGACAGAACCAAATAAACGAGTTATATTTACAACATAAAATGTCTTCCCCTTAAGTAGTGAAATCTTCTCTTGTTGATATATATTCTTGATTTTTGGCAAAAAGACAAACCTTGGAAATGATTCTTGATTTTTCAAGTTATGTTTATATCAGCAATGCACTCCTCTAGCTTCAACTTGGAGAAACCAGATGATGCAGATATTAGATCACATATACAATCCTTCATCCCTATATTACAAAAGGCGATGGATGTTAAGCAGAGGGTATTGTTACATTGATGCAAACCGTCTTGCTTACCACTAGAATAATTTAAAGAGGTTAAGGTGGATGGCAGCCCTTAAGATTACCAAGATTTATCTCTCCTATGAGGCCACCAGAGTAAACTCAAACATGTTCACTAGAGGGCGACACGTCAAACTAAACCGATATATCTATGAGGAAGTTACAAGGGTTATACTGGGTGATCGAGTCATGGTTGTAGGATGCTCTAGTTGCCGCAACTACAAGAAAGATGGATTACTTGATCTTTCTCTAAAATATAGAATTTTGGATATTTATTCTCAAAATCCTAATTACTATGCGATGGATGTATCGCAATGCCATGCCTAGATTGTGGTAGAAAAATCTTTTCTAAGAATAATATGAGCTCTCGAACTACTCGAATAATGTATTCCCTTCCTATTGACGTAAAGAATTATTTTTGTCCATCGGTTTGTCTCCTTGATAAATCAAAAATAGTATATAGACTTTTTTTTCGATTAAAAATTAAAACTCTCTTTTGAAGTATAAACCCTGATCATTATCAGAAGGACAAGTAGTACATAATTTCCCTCCTAAATTAATGAGGTAGAGTAAGCAAATAAACATTTTTTTTAATATAGTTGGAATGAAAATTGATCATAAAATTGCATAATCCTTAGAACGTCACTCCAAATCTCAATACTATGGCAGCCTAAGAGAAGAAATTTCTTCTCAAGCAGTACAAGCCACCAAAGTTTGATGGTAAAGGAAGGGATGTTCCAACTAAAGTAGAAACATGGATATAGTCTATGGAAGACTATTTCATTGCTGCAAGAACTACACCATCAAATCAAGCCATGATCGCCAAATTAAAACTCACAAGAGATGCCCACCATCTTTGGTGGAAACAATGGTGCAAGGACCAAAGAACGCTCGAAGGTGCTATCATTTGGGACAAAATTAAGGACGCAGTACATGGGAAATCTCTTCTGCCCACATATCAAGCCTAGAAGATGAACGAGTTCTTCAATCTAAAGCAATTAAGCCTCAGCCTAGAAGCCTACTACTCCAAATTCGTAACACTTCTAAAATATGCACCTACGATGGATGTTTCATAGCAAGTATCCAAATTTTGCAATGGTCTAAATTTTCCCCTGAATACACGTCTTGAATCAATGAGACCATCGGATTTACAAGATGCATTGATTCGAGAAACTCCAATAGTTTAGGAGATTGAATAAAGACCAAGAAATGCAAAAATTTGGAACAGAAACAGTCAAAATAAGGGCAACTTCCAAGGTTATGCAAAAAGAGCCCAAGGACAGTACCAACCAAACAAGATGAAGAAGGCCAAATCAAATGTAGTGGGAAGCTTTATACCCACATGAAGGAGATGAACACTATATTAGGGAATTTGGAAATTTCCATGCACTTTTGGAGCCCCAATTTCTTTATTATTTGACCACATAGTCAAATCTTGTTTTCTTACTTAAAGGTGGAGTCTACTCTAAATACTATATAAGCTACCTTTTCAAATCTCACTTTTAAATATGGATCAAGATTTAGCCACATAGTCAAATATTTATCACTTATTTGAAATTGGGACTTGAGAAATTTCCAATTTCTCTAATATGGTGTTAATGAGACTCCAAGGTGTTTCTATTGCAAAAGAAACCAGGACATTTCAAAAGGCAGTGTCTAAAGCTTGTGGCCAAGGTCCAGTTTTGTGGGCAAAGCCAAGATGCCAGGGGAAAGGTCATTGGGATAAACCTAAAGGAGATCAATAATGATAAAGATCCCACAATGGAATTTGATATGGAAAGCGCTAGGGTACATGCCACTCTCAATAAGAAGGGTCCAAATCGTCAATTCTAAGTAATTCAAACACCAACAGATTATCAAGGTAAACCCTTTTGAATTTCAATCAATTGTGGAAATACCCACTCTTTTGTATCACCAAAATGTGCAAAAAGGCTAGGCATAAACACTATTATTGCACCTAGAATGCTTGTGGAATTAGCAAATGGCAAGGAAGTTCTATCAACACAACAAGCTAGCAAGGTAGAATTTAGCTTGGGTGGCAATTCTTCTAAAATGAACTTTCGAATTATGAAACTCGAGGCTTATGAGTGTTTGCTAGGAATGGATTGGCTAATTCCAAATAATGCCTATATTCATTGTGGAAAGGGCCAAATCACATTCCAGAACTCAAAAGGAAAACAAGTAACCACTCAGGGAGAAGCAAGAAACCATAAGGTTCAGCTAGCTAAAGCCTCCCAAATAGCAAAGGAACTAAAGAAAGGATTATTCGTCTATCTAATTACACTCAATAGGGCTGAGTAGGATAGTGAATCCAAGGATCAACCATCTTGGCTAAAAGAATATGCAGATGTTTTTCCAAAAGACCTAATAGAGCTCCCACCAACAAGGGAAGTAGATCATGAAATTCAACTCATTCTAGGAACTACCCCCATCGCCAAATGGCCTTACCAAATGTCAATTCCTAAAGCCATTGAGCTGAAAGAACAACCCAAGAAGCTATCAAACTAGGGATACATCTAACCAAGTAATTCACCTTGGGGAGCCCCGATTTTATTTCAAAAAAAGAAAGACGGAACACTCCGCCTTTGTATCGATTGCCGTGGATTAAACCAGGTGGCATTGAAAAACTAATATCCAATTCTTGGTATAGATGAGTTGCTTGACCGACTCCAAGGAGCAAAGGTCTTTTCAAAGATCGATCTCAGATCAGGATATTGTCAAATAAGAATTAGGGAGGAAGATATGCCTAAAACTACTTTTAACACAAGGTACAATCATTATGAGTTTATTGTGATGTAGTTTGGGTTAACAAATGCTCTTGCCACCTTCAACAAGTTGATGCAGACATTTTCCAACCCTACCTTGACGACTTCGTCCTTGTCTTCTTTGATGATATCTTAACGTATTCTAAGAATGAAGAAGACCATGAACCACAACTATGAACAATTCTTGAAACAATGAGGGCCCACAAACTATATGCTAAAACAAAAAAATGTGATTTCTTTAAGAAGCAGATTTAATATCTAGGATTCATAGTATCGATAGATGGCATTTCAGTGGATCCTGCCAAGGTCCAAGATGTACAAGACTAGCCACCCCTGACAATGGTCAAGGAAGTGTGAAGCTTTCTAGGGCTAATGGGTTGGTATAGAATCTTCATTAAAGACTATGCCTCAATCACCGCACCTCTCACTGACCTTCTCAAAAAGCAAGTCTCCATTACATGGACGTCCGCCAAACAATCTAGCTTTGAGAAGCTTAAGCAGATTTTGGTAACCACCTCTATCTTAAGGCTACCCGACCTTAGCAAAGAATTCAATGTCATAACTGATGCAATCTCTCTTTCTTTGGGTTTTATGCTTATGCAAGAAGGACATTCATTAGCTTATGCTTCAAGAAAAATAAAGATCCACGAAAGAAACTATGCCACACATGATCTAGAATTACTTGATGTAATTCATGCCTTTAAACTATGGAGACATTACCTGCTTGATAATAGGTTTTCTCTAAGAATTTGACTTTGAAATCAAGTATAGACCAAGCAAGGAGAATGTTATTGCGGATGCCCTAAGCCATAAATCATTCCTTAATGCTCTAATCCTAGAAGAACCCTCTAGGGCTGGAACTCTTGCCACAATGATTTCAATGCCCAGTAACCCTCTCATATAAATGGCTAAAGAAGAGGTAGAGAAGGATCCAAGCTATCAAAACTTGTTAAGAGAAATTTCCATCAAGGATTCAAATCCAAAACTCAAGACTAAGTATCAAGATTTTTCCATAAATGAGGAGCTTGCCTATTACAAGACAAGACTATATATTCTTGCAAGTCAAGAACTCAAAAGAAAAATACTCTGGGAAGCTCACGATTTTCCATTTTCGGGCCATCCTGGCTATGCTAAGACTCTTGATATAGTCAAAAGAAGCTTCTACTAGGAAAAACTCAAAGGTGATGTACTCAAGTATGTCACTGAATGCCTAAACTGCCAATGAATTAAGGCCGAGCATGTTAAGTTGCCAAGAAAGCTCCAGCTACTTGACATCCCTCAAATGAAATATATCAGCGTGGATTACTACCGATACAAGGAGGATATAACTCCATAATGGTAGTCATTAATATGGTAACAAAGGTTACACACCTTATCCCTGTAAAAACCAGTTACAAGGCTTTTGATATCACCAGGCTTTTCATTAAGGAAAATTTCAGTTACATGGATTACCCCAAAGAATCATTAGTGACTACGATTCTCTCTTCACCTCAAACTTTTGAAAGAGTTTGTTCAAAGCTCTAGGAACCCAACTCTACTTCAGTACTTCTTGCCATCCCCAAACTAATGGCCAAACAGAGTGGCTCAACTAGGTTATTAGAGACAACTGAGAGCTTATTATAATAGGGAACCCAGTGGTAGATCCAATACCTACCCTTAGTTGAATTCACATACAATGCATCATACCATCAAAGTATTCAAATGACTCCTTTTCATGCACTATATGGGCAAGATTGTCTTACACCATTAAAGTTTTTCTATCCTACCCTACAGGTAGAAGCATCTAGACAAATGCTGGAAGAAATGGATCAACAATAAGTAAAGACTATAAGGCAAGATATTCAAGCCGCCAAGGATTCACAAAAGGCATATGCCAATCAACGAAGGCAAGAATGCATCTTCAAAGAAGGTGGCATGGTTTTCCTACGAGTTCGCCCAAAGAAAAGTTCCTTATCTTTGGGGGAATTCAAGGAGCTAAGTCCCAATTATTGTGGGCCATATAAGGTGCTAAAATGTCTAGGACAAAATGCCTACAAGCTGCAACTCCCTAATAACTTGAAAGTACATAATGTATTTCATGTTAGTCTATTGAAAGCATATGTTCCTAGCCCAGACCATGCACTAAACGACCAACAATTATAATGCCCATTCAAGGGGTCCTCAAACTTCAACCAGAAAAGATGCTTAACACGCGGGAGAAGACCCTAAGAAACAAAACCCTTAGAGAGTATCTCATCTAGTGGAAAGACCACCCTAAAGAGGATGCCACTTGGATTGACAATGAATGACTATGTAACCAATATTCCCAGTTTCATTCGAGATGAGGACATCTCGATTCCTCTAAGGGGGAGAGGATGTGATATCCCAACTTTAATTTCAAATCTTTCCAACTTCTCGTAGAATGTACTTGAAGAACTCTAAAATCATTCAATAGAGAAGATCTGGAGCAAAAAGACCCGAGAATTGTAACCCGACATTTTCCTGGATTAACAAAGACTGTAGCCATCTGTCACGGAAGTGACCACGCGAACAAGAGTTAGGAGCCATAAGTCAAATTTGACTACAAACATTCAGAACTTGGTAAGTAGAGATAAATCACAAAGCTTTAAACCTTTAAGCTTAAAAAGCTTGAAGAAAATAGAAGGAAGAGAGGAAGGTGACGATGATTTGGTCCCCCCCCTCTTTTTTTCATGAAAAAAATGGCACACTATTTTCCTAAATATGGCATCTCCGATTTGTACCAAAAAGCCTAAATTCAACTCCAGAGATTCAACAATTAACTCCAACAATCTCCCCCTCTTCTCACTTCGAGAAGAGGCTTGGGTTAAATAATAATAATTTGGGCTCTTGGCCACCTAAAGAGTGTGTGTGAAGTTTTGTCGCATTCCGATACAGTTTAGCATTTTAAAATTTATCCCACACCAAAATTATGGATGGATTAATAATCGAGAAATCAACGTCGCAACTACTGGCCCTTAGAAACTTCGCACCACATAGACTATACAGAGGCATCAAGAGTAAAGTCTGCAAACAAGAAATGGAAAACTTTTGCATGTTTTTCATATTGAAATTGACAATGCTAGCAAAAACTGTAAGTAAGAATTGAAAATAAAGCGAAGATGCACAGTTAAAGTTGAGAACGAATGATAAGAGTAAAAATTTAATTCATATTTTAAGGGCACGTACAATAGTTTTGCACTGGAACATAGTCATATGTCCAATGCATGAGGAGAACACTATGCCAAAAAAGATAACATTACAAACTATGTCCATTCCATTGGAATGAATGCATCCTTCACTGCTTGAAGATTTCTTACAAGTTGGAAGTGCTTGGGAGTTACAGTGATGCGCTTTGCATGTATTGCACAACGCTGAGCATTAGTCATCAAGTCAACTAAAAAGGCCTCTATAGTACACTGTAGAGCATGAAGACATTCTTTTGTGAAGTGATCAGGTCTATCCTAACCTTATGCCAAAAACCACCTCCTTCTAAACACATTTTTCATCTTGCTATCTTAGCTCTCTTCGAACCCATTTGCTGCCTTGTTTCTAGCCACCTAGCATGGTTTTCTTTGGCACTTGAGGCTTCACAACACACTCTTTTAGTGATATGACGTGATTCCATCATGTCTGCAGAAGCCGATTCATTAGCACTTTCATTTGCTCTCTTTTGTGAGAGTTTAGCTTCATCCGCTACTGTAATCCTATACCACCAAGATAGAAATTGGATCATTGGATTGCTACCATTCACCCCTCCACCATGATCGGTTTTTATTTAGTATGCACCACACCGCTATCCAATGTGAATTTTCCATCCCTTGTGTGGATCAAATTCCGATGCTTCCCTTTTCTACAAAGTATGGCACATGTGCCTCACAAGGATATGCTATAAAGACACATATCACACATGAGTAAAACTATGCTCAATAGTTTATATAATTCATACAGTTTTAAAATATTAACTTAGTATGCACCATGTAATGTGTGATAGAGCTTTTTTCCCACGCTTCCACCATGTTTTTGTAGAAGCTATGCACAACATCGATAAATTATTGCTTATCTTCATTGTTAAACACCATCTTGCGAAGTAAGGGAGCTAATTTGTTAAGACTTATCCAAACCATAGCTTTGGTCAACCTTGTTTTTCCTCCATTACTTCGATCAGGAACTGCAAAATGTAACTTTTTCCACCTATCATAGTCATATGGCCTACAAACCATGACATTCCCTTCCTCATTGATGGGTGCTAAGAGAAAATTCCTAGCCTTTGCTCCTCCAAAGCAAGGCTTTTTTGGCAAGTTATCATATTTTCTTGATCTCTTCTCATATTTTCCGATCGTCACTTGATGCTTGTGTAGCCCAATTTTTAATAGCACTGGCTCCACATTCCTACACGTTGCAATGGATTCTTTTTCTGGTTGCATCCTATAAGCAAAGCAAATGTATTCATATACAAGTTTCTCCATGATTCGGACAAAATCATGCAATGAACAAATGTGAATACGATCCAATGGAATGTTGAAGATGAGCTTCCAAGTGGGATCTTCTCTATTGTGTGTTGGTGCAGCACTTGTCACCCTTTGCCAATTCTTTTTTCCGTCCTTTCCTTCCACCCTCTCTATCAAGCAATATAGGCATGGATTCTTTGTATTTGAACCATTGAAGATTCCACATATGCATTTTAAAGTTTTCAAGTCTCTTGCAAGATGCCATTCAACCAAGTATTGACCATACCCTTCAACCGAGAGCATCTCACCATGTTCTTGATGATTGATGATGCTTGGAATGCTTGTGTGCATAAAGAACAGCTACAGCACCTCAAATGTTTCCTTAGGAACTTCAAATGTAGTGAGCCACCACATATGGCGCTTGGATTGAACATTAAAGTTCCCCGGGTTGTTATTATCGAATTGTAAAGCTCTATTCATCAGAGTTACACTAACTCTTTCAAGCTTTACTCCTTTGATGACCTCACTTTCATCTAACGTTATAACAAAATGTAATTTACCATTACATTCCTCAACAGACATATTGTAGTACATTACCATTGCCAACTGCACCTTATACAAATCTAAATAGTAATTGTTGAGTTCGGAGAACTTCACCTCATATGCATTTTTGGTCCCAACCTTTAGTGTTTTCATGCATTGAACATGCATGGGATCTCCTATCAATTCCAAAACCTTTGTATTAAGTTACCATTGGGCCTCTATTGACTTTGATGGTTGAGGAAAAGGCACGATTCTATTTCTCTTCAGCACACGACCAAACCCAACCTTCACACCTTTGAATATCTTCCTTCAAACCTTTGAATATCTTTGAGTAAGTCATTGTGCTAATACCATCCCTGTCACAAATGGATTGTGCATCCACCACAGCTGAGAACTCGTTTGATACATCTTTTTATGTGCACTTAATTACCTTTTCCTTCACAACCTTAAACTTAGGATTGCTCAAAGCATTTTTCAATGTACTTGCCTTCAACAATCTACGAATACATGATCCAACCTCACCCTCACCTAGGTTCTCATTCTGAGATACCTTACATGCTTTGATATGTCACTTTCACTGGCCGCTATTCACAATTGACTCATTGATTGGCTTCTTCTTTCATTTGCGCTCCTGTATTAGCTTGCTGTTGATCTTTCTCAGGTCATTCAATTGTGCCTTTGCCTCCTCATATGAGATACTAATGTCATGGATAGTGACTTGCATTGAAATAATTTGATTGTTTTGTTGAATTATAGTGTCATTCAGTTGTACCACTTGTCCTATGAGCTATTGTATATGAAGTTGATGTGCAATGATCACATCATGACAAATTTTTCTGGTTGCTTGGCAAGTTGTAAATACTTTGAACACCTAATCATTGAGCCACCTAGTGTAAACGAGCAACCCATTTTCACCCTCGCGCACACATACTTCAGCAAATATGTGATTCCTGAGAAAGTTGGAGATCTATTGTTTAAGGGGTCGATTGGACAGATTCCCCCATCAACCCATAAGTCAATATGTTTCAATCCCATTTGCATGTAACTCTGCAAAGCCTAAGGGTTGACATTGGTATGATGGGTTCTTTTGAATAATGGGGCGTATTCAATCTCTACCTCAATATGTAGCTCCTTATTTCATGTATTCATTTTACTATTAATAGAAACAGGGAGCCTACTTAGTTGTCACAGGAGATAGAGTAGAGATGCACAGAGAAGCACACAAAGGTGCCAAGGGAAAGGAGGGTGTAAATAATCCACTCTATTAATGAAGGTTACATAAACACAGAGAAGAGATCACAATAGAGCCATGAGAGAGTATAGATATGGGGGAAAATAGCTCAAAGGATAGGGATGTCCAAGACTTTTTGTATTTTAGACATTTCTATTTTACCTCCAAAAATATTTCCAAAAGACACAAAATGTGACCAGTTGGTTTGTTTTTTTACCAAAAGCTAGAATATAAAAAATCCCCAAAATATCTTAAAGGAACTTCTGAAATTTTATTTTTCTTGTTCTCGGTTAAGAAATCAATTACCTCATATCTACAAATCATTTTGCATTGAAAACGAAGCACCACACTCTCGTAACTAGCTCATTTTTAATATAAAATTTGGTTGAAAAAGACTTCTTGAATGAGGAGAGAGAAGGAATCTGACTATATCTTTGTAGATAATATAAAAATGCAAAATGAGATTGTAAAAGTGGAGACAGAAGAGGATTATTTTACTATTCTTCTCTCCACTTTTCCTTGTTTTAAGGAGGAGAGAGGGGGGACTAAAAGACCCATTTGTGGGTTCATTTTTTTTTCCTAATGTGTATGATAAAAGCAATGTTCCCAGCATGTAGATAAGGAGAGTATGCAGACAAGGGGTGGAGGTCGGGAGCATGTAGAGGAGGCAGAATTGGGTAACGATGATGGAAAGATAGGAGACCATGAATTCTTCGAAAACGAGGTGGACTCATGCTTTTGTGGTGGCCTGTTTATCGACCTTTTCCAGTATATGCGGAGTTGTGCCATGAGATTGATATGGAACCATAGGCTACGTCATACTTGCAGCATCCACCTACTCAATTCATTGATGAATCGCTTATAAGGGTACTCTAGAATATGCATTTTCAGTAACACCACTTTTTTCAGAATTATATTACCATGCTTTGCTTGAATCTTTATATTGATTATGTTAACATCACTTTCTGTCTGAGTAGGTGACCTTTGACGATATTTGAAGAGCAGGATAAGTCAAGGGATGAGCGATGAGGAGTTGTAGGAGATATTCACACGTATATCTCCATATCAAATGGCTCGATTCAAAGATATGACGGTGACCAAGAGGTGTCTCGAACACCATTAGGCCATTCTGTTAGATCTACTTCGACATGCTCTATTGCTTTGGTTTCTAATAGACGAGGTCGATGCTCCAGATTGGACCCAAATGGAGAGAGTGGTTTTGGGATGCTGCAAAGACGTGAGTGTTGTGAGTCTACAATTGGCTCGAGATACAGGCGCTACTCCTCGCTCTCGTGCAAGTTTGAGAGAGGGTAGCTCAAGTGATTGTTTTGGAGGCATCGATGCAGTGTCTCCATCTCGTCATTCTAGTGGAGACATGTCACCTTTAGGATTTTCACACCTGTGAGGGCATCTACTCCAATGACTCCAGCTTTTGCTTAGCCGTCTGTAGGTAGCTCCCCTATGGGTGCTACTCTGAGAGATAACCACCCCCGTGGGTACACCATATATACAAGGGTCTCTCAATTATGCCCAAGAGTGTAGTCGTAGGTGGGAGAGGATACACCTTAGACATACCCCGGAGGGGTATGGATACCTTGTAGATAACAAGACATAAGCTGTGATCATGAATGATGAGGGGAGAAGGGTGATGTCTTGTATGAGAGAGTTGTGCCAACAAGTTTTTCGGCCCAATGTCTTGGACCATTGGAAGAATATACCCGAGGGGAGCAAGGACTACATAGTAGCATCCTTGTACGAGGAGTTTTCGATACCCATCACGGAAGAGAGGTTTTCCATTGGGTGGATGATGGAGTGTATGCATGCATACATGTCACATAGATGATCGGACACACACAAGGCACGCAAGAATGGCGCCTCAAAGCCTGAGTGGCTAGATGCAGATGACTGGCGGAGACTTGGGGAGAAGGCTACAAATTCTCTAGGACGTTGGTGACAACAGTAGCATCGGGAGGTAACTAGGGTATGACTAGAGGTAGGGGTGGTCTATCATCTTGGGAGTGGTGGTCACAGGACTTATCTAGAGGACTTTGTAAGTTTTTCTTTTGTTCTTTTCGCTTTCTTATTTGCAATATCACTTGTACTAACAATCGTGTTTCTAACAGTTGTATTCTGTTTTCTTTGTAGCACTCCATTACAAACCGCGATTCCACCGGCCTGGAGACTCAATATTCAGAGAGATATGGTCTCACTACATTGATTGATAGACTATATGTAGACGACGGCCCAGTAAGTCACTCATCTTTCTTATCCGTAGTTACAATTTTTATTAAAATGCATTATGTATGGTGGACTGATGTGTAGTTGTCCATTTTCCAGAGTCTGTTTGATGCTCCTTTACGTCGGGCTTTCGAATGGCGAGGATCTATAGCTCACGTTTGGATTTGTGGAGTGCACATCCTCTTCCTTTTTGGTCTTGTGATTTATGTAGGCATCTTCTATGTACTATGTTATTATCATCCTTTGTATCTTGCCATAATTCCATGAGTTTTCATCAGCGATCTTGTACTTATTCTATGTATTAGTCTTGTGGGTTCAAGTACATTTTGCACTCATCTTGACGACCATTGCACACTTAACATGTAATCCATTTGTAGCCATAAATTTTTTTCCCTGTAACCATCACTATTAGCGTCACAAATTTATCGCACACATCCCTATTGATGTTGCAATACGCATCACAAACTGTCGCAATTTTTGTCGCAAAACCAATGCAAATTGCGACGCTAATACCGACGCAAATTGCAACGGTTTCATGGAGACGCTAATACTAATGTGTTTAGCAACGTCAAGGGTAATTTTTTTAATGAACATTTTCATCGCTTGGAGCATCGGTATGAGGCCTATATCTTGTAGTGTCTGCACCTCGTGAAATATTTTGCACCTGTAACTCTCACTTATTCTAGAATCTGGTAATGGCCACTCCTTGCTCTTGAAATCTAGAAGGGGAAGGTTGGACAAGGTCCACATTGCCCAATCTAGGAAGGTGGTATGTAAAGATGGTCATTAAAAAATATGCCCCAGCTTAGTGCTATTCCGGTCCTCCCCTTGTAAAGCTCTTTGCCAATAAAGCTGTGGATGACATCTAGAACATCTACCACACATTCTACTAGCTACCACTCCTGGATGCTTGATGGATACAAGTCTGTTAACATCAAATGGTCTTGTCAATTACAATGCGAATAAGAAATATGGACCTTCATTCATACCAGAAAGTAGATGCAACCAAAATGCATCAATAGTTAGGTCTATGGAGAGTGAGATTAGAGGAAGTGGGCTCAAGGTGAAGCTCCTTATGCACGAAAATATGCTGCTTGTGCACTTCTTTGATTGTCTTCTTAGAGCCATCAAACCTAAAATCTGTTACCCTACCCTTCCAACATGATAAAAAAGGGCTGGCTATCGAAGATGTCTTCTAATTTCTTCACTGCATGATTGTCCAACTTCCCTTCGTTATGGTCAAGGGAACCCACCTATCTTGCTCATCGAGCATATTGAAAGTGACTATACGGACTTGATGAAAGTGATGACTATTGAAAGTCTGCACTAAGAATATGCCTCCATGGAGTAGAAAGATGGAGGGTAGAGATGTGCGAACACTATATTAGGGAATTTGAAAATTCTCATATAGCTTGGGAATTCCCAATATATTTAATATTTGGCCACATAATCAAATATTGTCTCCTTAATTGAAAGTGGAGTCTACCCTAATTACTATATAGGTTGTCTTTCTAAGTTCCACTTTGAAGAATGGGTTAAGATTTAGCTACGTGGCCAAATCTTTACCCCTTATTTGAAAGCGGGACTTGGGAGATTCCCAAATTCTCTAATATGGTGTTTGTGGCTATGGAGAGAAAACAAATAAAAACTCCAAAGGGTGTAGAGATTGGAGGCAAGAGACAGGGAATGAGCATTGAGTACTCAAAGATTTCAAATGAGGAGAGGCTTCTGTCACCTTTTTTCCCCTTAGTAAGAGAAACAACTGAAATATGATGGCAAAATATTACTATAGGAAAATGGCAATAGCTTGCTTTACTGCTAAAAAGTGATAATTACTCTACTTAGTTCAACAAAACTAACAATATCAAAAATGCCGGATTTATTTTTTGAGAGTACGAAAATGATTTTTGAAAAAAAAAATTATCGTCATGAAAGCCTTCTTCCAATTGGTAGAGCACACACACTCTGTACATGCTAAAAGGCCGAAAAGTGACATCAAACTCCTAGTAATGCTTACTTTAAAAGGCTGCTCACTTTTGAAACATAGTCTCACATGCTCTCCTCTTCTTGTTGCTTAATATTCATTAGTTGGAGAATGAGGTTATTACCATAGCTAGCTTCCACGAAGTGCTCAATAATGAAGAGATATTTGAGAAACATGAATGAGGATTTTTCAGTGGCATCAAACCCAGTGAGTCAAGTTCATTCATTTTCTCCTAGACGCTTTTGAATGCTTGCACTTAGCATCACCCAAAAGTTTTTTGGGTTTGCAAACCTACTCAAACTATTCAACAAAGCTACAAGGTTCATCCTTGACCCTATATTAATTCCAATTTCTTGGCCACAAGAAGGATATTTGCTTAATCCTTAGTCCCTAATGTATTCCCTATCTTGATTAAGGGGGTTTGAGTGATGTGAGTTCCTAGTTAAAGCATAAATGTGTAATCAAATATGCATTGCTACATAGAATCTAATAACGAATCTTGTGAGGAACCTACAACTCGAATGTTAAATAAAATCCTTCCATCTCTACTCACATGTTTGCAAGCTATTTTTTGGTATCACTATTGATGTCCGTCAACTATTTGAGAGTGTTTTTACCTTGGTCCTACAACTCTACAAGATTTCATTCCATGGCTTCTAGGGTCATATTTGAGACATTGAAGTTGGCAACATATTGGAAGGTATTAATAGTATCCCAGAAATCATCCAAGGCTCCTCCTAAGTTTTCTATTCTATCCACTATGCTAGGTACAGTGCCCATGGTTTCAAAGTTGACTTGGTCTATGAGATCATAGACACAAATGTTCTCGATATCAATTGGCCTACTAGGATCGGCATCTTTGCTCATTGTGGAAGATGGAATCTCAAGTCCGCTTCTCAAGCACATGAATCCATGCAAAGGTTTTTAAGTCCTACAATTTCTCTACAAACAACGGTTTGAGTGTTTTTTGGGTTTCTAATCTCCCCTTATTTTCTCTAGGTCTTGTTGTTTGCTATCTAGTCAAGTTTTTCTATTGACTATCTTAAGTAAAGATCACACATTTTCTTAATTTCAGTTATATTCGAGGGCTTTTAAGTGCATGGTGCACAAGCTGGCTCTCTCTCTTTCCAAACAATTTGTGAGTTCACATAACAATAGCCTTTCAGCACTTTTGGACAATTACTATGCAAGCTTTTGATTTCAATGGGTTTGTTTGATTTTAAGAGCTTGAGATAACTGCTACCATGAGTTGAGTGATACATTGGGCATATGAATTCTCTTTCTCTTGCCAATTTTTAGTATCTTGAGGCATTGAAGTTCCACCTTCATTTAAAAAACTAGTATTCTTACCATGCCATCTATGCTAAAGGCCCATTTTATGCTCATGCAATACATTATGTTGTCCATTGTCTCCTTAGAAATAGAGGCATCACCATAGAGAGATTTTTCACTGCTTAAAGATATGTTGAAATTTGTGACAATTGGGAAAATTTCAACAAATTTCTTGCAATTTCACTTGCAATGAGGTTCCATGGCTCCAACTACCTAAGAGAGTTGATGTTTCCTAATGGAACCATGAAGCCAACCTTTCTTAACTAAGAGAGGTGGTAGAACCTAGGTTTACAACTAATGACAATAAGAAATTAATACATAAAATAAATTAATTAATTAAATTCAACACTTATTGGTTTGAATTGCACCCAAGAAAAAAGAGATGAGACAAAATCCATTGGCCCCAAAAAATTTTGCATCTCTTATAGTATTTCCTTTCACATAACTTCTAGAAATTGATTACAATTGAGAAAGGATGAAGCTTCAAGATATTCGAGGACAAGGTTGAGAACTCAAAATCCTTCCAAGTTTCTTCGAATGAACTTCCCCTAATTCTCATCAAATTGAGACAATCTCTACCAATTTTAGGAATTCTTTGCAATCAATAACTCTTAAACTCATTTTGCTCCTTGATTGTACATCTTGGTGAATCCAAATCGAACCTTTTTTAGTTACATGCAAATTAGCTATAAACCACCATATCTTACCCAATTTTTTAATCCACTAATTTATTTTATAGTAACCATCTTCACAAAACATTGAGGCATTCATGCACGTGTTCTAGCATAAACATGCAAACTCTAATTCTTGCTGGTTATAGAAGTGGGATCTATAAAATCTCAATAGCAATGTATCATGTCCAATTTTGAGGCTCATATCATAAAATTTCTTTATCAATGTGCACATGCATTAGGATAGAGGAAAGTGAAATAGTAGGAGAGAGAAACAAAATGTATTTCATTGCCCTAAAATGTCCAAATAACAACTGTCAACATCAAAATATGCCCTGAAAATAAGTTGCTTGCTCAAATTTGTGCATTAACTACAATCACTAGCTATTGCAAGACATTGATATGTTGTGTAACAACTCCGAAATGATAATATGCAATTTGCACATGAAACCGCTCTTAGGGTAGGATAAGTCATAGGGATAAAAAATTTTAATTAGATAAAGGCAAATTTTTTTAATTAATTCCCCTCTCCTCCAGTCGACTGTCGAGCTGGAGGAAGAGGGGAATAGCATGTGTAGGCAAGCTCCTTGCTGGAGCTTGCCTAGACTATGGATCATGCGGCTCGACGCGTGGGGGAGGGAGGATCTTATCCCCTCCCCTATTTAAACCAAGGTAAGTGTGCAGGGGAAAAAAAACGACTGAGGCGCTGCCATGAAGGTCTAAAGGAGACGTCGTCATACTACGGAGAGGGAGAGAGTGAATCTATCTGTTCAATTCGTGAGGGAGATTGAAGGCATGGTTGCTGCCAGGAAGCCCTAGAAGGGAGAGGAAGAGCCGTGAGCTCTGACATTGTGGCGTCATCACAGCCGTACGCCATCGTGAAGGAGGAGTCTAATCTCCGCCACTCTGTGCCATCGACGAGCTGGGCTGGGAGAGAAGGGGCCGCTCAGCACTGTCACACCAGTCCGCCGCGGACACCTCCTGGCCGTCGTAAACGGCTGGGGAGTTATCCTTCCCCCATAAGCCCCTTTTCCCCCCAAAAGATTTTACCTTAAAGCCCTTTTTATTCCCGTATCTTAAATCCCCCTAAGGGCCCCCTTAGGCCCTTTTTCCCCATGCAAAAATACCCCTTTTAGCTCTCTCATACCTTGTTCTTTCCCCCCCCCCCCCCCCCCCCACATGTAAAAGAAAAGAGAGTGAAGGGTCTTTTGACACCTTCTTTCCCCATACAAAAGCCCTTGTAAGGGTTTCTACACCTTTTATCTCCCTTTCTTGTGAGTCTTTAAAAGGCCATTAAGCCTTTCCCATGGCTTTAATGGGCCTTATTCGCAAAGGATTTTGAAACACCCCCTTACCAGTTTTGAACTTTTTTTTCGTAGTTTCTCCCCTCCTCCACAAGTATCCCTTCAAAGAGCTTCTACGAAAGGAAAGAACAGAAGACTCATAAAAGATGGTGGTATTTCAAAAAGGGAATTTGCAAAGCTACATCCATGATGGAAAGGCTGCATTCGCGATGCCTCCTAAGAAAGCCCAAGGCGCAGCCGCAGGAGGATCGTCTCCTAGCATCCATGTGGACATCTCACCACAAGTCCAGGTTTTTCTTCCTAATTTTTACGTCGTTATAATTCAATTTGGCCTAGATGATTGTTGGAAATAGGATGCATTTTTTGTCTTAAATGCTTTAGAAAATTGATATGCATTTAGTCCATATTTACAAAAACGGAATTAAGATAGTGCACTCCATTTAGGCATGGAAGTATAAAATTGCATGTCATATTATTAGGCCATATCTTCTTCGCAATAAGTCATCATGGGAAGTGCTAATAACCCATAGGGAATTGCAAGGCATGAAATGATTCTTACGTTGCATAACTCTAGTCAATTATCGTTTTTCAACTGCATAACTACTAGTAAAAGGTTGCTTGTTTAGTGTGAATCTTGTTCGCAAGTTATAGGATGATTAGTTGGAATTAGGTTATAACCTAACCTATGCTTGATCTTAAATCGATAAGTTAGGGTTGAAAATCAATTTACGTGTAGACAATGAGTCATGTGTTTATGGAAATGATAGCATAATTATCATCATGAATTAAACAAATTTGCATAAACCTAAACACCTAAACCCCCGGAGTACTCGTTTTAGAAAAAGCTAATTCAATTCCAAAGAATTCAATAGGATTTAATACGTGACCTAGTCGCACGTATTGCTAACACTGCAACTCCTATACCCTGAATACTTGCCCACATTCACCGAATGTAGGGATAATGAAACATACTTGAGAAGTGAACTAGGGTTGTCCCTGAGAATCTTACACTAAAGAGATGGATCTTGGAACCCTAGGTCTGACAACATTAGCCTAATGTAATTAAGAACAGATTGTTTTGTGACTCCATTTGATGGGTAGAATAGTCCCGTAGTTCGATGCGACACTTATGCAGCAAGTGCAGAGTCGTATGATCTTGTGATTGGATCACAAGGGGATGGCCAATTCTCTGAATGAGGTTGGCAGATGCTTACGCAAGTTATCTTGCAAGAGGATGAATAATCGTCCTAATATATCTTTCTCAGGTAAAGATAATTGCTTGGAGCGAAGGACAAACCAATAAATTGGTATAACATATGAAATTAAGGTATTGACCAAGTCGGGTTAATAGGGTACGGCCCTAACCCAGGATATAGGGGATCTTGCCAAGTCGCAAGTCATCCCGGATTGAGTGCTGGATGCATTCGAAACGAAGGATTCACTCCTTAGTAGTTGGCCAATAATAAACAACCAATGGAAATGTTTGTGCTTGTTACAGATTTAAGAGCACTGTTTTGTTTTGTCTGATCAATGAATTAAAGGATAAATGGATATCTAATACTTCAGGTTGAAGGCATGAAGGGAGGGGCAGCTTTTGTTACCCCCGGCTGCCTACCTGACCCTAACCAAGGGGGTTGTTAACCACGCTGGGAAGGTGGACCGAACTCACCGCGAGAGGTCTCTCTGTTAAGCGCTACTTAGAGCAGGAGGATGCTTGAGTGCCAGGGGGCTCTGGCTATAAATCCCTCGCCTTTGGGGCCCTGCACAAGAGGCTAACGTGACTCGGGATTGGATCTCGAGGCCCACATACTAGTCTACGGGCGGAAACTTGGATTAGTAATCCCTGTGGATTGCTGGATAGCCTTCGGGCAGATTGTGAATAAGCCTACGGGCTGGACTTTATGTATTTCAAAGATAAATATGATAACCTATTAAAAAGGAACTTGTTTGACATTGCTTTTCTATGTCAAGTGATATGATTACGTGAAGGAACCAGTGCCTAACGGGCTAATTAAGGAAGCTGATCTAAATGTGTTAGGTAATTAAATAACTAAAACAACTTGAGGAAAGTGCGATGGATGTGGCCATAGGTCCGTCCTACGGATGGGTGGTCCCGGTTGGCCGGGAACTTTTCTCAAATCACGATGGACAGCCAGAAGATCGTCAAAGAACACGAACAACAAAGCGTTGACCTAGAGTTATAATTGATCCCGATTTACGCTATTTTAGGGTAACTAGCTTCGGACCTGGCGTTTCTATATAAAGTAGTTCGCCTAGGTTCGACGCTAGTTACCGTTAGGAAATGACCAATAAGAAAAACCCTAATTCAGGTCGGTCCTAAGTGGGAACGGCCGGAATACTTCCGCTACGTGGTAGACGCAGGAAGCCCTAGATCGCAAAACCCATAACATTCCATGGGAGTGCCGGACAGAGCTTTCTAGACATCCTTTCCAATGGACTGCCAAGACGTGTCCTGAAGATACAAGTGGACACGTTACAGTTGGTATCAGAGCCAACCAACAAGGAATTGTTTTTATGAAATCTTAATAAGATAAAGTAAAGCAAATGTTGCTGTTCCGAGTGATGTTTATGACTGCGATGCGTTCCCCTGATTATCAACAAAGGGTTGAGATGATGAACATCCTAGAGCGAATCTATAATCCATCGCCTTTGTACATGGAACGAAGATCGACGGGTGCCTCAAGAATCTACTATATAGCTGCCCACCAGTTTGCATACCTTCAAACCAACCTAAAGAGGATCAAATGGTTGGAAGACCTAAAAGTTGTGAAGCTGTTCATTTTGTTGGAAGCTCACGTGAACTCAACTTTACATATTCGAGGTCGGAGGGTTGAACTGAACTCATATGTATATGAGGAAGTAACCCGTGTAATCCCCGCCGACAAGATTAAAGTGTTGGGGCGCCATGAGAAGAATGGGTTCCAAAGGAAAGGATACCCTGAACTTCCAATGACTTATCGATTCCTGAAGATCCACGACCCAAAACCATACTATTATACAGTTCCTGTATATAAATGTAATACAACATTATTCTCCCCAAACTAAATGTAACAGTTGGCTTATCATCGCAAGAAATGTTGTATTCCAAAAGGGCTATGCCCACATAAATACAAATAAGACTTCTTTTTATCAATGTCTGATTGTTCATGAGAATTGATAAAAAGTTAAGTGGTTAGATTGCTTGGGTGATAGCGGAATTGAAGATGTAATATAAATCAATAACGATTATCGTGTAATAACGTTAAGAAACCTTTATCCAGGCACAACCCCAGGTACAGGTTCCTAGTTCGCCTCCTACATCAAGTACTGCTGTAATCCAGGAGAAGAAGTTTCTTCTCAAGCAGATTAAGCCACCCGAATTTGATGGGAGAGACAGATCCATCCAAGCAGATGCTGAAATTTGGATTGAATCCATGGAGGATTACTTCGAAGCAAGCGGTACTACACCCGCCAATCAGGCTATGCTCGCCAAGCTAAAGCTTACCGGTGAAGCCAGGCTTTGGTGGAAGCAATGGTGCAGGGATCAAGGGATCGCGGAAGGATCCATTACCTAGGTGAAGCTCAAGAAAGCCATGTAGGGAAGATACTTACCACATGCATATCGCACGCAGAAAATGAATGAGTTCTACAAGCTAAAACAGCTGGGGCTCACTCTTGATGCATACTACTCTAAATTCGTCTCACTTTTAAAGTATGTGCCGCAGATGGACGGAAGCAAGAGTCTAGTGAAGGACCTTCTTGGCTAAAGGAATACGCGGACGTATTCCCTGAAGAGTTGACAGAACTCCCACCTCAAAGAGAAGTGGATCATGAGATTAAGCTAGTACCGGGAGCTGCGCCAATTGCAAAGAGACCTTATAGAATGTCCATACCAGAAGCAATTGAGCTGAAGGAACAACTCAAGCAACTGCTAGATCAGGGCTACATCCATCCTAGCAGCTCACCATGGGGAGCTCTAGTACTGTTCCAGAAAAAGAAAGATGGAACGCTTCGATTATGTATTGATTACACAGGGCTGAATCAATCAACTGTCAAGAACAAGTACCCTATTCCTAGAATAGATGAGCTTCTTGATCGTCTTCAGGGTGCAAAGATCTTCTCCAAGATTGACCTCAAGTTAGGTTATTATCAAATAAGGATCAAGGAAGAAGATATCCCAAAGACAACCTTCAACACAAGATATGGGCACTTTGAGTTCCTAGTTATGTCATTTGGACTTATGAATGCACTTGCCACCTTCAACAGGTTAATGCAGGATATTTTTAGGCCATATCTTGATGACTTCGTGCTCGTCTTCTTCGACGACACTTTATTCTATTCCAAACAGGAGGAAGATCATGAATCCCAACTTCGGATTGTCCTTGAGACAATGAGGGTACATAAGCTGTATGCTAAGATGAAGAAGTGTGCATTCTTCAAACGTCAAATTGAATATCTGGGATTCATAGTATCAGCGGAAGGAATCTCAGTGGACCCAGCCAAGGTCAGAGATGTGCTAGAATGGTATAGGATTCTCGGATTGACAGGATGGTATAGGATCTTCATCAAAAACTATGCTTTGATTACAGCACCTTTGACGGACTTACTGAAGAAGCAAACTTCCATTGCATGGTCAACTCCCGAACAAACTAGCTTCGATAGGTTGAAGCAGAGTTTGGTATCAGCACCTATCCTGAAACTTCCAGACCTCAATAAGGAGTTCGAGATAGTAACTGATGCTAGCACACTTGCCTTAGGTTGTGTGCTCATGCAGGAAGGTCATCCTACAGCATACTCTTTAAGGAAATTGAAGAGTCATGAGAGAAATTATGCTACGCATGATCTGGAATTGCTAGCTGACATCCATGCTCTAAAGCTTTGGAGACACTACCTGTTGGGTAACAAGTTTACCCTAGTGAACTGACCATAAGAGTCTCAAGTGGATCTTTACCCAGAACGAGCTCAACATGAGGCAACGTTGGTGGATTGAAGTACTGGAAGAGTATGATTTTGAAATCAAGTACCGACTAGGAAAAGAAAATGTAGTTACCGATGCGCTTAGTCGCAAGGCATTCCTTAATTCCCTAATCTTGCAGAATCCATCAACAGCTAGGTCCCTAGCTACAAAAGTATCTATGCCAAACAATCCAATACTTGAGTTAGCTAGAGAGGATGCATGCCGTGATCCAGTCTACCAAACGATGCTAAGGGAAATCTCTATCAAGGATCAGGATCAAAAGCTGCAGGCTAAGTATCATGAATTCTCTATCAATAGTGGACTTGTCTACTATAGAACAAGGCTGTGTATACCGGCAAGTCAGTCACTTAAGCAGAAGATATTGTGGAAAGCTCATGACTCCCCTTTCTCAGGTCATCCTGGCTATGCCAAGACTCTCAATGTAGTTAGGAAGAGCTACTATTGGGAGAGGCTTAAAGGTGATGTTCTCAAATATGTCACGGAGTTTTTGTCTTGTCAACATATCAAAGCCGAACATGTCAAAATGCTAGGGAAGTTACAACCGCTTGACATTCCCCAAATGAAATGGGAATTCATCAGTATGGACTTTGCCATTGGCCTATCCTAAGTTCAGGGAGGATACAACTCCATCATGGTTGTGGTTGACATGCTAACTAAGGTTATACATTTTATTCTAGTAAAGACAAACTATAAAGCCTCGGACATTGCAAGATTGTTTATCAAGGAGATATTCAAGATACATGGGCTACCCAGAAGAATCATTAGTGATTGTGATTCTCTCTTCACATCACACTTCTGGAGAGCTATTTTTGAAGCCATTGGGACTCAACTCTGTTTTAGCACAACTTACCATCCCCAAACGGATGGCCAAACAGAGCGAGTCAATCAAGTCATCAAGTATATGCTTAGGGCATACTGCTGTTGTGAGCCAAAAAGGTGGATTCAATACTTGCCTTTGGTTAAAATTTGCCTACAATGCTTCTTACCAACAAAGCATTCAGATAACCCCTTTCTAAGCATTGTATGGTCATGACTGTCGAAGTCCCCTAAACTTCTCAGATCCAACCTTGAGGGTTGAAGCTTGAAGACAGATGTTGGAAGAGATAGATGACCAAATAAAGTCAATAAGACAGGATTGATGCCAGGAGGCATATTTCATGGTGGATTCCGTGCCACGATGGATTCCGTGAGGTTTTACGGTGGATTCCGTAAACTTTATTGACCGAGGCTCATACACAAAATGGATTCTTTATGCGAGAAGTTGATGGGGACGCCTATCCTTTTCGGGCGTTTCATTAATTTAGCGTGTACATGGGTAATTCCATAGCAGGTGATTTCGCAAAATACATATTAAATTAATAAATGTTTATGAGTTTAGAGTGCACACTCGTGATAAATTAAGGTTAGGATTGATTTCTAACCAGTTGATTTATTTATGTAGCTGAAGACTGCTAGGTATTCACTTTTGTCGGTTTAATTATATTATTTTACTAACGATTGTGAATGCTTCAGTTGATGTGTAGAGATAGCAGCAGTGGCGGAGGAAAGCATTGGAGGATAGCGTGTATTCGAGTTATCACTTATATTTTGATGGGCGCATACCTTAGGCATGGCACCTATATTTTGTCGCACCTATTTATTAAGGCGTTGGATATTTATTTATTATTTTATATGCGCATGGGCACACGATTATGATATTTGTATTTGGATATTGTATTGGGTATGCCTGACTCTTTGGGCGTCCGCCCATTGGCTTTATTTCTATTTTGAGCTAAAGCAAACTCAAAAGCCAAAAGCGTGCTATTTTATAATTTGGGCTATTATTTGAGCTTGAAGATAATTAATACATAAAATACATGCTTTATGGAGCGCTCACACAAGGCATGGGGGGAGGTTGCACCCAATTGGTCTCTTGTTCATGTCGTGCATGCTTTCTACCTTGAGTTTTGTGCAAAAAGTAGAGTTCTTTTGTTCTTGGGGACTTTCCGGCGTCCACTACGCGAGCATACAGCATCCGATCTGTGCATCAGTGGTATCAGAGTGAAGCTGAGATCGAGAGCTTCCAATCGCTACCCATTTTGCACGAAGGCGGAGCTCCTGGAACGATCGAGCTCTATAGTCAGTCTCAACGCAAATGGTCGATACGGGTGGATTCCTAGCAGTCAAGAACCTCTGTCTACAGCCTCTGATCGTGAAGGACCGGCCTGAGGAGGCGGAGGACCACGTCAACATCTCCCTACTCAAGTCATTTTTCTTAGACAAAAGAGATAAGTTTCATATATTGTATTAAGCTTAAAAGCTTCAAAGCTAAGCTTTTTAAAAGCTTAGCTCCATAATTCTCAAAATCGACGGCGGCAGCATCCCGAAATTTCCGCCGGCTGAATACGCCTCCCCCCCCCCCAATATTCGACGTTTTTATTCAAACTTAGCTATAAGCTAAGTCACTCAAGTCTTCAATCACACAAAACTTCAAAGTTTATCAAGTTTCATAAGTTCTGCAACTCCATAAGTTAATCAAGTCACCAGAAGTCAGAACTGACTTATGCCAAAAACTCCCATAAGGATTGTTCCTGTGCAGAAGCACTGAACTATAAAGTTGATCCCTGGTAGACTCTGTTCGCATACACAGACTTGCTGAACCAGTTTTAGCACACGCAGAAGGTCATACGTAGATTTTCCAAAGTTTTCAAACCCTGCAACCGCAAAAGTCGAAGACTGTGAAAGCCAAACAAAAATCTATAAGCCTTGTACACCCGACTTTAAGCTACACTCATCCCGTTAATTGGATTTTGAGAGTGTGAGGTCTTTTGAATTTTTACAAGATGACGGAACAAAATATGGATGATTTAATGGCTGAAGGCAATCTTCCTGAACCTATGATGGAACAAAAGTTGGATTTAATTATGATGTAGTTGGACAAAGAACGAAGAGCCCGGCAAGCCTTGCAAGTTCAATTGGCCAATTTACAAAGATCGACTACCGACAAAGATGGATCACAACCTGAAGATCTTATCCGACGAACCATCGATGCGACTCTTGAAGCTCAATCCATCCGCAAAGAAACAAAGATAAGTAAAAGAAATTTCAAATTCCATACTTTCAATGGCACTCGAGATGGAAAAATTGTTCTTGCATTCACCAGTCAGTTTGATGATTACTTTCATGAAGAGACATACGCTGAAAAAGATAAAATCAAGTGTGTCACTAATCATTTAGTGGATAGAGCATCTCTTTGGTGGACCGTGGTTCGTAAGAGCATAGATTGTCCTACTACCTAGGAGAGTTTCAAGAAGAAATTCATGCAGAATTTCATTCCTCCACAATTCCATGAAAAAGCCATAAAGCAATGGGACCTTCTTCAGCAAAGAGATTGTGAGCCTATTTCTTAGTACACCGAATGCTTTTGGAATGCCTTACTCCAACTACGCATGCTTGAAGATGTACCTAAAGCAACTCACAAGCGTAAGTATATGTCTGGATTACTTGGGCATTACTACGCTGAAGTCAATATGTTCAAGCTTGCAACTCTTGAAGATGCAATTTCTTTAGCTCATGACACTGAAGACAAGCTTCGAGGAAGAGACAAGCGTCCACAACAATTTCAAGCAAATGGTAACTATGGTACTAAGCAATTCAATTCAAATTTTAGAAGATTCAATCAAGGTCGATTTTCTTCATCATCTTTTCGTAAGTCTTGGACAAAACCACCTGTTTTGCCATCAAATACCAATCAAAACCCTAAGCCATCCTCACAGCTAAATCCTAATATTCCTAAACTTCCTACCATTGCAAACAATGTATCTAAAGCCAAACCTATAGTGTGTTACAAATGCCATCAACTTGGATATCTAGCAGCCAATTGCCAATCGAAGAAGCCACCTGTCCATATCAACTATCTTGGAGCAATGGAAGATGAAGAACATGAGGAAATGCCTGACTTTACGGAAGATGAGGACGACATTACTACTCCTTCGGATACTTTACCAGGTATGCCAACTCCACATTCTTTGTTGACAATGAAATGTTTAGTGCATGGAAAAGAAAAGATTATTTTGCATGATGATGGTAGTACATATGATTTTATTTCTACAAAGTTAGTGAAAGAATTGAGATTACAAACTGTTCCTATGCATTATCGCATTAAAGCAGCATTCTTAGGCACAAGGTATAATGGAACACAAGAGGTGCATGATTTAGAAATTCAAATTGGTCAATACATTGAAAGAATGAATTTTTTAGTTGTACCATTACAGTCCAGTGATATTATCCTAGGTATGCCTTGGCGTCATCAGCATAATCCTAACATAGATTATTCCACACATTCAATTAACATTCATTTTCAAGGAAAAAACATTACATTGTATGGTATGCATGCATCTAATGCTTTTCCACTGCTTACTCATACTCAAGCTAAATGTGCATTACGCAAAAGTAGTAAATCTTATCTAATTTGGGTGAATGAACTTCAAGCTAAAGAAAAACATATGCACCCTAGTCATAAAGAATTCCTTGCACAATTTAAAGATTGTTTTGCTGAAGATCTACCACCTGGACTACGTCCTTCACGTCCTGAAGACCACAAAATAGATTTAATTCCTGGTACACAACCACCTTGTAAAGCACCATATAGGCATAACCAAATAGAGCAGAAAGAAATTCAAAATCAAGTTGAGGAATTATTAAACAGAGGATTAATTAGATCTAGTAGTTCTCCATTTGGCGCACCTGTTTTGTTGGTAAAGAAGAAGAATAATACTTATCGTATGTGCATTGATTATCGTGCCCTAAATAAGATTACTGTAAAGAATAGATATCCAATTCCTAGGGTCGATGATCTTATGGATAAACTACAAGGTTCTGCCATATTTAGTAAAAGAGATCTTAAATCTGGTTATCAGGTGAGATTAGATAAATCTGATATATTTAAGACTGCATTTAGAACACAATTTGGTCATTATGAATTTTTAGTGATGCCTTTTGGATTGACTAATGCACCTGCTACATTTAGTAGAATGATGAATTGCATATTTTTGAAATATCAGCATTGTGTTATAGTATTCGTTGATGATATCTTGGTATTCAGTAAAAATGAGAAAGAACATTATGAACATCTGTCTTTGGTTTTCAAGTTGTTGAAAGATAATCAATTGTATGCTAATCCGAAAAAGAGTGAGTTCTTTCAAACAGAAATTGAATATCTAGGTCATATTGTGTCATCAGAAGGTACTAAGGTTGACCCTAAGAAGATAGAAGCAATATTGAACTGGCCTATACCCAAAAAGGTGCATGAGTTACGTTCTTTTCTAGGTCTTGCTAGTTTTTACAAGAAATTTGTGCGAAATTTTTCATTACTTGCTTTGCCTTTGACTAAACTTTTAAAGAAAGGTATTGCTTATCATTGGTCTGATAATTAACAGAAATATTTTGATTTATTGAAACATGCATTAACCCATGCTCATGTATTACAACTACCTGATTTTAATAGATCATTCTTTTTAGTAGTTAATGATGCTAGCGGATTTGGAATAGGAGCCGTACTTATGTAAGATAATCATCCCATAGCCTATTCTAGCTGTAAATTGAAACCATATGAACTTAAATATTCCACATATGATAAAGAATTGTTAGTTGTTGTACAAGCTTTAAGACAATGGAAACATTACTTAATGGGTTCTAAGTTTATGATTAAGACTGACCAACAAAGTATTAGACATCTATTTAGTCAACCCCAAATATTTGACCGATATATCAAATGGGCAACTTTTATTCAGAGTTTTCATCCCCTTATTCAATATCAACCAAGTAAAGAAAATGTAGTGGCCGATGCATTAAGTAGAAGACCGACCATTCATAATATCTCTGTTATATCATTTGATTCTTTAACTTCTGTGAAAGATACTTATTATCAAGACATTACTTTTCATGCTGTTTGGAATAAATTAGTTGGAAATAATTGGATTCCTATTGATTCACTGTTTTACAATGATGGATTCATGTTTTATGAAAAGAGATTATATGTTACAGTTCCATTTAGATCTTTTGTTTTGAATGAGATTCATTGTCCTCCATATCAAGGTCATAGAGGTATCATATCTACTTTACGTACATTGACTGAAGATTTTTATTGGCCACATATGGACACTGATATATCTAACTTTGTTTCTGAATGTTTGGTTTGTCAAAGAGTTAAAAGACATCATGGTAAACAGTATGGTTTACTTATGCCTTTATCTATTCCATCAAGACCATGGGAACAGATTTCTGTGGATTTTATTACTGGTTTACCTAATACTAAAGCTAACCATGATATGATTTGGACTATAGTAGACAGGTTTAGTAAACAAGCATATTTCATTCCATGTAAGAAAACTTTAACAGCATCTCAAGCAGCATAATTGTTTTTGAAAACTGTTTTCACTAATCATGGATTACCAAAAGTTATCATTTCTGATCATGATTCTAGATTTTGTAATAATTTTGGATTACTTTGTTTGCTAACCTAGGAACAAAGATTGATTTCTCATCTGCATTTCATCCTGAAACTAATGGACAAACAGAAGCCACTAATAGTACTATTTTAGATCTTTTACGTGGTTACACTATTTCTAAACCACAGACATGGGACACACATTTGCATTTACCGCAGTTTGCATATAACAATACACCACACACAGCTACAAAGAAAGCATCGTTTGAAGCGATTTATGGTTATAGATTGTCTACACCTGTTGCATCTTTATCAAATAGAATTCAAAGTGCTGATGATATTGCTAACATGCACGCTACTATTTTTGATGAGGTTAAAGACATGATTGCCAAAGCCCAGCAATCATATACAAAACAAGCCAATAAGAAAAGACAGGCCACGAATTTCAAACTTGATGACTATGTTTGGTTGAGAATAGAAAAACGTAGATTACAAAGTGTAGATAAACACCCAGTTGTGAAATTAGCACCTAGATTTTATGGACCATTTAAGATCATTCACAAAATCAATGACAATGCATTCAAGTTAGAACTACCACCTCACTGGAAAATTCACAACACCTTTCACATTAGTTTATTACGACCCTTTAGAGACCAATTGTTAACCCCAACACGAAGAAAGCAAAAGGAAGTGGAAAAGACGCAGGGCAAAGGCGGAAAAAAGGTAGCCCGACTAAAGAAAGGAAAGGAGAAAAGGCCAAAAGCGCAAGGGCGACCGTAAAAGTCCAAGGCAAAGGCAAAAGGGGGAAGGCGCATTTTAAAATAAAAAGGCGCACCCTGAAATCTTATAAAAGAGCGCCGGGCTCTCACCCGTGCAATTTGTAAATGTAGACGGGCGGTGGACAGGAAGCTAGGAAGATAGAAGGACAATGGAAAAAAGGGCCTAGGCTGTGGCCGGCCATGTAAAAAGAGGAAAAGGGGATGACCGCCCAAAAGGGATTTAGGGTTTTGTATATAAAGTTGAAAAGTGAATGAGAAGCTCATTCTTGTGTGTGGCCAAAAGTAGCTCTCCTCTTCTTCTTCTTCTTCTTGTTCTTGCGTGCTTGAGCTTGTGCTTGAGAGAGGGAGTGTGAGAGTGTGAGGGAGTGAGTGTGTGAGGGTGAGGGACCGAGGAGGAGAAGCTCTCCATCTTCTCCTCTCTTCTTCTCTTCTCTTCTCTTCTCTTGTCTTGCTCGTGGCAATGGAGCTTGGAGCGTGGAGCTTGAGGATGGAGCTTGCTTGAAGCTTGCACTTGGATCGTGGAGATACTGGAGTGCGCGGGAGAGGAGGTAACTCAAACGGCATCAAGGTAAGCTCACTACACCCGTAGATATGGATGGCACGTCGGCTATGTGAGAGATAGCCATTAGTGCTCGGCTTGGAACGCTTGAAACAATAAGCGGTCCGAGGGTCTTGGCGGTTGAGCGAAAGCTCCCACATTTTGGTTCCGTTGCCGGGGCCAACGGATTCAAGCCTTGAGCGCTTGCGCGCTTCGAATCGAGCATCAAAGTAAGGGGTTTCCCCCGAACCGGTGCTTGAGGTAGATAGGTAGGAAGTGAGGGGGTTGAAGATGGTATTCGATCTCCTTGGCAAGTAGGTTTGTTGCTTTTTGAGATTTATGTTGTGGAATGGAGTAGTATAGGTATTTATTTTGTGATTTGGATGCATTTAGGGTAGGAAAAAACAAAGAAAAAGAAGAAAAAAACAAGCAAACAGTAGGGTTTTCTGTTGCTGTATAACAGGCTAAAACAAGGAAACAGGGGACCAGATTCAAGTTTCTGGGTAAGATAGGGACAGGAAACTAGCTGTAAGGTTCTGCAGTGCTGGGAAAGGACCTTAAGAGGCCTGGGAGGCCAGGACAGACCTCATTGCCTTGGTTTGCCTTGTGTGAGAGAGAGAGAGAGAGAGAACTTCTGGTTCACAGGACGAGGAAGCGCTGCCCCGATTTCTAGGCATCGGTGATTCGTGCTGCTCCAGGTGAGTCTGGTGTTTTCCAACAAGTGCCCTAATCAGATCTAGAAAGTTTGTGGTGATTGTGTGCACCAAACAGTGAGGAGGGGTCAAACGGCGGGAATCGCACCCGCCACCGACGCACTCGGACAAACTCACTGTGGTCCGATTCCCAGAATTGGACCACCTGAGTTCGGGAGTCGGACCGTCCGATTCCCAGAATCGGACCGGCCTGATCGGACGTGCCATGTGGCACTCGGACCAACCCATCCGATTTTGAGAATCGGACGCTCGGACCAATCCGTCCGACTCGGACACTCGGACGAGTCCATAATTGGACCACTCACAATCGGACCAGGCCGTCCGAGTCCCAGACTCGGACCAGTCAAAATCGAACCAGGCCAGAATCGGACCACCCGGTCCGATCCGATTCCCAGAATCGGACCACTTTTTAATCCGACTCCTAGAATCGGACGTGACCAAAATCGGACCACTGGTCCGATCGGACCCACCCAAAATCGGACGTCCGATTCTGATAATCGGACATCTAAGAATCGGACAGAAAACCCTGAGATTGACCCCTAAGGCTACGTAGAGCTGAAGGCACATCACAGATCCATAACCGGGCTAAAATTTAGAGCATGTAGCTCAAAATTTGGCTATAAACGGTCCTCCAAATTGCATATGGCGTCTACCATAACGGCCCTGTGGGCCGGGGGGATTGCCCCCCCCCCCCCCCGGACCCCCGCAGAGGGGGCTCCTCCGCACCTCCCCCGAGTAGGTTGGAGAGAAATCGCGCGCCGTGACAGGTCTTCCAAATTGAACCCTAGTGTAGTAACGGCTCTACACGAGCATGTGTCCTCACTTGCAAAAGAACAACCAAAAGCCCATACCCGAACAGAGAGAAACAGAGACCCTAGAACATCAATGGGCCAGACTAGCCATCAAGGGCAAAAAGGCCACACCACAAGTACACATGTACATTGTGTTCAGACTGTGTCTAGTCAGAGCAAAATGCAACTTCAGCAAGCTACAAATGCGAATATGACTAGACATAACACTCTTGACGAGAGATGTACCTTGAATAGCACTGCACTAACGATCCAAGACAGCAGTGGAGAATCCACATCTGGTCGTGCAGTCGAGAACTCAAGGGCATCTTTCAGAACGCTTAAATTTACAAGCGAGGACCCAGAAGATGAAGACATAGTACCACCTGCTTATCTTAGGGTCAAACTCACCGCAAAAAGAGAGCATACCATTGATGCTCTAATTGATGAAGGAGCAGATTTTAATATCTTGACCTATGAATCATGGACCCTACTAGGCCAACCAGAGCTGACACCGACTAGTGCAACTCTTAGCCCTTATGGGGGACACCCACAAGCACTCATAGGGAAGTGCAAAATCCTTGCGACAATTGAAACAGAAAGCTTGCCTATCCTATTCCATGTTCCTCCAAAAAGTGCTAGTTGCAGGAAAGAAACCTTCCTAGAAAGACCCTTCAAAAGGGCTACCAAATGTGAGGCTGACTATGTAGCACAGAGGATACACCTGACACTACCGGGTGTGAGGATAGTCACCACCTTTAGCAAAGCCTGCTGACGAGAGCAAGGACTTGTTGGAAGAGTTAATACAAGCACAGGTCAAACAACGAGAACCGGTGAGTGAGGCCATGCCTAAAACAAGAAGGTCAAGAGACAATGCCAAGGATGGGCTTTGGACTTACAAATATCGTAGAAGACCCCAAAAGAAGCCCAAGCCTTATAGACGGAGGCGTCGATGGAGAGCCAGCACAACGCCACGATGGATATCTAAGGCGTTGCTTCGGGCTCAAGGGTATTATGCAGTCAACCGATGGATTTGGGTGCCAAAACCCCTTGCCAAACCTCCCTGGTCGACTGAAGGCCAGAGTGCATCAAAAGCAACGAAGCACAGGAGGAAATCTAAGAGAAACTCTAGGTCTCGAGGTAAGAAACCGGACATGAGTGTTCGAAAGAAGGAGCCTCAACCTAGCATGCTTAATAAGCAGATGTCATATGTAACCATTGAGCGTGCACAAAAGTCATTAGTGCCCAATGAGCCTTTGATTTCCCAAGGGGAGAACAAACGTCACAGGCACAACATTGCTCATAGCAAGGCTACTTGCTCAACAAAGAAAATGGCACAATCATCTAATAGCCTTGAGAAAATCATTCAGCTAGTGCCACATCCACCTAGGAGTCCTAGATCTCCTACGCCCTCTTCTCCCAAACAAACACAGGAAGCACTACAGCAGTTGTCAAGGGCGACCGCTCAATTCCAATCTCTATCTCCATCTAAGCTTCCAATCGTCAAAAAGGTGGAACATGATGCCATCTGTAGCTCTCGACCCAAGGTTATGCCTGAGCCACCTAATGCGACTAGATCAGCTCATTTTCGATCTACACAAATGAGTGCTCAAAGGCCAACAAAAGACACGACCACTTCTGATCGCCCTAGGGACTTGACACCGCAATCCACCAAGGGTAGCCAGCCCACTGAACTAGTTGCTACTACTTCCAATCAGGGATCACAACAGTCACAGCCCTTGGCCGTGACAATGCCCCTTGTGGAACGTGTCCTTAGAAATTTACCCATAGAGGAGGTGTCACAACCAACTTCCTCGACAACTCCAGCACTTCCAAAGTGAGTAAAGCCTAGGCTGGAGGAGTTACATGCAAGGGAGTTGGCTGAAGAGCTAGACTTCCTGAAAAGGGAGGCAATTGTGCCCTCACAGCTTGGTAAAGCAATTCAGCAGGCCACAACTGTGTCCCATGAGGACACACTAGAGAAGGGAAATGTTGAGGCCCAACCAAGCACATCAGCGGGTCGACCTAGCCCGAGGTCCTGAGCCATTAGATGCACCTGCGCTGACCAAGAAAAAGAGGAGAAAGCAACGAAGACAACAACAATCACAGGTGGTTGTGGACCCCAAGAACAATGAGACGAAGAGCGCCGGAGAGCCGATGAACAAAACATCAAGTCCATCCACCAATGAACCCATTGACGTCTCTCCTAATGGCGGTGAAATCTCAGACACATCTGTGTGCTCTGACAAACCAAAGCAACAGTTGCCATCAATAGTTGCTTGCAACACTCTATCCACTGACAATAGAACTCACATTGATCAATCAAGAGTGGATACAACGCTGTCACAACAAGATGATAAATCTATACCAGTCACATCCGAGAAGAACCATGACAAAATAGCAACAAAACCTCAGGAAAAATGTGAGAACCCCAAGAGCATAAGAAATCCTAGCGTTGACCAATCTTGCTCATCCAGGCGTGAGCCCCCAGCCATGCTAAAGCCTAAGGAAACTCTTAGAACTTTGCATGAGATAGCAACTGAGCAAGCCCTCGTTGAACATAGAAGTGTCACAGAATGCTTAATTGAGTTGGAGGCTAAGCTCAAAGTGGTCACGCGTGTCTACGTCCTTGCGGACATGGGCACGATCCCCAAGGAGCAGCTTGGAGATTACTTGACCTTTCCTCTATCGTGGGAAGAACAAGAACATCTTAACGGGCACTACGACAGGCTCCTGGATGAACATATGCGACTCATCCCTGACGAGGAGGCTGACGAACTGCGCTTAACCATCACGTTCAATGAAGTGCTCTGCCGACCGAATCTCGTAGACATAGAGCTACTAAAGCGACATTCGGTAGGCCAGAGTTAATTTGAGCAGCGTTGGTGCGAAAGCTGCGTTGTAATGGCCGAACTAGGGGCTCCGATCATGATGGTCTCAGAAGAGCGATTGGCCAAATGGCGGTCTCAAAGAGACCCAACCTACATGGCACCAACTTCCCTTCGAGTGCTCACTGACATTCGGGGTACGGACTTAGCTGGGACTAGGCTACAGGGCCCTTTGATTGATAAGGTTCTCACTGAGGAGGAGTTACATATTGCCAGTAGACTCGGTCAAGGTTCCATGCTACTCGACGTGGCAAAATATCTATCAGTATTAAGTCAGCTGCCACAAATACTAGATGCATGTGCCACGCTCCGGTACAACCCTGAGTTCTACACTTGGTTCTTATCCTCATAAAGTGACATGGATTCATAGATATGTATATAAATAAACACTGATTTTTGTGTCACCATGTATAAACAATATCAACACACACAAGCAATGATAGTCAAGCGCAGGGAGAAGGGTTGGGTTTGACAGGCTAAGCTCCTCAGGTCCTCCTTGCATCACACTTTTAAAAGTCGTGTGACCAGCCCCACCTCCAAGTGAAGGGCATGCAACCCATATTGCCGCCATAGGAGGCCTTGACCAACAACTCTGATGGTGTAGACAGGGTGTAGTCCCTTCCTATACACCTTCTTCCCTTTTTGGTCTATCCTTCCGAGGATGTACCCTGTTCCACTCCACGACAACTAGTCCACGCGACTTAGCACAAACTAATATCCGCTAATGACTGGAGGCAACGTGAACATTAGCATGGGGACCATTCCTCTACAACAATCACCACATGCCTCACCCCTCCCCTTCTGGTCATATGCGCTTCATAAACCACACTAAAATCCCTTCCATGCAAACAGTTGTACCCTGTATCGAGGTTTAACCCTTGAAGTGCATCTTGCAGGTGTCCTTTTGTGGCGGAACGCAAGGAGGATCATGGAGATTTGGCATGCAAAGACGCTCTTCGCAGAAGGCGAGAACATGTGGCATGCGCCCCTCCACCAGAGCGCTATGTGCCCACCATCAAGAGGTATGCCAAGAAGCGGGGCCCTAAGCGACATTGCCCAGGGCGAAGGCCAAAGAACCCTCGAGTCAAGAAAGTCGAGACTCGAAACCCGCAATAGGCCGCAGCACTAGTAGTACGCACTCCCAGCTCCTGCTCGGGCCCCAGATGCTCAAAGGCAGAAAGGGCAGCTCGGGAAAAAGAAGAATTTAATGAATTATTTAAAGAAATTTTGGAGACGGTAGTGAGCCGGGATTACACCATTCATATCCCGACCGACATGTTCCCTGCTCAGCCCCACGGGAGTCCCACACCAGCAGAGCCCCAATCACCCGGTCGTCCCGACTCGCCCCGCCTCGTACAAATCGAGTAGCCCATAATGCATAAGGAGCTTATCAAATGAAAACTGGCCAGGACTTTTTGTTTTTAAATGGTTAAGTGTTCCCGACTTGTTAAGTGTTGACATGTTCCTGACTTGTATGAACTTATCATATCTGCGTTTAATATATGCTACGCATTTAGCAAAAGAGAAAGCTAATCAAGCGCAGGTGATAAATGTCTAGTCAACACCATAGAATTCAAATAGGTGATATCTCCTTGCATTGCACTAGTTTATTATAGCTGCGGCATACACAATGCATATGCCCTCATGAAGCGACAAGTGGATGCAGGATAATACATGTCCTTGTGCGAAACTGTTCAATGCCCAAATCACCGCAACACCCACAACCCCACAACGGGCCGCGGCAAAGCCACGCTGCCGAAAGCACCCTTGCCAACCGCCCACATTGCATGGCCCACAGAACATTCCTGGGCCACGCCCCTTTCTGGGTCAAGCTCTATAGTTGGCTCACGGCAGTCGTTACCTCAATTGTACCCACATCGCATGTGCCGCAGAAAGGGTTGCGATATCTCAAGTGTATCTCCCCCTTTCGCCAACCGCTTCTCTAACAACGAGGCTAGGGCACCATCATCATTGTACTATTCATTTTCTGAGCCTTCGAAGCTTGACATTTTCCAACCCATTGAAAGGCTGATAGCCTCAACAGATTGTAATGGTTGTACTCAGGCCAAAAAAAAAATGAAATAGTAGAAAAATAAGAAGCACCCACGATCACAACACAACACCTAGGGGTCCTCAAATTAGGTACGTCCGGTGACCTTGGTCGACCGGCTTCGTCCCGAGTCTCCTAGCCCCTTACAATCACCCACAATTGTTCAGGGCACATCAAGGGCAGGACATACTTGGGGAGCTTGTCTCGCCTAGGGTTAGACCTGTCACCCTGACCCACTTGCATAATTTTCTTTTGCACTCTGCCTTAGTACCATTGCAATCAGTGGTGATAAGCACCGCACGATTGGCCATGAAAAGTACACCGTAATCCTCAAGCAAGTCCAATAGTTTCCAGCTACTGAAAGTGCGGTATCCATGTATTCAATTATGCTCCGTCGTGCAATCACAATGCAAAGGATGTCTCATATACCTTCACGTGTACTTCTTCTCAACACGGACAACTTTGCTTCATCCACACATTGTTATGAGAAACTAGCCCACGGTCTTCTAACTATGTCATATCTAAGTATGCACGAGCACTCACATAATATTTGCACCAAAGTATATCCACAGTTTGGGTCCTCAAGTGCAGGACAATACTCTAGGCTTGCTTAGAGTTCGACCTGTCTCCCAAACTAATCAAAATATGTCTTGTGCACGATGAGAAGCCTAGCACTACCCCTTAAGGAGAGACCACATGTGAGGTTTTCCAATTGCAGGTACAAGGTGTTGGTTCGCTCTTCATCAACACTCAACTTTAAATGCTTGTCCCTTACCATCCGACAAACCCACAAAGAATCGTCATGTGCGGAATCCCCAACAAACCGACACTTGTGCTGGCCATCAATGCAACCCCCAACACAGCATAGCCCTACCACCAACTCCAACAACCTTCCACCAGCCACCTTGGCCACCACCAGGCCCCCAGGACTTTCTGCCACACCACCACCAACACTCCTCCACGGAAACCACAGGCGTCCTTGTCACCCACGTCTTCAGTGCATGCTACAGCCTGCTACCTACGACGGTGAGTGCCATGGGACTGGCACTCGTCTAGGAGGGGGTAATGTTAACCCCAATACGAAGAAAGCAAAAGGAAGTGGAAAAGACGCAGGGCAAAGGCGGAAAAAAGGTAGCCCGACTAAAGAAAGAAAAGGAGAAAAAGCCAAAAGCGCAAGGGCGACCGTAAAAGTCCAAGGCAAAGGCAAAAGGGGGAAGGCGCATTTTAAAATAAAAAGGCACACCCTGAAATCTTGTAAAAGAGCGCCGGGCTCTCACCCGTGCAATTTGTAAATGTAGACGAGCAGTGGACAAGAAGCTAGGAAGATAGAAGGACAATGGGAAAAAGGGCCTAGGCTGTGGCCGGCCATGTAAAAAGGGGAAAAGGGGATGATCGCCCAAAAGGGATTTAGGGTTTTGTATATAAAGTTGAAAAGTGAATGAGAAGCTCATTCTTGTGTGTGGCCAAAAGTAGCTCTCCTCTTCTTCTTCTTCTTCTTCTTGTTCTTGCGTGCTTGAGCTTGTGCTTGAGAGAGGGAATGTGAGAGTGTGAGGGAGTGAGTGCGTGAGGATGAGGGACCGAGGAGGAGAAGCTCTCCATCTTCTCCTCTCTTCTTCTCTTCTCTTGTCTTGCTCACGGAAATGGAGCTTGGAGCATGGAGCTTGAGGATGGAGCTTGCTTGAAGCTTGCACTTGGATCGTGGAGCTATCGGAGTGCGCGGGAGAGGAGGTAACTCGAACGGCATCAAGGTAAGCTCACTACACCCGTAGATATGGATGGCGCATCAGCTATGTGAGAGGTAGCCATTAGTGCTCGACTTGGAATGCTTGAAACAATAAGCGGTCCGAGGGTCTTGGCGGTTGAGCGAAAGCTCCCACACCAATTACCTGTACACCCTGTTTATGAAAACCCACCTTTGCTAGATGAAGAGACTGAAATACTTGAACCTGAAGCTATCATAGATACTGACTTTATGACCACTAGAACTGGTCGTAGATATTCTAGATATTTGGTCAAGTTTAAAAACCATCATGTTGAAGAAGCCCAATGGATGCATGCTAGAGATTTAAATGCTTTCCCCACTCTGTTAGCTCCACATTGAGCTAATAGCAATTGAGGACAATTGCTATCCCACCCCGGGAGTATGATGCCAGGAGGCATATTTCACGGTGGATTCCGTGAGGTTTTATGGTAGATTCCGTAAACTTTATTGACCGGGGCTCATACACAAAGTGGATTCTTTATGCGAGAAGTTGATGGGGACGCCTATCCTTTTTGGGCGTTTCATTAATTTAGTGTGTACATGGGTGATTCCATAGCGGGTGATTTCGCAAAATACATATTAAATTAATAAACGTTTATGAGTTTAGAGTGTGCACTCGCGATAAATTAAGGTTAGGATTGATTTCTAACCAGTTGATTTATTTATGTAGCTGAAGACTGCTAGGTATTCACTTTTGTCGGTTTAATTGTATTATTTTACTAACGATTGTGAATGCTTTAGTTGATGTGTAGAGATAGCAGCAGTGGCAGAGGAAAGCATTGGAGGATAGCGTGTATTCGAGTTATCACTTATATTTTGATGGGCACATACCTTAGGGATGGCACCTATATTTTGTTGCGTCTATTTATTAAGGCGTTGGATATTCATTTATTATTTTGTATGCGCATGGGCACACGATTATGATATTTGTATTTGGATATTGTATTGGGTATGCCTAACTCTTTGGGTGCCCGTCCATTAGCTTCATTTCTATTTTGTGCTAAAGCAAACTCAAAAGTCAAAAGCGTGCTATTTTGTAATTTGGGCTATTATTTGAGCTTGAAGATGATTAATACATAAAATACATGCTTTGTGGAGCGCTCACACAAGGCATGGGGGGAGATTGCACCCAATTGGTCTCTTGTTCATGTCGTGCATGCTTTCTACCTTGAGTTTTGTGCAAAAAGTAGAGTTCTTTTGTTCTTGGGGACCTTCGGGCGTTCACTACGCGAGCATACAGCATCCGATCTGTGTACCAAGCACATCCAAGCCGCCAAGGATAGAAAGAAGGCATACGCGGATTTGAAGTGTCAAGATAGAATCTTCGAAGAAGGAGACATGGTCTTCATTCGCGTATGCCCTAAGAAGAGTTCCCTATCCTTAGGAGATTGCAAGAAGCTAAGTCCAAGGTATTGTGGACCATACAAGATCCTTAAATGCCGAGGACCTAATGCTTATAAACTGTAACTCCCTGAGAACCTAAAGGTTTATAATGTATTCCATATCAGCCTATTGAAGAAGTATGTACCTAATCCTAACCATGTACTTGATGACCAACAAGTTGTAATGCTTAGTCAAGGAGTCCTTGAACTAAGGCCTGACAGGATCTTAGATGTTAGGGAGAGACAAGTGAGATCTAGAACCTTGAGAGAATGCCTCGTCCAGTGGAAAGATTATCCCGAAGAGGATGCCACTTGGATAGATGAAGGCACTCTCAACCATCAATATCCCCAGCTTATCTCGAGATGAGGACATCTCGATTCCTCCAAGGGGGAGAGAATGTAACAACTCTGAAATGATAATATGCAATTCGCATATGAAACCCCTCTTAGGGTAGGATAAGTCATAGGGATACTTTTTTTTAATTAGATAAAGGCAATTTTTTTTAATATATTTCCCTCTTCTCCAGCCGACTGTCGAGCTGGAGGAAGAGGGGAATAGCATGTGTAGGCAAGCTCCTTGCCTGAGCTTGCCTAGACTATGGATCATGCGGCTCGACGCGTGGGGGAGGGAGGATCTTATCCCCTCCCCTATTTAAACCAAGGTGGGTGTGCAGGGAAAAAAAAACGGCTGAGGCGCTGCCATGAAGGTCTAAAGGAGACGTCGTCATATTGCAGAGAGGGAGAGAGTGAATCTCTCTGTTCAATTCGTGAGGGAGGGAGTGATTGAAGGCATGGCTGCTGCCAGGAAGCCCTAGAAGGGAGAGAAAGAGCCGTGAACTTTGACGTTGTGGCGTCATCACAGCCGTATGCCATTGTGAAGGAGGAGTCTGATCTCTGCCACTCTGTGCCATCGACGAGCTGGGCTGGGAGAGAAGGGGCCGCTCAGAACTGTCACACCAGTCCGCCGCGGCCACCTCCTGGCTGTCGTAAACGGCTAGGGAGTTATCCTCCCCCCACGTGGCCTTTGTAAGGCTTCTGGAAGCCCTTGGAAGCTTCCAAGGGGGGCTTCCTAAGCCCCCCCTCTTGTGACCTTAAGACTATCCCCCCCCCCCCCCCCCCCCCTCCCTCAAATTTTCCCCTTGGAGCTCTATAAGCCCCTTTTCCCCCCAAAAGATTTTACCTTAAAGCCCTTTTTCTTCCCGTATCTTAAATCCCCTTAAGGGCCCCCTTAGGCCCTTTTTCCCCATGCAAAAATACCCCTTTTAGCTCTTTCATACCTTGTTCTTTTTCCCCCCCACATGTAAAAGAAAAGAGAGTGAAGGGTCTTTTGACACCTTCTTTCCCCATATAAAAGCCCTTGTAAGGGTTTCTACACCTTTTATCTCCCTTTCTTGTGAGTCTTTAAAAGGCCATTAAGCCTTTCCCATGGCTTTAATGGGCCTTATTCGCGGAGGATTTTGAAACACCCCCTTCCCAGTTTTGAACTTTTTTTTCGTAGTTTCTCCCCTCCTCCACAAGTATCCCTTCAAAGAGCTTCTACGAAAGGAAAGAACAGAAGACTCATAAAAGATGGTGGTATTTCAAAAAGGGAATTCGCAAAGCTGCATCCACGACAGAAAGGCTGCATTCGCAATGCCTCCTAAGAAAGCCCAAGGCGCAGCCGCAGGAGGATCGTCTCCTAGCATCCACGTGGACATCTCACCACAAGTCCAGGTTTTTCTTCCTAATTTTTACGTCATTATAATTCAATTTGGTGTAGATGATTGTTGGAAATAGGATGCGTTTTTCCTCTTAAATGCTTTAGAAAATTGATATGCATTTAGTCCATATTTACAAAAACGGAATTAAGATAGTGCACTCCGTTTAGGCATGGAAGTATAAAATTGCATGTCACATTATTAGGCCATATCTTCTTCGCAATAAGTCATCATGGGAAGTGCTAATAACCCATAGGGAATTGCAAGGCATGAAATGATTCTTACGTTGCATAACTCTAGTCAATTATCGTTTTTCAACTGCATAACTACTAGTAAAAGGTTGCTTGTTTAGCGTGAATCTTGTTCGCAAGTTATAGGATGATTAGTTGGAATTAGGTTATAACCTAACCTATGCTTGATCTTAAATCGATAAGTTAGGGTTGAAAATCAATTTATGCGTAATTAAGAACTGATTGTTTCATGACTCCGTTTGATGGGTAGAATAGTCCCATAGTTCGATGCGACACTTGTGCAGCAAGTGCAGAGTCATATGATCTTGTGATTGGATCACAAGGGGATGGCCAATTCTCTGAATGAGGTTGGTAGATGCTTACGCAAGTTATCTTGCAAGAGGATGAATAATCGTCCTAATATATCTTTCTAAGGTAAAGATAATTGCTTGGAGCAAAGGACAAACCAATAAATTGGTATAACATATGAACTTAAGGTATTGACCAAGTCGGGTTAATAGGGTACGGCCCTAACCCAGGGTATAGGGGATCTTGCCAAGTCGCAAGTCATCCCGGATCGAGTGTTGGATGCATTCGAAATGAAGGATTCACTCCTTAGTAGTTGGCCAACAATAAACGACTAATGGAAATGTTTGTGCTTGTTACAGATTTAAGAGCATTGTTTTGTTTTGTCTGATCAATGAATTAAAGGATAAATGGATATCTAATACTTCAGGTTGAAGGCTGGAAGGGAGAGGCAGCTTCAATTGCCCTCGACTGCCTGCCTGACCCTAATCAAGGGGGTTGTTAACCGCGTCGGGAAGGTGGACTGAACCCGCCGCAAGAGGTCTCTCTGTTAAGCGCTACTTGGAGCAGGAGGACGCTTGGGTGCCAGGGGGGGCTCTGGCTGTAAATCCCTCGCCTTCGGGGCCCTGCATAAGAGGTTAACGTGACTCGGGATTAGATCTCGAGGCCCGCATACTTGTCTACGGGTGGAAACTTGGATTACTAATCCCTGTGGATTGCTGGATAGCCTTCGGGCAGATTGTGAATAAGCCTACGGGCTGGACTTTATGTATTTCAAAGATAAATATGATAACCCGTTAAAAAGGAACTTGTTTGACATTGCTTTTCTATGTCAAGTGATATGATTACGTGAAGGAACCAGTGCCTAACGGGCTAATTAAGGAAGCTGATCTAAATGTGTTAGGTAATTAAATAACTAAAACAACTTGAGGAAATTGCGGTGGAAGTGACCATAGGTCTGTCCTACGGATGGGTGGTCCCAGTTGGCCGGGAACTTTTCTCAAATCACGATGGACAGCCAGAAGATCGTCATAGAACACGAACAACAAAGCGTTGACCTAGAGTTATAATTGATCCTGATTTACGCTGTTTTAGGGGAACGGAATGGGACTATGCCTTATGGTAGAGAGGTTGAGCTTCGCATCCCTCTCGTTTTCCATTCTCCTTGAACGAAGTGCAGCGTGAATCCGCTTCGGACCTGGCGATTCTGTGTAAAGTAGTTCGCCTGGGTTTGACGCTAGTTATCGTTAGAAAATGACCAATAAGAAAAACCCTAATTCAAGTCGGTCCTAAGTGGGAACGGCCGGAATACTTCTGCTACGTGGCAGACGTGGGAAGCCCTAGATCGCAAACCCCGTAATATTCCATGGGAGTGCCGGGCGGAGCTTTCTAGACATCCTTTCCAATGGACTGCCAAGACGTGTCCTGAAGATAAGAATGGACACGTTACATGTTGTCACTTATAGTTGAATACTCCTTAGTCGCTATCATGTAGAGTTGAATGGTGCTCCATAGTGCTAGTTGCTGCTTAGTATTTCTTAGTTGTCCAACCACCTAGAATAGTGGTCAACTACTATCAATTGCCCCCAAACTACACTTCTAGCCCTAGAATTGTCCAAGATGGCTCTCTCCAACATTCCATAAATTAAGATGCATGCCAAGTGCCAAACCTTCCCATGCAAAACTCTGCCAATAGATTAAATTTTCAAGTGATACAAATTCAATAAATTGGAAAATACATGGCCAAACTTTGGCCACTACCCAACCCTGCTTTAAAATTTCTAATATCTTCGAATTTGAAAGTGTTGAAACTTTCTATAAACCTTAGCCCAAGACATTAAACCATTTAACTCCCTAACGCCCATGACACCAAAAGTCATTCCTTGCCACTCCACAACTTTTGCCAATGTTCCCCGTAGCCCAAGCTAGGGTTGTTTGTCATTGTGACTCACATTCAACTTACTCTCATACGTGCACTACACATGTATACAACTAAATAGTTCTAAGAACATCAAGTTAAAATATCACGATCTCATCCTTTTACTTACGTTTTTTGAAAACTTATAACGTATTCCTTTTGCATTTTGGAGGGAACACAAATCTTGTTCATAGTATATCTTCAACTCTTCATGTTTTGTCTCTATATATGACAAGATCATAGCCATCTTTGTCTCTTGTTTCCCTTGGCATTGGTTTTTTGGTGGTCCCTAGTGTGATAGACGCCTTAGAGCAAGCCCATGCATGTGTTTATTGACCTATGCTTTGGACTTTCATAAGTGAAAGACATAAATTGGCTCACATGGTGGACCTTGTTTGTGTTAGTGAGTAGGAGAGATAAATTGTCTAAAAAGTTGCAATTATGTGTCACATATGGCCACATATTCTATACTTCATCCAATTGTTATAGTACATTTTTACTTGAGGTACTATATCAACCTCATTAAGTTTTGTGATCATTGTTCACAAAAATTGAGGTTTAGCATCATACAATTTGATAAATTTGAGAAAGACCTTGATATTGTTGTAGAGAAGGTCTTGTAGTCCTAAAATTTAGGGACATTTCGATTATAATATGAATAGAAAACCTGGAAATCTAAGAAAAAAAACCCACAATCGTTGAGGTTGAAGGTTTTTGTGTGGTCGTTGGAAAAATGCATTTTGTGAGAGTTGTCAATGATTGTTGCAACCCAAGGCTCATGGTATAAATTCAAATACACCATCCACATGTTGATATGATTAGGGTTGGATCACACATTGTGCATATAGGGGTAGTAATGCTATACCTCTAGAAAGTTGGCTTGTGTGTTGCACCATGTGCATGCAAGGTGAATAAAAAAATTTAGCGTGTTAGCGATTGTTGAAGATTAGGTCTCAATTAGCTTTGGGAAAGGAGATTAACATGATCCCAATCATTGCAACTAATGAGTAGTGATAACAACACCATTTTCCATGGTGCTTGTAGTGCATTCCCTTAACCTTGCTAGCCTTGACCCCCTAGTGTAGTTCAACCAAGTCTTACGCTAATTACACATCGGAATTGTGAGCGATGGTCATTTAGCAAGAAAATCTTGTCCATCATGTGTCATTTTGTAATATCACTAGCTTTGATGTTTATGGTTGGTGAACACTTTTAGTCGGGGGTCTCCCCTATCCAAAAGTCTAGGCATGCCCAACACATAAGAAAACACCATCTTCAATTAAAAAAAGGAGGATGTGCCTAATAGGATTTCAGCCTTCACCAACCATCACTCACCAGAGCATATAAACCAATGGGTCAAACCATGTTTTGTGTAACCCTAGGTTGCAATTTGGTGTGTAAAGGGGATAATAGACATATTGCACATAGTGTGTAAAGGGGAGAATAGATAGATTGCACGCAAGCCCAATCGTCTAGGGTTGTAACTGCCCTTAGTGGGAGGAGGGATCCTAGGGCGAGTGGGGTCTCCCTCCCCCCACTATAATGGGCGTGACATGGCTCTAACTCGGAAGGGATAATCAAGGAAGGGGGGGTCTCTCTGCCCCCACTATAATCGGGCGTGACACAGCTCTAACTCGAAAGAGAGAGGGGAGGGGTTAGTTACACACCAAGTAATGGGTGGCTAACCCCTGCCCAAAGTGTCGGCATACACTTTTTGAAACTAGGCACGGACATGGGCGTCATACGTTTACACACCAAATAGACACAGCTTGTAAAAAAAAAAGAAGAGAATAAACTTATAAATTTTTTGATTAGTTACAAAATCAAAAATTGCATCCTTGTTTGCCACTTTACAAAGTGGGCAGAGAAAACTCCCCGTCCAAAAGTGAGCAGAGTTTTCACCTGTTTAGGAGATAAACAACAGGCCATGTGTAAAGGACTGCGGACACCCAACCTTTAAATAAGTGTTTTGATTGGTTAAAGCTTGCAAAGTGGGTGTGGGTGTCCCTTATTTCGTGTGTTTGTCACGTGGAAAGCTTGCAAAGCCTAAAGAATTCGTGCTGCTGTCATGCATGAGGTGGGCCAGGGCTGCTTGGGCCCTCGAGGCCGAGAGGGTCAGCTTAGCTCAGCTAGCTGTGGAGAGAGAGACCGCAGCATCCCTCTTCGTTTCGGGGCCTCACGGATGTTTCTTGAGGCAGGCAGGGCGTCCACATCTCTCTCTCTCTCTCTCTCTCTCTCTCTCTGTCCATGTCACATGTCTGGGCAAGGAAAGGGCGCGGGAGCCTGGGAGGGTGCCATGCGCGTGATGCAGGCACGATCGTTTCATCGTTTCCTTTGTCCATGGATCCATTAAAGAAGAAAAAGGCAGGACGAAAAAGCTGGAGCACGATCCTGCCGCCATGGCCTGACCAGTGACGTTGATGGACTTTCTTGCTCCCTCAGACTATTTGTATTTTTAAGATAAGTGGATGAGCTGCGGGAAAGTGTTCTCCCTTTAATGATTGGAGGTCTGGATCATGGCTCAGTCATGGCCATGGGGGGGCGGGCGGGTCTTCCGGATGTCAGATACATGAAGGTGCTGCAGGTGCTGGTGCCGATGATGGTGACGATGGCGTGCGGCACTGCGGCCACGGAGACTGGAGTCCGGAGGGACAGGAAGAAGAAGGGGCATGCCGCGTGACTTGTGCTTCTAAGTTGTATGACGACGGAGACGATGATGTGTCAGAGAGTGAGGTCATCCTGCTGGCGCCATATCCTCTAGGGTTTCTAAGCCTTTGACGCAAGGCGGACGTCACATAAGATCCAGTTTCTCTGTTGTTTATACGACCGTGCAGTGCACATGACGCAGATTTGCCCCTAGGCATGGTTGATGCATTTTAATGAAATGCTTTGAACACAATAAGTTTTAGACAAATTTTCACTGTTATTCTCACATTGTGAATTATGACAAATCATGAGCTTGGGCGGGGGATTGCAGACCCCATCCCAAATCACACCGAGGGGGGTATTAGGGACCCCGGTCCAAACTGCACCTAGGTGTGTATTTGGGGGCCTCTGGAGCAGAAGCTTATGATGTTAAACACGGTAGCCCATCCCCGACCATACCTAGCTCGGGAGGCATGATGGTTAGGCCGGCAAACCCCCCTCCCCAACCCCACCTAGCTGGGTATGTGGTGCCTTCCGAGCAGAAGCTCACGATGTTGAACGCTGTAGCTCCTCCACAACCGCACCGAGCTGGGTATGCGGGGTGTCTTGAGCAGAAAAGCTAGTGATGTTGAAAGCTATGGGGAAAAACTAAGGACAAAAGCCCCTTTTCTCACATGAGAAAAATGTCAAAAATTCTCAAGTCTTATTGCATATTGTAGAGAGGAATTGGCATCCAAGATGTTATCAAGCGGGCCACACGTGATAGCTAGCTAGCTAGCTACACACACAATATATTATATATATAGAGAGAGAGAGCGTGTGTGCGCGTGCGCGCGTGCGTGTTCCTGTAGAGGGGAATCAGGATGTTGCCACTCGTGATAGGTAGCCAGTTAACTAGAGAGAGAGAGAGCCCTCTCTGTCAGCTTGTAACTTCTCCGTCTTTATTTCATTACGCCTGGGCTTTCCGAATCACAGGAATGATTGAAATTTGAGAGTCCCGACTCCCTTTACCTTTAAAGTGCAGCCCAACTGAATTTCACCTAAACTACCTGTTTTGACCTTGTCCCCACTCCATAACAAGCTACCCTCACCCACCCACCACCCCCACCCTCCTCACCGCCCCACCCCCATCACACACCATGCACACCTCGCTTGTCCGTTTCTCCTTCCTACCAAAAAGGAGCTTCTTGGCCCTGTAGACAAGGTCTTTCCACATGAATGCATCTAGGCTTACTCTATCTGGTGCTGTTCATTGTCTTCTCTCTCCTGCAACAAGAGCGTGAATCTGAGTCCAATCTTCTCTGTTTCATTCGTCTTCTGTTATCTCTCTATCTGGTTCTCTTTTGACTCTCTTCCCTCTGCAGCTGGTGTATAACGTGTTAAATCTGCATCCAAATTTCTATGTTTCTATAGTATTCTGCTATTAACGTGACAGTATACAAATAGGAGGATCATCCATCTCTCCCTTTCGAATCTGCAAAGAACCTGCAAGAGCTTCCAACTTAATGCAGGTCGAAACCTGCCAATTGCTGCAGTAGTGTTTTCAGTGCCTTCACAGCGGACAAGATTGGTATGGGGAGTCCCCCTCATCCACTGGCTCGATTGAAAGCATCCAGCCACTCTTCCTCACTTCAGGATGAGAGGTCACAGTTTTCATTAAACATCCAGCTGCCTCAATCATCTGCTTGTGAAGGTTGCTGCTTCCTCCTCTCAGAATGAACGATCCAAGTTGTTTGAAGGCATATTATATATGTGCTCTGTACAGGTTGAGGACAATTCTTACAGCCACTTACTTGCGCAGGATCAAAGGAAACCACCATTCGCGATTTTTTCTCATCAAACAGAACCTCAGCAAAGACAAGAAAAGCCGAAACACGAACCTCTGAAGGTTGTTCTTCATATTTGTTTTATCGTGTTCCTTGTGAAGAGCATAGTCAGAATGAGAGACTCTCGTTAGATTCATCTTATTTTCTCTGCAGGTGCTATCGCAACTCAAGACTTATTGCAACCACTGGAGCATTTTAGTAAACCTGTATTTCGAAATTCTGTACTGTCAACAGGCCTGGCTGATTGTCTCTGGATAAATAGTGAGAGCAATCACGTTGGAGCTGAGGTAATTCGGTTTGCCCGCCAGGATGGGACTTTGGAGTTGCCAAACCCTGGCTTGAACAGCGTGTTTAGTGGTGTAAAGGGTAAATCCTCGTCTGTTCTCGTGTTTGATCTTTGTAATAGTGCTCAATACTTGCTTCTCCAGTCTCAAGTTTGAGTTCTTATGCTTTTCATAGAATATTCAAACATTTCCCTAGGACATCTATTGATAGGGAGAAAAATTCTCAGGTGATAGCTTTAAAGCTGTCAGAGATCTACTTGAAGGGTCATTTGGAACTCGAAGTCATTTGAGATCTATTTCTATATTCCTACCCACTCAATGCACTCCTACTGCGATTTCCTAAGCGATGTAATTTGAAACTGTGGCTTGTTTTAAGTAGCAATCAGTCTGGCATATGAAAAGCACCAAAGGACAGAAGAAACTAAAGCAAGCTAGTTCTAGTTGTCATAGTTACTCCATATAAGATAGGCATGCATGCTTAGTCTCCCATATTGAATTTCCTGGGTTTGAGAGTTGTTCTGAAGAACTAGGTGGAATGGTTGGTGCTGGTAGTCTAGATTGTTGGATAATTGACTCATAAGATAATAATTAAGAGATCTCCTATCTATCAAGGCATGCCGTAGTGAAGGGCCTCCTCTTGCCAAAGAAAGTGGTGCTCCAAGGTCCCTTGTTGTTTGTATGTATAGAAGCATTATAGTTGTCATGTCTACCATCCTTTCATAGACAAGAGCTGGATCTTTGCACTGTCCATCCACATTGATCCCTACCTCAAAAATGCTTCAGATGTCTAAAGAGGTGCAATGTACTCCTGTGTCTCACCACAAAATTGCCACAAACTGCTAGAAATCCTGCAATAAGTCCTATTCTGCAACATTTCCACTGAGGACAGCAGTAGCGCATCAAAACCTCTGCCTCCAGTTTCTGCAGTCCTTGTTTCTATCCTAATCTCACACTTTCTTTGTACCAGGATCTGATTCAGCTTCTAGCACTTGTGCATCTGCCATGCATACGTCAACAGGTTCTCCCTTAGGTTGCCATGGGGAACTTTTATCTTAACTAGCTTCTCCATTTTCCATGCAAGAGTCCTTGACGCCTTGGAGTTGCTCTTTGGAGGTTTTTCTCCTGGTTGGTCACATTGGAGGTTTGTGTGATTTCCTCAGTCTAAACAGTGTTGCAGCAGATGGGCTGAGGAGTTTTGGCTCTGACCAGGGCCTTGCTCTTCTTCACCCTCTCTAATATGCATTCTGCATGCTTACTGAGAAGTCTCTCACTGTCATGCACTTCAAGCTTGGAGTGCCCTCAGTAGGGGCTATTGGACATTGTGACCTTCTAACTCTCTTTTGACACTGGTTCAAGCCTTGGCCTCCCTCACCCTCTTGCGTATGGATTCCTCTTGTAATAGTATCAAGGCACTGTTGGTTTCTTTAGACTTGTAGCCTTTTCTAGTTTCCCATCTTACTACTATCTCTATTGAAGACTTTGAGGTGGAGCTATCCCCAACTTGAAGGACAACTCTTCTTCTTCGTCACTAGAGTTGGTCAATGAAACGTCCCCCAAGGATCCAACCTACACACAAGGCATGACACAAGCCACATTCACGAATATAAGGGATAGGACATTAGACTTGCCTCCTAGTAATGGTTCAAATGGGCTCACCCGTGACCCTGGGAGCTAGTGACACTCCAAGTGATGACTACATCCCAAGGATTGGTATCCCATACCACCAACCCACACCATCTCGGTGTACGAACGTGCCAGCCAATGGGCCAAGAGTCCAAGAGTGGCGATCACACAATGATGTGCACAATAGGGCTTTGAGTCCTATGAATAGGACTTGGTTCCCCTAACCTGAAAGTGCCCTTAGTGTGTTCATATTAAGCTTGAAACTACCCTTCCTCCTCCGAGGGGGTGGTAATACTATACTTAACAATAATTACAACAAGTAAATAAATCACATAAATTGAAGTGCACACTTTACCACTTTAATCTTGGACAATGGATAGCCTATTGGCCCCAAAATTGGTGTCCCTTGCGGTATTTCTTTATCTTCAATTGCAAATGGATGGAGTACAACTAAGATTCACTAATCTCCTTCACTAATCCAAGTGCCTCTTGTTGTCACGAATGACCAGCAAGTGTTCAAACTAATTTGCCCCTTGGTTTGCTTGGGAATCGGCCTTCACTCGGCTCCTTGGGAGACAATTTTAGCCCCAAATTTGATATTGGCTGATTGGTCTCTTGAATCTCCTTGAAATTCTTCAATTTTAGTTGCTGAAATTCAACTCCTAGGCCTTCAATTTTGAGCACTTATCCTAAGATGGCTGTCAAATCCTTAATCTCTGCTGTAAAGTAGGGTTCACAGCAGAGATTGGTCAAAATCTCCACCTCCAATGTTTGATTTTGTTGAAAATTGTTGAGGGAGGATGATAAAAGATTAGAGGATGAGAGAGAATTCTAAAGAGAGATAAAATTCAGACTTCTATTTTGAGAAAATGGAGGAAATCAGTAGTTGCCTTGTTTGGACAGCCATGAAAGCTGTCTTTACTAATGAAACACCTTGAATATGATTTTGCTTGGCTGAAACAACCCTCAAATTGCTGCCACCTACTGTTGTAGTCTCTTTTGGGCATGTTAGCAACTCTTGGAGAGTCTCCTGTTGGCTGAAATGACATGTTAGCTGTTGTAGGAGTAGTGACAGTCCTCTCTCTCTCTCTCTCTTTCTACTTGCACAAGATTGGAATTTACCCTCTTTCTCTCTTTCAAGCCTCAAAGACGTTTTTTCCACGGACAAGCTTTATCAAGTGCCAACCTTCTAATCTCATTTTTCAGCATTATCCAACTTGTTAAATTAATTTTTAAAGATTAATTGTAAAAATTAAATTAATAATTAATCTACTACCTATAAAAATAAGCCAATAATTAAATTTGCTAGGCCAATTTATCTCCCAAGTATACTTGAGTAGTTATTGATCCTTAGATCGGTATTAGTTAATTAATTAATGATTAGTCTCTAATATCACCATCGACATTATTCACCAATAAACTGGTCTAGGCCGAAATCTGTCACTGAGTATCACCTAATACTTGTCAAGTATAACTTATTACAACTTTTGCCTTTGGCACTAATCAATATCTCGAGGTCCTAGGTTCCATATGGTGAAGTATTAACTTGCACTTCGCATGTGCAAGTCACCTTTGCACATTCGATCAACTATTAAAATTTAATGTCTTTGTGACATTCCTTATGCTTGAAATCATTGTAATCATCCTTGATTGCACTGCAATGTGCTAAAAGCAAAACATATTGCACTGGAATTTTCCAAGAGGCATGATGCATCATAGTATAAACAACATATTGTTGCTCAACGATGCTAATGCCAAACACTTGTTGAAAATTTCTAGTGAGCATAAATATAACATAAGACTCTTAAAGAATTCAAAGCTGCTGCTAGAAATTCATAGAAGGCATTTTCCTTTAGGATATTTCAACTGTTCTAGCTAAACAATCCTAGCAAAGCATAAGTTGAGAATAAACCAAGGTTGAATTATCAATGGCATTCATAAAACATGTTGCTATTCACAAAACCAGGCAAATACCACTGAGAACTAATGATTATCCACTGAAAATCAATAACGGATAATCAATATATGATGATCATACATTGATGCAAACTAATGTAAATGTTTCAGAGCTACAAGTGAAAAATCATACCATAAGCATACCAATTGCAGTAACCAATACAATGAATAGTGATCTCATGGCAAACATACTATCAGCATGGTACCTTGGATACATGTTGTATACATCCAAGATTCACTATACACAAGAGCTGACCATCACTAGAGAAGTGGAAGTGCTACCTATCTCTTAAGCATCAGGCAATGTCCTAGACCCCTGCTCTGTTGAACTTGACTGGCCCAATCTAAAGTCGACTCTAACTGAAAAACCTGAAGATAAAGCTGTAACAACTGAGGATGGTTTGCTAAGTTATACTCATCCATCTACTTAGCATCCATTGGTGAATAATTCTAAAACTTCACCAAGAAGCACATGGATACTTTACCTCTAGCTCTTCATGCCCCAAAACTTGCACTAGGTTTTAGGCTTTTTTCCCCCTTGAGTATTGCGATGCTTTTTACTTTCACATTGCTACAATTCCAACTTAACTAATATACAACATTGCATCTAGTTGACTAGCCTCATGTGTACCTGACACTCTAGGAGCACTAGAGGTATTAGGAAACTTGTGTCTATACTTTGGACCATTGCAATGTGATTGTGTATGGGAATTCACATACAAGCAACCATACCAGGACACATTTTCCCATACACTGCATGCATTACTAGTTGCATTTTTCCTCATGACTAGCATTATATGGAGCATTTGCATAATCAACATTAATACCACGAGTCCCAAACACAAGGTTTGCATATATGCATTGCCAAACTTGTCACTTTGTGCCCCAACATCTTGCCAATGTTGCTATACATTGGGATTTTCCATTCCACTTAGCATACCTGGATACATTGGGGGTTGCATACCATGCATAGGTGGTTGCTTAACAAATACATTTGGTCCTTGCATCCCCATGGCTGAAGCATCACCAGCCATTGCATGGAAAACCAAACCACTACGAAAGTACCCTGGGTGACCTACATTAGCATGCATACCTTACTGTCCAAAAAGCATTGGATTGGCACATTCAAATTGGCCTTGCATGTGCATTCGTTTGCTTATGCTCATTATCCACATTTGGAACACCATGTTATTATATTGGCCCTTCCTTTGGTGCATCTTATTGTCTCGAAGTTGTTTGAAAACAATGTCCTCTTCTTGCCTTTGCTGCCTTCTTTTAAGGGGCATAAAAAGTGTATAAATTGAGGGTCTTTTGCCAATTGTACAAGCATTTCAGCTGCTATCCTTAGCTGATGTCTAACAAGCTGGTTATCAAATCATTCTCCCTCCTGCAGTCCATCAGCTTTTAAAGGCTTAGAAGGACCCACATTTTGGTATAAACCAACATTATCAGTTTGCTGCCCATGCTGTGTGCCTTGTCCAAGATGAAGCATTGCTTTTCTCCCAACACATCGTCCCATCTCACTATTTGAAAACATCCGGCGATGGAACCATGAAACTAGCCTTCCTCCTTGGAGAGAGCTCGGAGAGGATAGTAATAACCTGATTTAACAATATTAACAGGAAGTAAATAAATCACATAAACTAAAATGCACACTTTACCACTTTAATCTTAGACATTGGACAATCTATTGGCCCCAAAACTAGTGTCCCTTGTGGTATTTTTGTATTTTCAATTGAAATGGATGAAGTACAATTGAGATTCACTAAATCCAAGGGTCTCTTACTATCATAAGTGATCAACAAGCGTTCAAATCTATTTGTTTCTTGGTTTGCTTGGGAATTGGCCTTCACCTAGCTCCTTGCGAGTTAATTTTTAAATCCAAGGGCCTCTTGCTGTCATAAGTAACTAGCAAGCGTTTAAACCTATTTACTCCTTGGTTTGCTTGGGAATTGACCTTCACCTAACTCATTGCGAGACAATTTTAGCTCCCAAATTTGATATTGGCTTGGTTGGCCTCTTGAATCTCCTTGGAATTCTTCAATTAGCTGTTGGAATTCAAGTCCTAGGCCCTCAATTCCGAGCACCCATCCCGAGGTGTCTGCCAAATCCTTAATTATTGCTATAAATTGGAATTTACAACAAAGATTAGTCAAAATTTCCATCTCTAGTGGCTGATTTTATTGAAAATTGTTGAGGGAGGATGAGATAGAATGCTAAAGATAGAGAAAATTCAGACTCTATCACAAGAAAATGGAAGAAATCAGCTATTGCCCTATCTAGACAGCCATGAAAGCTGTCTCCACTAATAAAACACCCCAAATATGAGATTGCATGACTGAAATAGCCCTCAAATAACTACCACCTATTGCTATAGTCTCTTTTGGATATGTTTTGAGCTCTTGGAGGGTCTCCTACTGGTTGGAAATGGCTTGTCATGTGTTGCAACAATAATGGCAGCCTTCTCTCTCTCTCTCTCTCTCTCTCTCTTCTCAACCTCAAACAAAAACGTTTTTCCTACTTGCATGGGCAAGTTTTGCCAAGTGTCAACCTTCTAATTCCATTTTCTAGCATTATCTAGCTTATATTATTTCACCAATCAATAATTAAATTGGCTAGGTCAATTTGTCTCTTAAGTATCATTGAGTAGTTATTTACACTTAGATTGGTATTAATTAAATAATTAATGCCTAGTCTCTAATGTTATCATTGACATTAGTGGCCAAAAAATTAGTCTAAGCCCAAATTTGACATTGGATACTACCTAGTACCTGCCAAGCATAAGACATGTATAACTTATTACAACTTTTGCCTTTGGCACCAATTGATATCTTGGGGTTCTAGGTGTCACATGATGAAATAATTAACTTGCATCTCACATGTGCAAGTCACCTTTGTATATTTGATTAACTTTTAATCAAATGCTAAGCAAAGCATAAAAAATTTCACGTCCTAGTGACAAAGTTACTTCATGACCAGTATGTTTAATGCTACTATTGCCCATCCAAATATCCAAGTTATCCCGCCTTATGAATGATTGCTATCCTTAGCAATATGCTTAGGATGAAGTGGGGAAAATGACTTTTTAATGAATGTAGAGACTTCCAAGTAGTCTCTGCCTCCGAATAGTTTTTCCACTTGATCGAATATTCAAGATAAATGGTTCGACGAGATTGTTTAGCTCTTAGGTTAAGAACTAATTTGGGTTTGAGTGAAATATATCAAGCGATGTCCTTTAGCCATGGGACTTTCTCAATCAAAATAATCAATTCACTTGGGCCCAATTGTTCTTTCAAATGACTAATGTGAAACACAATGAATTTGGATTTCTGGAGGTAAATCTAGCTTGTAGGATATACTACTTATGTTCTTGGTAATCTGAAAAGGACCATATTATCTCGAACAATTGTTGTCATCGAATTAAAGTCCCTTGGGACTTTTAAGGTTAATCCATGTGTCCTTTTAGAGCTCTCAAGGAGTGTGACATTGGTTAGTATAAAACATAGCATGATCCTAGGCTGTTTAATGTTTTTTCTTGCAATCATCAGCATTTCTTACATATCGTACAAAAAATCGACCATAGACTATAGTTTCACCCCCTTCAGTGTCAAAAGATGACATACCAGCGAGACAGTAGGATTTGTGGGGAGGAACATGGAGCAAACTTGGCAAACATGGAGAAGAGAAGAGAAGAGAAGAGAAGAGAGAAGAAACTCTGATGAATGGAACGATGAAGTTTTGAATCATGGAGTGAATGTGATACAAGGGAACAAGGGTGCCATAGCACAAGGAAGATGATGACGACAACCACGAATCAGGAATCGCAATGTTCTCCTAAAGGGGTGTGAGGGCAATGGAGAGGCTGGAGAGAAGAGGTGACAAATTGAATGAATCAGCCGTGAGGAATGAATGAGAGAGTGGCCTATAAATATGCATAGTTAGTCTAGGATGGTACCCCTTTTAGGGGCTGAACATCCTAAACACAAAATGTAGAAACCATAGAAACAGGGAACGCCCGTTCCGGGACTTAGGATTAACGCGTTCCGGGAGGTCCGAGCCCAGGAAACGCTGGTGGAACGTCCCAGCCCGTTTCATGTCCCGTTCCCGCCAGTTCAAGGCCGTTCCCTGGCCGTTCCGTGTTTGGAACGGCCATTCCAGCAGTGGGGCATTAATTTTTTTTAAAAAAATATTGATCGCGTCCTGTCCCGCCTTGCGCTAGTTGGCTTGACTCCCGCCTCTCGCTTACCTAATCTGCCTCCCGCCTCTCGTGCCTCTCTCGACTGCCTGGCCCGATTGCCTGGCGCGTGACTACCAGGGCTACCTCTCGCGACTCCCACCTCTCTCGTCTACCTAGCGCCTCTCCCGCCTGCACATGTGCTACTAGATCCCTCTAAAACTAATTGCTAGATCTTACCAAGTGAAAATCATTTTGGTGGCACCCTTTGAGAGAAAGATAGAAATCGATTGAGATTTTGGAGAAGGACAAGGCATTAACTGTGAAGAGTACTGTGGTGGCATCGCTAGGGTTTGCACTGAGGGAAACATAGAGTGTATGACCACGACAGAAGCACAACGAGACAAACACAAATACAAAAAGCAAAACTTAAACCCTAAATGGAAAACTCAAAACTGAAACAGAGAAATCAAACACAAAGAGAAGAAGAGTGAAAAAGAAAACAACTCTAAAGTGAATGAATGTTGTAAATGAATTTAAGAGTATAAAGTGTACCCAAGGGCAGAGTAGTGTGTTAGAGAGTGATGTCTACCAGAGATGGATCACCAGTCGGAGTATAGGATGAAGAGGATGCAGCAAACGTAGGTATCAGAAGGGCTTGGAGCACCAAACGTAAGCAAGAGGAGTGGTGCCAGGAGGAGTGATGTTGCCAGCTGCCAGTTGATGGAGAGGTCCAAATGCAGCAACAAATCTCAATCATACGATTTGCCCCCTCATAAATCTTTCCAATGCATGGCTCTCGTCCATCTACAATTTGTATCAAGTGCATGATTGGCTCCATGACAATATCGATGCTCTTTAATTCATTCCAAAATGCATAATCTTGTATGATGTTCTGCACTGCTATACCAGCACTTGATCTAGAAACAACCCATTCCATTCACTCATGACTTACCATCAATTGCTTTAGGAGTAATTTTTACCTTCTCAAGTCTCTTTCGGTGATCCAAACTCCATCCGATTACCAAGGTAAGAAACTCAAAAACCTTGATTGACTGTGGCAGTACTCATTCCTTCATTTCACCAGCTTGTGCAAGAAGGTTAGCAATAGCCACTGTAGTTGCACCTACTTTGCTTGCCAAACTAGCAAATTGGCGAGAAATTACTTGCACTAGAAAAACTGCTAAGGTGGAATTTCTACTCGAAAAAGAGCCCACATCTGTTAAGTTCAGGGTAATGAATCTAAGAGTCCATGAGTGCCTACTCGGGATGGATTGGCTAGTCCCCAATGATGCTCACATCCATTGTGGGAAGGGCCAAGTTTCCTTCTGGAATCCTAAAGGTTCTCAAAGTACTTTAAGAGACCTTTTTTAGGTGCTCTCTTGTGAAACTCACTAAGAATGAATTGGTGGCTTTGGATGAAATTGATTATATCCTTACCCTTTTTTATAAAGGGATCAATCTATGACAAGCTGCCAATGTCTTTCAACAAATTGCTCAAACAATGAGCAAAGCATGGGATGAATGTGATATGAGCCTCACATCTCGTACTTGCTGTCCTATTTGTTGCCTCACCATTAGCAATAAACTGGATTACATTTTCAGCCCCAATTTTCTCAACACCTTCAGCCCATTCCTCCACAAGCTGATTTGCACTTTTTCTTGTACTTGAGGCTGTTGAGCTAAAATATGCATTATTTGCTGATTAGCCTCTTAAATAGCCCCAAAACACACTAAAAAATGCTCTTTTAAAGTAAAAACCCTAAAACGGGGAGTGGTTTGAGAGAGTTCAGTGGAAACCCTAATTTTTGGGGCACCCTTCCACATCTATAAATAGACAGGCTGCCCCCATTCAGATTCATTCCGTCTGTGCATATTTCTCACTCCACGTGCAGATTTCAGCCATTAGCCTCCTCCTACGTGGTTGTCCAGCTCTCGAGACTGTTGCCACTCCATCCGTGTTTGCTCTTGCTGTTGGCGCCTTCATCCATGTTGACGTTAGTTGCTGGTGACATCATCATTTGCTGCGATCTGATCATCCAGTCACTGCCAGCCACATCAAACACTGTTTCAGCCTGCTGTTTACAGCAGACTTTGCACAGTTTCCAACCTCTGATCGGTGGTATACTGGTGCGTTTACCGGTTTCCAGCCTCTAGATTGCTGCGTTTTGGTGAGCAGCTTGCTGCCATTCACTATTCAGCACTCCTACACTCGGATTAGTGATCTCAGACTTGGGATCTGTCTCTGGTGGATGCCACACTCCGGCATTGCTCTGCCCTTGAGCACACTGTACACTCTTACATTCATTTACAACACCTCCCAGAGTGTGCAGTGAGAAGAGCTAGGTCATTGAAAATCTCAATAATGAAGTCCTTTGCAGCTTCCTGGAGACAAAGCAAGGCAGCTCTCTTCCAATAAACCTGCATTCCCTAATTCTCACAAACCTCTCGTACAACCCTTTGGAAAGGGAGCTTCAGTATGTGTGACACTAATGTGACATTAAAGTGATATTTAATGTGACATTAAGGTCACAAACATTAATGTGACATTAAATTGACATTTAATGTGACATTAAGGTAAATCAAGGGGAACATGCACGAGGATGACCGTCCGGGCTCTTGGGCGCCCGAACGGGGTTTAGGGGAGCCTAGAACCAAAGAGAGTCCAAGAATAGTAGGACTCACCAAGGTTTGACGGCTGGCAATCGGATCACGATGGGTCTGGCTAGCAATAAACTAGGCAAGGCTGGGAGGTGAAAGGATCGCTCGTGCTCATTTCTTCTGACTATTTTTCCTTTGGCTTTTATGGTCTTCTTAGAGCCATCTGACAGTATGCACAACTCAATAGATTTTTGGGCCGCTCTACACTCCCTAAGGATGTTAGATTTTTGGTTGACCCTTTTGTATCTATTTTGTTTCAGTATATGCACGGGTTTTCCTTTCCTGTTGGATGCCTTCTCTACTCCAGCTTTCGCTGCGATGCCTGGGCCAGATCTCTCTTTCCTTGCTGTTGACTTCGTTTTTGCCATTTAGACTTGAGATGGCATTATGGACTCGGTGAGGAGGGCGACACTCCTTCACCAGATTTCACTAACATGACAGAGGAGGATTTTGAGGAGTACTATCGCAACAAGTACAATGATGTTTACACCCCTCCTACCAGTTTTGCTACCACATTTGGACAGGTTGGTGAGGTTGGCCACCTCTCCGATCATGGAGGATATACGGCATTCAGAACGTTTGGCGATCCATCTTCATCATCTCAGCCAGGTCCAATGTTAGGTTTGTACAATTCTTTTGCGTTGCACGAATCAAAATCCTCGCCTGTTTCTTCTTTTGAGGTGCAAGATCCGGATGGCTTTGTGTATGTGAACTTCAATAGAGGGGGCTCATGAAGCAGACGAAATTCAGGTACATCTACAGCTTCTGTTTCATTTGAGCATATCACACACACTTTTCACTTCCCTCCCGTACCACCCTCTTCTATATCACACCTTGATAACCTCTCATCATTTTTTCAAAACCTTGGTTTACACTCCACATCTGCATCACACACCCTAGGGGTTGGATCTTCCATCTCTGCTCCTAGCACATTTTCCTTTTCCACTCCTTTCTCTACCTCTTTGCACCATGGTACTTCGTTAGGGGGAATGCCACCCTTTAACACAATGGCTCTCATCTTTCAGCAAATGAGCACACCCATAACTCCTAGGTTGACTGTGATGGGCATATCCCTCACTATCCTCAGCTTCACATCTCACATGACCACTCATATGCAGGGGTTTCCATCCTCAAGTTATGGTACGTCTTCACACTCTCCTTGGGTTACACCTACGCAGGGATTCCCATCTTTTGCTTCTCGTGTTCCCGTCTCACCTCCTTGGGTTCGTCATGTGGCTACCATGCCCATGCGTAGTCAGCCCATCCCTACCTATGGGATCCACCTTGCACACTACCCACATGCCTGGTGGGCACTCTGGGATCCATTCCTAGGTGTACTCCACTCCCCCATCCTACCCACACTACACTTTTTCACACTATCCATCTCCAAGCACTACCGCTCCTGTTGCAACGGCTAAGAATGCCTTCACGGATAAGACACGTTTTAATGGGTCAAATTTCACCCCTTGGTTTAATTTCATGCAACAAGTGCTTGGGTCTCAGGGTCTTTGGGATCTCGTCGTTGGTCTAGAGCCTATGTCGGATTGTCACAACTCTATAGAAACAGAATTTGTATCCTTTTTCATTAATTTGTCTATATAATGATTTATTAAATTTGTTTCCTTTGCACTAATTAGATATAAAGAAAAGTGCATTGGAACTGGCCACTGATGAGTGGTCACAGGTTATGGTGGACCCACGCGGTGGGTTAGAGAAAAGATAGTTCACACTTCCACCAATATGGCTCGATTGGGCGCCTGTGACGAGAACTCACGCATATCAGGGTTAGACTCGCACATAGAAAGGATTGATGCCTTGAAGTGTGGGCTAGATCCGCCAGAACAGACAGTTACAATCAACAAGATGGCATGATTATGAAATGCTTGTACAATATGCATGTGTGGGTTGAAAGCTTGAAATGCACATTTCTTTGCATAGGAAAGTCACATGAAGATTCTGATACCGTTTTTGCAATGTACACAGAAAAGGCTTTCATATGACACCTATATTGGGAGGTCCCTAAATTTTAGGAGCCTTGAATTAGCCTAAAAATGCTAGCCCTAAAAAATAGGGATGTCATTCTAAAAATAGTAAATTCTGTACTCTGACTGTGCTTACTAAATTTGCCCATCTTCAACCCTCAATCTTGTCTCCATTACTTTTACATTATCATGGCTGTAATTTTGTGAGTAATTTTCATTTTCAGCTTTAAGTGTTCATTCTCTTTTATAATAGATCTCGAAAACAAGCGAATATCATAATTGTTAAGCATACTACGTTGTTCGGGGCATTTACACGGACCCTCGACGAGCGCACCTTGATTACATCTATGAATGGAGAGCCCACAATGCCACAGCCAATGTTGAGCTAATGCAGGGATTGCTTCCTGAGTTTCACTCTCAGTTGCAGGACTTCTCGCTCGCATCAGAGCGTTGGAGTCACCTTCTCAACTGCTATGCGGCTCGTGGCCCAAGGTCTTTTACCTAAAAAGTCTCTACAGACTGCTGCGACTGTACAGTCCAGTGGGACTATGCCTTTCGCTCCTGCTTCATTTGCTTCTTCAGCACCTGTCATTGTTGTTGGACATATGGCTGGAGTACAGCCTCAGCTGTCCATCTCTTTCACTACCCTTGAGGGACTGGCTGATTGGTCTGCAGGTTCCAATCTCGTTGCACTTCATGCATCTATCTCACATTCCTCCCCACCTCGTCAGGTGTTTCCTTGTTGGCAGAGCCGTGCTACTAGACGTACGCGATGGTAGCCACCTTCTTAGACTAGCATGTCTCTAGGTCCTTTCGGTTTCTAGGTCAGCCTAGTATTCATTTTTCGCACTCTCTTAGTCGGGACCATAGGATTCATTGTCCTTAGCTTTTCCATTCTTTTGACTTCTGATGCATTTACTCACACACACACACATATTCATTGCATTTATTTTGAGTTAGATTTTCGTTTTGTTATGTTTTGCTTTGAAGCATCTCACCACTAACCTCTGTGTTTGCAGATTCTTCTCTCTTTTGTAGGGTTTTGTCTTTCAGTGTAAGGCTAACTTGGAGATTGCTTTGGTTCTACCTGGGCTAGAGATGTAGAGATGCATACCGTTCCTTTCATGGTTTCATCATCCTAGGAGTGCTTGCTCTTCTTCTAGCATGGCGGTTTCCCCTCCCAAGGCGGATCGTGCAACATCTCTCTCGATGCTATCCTGGCGGTGACTTCTATCTTGCTCTTCAAGCGGGGTGCTTCATCCACTTCATCCACTTCCTCTTATTTCATCCTTATGGTTCTCAGCACCATCCAAAGATTGACATTAGGCTCCTCTTCCTTCTTCGGCATCTACATTTAGGTTGAGAGGGGGTTTCTACCCTTGGTATTCTACAGGCTTCAGCACTTTGTCTTCGATATCGGCTTTTTCCCCTTGTTATACCTTACCCTTTGCATTGCATGATTTCATCATCTTTGTACTAGGGCGTTTGGGCAAGTGAACAATTTTCTCATGAGGGACACTGTCCAAGTAGCACGTGCTGTATGAACATTCTTCAGCATGTAGCATACTTTGCATCTCATTGTGCAGAGCACCACTTGAGCGAATCCTAAGCTATCCTTTTCCTTTTGCAATAAAGTGGTATGCAGTGTCTCATATGATGGAGGCTTATAGGTTGGACCATACTTTGCAATCTCTTGGACCATCTCAAGGAAGCAGGGAGATCTTATAACATTGAATGCAACATGATCATTGTGGAAAAACCTTGCCACACTTGCATCCACCCTCTCTTTTTTATGAGGATCCCAAGTTGTTTCCAAGGTTTGTTGCTTGTTGCATTTTCCATGATGTGATTTTGAGAATGCAAAAGTTCCAAGTCCCCCATGCATGGCTCCGTCATGCATGACTACATCATCAGCTTGTCCACTAAAAAAAGAGGAATCAATTGCTCGCTTTTTCCTTGAACATGCTTTGTCTTCTTCACTTGGATACTTTGCCAAGAGTTGCCTTCGCATTTTGGGTGTTGTGTTTGGGAAAAAATGTCTTTACACCCCGATGTCAACATGGCACAAGTGTTGCTTCACATGATCGGATCCTCTTGTTTTTAATTGTTCACACCTTTTGCATTTCCATTTCTTTGCACCTCCCTTCGATGCATAATGGTCCAATTTCTCAACCTCATCCCACCAACTGGGTTGAGATCGCTTTGTGCCTGAATGCTTTGATCCTGAGGAAGCCATGACTTCTACAAATTTAGGAATCAAAAGCAATAGTTGACTCTCCATGAGACTTTGAGAGAGAGAGAGAGAGAGAGAGAGAGAGAGAGAGAGAGAGCATGTGTGTGTGCTCATGTGCACATGCGTGTGCATGTGTGTGCTGTAAAAACAGAGTGCTGTTTAGTCTTTAGAGAGAGCTGTAGCTAGTAAAAATTGAGACTCTCAGCCTGTTTTGAGAGAGAGAGGGAGAGAGAGAGTGCTGTAGAAACAAAGCTGTGAGAGAGAGAGAGAGAGAGAGAGAGAGAACGAGCTGTAATTAGTTCAGTCAAAGACTCAGACCGATTTTCAATCCTGGAGGGGAGCTACTTTGCTCCTCTCTATGTGTCTCAATCTTGGTATTGTTTTTTGGGCCACTTTGCTTCACCTTCTAGGAAGTCGAGGCCTCCTCTAAATATGGGGGATCTTGTGAAATTTATTGAACAGCTGAGCGTAACGCAACAACTAGCACTCAAGTTCATAGAAGGTGAGTAACTAGGGCTGTGAGATGACTTGTTGGATAAAATTGAAATATCTTTGTGCAATTTATTCACGAATAGAGTGACTTGATCATTAGTTGACTTAGGTAAGCCAATGGTGGCAAACTCAGCAAGCAAGCGCTGATACTCAATCAAATTGATAGTCAAATCGTCCCTCTTAATAATTTTGAACTCTTAGAAGTTAGAGCTCATGGTCAAGGTTGATATGTAAGGTACAATCATAAGCCGCATAGTGATCGACTAGATGTGCCAAATGCTTAGATGCAAGGAATTCAAAGTGAAATTTGAGCATAAGACCTTGTATTAACTCAATGACAACAATGACATTTCTACTCTTCCAAGAGAAAACTACCTCATATGAGAATCAATAAGGGTTAGGCTAGGGTTCCTGCCCTTGAACAAGTTTCAACAAGCCTTGGGAATCCAAGGTATGCCGCATCAAATTTGACCAAGTGGTAAAGTTAGACCTGTTAAAACGAGTCTTGTCTATAAGCACATGCTTGGCTGATGCAAATGGATGGATGGCTTGATGAGGAGGGGGATAGGTGGGTGGTATAGGACCAAGGTTAGCAAGTACATTACCAAACATGCCATTTTGTGCCCCAGGCATCATGCCAACATTACTATACATGGGATTTTGCATTCCACTTGCCATACTCGGACACGTTGGGCCTTGGATTCCATGCATTGCTTGCTGCAAACCACAAGGATTTGGCCCATAGATTCCCATAGATGGGACTAGCCATTGCTTGGAAAATAGATCTTCCACCAAAGTATCTTGGATGCCATGCCCAGCATTAGCATGCATGCCTTGCTTTCCAAAACTCATTGGATTGACACTGCCAAGTCGGCATTGCATTTGTGATACTTGCCTCGTTGGCATCATTTGCTTTTGATCATTGCCAACATTGTTGCATCTTGCAGCTGTGGTGGCTCTTCTTTCGGAGCCTCATGTTGTACCGAATCTCTAGAAGATGACTTCCTCTTCTTATCTTTGTTGTCCTTCTAAGGAGCATTCAAGAATTGCATAAATTGAGGATTCTTTACCAAATTGTTCAGAGAGATCGTTTGTTGTTCTTAAATGTGCCTTAAATTGATTATCCTCCTCCTCTTCTTCTTGCTGGTCATCAGCATTTTGAGGCCTTGAAGGACCCACTTATTGGTCAAAACCAATATTCTCTGCATGCTGCCCATATTGCGTGCCCATTCCAAGATTAGGCAGTGCATTTTCCCCCAATGCTTTGTGAGCCTTTAGATTGTGAAGCATCATCATGACTTCAACCCATCTCACTAGAGCATGAGCATGCTGAAATGCACATTGTTGACCACAAATTCAGCAATGTGCGAATTCACTAGCTTGCACACGAGTTGGACCCACCTACTGAAGGGAGTTTATGTATTCCAAAATTGGAACCTTGTAACTAGCCTTCCTTCTCGGATAGGGTGGTAGATGACTTGATGTAACACTCGTTATAGCAAGCAAGAAAATCTTGGACAGTTGACACCCGATTGTCCCCAACAATTGGTGCCCCTTGTGGTATTTCTTTATTTTGTATTGCTCAAAGATGAACTACACTAAGATTTAGGGCCGATCTCTTTCAATCTTCAATACAAAGGGCTGTCACAAATGACCAGCAACTACAAGAAACAATTTGCCCCTTCTTTTGGTTACAAGTTTGGGTAGAATTTGATCTTTGGGCTCTTTGCATGCTGGCCAAACACATGGGAAGAAGCTCACCCCTTAGATCAGCTGTAAATTCTCAATTCATAGTTGCTGCTCTAAGTAGAGGGTTTTCCAATATTGGGCATATGCCAACATGGCTGAGAAATGCTAATTGCTACTGTAAAATTCAGCAGCAAAAATCATTGCTACTTTTTTCCCTATGGTTGGAATGTGCTGAGAGTCACTCAAGGGAACGTAAAAGAATGAGACAGAAAATCAATGTAGGAAGAATCTTTTCAACGGTAGCTCTCATGGCAATTCTTGTAGGCCCAACAACTTCAAAAGGGGGTAAAACTCCAATGCGACTATTGTGAGTGGCGAGCATCCCTCTTCTATTGTCACCTCTCATTGAGGTGGAGAAGGAAACCTGCTGCCCTTGACCTATCATTTTGTGTGATCAGCTGTCGCTTGTCATAGAGCTAATAGGACAGCCCCATACTCCACCCATAACTATTGACTTGGATGGAATGATCCTTCCTCTGTCTTTGAATAGCTGCCTCCACACTCAACCATCCCCAAACAGCTCTTTTAGCTTGGATGGGCAAGATTGCCAAGTGGCAGCCTTCCACAAGCAAATTTCAAAATTAAATATCTGAAAATTAATTTAATTATCCATTTTACCCTGCTATTAATTGCTTCCAGATTTAATGTGCTAAAGTTTAAGTCATTCTCAACATTAAATGGCCATAGATTGGCATTCATTAATTAATGCCTAGTTCTAATGTCATCATAGGATTTTAAAGGCTCAAGTAATGTCCTAGGCCCAAACTGACACCATGCACCCATAAGTACCTATCCACATACTTCATACAACTTTTGCCAATGTCACCCAGTGCATACCTCGGGTAATCTAGTTAATTTTGTGAAAGTTGTAATGCTTACGGCAGTCAGTTTGAGCTTGAAGGCTGAATTGTATCAGTGTGATGTTACAGGGGAGAAACTATTAAAGATGGAGTGGAAAACTGAATCCAAAACACTCACTCCAAGGTCCAAGCATTCAGCAACAGAACAACGAAGAAGATGCAAGATCAATGATAGGCAAGCTTCTTTCTCCCCTGCCTCACCAAAAAACAGCAAAAAGAGCTTGCCTGCCATAACTGAGGATTTGTGTCATGAATAGCAGGTTTCAAATGCTTAGACAACTGGTCCCTTATAATGATCAGAAAAGGGACAAAGCTTCTTTTCTGTTAGAGGTATGATTTGAATTTTCTTTTTTTTTTTCTGAACTGCCTTATAAGATTGATCTTCTAAGCCTAAAAAGTTAATGTTTCGAAGTGCTATATTTTAGGTGGTTGAATATGTCCAAATTTTACAAGAGAAAGTGCGGAAGTATGAGGCTACCTTACATGGACGAGAAAAGGAAAGCCTCAGATCTTTGTCATGGGAGCAATCTCAGGTGGTTGTTGAGGTTTTGGATTAGGCTTGGTGAGGTTTATTTGGCACTTTAAATGACATGTTTTTTATGTGTGCCCTATTCAGAAAAATACAGGTCTCCATAGTATAGTTGCTGATGGTTTGGGCATTGATTCTGGGCGTGAAAATTCCAGCTTCCCAATGTTCTCCAACAGACCTGACTTGAAACAAGCTTTGGACAGAAGTGAGCAGAAGAAGGGTGGAAACGAAAGTTCAGAGAGTGACTGTGGCAGGACAGCTGGCACATCTGAAGCTGCACAACATAGATCTTCCCCACTAGAGGCTATACCTATCTTGTCATGTAGCCAAGTATCCTCTGAAAAAGGTTGGATTATGAAGTTATTTGCTGGCCTTCATTTTTGTGTAGTACTGACAAATAGGAGCTTTTAGCTACAGTAATTTGTTATCTTATGGTTACGTTTCTGTAGATCATTCCTTGCATCAACGACAAGTTAGGAGTCTTCACTTTGGTTATCAGGATGCCAATAGCAAGGCTTGTGACACAGCCGTGGCAGAGACAGAGCAGTTTCCTGTTGCCTCTCCTTCACACACATTAAGCAGTGATGGTGCACGCCTTGATAGTCATCCTTCCAAACGCGACCAGAACATGACATATGCAGCACAAATGAAAGAACCAATGCTCGTTCATGGTGGCGTCATCAGTGTGTCTTGTTTGTACTCACGGAAGTAAGTGGTCTGGTGGGCATTCATTTTCAGGCGTTCTCTCCTGCAATATGAACCTAATTTTCTCCTTGTGATACATGTAGGCTGCTAGATGCTCTTGATGCTGCATTACAAAGCTCAGGCTTAGATTTGTCTCAAGCTAGCATTTCAGTTCAAGTAAACCTGGGAAATTCAGCAATGACAAGTTCCTCACTGAATGTAATGGCCTACCTTATCAACCTATTAGATTTTTGAGGTTGGATTTGATTACTGAAATTTCCCATGTTCAACAGGTAGGATTGAGTACAGATGTACAATGTGCAGCACAAGAGTTAGAGGGGCCAAGTAAGAGATTGAAGATGGGACTGTAGAGCGAGTGGTTGCAATTGTGAAGATGCTAGACAACGTGATGGATGGGTAGCAGTTATTTTTACTGTACACAGTAGACCCAGAAATGGATGGCCAAGCTAGGTGTGGTTATTCAACTGATTGTTCTAGCTTTATGCAATTACTGTCATTTAAAATTCTTTTGAGATTATTAATTGTTAGCATATGCAGGTATAATCATTTGATAACCTCTTAGCATTCTTACCAGGTTTTACTTCTAATACGTGTCCAATGCAGGCTTCGCAACACTAGGAGTAATGCTGGTGCTCTATATACACTTTTCCAAATTATGAAATCTTCTTTAGATGAACCGCCCTTAATCATGTAATATGGCATAACTATATACTATCACGTATCTATTCCTGGACATGCAAACTGTGTAAATCATGTGGTCAATCTGGTGTTTACCATCTTTTGTGGAACTGCACATTCATTTGCAGTGATGAGGAAATTGTATCAAGAGCCAAGAACTCATAGGAGGGAATTCTATGGAAAGCATGGGTTGACTACATAGTCATCCCTTCTTTTTCGAGAAGAATGGAGTGTAACAAGGGCGCATGCGAGTGCAGTGGAGCATGTTCCTCCCTTCAATTCATGTGCAATTGCTTGATTTTGCATGCATATTTGTTTGAAATCATGTAAAACTATTTGATTTTAAATGCATGTTCTTTGTTCTAATTCATGCACAATTGCTTTAATTTGAAAGCATATTTGTTCCAACTCATGTAGGATTGTTTCATTTTGAATGCCTGGCCTTTTTAAGAGAGATTCTTTGTTATTGCCATTAATAACAAATCTGATATACACGAGAGAAAAAATTGCTTACTTTTAGGGTCTTGTTGCTATATCTAAGAGTCATGTTGCTAGCATCCAAGAATTTAACAGTCTTGAATTAGAGTGAAGGGGTGGCACACTTTGGGTACCGTGTGTAAAATCCAGATGATAGCAAGCACATCTTAGACTAGAGTTATCCAAGTACATGGAGGCATTCTCATTAACCACGGCACTAAACGTGCTAGCAAAACAATTGCAAGGAGGCATCAAGTGAAGTAAAAATGTGTCATATTTGGTACATCATCACCTACCTCTAAAAGATTTACTTCCCATCCTAAGTTGTCTTGTTTTGTTTTTTTTTGTTTTGACTCTTAAAGTATGTAAGTTCCTCCTCAAAGGCTCATATACAATGGGGACTATATACACTAGGGAAGACAAAAAGAAGCTTCCATCCTTTTGTAGATGGGCTCTGATATGATGCTTAAAGTTGAAAGAATTCCATAATACACTAGTACTCTCTAAGACATACACATTAGACTTTTTTGTTAGGACCACAAGATTAGGCTTTTCTTGGACTCAATCTTGGACCCTCTACAAAATGTCATGTTATCAATACATTGGAAGGGAGCATGGTTAGCTTTATCAATCTTACACAAAAATGTTATCATATGACCTATCATTGGATATTTCTTAAGGAATATCATCAAAGTTTCAAGGTTTGACAAATTTTTAGTTTATTTGCTCAAGTTGTGTTGGTTCTACTATTTTAAGCTAAAAATCTTTTGTTATGATGCTTTTTGAGTGATTTTGTTTAAATATTTCACTCATATCCAAGCCATGCTCTAATAATATGTGATAGTCAAAAGCTTTGGTGCTATAAGTATCTAAAATTCAACAGTTTAGAGTTGGCCTTTGAAATTTCATTATTGTTATATTCTATATAACAAAAAATTATATGGTGTTTCTTAGAGGGTGTAAGTTTGAGTCCAAAATAAGCCAAATGTTGGGTTTGCACCTTACATTGGTCATACTCCAATTGTGGCTCCAAAGTTGATGAGTATGGCTTGGTGAATGTATAGGTGGTTCCATGAAGTAGATGTGTTTGTGTTGAATTTTATAGTCTCATGTTGAAGAATGGACACCCATAAGCAAGTGATATCAGATTATTGTGGTGAAGTATGTTAGTAATGAAGATGTGAAATTGAAGTTTGTCCATAACTATGGTAAATTGAAGGTGGATATGTAAGAAAAGTAGGTCAATTCCACAAAGAATGGATAGTAGGCGTTAACTTTGAACTTGGAAATGTTGGAAAAAACCTTGTATTTTGGACTAATAATCATCTAGTTAGAATTAATAATATAATCGTGGATGAATGATTGCATTAAGGGAGATATGAGGTCTTGAAAATACTTTGTAAGAGATTTTACAAAGAATATTTTAGAAAGTAAAAAATAATTTAAAGTTAAAAAAATATTTTTTAACATGAAGAAGTGAAGCTTAGACTCAATATAAGTTCCAATGGGTCAAAGAACAATAGGAACAATGTCTTCTACTCAAATCAAAGGAGTAGAGGTGGAAGAGGAATGTCAAAATTTAGAGGAAGAGGTACTTAGCAGCAGCTCCAAATGAGTCATGGATAGCAATCAAATGCAAATAAGGATTGTCATTATTGTAGCAAATATGGGCATGTAGCTAAAGATTGCTACAAGTTGTATGCAAGAGAATGACAGGTTGTTTGCTATGTAATATGTGAAAAAGGGGTTATCTACACAAGGAAAAGCAGATAAACATATCTAAAATGGTTAAAATGTCATTATCATAATATTCTTGTGGCTTGTATCAAACTTAGAAATATAGGCTATTGTAAAAATGATGATGATTGATTTAATGAAGATCTTATTTTCTTTTGATAGAAGTGAAAGTGAAAATTCAATTTGATTTTTTTTGACATTTCGTTCCTTTTCTCTATCATTTTTTTTCCTTGTTAATTACTTATTCTTTTACTTTTTTGATATTATTATTCAAAGTTTCAAATCACATTTTTTAGCTATGGATCAATCATTCAATGATCTTTGTAACACGAGCTTTTTATCATCTTCATGTTAAGTTAGAATGTGAGTATGAACCAATCAGAAAAAGAACAAAATAAAATATTGTTTCAGAGTCCATGATTTAAAGAAAAAAGAATATTGATCTTTGATTGGATGAAAAATTATATCTTAGAGATCGTGTAAAAAAAAGAAGTCATTTTTTTAATAATAGCTTTTCATAATGTGGTTTATTGATGATGATGTGTTTCAATTTAAAGAAAAAAGAATATTGATCTTTGATTGGATGAAGAATTATATCTTAGAGATCCTGTAAAAAAATAGTAGTTTTTTTTAAATAATAGCTTTTCATAATGTGGTTTATTAGTTATGGTTATAATGGATTTTTAAGCCATACACTTGATTTTATTGTAAAAAATGACGTTTTTAGATTGAAGAATCACTTGTTAACAAAACATAGCGATGAGTTGTTGCAAAAACTATAGGATTATCGACAAAAAAATCATTAATTAGAGAAACACATCAAAGCATATCAACAAAAATAAACTATTTTAGGCCTTCGAAATTTTACTTAAGCAATGTTGAATATAACTGCTTATAATAGTATTTGAGTTATGATGTTGATCTTATTTAGGTCTCTTTTTCAATCAATTATAATGTGAGGAGTTTCAAAGACATCTCAGTGTTATTATTATCTCTTGTCCTCAGCAATTTCAAAGGATATTCTTGAGAAGAAGTTTAAAAAAGTAAAGAGATAATGCTTGGATTTTTAAATTAGGCATCATTCTTTGGATTCTGAGCTAGTATAGAAGACTTTGGATAGTATTTATATCCGCCAAAATACATATACACAATTTTTTTAGTTAATACAATTAAATATGAAATAGGGTCACTTTACTTCCAAGGCCATTTATGGTGAAGACTATCAGTTAAAAAGTTAATGGCAAGGTGATAGAAGTTTTGGTTGAGTCTTTCCATACAAGGTCAGCTTCAAGAGTAAGAAGAAAGAGCTTCTTCATAATGAATTTAATAACATTTTCTTTTATCTACATATCCTATAACATTTGATGATCAAATTTTATTATTTGTCTTTAGAAGAGGCACAAGGAGTAGTCAAGTTTGTGATTAAACTTGATGAAAGTAAGATATTAAAGTGTATAAGAGTAGAAAGGGACTCCATTACCTTGATGAATATACCATTGCAGTGATTTAATGTCATTTAATGTTCAATTTGAACATATCAGGTGGTTAGGAGATTTTGAAGTAGACATCGAGGATTTTGATATAATGTATTTGGTTTTTCATTAAACTTTAATACCTGATGTGATTAAGAGTCAACAAGCATGAGAATAGCTATTTATTGAGGGATTTGGAAACTACAAAGTCGAATGGCACATAGCGCTGATGACTTAAAGATACTCAAATATATGTACAATGTATCTAAATGAGAAAACTCTTGATATTCTTACTTATATCACATGCCCCCAACTGTAGCTAAGCTCAAGTAGCTGGAATAGCCCCCTCCAAGCATATCAAAGATCCATAATTCAAGCCAGTTTTAGGTATTTCTTTGGCCAATGGTCATATATGTATACTTCATATACTCTGTAGAATAATTGAAAATCTCATTCATCTTTATATAGGGTTTACTTGGAAGCTAAAACCCTTATTAGCTAGATAAGATGCCATAACAAAGATCAAGCAAGTTTTATTTGCAATTGGTTTGTATGGAGGTAATGTTGTTATTGAACCAAATCTTCAAAAGTCCAAGGATGGAAATTGTGTTCCCTAAAAATCCATCTATTGGTGGGGTGAAGACTAGAAGGTTTCTAGGCTTTCACGGAAAGCTTAGCAAGATTAACTCTAGAAATGGAGGTTCAACCATTAAATATAATAAGTGAAAATCCCAACATAATGTAGTTAAGGATCATGATGATAATGGATAGGCTTGGAATAAAAAAACCAAAGTTTGAAAAATATTAGATAACTTGTTTAAAAATGATGATAAAATTCATTGAAAAGATAATGATATCAAAGATTTCAAAGACTACTTGAACCTTTTCAAAAAGGAAATGATAGAAGCTTGGGGTAATCAACACTTCACTCACTATAAGGTAAGTTGTTATGTTTCTTCATTGTCTAAATTATATAAGATTTTTAACTAACTCTTTACTTTTTAACTATAAAATATATTTTATACAACCATCCTCCATATTTTATCAAATAGTATGAAAGCCCATCTATTTGGTTAACCCAAGGCATGAAAAAATTACATTGTTGACCAAGAAAAAAATACTTTAAGGACACAAGAAATGGATGAGGAAGAGTTAAGGAAAACAATTTGTTAGAGGTCTTGCAATGGTTTTATAGAAAAATTTAGCATAAATTCAAGCTTAAAGATATAATACATCGTGTAGTACATCATCTTTGGCAAAAGCCATACAAATGGTTACACAAAAGGGGGATATCTAAACTCTTATGCAAAGCAAAATTTTTTAGAATGATTATAAACTAAACAAAGAGAATACGAAAGTTGGGTTTCAAGAAACAATTGATTCTTTAAGATCCTGGAGCCCCGAGAGGAACACCAAGGAAAAGGGAATTCTCTTGCAAGAAAATCTATCTTGTAACATCAACAAGCTTGTTTTTCATATTTCATATGGTCACAATGAAGAAAAGAACACCAGGCACAACAAATCTTCATGCAGCATCATGTAAATCTCCCACGGTTTTTAATAGAATCAACCATATTCTTCAACATCTTCACAAAATCCATCAATAGACCAAAGAAAACAAAGAAGTACACCATCTTTGAATGGAAATACATCACATAGTATTCATCTTCAATATCTTCATAGTCTTCTCTCTCAATCTCTCATATACAATCACTTTGTTTCAGTAGAATTGGCTATCTCTGACTCTCTCTCACACTCCATCAATAATACATCATATCCTCACTACAATCTCTCAAAATCACTCTCAATAATCACTCTTAGGTCGTGGATACCCCTCCCAAGAGGTATGTCTGATATGAAAGGTCACCAGAGCCACTACAGTGTCTCTTCACAGCTCACTACTGTCACTTCACTCTAGTCTTCTCTTGAGTCTTCAGCAGCTACTTCTTCCACTTCCTTCAGCTCTTTTGCACTTGTATTCACCTCTTTCCAAGGCTAGAAAACTTTCCCAAAAAATTACACATACATTCCACAGAACACTTACAGAACAGTCTACAGAACAGTACCAGAACAGTTACAGTACAGAACAGAACAGAAGCAGAAGCTCTACAGAAGACCTACAGAAGGTTACAGAAGGTCATCAAAACTACATAACTCATTCTCAAACCATTCAAAACTCTCACAAACCATTCACTAAGCTTTCACAATATCTCATTCTTCATCAATCCATACTCCATCCCTCCTTACAGAAGACAATCAGATCAAAAACAGACCAAAACAGAACAAAACAGAAGGTATACAGAACCAATAAGAACCTATCAGAACATCACAGAAACATCAACAAACATCATAATCTTCCAAAACACAATCATTATCATCCAAAACACTCTCAAACCACTTCCTAATCAATCAATCATCCCTTAAAATCAACCATTCAGCTCTCAAAAACAACAAAAATCAGCCAAAAAACAAGTCATTTCAACACTCAACATATCCCCACACTTAATAAGGAAGCGTCCTCGCGACCCAGGAAAAAGGGAATACAAGTTCATTTCAAAGCTTCACTTTGATCTTCATTATCTTCTCACAAAGAATCCATCCACCACGACCCCATCTTATAACCTGTTTCTGATATAAAAATACAAAGAAAGGAAAACTCTTTCACACATTAACACCTCTTATCAAACAAGAAAATCACAAATTTGTAAAGGATATAAGAGTTTGCTTCTTCATCATCATCTTCGTCTGCTTCAACTCTCCAACCACGACCCCATCTCGACAAATCTCCAAAACATAGCTCGTACACAAGATCCAATACGTTCGTTTGACATAAATGAACTCAGAATACGAATACACAACACAACCATCTGAATGACTTCTTCAAAAAGAAGAGTTTGGCATTAAAAAGCTTGCACCATACATTGGAAAGGCATCAATGAAGATGATCCCTCTTAAAAGATTGATGTTGTCTGAATCGATCCATAGATAAGGATTCATCTACAAAGTTTTTAGGAGGATTTTGAAAAAATTGGAGACAGCACATCCTTTCCAACAGGACTAGGTATCTGCTAGGCAAACAAAGGGCATGAAAATACAATATCTCCAGCTGTTGAGAATCAATGCTAACATTGACATTCATGCACAACTTTGGGATAGGCTTTGAATCAGTATGAGAATGCCTATGCATATACGCCAGATACCAAGCAAAGTGAGCAGTTAATCTCACTGAGGGATCTGCAGACTGTGAATATTGTTGGGCAAAATGAACATAGTTTTGATAAGCTTGACTTGAAACTGTCCATTCCCCTGGAATTACTGGCCAATTAATCTGCGGTCCTGTAAGGCAATCATCCGAACTCCATCCCCTTCTTCTGGAAATCTGAGTATCAAAACCGTCACAGTCACTAACCAACTGAGGTGGTTGAGATATGGAAGTGTTAGGAGAGGGTAATGGAATAAGGGAAAGTGGATGTAGGGAAGGATAGGAAAAATCATAAAAGGAAGAAAAGGTTAAAGAAGGAGTGGCAGAAATTTGTAAGGAATCACTAAGGAAAGGTGTTAATTGATAAATAGGAAATGTGGAGGGTACATTTATGAGGGGTGAAGGACAGGGTGGAGAAGGGGAAAATACCCTATCCTCAATAAAGGAACAGTAAGTGAAAATAGGAATTTGAGGGAAAGATGAAGGTTGGAAAAGAAGTGGTAAAATTACTGGGGAACTAGATTGACAAAGGGAAAAATATATAGCATAACGGTGAGCCAATTGTTGGTAATAAAGGAGGGTAGGAACAGAAGGTCCCAAAAGAGATCGTCTCTGATAGGCATCAAAGAAAGTAGCATCAAATGGATTATGTTTGGAAAGATAAGTTAAGAGATCCATCCTCAGTTGGTAAGTACTCTGTACAAAGGTAGGAGCTGTGTTTTGTCTTTGATTTAGGACCACTGACTCAAGCATGGGATGCCACGAATTATCCTGACAATCAGCCACTTTGGAGGAATAACTTTGAAACATTTCAGCTATGCGCAACTCCAAATGATTGACATAGAGAACAGCTTGTAAGACCACATCCCCCACATACCATGCCATATCTACCTCATCTGGAATTAACAAATCTCCTCGGATATACATGTATGACATCAGCATGGTGTCTGGCGTGACAGAATCTTCAAAGAGCATTCTGACTACCTCTGTCAACAACTCAGCAGACCAAGCCCCACTCCAGCCATCCTCTGGAAAAGGTAAATCCATCGTGGAAAGCTTCATATAGAAGACCAGCTTCTGTAAATGGTAGTGGACAAAGAAAGAATGGTCAGGTAAGACAAAGTCCTGAAATTGTTCAAAGGTAGACCATAACAAGTCCATTCTGGACTGCAATCTTTCCACTTTGTCTTGGAATAAAGGGCACAAAGTAGCCTGTCTCTGTAATGCAGCCAAGTCCTGCTGTGAAAGATAAGGAATTAATGGAACAGGAGGGCTTGGAGGAACAGAGCGGGACTTCGCAAGCTGATCTTGCAACTGCTGGATGTGGGAGGCTTGGTTGGCCACTGTGTCATTAGCCATTTGTAAAGCTGAAAGCTTGTCATCTAATTGAACTTGGAATTCTTTCGCTTCGGTGGACATCCTCTCCTTCTCTGCTGAAAGGCTAGTAACCTGTGACTGAGCCTCGAGTAACTGGGTTTTCAATGAAGAAATCTCATCACTTTGGGTGGCAACCAGTTGGGTTTGCTGTTCCATTTGCTTGAATAGATCTGCTAGGGTATCCTTAGTAGATGCTAATTCAGATGTTGCCTTATGCAACTGGTCTTTGGACTGCATGAGCTCCTCATAGAAAGATGCGTACAGCTGTTGAACACAGGCTGTCACTGACAACTCAATGGAACTTTGAATATCCTTGCAGAGGAAAGGAATGGCTTCTCCTGAAACGAGACTGTTCAGGGAAGGAACTGAGATCTCCAAGGATCCTTCTCTATGTGCCCTGAATAGGTTATTGCAAGTGAGAAACCCAGGGAGTTCACTGCCAGAAGTAGCAGGGATAGGCACTGAGGGAAGTACAGCAGGGGCTTTGTCCGCTACCCTCTTCAAGCGTTTGCGCTGTATGACCAGGGGAGGCGGAGAATCATCATCCTCAATGTCAATAGGTGCTGACTCTTCGGAAGGTGGAGGAGGTGGTACTGGATCTGATGGAGGAGGTGGAGGCACAGACTTCTGTAAACCTGAATAGGTCAAGAAGGCTGACAAATAGGATCCGTAGGTAACATTGGTAACATTACCCCTCGTGACTTTAACAAAATGCTGATCCATCTTAGTAAGGAGGTATGTGCTCCAATCAATGGCAACTCCTTTTAGCACCATCCTGGAAGCTGTGAAAAGCTCTTTGGACAAATAGTGGGATGGCGTTTTGGCAGGCATGAACCTGTCCTGAAGGAACTGACACATCGTCTTCCAGACGGGATCAGTAATCATAGAAAACGAAACTCCTGAAGAGTTTATCACTTTCTTAACATCAAGGACCTCCCTTGTCTGCTTCTGCAATAGTTTGAGAATCTCTTCATTAGAGAAGAGCTGTCGAGTGGTCACGAAAGGTTCTCCTTTGAAGGGTAAAGACAGAGCCTTCCCTAAGCCTCGAGACGTCAATGTCATAGACATGCCTTGGACTACTCCTGTCTTCTTGCTGTAAGAGGCCAGGAACTCATCACAGACGGACGGATCCTCTGGAAGTAATGGAAAAGGAGTGGCCACAAAAGCAGCAAGTCCTGCCTTCGTGAGGGGCTCAAAAGTAAGTAGGGACGAGTAATCCCTACTAACTAATGGGACGTACTGGATAGGGGGAGGAGCATGAGAAGGCGCCATTCAGATGGTTACACACACACCACAACACAGACAATCAAAGAGAATGCCTGCAAAGCAACAGACAAAAAACCAAGGATAATAGAATTACCAATAAAACGTGACCCGACCTACTAACCCCAGGCAAACCACATCCTAGAAAAAATTTGACATGACCTCGAGACAAATGCGACCGAAAGCTTCATGCGATGCATCAAACAAACACCCTGAACCCCGTATCAGGCAATAAAAGAAAAAAAACTACATACCGTACCCGTAACCGGAACTAAGACATGAAACCAAAACCATACCATATCCGACACATATCAATACGACATCTGTGATAGAACCAAGACTGGACCATCGAAAATAACACTAATGACTGCGTATACCCATCCCACGAAACGGTTCATTAAAAAGGGAATTAAGTGCAGTGAGGGGGGATTAATTGAATGAAGGATTGATTTTAATCAATTATTAAAAATGGGTGAATTTTTATTAGGTGATAAACCTTAATAAGAAAACGGCGGTTCCTTATTATAAATTTAATTACCAATTATTAGGTTAAACCGGTGCAGTTACACGAGTCCCGGACTTCGATTTCCGACTGGGTCTCTAAATGCAATTCATTGATTATAATTAAGGTGATGTGGAGCGCTTTTTTGCCAGCGCGTGCTCATGTGACGGCTGGTTCTTTTTAATTAAAAATTTAAAGTGTCTCTTTAGCGCACGTAGCGCGTGCTAAGTGAACGGCTGGGTTATTTTAATTAAAAAAGGATGTGTGTTTAGCGCGAATGCGCGTGGAAACGGTGGGTGGATTAAAGAATTGATTTTAACAATTAATTGTGATTAAGGGGGAAAATAAATAAATAAATAAATAACAGAAAATAAATACCTGGCAGGGTGTGTATGAAATGCAGGAATGCGCACGGAAGAGTCCCAGGAAAGGAAAAGCAAAAAGCACTGATGAAACAACAAATAACACCTTAGCAGATGTATTAAGTTGATTGATGTTGGGTTTTTATTTTTATTTATTTAATTTGATTTTTAGGTATGATTTTTTATGTTGGAATAAATGGAAAATGAGCAAGGGAGGTGAGGGAAATTTTTTAGAATGTTTTTATAATTTTTTAAGAATTTTTTATAATTTTTAAAATGATTTTTCTATATTTTTTTGGCAATTTATGGGTAATTTAGGAAAGATGGATTTTTCTAAAATTATAGAAAAGGCAATTCCTAGCAGACAAAGGTCCAAAAATTAACAAAAGACAGAAGGAATTTTTTAGAAATTTTTTGAAATTTTTTTATGAAAAAATGAATGTTGTGATTAAGTAAGTCACATTAATCACATAAATCACATAAGTCACATTAGTCACAAGTCACGTAAGGCAGGTAAGTCAGGTAAATCAGGTAAGTCGACCTAAGTCTAGTCAGGTTAGTTAACCTAAGTCTAGTCAGGTTAGTTAACCTAAGTTAGTTAAGTTAGGTCTGAGTAAGGTCTAACTAGGTTAGTTAGTGAGGGCTAACTAGGTTAGTTAGTGAGGGCTAACTAGGTTAGTTAGTTAGGTTAGGTTTAGTGTTAACTAAACTAGAGTTAGTGGTAGGTTAGGTAACCTGGGAGGGAGGTTTGTAGGAGGTGGAGGTTGGAGGTGGAGGGTGGAGGGAGGCGACGACGGTGGAGGTGGGCGAACCGGCGGCGCTGCGGCGGCGAGGTGGCGGCGAACGCGGCGGGCGGTGACGAGGGTGCGGCGTTGGCGGGTGTTGGCGGGCGGAGCCGGCGACCGGCGGAACGGCGAAGGCGCTGCTGGGCTCGGGGGCGGCTTCAGTGGGCGACGAGGGCGGCTGCAGTGGGCGACGTGGCGTAGACGGCGGGGCGGCGCAGAGGGGAGGAAGGAGAAGGGGAGGAAGAGGGAGGAGGGAAGGGAGGAAGAAGAAGGCGTGAGAGAAGAGAAGCAGAGAAGGAGGAGGGAGTCGTGGAGGGGAGGGAGAAGAAAGGGAGGAGAAGAAAGGGAGGAGATGGAGTGGGGGGAGGAAGGGGAGAGAAGGAGTGAAGGTGGAGAGAAGAAGAGAAGGAGGGGAGGTGGAGATGGAGGGAGAAGAGGGAGGAGGGAGAAGGACGGAAGGTGGACGCACAGAGAGAGAGAGAGAGAGAGAGAGAAAGAAAACGAAAGAGAAGAGAGAGAAACGGTTGGCGGGAGGGGTACCCCTTTTGTTTTTTGTTTTTTTTTTTTGGAAATATTTATTATTTTTCTTTTTTTCTTTTTTTGGTTTTTGAAATAAAAGGTGGGCGGGCAGGGGGAAGGGAGGATGGGCGGGGTCAAGAGGGGACGGATCCTCGTCTCGCGCTCGTGCGCGGGGCGGGGTAAAAAAATTTGCCGTGACGGGATTGAAACGATGCGGGGATGACGGTACGGGGTACGCGGACACGACCGGGGCGCGTGGAGACGCGTTAAATCGAAAACGGGCGCGTTCACGCTCAAAACGAGCGCGAGAAAAAACACAAAAATACAGAAAAATTAATAACTCCCAATCCGGATGTCAAAACGAAATACCGTAAAAACGAAAAGTGGGCAGGATGACAGGGGGGAAACATTAAAAATACGGGACGGGGGTTCCGGGAGGGGTAAAGGACGTTCACGTGCAAAAAACACAAAAAACGAACCAAAAACGCAATTGAAAAATTAATATCGAAAGATCCGTGCATCGGAATGAGGTGCAGCAAAAAGGAAAACTAGGCAAAAAGATGTGCCCGACAATCCTATCACATCAAAACATAATTCCGACTGAAATAAGATGCGTTCACATGGGGAAAACCCAAAAAACAAACCCGAAAATGGGATCGGAAATTAATATCGGACGAACCGTTCACCGGAATGACATGCAGTAAGAAGGAAAAATGTCCGCAGGAAGAGGTGGCACAGGGTGATCATGTTAAAACGTCGTTCCGGTTGAAATAGGAGGGGTTCACATGTGAAAAACGCCAAAAAGACTCCCAAAAACTCAGTTAAAAATTAATAAGTAAAAATCCAGAAGTCGAAAAAGGGTGGAGGAAAAAGGAAAAAGGTAGGGGAAGGCCCAGCGGACACGGCTGTCAAATCAAATTGGAATTCCGATGCAAATAGGGCAGGTTCACATGGAAAAATGTCAAAAATACGCACGAAAAAGTTACGAAAAGCCGGAAAATTAATAACGGACAAACCATGTATCGGAATGAGACAGAATAAAAAGGAAAAATGTCAGGGGAAAAACGTTGGTCAGGGCTATGACGTCAGATCATGGTTTCGAAGCAAGAAAAGCGCGTTCACATGGAAAACCGTCTAAATTGCGTAAAATGCTTCAAAAATTAATAACTCAAAAACCGTGCACCGGAACAAGGGTAGGTAAAAAGGAAAAATGGTCCGTTCAAAGAGAGGAACAGGGCTATAAGGTTGGATTTGGATTTAAGTGAACGTAGGGTGCATTCACATTGAAAAACCTCAAAATCAGGGAATGAAGGAAAACTGCAAGGGAACAGCCCCAAGGGTGGGTGGAAAATAACCGGGTGGGTGGGAAGGGACCCCAGGAGGGTAAAAGCAAGGCAAGGCATACATGCATGAGCAAAATAAGGCATATGCAGATGAGGATGCAATGTAGACGCGCAAGGACGCGTCCCCACACTTAAGACCTTAACGGATAGGGTTAACCGAGCATTAGGGACCCAGGACCATGCCACAGACCATCCACTAACTTCCCCACACTTAAAACCATCACTAAGAAACAGAAGTTGTAGGGTTAGAAAAACTTGGCCCGTTGCGTCAAGAATCAAGGTTGAGTGTCAACGGCACGTCCAGTGTGGTTGTCGGCGCTGGAGGGACCAAGGCATCTTCTTGACACACGTTCGTCATGGTAGGGACCACGCCGCAGCACCCAGGGAGGTAGCTGATAGAAGGAATCGCAAGAAATCCGTCGATGATGAGGGATATTGCACTCAACTCACAGTCACTCAATTGGAATGAAGGAACAGTCACTCGCCCCATGACTAATATCACTCGAGAAAGAATGATTAAAACCCGTAACTCATACCCGGTTGAGGAATCAACAAGGGGGAAATGGTGCAGAAGGAGTATGCCAGGGTGCACGATTGACGGTGCATTAGTGCGTCCAACCCGTCTGGCATAGGTGCAAGGAGAAAGGCAAGGGAGCCTTAGGGTGCAGTGTACAGAACAGGGTGATGTGTCTTGTGTTGACAGTAAAGACCCATCCCGTGGGTGCATAGGGAAACGGGAACATACCTGACTCCAAGTGTCGTAACGTCCCTCAATCTCACCTCTCGGGAAATGATTGAAGAAACTCCAGTCACACTCAACCCACCCTCTGTCTCACTCTCTGTTGATAAATACAGGAGGGCAGCCTTTTCCTAAAACCCATTAATGTAATCCTCACAGTCACTTGTGCAAAAGTGTATGCCTTGTGCGCATTTGATGGTGCAACAGTGCATCCCGCCCTGTGCCGGCATACGGTGCGAGAAGGAAGGCCAGGGAGCCTTATGGTGCAGTGCACAGAAACAAATTGTGCTTTGTGCATTGAGAGGCCCATCCCGTGGGTGCAACACTTCATTCACACTTCTCACCTCTCATTCGATTTGAAGGGAAAAGACTGGTCTCTCGCCCCACCCTCTGTCTCACTCTCTGTTGATAGATACAGGAGGGCAGCCCATACTCACTTCCCCATCCGGTTAGGATGAAAGCTCACATCACTCAATTGTTTGTCGATGAAGATAGCGTCACCAGTTGTTGAAGAGGCAAACCCAGGGAGGTAGCCATCAAATCGAATATTGTGTTGGATAGGAACATGTCGTCTGCTAGAGGACAGGTAGTCACTTTGCAGAAAGACCCAAGACACAGCGTACCAAGGGAGGCAGCGTCGGAATTGGATCCTAGGGATATCAATCAATGAATCCACTTTCTGGACTGGGGGGTGTTACCACCTTTTCCACTGCCAGCTTCCCGTCCAAGGGTGGTTACCACCTTTTCTTGGAACGAGGCCTGCTATGACAGGGAATTGCTTCCTTTTCTCTCATAACAGATTTGTTTTGTTTTTGTTTTTTTTTTTCTTTGTTTTTTGTTTTTGTTTTTCTTATTTTTCCCTATTCCCGAGGGTGTTTCCACCTTTTCTCGAAGAATAGGTCGGCATGACAGGGACCTTAGTCCTTTTCTCCCATGACCGATATGTTTTGTTTTTGTCTTTTTTTTTTTTCTTTTTCTATTTTCTTCAAATTGAACAAGGGAATGGTAGAAAGACCATGTGTCAGAACCCACCTCGCCACTGTCGCTGGTGGAAAATAGAGGATAAGAGATCAAGGCTAGAAGGGGGGTTTGAGGGGACAGAGGGTTGCGTCCACTTCATCAGGAGTGATTGAAGAACGGCTAACAGAAGTAACAACATAAGAAGTACAGTGCCGCGCCAACGAGGGAAAAGATCAAGTGACCGTAATTGTCAAGATCCCCAAGGAGGGAAGTACTTCTTCAGGCGATATCCATTAATCAGAAAGGGATCATCAGAGGCATCAACGGTCTGTACTTGGACAGAGCCATTAGGGTTGACTGCAAGTACCTTATAGGGGCCCATCCACCGCTGTTGGAGCTTGCCAGGAAACTTGCCAAATCGTGAATCATAGGCTAGGACCAAATCACCTTCTTTGAACTCTTTGTGCTTAATGAAACTGTCATGGTAAGCCTTACGTCGAGCTTGCGTGGCTTCCATGCACTGTAGAGCCATCCTACGAATTTCGTCCAAACATTCCAAGTGCAGGAGACGGCGTTGCAGTGAATCGTCATCCCCCAAACGCTCTTTGATCGCCACTCTCAAAGAGGGTAGTTCCAGTTCAACAGGAAAAACAACTTCTGTTCCATACACCAACTGGAAATGTGTCTGTCCTGTTGCTGCTTTATGGGAGGTTCTGTACGCCCAGAGGGCCTCTGTAAGTCGATCGTCCCAATCACGACGATGTGCGGCAATCGTTCTTGTCAGAATCGAGCAGAGGATGCGATTGGTGACTTCGACTTGGCCGTTGGCTCTGGGGTAATAAGGAGTGGACTTGCGATGGCGGATCTTATACAACTCTGTCAACTCTTCCATGACTTTGTTAAGGAAATGAGTGCCTCTGTCACTTACCAGCTCTAAGGGACTGCCAAAACAGGTGATGATATTCTCGTACATGAATAGGGCCACGCTGTTACCATCGTCCCGCTTGAGGGCTTTAGCTTCACACCACTTTGTGACATAATCCGTACATACGAGGATGTATCGGTTCTGTTTCCTTCTGGTAGGAGGATCGATTGGACCTACGAAGTCGATGCCCCACTTCTCAAACGGCTTCAACGGAAGGATAGGGTGCAGCGGCATGGCACTTGTCTTGGTGGGTTTCCCCATTCTTTGACAAGCATCACATCTTTTACAGTAATCATAGGAATCTTTGTGAATGGTAGGCCACCAATATCCTGCTAGCAGAGCCTTCCTGGCTGTAGCTTCTCCTGCAAAGTGACCTCCACATGGCTCGTCGTGGCAAGCCTTCAAAACAATCCCAATTTCTTCTCCTGCAACACATCTTCTGAGTACTTCATCTTTGCCTTTCTTGTACAGTGCACCACCTAGCAGGGTGTATGGGGCTGATTCTAGCATGAGCTTCTTCCTTTCCCGACTAGAAATACCAGGAGGGTATTGTTGGGTTGCCAGCAGATTGGCAATATCCGCATACCAGGGAGTGACAGTTTCCACCAAGAATAGGGAAGCATCGGGGAGGTCTGGATCATCTTGCTCCTCGTCTGCAGTTTGTGGGATACGCGACAGATGATCAGCCAGAACATGGGAACGACCGGGCTTAGTAATCACCTCAAAGTCAAACTCCTGGAATAAAAGGAGCCACCTCATCATTCGTCCTTTCACATCTGCTTTGTTTATCAAGAAGGACAGGGCCTCATGATCCACATAAAATTTAAAGTGGGTAGATAGGAGGTAATGGCGAAACTTCTCCAGGGCAAACACCATTGCCAAGCACTCCAGCTCTGTCACTGTATAGTTTCGTTCCCTATCAGTGACTTTTCGGCTTGCATAATAGATCGGTTGATCCAACTTCGAGGAGCCCTTTTGGCAGAGGACAGCACCTAAGCCTTCAATTGATGCATCAGTGTGTACGTGGAACTCTTTCGTCCAATCAGGAGGTTGCAGGATGGGTGCCTCTATCAGACACTGCTTCAGAGTGTGGAAGGCTTTGTCACATTCTTCTGTCCAAGTAAACTCTGCATCTTTCCTCAGAAGCTTGTGCAAGGAAGTTGCCTTTGTCGCAAAATGGGCTATGAACCTTCTGTAGTAACCCACATGGCCTAGGAATCCCCTCAACTGTTTGAGGTTGGTGGGTGCTTTCAGAGCTGCAATCTTTTCGATCTTTGCAGGGTCTGTTGATATCCCTTGTGCTGAGACAATGTGGCCCAACAGAACTCCAGAAGAGACCCCAAAGATGCATTTGTCGGGGTTAAGGGAAATCCCATACTCCCGGCATCGATCAAAGCATTGCTCCAGGTGGTCCCAGTGTTCACGGATCAAACTATAGACACAAAAGTCATCCAAATATACCTCAATAAAGTCGTGCAGATGATTTTGAAATGCAGCCATCATGACTCGTTGGAACGTAGCAGGGGCATTGCAGAGCCCAAATGGCATCACTCGGTAAGCGTAGGTCCCCCATTCTGTAGTGAAGGTTGTTTTGGACTGGTCTTCTTCTGCGATTTGGACTTGGTTGTATCCACTGAATCCATCCAGAAGGGAATAAAGCTCATGTCCTGCCACTGTGTCCAACAGTTGGTCTGTGAAAGGGATAGGAAAGTGATCCTTCTTCGTCTTGGAATTAAGCTTTCGGAAATCCACACATATTCGCAATTTTCCATTCTTCTTGGGTACAACCACGATGGGTGAAACCCATTCACTGTTTGCCACTGGATAGATGAACTCGGCCTCCAGAAGCTTCAGCAGCTCCGCTTTCACTAATGTGGAATAATTCGGGTTCATTCGCCTCTGTCGTTGCCGTACTGGCTTGGCATCAGGCTCCAAATCAATATGATGTTGACATATTGTGGGATCAATCCCCTTTAGGTCTTTGTAAGACCACGCAAACACGTCCAAATTTTCTTTCAACAAGTTGTACAAGGTTGACAACTCCTCTTCTGGGAGACTGCTACCCACCTTCAAGTGGCGTTCAGTGCCTTCTGAATCCACAAAGGTTAACTGCCTTTCACCTTCTACTTCACGGATGAAGGTCCCGCGGACTGCTTCTGGATACAGATCCGACTCCTTCAAGGGAGTGGTGTCCTCTTCTGATGTCCCACTAGAACCAACTTCCTCTTTTGGTGGAGACTTAGGTTGCTCCTTAAGACGTTGGAATGGAATAAGCGCCGTTTCGGGTTTGGTTTCAAAGTTAATTACCTCTTGGCTTGAAGACTCATCTTCTGATGATACATCCAGGAACGTCACATAACAGGGACCTACTAATGCCTGTTGGGTTTGTGGGACTGGTGCTTGTTGGCATGGTGCATCATCATCATCTTTCTTTGGCAAGGATAGGTTAGGACGGCATGAGCCACACTTGAAAGACGGCTTGTTCTTCTTCATCCATTTCTTATAAAGGTTTTGCATATGAGATGATCCATTTACCAGACCAAATGGTACCATTGCCATTCTGTCCCATAGCATGAGCTCATCGGCTTCTGATGCTTCTGGAACTTCTTCCCCAAATGTATCCTCTTCAGGTGGGATAGACCCCTCTGGCTCGCTTTCATCATTCTCTTCGTCCATATCATATTCATCCTCTTCTGTCTCTGTCTCTGCTTCTGCGTCTGCTTCTGCTTCTGCTTCTGTCTCTGTAGGAGCTCTGTAACAGAAGAACAGATTCTCTGGTTCCTCTCCTGCCGCTGTCTCTGCTTCTGCTTCTGCTGTGACCATGTAACAGGGAGAGCAGTACATCCATGCTTCTATCTCACTGTCAGAAGTGATTTCAGAAGTCATTCCCGGTTCAGGCAGGAAGTATTCACCCATTGATAATGGCTTTGCATCTTTTGGAAGTCGGCTTACTGTATCCACTGTTAAGGAATGTGCCACTGTTTTCTTAGGAAGGATCTGTTTGACAGCATCTTCGTCTGCTGATGTTCCATCTGTAGCCTCGTTAGGGGAGTCAGAAGATAATTCCAAGGAGGTGGATCCATGTCCTTTTTGAGAACCATACAGTTTCAGCACCACTTTGTTGGGTCCTCTGCCCAAGGTCAAAGTTCCTTTAAACCAATCCGTCCTTGCTCGGGCTTCAAAAAGCCATGGTCTGCCTAGTAACAGAGGATAGGATGTACCATAAGAGTTTGGCTTCACCACCAGATAGGTTAGCCAATAATCTTTTCCAGCCACTGTAGTCTTCACATATGGGAGAATGCCCAAAGGCTTGATTCTGCTCTGATCCGCCAGTCTGATGAGCCATTGGGTTGGTTGCACACCTTGTAAGCCTAAATCCTTCATCGTCACATCCGTCATAATGTTTACTGATGAACCACCATCAATCAGTGCATTTGCAATGAAGCAGCCTTCTATCCACACGCCAGTCTCTGGGGTACCCGGATCTAGGAAAGCATTAGCCACATCCACTTCTTTTACAGGCTCTGGAGCCTTGTTGGACTTTGTTGCTGTTGAGGGAGCAATCCTTAAACCACGTCTTTTCGTTAGTATACTTTTGAATCTTTTCCGGCAACTGGGGGACAGCATCAATAATTGTCGGAATGTGAGGTTTGGTTTAAAGGTATCTAGATCTCTAACTAGATCGTATTCCTTAATAGGATCCACTGGCTTCTCTAACCGGTTAGGAAATGGGGCAACACCCATTTTCATTTTCCCTCTTTCTTCCAACAGAGGAATTACAGGAACTTCTTCTGCCACTTGTGGCATTTCCTCCTCTTCTGTATCCTGGACCTCTAGTCCTGCCTCTGTAACTGTCTCTGTAACTCTCTGTGGCACTGTAGGGCTCTGCACGGCACTGTTAGGCTCTGTTCTGTTCTGTTCTTCTGGTGGAAGACTGAACTTCACTGTTCTGGCAGGAGGGTTATTTTCTTTCTGGGTAGGTGGTTCCTTCTGCTTTGCACGCGTGATGGCAGCAACTTCCAATTCTACCAAATTGGAGGTAGGCTCTTGGACCTTGGACGGACTATCAGTAGCACTGTTTTTCACTGGGGCTGGGCTTGGACAGTCTTTTGCAGTGTGGCCTTCTCCTTTGCATCGACTGCATAAGGGCTTGTAATCCACTGACCTTCGAGGATTTGGACAATTTGGTGAGATGTGTCCCTTTTCTCCGCATCTGTAACACTCCACTTCTGATCTCTGACCACCGCCAGACTGTCTTCCTCTGTAACTTTGGGAAGGAAATCTTCTGGGTCCGAAATTGGGACCAAACTCTCTAGGCTTGGGTCCAATATCTTGTGTTGTCATTTTGGATTCCAGCAAGTTGAATCTTGCGTCTTCTTCCTTTCTTCTCCTATCATGCATCTCCTTCAGAGAGCAAATGTCCTCTGTATGATTCTTCCGCAAACAGTAGGAACAGAAGGCTCCAGGGATGGTTGGTTTCCGTGTACATTCAGTGGCTAAATGGCCGGCTTGATGACACTTACCACACCAAGTATTTGACCGCATCACATCTCTTCCTGCTCCTGCAACGTTGGATATGCTAGCGGTGTTCACTTTCAGCGTCTGTAGTTGCTCTGTAATCACATCCATCAACTCCTTTTTGATGTTTGCAACTGAGTTGGATAAATAATCCTTCAAGCTTTCTCCTCCGGACGTACTGGCAGGAGGGTTTTGAGGAGTCTCTGTAATCACTGCATAAACTGGTTGGGTTGGTATAGAGGAGTCTCTGTTCTGGTTCTGATTCAGAGCTCCTGTTTGAACCGTTGGCTGTTGACTCTAGTTGGTAGGGTTCCACTGTTGCTGCTGATTTTGCATTGAGGAGATTGGTTGGGACCATTGTTGTTGTGGTTGAACCATCATTTGAGGCATGGATTGTGGCCACTGTGGATTTGGTGCACTGTACTGTGATACCGGGGGCATCTGTTGGTATGGATAAGGAACAGTCCCTGGGACTGCATTTGGTGGGTACATCATTCCTGGCACCAGAGGAGGTAAGACTCCTCTTCCTGTATTCATTGCTAATCTAGCTTCCACTTCATCGTATAGTCTTGCACCTTCTGTTGCAGCTTGCAGGGTGGCTGGTCTTTGTAGCTCCACAAACTTACGGACTTCTGGTTGTAATCCTCTGAGAAACACTCCCTTCTGAATGCCATCATCTAGATTATGGTTAGTCCATCTCTTCAAGATGGATTCCATTCGTGAGACATAGGCTTCTACTCTTTCTCCAGAGGACTGACTTAGGTTCATGAATTCCTCTCTCATCCGCTCTTCAAAACCTTCACGCCTGAATTTAGTGAGGAAGGCCAACTTCAGGTCATCCCATGTGCCAAAAGTTCCTGCTGCTTGTCTCTCATACCACTGAAACGCCGCGCCCTTGAAAGTGGCGGGGAATATTGCTAACCAATGCTCAGGGGTTCTGGCATTGTTAGCCACACATGCTACCATAAACTCTGCTACATGAAGATCGGGGTCTTCATTGTACTCTCCCTTAAAAACTGGCAATGGGACTACATTCGCTGGTCTGTCATCAATATTTCCAGGACGGATCTGGCTTGGAAGTGGACCTCCAGCAGGAGGAGGAAGGGCTTGATGTGCCATTGGGACTTCTGTAAAGAGTTCCGCAAGGGCGTCAAAGGCGGCTTCTGCTGCGAGCTCGCTCTCGGCTCTGATTCTTACTTTCTCTCTTCTTACGTACCTCTGGACTCGTTCTAACGCTTGCCTTTTTATTGCGTCATTCATCAGGGGGTTGACTCCACTATGTTGTTAGTGCTCCACAGAGGGTTAACAGAAGGCTTCAGTCTTTGGAGGACTCTCTTGCCAACATTTCTTCTACTTCTTTCTTTTCAACGTCCCTGAATTCTGCTTTCATGCCACTGCACAGGGGAAGGTATTCGGTTCTGAAGGTGTCAAAATGCATACGTCTGAGCATGGTGGTGGTGCCATCATCATAGTAATGCCAGCTTCTGATGGTTTCAATAGTGTATGTTGTGAAAAACACTCTATCTACCAACTTCCAATGGGTTGCTAATTGAACAAACAGAAGATTATCAGTACACCAAGCATCCCATGTATCTTGCTGTTGAGCGTCCACGAACAAATTCCAACTCTTTTCCTTCTTGTCTTTGTGAACCTCTACAGACCAAGACTCCTGAAGCTTCTTCACAATCTCCCACTTGATGATGTCTGGAAACTTTTCAATGAATGTCAAATCTTCCATGGATGTTCATTCTCTCTATTTCTGCTCTTCAGTTTGTTCCCAAACAGTTTGCCACCAAGATGCAAGTTTCTGCTGCTTCAATAGGAAGAGGAAATTGTTCACCACATAGAGCATGCATCATGATGGTGATGTGTTTCCGCCATTGTGGGATGAACTTCTTGTGGAAAGTGGCTTTTATTATGAGAAATTCCAACTCTTCAGTGGAAGAAGGAATTTTACAAACATCCATTGAATTCTTCTCTTCTTGGCAATGCCAATTCCTTCATTTTCAGCCTCTTTTGGTGCTTGTTGATGGCAAGTTTCCCCGGCTGCGCACCAAAAACATGGAGCCCCGAGAGGAACACCAAGGAAAAGGGAATTCTCTTGCAAGAAAATCTATCTTGTAACATCAACAAGCTTGTTTTTCATATTTCATATGGTCACAATGAAGAAAAGAACACCAGGCACAACAAATCTTCATGCAGCATCATGTAAATCTCCCACGGTTTTTAATAGAATCAACCATATTCTTCAACATCTTCACAAAATCCATCAATAGACCAAAGAAAACAAAGAAGTACACCATATTTGAATGGAAATACATCACATAGTATTCATCTTCAATATCTTCATAGTCTTCTCTCTCAATCTCTCATATACAATCACTTTGTTTCAGTAGAATTGGCTATCTCTGACTCTCTCTCACACTCCATCAATAATACATCATATCCTCACTACAATCTCTCAAAATCACTCTCAATAATCACTCTTAGGTCGTGGATACCCCTCCCAAGAGGTATGTCTGATATGAAAGGTCACCAGAGCCACTACAGTGTCTCTTCACAGCTCACTACTGTCACTTCACTCTAGTCTTCTCTTGAGTCTTCAGCAGCTACTTCTTCCACTTCCTTCAGCTCTTTTGCACTTGTATTCACCTCTTTCCAAGGCTAGAAAACTTTCCCAAAAAATTACACATACATTCCACAGAACACTTACAGAACAGTCTACAGAACAGTACCAGAACAGTTACAGTACAGAACAGAACAGAAGCAGAAGCTCTACAGAAGACCTACAGAAGGTTACAGAAGGTCATCAAAACTACATAACTCATTCTCAAACCATTAAAAACTCTCACAAACCATTCACTAAGCTTTCACAATATCTCATTCTTCATCAATCCATACTCCATCCCTCCTTACAGAAGACAATCAGATCAAAAACAGACCAAAACAGAACAAAACAGAAGGTATACAGAACCAATAAGAACCTATCAGAACATCACATAAACATCAACAAACATCATAATCTTCCAAAACACAATCATTATCATCCAAAACACTCTCAAACCACTTCCTAATCAATCAATCATCCCTTAAAATCAACCATTCAGCTCTCAAAAACAACAAAAATCAGCCAAAAAACAAGTCATTTCAACACTCAACAGATCCTTTAGTATGTCTTTGTTTGCAAAGGAATGTTTGGCTTTATCCTACTCGGTAAGGCCTCTACATTTCAAAAACTCTTGTTTTTTGTATACTAGGAGAAGCTTCAAATCTTTTGCATCTCCTATATGGGAGAGTAAATAGGAGCTAAGAACTCCAAATTATCTAGTTGTAGATCCACTATAACCAAGCACGTAGCCAAAGCCCTTATGGCTTCTTCTTTCTACACCAAAATTATCTTCTCCACTCATCTATTGAAAACTTCAGATTCAATGGCTTTGCAAATAGCTTTTAAAGCCATCATTGGCAAACTTAGAGAGCTTGAGAATGTGTTGTGATAAATTGCAATAGATTGATTATTTAAGCTTCAAATATAGTGTCCAAGTACTCGAGTTTTTCCAAGCTTCAGTAGTCTAGAGCCCTTGACTCTTCCAAGAAAGTTATCGGGGTCTTCAATTTCAATCTGCATAAGAAACAATAAAGTTTTCCTTGTCAATAGATAAACATCTTAAAGTCACTTATCTTTAATACTTACTATTAAGCCTAGGAAGATCTTGGAAATATCTTTAATACCATTGGGTTTTCATCATCTTCGAGAAGATTCTCATCATAGGGATTTATTGAGTTCTTTGGCTTCTCCACTGATGGCTACCCCTGTATCGATTCTAAATAGACCTTCAATATCACTTCCCTCAACCGAAATTTATTTTGACTCCCCGAAATCCACAAGACATTTAACAATTCCCTAGAGCTTCGGTGGCTTGCTCCTAATCTCATAATCAAACTCCTGTGACTGATGCATAGGGAATCTTGGCCATCTTGGCCCTTTGCTCATCTGTTTGTGGACAATCGGCCTGTGAAACGTTCACATGAGAAGGTAATGGACAACCAATAGGCTTAACATCCTGCATACGGAAGCGCTCATCAAGGACTTTATGAATGTACTCCCTCTATGACAGATAGAGTAGTCCCTAAGATCTATCGCATATGTACTGCGCATACCAAGTATATGAGAGCCTTGTCCCAGATCTTTCATCTCAAATCTCTTCTTGAGCTGAGCCTTAAGAGCATCTAGCTCCTCATGAGCTATCCCTGCTAAAAGTATGTCATCCACATAGAGTCTTTAGATCCCATGCCCTCAATGCCAAGTCTTTTTTGCACTTCTAAGAACTCTTCTTTTGTGGGTAGCCCTTACTTTTCATATTCCATAATCTCATTGATACATTTGTGCAAGGCCATGAAGCTATCTTGAAAATTCTCTCCCTCAACATCTAGAGCTACTAGTGGATATGATTAATAACTTATGACAACCCCCTAAAACTTGGGCAAAAATTACAAAAATGTTAAATAATTTGTATTTACAAACATATTGTTACCCTATTTTTGAATTAATTTTATACAAATACGGTGGTAGTTGATGTCCTTAAAGGACGTGTCTCTGAAGTCTAGAAAAAGGAAATTTTAGGTTCAAGGGAGCCTCTGCAGTATGAGAGAAGGGTGGACTTGGAGACAAAATGTGATAGATTGTCTTAGGTGGCAAAACAATAGAGTCCTTGCCAAAAGGGAATAGTATGCATTGCAATGGTGTAGTGTTGCAAAAGATCATTAAGGATTTTTGCCTTTAAAAAAAGAGATATTTTTAGGTTGATTTCTATTCATGCAGGCAGTCCTGAATTGTCTCTCAGATAAAATGATTCTAGTTTGTATGAGAATAGGAGTGTGCCTAAAGTCTAAGGTCTCTATTACTTTGTATTGGGGGAGGGGGGGTGTTCTTTGTAACATAGGTTAATTATTGCAAAATTTTTAAAAAATTAGTAGGAAAAAGAAGAGAAAAAAGAGGATAGGAAGTTGTTGCAAAGTTGACGGGTTGGGGGAAAAGGGTGGGAGATGGCATGATGAAAAAATGGCCATGAAGATAGGCAAGATGGGAGGGGACGCCATCAGCAAGGCCACCATGTGAAGAGAGAGAGAGAAAACCATATTCTTGATTATGCACAAAAGGGGGTGCCAAGAGTCAACCAAAGGAAGGGAGAGAAGGCACCATTAGTACAAGTGAGGAGGAGGGGAAGCGGAGGCAATGCATCCATCTTCTTTCATCATCTCTTAATCATGCGCCTACTCCTCCTCTTATCGAATTGATCATTCTCATTTGCATGATCATAATCGTCATCATTACTTTGTCTCTCTTCATTTGTAAAGGAAACAAGATCTTTTAATGCTCATAGTGGCCGTCCTCCTTCTATCATTGCCATAATTCTAAGAATGCCATTTTCAAAACTTGCAACCATTCTCTTTGATACAAAGAGTGATTGGAAGCATATTTTGTCTTGATCATGGAACCACACTTTTGTTCGAAAGAAGATGCTCCATTGTGATCTTCCATGTCCTCCGTTAAGATGCCTTCATAGTCACGAGCAAGAAGATACTCTCTTTTCTTTCCAAACTTTTGGAATTAAACTTTGACTGAAAGATATTTATAGCCTAATTCACTCGAACTAGTTAAGAATCATTTTTAAAGAGTGTGGGACTAAGTTTAAACTAGAGATGAAAGAGGATTGGTGATATGAGCACTAATAGATTGAATTTTTTTACTGGACTACGAAGTCACAAATTCCAAAGATGCGACTACAACCCATAAGAAATTTTCAAGTAAGTGTCGTTATTTTATCAAATAACAATATGAAAAATGTTTACTTTATCATGCTTTATATTTTTAACATGTGCATTAAATATTGGTTGTGCACATTCTCTATTCCATATGAATTTTAAACTCTATTTGATAATTTTAAAAAATAAAAAATGATAAAAACTCATCAAATTGGTCACAAAGAGACATTTGAAAAATAATTGAAAATTACAAAAATTATACTAGTAGAACTTGATATTTTTCCAATAAATCATACACTATGATAAATCTATTTAATTTTTTTAGATTTTTTTGCTAAGTCTTACTTTTATTTAAAATTCAAAGAGTCATAAATTTGGGTGAAAATGATGGTTTTATTAGTGGAAAATTATGTATACTCATCAAAAAATTATGATATTTTATGGAGAAGTCAAAAAATTATTTTTAAGTTTGAGTATATTTTTTGAGATTTTAGAGAAAGAGAGACTAATCCAAATGCATTTTCAGATGAAAAATTTACATAAGAATGTTATGTTTCTAATTGTATGCAAAATGAGATTATATGCGTTATATTGATTCATGACACATGGGAATAGAGGGAGTGTATGAATACCTCTTAATAGTATTAGAATTGATAATTTTGTTTATTATCTATGAGAATAAATAATATGGGATAAAGTATAGTTGTAAAATGAAATGTAATAGTTCACAAGCAAAACCTACGTAAGTGAAGAGAGGAGCGCCAATAGCGTAATTTATTAATTAGGAAAAAAAATATAGGTTTTAAAAATGAACTCTATATGTGTATGCGAGAGAGTGAGAAAGAACATTGTTTTTATCTTGTTTGTTATTTAGTTTTAAAGCAAGGAAAAAAGAACATCTCTACTGATAACTCAAAATAAGTTGATTATTTCAATATTTAAAGAGAAACGACAAATCATATTTCATGGAGAAGGGACGACATTTCTAAAAGGGAAATTAAGGTTTATGGGTTTTTGGAATGTTAGTTGATTTCTTTGAATGTTTATTATTAACTAACTAAAATGAATTAATTTATAAAATGTGAAGAAAGACACAATAAGGAGGAATTTAAACAGAGGGGCACTGATAAACCAAGAAGATCTACATTATGAAAAAACTCCTTTAAAGTTAAGAAAAAACAAACCAGAGGATAAACCACTATAAGTATGGTAAGAGCAAATTATGAGGAGCCGCCCCTTACAAGATGGGTGGAAGCCATAGACAGCTTAGGATTATAATATTAGTGCGTGACCTAGAGACCTAGCTATGAGTCATCATAAAAAGTGTAGGAAGTGAAACTGAGAGTAAGCTTGCTTAGTTTCTAGACATTGTGCATTATTGGTTGGACTACTACAACAAAAGAGTGTCATAAATACTTGGAAAGCTAATTCAAATAATGGAAATTAATGATAAATCCCACCTATCTTGTGCAACAACTCTTAGGAGTTGGCTTGATAACATGGCTAAAAATTTCTTGGCCTTTGGCTAGTCATTTTTTATGTGTTTGCCAAGAGCCAAGTGCACTCGAACATGTGATGAATCTCCCTAGGACATTTAAATCCTATGTACACTTTTACAAAATTAATGAGTGAATACGAAGTCTCTTTTTTAAGAAACTAATTTTTGAAATTTTCCCAAAACTGACAAAGACAAGTATTAGAGTGGCCAAGATACACATATTTAGTTGAGGGAGGCAAATATTTCTGCTCACAATTAATTGTAGACGTAGAACAACTATCCTCTTGGAGTTGGGGGTATAATAATTGTGTGCAAACCATTGCATTATTAGTAGCATATTTAAGTTTGGTAATTGAAATTGAAATAAATATGATTCATGTCTCATACCACTTTGATTGGTACCATAGGACAACCTATCGGACTTTTAGAAGGGTCATGTGGGATGATGTATTGCCTTGGCTTTGTATATGTAGAAGTTTGAAAGTTAACTTTGACACAAAAGACGTGAAGGAAGTTGTAGAAATTTTAGGTTTAATTCCTGAGTAGGAAGAGAAACTACCTTATGGGGAAGTAGACCCAAGATTACTAAATATTCTCAAATTATTAAGTGCACATGTAGTCACAAAAACCCCAACTTTAGAGCCTTACAGAAGTCACATTAGCTGAAAGAAATTGTGAAGTATGACAGTGGTAGGTACTACATCAATTGTGGATGGATCTTGAGGAGAGCCAAAAACAAAAAAATGAAGCTTGAAATAAAGAGCTAGGGAATGAGTAGTGCAACAGGAGGCTTGGCTACTAGAGAGGTTGGAAAGGGTGAATACATTATTGAACCTGGGAATAGATTCTACATCTAGCTCAAACAAGAGCCTTTTGGGCCTAATATATCATATGATAAAATACCATAAAAAGGATGCAAAGTAGATTTGTATCAGTGGGACCGAGTGGTCTCATGTACTGATAGTCCCACTGAGGAGAGGAGAAGGCAAAGTGAGAGCATAGAAAGTGTAGCTAATGCTACAATATGAAGTGATGAATCTTCATTTAGTTGGGACTTAGAATATAATTTTGGGTTAAAACAACTATTTAAAGAGCCAAAAGAAATTTTATGGATAGACTAAGTGACAGATTTGGGATTACGAGTCTTATTTCGTATTCCTTGTCAAAGAGAGCAATTAAGGAACATGTACGAGTTGGGATTAAGATCCCTATTCAAGGAGTCTAAGGAATCTGTGTGGTTTGACCTTTTGGGCTAGAGATATTCTTTAGAGAAGCAATGACTCACAACCTAGTAAGACTAGCCGATTTCACCTAATTTGGGAAACTGTGGGACAAAGATCTCGATGCACATATGCAAAGATTTGAAGTGGCCTACATAGCCAATGAGATAGTGGATGATAATCAAAAGCTTCATATTTTTCCAGAAACATTAAAAGATGAAACCACAAGGTGGTATGGCAACTTGGATGCTCAAAATAAAGGACTTACGATGCCTTATGAAGAGCATTCTTAGAAAAATTTTGGGGACAAGGTTTCCAAGATCAGTTAGCTCTTCAATTGGACTATTTATCCCAAGGAGCAACCAAAAGTGTTAAGCATTACATTGAGCATATAGAAATAATTATTTGAAAGATGAATCCAACCCCTAACGAGCCTATGAAAAAGCAAAAATCTATCGATGGGCTAATCCTAAAGTCCACCTACAAAGGTCAGCTACACTTGTAGATGCTAAAACACATGGTAGATGGTGGGAAGAACTACAACTCATTCAACAATGGCAGAAGGATCTATTGAAAAAACCTCAGATGGAATATCCAAGCACTTTAAGTGGGATACCTAAGAATGTGTCTTATGTGACCATTCCCCTAAATTCATATGCAAATTGCAAGTTCCAATGTATTAAGTGTGCCCACTCAATTCCAGCCTATATGATGTAGATATGCATTCCATCTATGGCTCAAAACCAATCCACTCTGGATGAAGCTAAAGTAGCAGACATTATCGCAAAGTCCCTGGAAAAATTAAAAGACAAAATAACGGGTGCAGTATAAGCACCATTAAAGGAAATCTATTCAATAACAACACAAGCCACTAATGCACAACAACCTTTGAGCAACTTGACTTCAAACCCACCTAGATCCAATGTTTGGTGTAGTAAGTATCTTAGTTATGGACATGTGGTTTACTGAGTATCCAATGCCTTCAAGACTAATGCTTGACCATCCACCATTTTGCCATTAGGAAAAAAATGAACTCACAAATGGGCCTTTTAGCCCCCCCCTCTCCTCCTTAAAACAAGGAAAAGAGGAGAGAAGAATAGTAAAATAATCCTCCTCTCTCTCCACTTTTGCAATCTCGTTTTACCTTTTTTATATTATCTACAAAGATATACTCAGATTCCTTCTCTCTCATCATTCAAGAAGTATTTTTCAACCAAATTTTATATTAAAAAAGAAGTTAGTTACGGGAGTGTGGTGCTTTGTTTTCAATGCAAAATGATTAGTAGATACAAGCTAATTGATTTTTTAATCGAGAACAAGGAAAATGAAATTTTGAAAGTTCCTTTTAAGATATTTTGGGGATTTTTTATATCCTAGCTTTTGGTCAAAAAACAAACCAACTAGTCAAATTTTGTGTTTTTTGGAGGCAAAATAGAAATATCTAAAATATGAAAAGTCTTGGACATCCCTACCCTCTGAGCTATTTCCCCCCATATCTATACTCTCTTATGACTCTATTGTGACCTCTTCTTTGTGTTTATGCAACCTTCATTAACAGAGTGAATTACTTACACCCTCCTTTCCCTTGGCACCTTTGGGTGCCTCTCTGTGCATCTCCACTCTACCTCTTGTGACAACCAAGTAGGCTCCCCGCTTCTATTAATAGTAAAATGATTACAGGAAAGAAGGAGCTGCATATTGAGGTAGAGATTGAATATACCCCATTATTTAAAAGAACCCAGCGTACCAGTGTCAACCCTCAGGTTTTGTAGAGTTACATGCAAATGGGATTGAAACATGTGGATTTGTGGGTTGATGGGGGAATCTACCCAATTGACCACTTAAACAATAGACCTCCAACTTTCTCAGGAATCAAAAATTTGCTGAAGTATGTGTGCGAGGGTGAAAATGGGTTACTTGGTTATACTAGGCGGCTCAATGATCAGGCGTTCAAAGTATTTACAACTTGCCAAGCAACCATAAAAAATTGCCATGATGTGATTGCTGCATATCAACTTCAAATACAATAGCTCATAGGACAAGTGGTACAACTGAATGACACTATAATTCAACAAAACAATCAAATTATTTCAATGCAAGTCACTATCCATGACATTGGTATCTCATATGAGGAGGCAAAGGCACAATTGTACGACTTGAGAAAGATCAACAGCAAGCTAACATAAGAGCGTAAACGAAAGAAGAAGCCAATCAATGAGTTAATTGTGAATAGTGGCTAGTGGAAGCGACGTATCAAAGTATATAAGGTAGCTCAGAAAGAGAACCTAGGTGAGGGTGAGGTTGGATCATGTATTAGTAGATTGCTGAAGGAAAGTACATTAGAAAATGCTTTGAGCAATCCTAAGCTTAAGGCTGTGAAGGAAAAGGTGATTGAGTGCACATTAAAAGATGTGTCAAATGAGTTCTCAGCTGTGGATGCACAATCTATTTGTGACAAGGCCGACATCAGCACAATGACTTACTCAAAGATATTCAAAGGTATGAAGGCTGGGTTTGGTCGTGTGTTAAAGAGAAATAGAATCGTGCCTCTTCCTCAACCTGCAAAGTTAATAGAGGCCCGATACCAACTTAATACAAAGGTTTTGGAGTTGATAGGAGATCCCATGCATGTTCAATGTGTGGAAACACTAAAGGTTGGGACCAAAAATGCATATGAGGTGAAGTTCACCGAACTCAACAATTATTATTTAGATTTGAGCAAGGTGCAGTCGGCAATGGTAATGTACTACAACATGTCCGTTGAGGAATGTAATGGTAAATTACAGTTTGTTCTAAAATTAGATGAAAGTGAGGTCGTCAAAGGAGTAAATCTTGAAAGAGCTTTACAATTCGACAAGAACAACCCAGGGAACTTTAGTGTTCAATCTGAGTGCCATGTGTGGTGGCTTGTTGCATTTGAAGTTCCTAAGGAAACATTTGAGGTGTTGCAGCTATTCTTTATGCACACAAGCATTCCAAACATCATCGATCGTCAGGAACATGGTGAGATGCTCTCGGTTGAAGGGTATGGTCAATACTTGGTTGAATGGCATCTTGCAGGAGAGTTGAAAACTTTAAAATGTATGTGTGGAATCTCCAATGGTGCAAATACAAAGAATCCATGCCTATATTTCTTGACAAAGAGGGTGGAAGGAAAGGAAAGAAAGAAGAACTGGCGAAAGGTGACAAGTGCTCCATCGACATGCAATAGAGAAGATCCCACTTGGAAGCCCATCTTCAACATTCCCTTGGATCGTATTCACATTTTTTCATTGCATGCTTTTGTCAGAATCATGGAGAAACTTGTATATGAATACATTTGCTTTGCTTATAGGATGCAACCAGAAAAAGAAGTCATTGCAACATATAGGAATGTGAAGCGAGTGCTATTAGAAATTGGGCTACACAAGCATCAAGTGATAATTGAAAAAGATGAGAAGAGATCAGGAAAATCTGGTCTCGAGACTTGTTCACGAGATTGTACAAGACCTCTATTGCACAGAAAGCAGGAGGTGGTTTTTGGCACAAGGTCAGGATAGACTTGATCGCTTCACAAAAGAATGTCTTCATGCTCTACAATGTGCTGCAAAGGCCTTTTTAGTTGACTTGATGATTGATGCTCAATGTTGTGCAATACATGTGAAGTGCATCACTGTAACTCCCAAGGACTTCCAACTTGTAAGAAATCTTTAAGCAGTGAAGGATGCATTCGTTCCAATGGAATGAACACAGTTTGCAATGTTATCTTTTTTGGCATAGTGTTATCCTCGTGCATTGGACTTATGACTATGTCCCAGTGCAAAACTATTGTATGCGGCCTTAAAATATGAATTAAAATTTTACACTTGTCCTTCACTCTCAACTTTGACTATGCATCTTCGCTGTATTTTCAATTCTTACTTACAGTTTTTGTTAGCACTGTCAATTTCAATAGGAATAACATGCAAAAATTTGCCATTTCTTGTTGTAGACTTTACTTCTAATGCCTCTGTATAGTCTATGTGGTGCGAAGTTTCTAAGGGCTAGTAGTCGCGATATTGATTTCTCAATTATCAATCCATCCATAATTTTGGTGTGGGATAATTTTTTAAAATACTAAACTGTATCGGAATGCGACGAAACTTCACACGTGCACTCGTTAGGTGGCCAAGAGTCCTTTTTTTTTTGAAAAAAAAGTGCCTGTAGACCCTTGGTTCGAAGTTTAGCGTCTGGAGCAAATACAAAGATTTCACCGGTGGACTCCAAGGGGACCCGACGCACCCTACCATCAAGTTTCATTGCATAAAAATATATGGTAGTTAGAAATATCACATTCTCCAGATCATCTTGTATCTTCATTTCCTCGTGTGTCAGGGAGGCACCTCTTTGGGCAAAGGGATCTACAAACTCCTTGGTAGAAAGCTGGGGCCTTGGTCTGAACAAATCATGCTGTAATGCTTCAAATTCAACATTTGGCACAAGGTAATCTTCTTCAACCAAGGTAATATGCTCCTGCGTTGCTATGATTGCACTCACAATATCTAAGCTTGTGTCATCATATCTTCCAATCTTTGCCATTATTGGATGCACATCCATGTAATCATAATTGACCAAGTCTTCCATTGAATCCCTCACTAGGATAGAAAACAGCTCTTCTTCCTTCATTTTCAAGTATTGCAGTACATCTGATAGAAGCAAGTATTTTACACCATCTACTTCGATGGATGTCAAGGAGGCAAGGTTGGGTTTGTCGACTTGTGGCTGTTCTGAAGAAGATGGCACCATGAGAGCCAACCCTTGCTCTGCCACCACTCAATGTTCCTCTTCAACATTTATGAGCTATTCAATCAGTTTTTCTCCCGTGTATGTGATAGAAACAACGTGTGGAGTTGTATCTTCATCGCTTTCCTCCTCTAGGGGTGTATCCAATGCAAGGAGGTAAATTGCCAATGCGCAATCAGACTCCACGAGATTCAAAGGTGATGTACCTGGTGCACTTCCCATGGGAACAATGCATACTCTATGTGAAGGATCCACATGGGCCAAACACCTATTTACCACTTTTTGGTGATTCTTCCCTGCTTGAAATACCATGAGCTGTTCCAGAGGCACCCAAGTCATGTCAGATCCCTCGATGGAGTATGTGAATGTAGCAATGGTGCTCACAAAGTCTTCCAAAACCTGAAGGGGGGGATCCAGCAATGAGAGCACGCTTTCAAGATTGAAGTTCTTAGAGAAAACGTGGAATATCTCGTCACCCTGGTTGGCAAAGATAATCTCGTGGATCCACTCATCAAAGTGTGCGCGAGCATCCATCATAGTAGGTAGGAGGGATGTGTGGTGGATGTAAAGAGATGAAGAGAGAAAGTGTGAAATGAAACAATGAAACAAGAACTAAACTAGTTCTACCTTAAAAACCTTAAGTTTTGAACCATTAAGGGTTGTTCGCATACGATATTTAGTTATGGCTTTACTTACATCTTTGTAAAGTTTACATGCATATGTAAATGTGTTGATGTGGAAAGTGTATAACAAGTGTATGATTTTGCATAAATACCATAATTTTTAAATATTGCAAGTTTGTAAGAGACAATATTCTATTGGCAAAAAAAATCCAAAAATTTATAGGTGTTGGATATTACAACTTGTGGTGTTGGGATTTTTAGGGAGACACTACAATTTCTAAAATATTATGAGCCACATACTTTTTGCTAGTAACAGTATCCTTAGCTCGGCTTCGAATTTTCCTACCATCTAGTTTAAAATAGAAGCTAACAGGTGGATTCTACATTAAAATTGTAATTTTCTGGTGCATTATACTCAAGGCCCAATCATCCTCCATTTGCAACACTTGGGGCTCGCGGCCCTCACAAATGACAGTAACATCCATAGCTGCACTTTCACGTATGTCTTGATCAAGGCACAACCATTTGCCCTTGAGCATCCTCCATCTACGATACTTGAACACTAGGCATAAAGTTTGTCATGCGACAAAGTACTTGTAATTGGAAAGGAAAGTTAGCTGATTCATCCCAAAGTAAGATAATATTCAACTAAGAGAGAAAATTTTTACCTGAAAGCCATGTCCCCTGTTGTGACTCGAAACTCCACTGTGTCAGGACTGTGAGTTATTTTTTATGTCCAAGTTTTGCCTAGAATCCTTGTTACATAATCCTCTGATGTATTTTTTATGACGTACGTGCTTTTGGTACGTCTCAAACCCTTATATTCCTTGAACATGTGTGCAAAAATTGCAATCGGTATGAACCAGCTTAGATGTTTATTCTTTGAGCCGGTGCTTGGCTTCATAGAATTCAATATGTTTGCTGCAATTTTTATGCTACAAATGTGCAAAATGTCACTACTACACAATGGCCATTCTATGCTATTGAGATTTGATATGTGCATAGACTCAAGGGTTCCATATTCTCGACTCCCCTTGGGCAATATGTACTCGGAGTCATAGAAAAAACCAAGTCCTCTGCGGGTTGCTTAGCTGTACGCCCCTCAAAGAGCAATCTACCAATTTCGAGGTGGTAACACTTAAAAGAACTAGTGAAACTCTCAACATTTTGCCACTCATAGCAATCCAAAGGATATACTTCTATAAATACGAGACAAGTTATTACATAGGTATCATAAAATTTCTCATTCTCAATGAGTTGCAAATACTTACTGTTTGCAATGTTTCGTTGAAAGGGCACAGTGGGCGCAATATGTATTTTTTTTTGCATGAATACATGTTGTACAAATGCCTCTGTTACAAGGTGAGAATCAACATTCCTTTGTCTGAGAGCTAAAATTTTACCCTTCCAGTGCTTTGATACATCTGCAATTGCAAATGCTTTTACCCTGAAAGCTCCCTTCATACTTGGACACATATGTACCCAAGACGAGCAATGATACGTATCAGTGATCCAATTTCCTTCTTCATCTTTTTTGTTACATACTTCTATCGAGAGAATGCTTGTTCTTTTCTCAGGCATTATAACCTATACATTAGATGTAAATAAGTATGTATTAACCCCTAAATAATAAGCTTTTTAAGTCTGTCCAGTAATCACCAATATGCCATACAAATCAACATGGCATTAAGAGATGTTTACACTTTTGTAAACATACATAAACATCAATATTCAAATGCATATGGATATATACATCAACACAAAGTATAGATTTAACTTCAAGACATTATTTTAATCATAGCATTTACATGAAATATAATGAAAAGAATAGCATAAGAATACTCAGAGAATTTTGCCAAAATAAATTTTATTATAATGAAGAGGAGTGTGATTTGACTCAATACATTGTATGAAATGTGGGTATTATAGAGTAGTTGTTACAAGGATAGCAGCCACATGGCATGCAAATCTTAATAGGCACATTGGATTGACACCTGAGATATTCTAAGACTCAACACATTGTGTGTTATATGGATGATATGATACAAAAGTTTCATGGATCATTGCAAATTGGCATGGAGATCCAAATGAACACATAGGACCAATAAAGCAGAGGATTTTTGAACCATCGACTTCCAGCAGATCCATATCATCCAACACAAAGGAATCACTCACCACATCAAAATAGTTGATCGAGAATTATATGCTTCACCTAAACCTTGTACAATACTTGCATGTACAAAAAAACACCTGCATGAATCCCTTTTAACAAAAATACTTGCATGAATCTCTTTTAGCAAAAAATAACTAGATAACTGCATGAATAGAAGCAATACAAAACATGGCCAATTTACATATAAGCTAATCTGCTGAAGATAAGATTAAATCATTGCTAATAAAAACCCATTGCAAATGATGGACATAAGAAAACATCAATCCCATTAAACATAAAAGTCACTAATTAAATGAATAAATTTTGGCACCACAAAATATGGCAGATTTACCTGTAAATTTAGCTACAGAATCTCTGTTTTACCTTGTGTTAAGTGCTGCAATAACAATTGATCCTTAAGTTAGAACTAGCATCAAACTCTATTGTAAAGATAGTACAAAAGTGATAATGCAAAGAGGAAGAAAGAGATAGTGTGTGAGTACGTGGGAGAGAGAAAGAAATGAGCACATATCCAATCTTGTCCAAATTGATCTCTGCAAAAGACAATTTTGCAAGAGTTAGTATTTACATGAAGGTATACTGAAAAAACAGTAGAAAAGAGGAAACATAGAGAGAGAAAGAGAGAGGGAGAGAGAGATAAGCACTTATGCAATGTCACTCAAAATGATCTCTGCAATAAAATAACAACAAGGGTTAGAACTAACATTGTGTTGTATTGAAAAGATATCAGCAACAAAAAACCAAACAGAAAGAGAGATTAACACCTTTGCCTCTTGCTCCAAATAAACTTTGCAAGAAAACAATAATTAGAACCAACATCAAATTCTATTGAAAATACAACATGAAAGAGAAACTACACATAGAGAGAGGGGGGAAAGAAAGGAGAGAGAGATGAGCACCTCTGTCTCCTGCCCCAAACAACCTCTGTAATAAAACAACAACAACAGTAAAAAACGACATCAAACCCTATTGAAAAAATAGCAAATAAGAGAAAATGCAAAGAGAGATGAGCACCTGTGTTTTGCTCAAAATCTAGAGCTGTGTGGAGAAAAAAGTGCAGAGGTAAGTACAACGCTCAAAACCCTAATTACTCTCAGCAAGGAGCTTCAATGGAGACGAAAATTCACAAGTATAGAGAAGAGAGGGAAAGTGGTATGTTACTTAACTTTTGGGTCAAACTGGTTTTGTGAGAGGGAAAACTACCCCTTTTTTTAATAGAAAACCCAAGATTTGGAGAGAAAAGATTCACCCTCCATGGATGTCAACATCTAGCCTTTCTATTGGACAATCCAAAAGGCCCACATCTTAAACTATATTATTTTTAAGGGCCCATTTGTGAGTTCATTTTTTTCCTAATGACTTTTTGCCTTAAGATAGGGCATTTGGACACAAATTTTTGGCATAAAATAGGCCAAGAACAACAATAAGTTCATGCAATGCAAACAAATTATAAGCACAACTTATGAGATTGGACCACCCAATCAACCTTTTAGGCCTCATGGATTGCCTGCCCAAGGCAGACCTCCATTACCTCAAAATAATTATAATAGTAATGGCAATTGAGGGATAAATTTCCCTTTAAGGAGAAATAATGGTAGTTTTCGCAATACCATGGGGCAGAATGAATAGCAAAGGTCTAGGGGACTAGTAATTTGTTATCAATGTCAACAAGAAGAACGTATAGCTACGTACTGTCCAAATGAACACAAAAATCAAGGCTATACTCCTCTTTATAGGAGGTGTAATGGTGAGGGATATTATGAAGAGAATTGTCCTAGGAGAAATGAGGACAAGATTATTGACAAAGATAAACAAGTCTCTAATGACTCCTTGACTTCGTCTGCAAATTTAGTTGAAGCAGAGATAGAAAGGCAAGAGATCATTGGAGTTAAGTCAAGATTCCTACATTCTTGTAGGGTGATTTTTAGGGCGACTGACCCCATGACTGGTGTTGTTACTAGGGCACAAAAGCAACAACAAAAGAAGCAAGGTCTAAAGCAAGAGATTTCGTGATTAAAAGAAGATGTGAAGAATAAATCTAAGCATGTAGACCTTAATGTAGAGCTATGCGAGTCAAATTCTCCTCAACATTTCTTTGACCATTCGTTATTACCTATGCCTTCACAAATCCTAAGATTTAGGTGGGGTTAGCTCCTTTTCCTGAAAGAATGGTCCCTCCAAAGGAAGAAAACAAAGAGCAAGTGAAAGCAATGAACAATGCCTACGATCTTTAGGCTCCATTAGAGGAAGTATCTTTGACCATTAAACTTAGGCAATTGTTGAAAATAGTGTCTAGGTATTGAAGGCATCTTTATCATAAATTAGTTTGGTATAGAAGGAAAAGGATTGAAACTAATGCTTCTAAAGTAAGTGCAAGTGCATCAAAAAGGAAAACAACTAAGGAAGTAAAAATAGTAGATTTAATTGTAGATCCAAGATCTCCAGTTATAGACACTATTATTGATGGTCACTTGCTTAATGAAGTATAGTTTGATGGTGGCTCAACAGTCAATTTAATGACAGAAAAAACAATGCAAGAATTAGAGTTGAAGAATCTAGAACCTACCCATATAGTTTTACGTGTGGCTGATAAGAGAAAATTGACTCCTTTGGGGTTACTTTGCAACGTGAAATCTATAATAGGTGGATTAGAATTTCATGTGAACTATTTGATAATCCGTTGATCAACAAATATCTCCTTATATTCCACGTTGTTGGGAAGATGACCTTGGTTATATCAAGCAAGGTGCACTAAGTGATATAAAGGTTCAATTGTGATTGGTCCTCGATAGGGTTAAAATACAAGTTATCTCAAAGAGATTTTTGAAAGATTGAAGAGATGAAGTGGTCAGTGAAATAGATGAAAAATCCAATAGTAGTGACTTCTATGATTCGAAAATAGAGAGGACTAATAATGAAGGGCCTTATGCCTAGCTATTTAAAACATAGTGACCAAAAAGAGAAAAAAAAGTGGAGGTAAATACGGTACATCAACCTCACAAAAGGTAGAGCAGGTGGGTATTGGAAAATATGCTATAACCTTTTCATTTGATAATGTTTCTAATCGTGATATTACCCATTGGTTATCCACATCAGAAGATACAACCCTAGATTACTTAATGCTTGCCACAAGGGAAGATAAATACTTTGATGATGTGATACACGAAGGCAATGATTTGATTGATCCATCCCTTAAAACACATATCAGATTATTTGCAGATCGAGAAGAAAATGGCCAAGAGGATGCATTTTTTGTGTATAGTAGGTTAGAAATATTTTCTATTAATGAATTAGAAGAAGAGGAGGTGATTGAGACAATGGCATCTGAATTAGATGAAATCTTAACAACCTCTTCAAAATATTTGGAAGAAATAAACACTATTGAGGATGATAATGATGAGCTCAAGAATAGGGTATTTACTTTTTTTTACTTGCGAGATAGATGCTCTACCTTTTGGGTTTGAACAATTGCTAGATATAGCTAAAAGGACCTATTGTCATTAGTTGTTGGGAAAGAAGGAAAGGGAGAGGAGAAATAGGGACAATTGCAAACCTTTACAATGGCGGACCTTACATGATGGTAAGGATGACCCATCTCCAGCCTTGAATACATTTGCACAAACTTCTGATGAATGCTAGGGTAGTTATGATAGAATAATTAGAGAATTGAATGCAACATTGGAAATAGAGTGGGACGCACCAATGACTACTATAAATGAAGCAATGAAGAAAAATTCTAAGTTGCAAAAAGAGAAATTAGAATTTCAATTTAGGGAAAGGTGATATGTGGAAGAAATTTCACTTCTAGAGATGTATTTAGAAGAACATGAATCTAAATTAAATAGTAGGGTGCTACAAATCGGACAACCCTTACCCATAGATAGGGAATGTTGGGTTGAACATGGAAAAATGGATAGATTTTGGAGGAAAGTTAAATCTACATACACTTTTGAAATAGGAACTTGAGTGAAAAACCCTACTAGTGTTCCTTGGTTATATCATTCCTTTAAGCGCTCTAGTAGAAATAAGCATAAGATGTATCAATATTCTAAGGGACCGCTAGTTGGAAATCATCAAATCCAATTGAAAATCGCTAAGATCCACATGCAAAATAGGCGGGGGGTGATGTTGCCTCATTCAAAAGAAAGAGTGACGGATTTTACTTTTTATGGGGATGGAGTTGAACCACAACTTAAATTGTTTAAATCCATGACTGTTACCGTGTTTCCCGCAGGATAGAGGAGCGGAAAACAGAAAAAAGGAAATAGCGAGAAAGGCGCCTTGACCGGTAACCAGACCCTGAAAAATTTAAATGTTCGGGCACGATCCTCAGAAAGTCTCAGTGTCGCCCCGAGGTGACAAAAGAGTAAAAGGCGCACCATTAAATATAGAAGCACTCTTGAATCCTTGTAAAAGAGCGCCAGGCTCGCTCCTGTGCAAATTGTACGCATTAGTTGGGAATAGGATGAAATTAGAGTGCTGGGAAATGGGAAAAAGGGCCTAGGCTACGGCCGGCCATGTAAAAAAGGGAAAAAGGGGATGACTGCCCAAAAGGGACTTAGGGTTTTGTATATAAAGTTGAAGTGCTACAGGGCACATAGCTCGATGGCTCCTCCTACTTCTAGAGTTCGACTTCTCCATGGTAGTACGAAAGGGAAAACAACATTACATGGCCGATCACATGTCACGCATCCCCATAGGAGAAGCCGTTGGACAAGGCATCGTTGAGAGTTACCCAACGCCCACCTATTCCACCTGTCCAGCGAGAGAGATTTATTTAAGGCTGATCTAATGCCATATTGGGCGGACGACATAGTCCAAGTGCTCGAGCATGGACTACCTGAGCGACCAATAGAAAAGGCCCGACTTAGGCGCTTGATCCTGAAGATTCAGCCCTACAAGCTAATTGCAGGCCAACTCTATAGGCTGGGGCAAGACGGATTGCTTCGTAGATGCGTGTGTGAGCATGAGATGCACGATGTGCTCTCAGAGGCGCACAACAGCATCGTCGGAGGACACTTTAGTGGAGACACAATGGCACGAAAGGTGCTGCAGTCTCAACTATGGTGGCCCACACTTTTTTGCGATGCCAAGCGATTCGTCAAGCATTGTGATGAGTACCAACGGACAAAAGTCCCGATTTGTAAGGATCAAATGGAGCTGACCCCAATTATTGCTCGCCAACCCTTCGAAAAATGGGGAATCAACTTCATAGGGCCCATCAGTCCTGCGGCGCAATACTCACAAACCAAGTACATCGTTGTGGCCACGGATTACCTCACAAAATGGGCCGAGGCAAGAGCCACACGAAAAAACGATGCTAGGACGACTGCCAAGTTCTTATGGAAGCAAGTGATCTCGCGCTTCGGCTGCCCCATCAAACTGGTTAGCGACCAAGGCACACACTTCATCAATGAAGTGATAGCACATCTCCTATCCACCTTTCTCATTATCCATTGCAAATCCTCACCATATTACCCTCAGGCAAATGGCCAGGCAGAATCAACTAACAAGAATCTTATCAATGTCATGACTAAAATAGTCTCGACCTCATGCAGCGACTGGGATAACAAGCTGATGGTAGCCTTATGGGCCTACCACACAGCTTATAAAACGGTTGTCAGCCCAACCCCCTTTAGGCTGACCTATGGAACTGAGGCAAATCTACCGTTAGAATTCTTCATTCCTAGCCTAAGAATAGCACTTCAAGAACGATGGGAAGGGAAGGAGGCATGGACGCAATGCCTGGTCGAGCTGGAACGCCTATTAGAAACTCGTCTTCTAGCCACCCACGCATTGATTTGTGAGAAAGTCCGACGCAAGAGCTGGTTTGACAAGCATGTCAAGCAGCGCGAGTTTGGACAGGGTGACTTAGTACTCCTTTACTCAGTTAAGGGGCATAAGCAAAAAATGAAGTTCAGAGGTCTCGGACCCTTCAAGGTTCGTGCGATCAGCCGAACCGGCAATGTCGAGCTTGAGACACTAGACGGTGAGGGAATAGGCTTCTTCAATGGCAGTCGCGTCAAGAAGTACTACCCTCCCATGCATCCTTTGCATGAGCCCCCATTGTTAGAACCGCCGGTCAAAGTGCGAGTAGCTACAGTCACTGAAATCAACGAAGATGATGAGGAAGCCGTAGAACCCGCTTACCTCCATGTCATGGTCACTGCCAAGCAAACATGCGCTTTCAATGCCTTGATCGACGAGGGAGTAGACTTCAACGTCTTAACCCACAATCATTGGATCCAACTTGGCAAACCACTACTTCAATCCACAACTGCCAAGTTAAGCCCATATGGAGCTCACTCATACGCACTTCTCGGCAAGTGCAGAGTCGCTATTTCTATCGAGTCTGAGACTGTTCCAATGATTTTTTACGTGTTGCCAGGTGCTACAGACGCAGGCACGGAGTCACTGCTGGGGCGAACCTTCAAAAAATAGACTCAGTGCAATGTTGATTATGAATCGCAGGGCATCCACCTAGCAATGGACAATGTGCGCATTGTCACATCTTTTAGCAAGGGCTGCGCGACACCATCACCGTCCGCAAAGCCACCAGTAGAAACATCCGTAGGCAAGACTAAGGAGGGGGATAGTGCACGGCTGCCACTCCCCGACTTCCATAAACCGCAGCCAGCATCGACCAAAGCGACGGCCCAATAGCCTCGCTTCCAGTGGGTGCCTAAACAGCTGCAACAGCTGCCTAGAACTCGATGTGCCTATCCTCATAAGACCCAGAACTCTAAACCTAGGAGGCCAAGACGCACCCACAAGAAGAGCCGTGTGATCAAGCAAATATGGGTCCCTAAAGCCCTCTTGCATGCGCAAGGCTACCATGAGGGAAATACCTATCTGCGGATCCCTAAGACCCCCACCGCCAAGGGCACTATTCATGCGCCATCCTCAAGCTTGATCAGCCCACGTCACGTAACACCTCAAAACCCTAAGCTGCAGTGCTCTCCAGAGCCTTAACCATCCAACTCATCTACACTCCGGCCCAAGAAAGTCTCGTAAACCTATCGGCCCAAGCAACAGCCATCGTCACAGGATGCATCATCCAACCAACTCAATCCGACTCCCCATAGCAAAGCTAAATGCAACAGTCCATCTGTTGGGGCTGACCCTAACCCACCCATGTTCCACACAGCCCAGCCGCAGGCTCAAGGAAACTCCCAAACGCCCATCTTCCTTGTCAAAAGTGCTTGTTCTGTCAAACCGCAACCACTTGTCGGCCTTACGCCCTCCTACGAACGGAAATCCTTCCTAGCACTAGCTGCTGACCTTGCGGAGGACACCAGGAATGACGTGGTGGAATGCATTAAACGACTCGATGCCACCTTTGTATCGCTAGCCCTTAGCTACGACCGCTTGGACTTAGGACTATTGGAGGAACCCTTTGCAATGGAAGTGCACAACATGCCTTGCTCTTGGGAGATCTTTGAATTCGCATTTGCAGAAGCTTCTCGCTCCGTGGTTGAGTTGATCAAAAGCGAGATCTCCAAGGAGCAAGCCATCAAACAGTGCCTTATCACGTCGTACGATCCACGAACCACTTCTGCTATCACCGACCAAGAAATCACGGAGTTATCACACCTTGTTGACACTGGATCACCTTTCTTGAGGCAGTGGTACGCTCTTAGACTGCAATGGCAGTTGAAGGATGTCGCATAATGACCAACACCGAACAACACCGAGCCATCAAAACAGCAGAGTATGACCCCACTTACATTGCGCCCACCTCGTACAGAGTGTTAACCACTCTTCGGGGCCGACCCATGGACGAGCACATAACAGGGCATCCCTACCTTGACCGCCTCTTAACAGAGGAAGAACTCCACATTGCGAGTCGGGTCAACTCTGGTGACTTCCTCACAGATGTTCTCACATACATCACGCACGTGGGAATTCGACCCTTTGAATTAGATGGCGTCGCTCGATTGAAATACAATCCAAATTTCTATACTTGGCTCCTTCACAAGTAACTCCCATCCCAACATGTCGAAAGCCCTTAACCTTTTGACCTTCAATCCTAGGCAGGATTCTTTTCAAGATGGAAGGGGAGGGGGTAAGGTGGAATGAGGTGGAATGAATCAGATGAGAAAGGAATCAAAGGGGATAAATCAAAGCGAATTGAAATGTGGAAAATACTAATGAAAGTTACGATTTATGGCAGGAACATAAAATGTCGCAGCAAGACCGCGCCCATCGACTCCCGTTCACAGACGAGAAAAGGGAGCAATACCGCATCCATCTAGAGAACCGTGCCTTCAGCCAACTCAAATTTCGAACCATCCACAACATAGAAGTCATGGTGGCCAAGGAGGAAGCAGTAAGGACGGTGGTGGAACAATGCAACCTCACAAAGTATCTTGAAAAATTCTCTCAGGAGCCAGACCACCTAAAGTGCGTGGAATTCCTCAGAACATACAACCCAGACCAAGAATGCGGTATTGTAACGGTGGGCAGAGGAGAAGGCGCAAAGTAGGTACAGGTCCGATTAGACCCGGCCTTGGTGGAGAAGGCTTTGGGATTGGTACCAAAGACGGAGAGGAAACAAAAAAGGGATGTTATGCCATGCTGAAAATGAAGAAGGAAGAGGTGCCCACAAATGACGGCATAAGCATCCAGGAAATTCCTGACACAGAAGCCAAGTTGCAGGCCAAGCTGATACATGTGCTCTTTTCCAGCCAGCATTACAATTCCTTGATGCATCGAATTAGCGTGCCAGTGCTGGAGAATGTAGCAGCCCATACCCTAGACGAAGTAGATTGGAATGGGTACGTGCGAAAAACGACTGATCAAGCGGCCAAAGCGTTGGCCCTAGGAAGTGTACCAGTAGGAGGAGAATCACCGGCTTCTAAAGTTACAGAAAGAAAGAAAGCCTCCTCCAAAGCCTCCTTCATCGGGTATGGAGGAGTCTTGACTGCACTTATCCAGGAGGCAGTGAAGGAAGCACAAGAGGCGGAAGAAGGAGAAGGAGAAACACTAGAGAGGTCGCCTCCTCACCAGGACAAGGATAGGTCCACCGAGACAGAACTGAAATAGAAGAAGAAGGGGAGGGACAGACTAGCAAAAAGACAACCAGGAAACCCAAGAAAAAGACGGCGTAGAGGAAGAAGAAGGATGACGAAGGCAGAAAGAAGGAGAGAGAAGACTTGGAAAGGGCAAAGAAAGAGTCCCTAAAAGAAGCAAAGGAGAGAGAGGATGAAGAGACAGGAGGAGGAGAAGGAAAAAGAAGAATTGCAGAAAGCAAAGAAGGCATCAAAACAAGAGGCAAAGGAGAAGAAAAGAGCAAAAAAAGGGAATAAGAAGGAAGAGTAGAGAAAAGCGGAGGAGGAAAGGAAAAGAAAGGCAGATGAGGAAGAGGAAGAGCTACGAAGGAGGGAGGAGGAGGACCTGGCGGAAGCCACCCACCGGTCCATCGAGCAATAGAGCCGAGCATATGAACTGAGGAGCCTGAGCCCACGCAGAGAAGAAGGGCTAGGGTCTAGCACGCAGGTGCCAGAGTTTGTGCCACCTCCAGTCCCCGAGGGTAAGGGCAAGGCCCCGATTCATCCAATCCCTACCCTCCTGGTGCCTTCCACTAAACCTACTACGATCACTCCTAGCATCCCGACCAGTGCCGACATGTCAAACTTCGTGGCGTGGATGCAGTACTTCATCAACAAGGAGATGGGCCAGGGACAAAGCACAGAAACCACGGCCACAGGACAAAAAAGGCCAGCTACGGATGCGGAATCCAGGCAAGAGCCCAAAAGGCAGAAGGTAGAAGCCTCAACCTCGCCCATCCACACAACGATGACGCCATCGGCTAATTACGATGAATATGTCGTCGAGCCGCTCTCCCAATTGGAGAAAGCTAAGGAGGAATGCAAGATAGCCGCGGCTGAGTTGGCAGCCGAAAAGGAATCAGTGGCCGCCTTCCAGCTGGACAAAACAAGAATGATAGCCATGCAGCAGAGGGAGATCGCAGATCTCAAACAAGAAATGAAGGCCAAGGATGAGAGGGAGGAACACTGGAGACAACAGCTCAAAAATGAGACACAGGAACTAGTCAAAATGCAAAGAGAACACAAGCTCCTGATAATGCAATATCAGGAGCTCGCCACGAAATCTGCTCAGGTGGATGCGCTTGTGGTTGAGCTGAATGCCAGGGACGAGGAGAGAAAACAAGGCATGGAGGAACAGTAGGAGGAAATCGAGCGCCTAACAGACCAGCTAACCTTTGAAAAAGAAAAGCAAGAGAGGCTAGTCAAGGAATTGGAAGACTATGAGCAGAAACTCATGATGCTAACCCTAAAGAAAGGAGAGAGCTTGGAAGTGATGAACAAAAGAGCAGAGGAGTGGGCTGCGCACAATGAAAAGAGGGTGAAGACACTGGCACGGTGCCTTGCTCTGGCAGAGAAGGAGAAAATCATCACAGAGAGCAAGGCAGAAGCAGCCCAAGTGGCCTTGAGCACTCAACAGAAAGCCTTCCTCAACACCATCCTGGACGCCACCCACGCAGCGTAAGGAGAGTCATTGGAGGTGACGAAGAGAAATCTCGGCATGGCGTGGAGAGCCCTACACACTAGATTGCAGATGCCACCCTTACCTGCGGAGGTTAGGCTAAGCAACGAAAATACCTATTACTGGCCGGTCTAACCCCCCAGGAAATCGACGCCCTTGGATTCGAGGAAGAAGCAGCACATGCAGAACGGCAAGGGGAGGAAGCGGAACTGGAAATCGATATGAATCGATTCAGGGAGGATGTAGTCCCACAACCCCCCTCGCCACACTCTCAAGAGCTACCACAAGAAGACCCATCTGCGGAAAGAAAAGCTGCCTCTAGGGAAAGACGTAAAAAGCTGGTGGAGGAAGCTAGGAAAAAGCTGAGAGCCAAACCAGTCGTGCTACCGTCCGCACCTCTCCCATCGTACCCTGATGATCTTCTCGCAGGATTCCACGCAGAACTGGTGTTGTGGGAGATACAGGAACAAGGAAAGGATCCATTCACCTTTAGTTTCCTCCTACCCAACAGTCTGCGAAGGGTCCTACCGCTCAAGGTGATGGACGAGGTAATCGCGGTCGGTGGCCGATTGGGGCAAAGATGGCTAGAAGAGCGAGAAAAGACCCCGACCTCTTGGGACACAAAAGCGGCCGAGTACTGGCAAAATAAAGTTTTTGAAGTCCCACACACTGTATAGGGCTACAAAAGCCAACCCTTGTGGAGGAGGCGAGTATGCGACATCAGCATGCTCGCCTGGATGGCGTTTTGTAACACCCTGCCATTCGAGTAGAACAACCCTACCTACATGGGGTACCCTTGAAGGATAGGGGTAGATTTTGATGCCACCCTCCACGGGTGGTACGACTTCCCTATTATTTATAACTCCACTGTAGTATCCTTCGAGCATGCCCTTCTTTTTACCGCCGAAAGCCTAGATGAGTCTATGACGCGCTTTCTTGCGGATTTCTCCTCATATCCTGACCCCGCTTTTGTAACAAATTGTAATTATCTTAGGTTACTTAGGCTACTTCTTAAGTCGGACCTGACTCCACAAGAGCGCGGTCTACCTCCCCTATTCTTTGATCCTGACGCTATAGACAACTGCGCCATGGCTCGTCTTATGATGAGGGCTAGTCTCCTTCCCTCTTTTTGCCTAGCCCTCCTAGAAGATATGAACGACTTCCAATTCACTAGGTGCAATCACCTTTTCCTCTCCATCACTTCGCTTCATGTCCGCATGAATTTGAAAGATTACATGCAAAGTCACCAGTTTTTGAGCAAATCTATCCGACCCCGTTCCCCTCCTCATTCCGATGAAGATAATTAGGCCTATTTATCATTTCAAAGGAAAAAAAAAGAGAGAAGAAGAACAAAAAAGAAGAAGAGGAGAAAAAGAGAAAAGAGAAATGCACCACTGTCACTGCACCTAGGGTTTTCCCTAGCCCCCTCCCCACTTCACGCTTAGGGCACATCAAGGGCAGGACTTTCAGACCTGTCACCCTAAGACTTGCACCGCACCTCCAATGACACACGAACCGGGTCCTCAAGTGTGGGACATTACCAAGGGCTTGCCCAAGGTTAGACCCATCTCCCAGTTCCACTGCCACAGGCACCACACACTACACGGAGAGACAGACACACCCCTTAGGAAGTGCACAACTTTTCTTGCAGGTTATGTTTGAGTTTCAAGAAATGGCTACTCCACTGAAGAGGATCACCCACAGCATCCTTTAATGATCAAAACTTCTTTCCATGTGCTGGCATCCAGCCATCTGCCTGCTGATGGCTACCATGATTGAACCAAGTCAAGATAGATCTGCCATTGGCATAGATCTTGGAACCTCATCTTCCAAAGATGCATGCCCAACGCCTCAAGATCTACGGATCGCTTATTGATTCCACCAGCGTGAAGAATTTCAATGCAGGGTTGAAGATATTCAATGCCGTACTCAAGAAGATAGAGTTTGGGGTGGCTTCTCCAGAATAAATCCCTCCAATACCATCCTCCTAAAGGATTGCTTATTGTTTCAAGCGTTTCTAATGCTCAAGGGATGACCGGCTACATAACGAACGCCACAACTGTGTGAAAGATGCCGAGCATCTTCATGGAGCCTAAAGCACGCCAGAACCCCTCCTGGTCATCGCCACTAAACTCCATCAACTCTCATTCACACAACCACCTTGGAAGAAGGTGTCATCCACCCACCAGTTTTGCCTCACAGCAACCCTAACTAGCCACTACTTCCCATCGCAGTGCCATGGGACTGGCACTTGGCTAGGAGGGGAGTAATGTTACCATATTTCCCACAGCACAGAGAAGCCAAAAACAGAAAAAAAGAAATAGCGAGAAAGGCGCCTTGTCCAGTAACCAGACCTTGAAAAATTTAAATGTTTGGGCACGACCCTCAGAAAGTATCAGTGTCGCCCCGAGGTGACAAAAGAGTAAAAGGTGCACCATTAAATATGGAAGCACTCCCGAATCCTTGTAAAAGAGCACCAAGCTCGCTCCTGTGCAAATTGTATGCATTAGTTAGGAATAGGATGAAATTAGAGTGGTGGGAAATGGGAAAAAAGGCCTAGGCTACGGCCGGCCATGTAAAAAAGGGAAAAAGGGGATGACTGCCCAAAAGGGACTTAGGGTTTTGTATATAAAGTTGAAAAGTCAATGAGAAGCTCATTCTTTTGGTGTGTGGCAAAAAGAGTCTTCTTCTTCCTCTCTTCTTTTCTCCTTCTTGCTTTTGTGTGCTCTTGAGAGAGTGTGTGAGGGAGTGAGTGTGTGTGTGGGAGTGAGGGATCAATAGGGTGAAGCTCTTCACCATCTCCTCTTCTTCTCTTCTCTTCTCTTGCGTGTGTGGCTATGGAGGATGGAGCTTGGAGATGGAGGAGGCTTGAGGATGCTTGAGCTAGCATCAAGAATCGTGGAGCTATCGGAGTGCAAGAGAGAGGAGGGTGCTCGATCAAGTATCAAGGTAAGCTCACTACACTCCTAGGATCGACGGCGCGTCAACTAGGTGAGAAATAGCCATTAGAGCTCGCTTGGAATGCTTGAAACAATAAGCGATCCGTGGGTCTTGGCGGTTGAGCGAAAGCTCCCACAATGACACCTAAGGATTTTTATAGAGCTTAAACAAGTCATACATTATTTGGACTGTCGAGTTCAAGGTGAGAAAGATGAGGATTTGCACTCATTAATTCTCAAGCTTAAAGGTAACTAAATGGTCCTAGAGTTTAAATGATCAAGAATGTTAAGAGAAGCATAACAAAATCTTACACTGATATCATCGAGCATTACATGCTCAGTATCCATGTGATACAGAGTAGATTCTTTGTGCAATTGCTTCCATAAAATCCTTATTTATAGTGAAGTCTATCAAACCACATATTCAAAAATTTGGAAATTTTCGTAAAATTGAAATTCCTAATAAGATTAATGTTTGTACACATGGTCAAATTTTATCCCCTTACTTGAAAGTGAAAATTTTCCTAAATACTATACAAGCAAATTTTCCAAGTCCCACTCTCAAATATGGGGTTAAGATTTAGCCACAATCAAATATTATTACCCATTTTGGTTGCCCACTAGAGTTAATAAGTGATAGAGGATCCCATTTCTTGAATCGCATTATTTGTGGTAGTTTAACCAAGACAATCACTTCTCATAGACGAGAGTGGGATGAGCATCTATATGAGATACTTTGGGCTTACAAAACTACCTATAAAGTCACACAGGGAAAAACACACCCTTTAATTTGGTTTATGACACTAATGATATACTTCCTATTGAGCAAGAGTTGCCTAGTTTACAAGTATCCCTCTCGCTAAGTTTAGGTAAAGCCGAATCATTGAAACGTAGGATTCTACAATTGGTCAAGTTAGATAAGGTACGATTATCAACTTTATAGAGTTTAGAAGCCATGTAAAAGCATCGTAAAGCTTGGCGTGATCAAAATATTAAAGCATATGAGTTTAAAGAGGGTGACTTAGTTTTACTTTATGATAGTTGCTACTATAAATTTCCAAGAAAGCTTAAAATTTGTTGGCTAGGACCTTTTAAGGTTTTTAAAGTTTATGATAATGGCTCTATAGATGTGCAAATCACATATTCAAGATTTTAGAAATTTTCATAAATTTTGGAAATTTCTAATATGATTAATATTTGAACACATGGTCAAATCTTATCCCCTTATTTGAAGGTGAAAATTTTCCCAGATACTATATAAGCAATCCCCCCAAGTTCCACTCTCAAACATGGGGTTAAGATTTAGCCACTTGGTCAAATATTTACTCCTTATTTAAAAGTGAAACTTGGGAGATTCCCAAATTATCTAATATGGTATTTTCAAGATATTAAGACTAAAAATTAGATTTTTAGGCTTAATGGCTTACGACTTAACCATTTTGTGACGTAGAGTTAGCCAAGTATAGTTAGAATAACAACTAGGATTACTCCTAACTAATTTGAATTTTTGCATTTCTTTTTTTTTTGGGGGGGGGATGCAGGTATAGAGATTCTATGGATGGATGCACTCAGACCTCATCTTGATGGTGATAGTCATGATCCCCTTCACACTAGACCTCATAATATTCCACGATTCCAGACACATGACAGATTCCTATATGCTTTGATAGGTGAGGTCTATTATGGTTCTTCTTTTGTAGTTATCTTTTGTCTGCAATACCATCCCTAGTTTTCTTGTAGAGCCTGTCAACAACATCTATATGTACTTGCCCAGCTTTTATGTTGGCAGTGTCAACAAACTTACATCCGATGTTATGGTACCACTACTATGTAGGAAGCTATTGGCTATACTTACCAGTGCCACGACTATGATAGTGTTTTCTCACCTGAGTGTGGCCTAGGCCAATATCACTTCGATTGAGAGTGGTGAGAGTTTACTCATTATTAGGATGTTGTTTATCGTTTGACTCCATTTTATCTAGATCTATAGTTGGATGATACTTGTTCATACTCAGATTTTATCTGCCATTATATAGACACAACTAAGGGTAGTACATTAGGAGATCTACAAATAACACTATATTAGGGAGTTTGGAAATTTCCATGCACTTTGGGAACCCCCAATACCTTTATTACATGACCGCATGGTCAAATCTTGTTGTCTTGCTTAAAGGTGGAGTCTACACTAAATGCTATATAAGCTACATTCCCAAATCCCACTTTCAAATATGGATCAACATTTAGCCACGTGGTCAGATATTTATCACTTATTTGAAATTGGGACTTGAAAAATTCCCAAATTCTATAATATGGTGTTCAATGGCATTCATGCTATATTTTGATGAGGTAGCTGGTGTTCTCCTCCATGATGTGATGGAGATTTTGAGCGATGCAACTAATAGTAGCTTGGTTCTATATGATGTGCCTACTCTAGAGGCCATTCAGGAGCATCATGTATCTGACAGTTTAGGGGAATTCCAACACATCGAGGTATAAGGCCCAATCCCCTAAACTGCCATAGGACTCCCTAGACCACTCTGTGAGTTGGCAAAAAGGGAAGCCCAGGGAATTAGTGACTCTTCTACACCAATAACGGTGGAAACGGAAGAATTTAGAGACCTTGATACACAAGTATTAAGTCAAGATGAATATGAAGATTTTGATGACACTGTCTTGATCCCAAAGAAGAGGACTAAATGCCCTCCTCCTTATAGGAATCTCCCAGTGTTTCATGGGCTACTAGATGAGGATCCAATGCTACATTTAAAAGAGTATGGCCTAACTTGCCTTGCCAGTGGGTTTGACAATCTACATCGGATGCTTGTGTTCTCGAATACCCTAAAGGGAGAGGCTAGGAAATGGTATTAGAACCTCCCAAAAGGGTCTATTAAATCCTTTGATGCGCTATGTGATAAATTTTTAGATGAATATGAAAAGAAGGTGCCTATGACAGAGGTTTTAGGGCAGCTTCGACAGATTAGACAGGAGTTTTACTCTGCTGCTAAATAATACACTAGAGCCTTCAATGATATTCTCAGTCTTTGGCCAAGGAGAGCCACTATGTTGCCAGGTCATGTGCTATGTGAGCTCGTTATGAGTGGTCTAGTGCCTACTACGCAAATCCAAGTGAGAATGTGAGATCCTAAGTCATTAAATGAGGCCAAGATGCACATAATTGACTATGAGCAATATATTCAAAGATGTTGGGAAAATTGTTGGGAGTTTTCCCCTCTCACTACAAGCGCATCCAAATATCTAGCCAATTTTTCAAGGAGAAAATTCATTTTCTAATACCAAGACAACCTTAGCAAGAGATCTTGGTAGCCAAAATCTCCAAGTAGGAAGTGGCAATCCTATGAGCAGGGATAAGATGCCTCTTGGTGGTAAAAAGATATCAAGCCAAGAAAGTCCCATCGAGGCTTGCAACAATTCCATGAGAGGTAGCTATGGAGGCACTAGTGATAGAACCATCAGGTCTACAAGTGTGGATGAGCATCCTATAAGTGGTTCTTATCTTGCTCCTAATTAGGCTCATAAGAGACTTGTGCCGCCTATTAGTGAATCATGCTTTCAAGTAGATGCTATTCCTTTTAATAAAAGCACAGTTCCTATGGCTAAGTAGTTGCAGATTGGACAAAGGCAAGTAAAGACATCTCATATGAAGAAGATGCAAAATACTAAAGGTCCACTTGTGCTCGATGGAAGTCCTAAGGATGTGAGGACATCTAGTTATAACAATAAGCCCACATTGAGTCCATTAGACCAATTTGGCAAATCGAGATTGTATAAGCATATAAAGAGAAATGTAAGATGGGTTTGGAGGCCCAAAACCCCTAAAAATACTATTGGTGCGTTAGGTGAAAGGCCAAGCATTCCATGTGGTTATGCTTTGATGAATTCCGAGGAGGAGACCAAAAGCCATAATGATTCATCTGACAATACGCTCCACCTAGTTTGGGTCGTATTATTGACATAGGTAATGATCCAATTAGGGAAGGGGTGAATGATCATAAATCTATGATTAAATTGGAACGACTGATCCGTTTGAATAATAACCAAGGAGATGAGATATATAAGCCCAAGGAGGTCACTCATTTAGCTCATAGTACCCTAGAAGGGATGGGCGTTATTGCTGAGATATCAGTAGAAAGGCTTGGGCTAGTGGATCTACAAAAGCCCAAGATCAAGCCTTGAGTTGCGTGGCATAAGAGATGGGGCTAGCCCTTACATCTCATGACATCTTTAGTTCATATTGGCTAGCTAGAAAATATGTAATGTATATGCCAAGAAGACCATGTATTGGATGGAGCCAAGTGAGCTTTTTGTTTTAAAGGCTGAGAGGGCCAATTTTGTTGGTTGTGAAATGTCCTATCTCTTTAGGCCAAGAGGGCCATGTGTCTATCTAGTGCAGGTGCAGTTAATAGTTTTCTGTTTTAGTCTTATGCTAGAGAGATTTAGCGGAACCTGGAGAGAGCCTTTGCTGTGCCAAAGCTTCTTATGGCACAATCCAGGTGATCTCTTTCCTTTTACAAGTACCTTGTTTTTACATTGCATATGTCCATGTCATTGTGGGGAATTTTTTCTTGTTAGGGACCGACAATCAAGGCATAAAGTTCTCAGGTTTGGTTAAGTATATATGGGAGAGATTTGAGTAGTTGTCTACCTCCCGTTAGGACATTGTCAGGCATTAGAAGACCTATTTTAGAAGGTAGTTCTAGTGACCCTGTCCTTTCTGCTTGCTAGGCACTTGTCCTAAGAGTCCCTACTAGTGTGAGGCAGTTAGAGAAGCTTGCCAAAATATTAAAGAGAAGAGCAAGTTCTGAATCTTTCTAAAAATAAAAATTACAAAGATGTGTAAAAAGGGGTTCTAACCCCTCGATAAGAAAATAAGAAGAAAAATGAAGAAAATTCCTACATGTAGTTGATTATCACCTTGTAGAGGCCTGGTATGTTCTTGGGATGAGTCAGAGGTTGACCTAGGGCCGCTGCCTTGTCTTCCTAGGGGTAGCAGCTAGCAAAAAATAAAGAAAAGAAAAGGAAGGTTTGATCAGAATTAAAAGTGAGCATTAAAAAAATGATTAAGTATCACCTCGCGAGAGCTTGGTAGGTTCTTAAGTACTGAGTCAGGACAACCTGATACCAATGCCCTGTTCTCCTTGGGTCACTCAACTCCCTCCCTTTTTTACATGCCCGATTATGAAACCTTGAATGGAAAATTTGTTACAAGAAGAATATGATGACCAGGCTATAAGAGTCCTCACCTAGTAGAAGGTCTTGGTCTAGTTGTCCTGAGTTAGGTAGGTAGTTCAGATCACCACTAGGATGACCTCTTTGATAGGCTTTTTAGCCAATCTATGTTAGAATAATTCGTTAGTATAGACTCACTTTGGGTTTTTGTTAGATTATGCTGGGCCTATCCCTTGTGGATTTTCATGCATTGATTTTGTCATGGGGTAGGGTGAGAGCTATGGAGTGTTTTGTTGAGTATTTGTCATTTCAGCTTGATGCTCTGTATGGTTATGTTTGTGCAGATGTGTTCATGGGATTTGATGGGCTGAGTTGCCCTATCCCATGGCCGCTGATGAGGGCAGAATTTAAAGACTGTTAAAGTGCAGACCTCCATTTCAAAATCGCTTTGAAATCTTGTCTTTCGCGGCTCGTAAAAGTTGCCAAATCCGTCTTTGCTGCTTCCGATAAGGTCTAATTCCCGCCTTAAAGTTGCTCTTCTCCGCCGATGAGGGCAGAATTTAATCTAATCTAGGCAATGGACTCCTCTAATTTCTCACTTCCCATCGTCGCCACTGCCTCATGAAATGGCTGACTGATGATGGAGCCACAAATTCAATATTTCTCTCTCCTCCATCTCTCTCCTCCAAGAGGCGCTTCACATGCAAAGAATCAAGAAGAGGATGCGATGAAGGATGCTTGTCCGGCGACATGGATCGGATTGCTCCAAGATCGAAGGGAGGATGAGAGGCAATGTCCATTGTTGTCACGGAACTGATGAGGGGTCTGTTGGCTACCTGAAACCATTTTATAAAAACACGCAACACGCAAATAAGTGGTATGCTCAATTTTTGCAAAGACAATTGCATTGTTTTGATGTTTGATGGCTTTAATGATGTGCACATGGAAAGAAATTTTGTATGAATCATGTTTGAAGTATTTTTAATGGTTGTACATGATAAAATACAGAACACATAGTCGTACATGATTGTAATTAATAATTTAAAATCCAAAATGGGTCATAAATGAAGGAAAACGAGGATTTCTTCTGTTTCAAGTTGGGAAATGGAATGCATATGGGATAAAAAACTGATAAAAATCAGTGTTTAGTCAATATGCGAAGTCAAGTCACATAAATTAAAAAATACCACATTTTTATGAATAAATAAATGGAAAAAAATAGAAAAAATTTGGTTTTTGCGCCTTAAAAATCACATAAAATATATTTTATGATCGTGAATCTATAACAAGGCCGAAGCGTGAGGATCAACAAGCCTCGGTCAAGTCTTATTTCTATGTTAGAGTATGTGTATATCGATTTTTACATGAAAAATTACATAAAAATGAATGTTACACCTACCCAACGAATACAAAACATAAAGGGTAGGAAAAAGAGGGTTTGTGCAAGTGGTTAGTTGCTGAAAATGATTCAAACTGATCTATTTGTCTATCTATAACATATAGGATGGACTATCATTTGAGTTAAGGAGACTAGTAGCACGAAGAAATTCAGTGCTAGTCTCTATCAATGCCGCATTTACGATTAGTTGAAAAAGCATTAAAGGGTTGTTTTTGCACTTCACCTAGTTGGTTTCTAATGATAAAATGCTTGAGCACAATGGTCATCCACACTTGCATTGAGCATAACATAGTATCAAACCTGGATGCATTGCAATTGTTTTCCAAACATTGATCTATGTGAAGTTGTGAGGAAACCCGAGCTATAGGGTAGACGAATGGTTTCTTGGGGCAAGCTTGGTAAGGAAATACCGAATCTCCTGGATCATTCAAAATATATAAGAGTGGTATTGTTCGTATGTTCTTTTTGTTAGAGCAATGCATCTTGGGGCCAATCCCCAAGGTGTAGGAGAGTTGCAGTGGGGCCACGGCATTTAACCGAAGGGGTGCCTCCTTTATGTTTGTATTATGTTGATGTACTACACCAAGATGTGTGGGATCTCCCTTTGAGGAGTAAGGAAGGGCAATCATTGGACTATGTTTCACTACAAACATAATATATGTAGTAGTGATTAGGGCAGTGTATCCCTTGGATGCTCCTGGCTACGAGGCTGTGTGGGGTTCTCTTGTGAGAGTGTGAGAGGCCTGGCTAGTGCCTCTAGCTAGTATCGGGCTCATTTTTGGTCCTGAAAGGACCACACTATCAAAACAGATGCCCCCTAGAAGACACAGCATCATCAAGTGGATCGAGGGTGAGTGCCACTAGTGCATATGGAGGAGAGGAACCACAAACACCGTGCATCCAGAAAATCCCTAATGGAAGTGATGAAAGGATGGACCACCCAAGGGTGGGGACAATCAATGCACGACCCCATTGCATGGCAGCCCAGGTAGCAGCAGTCCACCACTTATATATCAAAGGCAAAGTGAGCAAAGGGAATCAGGCCATTATGGTGGACACATGGGCCACTCACAACTTTATCACACTAGAGTGCACAACCAAACATGGATTGAAATTGGCCAAGGCCCCAGAAGGATTGATAGTAACATTCGCGCAAGGAGAGGCCAAAGAAGTGAAACACGTCTTTGCAATACAAGTAGAGGCTGGGAAATGGAAAGCAAAGCTCAACTTCTTAGTAATCCCCATGGATGATTTTGAAGTTATCTTAGGCTTGGAATTCTATGATAAATATTTCATTGCAATGTTTGGAAAGGGAGTGAATGAAATGATGCTAGATATGCAAGGAGAAGGTATCAAAGTATCATGTGAAAGAATGCAGTTACTAGGCAGAACACAAATCAAAGTGCAAATGAAGGAGAACAAGCCTGGAGCTGCTTGCCAAACAGTGAAGTCAAGCCCAAATCAACCAAGGGTGCCAACCCAAGCAACACCATGTCAAGTGAACTCTATTAGACCATGCATCATGGCATGTAGTGCCAAGCAAATGGAGAAATCTGTTAAGCAAGGAGACATGCTCTATCTATGTATGATTCGACCCATTGAGTAGGAGACCACCAAGAAGCACAAACCCCAAATCGGTAGCATATAAGTGACAGATATACTCGAGGAGTTCAAAGATGTAATGCCAGCAAAACTACCCAATGGTCTCCAACCCAAAAGAGATGTGGATCACAAAATCGAGCTCATTCCAGGATCTGCCCCACCGGCCAGAGCCCCTTATTGAATGAATCACATAGAACTCATGAAATAAAAGAAGCAGCTACATGAATTAGAAGAACAAGGTTTCATCTGCCCTAGCAAGTCCCCCTTTGGTGCCCCAGTGTTGTTTGTTAAGAAGAAGGATGGGGGGCTTAGACTATGTGTAGATTATAGGGTTCTTAATAAAATCACCATCAAAAACAAATATCGCATGCCCCTAGTGGAGGACCTCTTAGATAGGCTACACAGAACCAAGTAGATTCACATAGCAGATATCCCAAAAACAGCTTTTCACACCAAATATGGTAGCTTTGAATGGTTAGTCTTAGGATTCGGGCTCTCCATGCACATTTTCTGGCCTCATGGATGGAGTCTTTAGACCCGAGATAGACGCATTTGTCATTATCTACATTGATGATCTACTAGTCTATATCAAAACCTTAGAAGAACACAAGCAGCACTTATACTTAGTTTTTGAGAAGCTACGGCAGCATAAGCTATATGCCAAACCAAAAAAATGTGAGTTTGTAGTGAGAGAGTTAGAATTCCTAGGCTTCATTGTAGGAGCAGATGGTGTCAAGGTGGACCCCAAGAAAGTGGAAGCTATCCAAAAATGGCCTATATTAAATACTGTAAGGGAAGTGCGAGAGTTCCTTGGCTTCACAGTATTTTGCAAAAGGTTCATCAAGGATTACAACCTCATCACCGCACCCCTCTTCCACCTCACCAAAGAAGACAATACTTTTACATGGGGTAATGAGCAACAGGATGCTTTTGAACATATGAAGAAATGCATGAGTCAAACCCCTGTCTTGAAAGTCCCCAACTTCACCAAACCCTTTGAGATCTCCACAGATGCATCTGACTATGGCATTGGGGGCATACTGGTGCAAGAAGGCCACCCCATAGCTTATGAATCCAAGAAGTTCACAGATGCCGAAACTAGGTGGAGCACACATGAGAAGGAAATGCTCGCAATCATCCACTGCCCCAGAAAATGGAAACACTATGTTCAAGATAAATACACAGTAGTCTTCATCGACAACATCTCCCTCAAATACTTCCAATCCAAACCCAAGTTATCAGCCAAACAAGCCCGCTGGTTAGACTTTTTAGCCGAATTTGACTTAGAGATAAAACACAAGCTCAGCTCCACCAAATAAGATAGCAGATGCCTTGAGCCGAAAAGTTAACTTAAAATTCATTAGTGTGATCAGTAGCAACTTCATGGAGTTAGTGAAGGAAGCCTTGGAACACAGGACCAAGACATGCACAAATTTATACAAGATGTGGAAGCTGACAAGACACCACATGGAATGTACACCCTTGAGGAGGGAATCCTATTTGTAGAAATATCCCCAACAATGTGGAGCTAAAGAAACTCATCTTACATGGAATACATGATGGAAAACTAGGAGGACACAAAGGACAGAGCAAGACACTAGAGGCCCTTAGGAAGCAGTTCTTTTGGCCCAACATGAAAGAAGAAGTGATTGACTACACCAAGACATGTCCTACTTGCCAACTTCTCAAGGCACCACGCTCTAAGCCAACCAGCTTGCTTCAACCTATGGCAGTACCTAGCCTCCCATGGGATGTAATTAGCATGGATTTCATTGTGGAGCTCCCCAAATCCCATGGATATACGATCATTTTTGTAGTAGTGGACTACTTCTCCAAACAAGCCCACTTCATCCCTACCCAAACCACCATTGAATGCCAAGGAGATAGCTCGCCTCTTCTTTACTCATGTATTCAAGTTGCATGGCTTACCCTTAACAATAATATCTAATAGAGATGGAAGATTCATGAGTGACATGTGGAATGAACTCTTCAAGGCCCTAGAAACATAGTTGTGATTCTCATCATCCTTCCACCCTAAGACAGATGGGCAAACAGAAAGAGTCAACCAAGGTATTGAAGATTATCTTAGGAGTTATACTCAGGTGGACCAAAAGGATTGGGCCTTATACCTCGATGTGTTGGAATTCCACTACAACAGCTCCATCCACTATGCCACAGGTTACACACCCTTTGAATTGGCCATAGGAAAAGAAGTCATCACAACCCTTGCCTTAGCATCTGGAGCAGCCAAAGCTAAAGATCAAGATGTAGAGGAATTCTTGAAGAAATGAAGAGATTGGAATGCAGCGGCCAAGCAGAGCCTTGTACAGAGCAAAATCACCATCACAGAGCAAGATAACAAAAACAGAAAGGCCGTACTCTTCACTAAAGGTGACATGGTCCTGGTCAGCTCTAAGAATATATCATTGCCCAAGAACATGAGCCCTAAGTTCAATCACCACTAGTATGGACCCTCCCACATCATTCAAGTGCTGAATGAAGTCACCTGCAAACTCGACTTGCTAGAAAGTATCTGTGTTCATAATGCTTTTCATGCTCATCTTTTGCATAGATTCTACCCCGACAACCAATTGGGGTAGCATGTACCAATGCTCCATTCCAATGGCCCCTTCAAAGTAGAAGTATTCCTCCGACGCCGAGAACAAAAAGGATACCATGAGCATCTCACCAAGTGGTGCGGGCATCCTCTCAAGGAAGCCACTTGGATTTCAGAAGTGGAGGCACACGAACATGGCAAAGACACCTTCACCAACTGGGTCAAGGAGAACCCCACCAATCCTTCCAACACCTCTTGAGCCTTCGTAAACAAATGGTCCCAAAATCATAGGCCCAGTAATACCTCCACTCCTCAAATGTACTTGAGTCGAGGGTGGACTCACATGGTAGCCCAAACAATAAACCCAACGAGCCCCTCCCTAGTCTAGATAGGCAGACACTAAACAACTTGCTAGAAAAAGTTGTGTTAAGACCCCCAAGTCCTAGTGCAACAGACACTGACCAGTCTAATAGCATAGACTGTGTTAAGACCCCGCGAATGTCTCACCAAGTCCTAGACTGGTAGACACTGGCCAGCTTGTTAGCAAAAGCTATGTTAAGACCCTAGATGAGTCAAAATAAACATGACCCTTAGATTGCTGAGGATAGCAATCTGGCAAGGGCTTTGTAAGGGGGGGTGAGTATAAGGGCTTTGTAGTTATACCATGGCGTTATTACTGGAAACACCTATATAGGGAGTAGTAGTGACTCTGAGCCCTTCTTGGTTTCCACTCTACGTGTGATTCCCTATACCTAGTCGTTAACCCTCATGTGCGACGTCACGAGGGTGTAGTCCTGGGATGTGCCTATGTTGTATCGTTTCTTTGATTGAATGAACGGGACATAGATTTCACTACTGAGAATTCTCTAAAGTCCCAGTAATTAAAAACAAAACAAAACAAAACAACCAAACACACCAATAAAGGCCTGAATTTATATATCATTGAGTATGTCAATATGAGAGGTTCACCCACATGGGATGGGATATTAGCACTAGGGAGTGATTTTAAGGAGATGGTGTGTGTGTGTGTGTGCATGACCTAGTGGATTTCAATGTATGGGTATCTAATTGGAAATCCAATAGAGTTTTCCCTTGTTGTTTTGTCATTGTCTTAGCGATGTGGGGTAGCTGAGTAACAAGATTATTTCCACAAAATTTTGAATAGGAGTAGCATGGATGAGAGATACTAATTTGGTGGGTGTTTTTCTTTTTATTTACCTAGACATGGTGACTAATATTATATGCTAGATTAGATTCCTCAAGGTAAGCTATTTAGGTAAGATGTTTGAAACTTCACCTTTATGAGTGAATTCCTAGCTTTCTAGTTATTTCCTATAAAGAAAGAGTCCAAAAGTAAAGCAAAAGAAACAAAAAAAAGAAAGAAAATGTTTGAAAGAGTATATCTATTTATTTTTTCCAATGTGTAAAAACACCCCCAAAGAATAAGGGGGAAAGGTTTTTTTTTTTTTAACCAAAAGAAGATAACCATCGCCTTTTTGAGACCTTGGTAGGCTGGCTGTAGGGATTTCCATGATGGACGCCCTCCGTTCGATGTTTTACATGTCTTTGGGGTGGGACCTTTTGGAAAGAATAATAAATATATATACTCTTTTGACTCCAAAGGACTACAAAAAAAAAAGAGGGATGGATGGGAATTAATAACCATTAATTGGTTGTTCTAATAGAACATGCAAGCTTAGCAGTTAAACCATAGGAGTTCTATTTAGTATTGTGGTATTAGCTTTCTTTGTCTGGGTTTTAATAGGTATTATGCTTATCAATGACACTACTTTAGAAGCACTATTTCTAGAAGGAAACTAGTGTGGCATTTTCGTGCCTATAGGAATTATTGTTGCTTAGTGGCTCTAGGATACTTCCTAGTTTGGTATATTGGATGCATTGGATGAAGCTACCTTATACACTATAGTGGGGAGAGTGAGTAAGGGGAAGCTTAGAGTAAACAAGTTTTTAAATAACTTCAATACCATATTTATCATGTGATGACATGACACTAGTAAGTTTTCTCTCCCTTTTCAGAGTCTCCTAGTTTTGTCTATGTGGTTTTGTAGATATTGTAGATGTGCTTGTGTGAAGACACTTCGCAACCAAGTAGGGGACAAGGACAATCCCTAAATCCTGGGAAAATTTTGTATTTATTGCCTATTTTTGAATTAATTTATATAGATGCGGTGGTAGTTGATGTCTTTATAGGACATGTCTCTATAGTTCAAAAAAAGGAAATTTCGGGTTCAAGGGAGCTTCCATAGTATGAGAGAAGGGTGGACTTGGAAACAAAATGTGATAGATTTTCTTAGGTGGTAAAACAATAGAGTCTTGTCAAAAGGGAATAGTATGCATTACAAAGGTGTAGTGCTATAGAAGATCATTAAGGATTTTTGCCTAGAAAAAAATGAGAAAATTTTGATTTGATTTTTATTCATGCAAGTAGTCCTGACTCGTCTCTTAGATAAAAGGATTCTAGTTTGAATGAGTAAAGGTGCATTTCAACAAGTAACCCCCAAAGTATCCCCGTTATAATATCACCAAATAATTGCAAAAGACCATTGAGACTAGAATTAAAGAGCACATATTCAACATATGCATAATTTGCTAAGGAATCCACACAATGGTTCCATTAATGAGGAATTAATTGGTAGGTTACTTGCCAAATTAAATGTGTCGAGCATATCTAGAGAGACATAATAATACATACATAGAATGGATTGGCATAATGTACATTATAAGTTCCATGCCATGTAGATCAAGCTACTCGTACTTACGGTTATCAAAATCTAACAATGATAAGGGATGTGTTAGTGGCCCAACGCCTCCACTCTCATTGAACACAATAGTGATACTAATAAGAACCCTTTGATAGCAATGGTAATAGACCTTGATTTTGCATGTGAAATAGCCCTCTACCCACTTCGTAATATGATAATGTTTACTCCATGAGATGACTCTTCCTTGGTGATAGCATTGTTCTAAGTAATACAAATGCTTCAAATGCAAAATTTTTTGCCCCATCTGGTGACCTTGGTACCCTTGACAAGTTTAGATTGTAGCATTAAACACCTGGAAGGGGCACCAAGCTTGAAACTCTATCCCTTGTAGATCCACACAAGAAGGGTCCTAGAGCCATTCTTTCCTATACACACTATTTTGTAGGGACCATCCCACTTGGGCTCTAGTTTGCCTGGTAACAACTCATGACATGCATCATAATAGAGAACCAATTGGCCCTTTTCAAATGTGTATTTCTTAGCACAAAAATTGTGAAGCACTTTCATTTTCTTTTTCCCTACCTCTTGATGTAATAGATCTTGCAACTTGACATCAAGATATGCTAGAGAAGTACTCCATTCTTGTGCCGTCTCCTCTTCACCTAAATAATAATTCATTGCAAACCTTGTCATGGGCAACTCAATTTTTAAGGGCAAGGCACGTTCCTCCCTATATACTAACTAAAATAGGGTGTAGCCTATCGCTCTTTTAAAAGTTGTATTCTATGCCCAAACAACCACGTATAACTTCTTGTCCAAATCATGCTTATCCTCTGACAATATCTTTGACAAAATTTCCACAAGCTATTGATTAGTGCTCTCTACTTGTGTGTTTTCCTAGGGATTATAAGGAGTAGCTATATTAAGTTAATTTTCAAACATTCTATTGGGAACTTATTTAAAAAGTGAGTTCCTTGGTTAGAAACAAGCCCCCTTGGTGGACCAAAATGACATATAATCTATTCTAGGATGAAACTAATAATTTTCTTGAAATTATTCTTCATAGTAGCATGGGCTTTAGACCACTTCATTGTTGGATTTAGGGTCGCAAGAATGCAACTACACAACTAGGAGAAGAGGAAGCTTAAAAGAGAACAACTCAAAGTGTGTTGAGGAGTGTGGAAGAAGAAGATTTACAAGACTAAGGATGCCCTAAAGTGAATAGGCATATATACAAGGCTAGGGGAAAAAACTCCTAAATAGAGAAAGAAGTCACATTGTGGTCCTAAGTGTGTTTACACACATCACTATTAAATATTATAACAAATTTCCCATAGGAGTGATGTGGTGAATAGGAGCTAGCACTCATGTATAGAAAAGTGTCAAGCCTACTAGATTGGATCATGTTGGGAACAAAGGCACTTGTGCTTTGCCACCCACATTTTCGCAATGTACATTGTGCACACACACCTGCACACTACAGGTGTAGTAGGTGCCCATCATTGTGACTATTGGAGTTCCCACATATAGTATCTCTCTCTCTTGCTCTCCTAATCCATCTTCCATACTGTTGCTCCACTCTTGCTTCCACTTGTGTGCTTTGGATCAGGATCTACCTTTCAATTGGTATCAAAGCTTGGGCTCTTATGGCAAGCCCAAAAAAAGGAACTCCATGATAGGTTCTTATCGTATACATTACAACCAATAGAAAGTAGTACACAATGTAGTCAAGGGCCACAAGAATGATGGAAGAGCAAGGAGCAGGAAGGCTAAAGTTTGCAAGGCACTCGACATAGTATTCATGCATTGTGATGAAACACATTGGTCCAAGCAGGATCTTTCAACCTTCAAGAAGGCCCTTGAAAAATTCAAAACCTCCATAAAGGATGCCTAGAGAGTAGACAATCTTGAAAAATTCAAAACCTCCATAAAGGATGCCTAGAGAGTAGACAATCTCATGCAGTATATATAGGAAGAAGCATCATATTTGGTTTCAGTGTCTTGAAGTTACTGCCTAGCTCTTAACTAACCCCGTCTTCATTTTCTTATGAACATCATATTATTTATAATGATGGTACTTGATTTGTGTAGTAGTATGGGAGTTTGTCAATTTGGTCCACCCAAGGAATAGAGAAGTCTCATTACTAAACAAGGACCAAGTACTTCAAACATAAAAGACATGATGGTGGTGCACAAAAGGCAAATAGCCTACTGAAAGTTTTCTATTGGTTTTACAAAGTAATTTGGTATAGAACGAGGATAGAAGAAGTAAAAAGGGCATGCCAAAACTCAAACATAGAGCTTGCATTACAAATGTTGAAGTAAAATAGACAAGAAGCTTACAATAATTCACGCGCAAATGAGAATTTTACACAATGGCTGACCTCTAGAGAGAGGCAAGGCTAGAAATGGGGCTAAAAGAGTAGATTACACATGCATTTATTCCTAATTGTATGGGCTCAAAGAGGATGGTTTCATCTTTTTTTTTTAGTATTTTATCATCTTCATCATTCTCATCCTCCAAGGTTGATAGCTGATAATTTTTTAAATGTGCACAATAAAGGGGTTATTAATAGATTGAATAGAAAAGGGGTGTATTTATTTAAGGAGAATTCATAGATAAATGTATTTTTAAATATGCCTTGAACAAGTGATATACAAGGTTTACATATGATGAATCCCCTAAGACTAATTAGAACAAACAATTGAAAACATAGAGCTAGGACTTGAGAATGAAGACATGTCACATTCTAACAACATTATGTACATCATAATTTTTGAAGGTACATAAAATCGATAGATTCCTTTGAAGAATAAATAGTTTGATATTATTTCTTGTCCATTTATCATTAAACTTTCAACCTCAAAATTTGAAACCTCTAGTGCATAAGACTAATTGTATCACTAAGCAAGATTTTCTTTTGATATTTGAAGTGCATGTGAAACAATCCTTATAGTTTGTTACTATAGAATGGAGATTACTCATGATCTCCCTCTTGCACATCCTAGAACATACCATATGCATTTTTTAAGTCATAATAAATTCTATTTTATGAGTAGATGGTTGTGATAATGATGGCATTCTATGAGACTAATCATGGCCAACTTAGCATTTTCATAAAAAAGGATAGGAACATCCACAAAACATTATGAGATTAGGATTAGTGAGAAGACAAATAACAACAATCTAACAACTTAAAATGTACAATAATCTACACTTTGATTTTTAAGGCAATTGGTTCTACATTTATGATTTGTAAATGAAAAATATCACACCTATGTCTAGCCTATGCCGCCTAGCTTAGTCTATCTAACCTAGCCCTGCATCTACTAGCTATCCTAAGCTTATGCCTAGTGTACCTTAGAATAGTCCACACTAGGTCTAGCCTAGCCTACATCTATACTTACATCTAGCCTAGGATGTCCCATATCCAACCTACATCTATATTTACATCCAACCTGAGCCTACAGCTATGCCTAGCATAAACCATACCTACTATCCCTAGCCCACCCTATGCATACACCTAGCATAATCTAGAATATTAGCATTATTGATAGGCCCCAATATAACATCTTGTTGTATAACTACAGCTGAGCTCTATCCTCATGACTCCACCAAGTAGAGACCAAATAGCATTTAATGCAACTATTTTTCTTTTTAAGTAAACATTCCTTAATAAATGAGTTTTCCCAATCTCCACACATGCTTTTTTGAGTAAGGATGCAAATTATGCATGTCCTTGATCCCCAATACAATGACATGAACAACATATGATATGTAGTAAGGAGCACTTAAAGATTGGCATCCATACTTGCGATACGAAACACTCACAATGCAAATCTCTTTTCAATCAATATTATTTTATCTGCATTCATTGGAAGGAGATAGCTTCCACAAAACCTAGTCAACACCTTTAACGTAAAAAAGGAGGAACCTTGCATCATTGGGGGAAATACTCATTGTGAAAAATTATAATGTATAATGACAAACATAATGTTCATCATTTATTCAAATTAATACGATCTTTCTCTATATAATAATTTTCAGGATATAGTATTTGTGCATATACATATCATCTACCTTTATATGATCCAATTTGCTAATGTATTGTGAAAGAGTTGCATCTTTTTTGTGCCCAATTGACTTAGAACTAATGGTGGTGGCCGATGTCCTTGAGTCCCCCTCCTTGAGTAAGGAAGCCATCGATGTACACCAAGACTTAGTTCAAGGATGTATTCTTAGAAAAGAAAACTAAGAACTATCATTGACCAAGAACAAGGAGAGCATTGGCTAAACATTGGTTGATTTTTATTTCTTTCAAGCAAATGTGGTGTCCATAACAGGATTGTGCCACTCCCATCCTCATGCCCAACTAATGCCTCATGCTTTTCCAGGTTGGTTAGCCCAAGCCTTTAATTTATTGCAACTCTTTCTTCTTTAGTAGGCAATCACTACTGCTCATAAGCCATGGCCTCCACTTAAATGCTTTTGAGGATCTTATCACTTCTAATAAACTTTGTATCTTTAATCACACAATTGACCAAGAGATGTAGATCTATATCATCCACTACCCACCCAGCCTCACTAAATTGTGCTAAGATTGTGAGATTGTAATCCTCATAGATGTCTAGTGAATTCGTTATATTGGCCAACAACAAATAGTCTTGGTCATCTGACAGAGTAAATGTAGACATGCTTCCTTCTTCACATGCATCAACCGATTGCACACCCTCTAGCTTGTCAAGGGCAGTTAGGCCTTAATTCAAAACTCTACAAAGTAGCCTCCACTCTCTTCTCCTCTACGTCAAAGGGTATCATCTCATTTGCCTCCTCAACCTCTCCAATGGTAATGGTATATTGTTTTTTGTACTCAGTATGATATCCTTGTGAAATCCCTTTTGATTCATTCTTACATAGGAGATGCAAATAGCAAACGAATGCAAAGGAGGATTACAAAAGACATCGCTTTGAGTATATTGGGCAATTCTCTATATCCTTGTGTATATTGCCAAGTAATTTATCCAGTGCCTTGGCTAGCTTTTTTTTGCGCTTTTTTTTGTCAGAAAATCATTAGTGTGAACATATTCTTGTGTCTTTATGGTCACTGTGCCACATGAAGTTATTCTTCACTATGCCTCCATGTGGACACTTAGCACATTTGTATAGGAATGCAAAACATTCTCAATAACAAGTGGTGAAGTAAACATGCATGATAACTCATGAGCATGAAAATGAGATCACACATTGTGGAGGAACATAAAAATCTTTTTATATATGGTTTCCTCCATGTCATCCTCAAACTCTAACTTGTACTCTATCCTATTTCTTATTCATAAAAGAGAGAATAAGCCAAATGGGTCAAAATAATTATCCAATCCAAACAAACCACCTAAATAAATTCTTACCCACATCATAAATGAGGGTCACCACCAAGTGATACGATATCTCTTTGCAATTAGGAGGGGCCTCCCCCACTTGGTGGTGACCCATGCAAGCTTCACCTACATGAGGGTCACCACCAAGTGATACAAGGGCCTTGTATAAGTGGGAGGGACCTTCCTTGTTTAGTGATGCCCCATTTAGGCTTCACTACACATGAGAGTCTCACTATCAAGTGATGCGGGGGCCCTCCAGAATTGAGAGGACCCTCCCTCAATTGATGGTGATCCATGCCCGCTTCACCATACACAAGGGCCACTACAAGTGATACGAGGTCTCTCCATAGGTGGGAGGGATCTCCCTTGCTTGGTGGTGACCTATGTGGGCTTCATCTCACACGAGGGTCATCACCAAGGGATATGGGGGCCTTCCTATGTTGGTGACCCATGGGGGATTCATTGCACATGAGGGTCATCACCAAGGGATATGGGGGTCTCCCTCCCATGGGGATCTCCCTTGCTCGATGATAACTAGGAGGGCCCTCCCTCCCTTCGTGGCCCATGGGGGCTTTATCAAATATGAGAGTCAATACCAAGCAATACTATGGGTCTCTCTGCAAGTGGGACATGTCTCTCTCACTTGATGGTGACCTATGTGGGCTTCACTACACATGAGGGTCACCACCAAGTGATACGGGGGGCCTTTCCAATTGGAAGGGCCCTCTCTCACTTGATGATGACCCATGCAGGATTCACCACACATGAGGGTCACCACTAAGTGATACAAGAGTCCTCCACAACTAAAAGGCCCTCCACAAGTGGATATGGATGCCCTCTAGCATGTGCCACTTGCGAATGTGGTATTACATACTTTTGAATCATGAGGAATCTCATACCATCACATGAGAGAAATTCTCACTATCCTTCCTCTTCATCAATGACAAGCTAGGCTGAGATCCCCCATCTCCCATGAGAGGGACACACACTTACAAAGAGCACTAGAAATGAAAGAGACCGAGCCTAAGATAGAGCCCACTAGACCACATTCATGCTTATAGAAAGTACAAGCATCACCCCAACTTAACCACTAGACAAAGCCCCAACCCACCAAACCCCATGAGCCTACCTAGCCTATTGAGCCCCATGAGCTCGAGCCCAACCCCAACCCCAGGCCTCAGAGCCCCATGAGACCAAGCCTGAGCCCTTGATCCAAAAGTGCCTGTCCCATGAGCCTAAGCCCCAGCGCCAGGCCCAAGTACCCCCATCCCACAAGCCCTGGACCCAGGTGCCCCAACCCCAACCCTAATTTCCCTTCCTCCTCGAGAGCCCGAGCCCCAACCCCAAGTGCCCCCAACAACTGAGGCCCACCATTCCACCACCAGTCCCCACCTTTTCCTCACAATCTCTATCCTCTACCTCTATTGTAGCAGTTGGTGGTCCCAATAGAGCTCACCGACCACTACCACTTTCGATGGAGTAGGGGCATGGTCTTGATAGAGAGCTCGACACCATCCTTAATGGGAATGTGTGTCTAACCTAGGATATTCTTATTGAAGAGCTAACTTAGGCTGAAGTAAACTGGAGGGGAAGAGCTCCTCAATGCCGGTACAATGTGTCATAGAGTGGATAGGGGCATATAAAATGGGCAAAGGATGTATGCACACCATCATACTTTTTGCACAATAATACAACTTTGTCCTTCACCTCTCTAGCTCTCCCTATCCTTTCATGGTTATTAGCCATTTCTCTCCTTTCCTATTTTCCTCTCTTTGTTTCTAGTATTTATCTCTCCTCATCTAGATTTTCTCTCTCCTTTGCACTCTTCTTCTCTTTTTTGCATTCTTCTCTCTTCTCTTTCTCTCTCTTCTCAAGTCCCTTCATGATAAGTGGTATCAAAACATTGGTATGATCTATTCTCTCCTCTATTTCTTCATATTCAGTCTCAATTTTCATCATAAAAACCTATTTCATACAAGTATTACTGATACAAGACAACGATTATGACTTGCAAGACACCTACAATTTTGGAAGATTGCAATTTTGGAGATCTTTGAAGCTAGAAGGAATAGATATGGTTGTGGATGGACAAATTAGCATGTCATCATTTTTATGGGCATTTTTTGAGGTATTATGGTAAAATGGATCTCCACTGAATTTGGAGAAGGGGAAAAGTGATAGTTTCTTTTGAAACATACTCTATAGGTACTATAGGTACAAGACATGGACTATGACTAACAATGACTTGCAAGACATGTACAGTTGGAAGAAGACAAATCTAGAGATCTTTGAAGCTAGAAGGGATAGATATGACTATGGATGGACAAATTAGTAGGTCGTTACTTTTTTAAAGACTTTTTTTAAAAATGTATTATGGTAAAATGGGCCTCCGCTAAAGTTGGAGAAGGGAAAAAGTGATTGTTACTTTTGAAACATGCTCTTCTCTCTTTTTTTAAAGTCTTGGCAAGCTTTTATGGAAGAAATCTATCTAGCAAGAAAATCTTCATTTCTTTTCTTGATCTTCACTTCTCACCATCAAAGCTTGGAGTAGCAAGTATGTTCTTAACCTCAAGAGCAACAAGTGGAGCATCATTGTTAATGGCTTTGATGAGGCTTTAAGGAGAAGATTTTTCTTTCTTCTTCTTCTTCAATTTTTCTTTCCAACATCCATGGTGATTTCAACTGCTCTTCCTCACAAATGTCAGCAAAGAAATGGTCACCACTGATTCTTCTACTAAGTGCCAACCATCAACTAGGGCATTTATTGCTTCAAAATAGAGCTTATATTATTTTCTTCAAACCATTTTCTCCATCTTGAAACCCTAGATAGGGCAATTAGCAAGCTTCCTAGGTAGCATAGATATAAGGGCCTTATTGCTTTAAATGGGAGGCCATTTCCACTTGTGACCTAGAAAGAGTGCTAGGTAACTGATCATTAGAGCTACTATAGGAAGTTGGTGTGACTCTACAAGGGTTGCTTCTCAAGTTGTTCCTTGGTGGTAATATCCATTTTGAAAGACAGCATGTCTCCTATGGCTCCAAAATCATCAAGTATAGGAGTAGCCATTATGCATGTGAACTCATCTACTTTGAGATCGCATGCTACTACAGATAGCTCTATATCTCCCTCCAACTGTATGGCTCCTCACCTTTACCATCCTATGAAGAAAGACGAACAATAGCATCTTCTTCCAAAGGCAACTCATCAATCTGCATTTCATCCTTTGGATACTTACCTCTGAGAACCAACTACTCATCTGATAATAAACATGCTTCCTTCCTGCATAATCTTCATTTGAGGTCCCTTACATATTTCATTTTGTTATTTTTGAAGACATTCTCTTTGCCATTGATTGTTGTGATTGTCGATGCCTGCAACTCTGACAACTTTAGGACCAAATTGTTGATTCCTCATGTGAGTGTCATCATAGGTTTGGACAATGTTGACCTGAGTAATGAGGCATGCATCTATGTCCATAGAAATTGATCTACTAGTAGGCTTTGGCGCTCATTCAAGCTTCTATTGATGCCTATTTGGTACCTAGATCATTAATGGATGTCATAAGGATGTATTGAGGTGATTATTGGATTCTTTGAGCTCAAATAGCTCAATGGTAATATGCCTTATTTTTTTCCATTAATACAAGACTACATCGTAGTGTGGCATTGCAAAGTCATGGCGCTAAGGCCATTAGTCTCATGTTACCATAGCTCACATATAATCACAAGGCCAAGCATAATAATGTTTCAATAATAGCAAAATATTGAAAATATTTTATTGCAAATTCTCTAAATTACAGGGGTACCGAGCCCAATTTGGTGCTATTAACAACCGCACTTAGTTATGGATGTTTTTCTTACTTCTAATAAACATGCCATGTTTTATGATGAAGAGTAGCTTGAGAATCATCACTATTTTTTCATGATTTTTTATATATTTATTTCTTTTCTAATATTTTCCTATGTATTTTTTATTTTTTGGCTATTTCTCACAATAAAATATAGGAGAAACTAGAAGTAATCAAGAATAGAGATGAAAAGAGCCAATTTTAACCCATGGAAATATTTCATATGGACACTTTCACAAATTATGTTGAAAGAGTTATCACTTACATGTTATTTTCACTATTTTATGCATGTCTTAGGTATTGCAAGAATATACGAGCCAATGGACCAAACTAATGCACCATGTGATCACTGATGCAAGCTTTTTGATCTCCTTAACACTCCAACATTCATCATTTTATCCATGTACATATCCCTCATGTTGGGGGTAAAGGCGCCTCTGCCTAGCCGCCCATGTATTACTACACTGACAGCACCGCCACTGCACACTGCAGGTGGCGGGCGCCCGTCACCGTCACTTTATTCTTTATTCTTTTAGTGACAGTTTGAATAAAGGAAGGCCCGATCACACATTGTGACTGTTGGAGTTCCCATTTCTAGTCTCTCCCTTTCTTGCTCTTGCTCTCCCGCCATAGCTCTCGAGTCCAACCTTCCATCTGTCACTCCCTTTCAACTGGTATCAGAGCTTGGCTCTCCGATCCCGTGGAGCTCGACCTTGACTTGCATTACTTCAGCTTTCAAATGAATACCTACAGCTTGCAGTCCTCATGGCAGCCGTAGCTCAAAGCTTCAAGGTATGACTTGTTCCCCCCACCCTCCCGGGACTTGTTGGCCATGCCTCAGGACTTGTTTGGGCTCTTGTGAGCTCAGCCTAAAGCCTCTCTTTCAGCCTAGACTTCAGTTTACAGGTCAAACAATGGACAGCAAGGAATAAGGATAGCCATTGATAAACTTCTACTTGGAGTTTGAAGCCTCTTTCTTCACTGGGCTTCATTGAGCTTTGTGAGCCCTTGCATTGGGCTTTTCATCTTCATTGGCCCTCACTGGCCCTCGATTGCCTCCTCCTAGTCAGCATGACTCCATACAAATTGCGTTGAAATCCAACAACTGAAGAACGACTGATTCAAGCCCGTTAGCAGTTCCCCCTTGTGCTCCATGTGGTTTGAGCCCACTCAAGGCTTCTTGGAGCACTACTAGTGCCTACCTACCCTCCTCATTCATCTTCCCCAGCACACGTGGTAGTCTAGGCATGTTCAGAGATCACGCAGGCTGCGCCCTGCTATGGCAACACTCTACAAACGTGGCATTCCTCTTCCTCCAGCTCCCACTTCCTATTGGAGCTCATTGGGCACTCAATAACCACCTTGGCCTTGCTCTATGCCCTTTGGTACTGATCTATGTCACTTAGCCTTTGAGCTTTGAGCTCCACATTCTCAGATAGGCTAAGAAATCACAGGTCTACATACTATAATATAGGGCAGCCCCTGCTTCTCATGCCTACGGTCAGTGGTGATGGTCCGATGATGCCCTTTTGTACTCGGTAAATGCCTATATGGTTGGGGATGATGTGCCATTGTTTGGATAGGCTTTTAGAGCTGGATTGAGCCTTGCTCAAATTTCACTGTTCACAAGCTGGAAATAGGGCAGCACTTGCCTCTTGGATGCTTCACGGTCATGGATTATGGTTATGAGATGTATGTTCATGCCTATTGATGCTCGAAACTATGGGGATGTATATGCATTGTTTGGATATGCTTTTGGAGATGGATTGACCCACTATTTGCTCAGTTTCAACATGGATTTACATGTTGAAATAGACAGGGCTAAAGGTGTTTGGCTTATGGGCTATGTTTCGAGTGTTACAAATGATGTATTTGATGCCTTACAAGCTTACGAATGCTACATACGAATGCTCTACCGCCTACATGTTCGGGATGTACTATTGATGTATTGTCTTGGACTTATGTCATTGGCACTGTGTCTTGCCTTGGCTTGAGCTCTTGAACTCGTACATACGGCTTTTGTGCCAGTGGGAACATTCTTGAATACTTATCAGACATTGAGCAGGTGGTACTTTTATGCATTGAGCCGTTACATGCTATTGAGCAGTCAGACACTTGAGACTTTGGGACTTCTTACATTTTGGGATGATACATCATATGTCTTGGTTCATTGTATGCTTATGAGCTAAGTCTCAATTTTGGATCCGTATCTTTGTGAACTGATACCTACTTGTGTCAAGTTTTGGTAGTGGCAGGAACACTTACTTGTGAACTAATACCTACTTTGAGCTAAGTCTCAGTTTTGAATCCGTATCTTTGTGAACTGATACCTACTTGTGTCAAGTTTTGGTAGTGGCAGGAACACTTACTTGTGAACTGATACCTACTTTGAGCTAAGTCTCAGTTTTGGATCCGTATCTTTGTGAACTGATACCTACTTGTGTCAAGTTTTGGTAGTGGCAGGAACACTTTACCCCGTTGCCTGGGGGGTGTGCCTACTCACTGGCAGATGTTTGTATGACATACTTGGGTATTGGATTCATGCTTATCGGTCGTCATATGCTTATGCTATGCCCGCATGATGCCGACTTTGGTCTTGGCAATATATGATTGCCTTGGGATCCGATTTTGGCACTGTTAGCTCTCTTTTACTGAAATCTGAAATTTATTACAGCAAGCATATATGTATGGATTGACATGGATTTTTCATGCTGAAACACTCTGAAATTATGTATTTTCACTAGTACTTGGTGGGCAGCAGCTTTGGTTCCACTTTCCTTGCTATTTTTCCTCTATTTTGGTGATTTTGTGGTCATTTTCTCCAGTAAACAACAAGCAATTTTGCACTATCTACACTCTTCCAGCCTGCATTATGGCGAGTTCATCCATTGATCATGCTTTTTTCAACATCACTAAGCTTGATGGTATGAATTGCTCTTATTGAAAGAGCCAGATATGGCAGGTGTTGGTGCAGAAATCGCAGATCAAACCTTTGAGGTTAAGCGGGAATCCCGCCTGCAACTATGCCAGATGAGGAATGGCTTGAGCTTCATGAGTTATGCAAGTCCACTATTGTATTGTCTCTCACAGAACAAGTTCACTATAATGTCTTTGAGGAAGAACAGAGTGCATGGCAGTTGTGGGAAAAGATAAAAAATCTCTATGACAAGAAAAGTCCAACGAGTCATATGTATTGGCTGAAGCAGCTTATGGATCTGCGTATGAAGGAGAATGTGACTGTCTGCTCACTTGAGCCAGTTCCATGCTATACTCAAGAACTTGACTTCGCAGGACATCACTTTTGCAAAGGATGTCACTCCTCTTTTCTTGCTTGGTACTCTTAATGAGTCATGGGATGTATTCCACACTGCATTATGTGCCTCTACTGCTACCTTGATATTATCTAATGTTGAGAGTGCTCTTCTGCAGGAAGAGGTTAACCGTAAGAATTTGGATGCCTCTCGTGTGTCTCATGCTATGACAGTTAGAGGCAGGAATGATGGATATGGAAAGCATGGCAGTGGTAGTGGCTGTGGACGGGATTCTCAAAAATCTCAGTCCAAGTCTCGTGGAAAGTCACGTAGCAAATCTCGTGGCAAGAATGCAGATGTTACTTGTCATCATTGTGGGAAAAAGGGCCATATTAGGCCACAATGCCATGAATTGCACAATGAAAGGCACAAAGGTAAGGGGAAAGACAAAGTGCAGGATAAGTCTTCTAATCGCAGCATAGTGCCTGCAAAGTCCAGTGTTAAAATTAAAGAGATCAATGTTATGCAGCCTGAGAATGTTGATGATGATGATTATATCCTAGCAACCTCTTCTAGTGCTACGCAGATAACAGAGATACACTCTGTGTATGCACAGTGTTGGCTCTTGGACTCAGGTGCGTCCTTTCATGTGACACCTTGCCGAGAGTGGTTTCATTTATACCGTACCGTTTCAAGTTCTATGCGCTTGGGTGATGACAGCTCTCTTGATATTGTAGGCCTTGGTGATGTTAGGCTGCAGTTTCCTTCTGGCAGCAGTTTTGTTATGCATGATGTACGTCATGTACCTGCTTTGATACGCAATCTCATGTCAGCTGGACAGCTTGATGACGCAGAATATCATGTATGTTTTGGAGACTTTGCATGGAAGATCACTCATGGCAGACTTGTGATTATGAGAGGTGCCAAGGCTGGCAGTCTCTATCCCTTGATTGTATCAGCTTCTTCTCTTGATCATGTTTTGTCTGTGGGTTCTATCCCACATGTATCTCTTTGGCATGCCCGTTTGGGCCATATGTCTTTGAAGAAAATGAAAATGCTTTCTGGTTTGCAATACTTATCACTCCTTGATTATGCATGTTTTGATTCATGTGAGCATTGTCTTTATGGCAGGTAGACTAGGTCTACGCATAAGAAGTCTGGTAGGCCATGCATGAGTGAGCCCTTGGCATTGGTACATTCGGATGTCTATGAACCCATGCCTTGTCAATCTATGGGTGGTGCAAAGTATTTTGTTATGTTCATAGATGATTTTTCACGAAAAGTTTGGGCTTATCCCATTAAGCTGAAATCTGATGACTTGGCTGTGTTTCAGAGATGGATTGCATTGGTTGAGAACTAGTCTAGGTATAGGCTAAAATGCCTAAGGACAGATAATGGGGGTGAGTATGTCTCACGTGCTTTTGAGCAGTCATGTGATGAGAGGGGTATTAAGCGTCAGTTGACCGCCCCCTACACCCCCCCCACCAGAATGGTTTGGCTGAGCGGATGAATAGAACCATCCAGGAGCGTGTACGCAGTATGCTTAGCCATGCAGGCCTACCACAGAGCTTTCGGGCTGAGGTAGTTAGTATAGTTGTGCATGTCATAAACAGATCACCCTCTAGTGGTTTGGATTTCCAGGTTGCAGAGAAGGTATGGACTAGAAAACCTCCCTCTTATGCGCATCTCCGTGTCTTTGGATGTGAGGCATTTTTCCATGTGCCCAGGGACAAGAGAAGTAAGCTGAATCCCAAGAATATCAAATGGATTTTCCTTGGTTATGGGGATGCAGGCGAGATGGGTTACTGTCTCTGGGATCCGCGGGCGTGGAAAGTCATCCGCAGTCATGATGTAGTCTTCCATGAAGACAAAATGTATAGGCAGCCTGAGAGAGTTGTTAAGATCCGTAGGGTCATAATTCAGGAGGAGCCGAGAGCTCCTGCAGAGCCAGTTGGAGAGCTTACAGCTGCAGCAGATGCTCATGGTTAGGGTGTTGGACAGGCAGCTGGGCAAGCAGCAGAGCCTGCCGTGAGACGGTCTACTAGAGACAAACGTCCATCTGATAGATTTCAGCCCTCGATGCATTATGTCTTGGTTACAGATACAAGAGAGCCTTTCACCTATGATGAGGCTATGCGCAGGGGTGACAATCACTCCTAGGAGAGGGCTATGTAATCTGAGATAGACTCCCTGCATAAGAATGACACTTAGGATTTGGTTTCCTTGCCTACGGGCAAGAAGGCTTTGCCATGCAAGTGGGTGTACAAGCTAAAAAGTACCCCTGGACACCCCAAGCCGGCATACAAGGGTAGATTGGTAGCAAAGGGTTTTAAGCAGGAGCATGGTGTGGACTTTGACGAGGTCTATTCTCCTGTGGTTAAGATGACCACCCTGCGCTTAGTCTTGGCTTTGATTGCTCTTGACTTGGATTTATACCAAATGGATGTCAAGACGGCTTTCTTACATGGAAACTTGCATGATGAGATTTATATGGAGCAGCCTAAGGGCTTTGCAAAACCTGGCAAGCAATACCTAGTGTGCAAATTAAAGAAAAGTTTTTATGGCTTGAAACAAGCACCTAGGGAGTGGTATCATAAGTTTAATGCATTTATGCAGTCACAGGGCTACAATCGAAGGGCTATGGATCCGTGTCTTTACACGAAGAAAGCCCGTGATGGTTCTTTATATATTTTGGTACTCTATGTGGATGATATGCTGATAGCAGGAAAAGCTCATGATGAGCTAGATGCTCTTAAGGCTCAACTCAAGAAGAGCCTTGAGATGAAAGATCTGGGACATGCCACTCACATACTTGGTATGCACATTAGACGCGACAGGCATCAAGGACTCCTCTACTTGTCATAGAGGGAGTACATTCATAAAGTCCTTGAGCACTTTCGCATGCAGGACGTAAAGCCCACTGACTGTCCATTATCTTCTTATGTGAAGGTATCACAGGCTGATTGTCCGCAGACAGATGAGTAGAGGGCCAAGATGGCCAAGATTCCCTATGCATCCGCAATGGGCAGTCTTATGTATGCCATGATAGCCACTCGTCCAGATATTGCCTTTGCAGTTGGTGTTGTGGTACGCTATATGGCTACACCTTGCAAGAAGCATTGGGATGTTGTAAAGGGTATCACGAGGTACCTGAAGGGCACTGTAGATATGTGCATATGCTATGGCAGCTAGGATACAAGAGTGGTGGGGTACACTGACTCTGATTATGCAGGACATGCAAATAGTAGGAAGTCCACTTCCGACTATGTATTCACCTATGCTAAAGGTGTTGTTTCTTGGATGTCTAAGGTGCAGAAATGCACGGTCCTTTCTACTACTGAGGCCGAGTATGTTGCATCCACTGAGGCTTGCAAGGAGGCCATTTGGTTGGGTCATTTAGTTGCTGACCTTGATATTGATGCTATCCCTACACTGCATTCCGATTCTATGAGTGCTATTCAGTTAGCCAAGAATCTCGTCTTCTATGCGAAGACGAAACACATTGAGGTGAGGTATCACTTCATACATAGGGTCGTTAAGGACAAGTCTGTTGATCTTGTCAAGATCTCGACTGACCAGAATCCTGCAGGTCTGCTCACGAAAAGCCTCTCTACAAAGTGCTTTGCCTTCCTCAGGAGGTTGATGGGTGTGGGATGAGATGACGTGGCACATCTACCTAGCCGCCCGTGTATTACTACACTAATAGTCACCGCCACTGCACACTGCAGGTGACAGACGCCCATCACTGTCACTTTATTCTTTATTCTTTTAGTGACAGTTTGAATAAAGGAAGGCCCGGTCACACATTGTGATTGTTGGAGTTCCCATTTCTAGTCTCTCCCTTTCTTGCTCTTGCTCTCCCGCCATAGCTCTCAAGTCCAACCTTCGATCCGTCGCTCCCTTTACCTCACACTTTCATCTCACTTATCCCCTCTCTCATATGAACCGGTTTTTATGGCTATGCAAGCATGTGAGAGAAGAAATCTACATTCTGACCAAAGAAATACTAAAAAATCAAATTTTGATATAACCACATCATACTGCAAGAGTGGTATCATGGTGTAGAGGGCAATGAGCAAGCTCTACATAAACATGAATAAAAACGTCATCCATTTTGGGCACATATTTTTTCGCATTTCTTTTCTTCCTTCTTTTCCCTTGATGATTACATAAGGTGCCTTTTCCTCTCTATTGTGCATACCCTTTGAGTCATGGGCATGTCCCTTTAATTTGGCCAATTTTTTGTCATTTTGACTGCCCGCATCACATTTCCACACAAACTAAGGTCTTTTGATATGCATTTTGGCTCCAAATACACTATTTTAACAAGGAACTCATGGCCTCATAGCATTTATTTGCTTCCCATTGACATTGCATACATCCCAACTTCACCACCTCTAACATGCTTTATGGCTTATACCTTCATTTCCTTGTAAAAATTCATTTGAGTCTTGAGCCTTCAATTTTGAGCTTCAAATATTCAAAAATATAGGCTAGACATTGTTTACACTTAGGCATATGAGTATGTTAGCGGCAACACATAAGCCTTGTTCCAACGTGAGCAAGAGTTAGTCCTTGATTTTTTACTAGTCTTGGTTTTTTGCTTTTAAATTCATTGGATCAATCACAAAGTGCCAGTGCCTTGGGTATTTGGTTGTCTCATAGGCTATAGTTATACTAGATATGAAGCATTGGGTTAGATAATAGGAATTAAATATGTACGATCTTTCTTTAATGGACTAAAATCCTAGCTTGAGCAATGTTACTTCATGATATGGTAGTTAAACAAGTCCACGAGATACAAAATAATAATAATAATAATTAAGTAGTAATATGGGTGTATTCACATGTGAGTGCATTGTTTTTATTTTCTATTGCACTTAACTTGTATATTTAAGGTTAGGGGTTTAAACAATTGATTGTTTCATGTATTGTTGTATTGTTCATTCGTCTATTTGCTTGCTTGTTTGTTCCATGGATTATTTCATGTATTGCTTGTTTGTTTATTTTATTCTATTACCAATGTATTATAACTTGTAACTAGTAACATTATAGATTAGGGATCATTGATCACTTACTTGTTAGCTTCATGTGCATTGCAATATCTAAGAATATGAGGACATCAATCCCACAATTTTGCTTGTTGTCTGAATAGATTAATGCAAAGTCAAGTCCGCGACTACAAAAAGAAGCCACCAAGGATAGAGTGGCAATTTGCCAAAAACCTATTAGATAGATGTATGCATTACATGTGCAATTTTCTTCATATCATGAAGTCCAATGGTACACCTCACATTAGGGACCATTTCCTTGGTCATATGACAAAGATCATGTGTGTGTATCAATGTCTAACCACCAAACAAGCAACCAAAGCCATTCGAGGCAACCATGAAAGCAAGATAGCTCCTGCTTGCAAGAGTATCATGAGCTAACATTCAAATGTTTGAGTTACACAACATTGGTAATCAAGTAAACATATCTTAGTCTCAAACACCCCATACTTGTAACTCTAGAGATTTTCAAGTACAACACAATGGGGGAAGTTATCAATCCAAAAACAAAGTGAGTGTCCATCAAGCCTCTCTCCATGAGAGTTTTTTGTTTGACACAATTAAAAGAAGCACAAATGGCCTTGGCTAAGGTTATCTTTTTTTTTTGCCATGCAATGACAATCATAGATAATGAATTGGAAAGATGCGTGATGGAACATTCGGGAGTTTGGGATTGGCTTTTCCCTACCATCTTATCACTTGATATGATGGCAAGATATTCTTGATGAGGTTTTCTTAGAGGTGTAGGAAGTGGGTTGAGAGAGTGGTTCTATGAAACTTGGATATGAGTGGATACACTATTGTATTAATGCAATGGTGACTATTACTAAACATCATGTTGGCTTCACCAAGGCATGAGACATTCATAAAAGCTATAGATAGCACAAGAAAAATTAAATCATTTGATTATATTACAAAGATTTTAGGCAAAACCATTGAAGAGATAGGGCATTATAATGTGGTTCAAGTGGTTATAGATAATCAAAGAATACAAAAATATAGTTTGTATAAGACCATTATCCAAACATTACCTACAATGGTTGCAATAGCCACTTGCTTAATTTGATATTGAAATATTGGTATAAAAAGGACATAACTCAATTCATTCGCATTATTGATGATTGCATGATAGTTGTTAATTTTTTTCTTAAGAGAAGTTGAGTGTTCACTAGGCCTTGACATTTATCAAGGCTCAGATGTCATGCATGCTAAAGCTCTTTTATAGAGACATGATATTTCACCCAATTTTATACTTTTGCATCCTTTCTTCAAAACAAGGATGCTATGATAGAGACATTCTTGTGCATGGATAGGTACAAATTAGAGGTTGAGCAAAGTGTATGAGTCAAGGATTTTTGGGCCCAAAAATGGGTCTGACACTAGCTCTATCGGCTCTAGTTGGGGCTCTTACATACACAAACAAACCCACACAACCTCGTGGTGACTATGAGCATTTGGATAATACGAACCGATCTATCTAAATATTGCATTTGTAGACATGAATGTCAAGCCTATCTTGACTCCAAGCATAGGGAGCTTCCTATACATGGGTGACTAATTTACCATGTTATACACACATAGAGAGCACACCCAATAAAACGATGTGGCCCCTTACGATTCTCCTATACTCCAAGGATTGGTCTCGGGATGCACTATCTTAACACATAAATAATAACAAAACATAGTCCTCTCTCTTTATTTTTTTAATCCAAGAGATTTATTATTTACTCACACAAACTTGTCAAGAATTGCATGGTGGACAGACTTGCTTAAGTTGCTATGTCAAACACATACCATACATGCAAGAGAAAGCTCACTCAAAAACATAAGATAAAAGAAAGTGGTTTACTAAGTTAAACATTGCATAGTTGACTATACTAATTGACTAGCACTATAACTATACTAACTCTAGATAAGTGCAAAAAACTAAATATAATAAGTTATAAGTCAGTGGCCATGTGAGAATCATAATGACCACCGATATGGTAAGTGTAGACGTACAGACCCATCTAACCAAGTGGGTCCATCATCAATGTCTGCACATATTAAGCTTGCCATCTCAACACTTTCTCTCATGCTCAATTGTATCTAGGGTTCCTAATTAGGCGTATGTTGCTCATGTTTCCACAATGAATGGCAACTAGACCATCTCCCTGCATATCCAAATCACCTAATAACTTTCGCAACCATACCACCTCACATGTTGCCATAGCAATACCTCTATACTCAACCTATATACTCGATAAAACAATTGTAGGTTGCTTTTTTCTACTCCATGTAATTACTCTGCTACTAAGGGAAAACATGAATCTATTAGTAGATCTTCTATCAGACATGCTACCATCCCAATCTGCATCCGTGTATCCAAACACCTATATATCTTTACTTGCCTCATAAAAAAATTCCATAATGCAAAGTAGACTTTACATATCTCAATATGCATCACTGTATCCAAGTGAGACAAAGGCCAATAACATAGCTTAAGTTTCATCGTGGTGATAGTCATGTAAATCAAACTTCCTACTATCCTTTTGAATATAGTAAGGTCTTCTATCGCATTTCCAACATCAACACTCAACTTCACATTTTGCTCCAATGGCACTGAAAGAGGCTTACATGGTGTCATACCATACTTGGATAACATATCCATGCCATTCTACCTTTGTGACATCCAGTCTACTCAAAGTCATCATCTTTTGCTTCAAATTCTTTTTCTTCTTCTTCTCGAATGCCTTCTTTATCTACCTCGTCATGTCATCTTTCAACCTTCCTAGCTTATGCTTCTAGATCTCTTTCATTGTCTATCTTGGTCCTATCCTATACCCTAGGTATCCACAATTCAATCCTATCCACCTCTACTAAAGCCTATGTCACATATAGTACTTTACATCCTTTAAATTCAATCTCTCTCTGCTCTCGAAAAGTTGTCCTACACAACCACCCTATAGAAAAATGTCCCGGTCTCTCGTCCCTTCTCTTTTCCCTTTTCTCATATCCAATTACATTTACAAAAAAAACCTAGACTTTCAAACAAATACAGCAAGGATAGCAGTTGGCAATAATGAAATACCACAGAGAGCTGGTAGACTTTCTTAGAGATCTCACTAGAGCCATGGCCAAGTCGGAGGTACTCAAATCATGTTTAGCAACTTTCACCAACTTTGAGGTAAAATTTTAGGAGTCCTTGGAGAGAAGCCTCAGGAAAAACTCTATAGTCGAGTAGCTGTTCTCCATGTCAACTAATCTCAGGATAGTCTTTTCGCTTTGAGCTCTGCTGCACACAACAGTGGGTGCAATGACATTGGAAGTGGGGTAGAAACTACAACTTGTCTCAAGGACCGAAACAGGTCTTGAGGTTTGGAAAGTCTCTTGCACGTTGATGGTGCAACTAGTGCTATCAGGATGGCTACTAAGGCACCTGGTGCTTGCGAGCGACACAAGGGTGGAGTTACCTGAGTAGGAGTTGTCTTCAGTGGAATGCAGAGAGCCATTCAAGCTGGTCTGCAAGCCAAGAGGCGCTCTAGCAAGTGCTGAGACATGGAGAAATTCTCCATCAATTCTTCAGCCGGCATGTCTTCGATTGCCTTGACCTTTGAAGTTTGCTCCTCTCTTATGTTGTGATCTCATACTTCTGCCTGAATTCATACCTGTCACAGCCATAATACAGATTATCACTATACTCATACCTAGACTCAGTGTAGCCAGATCTAGAGTTACCTGAGTAGGAACTGTCTTCAGTGAATGCAGAGAGCCATTCAAGCTGGTCTGCAAGTTCAACAGTCAGAGCACAAAAACCACTCGAGGAACTAATCTCAAGAGAGTCTTTTTGGCTATCATCACGAAATCTTTCATGTAAGAATGACAGCTATTTGGCACTCTCAAATGAGCTCAGAATGCCACTGACTGCTGCAGCCTATCCAGACCTGTTTTTAGTACTAGCTCCAGCCCAACTAGGAGCTCTGCTTGACAGACTTCTGAAATGGCTTCCATCCATTAAACTTGAGGATCACTCCCAGAGCAAGCTTACAAACACGCTGATGTGGAGCATGTACACTATACCAAAGAGCCAATGTACCAGAGAACTTGTGAGAGGTGAAGCCCAAAAGAACGCAATTTGCAACATTCCTGCCCAGCAAACTTAAGAGTACTCCAAGCTCAATCAGCAAGAGGAAAGCAACTTTAAATAATGTCATCAAGTAATTCAACCCTACCATAATATGTCTTGCCACAAACGGAGCAATCTTAGTCATTGGGCTCAAATTATGAATCTGTCCTACTGTCAATGGCTCTCCTCTGGTGAGTCAGTTTAAGCTATTAGGCAAACATAACAGCTGACACAGAGGAGAATAACACCATAACCTACTGTGATAGTAGTAGCATCAGAGAAACTCAGGGAATTAACTAGAGTATTTGTGGACTTTTCAGCTCCATCCATACTTGGGAAAGCACTGAGCAGGTAGGGATTCAATTATTGCACCAAAGCTCATATTTCTTGAGCTAAAAATTTCACTAGCAAACTGGACATAATTGGTAGCCTGGGATGTGTTAATTGATGAAGGAACATAGTTAGTACTAGGAAAAGCTGGAGCTGCAAGCTTTGCGCCAAGAGATCCAGCAGCCACAATCATCTTAGTGATAGCAAAGAGGACTATCTGACCCAATGTGAATGGAGCAAAAGCCACCAAAGCCACAAATATAGCATTGCTAGCCCAAAAAGTAATTGCATGGAAATACTAGAAAAAGTTGGAGCTGCAAGCTTTCCACTAAGAGATACAGTAGCCATCATCTTAGTGATAGCAGAGTGGACTATCCGACCCAATGTGAATGGAACAAAAGCCACCAAAGCCAGAAGTACAGCATTGCTAGCCAAAACAGTAATTGCATTCTCTATTAATTGGAAAACAGGACCCTGCATTATTCCAACAAGCTCATCTAAAGGCACATCTTCTACAACATCCACATCATTTGCTCCATCAGATATTTGTTCCACATGTGCTTCTAATGGGGCAAACTGCATTTCTAGGCATGCAGCCACACTTTTTGCATTTCTCCAAAGAATTTGACCAAAGGATTGGAGCCTCTATCACCAAATGCCATGGACCAATGATCAAAATCATTTGAAAAACAGGAGTTCACAAATAAAAGGGTCCAACATAGATACAATTCAAATACATAAGTATACCATCTATTGAAAAATTAATCATCTATTTCTTTCAGTGAGAGGAGAAGGAGATCACACCCGATAAGTGGTTTCTTGAAAGAGCCATCTTCAAAGTAGGAGGAGGAGGATGTAAATCCATGAGATGAAGGAGAATCCCTTACTGAAGTAGGAACCGTCCCTTGCAAGGAATGAGTTGTCAGTGGTCACAACTATGAACATTAAGGAGCGCATACATGCTTTTGGATGTGGATGTTCCTTTTGAACAAGAAGATGAATGCACGCTCAAGAGAGATTCACTTTTGCACCAATTCAGCTTTGTGAGCAACCTTCTTGACATCCAATGAATTCTTCAATATGAATCTTGCCAACCAACGGCTATCCCACAGGCTTCTCTATCGGTGAGTTCATTACATAATTGATGAAATAAACTATTTTCGATTATTATATTTTGCAACGTTTCTGATAGATACACCCATGGATTGGGCATTGAGAAAGACCTGAGTAATCTCCATAAGCATTAGAGAACATACAGAAAGCATAGTCAGCAGCCAAGAGCATGGAAAAGGGTAGAGAACATCTATGTATAAATTGTACAACATAGAACCATGTGGAGTGGAATGGGTTAACTCACCACAATGCGTTTTGATTTGGCAAGGGTAAAAATTAGAATGGGATGTTGTAGCAGACTCCCCTCTTCTTTCAATGAAGAACGGTATGATCAGAGAACAATGCTATCAACAGGGAGTAGCTATTAAAGCTGAAGTAATTGTTGCAATTATCATACTATTATTTGCACTGGAGCATAGCATTGATTTAGTAATAGGAATTGGATTAGAGAGAGAGAGAGAGACTAACCATTGAATTGGGATAAGCCCATTGATTATCGCGCAACTGTATCCATCAGCTATACTAAGAGTTGTGGTGACCTTCATGTGTTGTTGGCATAACTTGTATCTCATTTGCCTTGACTGTGTTGTTGGCGCTCGTGCGCTTCGACTGAGGTGCTGCTATCTTTCAACTACTACAGGGGCTTTCTCCATCATGTCTGCCAAGATTATGATCCGACCTGACACTAGACTTGGCATGAGTACAGTGGATCAGCAATCTTGAGCAATCAAAGGCATCAAAGGGGAGTCGCATGAAATCCGGTGGAGAGGCTAGACTATGAGGTAGTGGGAAAGGCGGGAGAGTGTTAGGAGATGCTGATAGGAAAGGCGGGGAGACCATGACAATCAGCGAGCACCATTAAACACCATCAGTTTGCTCCCCGCCCCCCCCCCTCTCTCATTTTGTCTTTAGTAACAACTTGGGCTTTCTATATAATTTTGCAAGCTTGGATTCATCCTTCGAGTGCTACATAGGTTAGGGCTTAGATATGCTAGATAGATTCATGTATTCTTGTGTTCATCATTGGATTCATCCTTTGAGTGCTACATAGGTTAGGGTTTAGATAAGCTAGGTAAATTCATGTATTCTTGTCTCTTTAGTAATAACTTGGGCTTGGGGTTTTTCTATATAATTTTGCAAGCTTGGATTCATCCTTTGAGTGCTACATAGGTTGTGGTTTTTCTATATAATTTTGCAAGCTCGGATTCATCCTTTGAGTGCTACATAGGTTAGGGTTTAGATAAGCTAGATAGATTCATGTATTCTTGTGTTTTATCATTTCTTAAGTATATCATAGAGTAGAGACTAGTAGGTAGATTTGGTAGATTCATGAATTATAATATAGTGTAGGAGTATAGATATTATAAACAGAAGTAAAGATTTTCTTATACTTGTAGTAGTAATACCTCTTAAACTAAAACAACATCACATGTCTACCAATGCCTATCATCGTAAAACAACATCACGTACCTACCAATGCCTCCTAGGTAAAAGCACAAAATAAGAGGCACTATTCTTTCAAGTTGCAATTAGATTTCCCCTCAACATGAGGAAGAAAAGAGTCTTCTTCCAAGAGTTAACTAACTATTAGGCCATCACCAACTACTTGATAACTATCATGCCTAAGCTAGATAAGAGCACATCACTCCATTTGGCATTTATCCAAACCTTACCATAGACCTTAGCTTTTGCAATCTAGCCTGCGACAATGATGCTCCACAACTAACCTTCATGGATTCATTTCAACAGAGAGAATGCAAGACTATTTGCCTTCTCTTGTAGAGGCTCCAATCCGGCACCATCCTCACTCTTCCTTAATATTTGGCTAACATGTTATCACTCTGATGATGGTACATCACTAGCTAGCCACAATGCTAAGGATAGCCTTTTCTTGCAAAAGAAAGGAACCTGTTGCTTGGCAGATGTTTGGGACCACGAAGCTTCAATCTTGTTGCCTTTGGAGCAAGTTATTGGGATTTTTGGTTTGAACACTCAAGAAATTGATTGGCTTCAGGACACCATTTCAAAGATAAAAGATAGCTAGCCCACTTATGTCACTCTCTCTCGAGACATTCAATGTCTTCAAATACCTAACCAACCATCCAGGCAGGCCTTTCCATGCTATGAAATTGAGAAATGACTTCAAGGAGCCCAATGCTAGATGGTATCTAAGGGTGAAGGAGTCTTAGAACGAGGTAGAACCTAGGGTAACTATCGAGACTTGGAAGAAGAACCTTAAGAAGGGGTGGAAATCCACTTCCTCTTAAAGGATCAATGTGCTGCTATGGAGAATTGTGGTGAACAAATTGGCAATGTGGGACTATATATCAAATTTTGCATAGGTATCTCCAATCATGGTCCTATAATTTATTATGCACACATGTAATCTTGTCACTCTAGTTCATGGTCAAAAGAGTTTACCATGTGAAAGGTGGATTGGGAAAGTTAGAGGTGCTTCTTTGGGAGGTTTATCATGATTGGCAATTCAACTTGTTCGAACTACATTTCAAATCTTATTATTACTTATTTGAAAATGAAAATATGTGCTTGAAAGCCTATTTACCATGGCCTAGAAATTCATTTGGTTTCCTTGAACTATTTGTCAATTGTTTCAAATCATATAGCCTTTTCATAGGGCACTAGAGATCCTTTTGGCCTCATTATATCTTTTTTGCTATCTACAAAATATAGTAAGATCTTTTTAGTTTGTCATTAAGGCTTTGTTGCTGCTATTTTTACTACTACTCTAAATCGTACGCTTGTAGATCATGTAGAAATTGAAAAGAAATGAATCCTAGTCAAATGCATGGAGGGAGATAGGGACAAAGAACAATGTGTGAACATGTACTAGAGGCCACAATGGTTTATGAGACAAAAGTATTGATATGTGCAATCAACTCAAGGAAAAAGGAAATGCCTTCAATAGAAAATAAAAGCATGAAAGTGAAGAGGAAAAAATGACAAACTACATGTGTCGATAAGGCGAGGATGGCCAAGTAAAATTGCTAGATAAAATATATTAGTGTAGGTGTGGGAGTGGAAAAAGTTGTAGCGGGACACATTTGAGCCTCATCCCATGATGTCTCACATGGGTTGGTCTAACATAGCCACAAGCTAAAGTGTGGGGTGATGTTGTGTGATGCCATGCCAAGATTGTTGGATCATGTGGTTGTATCTCAATCTAGATCTCCATTTGGTAGGTCAAGGGTGCGGTGCTCTACAAAGTTCTCCTAGTCGAGGTGGTAGAATTGGTCCCAAGTACCTTTTGATCATCTAGGTCTGGGGTCATTGCTACTTATGGCTTGTATCTCAAGCATGCCTCCCTTGTCTTGATTGTAGCATGTGATCTCACAACTTGTGAGGAAGAGCCAATGTAGTGCTAGTTTGAGAAGTGTGTCACTTTGGACAAGGGTCCAAAATCGTTGTGTAACGCAATGCAATCATCCTTAGATCTTATAGTAGACTGGGAAGTGACATGTGTAGGGCTCTTTGGTCTCTGGCTCTAACTAGCATAGTTGGAAAGTTTGATTTGTGAGAACAAGGGGGGAAGCCCCATATTGACGAATTGCTACTCTTAACTAGCGTGAGGATGTGTCAACTTGACCGATAGCACTCTTGACTTCATTGGACAGGTTGGTTTCTATGTACCTGAGGCAAATAACAAAGTTTTTAAGAAACAGCTAGAGAATATGCTCTTAGTAGAAAGCCATCTTCATTACCAATGGCTCAATCAGTGTAAACCATGTACAAGTTATGTATAGTTGAATGATGCCCCTTGGATGATCTTATTGAGCCCACTCCCATCTCAACTATAGGAAAGGGAAGTCCAAGCTATATTGTAGGGTATTAGATGGTCCATTTGCAAGCCATGTAGTTATAACCATGTGCTAGTTTGGGGCTTGGTCATACCATCACTTCAGAGTCTATATCATCTTGTGTTGCAAGTTGTCAAGATGACACTAGTGCAAGTTTGGAGGTTGCCCTTTTTCTATCTGCCAATTGGACATTCAAAGTTTCTCATCATATAAAGCCATTCAAATTTGCATAAAAGCCAAGGCTCCACAACCTATGTATGAAGGTGAGTGTTTGGAAGACGCCTTTAGTACCATCTGTGGGGCTCCAATCTCTGATGTACTATCTCATGTGGTATTGATGGCTTTTACCCTTGGTCACACTAGAAAATACAATCTCTAGTGGTAAAGGCCAACCCCCAAATGGGAGAGCCATATAGAAATGTCGTTGTGACCAATGAATCAAATAACTAGACCTTTGTTCGAGGCTGTTGAAAGGATATGTTGTCAAGATTGTGGGAGAGAAGCAAGGAGTCTCACTTGTAGCTTTCTCACTTGAACAATGGGGGAATACACACAAAGGTGGAGGCTGAAAACAGTTTTCCTCTTCTTAGTTGTGTAAGCCAAAAAGAACACACGTACAGAGAAATAGAAGAACCCTATATATGGGTCTCAAACCAAACTCAACTAACTAAGGTGGCATACTAACTGAGCCACGAAATAGAGTGGATAAGGATAGCTGTCATCTAGCTATTATTCATGGGCGGTGTACCAACCGCATCTGCAGCTAACAAGTCGATGACATAAATGCACAACGGTCACCCTGGCATATCACGAGTGGAGCTCAATATCTCAACACTCCCCCTCGAGCTCAATCCTGATTCCTGCACACCAAGTAGGTCTCTGAACTTGCGCAGCTTCTCTGCGCGCACAATGCCTTTGTGAATATGTCAGCTACCTGATCCTCTGTGCTGACATAAACTAGATCAATAAGACCTAGTAAAACCCTCTCCTGCACATAGTGATAATGCACCTCAATGTGCTTTGTTCTAGCAAAATAGACTGGGTTATTTGCCAAGTGTATACTGCTCATGTTGTCACAATAAATCACAACTGTCCCTTCTGTAGGTTGATGCATATCATAAAGTAGCTTATGCAACCAAGCTACCTCGCATGCAGCCATTGCTGCACCCTTGTACTCAGCCTCTATGCTCGATAAGGCAAGTGTAGGCTGTTTTTTGCTACTCCAAGTGACAGCGGCACTCCCAAAAGAGAACACATATCCACTGGTAGATCGTCTATTAGAAATACCACCAGCCCAATCAGCATCAGTGTATCCATGCAACTGTATCTGAACCCCAGTCTCATAAAATAGTCCATACTGCAATGTGGACTTCATATACCTGAGTGTGCGTCTAGTTGCATCCAAATGCGGTTTCCTTGGAGCTTGCATAAACTGACTTACCAATCCAACAGCATAGCTCAAATCTGGCCTGGTAATAGTCATATAAATCAAACTTCCTACTATGCGTCTGTACATAGTAGGGTCTTCCAGAAGCTCACCTGCATCTGCGCTCAGCTTCACATTCTACTCCAAAGGAACTGAAATAGGCTTACAGCCTATCATCCCATATTTGGATAGCTTGTCCAATTCATACTGCCTCTGCAAGAGCCGTATCCCACTTGGTGATCTAATCACCTCAATACCCAAGAAATAACGCAGCTCTCCCAAATCCTTCATCTCAAACTTCTGCTTCAATAGCATTTTCACATGAAAGATATCTTCATCACTGTCACCTGTCATAATCAAATCATCAACATAAATGACAAGTAGCATAATACCTTTCTCTATTTTTCTCACATAAAGTGAGAAATCTGCCTTGGAAATCTAAAAGCCAATAGTGAAAAGATATTGTCCTATCTTGTCAGACCATGCTCTAGGTGCTTGCTTCAAGCCATACAAGGCTTTCTTCAACCTGCAAACAAACTCAAGATAAATAGCATGCACATAACCTAGTGGCTGCTCTATATAGGCCTCTTCTTGCAAATCACCATGCAAGAAGGCATTCTTTACATCCATCTAATGTAAAGACCATCCCTTTGATGTAGCCATAGCAATAACTGCTCTTATGGTTGCCATCCTTGCAATCGGACTGAATGTTTCTTCATAATCAATGCCATATGTTTGTGCATACCCCTTGACTACTAATCTTGCCTTGTATCTATTCACAGAACCATCTGCATTGTGCTTCACCTTATAAACCCACTTACAACCAATTGTATTCTTATCTTTAGGCAAAGGTACCAATTCCCATGTAGCATTTGCTTCCAAGGCATCCATTTCTTCATCCATGGCTTTCTCCCATTTTTCTTTTGCCATGGCTTGCTCAAAAGAAGTGGGTTCTGGTTCCTGTATCACTTTGAACATATATGCATAGTGAAAGGCTGTAAAACCATCATATTTCAGCCTATCCATAGGATACCTAGCTTTGGTAGACCTACGCAAAGTAGGTTCACTCCCAGGTGCTCTCAAAACATCCCTGGTCTTCCTTACTCCAGGTGTAACAATAGAAGGAATACCCAACTCATCATCAATGCTCTGTTCTGAGCCACTGGATTCACCATCCACATAAGAGTGACCTGCATTCATATCAAACAGGGGCTGATCTACCTTCTCTTTTCCTTTTTGTGAAACCTGTATACCACTATCTGCATTGTTTTGAGGAGATTCTCCTGATCTTAATCTACCTGTCCATGGCGAAGAATGTGAGCCACTGCTAGAGGACGCTCCAGGTCCACTAATATTTTGTGACTGCTGCTATGAATTCTGTGCAGCATTACCATTTTGTGTATCTACATCATCAATCACATTTACTAGTTTATACCAGCTACTCATCTCATCAAAAACAACATCTCTGCTCACTGTAAACTTACGAGTAGAAGGGTTATAACATCTATATCCTTTCTGCTGTAGAGAGTAACCAATAAAGATGCACTTCTCAGCTTTTGGATCCAACTTGGATCTCAACTCATCTGGCACATGAACATAGGCAATGCAACAAAAAATTTTCAAATGAGAAATATCTGGTTTCCTACCAGTATACCTCTCCTCTGGAGTCATCCCATGTATTGCTGCAATGGGAGTCATGTTCATTATATAGACTGATGTAGCAACTGCTTCAGCCCATTAAAAATCTGGTAAGTCTTTTTCATTGAGCATGGCACGAGATACCTCTTCAATATGCGTGTTTTTCCTTTCTGCAATTCCATTTTGTTGTGGGGTATGACTGCATGAATATTGCTTCTTTATGCCATACTCCTTTCCAAATTGACAGGCTTCACATACCTTATGCATTTCTGCAACCTTGAATTTAGGCAATCCTGCAACAATATTTTGTGCTTGCATTGATTTAAGTCGCTGTACATTAACATGACCAATGCATTTATGGCAGATATCAATATCTGCAACTACACTGGTCCCATGTGCAAACATTGCTACACTCAATTCAGGCATGTCTGCATCCAACGTAAACATTATGCCCTTCTTTTTTCCTTTTGCTATCAAGCGACCTTTATTTTTCATATCCTCAACAAAGCATCCATGAGGATTAAATCTGACCTGCAAGCCCTGCTTAACCATTTGACCAACAGAAACCAGGTTCTTGGTGATATTCGGGACATGAAATACATCCGACAAGTGTTTATTTTTCCCATCCGACATAGACAAAGGAATTTTTCCAATCTGCACAATAGGATGTGCAGTATCATCACTAGTCTCCACAAATCCTGGTTTTTCCATTTTCCTTGCATCCTGCATCCATTCTGCATGACCTGTCATGTGGTTTGAGCACATGAGTCAACATACCACACATCATTGCTTTCTTCTGCACTTGTCACAGAATTGGTCATGTGCTGCACCATAAACAAATGCTCATTTCTGTCATCACCCTATCTACTAGAAGATGCATAATTCCCTTGTTGCAATTTTCCATTCATGATGTCATTCTGCTTTTTATAGCAGTCTTTAGCCATATGACCCATTTTACCACAGTAGTAGCATTCAACATTGCTGTTTGCATTTTGGCCTCTTTGCCATCCACCACGACCTCTTTGGCTTCCTCTGCCTCTAGAGTTACCACGTCCTCCTCCATAGGACTGGTTTTCTTGAGTTTGTTGCATATTATGATTTCTACCACGGCCTCCTCTACCTCTGCCTCTACCTCTTCCAGTATTTGAGTAGAAGACAGCTTCTTTTGAAGTTCCTCCTGAAGAAGATGCACCACCATTTCTCTGCTCCTCAGAAATTAGAAGAGCAATCAACTCCTCAAAATCAGGAAATCTTTCACGGATGGAAATGGATGTTCGGAACTGTGCATAATCCTTTCCTAGACCATTCAAGGTCACAGAAACTAAATCATCATCTTCCATTGGCGACCCAATGGAAGCAAGTGCATCTGCAATCTTCTTCACCTTCATGTGGTAGTCATTGATGCTCATACTTTCTCTTTGCACATTGTGCAACTCTTGCTTGAGCTGCATTTTCCTGGCTTGCGTATTTGTGCTATACATTTTTGACAAAGTATCCCATGCCTCCTTTGGTGTACTTGCATCTGAATATGCACAATCATAGAGTCTGAAATACTGATAGACAGCCAGTACATAACTTTTCTGGCTCTCTCATGCCATCCTTTAAATGCCTACATTTGCTGTTGATTGGGAACATCAGGAAGAACTGGTTCTTCTTCATTTCCTGCAACGAATTCCCAATATCCTTTTCCCATAAGGAAATTCGTCATTCTAAACTTCCATGCTTGGAATTTGTTCTTGTCAAGCTTTTCAGTGACAATCTGTGAAAGAGAATCAGATGCCATTACAGAACACTGCAAAAAATTCTGTCACTGCAAAAAACACAACTTCAGCCTCACAAGGGCAAATCTGCAAAACTGACGAAAGTGGTATTTGACCACACAGTCACTTCCTAGTGGACGATTTTGCACCAACAGGCAACAAGGATGATTCTGTAACTCCCAATGTCTCTGCGCACAGGCATACGATGTAATTTCTACGGTAACTTTTCACCGACCTGTAGAACGGTGGTCGCACAGTAAAAAATAGGGCCTTTTCCTGAGTGCGTGTGGAAAACTTCCGCCTCCAAAACAAGCCCCAAAATGGCCTCAAAATCAAAAAAACAGGGCAACCGAGGGCTAAAGCCCTCACCCGCAGCATATACTGCCCTCTTGCTACACAGCAAAGGGCATCTCAATCTGAGACAATGCACTCTTGCACTTTCCGGTTGTGCTACCTGCAGAGACTTGCTCCCAAACTCGAAAAATGAAAGCAACACTGTTCCTCTTACCAAAACACTGCGAACTTGGTTTGCTTTCTTGAGCTCCTTACCACGAACCAGGCTCTGATACCATGTCAAGATTGTGGGAGAGAAGGAAGGAGTCTCACTTGTAGCTTTCTCACTTGCACAATGGGGGAATACACACAAAGGTGGAGGCTGAAAACAATTTTCCTCTTCTTAGTTGTGTAAGCCAAAAAGAACACACGTACAGAGAAATAGAAGAACCCTATATATGGGTCTCAAACCAAACTCAACTAACTAAGGTGGCATACTAACTAAGCCACGAACTAGAGTAGATAAGAATAGCTGTCATCTAGCTATTATTCATGGGCGGTGTACCAACCGCATCTGCAGCTAACAAGTCGGTGACATAAATGCACAACGGTCACCCTGGCATATCACGAGTGGAGCTCGATATCTCAACATATGTATGTACAGTAGCTCTCCATGGTTTGAGTGCATCCTCAAGTTAGTCTACCATCGGTTGCTCCCCTTATGGTGAGATCCAATACACATATCTCTTGTCTTCCATGCTATCTCCCCACCATGGGTAAAATTTGGTACTTTTTTGGCCCACTGTTTGAGGATCTTAAACACCATTCAATTGGTCTTTACTACATTGTGACCTATACCCCTCTGCTTTCTTGGCCTATGTCTTATATTGATACCTATAGCTTTAAGCTTCCTCCTTTTCCAAACTGAGGCAATCCTTCTTGCTTTCTCTAGTTTTTTTTCCGGTGTCTTTCTTCTATTCAATTTTATTTGGTGTGTTTGCTAAGCTTTTACCTAAATTGGATCCGATTTGGTAGGCTTGGCTACTCAATGTTGAAACCTCATCAAATGCTTTTTATGATTTTGTAAGCACACCACACTTAACACACACACACACACACACACACTCTCTCTCTCTCTCTCTCTCTCTCTCTCTCTCTCTCTCTCTCTCTCTCTCTCTCTCTCTCTCTCTCTCTCTCTCTCTCTCTCTCTCTCTCTCTCTCTCTCTCTCTCTCTCTCTCTCTCTCTCTCTCTCTCTCTCTCTCCAATTTTGTTGACCCCAACATTGGCCATGGTGAATTCTCCAAGACACTATTATGGATTCACTATTCAGAATCCATCTCATCCTCTCTTTTTCTCACATCCATTCTCACCATCCCCCTATTTTACACCCCCCCCCCCTCCCACCAACTTAAGTATAGGACAATGTGGTGAATCTTTTTACATATATCCCAAAATTTCTAAACATTGGAGCAAATTTTACATGTTTCTTTGAATTTTTCTTTCACATGAATGGCAAAAGAGCCTTTATAACCTTGATACCTTGGAAATGTGGTCAAATAAAAAATCTCAAAGTTACAATAACTCAACCTACTAAACTTTCAAAAAAAATCCCAAATGTATAAAATTTTAGCCAAATGGTGAATATTAGCCACTAAGGGGATCCATGTTCCATAATTGGAAAGATATAAGACTAGAGTCCTTTTTAAGCTAAATTGGACAAATATGGTCGAGCAAGGACAATTTTAGCTACTCATCCCTCATTTCGAGGCCTTTTTAATGTGTAATTTGAAAAAATAAGGCTGATTAAAGTTAGAATAGGACAATAGTGTCATCTATTTTGGAAACAAGCTTCTTCTTGAACTTTCTCAAGCTTCCTTCGTAGATCTCAACTCTCAACTCCATTTTTCTTCTAGATCTTCATCTCTAATGATCATTTATTTACAAAGAGAGCTCCAATACATCATGATCAGCAGTAGAAAACCATATTGTGGTATATATAACTAGAGTGAAGCTACAAGAGCAATCCTAAAAATCATGGTACAATTTTAGGAAGCTTGCTGGAATTTTTCAGCCACACTAATCATCATTGGAATCATTGTCATGATCTATTAATCCATCTTGGCATCAATCTTCATTAGTATATTAAGCTCTAGTTTCTCATTTTTCTTGGAAGTTTCTCATTCTTGAAACCCTTGGATAGTAAGGATAGCCATTAGATCTCTTCCCCAAGCTTGAAGCTCTTCAAAGGAGGGTTCACCTATATTGACCTAATGGCTCATTTACATCAAGCATCTTGAAGGAGGTATCAAATTTGAAAGGATTGAATGTTATTTCAACCACATTGCAAGGGGAGCAAAGATTTGGAGCAAAACTTGATTTCAATCCATTCATTCATACTGGAGTATTCAAGAATGCTAAGGAGCATTGGAAGGCTACATTGGAGTTCCCTTTGAAGTCCCATGGCCAATTGATCAATCTATGCAAGTCATTGTGCATTTTCAAGCTTCAACCAACTTCATTGAAGAGGTAATTCTTTTAATATCTCTCGTCCTACCGTTGAGCCTCAACCCACTTATTCAAGAGACATTATATTCATCATTTACCCTCTATCTTGAATATTTTGTATTGTTAAAAGCATTCCATTACCCAAAATCATTGGATTGATAGAGTCGTTTATAGTATTAATCATTCATGCTCATGGTTTTGCCAAATTCATGCTTATGGATTCTCCTAACCTTGGATCATTGATTATTTTTCATTTGATTGATTCATTGATTAAAAGAGTGTGATAGAGTAAATCAGTGAGTTTATTTAAGGTATATTTCCTATTCTGATCCATTTTCAATCTTCAAATTATGAATCCCTTTGTTCAAATTAAAAGCTTATTTCCATTCAATCCATTTCATACTTTATTATTAGCATATTTGAATCCATTGAGATATTATTCCCCTTGAGGAAAAAGGTGGATGTTAGGGGAGGTAGTGAGATGAAAGAGATCTGAACCTCCCTCATCATTAAAGATCTTGAAGGGCTGCAACCAATTGACCTAATGAGGTGCTTTGTCCACCCCTTACTAGTGATTCAAAGGGGGTGTAAGCAACTTAACTAGGGAGCTACTTTGCTCACCCCCTAGTGATTCAGAGTTTTCATAGGTGCCATTCAGTGTCAATATATCCCTCATATAGGTACATGCGAGTAGAGTCCTCATCTTGGATGGATCAGTGTGATGCAAAAATGTCAAAATAGGGGATTTTTATCTTGAACAAGGTAGGGCAGATTATGTCAGCTTCAACTCAACAACCATATCTTTTGGTGTTTTAATCCAATTGATAGGTTAAGTGTTTTCTGTGTAGAGGGGATGGTTAGATTTGATATGAATCAAAAAGTTTGGGAATCATAGTTAGAAAGCTCAAGTATTGTAGTTTTATGGACAAGTGGTCTAATAGAACTACACTATAATGATAGGGCATAAAGGAAAGAATAAGATACATGAGAATATATCTCAGCAATTTAGAGATTCTTATATGGATATATTAGCCTCCATGGACCTACCAAATACAAGGGGACATGAGCACACTCAATGCTACAATGTGTGAATATGAGACTACAAGCCATAATGAATTGGTCACTCTAGTGGATCAAATGGTTTTGATAGAAAATCAAACTAGAGAATATATTGGCAAGTTTGTGGAGTCCCATGCACAACTACTAGCAATACAAATAGTTCAATGAGTAGCCTTTCAAATGGGAGAAAAAGAGAATGGGAACAAGGTTCAAACAAGTATGGATGCAAGGGTTCCAATTTAGAAAAGTAACTATAGCTCTCAAGGTATTATAGGAAGGAAAGAAATCCCAAAAAATTAATATGAAGTTGATAAGTTGTCTCAACATGATGATGGTTATGTTGAGAAATGTGCAATCACATCCACCATAGCCTCTTTGTAAGGAACAGCAAAGGCAAAGAATCACATTGCAAATAAAGCCTTAGACTAGGTCATGAATGCATGGTTTATTAAAACCACAGTTGGTGAATACCATGGTCCCTTTCCACATTTTTCCACCTACCAATACCACTTACTGTAAACCTATAAAAGGTACTCATCCCCACGCTCATTTTATCAGTCATTCTCATTCAATTGTACTTGCATTATGCTTGAATAATATCAGTTGTTCTTCTTTGTCATTACTTATGCCTCATTATGATTGTCTATTTGCTCATAAGTGATCCACCTTGCATGCATCCTCAATATTTTAACAAATGATCATATTGGAAATGTTCATGGCTTGAATTCTCAAGGACAAAGAGGCTTGTTACCTATTGGTAAATTTCAGCCAATCATTTGTGAGGAATTGCTCAAACAATGGAGGTCAAATAGGTAGTTATTATGATTAGCCTACCAATGGATAGCTGGACTTCAATGAGTGAGAACTGAGGGATAACATTATCTTGTCCAAGTGTAGTGGCCAATCAACTCATTTGGACCTTGAAGAATAGGAATCCAAGATAGTCTCCTACTTTAACATATTTCCGAGAAGTGATGAGCAAAGGAGAGAGATAAGCTCTTTAAAACTTGGAGTGTTATTAAGGCACTTATGATGCAAGTGTTTGTACTTGCAATGGCAAAAGAGAAGCTTGTGTGTGGATGGTATAGTTTATAATAAAGGGGATTCATGGTACAAGAGTATACAAGCCAATTCCTTAACCTTACCATATATGTTAAAAGCATAAGTGATGGCACCAAGCTTCACAAGTACAGATGCGGCTTAGAGCTTACTTTATCAGCCAATGTCATGGTCCAATCTTCCACCAATCCCTTTATGACTATTGAGCTTGTGAAGCAGTATGCAAGAAAGTATAGGAGGGAGCCCAACATTCAACAATTTTATGGACAACAAATGACTTTTTTAAGTAGGGCCAATAAGGGGGGACTTTTGGTAGAACCAACATACCTAATAGCAGTCCAAGAGTACTAATGTAGCCTCCATTCAATATTTCAAAGCCAAAAAAATAATTCAACCCTAGAAATGATATTAACACTGAGGATTAACATGCTAAAATAAAGACATGATCAACTTCTACTCCAAATAATGACAAGTTAATCCCAATGGATATTTACAAGGAGTGTAAGGAGGACAAAGTTAATTTAAGTATGGAGAAAAGTATACTTCGAGAATATCCTTCAAAATGCATCTACAACTAAGCCAAAGTCAATAGCATGTTGGTGCTTAAGGATCTAAAGTATGAACTAATGAATGATGGGGATGAAGTGGATTAGTTTAATGATCCAACTAATGGCTTTGATGGAAGCTCTCTTTATTGTCCAAGTGGATAAATGATTGATATTGAGAAAAGGATCTATTAGATTGGCACCTATCTTTGGAAGCACTCATCTATCTTCAAGTGATCTTTTTAAGGAAGACTATGTTAGTTTATTAGCACTATTGCACTGCAGATGACATGAAGTTCTCTATTTTGGACCAAATTTTATTTTGATTTAATTACAATGAAATGAGTCGTATATATGTTGAAAGTGCTAAAAGAGAACCTTTTTTCCAAGGTATAGCATGCATAATTTGGAGTAGCTTGAGAAGAGTTATGGCATGTTTTGCACAGCAAGGTTTGTAGTAAACAATACAATGCCTGCCTATTAGATGAGCTGCTATTTGAAGAATTTCGGACCAAGGTTCCATTTTCATGGCTCCACATTGAACCACATATACCATACCTGGACTCCATTTCTACTTCCTACATTCCTTTGGAGGATTCTTGAAGATTAGGAAGTTCTATTCATTTGTGCATTTTCATGATCTCATTCACTATATGTTATGCTAGTGCATACCATGTATTTGGGTATAGACAACAAAATATGTGGTGCTTTAGTGTTTTTCCTATACCAATTACACACACTCTCAATTTGGCCATCAATTTGCGAATGATAAGTAGTACTAAAGCATATCTAGGTGCGAATGGCTTGGAATGGGCAAGTTCAAAAATTCAAGGTGAATTTAGAATCTATATCACTATCTATACTTTTTGGTACTCAATGTAGTCTAAAAATCTTTGTGAAAAAGGTCTATGTGATGTCAAGAGATTTTTAGGTAGTCTTAACTAGAATCAAGCGAGAAAATTTGGCCAATCTATCTACCACTAGCATGAGTCATATCCACTCACAGTAGTGGATAATCCTACTACAAAGTCCATGCATATTGACTCCCACTTCCTTTGAGGAATGTTAAAGGGTTGAAGTTCTCCTAACATCTTAATTCTTTTTGCCTTGACTCTTTAGGAAGTAAGGCACTAGGTCACAAACCATAATATATCTCCTTTCATTCTAATCCAATGATGACTCTTGCATACTACATTGAGGATATTTGCATAACATGGGTATCCAACTATTGAGTTGTTGTGACCTTTCCACTATAAGGATAAAAGTTTGGATAAGATAAGGATAAGCAAATATGTGGACAAAAGGATCCCATAGATATCCACTTTGTAAATATCTCATATATTTAGAGAAGAAGCTCACCTACCTCATTTAATGAACCATGTATATATACAGCTACTAGCAATGAAATGAACAACTGCAGTTCACTCAATTTTCTATATTGTCTCTATCTCTTTCTCTTATTGTGCACAATATCCTCTTCTCAACAAATTCTTGGTTTTCACTACATGGTATCAGAGCACCAGATCCTATTTTTCTAGCTTATCACATTCTCCTCAAAATCACAAACTACTAGTCCTCCTTTACTCTCATTCTTCCAATGGCTCTTGTCAATGCCATTACCTCCTACAAACTGACACATCAAGATTGACAAACTCAATGGAGACAACTATCAAGTATGAAAGCTAAGGATGGAACTTTACCTATCCCAAGCAAACCTGAATATTATCAATGGCAAGGAAGACTTCCCTGAACAAGAAGGAACAGACAATGAAGATTGGATGCAAAGAGATACAACTGTGAAAATGGAAATACTTGTCCATTGTGGAGATCGACAAGTACAACCAGTAAGAACAATACCCACTAAAAAAGGTATTTGGGATTTCTTCAACAATACCTATGAACACATAGATATAGTTTATCAAATGACCATGTTTAGAAAACTATCTATTGCCACTATGCATGAAGATTAGTCTGCCACTAAGTTCTTAGAACAATGGCAATCCCTGCCAAATGAAACCATAATATCTAGTTTAGTCATCTCAAAAGAATTACAAGCCATTTTCTCCTCTCTTCCTTTCCTCTACCTTGGAGAGCTTTTATTACTACTCAAACCTCCACATATAAACTCAAGCTTCAACCACTGATTAATAGAATCAAGCAAGAGCAAGTCATGAGAGATACTTTTTCTACTTCTTCTAATCAAGAATCCAAGGCTCTAGCTATAACTGCCTACAACCCAAAACATCTTCACAAAAGAACTCAACCCCTTCATCGAAAGCCCAAGTTTTCTCCTTGGTCTAACTTCAAAGGAATTCTTGGTAATCCTCAACATAAGTCCAACTCTTACCAGTCATTTCAATCCCTATCCTTAGCAGGAAACCCTCATTATCATCTCATATGTAATGTTTGCAAACGACAAGGTCATATTGAAAAGGACTGTCCTCAAAAAAATAGATTCAACAAACATCACTCAAAAGGTCAAGTTCACTTTGTTAGCATCAGCAATTATGACATGGAAGAGCAACCATAAACTATCATCAGCCTAGCCACAAGTGTTTGGACACCTTCTTCAAACTCCAAAGAAGAATATACATGGTTTTTAGAATCTGGAGCTACTCATCATATGACTTTTCATAAGGAATGGTTAGTCCACTTCAAAGAGATGTCCACTCCACTAAGTGTTTCAATGGGGAACAACAACATTCAACAAGCTCAGGGATACAGTACCATTCAAGTGGAGCTTCCCTCCAATTCCATAATCAAGGTATATAAAGTCTATTATGTTCCCAATCTTAAGAAAAAGATGTTAAGTATCAATGAGCTCACTTCTCAATCCTCTCTCACTACTCACTTCTACAAAGACCACTACATCTTACAGCTACTCTCACCTTCTCTCAAACTCACTTGCTTGAAACTAGGTCGGCTTTATACACTTGACTATTCACTTCTACAACCTTCTTCAAATGCTTTAGCTAACTCCACTTCACTCACAAGTACACCACAAAACACCCTCCTATGGCACTCTAGAATTGGTCATGCCTCTCAAAATGTTCTCCAACAACTTATTCACAAGAAACTTATCCGTGGCATTCCACCTTCCCTCTATCAACTTCCATTTTGTCAAGCTTGTGCTCTCAGTAAAGCCACAAATCTTCCTTACCCCAAATCCTACTCCATTACGACTCAACCTCTTCAATTAGTACACTTCGACATTTATGGTCCTATCAATCTTGTATCTCTCACTGGAGCAAAATATTTTATGGTGCTTATTGATGATTATTCAAGATATATTGTTGTATATTTTCTCACAAGGAAGTCACAAGTCTTCTCCAAGTTCCAAGAATATAAGGAAGCAATTGAAAATAAGCATGAGTTACGACTCAAAGCTCTTTTTACAGATAATGGAGGAGAATATACATCAAATGAGTTCAAAGATTATTGCAAAGCCTTTGGCATTCAACATGAGCTTACCATACCACATCATCCACAGGAAAATGGAGTTGCTGAACACAAGAATCGTACTCTACTAAATGCCGCAAGAGCTATGCTATCACTAGCTCATCTTGGAAAAGAATATTGGGAGGAAGCAATTGCTACAGCGACATATTTTCAAAACAAGTTGTACTCAAACTCTCTACACAATAACACTCCTTACGAATTGTGGTTTGGTCACCCTCCTAACCTATCACATCTAAAGGTCTTTGGATGCATTGTCTTTCTTGTCAACAAGGATCACAAATCCAAATTCTCTCCTCGAGCCACACAATTAATTTTTACGGGATATGGTGAGCCGCATGGTCACAAAGCCTATCGATTTCATGATCCACACAATAAGGTCTTTATTCATGGCAGAAGCGCCATATTTCATGAAATCAATCTTCTTCGCACATGCTCAACCACCACACAACATCAATCTCTAACAATTTATCCCATTGTCCCATATGCTAGCACATTATCCAATTCGACATTTGACATGGCTCAATCTGAGCCCACTATATCTTCTACACAATCTTCTCTTCCTATTTCTCTCCATTCATGTTCTTCACCATTGTCATCTCCCTTATCCCATTTAGAACAGCCCACATCATGTGCCACATATGGACAAGCCCCAAATCTTGTGAAATATAACCTTAATGGTTTAATATCCAACTCATCATTTAAACCAAACGTTGGCAAATTGGCACCTTCATCTCTACAGCGTCAATCATGCAAGCTTTGAAGACCACGTCAACACTGAAAATGTGACTTCTTCTCCTGCCACGCAGCACCACAGCAATCACTTGCAACCAGGTCGCCATATCTGACTGATTAGCAGCCACATCAACAAAAAACTAGCTCACTATCCACAGCTCAAGAACTACTTAAGCAGCAACAAACTCCTGTCCTTCCACTCTCACATGTCCACTATCCTACAACCAATTTAGTCCCTCTCAATAATTTCTCTTCTCAGAAATTAGATCCATCATTATCCACTGAAGGTCACACTGATTCCGCATCCTCCAAACTTTGAAGGTCTACTCGCATAGCAACAATGTCATCCACTTCAAGTAATTCTTCCCCTACTGCTCTCATTGTTGCCACTCTTAGGCCTCCATCTCCAACTTCCCCTTTAATGCCCATTACTCTCTTCAGCTCTTCCGACTCTAACACTGATGAAGTTCATTCCCAACCAACTCCTTGCTAGAAAAGTTTACATGACCTTCATCTCCAAGGCAACATTACCCTTGGACAAGCTCGAGATTTGCCTCCAACCACCATTCTGAGCCACCCAATTGCCCTTCTATCAATCAAGCACTTTGGTTCATGAAGCCTCTCAATGGCAAGTTGCAATGCTCGAAGAATACAAGGCTCTTCTTCACAACAACACTTGGACATTGGTTCCCCTTCCTCCTAGAAAATTTGCAATCAGCTGGTACTTTGCAAAAAGCTCAAATCAGATGGCTCTATTGACAAGTATAAAGCTCGACTCATAGTTTGTGATTTCAAAGAAATTAAAGGCCACCATTACGAAAGTACATTCTCTCCCGTACTATCTTTGACCTCCTTACGGGTATTACTCTCCATGGCTACTCATTTCAAATTAATTCTTCATCATGTTGATGTCAAAATTGCCTTCTTACATGGTCACTTAGAAGTGAAAATCTATATGTCTCAACCCCCAAACTTTGTTGATCCAAAATTTCCTACTCATGTCTGTTTATTGCATAAAGCTCTTTATGGCCTAAAACAGGCATCAAGGCAAAGGTACACTCGCATTGATTCTCACTTAATACACCATGTATTTCGGCGGCTAGACACTGATCATAACATTTATATTCTTCTTCAAGGCAACACCGTCATTATCCTAGGCCTCTATGTTGATGACATTCCCATTCTTACCAACTCTCCTCATGTCATGTCCAAAGCTAAATCTATCATATCTTCATAGTTTGCTATCACAGATTATGGTCCTATGCATTATTGTATTGGCATTGAAATCGAACAATCACCCACATCTATCAAAATGCATCAACATACCTACATTATGTCTATTCTCTCACGTTACTCCATGCTCCACTAAAAACCCATGGTCACTCCACTTGCCCAGAATCTCCAACTGAATCCATCCTCATCTCATTCTCTTTCAACTGAGCAAGCTCGTGAAATGGAGACTATCCCTTATATGGAAGCACTTGGATATCTTCGGTATCTAATTACTTGTACCCATCCAAATTTATATTATGCCGAACATATTCTTTCCAAAGCCATGCATCAACCCACTTATGAACATTGGAAGCAGCTCAAACGGGTCTTATGATATCTGGAGGCAACATCTAATGTGGGGATATGTTTTACAAAAGACAGTAATGATTTTCTTTTAAGAGCATATTCAGATGCAGATTGGGGTGGTGATCTTGCTACCCGAAGATCTCTCACTAGTTTAATCATTACTCTAGCAAGAGGTCCCATCTCATGGAGCACCAAACAGCAACACTCCATAGCACTTTCTACTACGAAAGCTGAATATGTGGCATGCAACATGGCTGCCCAGGAAATAACTTACCTTAAGAAACTCTTGGAAGATATCAGCTTTGGATATTAGCCTCAGCAAACTCCCATATTCACCAACAACAAAGCATCAATCTCTGTCATTCAAGGCCATAAATTAAGTCTGAAACTCTACCATATTGATATGAGATATCATTTTGTACATGAATTAGTTGAAAATTCCCATATCATCCTTCAATATGTACCATCATGTGATAATGCTGTTGATTTCCTCACCAAATTAGTTCCCCACTTGAAGCATCAAATTGCCAAGCAAATCCTTTACATGCTCTGATGGGGAGGAGGGGAAAATATTCTGGTTGAATTGTTGAATTGAATGCAATCTTTTATTTCTTTGCAGATCTCCTATGGAATCCTTTTGAGGGGGGATGTACGGATAAAAGTTTGGATAAGATAAGGATAAGCAGATATGTGGACAAAAGGATCCCACTGATATCCACTTTGTAAATATGTCAAATATTTAGAGAAGAAGCTCACCTAGCTCATTTAATATACCATGTATATATACAACTACTAGCGACGAAATGAACAATTGCAGTTCGCTCCATTTTCTATATTGTCTCTATCTCTTTCTCTTATTGTGCATAGTATCCTCTTATTTACAAATTCCTGGTTTTCACTACATTCCACAAGATCTTAGCCTTAACATCTTCTTGAGATACAAAGTTGAGATCTTAGCATTAGAGACACCCATTGCTTATGTAATAGTATTTTATCTTCACTTGTTTCTTATCTAAGCTCCTACCTTGGAGCACTTTGGCCATGAGGAACTCACACTCCTTATCACGGGAAAAAGCTTAGTGTACAAGCTCTAGGATAAGATTGTGAAGTATGGATACAAATAAGCTTTGTACCTCCAACAATACTATTGAGGGATGTTTTCTAGCTTAAGGCATCTCCAACCACATTGTCCTTTGTTGCTTGGCAGAGACCACATTATCAAATTATACCTTAGCCATTCTCTCTCTAGATGCACCTACTTCAAGTCTTGACCCACACTCATGTTGGATTTCAAATTTGACATATGAGCAAGAGGTGTATAGGGACTAGGCAACTTTGTGCTAAGGACCAGGCACATGATGGAAATATTGTGAAAGAGGTGACACGTACCCTAAAAGAGTCAATAGGCTTTGTCACAAGAGATAGGCCTCTATGCAAGGTAGCAATGTTGGGAGGAGGGGACCTTACTATGAGATGTGATAGCGATCTAAAGGTTGCTACAAGGTTCCCCTAGAGACTACACCCTCCATGCCTCGGAATTGTTGACATGAGCAACTCTAACAAGCCTATTGGACATGACAAAGTTTTCTTTTTGCATCTCAAATGCTTTTTGGGCATAGAAGAATACAAATTTCTTTCTTATATTGATTATTGCAGCCTTCATAATCAATATAAGAGAATGAAATCCTCCCTTGAGAAGGCAATGTTTCCACTAACTTCTACATATAGTTCTTCCAAAAAGAGATTGTCTTGTTATACTTCATTACATAGAGTACGTGAGGATTGCAACGATCTCTAGTTATTCAGGAGATGGGGTGCTTGCTCCTTGCTCCCTTGGTTGAGCATGAGATGTTTGCACCTAGTCACAAGATGGGCCAAAATGCCTAAGAGATTATGCCCTCTCTAGTGTTATTTTTTTCACCTATTCAAAGGAGGTGAAGGTTCCCCTACTACGAGTATTTCAAGAGATCTTTAGCTCTGGAAGGATTTCAAGTTGTTTAGATCTATTGGTTTAATCTATCTTCTTCCCAAACGGTGGGGGAACCAACTAGATCTCACCCATCATGTCCAGTTATCTTACTATTAATGTCCAATAAGGCATTGTCCAATAAGTCACTAGCAAAGATGATTGGAAAAATATTTATATCCATCCTTTAAAACATTCATCCAAGATCAAAATATCCTAAACATCTTCACATTCTTCTAGGCTACAATGTGGGCCCAATACAATGGCAAGAGGCTGCTTGTGCTCCTTCTGGACTTCAAGAAGTTCTATGATAGAGTAAGCTTGGACTTCTTGGAGGTTATGGTATGGCTAGGCTTTGCTCAACAATATCTTGGCACTCTAGAGATTGGCCAACAATCACGTGATTATAAGGGGAGGAAAGGTGGAGTTTAGCTTGGAGCAATTAGTCAAACAAGGGTGTCCCTTTGCTCCCTACCTCTTCTTGCTCTTCGTAGACATAATGTTCTACTTCCTTCACTCGAGAGACAGTGACCTAAGAAGTTGTAGGCTAGTAGTGTGAATGGAGGCAAAGCTATTGGACTCGGGAGTATGCAAATGGCATTGCCCTCTATGTTGAGCATGATGAGGTGGTGCTAAAGAGAGTGAAACTACCCCTTGACGTGTTCTGCATGATCATAGCAAGTGCAAAAATCAATCGACATAAGTCAATTGGTTTCTTATAGAATCTAACTCTAGTGTTGATTGGGTGTCCACTTGGGATTCAAGTGGATGAGCAAGGCATAAATAGCCATATACTTAAGAGTTCCAAACGGAATAAGACATCATGCTAGCCCAACAATTGTACCAATGTTACCTACTAGTCGACCTCCATCTTATAGAAGTTGACATACTATACACGGCATGACTTTCTCTAATGGTCAACCAAGCATGTCCTAGTAGCTAAGGCCAAGCATATCACATCTTAACAATGCTTCTTGTCATCATGTGTTGCTTAGTTACACCACTTGGTCCAAAACTTCCTCTGGTCTTGCTCAAATGAGTCTAAGGACTCGTGTCCTTAAGTAGCTTGGTAGACTATAATTGGACATTGTTCAAAGAGAGGCTTAGGGATGATCCAAAGTTCCAAAGGCAAGATCTACTAGCAAGCTAATTGTCCAAGCGCTCACTCCAAGAGGCTAGACCTAGAAACTTCTCCTTTAGAAGGGTTTCCAGAAACCCCACTTGGGAGGGGAGTAGAGACCATCTCAAAGATGAATTTTGTAGAGTTTGTGTTAAGCTCATTTGGGCAAAGCCTTCAAGCATGCCATGACACAAGGCACACCATCGATTTCTAGTGGTAAGATGGCAAAGGTGCAAGATACAATCATCATTGAGTTTGGTTCATGTGTCATGGCAAGCTTGAAGGCTTTGCCCAATTAATGAGTTATGAGGCCTGAGGGGTCGCAATTGGAGATATAGGAGCTCATCAATAGCCTCACATAATGGCACATTTGGAATGCACGCAATCATATATTCATATGATTTTTAGTGGCAAGAGCCTCTCCATGTACATCAGCCTTGTAAAGCTCTACTCATCCATCATCCACTCTTTATGGCTGCTCTGAGTAGCTATAAAGCAACTCAACACACCTAACCTCAACAACAACTTTACACTTGGGATGGCCATGGCCTATTCTTCACTTTACATAATGAAAACACCTTGATGGTGCTATACTCCATCATGCCTTCTATCCACCATGCCCCCCAGAGCACCCTAAGAGGCTTGTATATGAGTGGATTTTTATTTGTAAACAACTCCAACTAGACTATTAAGCATTTGTACTTCATTACATGCATCTTTTGAGTAATAGAGCTAGCCACACCTTTTTTTCGCAAAAAAATATATGAAGACATGTACCCAAGCCCAATGTAACAAAAAAATTCTAAATCTAACTGTCCATATTATTGCAACTTGAGCAAAACAAAATTGGAAATAATCCACAAGAAACACACTTTGTATTTGATAAGCTTAAGCATATCAAACATTGAGCATTGAAACATTCTCTTTAGGATATAATGAACTAGTGATTTTCTTTGACATGCTCTCTTCTACTTCCACCTACTTGGAGAGACATTTGGAAATTCCCCTATTCTCTTGGAAATCTCTATTCCTCCAACCTTGACTGAAAAATTTCTTCCTTTTAGGCCTTCAAAAGAACCACAATCTACTTACAAAGCTCTGCAAGAAGTATTAGCAAGCTTGCACATATCAATGCTCCACATCTCATCACAGCATCACACTAAACATTCCAAAAAGCGGTCTATCAATCCCATCTGAAAATATACCAAACTTTTTATAACTGAGCATCTATATTTGATTCCAAAAATAGCCTGCCTCTTGTGCATCCTTCATTTGTCTAACCATTTCTGCAACCAAGACGGGGGCAAGAGTCACATTGGTATTGTTAATAAGCATAGATGGGATAGGTCATCCTTCCTTGTAGCTCTAGTACAAGTGAAAGAGAGAGTGTTTTTTTACCCTCGTTTTCAATGTGTGTTGACAGGCAAACTACTATGCTCAAGTACCTTACCAACCTCTCTCTTTTGGTTGGTATTGCCTTCCACTTTATTTGCCAATACCCTTCACCTCTTACTAGCAACCCTCAATCCGACAGGCTCCGGAGTCCTCTTTAGCCTGCATAACCATCTCATGTATTTCATCCTCTTAAAAGTTTCTCAATGTTCAGCATCTCTATCATAGGTGGCAGCAATCATTTTGCAAAGATCCCGCCCAACACCACTGCCTTAAACAAGTCCCAACTCTTATCTTGTCATAGGCCTTGTTAAGTTCATGTTTATTAAGTATTTTTGTAGCCTCCTGTATCAAAAACTTCATGCTGAGGATAGCTGCGTTAATAATTTGCCTTTCATAAATTAAGATTGCTTCTGGAGCACTTTCTGCTAGAAAAAGCATTCGCCCTCTCTGCCAATAATTTGCAGAGAGTTCTATAGCTCACATTTGGCATAATAATTACACAATATGCCAATCATCACAAAACATCTTGCACAGAATTTTAAGGCACCAACTGAACCACAACAGCATTAATCTCTTGTGATTTTTCCCACCAATACTTCTAAATGACAGCTGAAATTAATTGAATAGATCTTTTCCACATTAGCTCCCATAGCTACTGTCATCTGGACTCTTATATGAATCCACTGTAACCTCCAACTAGCAATAGATAAAACAAGGCAACTTCACATTCATCAGAACAGCTTTTGGCAAAACGGTAAAAGGGATTGAGCTTGCAGTTTTTATATCTAGCAATGGATGATTTTAAGATCTTTAGAATTCCCAACTGTAGCTATCCCAGCTCATTCTAGCTGACAGCATATTATTAACTTCTGTTGTGATGCAATTAACCAATAATAGTTGTTTGAAAGCCCATCTAGCTATTATTTATGCACAAAATTAGACAATAGATATGTTCACATATTCCCATTTTTTAGCAATGGATGATTTTAAGATCTTTATAGTTCCCAACTGTAGCTATTCCAGCTCATTCTAGCTGACAGCATATTATTAACTTTTGCTGTGCTGCAATTAACCAATAATAGTTGTTTGAAAGCCCATCTAGCTATTATTTATGCACAAAATTAGACACAATAGATATGTTCACATATTCCCATCAATTTTTTTCTTGAACACTCACATGTCAAGTTAAAAGCATCATACACCTCTTCTTAAAGAAGCATGTGGCATACACCCCTGAAACTTGGTGCCGTACTGGCACTAGAGCTTTAAAACTGTGCCAAGACATAGTACCCAATTGTTATGACAAGATTAGAGCAGAAAGGCTCTCTTCATTAAGAGTTGTAAAACTTGTCCCACCAAATATGTACCTCTATATAAAGGAGTAAAGCTGCTCAACAGAATTATGTCCATTACAAAAGTAGACTTATATCAGACTAGCGAACTTCCTACATGCACTAATGTTGTCCCACTTGGATGAAATGCTCACTGGTATCTTTCAAGGTAAGTTAAAGACGCAATGAGCAACAGTAGCATACCAGCTCAGCAGGCTTTCATGCACATGCTTGATTGCATGCAAGGGACTTGGAAAACAAGAGGTTTGAATACTGACAACCAACCTGCCATCCTTCAGCAAACATTACTTTTAATTCCTCTCTCACCCCCATAACAAGGGACAATTTCTTTACATTAGTACACTTCTCAAAACTGTTAAGACTCTTTCTACTATACATGATTCATGTCAACCGGGGTGCTTCCCAGATCAAAGCTCGGCCTTGATGGTTCATTTAGCAAGCTATCAAAATTTTGTTAGTTAGTTCTTCATCCAATTGCAAGCTTTTCCTACCTGCAAGAAATAACTGATCTTAAATAATGATAAACCAAACAGAACGATTTACATTTGCCCTCAAAGAGCATTTCCATAATCCTTGCTATAGAGAAAAATGGATAAAAGTGATCTATAGCATATACAACTACATCGTAAAGCATCCTAAAAATTGAAAGACTAAGCCAAATTCCCAAGTCTCCAATTGATAAGTCAAATATAGGCAAACTGCTAATAACTTGAAGCACATTGGTCAAAAGCAGTGTTTGATGTGTCCAATAATTCGTCCCATACTTCCTCTACTTACCTCTTACAATAGTTAATACAACTGAGACTAGCAAAAAAACAAGTAGATGAAAATAAGGAGTGAGCGAGGGGTTAGAGTGATATTTTCATGTTTTCTTGCTTGGCATCTGGCAACATGTACAAGTATCAATTCTTTTTAGGAACAGTTAGGTCAACTGGTAGTGGATTTTCTACTGTTTAAGGAAGAGGAATTGCCCTCTTGAGACTTGCTTCCCGTTCAATAGAGGACTGGCCGCTCCTGAACTTCCCTTTTTTAAGTAGAAGGGGAGGAAGAACTTTTTGTGTGTTCTGAGTCATGCAACCATACATAATAGAAGCTCGTAAAAGGTTGAACATTGGGAAAGGTAATGATTTGGAACATAGAATTGTTTTCTGCAGGAAGATTGTTTAAAAATAATGTAAATTGCACGGAAGTGTGATTGACCATTGAAGCGAGTTTTACTGCTCAGTAAAGGCATTCCTAGTCACAACAAGAGGGAAGGTAGGTACTAAAGGAGGATATCTCCGAGAGTAGGATACAGCTGGGTGGAGGTAACCCCAAAGAGTCCATCTTGCACGTGAGTTTGACCAGTCTAGGAGGCTCCACTAGGAAAATGAGGGCAACGAACAATAGGCATAGGTAATGCAATAATAAGTGTTGCAAGGTAGGTAGAGCTCTGCACATGGCCACATGATTGGCAGAGCTAGATTAGTGTTGGTTCAACATGAACATCATAGAAAGCTGAGTAGCAACTGGGTGGTAGAATAGGTGGTGATAGGTGTGGAGTAGTATATCATATACAATCATCTCTTGCCTGAACCTCCAAGTCAAACAAGGATTTCTGGAGGTCTGACAATGAGATTGTCTGTCAGTTTACGTGTCTTAGGCATTTCCAGTGGAGGTGGCACCAGTGCAATTCTGTTTTAGCGTGGTGGCCACACAAGTTTTAAGGCCCCTTTATCAAATCGGCCATACTTTGGCCTTTTGTGCAGGTTTTTGGCTCATTTGCACCCACACTAACGCCTAGAGCTGCGTGTTGGGGCTGACAGAGATCAGCCATTGTAGCATTCATTCCAAGTCAAATTGTTCCCTGATTCTGTATTCCTTCACTCTCTCTCTCACTTTGTGTTTGCTTTCCTTTTCACTGTACTCTCTCACATGGTATCATTGGCCTTGATGGGAACTTGAGCCTAGCAAAAGGAGCAGCAGTCCAACTTCTCTACCAGCTGGGCATATGCACAACTGTGCAGCCATTGCGTTTTCAGCATGACTGAGCAGGGCGGCCTGCTTTCTCTCTCTTCCTGGCTGCATTGGATCCAGGACAGTCATCTTTATGCTGCATTCTAATTTGAGGAGCCATCTTCGGTGCTGGGCAGCTGGAACAGCACCCAGGCGGCCTCCTTTATTGCTGGGCAGACTGTTTTGGTGCTCGAGCTGTGTGTTTCTTGCAGGGCAGCATACTTTCAGGCTCACTGATCATTTTCCAGCCTACAATAGGCTGTGTTTTCTGCTTACAGCCCCTGCACACACTGCATTCTCAGTCCAGCCTCCCTTCCCCGGCAGCATTTGGACCTCCTTGCCTCAGCTACTCTCTGCTGACATCATCTATTCTGCTACACATGAGACAAACAGACCCAAACAGACAAAAGACGTCATTTTTCAGGTTGCTTTCTCCATCAATTGCAGCATTTCATGTGTTTTTCAGTAAGTTTCTTGAAGGACATCTATGACAAACCATGACAATAGGTGGGATCATGTGGATCAGGACTACAAGGATCATCAAACTAACAACAAAGACCATGAAGATCAGCAAACTGACAACCAAGATCATGAAGATCAGCAATCACAAAGTCGTAACTGTGAGGATCTTCATTCAAACCGCCAAGATTGACACAGTGATCATGATGTGGATCAGCGAATGGACCACTATCTTATCTTTCTCTCCCTTCTCAATCTTTGAAGGCTAGGATTTCACGAGTCCCTATTCCCGGACCTTCCATGGATCCCCATGTTGGAGCAACCGCAACCTCCACCTCATGAACTTTATGGGATTGGCTGCATGCCAAAGACATTACCACTTTATTCTTGGACAGCAAAAACCCAATTGGCCCCAAAACTATCACCCTTTGCAGTATTTCTTTCATTTGTAAAATACACGCCTCATGACAAAGGACCAAATCAACAAGATGGAGGAGGTTCAGGATGAGCTTTGCATCCCTTCGAAAATCATGCCTTCATCAAAAGACCTAGTTGTGAAACTTTCCCTCACATCTCATGCAAGGGACACTCACTTGGGAGGAGCTATTCCCAATGGTGCTTCACCAAGATGTGCATCACGAGGAGGCAAAGTTTGGTGGAGCCAACGCACAAAGCCATGCCTTTGTGGTATCATCTTTAAATAAGGGACAAGCCAAGCAAAGGAAAGGGAAGAAGAAGTCCAAGAAACTTCAAACCTCTTCAGACTCTGATATTGATTCAGAGTAGAAGCACAAAGGATACCTTACATGTCCACATTGTGAGAAAACCTGGCACCTCCAAAAGAAGTGCTAGAAGATATACCCTCACTAAAATGTCCTCCCATGATCCTACACACGAGATACAATCAAAGCCACATTCACAAATATAAGGGACTGGACATCAAACTCACCTCCCAACCATAGAGCCAAAGGGGCTCAAGCTCAAGCCTAGGAGCTAGCAACACTCAAGTCCCAAAGGGTTGGCATCCCATATCACCAACCCACATCATCCCTATCTACAAATGTGACATTAAACTCACCTCCCAACCATAGAGCCAAAGGGGCTCAAGCTCAAGCCTAGGAGCTAGCAATACTCAGGTCCCAAAGGGTTGGCATCCCATATCACCAACCCACACCATCCCTATCTACAAATGTGTCAGCCTATGGACCAAGAGTCCAAGAGCGGTGATCACACAATGATGTGCACAACACAGCCTTGATTTCTATAAATAAAACTCAGCTACCCTACACCCGAAGTGTCTTTAGTGCATTCGCACTAAGTCACTTCTTGACCACTATGGCCAATGCTACTAGCACCAATCCAGAGTTTCAAAGATATAACACTTCCCCCTGATAAATGATCGTTGTCCTCAACAAAATCCTCTAGGACAAAGTGGAGAAAAATGACTCTTCAAAGATCATAACAACTCCCAAGTAGCCTCCACCTCCTGGCAATTTTTCCACTTGACCAAATACTCAAGATAAACAGCACATGGATGACTATCAACAATTCCTTCTCTTGGGTGGTGCAACGTGTTTGGGCATCCGTGAGCTTATGGCTCTCAAATGCAATGAGTGGGATGTCTTGATAAAGAGCAGCGCCCATAGCATAATCACTTGTATTAGTATGAACCTCAAAATGTTTATTCGAATCAATAAGCCACAGCATCAATGCAATGGTAACCAATCATTTTAATGTTTAAAAACGTTGATTAAGCTTTTTAATCCAAACAACTAGTGGACTAATATGCTTTTTCTTACTTCGGATACCCTAAAGCAAAATTGAAGGGTTTTAGCCATATAAGCATAGTCCTAAATAAACTCTTTTTTAAATCCAGTAAAGCCCAAAAAAGATTTTACTTGCCTTACAATCCCTGAAATAGGTCAATCAAGTACTACTCAAAACTTTTTCAGGATCAATCTAAATGCCATCAATCAAGATGGCATACCCAAGATACAATAGCTCTAATACAAAAAAATTCGCATTTGAATAGTTTTCAAACAATCACTCTCATCTTAAGAGATATAAGACGATACACAAATGGTTCGTATGCTACTCCAATGATTTACTATAAATAAATACATCGTCAAGGAAAATGACTATCTACTTTTTGAGATATAAACGAAACAAATCATTCATCATCTGCTAGAAAGTTGCAAGACCATTAGCTAATCCAAAAGACATCACCAAAATTTGATAGTCCATACCACATCCGAAATGCAGTTTCGAGACATCCTCTGAAGCTATCGATGTCTGATGGTAACCGATGAGCCTAAGACCTCAATCTTGGTGAAATATCGCACACTACAAAATCGATCTAAAGGTCATTCGTCTGAGGTAACGGATCTTGTTTGCTATGGTCACTTTATGAGACCTTTATAATCAACACAAAAGCATATCGTGCCATCCCTCTTCTTAGCAAGAATGGAGATTTACTCAGTTTAATAAAATTCTTACCTAGGTGGTAATTGTGGAGTTTCCTACCTATCATGTCATCCTCTTTCGAACTTAACCTATAAGGTTGCCCAAAGATGGAATGGCTACCAAGTAACGTCTCGATCCTATTGTCTAATGTACCACAAAATGATAGAAGCCAATCAGGTAATTCTAACCGAAAGACATTAGCATACTCCTATAGAATCAAATCCAAATATTTACTCGTGTTCAAGTAGCAATATCTGAATCAAAAAAATAACTACTGCATTCCAAAGGGGATATCATATATACATTAGTTTCTTTGATCTGAAAGGATAAACCAACCTCAATCGCATGATAACGACCATTAAGTTCAAAAGGCCCTACATGAGTTTTATAGTTAATATACAAAGGATAATATGTATCAAAAAACCATGGCATGCCAAAAATCAAATCAATGTGGTTAAGGCTCATCAATTAAAAATCCAAAAGCTCATAGGATTGCTAGATTGAGAGATCCAAGCTTGGCACCATCAAATCCCAACGATCAATAGTAGAGTCCTCTACATATCGAACACAATAAGCTCGGTCAACCGGTACCGTGTAGAGCTACATTTTTTGTACTAAGAAAAAATTGTGAGTAGAGTCATTATCAAACAAAACTGTAACTTCTTGGCTATTAACATGCCCAATGACCTTTAAAAGGTCATGCAGACCAAATATATTTTTATTTATTGAGCAACCATTGCAACTACTCATATTAATGAAACAATCTTCCGATTAGAATTCAAAAGAAATACCCGAAGTCTCTACAATATTTACAAGAGCCTTCTTCGCCTTCTTATTCCGTCTCTCTCTCTCTCTCCATGATAGCAATCGATATCTTCTCACAATCCCCACCTGGAGCTCAGCCGAGAGGAGATGAACCGCATCATCAGAATGGACATCATTCAGCTACACACAGCCAAGACATGGGTGACTCCTACAGAAGACCTAGGGACAAAGAAGGCTTTCTACTGGGAGAACTTCCTACACATATCTCCGGACAGCTTCATTACCCACCCAAGCTACATGGACACACACTTGTCCCATGGCGTCAGAAGTGCCATCGGATAGATCCATACATCTTCACACCAGCTACGAGTCGAGACAGGTAGATATAGGGCCCACCCCCTCCCCCTAGAAGATCAGATCTGCCAAATCTGCTAGCTCGAGCCGGAGACAGAAGAATAACTACATATGCAAGTGCCCAACGTACTACGAAATCCTGGGACGCTTCCACTGCCTGCTCAGAGAAAGATTAGGGCCACTCTCCAGAGTGATGGATTTCAAGGACCAAAGATGCCTTAGGCTCTTCTTGCTAGAAATACAGCGCCACAAAGACCTCCTCCGAACCTCGAAGCAAAGACAGAGAGCCACCCAACGCCTACTCACAGAATTCTACCAAAAGCCAACTACCAGCCCCATCCCTGAGCCCCCACCAACCCCACTGACCTCCCGGCCACTGGGAACCACCGTAGCCATAGCCACGGCAAGAAGCAAAGCCGGGCACCCACACCCAACCTGCCCCCGCCCCCGCCCCCGCCCCCACAGGAGGCACATGTCGAGGATACAAGGGATACTATGCTGCCATCAGAGGGCCCTGCGCCGCCGATTCAGCCTCTTGATGTTAGATAGAACCATGCAGGACATTTTAGGATGACCAAGCTCCATGAGCAGTTCCACACCATACTTGGAACACATATGAATTATACCCAGCCTATATACCATTTTGTACCTACTCAATTAGTTTATCATAGCATTAGATGGTAGCTTTACTGGGACCTGGAAAGTTTCCCCGACATTTTGTATGTAACGTTTTGGTCTCATAGGCCAACTTGGCCTTTCGTAGACGTTAATATAACACACACACACACACACACACACTCTCTCTCTCTCTCTCTCTCTCTCTCTCTCTCTCTCTCTCTCTCTCTCTCTCTCTCTCTCTCTCTCTCTCTCTCTCATATCAATCTTTCCTCTCTCGATATGAAAGTATTTCTGCTTTCATTATGAACACAATGATATTTAATGTTAAATTAACATTAATATTAATTATGACATTAATTTCAAATGTTAAGTTAATTGTCATAACAATAATTATTATGCCCCTATAGATCGAAGTTTCAGCTACTCATGACGAACTGCTATAGTCTCGAAGTGGTAGCTCCTCGGACGCTATCATCAGTACTATTGAGAATCCCTATGCATGTGTATCACCCAACACAAAAATTTGGGTACAAATACTGGACAAGAAACATACCTTGGCATACCCACCACCCGCAATACCTCCCTATACACATCTCTCCACCTACCAATGTCTCATACCGACCTAAATAAGATGGAGGTGGCACCACTGTATTTTTGTTTTAGCACAATGACCATACCAATTTTTAGGTGCCTTGAGTCCTAACCAAATCGGTCATATTTTGGGCCTTTTGTGCAAGTCGATCAATTTTTGGCTCTTTTGGCCATAAATAGCCAATCCACTCCATTGTTCAATCATTCCACCATTCTCATCTTTCAAACCAACCTCTGATGTCATCTTCTCCTCCTCCTACCTTTGTTTGGCATCCACACTAGCACCTGGAGCTACGTGTTAGGGCTAACAAAAATCAGCCATTGTATCATTCAGCCTCCATCAAATTGTTCCTTTATTCTCTACATATATACTCTCTCTTTTTTTTTCGTAAAAGGTAATTGTATTAATTACAAAAAAAATACAAGATTACTTGATTACAAGAAACATGATGACAATCCAAGCCATCATGTGAAGAGGTGCTAAGTACTACAAGTTACAATTTCATGGCAAGGTTGCGGAGGAAATTGCCATATACCAAGGACGGAAGTCCTCCGTAGAGAGCAAATCAGAACGATGGAGAAGGGCTAACTGCCAATACAAGAGGCCCTTAAGCCTCACAATATGCCGCTGAACATTATGGGCGGAGTCAAACAGAAAAGCATTCCGAATGGTCCAGTTATGCCAACAGCCCCAGTATCGAAGAAAGTGATACATGAGCTTCATATGTGGTTGTGCGGGAGTAGGGTATTTGGGCTGGCCCAAAACCCAATCAAAGGGGCGCAGTGTGATACCAACCACCCCTCGCCAAACGGCCGACAAAAATAACCAGATTTTCTTAGCGACGGGGCAAGAAATAAATCGGTGGCGGGCGAATTCCATAGTAGTGGTGCAAAAGAAACAGGTGCCATTGGAGATTCGTCGCTTGGAAAGAGCCAAAGCAAGCGGAAGACCCCCAATCATCACTCTCCAAAGAAAGACTTTGTATTTAAAGGGTGTCTTGTTGACCCAGCCCTCCATCACAGCTGTCCTCCACCATGACCGGGATTTACGCAATCCCCATAAAGCATTCACTTTAGTAACTAGCCATTGATTATCTTTAATCAGAAGATGATACACTTGGTTAGCAGAAGCTTTGCTCAAATGCAACCGGCCTTGTAGGTCCCAATCCTGCCAGGGATGATCCAAAGCAAGGGCAGGAAAGGGTTGTCTGCTCTGGAGCACCGTCAAAAGCTGTTCCCATAAAGGCCTATATCCATGAGGGATCCGGAAAAGCCTCCTAGCAGTACGAAACAATATAAGCACATTGGTACTGGCAAGGGTGGCATCCGCAACTGAAGACAAGCCCAAACGTGCCATCCGGTTGAATTGTGGTCTAAGCTCATGTTTACCTTCCCACGAAAGTAAACGCGAGACTGCCAGTAATTCCAATTGAAAGGAGTTAGTAGCCAAGCGATCCTCCGTTGGGTACCACTGAGCTTTTTGAAGGACGTGTTTCCAGGAACACACCAAATGAGTAAGAAGCAATGAAGAAGAACTGGAAAACCGCGAATCAACATTAAGAACGTGCCACCAAGAACTCCGGAGTTGGGTATTGCCATGCCGAAGCCCATGGCCCTCGAGGAAATAGCGGGCGATAGCAACCCACGGATGATGATCATCCGAGCATATGGCGCGGAAAAGGGACCAACGGAGTGCCTGCATGTGAGTTTGGGCATCCAAAATAGCTCCGCCACCCATGCATTTGGGGGTACACGCGTGCGACCACGAGATCCAGGAAATACCTGTATGCAATGAGTCCTTCCATAGCATGAAGCGAATAGACTGAGTGAGAGCATTCAGAGTCGTAGGAGTCCAGGGCAATAATGGCAAGAAATATGTGAGCATTGGCAACATAATTATCTGGGCTACTTTGAGGCGAACATGAAAAGGCCAGGCCTGAGACTTCCAATACATAAACTTGGCCACCATTTTCTGAGAAATCCACTGCAGAAGCTGCTTTGGGGGAACATCAACTCCCAAAGGGTATCCAAGATGCCTGACAATGGAACCTCGAGGAACAACCAGACCCTGCCAGTCCAAGGACTGCAAATCCGACTCCGTGCAGCTTAGAATGGCTGATTTGAGCGCATTGATACGAAGGCCTAACGCCTGACCAAAGAGACCCCAAACATCCAATGCTTTTCGAAGGTTATCCTTGTCCGCACGGAAAATCATAAAAGTATCATCCGCCACGGATTGGCTAATGAAGTGTTGTCCTGTAGGAAGCGACAGTCCGGCCAACTGGGAAGAGGCGGCCATATGCGATAACATGGAAAGAACTGGATGTGTCACAAGGGCAAAGAATAAAGGGCTCAAAGGGCACCCCTGTCTGACAGAACGGGCAAGGACAAATGGCTCAGTAACGCCTCCGTTCAGCATGACTCACAAAGACGCCGCAGCACTAATGGTGTAGATCAGACGAGACATCCGAGCACCAAAGCCCATAGCAGACATAAGGTCAGCAACGAAAGACCAGTCCAGATAGTCAAAAGCCTTTTCCAGGTCCAGTTGAATCAGTACCACCTCCTAATTAGAATGCCGGGCATAATCAATGGCCAATTGGGCATTCAAAACATTGTGTAGAATATTTCGGCCCTTAATGAAACCATACTGGAGAGGGTGCACAAGGGCAGGGAGATGCTTATGGAGCCGATTCGCCATTACTTTGGAAAAGATTTTGTACATTGAACCCATCAAAGAAATGGGGCGCCACTGTGTCAACTTAGATGGCGAAGGAACTTTTGGAAGCAGTTTAATAAGTCATTGTTTCCATGAGGGAGGCATGATCCCCGTTTCCCACACCTGCTGAAACAAAGCCTGCAATGGTTTCGCCAGTTGGGTAGCGAAAGCTTCAAAGAACTCATTGGTGAGACCATCCCAACCCGGACTTTTATCTTTGGGCAAGTGTAACAAGACATCCATAACCTCTGCTTCACCAATATCTGACTCCAGAGTAGCTTGCATATCCTGCGGAAGCTGATTGCGGACCAGGTCATAAAAAACCGAACGGGCCTGAGTAATTTGGGCTGAAGGTGGAGAAGCGGAACCGAGAAGGTCACGGAAATAATTCCTGCACATATGCACAATAGTCTGTGGATCTAGGATAAGGTGGCCTTGTGCATCCTCGAGTCTGGTCATATTCTCTCGAGCAGGAGAGGCATGGAGAGCTTGAAAGAACTTATGGGTCTGACATGCACTATCTTGCAAAGTCTCTGTCAGATGTTGCAATTTGGCCTACTAATACGATTTTAACTGGAATTCTTTAATAAGATCAGCCACCTGCATGGCCAGTGCAAGCAGAAAAGCATCATCCAGAGTGTCCACCAGCAGGGAGCGAACCAAAACCAGCAGGTCCTCCGCTGCCTGTCGACGGCGCCGACAAAGAGAGGCATGATAGATCCCATATTGCCGAGCAACCCGCTGCACATGAGAGCAATCTTTCAAATGACGCAGTGCCCTGAGAGGAAAAGTCCAAGAAGAATCTGTCAAGCAATTGCTGCATATAGCCCTGAAAAATTGTATGCTTTAAGTAGGACGAGTTGAAACGCAAAGGGAGTCTCTCCAGAAATTGCTTGAAAGGGGCAATGGGTTGTGCAAGCAACTCGAACTGCACAGGGAAATGGTCCGACAAGACATATTGCTGCAACACTTTTATTTCGAGCATCTCAGGCAGAAAATCATCATTCTGCATGATATATATACGGTCCAACCGCGACCATGTTGTGGCATACTGGGCCGAATGGAAAGTAAAGCCTGGAGAATACGGATGTAGCCAGGACCAAAGATCTTGCTTAAGAACAACAAGAGCCAACTCTTGCCACATACGACTTTCCGGCGCATCCATGACCGAGTGCTCCGATGTAGACTGGGAAGAATCAACACACATATTGAAATCCCCCATGAAGAAGCCCCGTCTGCCAAGTGACAAGGAAGTCTACAAAGTCTGCCAAAGCTCCCGGCGAGATAACGAATCATTCGGAGCATAGAGGCCAAGTAACCATAGGATTTCCCCTTCGAATAAGATTTCAACCACCAAAAAGCGGCCATGAACATCATTTTTAATAAGAACAGGCTGATATTTGGCATATACAATCATGAGCGCACCCGAATAATGCATGGCCTGTGTTCCTGCATAGAACAAACGAAAGCACAAACGAAAGCCATGGCAATCCACAACTTTACCGGCGTCACCGTGACTCTTGTGCTCAACAGCGCACAAGACATCCCACTGATTCTCATACAATGCAGTCCACATGGCATGTTGCTTGTGGCGAGAACAAATTCCTCGCACATTCCACGTGGCTATTTTCATGTGTATACAAAACACAATCAGGTACGAGGCACAGCTTGCCTCGATTTGACTTTGTCGGCGAGAATGTCCAGGACTCCCTCATCCAAGAAATCTGCCAACACCGCAAAAGAGTTCTGAGGACCAGATTTAGAAGTAGACGGCATATCTGCTTGCTTGGGGTTGGAACGTGGGTAACGACGGTCCCACGGAGTAATGACGTTGCCTCTGGTATCAAAAGCCAGCTGTGCAGGTGGACCCTTTAGACGATCCGAATACATTTTCCTGGCGGGCTGATGACGGGGAGCTGAAGAAACCATAGCAGGAGCAGAGCGCTCGAAAGACGTCATTTCCTTCCTGCGCATATATGTTCGCATGGAATCTTGTGAGGTAATTGGCACAGTACTCTCCATGCCAGCACCAATCCTATTGCCTTTTTTGGCACGTACTTCAACCCAATTAGTGGCACGGGAAACCAGACCCGAAACCGGTTGTTTACCTTTGGCCAGAACTTGGGGCGGGTGGATAGTATCCAGCGACGGAGCATCACACACCATATCTTCCATGGGCGGAGCAACATGAGCCGCATCTGAAACGTGTTGTTGCTCGGGGCATTCAGCCATAAAGTGCCCCAACTGTCCACAGGAAAAGCAATGGCCTGCAAAATTGCCCCATTTCAAACGAAAGTGTAACGGATGCATGCCAGAGCAGTTGAGGCCGTTTCCTTGCAGTATCCCATGATCAAAGCTCGAATATGACTATGCTTTCCTAACTGCCTAGGCAACACGTGTGAGGGGTTCTACACTACAAAGGGAATGAAACATAGTTCCTCTAGCAAAGAGGTGTCAATGACAAAGATGAGAGTTGCTCCAAATGAAGACAATTACATCCTGATAGAGGGGCAGCTGCAAATGAGGACACCAACTCTACAAGACAAAATACTTAAGATGACAATCTCCAATACACAAGCGAGGACTATTGAAGAAGATGTCCACTATGGCTGATCAAAAACGCAAGAATGCTAATGAAGATGGGACTCTGATAGGCAAACAATGATGGCTGAATATGTCACTGGCTGTAGCAGAGCACAATGCTGCGAAACGCAGCTGAAGAAAGGGTCAAGAAGATATCAGCTGCCTATAGATCACCTGCCCACCAAAACACAGCTGCAAGACTGAACACAATCGAAAACGAGGAAGTCACCACCATGTAGAGAGAGCTTCAAGCATGCAAAACGCAGATGAGCAGTGATGAATCAGGTCATGGACAGTAGGGTTGCCACCAGCACAGCAAAATGCAACGTGTTGCAGCAGTCACCAGCCAATGAACTCCACCAAGACAAGCCATGGCTGGCTGGGCAGCCTCTAGATGTGTTGCAGCAGTAGTAGATTAGGTCGCCAGCTCGAAAGATGCACAAGTAGCAGATGGAGACAAGAGAAGATAAGGTAATCTGAAAGCAGTGTGTGTGTGTGCGCAAGGATAGTGGGGAATGCGCAAACAGAATGAGGAATAAGAATGGGGGTGTCCTTATAAAGGAGATTTTTGGGCAATTGTCCTACCATGTAACACAAAGTCAAAAATACAAATAAAGCCTTTTGGGGGACTTCAATGAAGAGGCAAATTAGCCATTAATGCACCAGAAATTGTGCATCATGCATGCCATGATTTTGGTTGCTCAACAATAGGGCATGGGGCATCTTTTTGGGTTGGAATTTCCTAAGCCATTGCTCAAGGTAATTGTAGCCTGCATTGTGTGCAGGTGGAGATTCCAGCAACAGAGCACCATAAGGTAAAGTAGTAATACTCAGTCAATGACCTCCACAAGCCATATCAAGGAAAGACTACATAAGTGCAGATGGGTTAGGTAGAGGGGGTGAGTTAAAGTCATTGAAGTGGACTACATGAGGATAAGAAGTGGGGAAGCCGTGGGCTTGCAAGAATGTCGTGCACCAAAAACATACTCATATGGCGCAAAGCGTAGAAAGTGGTCTGTCCTCCCCCAGTTGAGGGCTCAAACTTCTCGCCAGATGGTTGCCTTAGCTGAAATTGAAACCAGCCTTTTGTAAATAAACAACAGCAGATGTATGTTTGGTCACTCTTAATTTTAAAATTTAACAAAATCAAAATGTCACAACACAAACACAGCTAGATTGCCCTGCATGATTGCATATTTCCATTAAGTACCCACACCAAATTGACCCAAAACGTTTGCATCCTCGTGGTATTCCTTTAACATATTCCAAAGAGAATCCAGAAATCAATTGACTTATTACACTCTTTAATCCCTATGAAGCATAAACACCACAAGGCAAAGGATCTCTAAGCAGGCCCTAGTGTGCCAAAAGAGTGCCAAGCAACTCTTTCCCTTGGAGCACAGAGATCTCAAGCTGCTATTTGCTACCCTAAATAGTCCAAAACAGAGAAATCACCAAAACTTCATTGCCAACAGCACAAACCTGCACTAAACAAGAGCAATTTCGGATCCCTCCACAACCACCCTCCAGCATGTACATAGATGTGCAAACCAGCACCCTATGGTTCAACTTGTAACATGCAAGTTCAAATCTCCCAACACATATCACACAACTGCATGAATGCAGCCAGCCTTCGACAGCAGCCATGATGGACTTTCCAGCCAAGCAATTATAGAAAACATCTAATTCTTATAGGCATCCACAATTGTTGACCAAAACAAAAAACAACCCAAAAATTTTCTAGAAAAGTAAAGTCTTAGCTCAAATCCGAACTTTAGTTTTCTAGAGCACATGTAACATGGCAGCATTTTCCTCGGAAAAACAAAAAAAAAGGCCGTAGAAAGAGTCAAAAAACCTTAGAAATATTATTAGACCATGGATACATAATTGACCAAAGTTTTGAATCCTTTAAACAGCCAACTATGACCATTATAAATTCCCAAAATGCGTTCGATCATGTAAATGTTCTAAAAACATTTCTAGCAAGGATTTGACTCTTTCTATCACCAAAAAGTGTTTGTTTTCTCAAGGAAGAACCTTGCAGAAGGAGAGTAGGGGGAAATAAAAAGAAACAAAAAGAGAAATGCAAGAAGAAAATAAAAAGGCAAGAGAGAAAAATAAGCATCATGAAGTGAAGGCCAGCTTGTCCTTGTTATGTTGACATTACAATTGTAGCATCACTGACATGGCATCGTATCAAGTCTGCTTAGGGAAGTACTTTCTTATTTTTTAGATTTATGAAATACATTTCTTAAATTTGTAAAAATAAAAAAGTTGCAATGCATTTTTGATGTGGCAGCTTTTTCCTCTTGAGATCAAACCTTTTTGGGCAATAGAAAGAGCTAGAAATGTTCTCAGACTGCAGGTGCATAATCGACCAAAGTTTTGGATCATTAAAATGACCATCAAAGGCATTTTAATTGTCTAAAACTTTGGTCAATCGTCTATCTATGGTCTAAGAACAATTGGCATCAATTGTTAGTTCGAAGACCAAGGATAAGACTCGAGAAGAAACTATATGCTCTTATCAAACCAAATGCTCACAATAGTTGCTAAGATTCCATGTGAAGACGAGTGGCCTCATCAAGTGCACAAACAACAAATGAATGTCCATCTCTTGAAGATGAATGAAAATGTACAATGAAGATGACAATGGCCTAACAAGTACAAGGAGTTCCTAGTAAGGTATGAAACGAGATACAATGTAGTATAGGGGACTGTGGGGAAGATGGCATATGCCAGCTATTGTAGATGGAACAAGGATGAAGGCTAAAAGCAAACTCGAGAGGTGGTAGTTGGGTCGCACAAGATCAAGGATGCTCAACAAGGTGGCCCAAGAACTATGGTGCAAAGTGTAGAGTCAAATGACACCACAAACAACAACGATGAGGTGTATCATCACTTGTAGCAATCCCAAATGTAAGCTACTAAGCAGCCAACTAGTGCTCGAGATAGAAGTACTTGCTTGTGAGAGAGAATCCATGTTTGAGGTAAAATCACTAGTGACTAGTAGACTAGCAGCACAAGCAACAAGGGTTACCTTTGGGCAACAGATGGTTGCATTTTGGGAGCTGGTGGTTGTGTTTTAGGTGCAAAGTGTAGAGTGTAGAGTCAAATAACAAGAAAATAAGCAACAATGGGGTGCATCATGAAGTGCATGTATCCCAAATCTAAGCAGCCAACCTAGTGCTTGAAATAAGAGTACCATGAGAGAGAATCTATGTTTGGACCACAACAATGAGGGAAAACCCATAGCAGCATGAGCAGCAAGGGCTACAATTTGGGCAACAAATGGTTACAATTTGGGAGCTAGCGGTTGTGTTTAGGCTGAAGGGGCAGCCCATCCAATAGAAACTGCATTTGAACAGCAAGCAAGGGCAGCAAAGCAATCACTTAAGTCTAGAGTAATCATGGCTGATGGAAAGGTCATGACAGCAACAAGACTGGCATGCGGGCTAGTTGCTGCAAAGTAAGGTAATGATGATCAAATCAATTTTCCTTCTCGGATAGGGCACTAGACCCAACAACTGGCACCCTTCGTGGTATTTCGTTAACTTGTATTATGTTGCTCTAAGTTGAAGTACACTAAGGTATGGATTGATCTTCTTCAATCTTCAATACGTTTGGCTGTCATAAATGACCAGCAGCACTAAGAATCAAATTGCTCCCTTGATTGGGCTGCAATTTGGGCACAAATTGGTCTTCAAGCTCTTGCACATGGGCCAAAACAAATGGAGATTGAGCTATCCTTCAAATCAGCTGCAATTTCTTCAATTACAGCTGCTAATCTGTTAGCAAATATATCAGTTCATGGCTGAGTCTATGCATGTCAATGGGCTAGGGCACCAAGATATTATCCTGATTATTTAGGCATTTTTCCTAGCATTTTATGATGGTCATTTTAGCATTTATTGCTGGCCGACCTGACATGACTTATGGCATTATTTTTGCCTATTTATTCAAGCTCCTCCTCCACATTCATCGTTATGATCATTCATCACCTGACTGGTTCTAGTGTAGGGAGAGGAGCAACTGCCAGTGCCTTCACAACCAGTGACTCACATCCATTCTCTGATGTCTCATATCTTGGTATATGGATTCCATTTCCAGAGTATCTCTTTGCTTCTGAATTCCTTGTGCAATGTTCTTTTCTTTTGCAGTCTCTCTCTCTTTTCTTTCTCTCTTGTGTACAACAGTCCATTACAGCAGTTTTCCACACACTTCCATCACTACATCCACTTCTGACATGGTATTAAACTGCACAATCATTGTTCTTGCTGCTGTTTTACGCTGTTTCAGATCTGAGTTTTGACTTTTTGTCTGCTGATTGGACCTGTTTTGACTATTGCAACTGATTTACAGCCTGGGTGACCATCTTCTGATCATTTTTGGCCCATCTCCTCAGCATTTTGTAGACTGCCATTTTTGTTTTCAGCTTTTTGGGCATATTTCAGGGCTGGGGACCTGTTATTGACCCTTCCAAATCTGCATTATGGTGTCTGCTGCTTGCATTTTATTGATCAGCACCTGCATTTTGGCTGTTTGCTCCTATGCAGAGCTGGGCGACAGTATTTTCAGGCTGGTTCTGGTTATTTTTGGTCCATCTTCTCATTTTAAGATACACTGCTCAGCTTTAGAGAGGGTTCATGTGCATTCACTTCTTGTGTTCTCATCACTACACTTTGGTTATTGTTGATATTTTCTCTATGCACCTTCTTTACTACTTGGAACTCATGCAATCCTTGTGAATCTGTATTTTTTGCATATTTTTCTCTCTAAAGATCCCTTAGCTTTCATCTTCTATGCACCTCCCTCATGATGGCTCCTCCGATATCTCCTCTTAATGGTCAGCAAGCAACTATTCTTTACTCAACTACAAGTGTTACGTTGGAGACTTGCCGTGTTCAACTTCAAGTTCCTATGAGGATGCTATCTCTTGGTGCTTCAAATGTTCCGATTTCAGAGATGGGTGCCATACGACAGAAGAAGTTGTCTTTGTGCTATTATTGTAGCAAGAAGGGACACCTCCGAAAGGACTATAGGACATTAGCAGCTTTACAACAAGAGCAGGCATGGTTTGTGACGCAAGGTAATGACTCTCTCAGCGAGTCTTCCTCTTCTCCAGGTCCAAGTTTAGTCTCCATCTATGTGGCCCCGGCAATGGCTGCAGGGGCCTCCCTTCCAAGTTGCTAGTATAGGCGATTGGGTCATTCCTCACAACACTCCAATGCCAAAGAGGGAGTGTGAGAGGGTGGTGAGATGGGATAGGTGAACCTCATCTATACATGTATACAGGTGCACAAGTTTCAGTGAGGGGTTTCCCTAATGCACCGATCAAAGTCTAGCAGGGTTAAATCCTGGAGCTAGGATTGGCATCTAGGTTCATGATGAGATGGTTATTTGATAGTCACAAATGTTCAGAGGCATTTTTGAAAGGCTCGTCTTGTATGCTACTACAAGACATTGTTGACAGATATTGAGAGCTGCTATGACTCTTCTCTATTTTCAGGAGCTGATACGATCGACATTGACATCATGTTCTCTCCGAGGCACCTTGGCAGTGGCTTGCTCACCCACTCCTTGGGTATCCATGGTTCTACTTTGGTGGTCCTTGTTCTATGTACTATGATGGGACATTATCATTGTATATTGTATTGTATCAGATCACCCATGATCTGAGAGAGGGTGTTAGTAGATATGTCAGTTCATGGCTGAGTCTGTGCATGTCAATGGGCTAGGGCACTAGGATATTATCCTAATTATTTAGGCATTTTTTCTAGCATTTTATGATGGTCATTTTAGCATTTATTGCTGGTTGACCAGCTTTAAATGTTGGCCGACCTGACATGATTTATGGCATTATTTTTGCCTATTTATTCAAGCTTCTCCTCCACATTCATCATTATGATCATTCATCGCCTAACTGGTTCTGGTGGAGAAAGAGGAGCAAGTGCCAATGCCGTCACAACCGGTGACTCACATTGGTTCTGTATTGTCTCATATCTTGGTATTTGGATTCCATTTCTCGAGTATCTCTTTGCTTCCAAGTTTGTTGTGTAGAGTTATTTTCTTTTGCAATGTTTCTCTCTCTTGTGTACAAAAGTCTATTACAACAGTTTTCCACACGCTTCCATCATTGCATCCACTTCTAACAAATCCATTGCCCAAGTCTTCAATTAATGTTCTGGGCCCCAAGGTGGCTGAATAAACCCTAAATTATGTTGTAGATTAGGGTTTGATCGTTGACAGCAGTAGACCATTGCTGCCCTTCACCAAAGGCTGGAATATGCTGAGAGTTGTTCAAGGAATGCCAAAGAATGATAGAGGAAAATAAAGAGAGAGAAATTTCAGAACTCTAGCATTGGAAGTGACCCAAATCCACTGCCATCATCCATAGGATAGCCACAAATGTTGTCGCTTGCAGCTTGGAAGACCCAAAATGCTGTCGCCTACAATTGGAGATGTCGAAAATGCCATCATCTGCACCTAGGGGGCCTCTTGGCAGCTGTCACCTACTTCCTAGCCGATCTTCGCAGGAATCCCTTCCTTGATCAGGCAACAATAGCAACCGCCACCTCTTCTTCCTCCCTCAGCCTTTGAATAGTTGCCCCCAAACTCAACCAATCCCAAACAACCTTCTCTCAGATTGCATGGGCAAGTTTGCCAAGTGAACCTTCCAAAAGCGATTTTCAGCATTACTAATTCTTAGAAATGAATTAATTAAATCTCTCAAAAATAATTGATTATCCATTTGATCTTCCCCATTAATTGGCCAGTGTCCATCCACATTTAATGTGCTAACCCCTTAGGGACTTAAAGTTGTTTCCGACTTTAATTGGCCTTAGACTAGCATTTATTAATTAACTAATGCCTAACCCTAATGTCACCACAAGACATTGTAAAGGACATTCAATGCCCTAGGCTCAATTTGACACTAAGTACCCACAAGTATTGTTCATCACTAGACATTTAATGCCCTAGGCTCAAAATTGACACCAAGCACCCACATGTACTTGTTCAACATACCGTAATACAACTTTCACCATTGACACCTATTGCATTTCATAGGTTTTAGACTATAACTATGCCCAAAAATAACTCCCACTTCACATGTGCACAACTTAATGGTACCAAAGCTAAGCATTGAAAATGCACATTCTTGTGATAGATGAATAATGTGTGGATCACCCCATGTGAAAACTGGCTCCCCTTGGGCCCCTTTGTTAGAGCTTGGGCGATGGGTGTATAACTACCCATGTGAGTTTTTTTAAGTTGATTAAATTTAATTGTTTTAGAGGCTACCCTCCAAGAAATAAATTTGGTCATAGAGTTGAATTGACATTGTTTGTCCCCCTAATTTATCCATCCTTCCTATCAGAACTGGGTGCAACAATGGAAGTGTGGGAATTTGCTATAATAGACTCTGTAACACAAGAAAGAAGAAAGCCTACAAAAGAAAAGAAGAACAAAAGAACACTGCAAAGGGAGATCTCAAAAATATGGTCAAAAAATGGAATCCATATACCAAGACATGAGACACTCATGTACAGCAATGAATCACTAGCTACGTCAGTATTGGGACCGGCTCCCTCTCTCCAACCACACCTACTCTAGAAGTCTACAAGTGATGAATGAATGAGGAGGAGAACCACTGAGCTAGCTATGGAGAGAACCTCATTCAATGTTGATCATACCAACTCCAAAAAACAAAAAAGAATCATAGCAACTCTCTATGTCTGTCAAACAACGCCTTGCAATAGCATACATGACCATCTTGTCAACAATGCCTCTAAGCATACATGATTGTGGATTCCTTGCCTATTGCCAAAACACCGAAATGTCCCCTCATGTGAACTCAACCCAATCCCACTCTTTGTCAAGAATTAGCCCCTCATGAATCTAGATGTTAATCGCCAACTCCAAGATTTTGAACCTACCAAAATTCAATTGATGTGGAAGAGACTGCAAAAGAAAAGAAGAACAGAAGAACATTGCAAAAAGGGAGAACTTGGAAATATGCTCGGGGAAACTGAATCCATATACCAAGACACGAGACAATCGTGTACAACAATGAGTCACCGGCTATGTGAGCACGGGCACCAGCTCCCTCTCCCCAACAAGACCTGCTCTGAAAGTTTGCAAGTGATGAATGAATGAGGAGGAGGGGGGAACCACTGAATAAATAGGTAAATATGCCAATATCTGGGTCAGTCAGCCAGCAAATAAAATAATAATAAAAGCTTGTCAGCCATAAAATAATGACTAACTCCTCAAAAACAAGTGCCAAAAAACTGCACATAATAAACTCCCGTGTCCAGCCCATTAAAGCACACCCAGACTCACTCATGATCTGACTTGTCTACTAACACCTTCATAGAAGGCCCAACCTTCCTCATAGACTCCCTAAGAAGCCCTCTACATGGCAACCAGCCAGGTCCTCCTAGAATTTAAGCTCCCTATCTTGACAATACTTTTCTACAACACTTCTCTTTACAAGATCTCTCTTGGTTTCCTTGGAGCCTATCATAGAGAAGAAGTACCACAAGGGCTAATGTGCCTTTAGCTAGTACCTACATTAGTGGCCAAGCCTCTACACATTCCCACTGTGCCAAAATTGCATGTACATTAATTGTGTTAAACGAACCTCCAAATAAATGTGTCAATGACCAAGAAAACAAGTACCAAGGACCCATTCCAGTCAAGAAACACATTCAAGTAAGTTCTGATGCTGTTCCATAGGTCCACTGTAGCCAAGAACTCAAGAATTACCTTTAGAATGGCTTTTCTCGGCTTCCTTCCAGCCCAAGATGGCCATCCTTACTTGCATGCAGCCTAATTGGGAAAGAAAGATATGAAAATGGCACAGCTATTCAATTACATTTTGAACATGACAAATCCACACTTCTTACATGATTTAAATATTAAATGGCCTGCATCCCTGCCCAAAGTTTTAATTTGGCTGCCCAAAGTTTAAAAGTTAATGGATTACCCAAACAGTGTTACAGATTTAGTCATCCCCTGGACAGGCACAGGTATAGTACAGTCACTCTAGGGCAGATTTATGCATTTCTGGATCAGGTCAGACAGATTCATGCAGTCACCAGCTGTTCACAGCAGTTCTGGGGCAGTCCACACAGTAGGGCAGGTGCCATGTGGCGCACAGGCACCAGTTGCAGCTTTTATTATTTTTTAAGAGCAATCGGACCAGCCTGCAGCCTGTCGGCCAGTTTCAAGCTGACCGACCTGATTATTTTGTTCTTTATTTGGCTGCCCATTTATTCAGCCCAGGCCATGGTCACATGTCCACCAATGAAAGAACAAAATACAGGTCAGTTAGCACTAGCCACACTAGCACATACAATCTGTAAGAAAGATTGGGCATCTGCTTCTCAAGGAATAAAAAATTACCACCAATATGCCTTGGCAGTACCATAACTGAGTGTAGAAGATGAAACGATCCAAAGAACAGAAGGTATCTACCAAAAAAACATTCATGCTAACCCACTGTTTCAATGTCTAATGCAGAGGCATTGCAGCCCTGTCATAACCATGCATTTACCAAACAGTCCGCAGCAAGCAGGTGTGCTTGCAAGAGAAGCGAAGAGGAAGCAATTGTGTTATGTTCAATGGCCACCCACTGCAGTGCGCCCAAGGGCAAAGGAGTAAATCATCACCCTATGCCATGCATTCTCCCATATGCTAGTAGACCTTTTTCCAGCTTTCGCTAATTAAGTCCCCCTCCCTTGAAACAAAAGGTTGAAGATGTTATACACCTCATGTGGAAGACAAACACTATGTTGGTAACAACTCCTCCACTCAAGCTCTGCATCACAATCTAACTATAGTACTTACATTGGCAAAGTAGAAAGGATATGGCAAGTCAAACTGCAAGTTTAGCAGAAACCACATTGCTGGCTGCCATGTTTAAGACAGCCTTCCCAAATGTGGCTAAAAGATTAAGCTAATACAGCCAACAGGAATAGAGATAAAAAAGCTTTAAAATTCTAAGACAAAATAGCATCAAGCCTCTGAAACCTAACAAGTATTTGCAAAGTTTTTATTTAATAGTTTGAAAAAACTTACTGAGCCATGCTGTAGTTCTCCGCATTAGGAAGCAGGCTTAATGACTGTCCACTTCCATTGACTGTGAACATTTGCCCTTGAGATTCTTGAGATGCTGAAGATATCACTGCATCAGTCTTGTTATCCTGCATATGTACAGGAACGTCCCATGGTTTCTGATCCACTAGAAAATTACCTTCTGAAACATCTGTCAGAAGAGGAAATTAGATGAGCTTCACTCCCAGAATAAAGCTTTGAAAAAGTCCTTCACTCTTACTATTTACAGAGCCAAAACTGTATCCCACCTAATTGCGTCAAGCTCAAAGAGAGTTTTTTTTTTTTTTAAAGGTCGATAGTAAAGCCAGGTACAAGCAAAATACTGAAAAAAAATTACACTGTCAAGTCAAAGAGGATTCGAACTCACTGTATCCCTGGCTATTGAGGGCAGAATTATCCAATTGCAAATGCATCTGTGATGCTTGTAAGAACCCCCTTGGTGCCCCAAACTGATGATATTCTGAAAAACTCCCAGCTTGAAAATTTGTGTCAGTGTGAGCACCTCCCAAAGTCTCATTTGACAAATCTCTTTCTGTCTTAGTCTTTTTCTCTTCTGGTGAGTCAACATCAGTATCCAGCTCAGATTCACCATTATTGGAGCCTCCAACCTGCTGCTTTCTCTTAGTTCTGGCTCTTCGATTTTGGAACCAATTATAAACATTAGTCTCTGAGATCTGGCCATGTTGACTAAGCTCCATAGTGATCTCTTTTATCCTCTGCTTACTGGGGGTGCCATTGCCCTGTTCAAAGAGTTTTTCAAGAATCTGAAGTTGTGTTTGGCTTGGTGTCCATCTCTGCCTGGATGTCAGCTTATGCCCTGAATGAAGAGCAGTATCAAAAGGAATCGACTGGCCTAGCCGCAACCCTGCAAATAAGAACCCTAATTCACTACCTGTTTCAACCTACTTTAACTACAAGATCATTTGAGTTTCTATCAAGTGCTTAGTGACTTGATTCATAGCTGTGCATTGAAACTTTGGTAGAGGGGAAAAAATGAAGCAGAAAACAGACTAGAATGGGCAAATCTTAGAAAATACTGACTGCATTGTTCAATAAGAAAATCCAACAATAAGATCTCAGTTGACCACTAGTAGAGTCTCAGAGCTAAGCCCAGGTGCACTCCAAACTGGAGACATTGGCAATTGCCTGTACTAACTGGCTAAACTAGCTGCCGGCCAAAGTCACTATTGCACCATCACAGGAACACAATGTTCATTAGTATGTTCAGTGACCTAATGATTAACAGCAGCAGCTCAAAAATCGGTTTCCACAGGTCACATTAGGGACACCAAAGTTGACAAACAGCTGCAGCTACTATAGCAGTATCAACATTTAAATTCTCATGCACCCCTACTAGGAGGCTACAAATAACAATAATGCACATCGCTAGAATCGTATGACACTTGTACAGATTGATAGCTGAAAGAGAAACCGTGCCTTCTATATTTTACACCTACACCAGCCATGTACTTCCATGCAAGTTCCCAAAAAATTAAGGGTTGCATGGCATAATACAAATGCTGCACTACAGAAATTGGTCCTCGGTCCTCACATATATTTTTTTTCTCTTCCACATTCTTGGAATGAAATGTTTACTAAAATCTCATAGCCCATACTGAAATTCCTGGCAAATGCTTAATACACGGGGCCTTTATGCTGTCAAGGCTGGCAAGCTAATAAAATTGGTAAAATCATGAAATTGCATTCCAAAGATCTGCTATGCAACCTGATTTTTTCAAGGGTGACAAAAAAGTACAGCATAGGATAAGCATTCTTACAGATATTATGTTGTACCTTGTGTAATGCTAAGTACCTTGCATGGTGCTCTGTTGAGCCATGATAGCCTTGTGCATCTCTACTAACTGCTGGCAGATGGTTGCATACACAGAGATCTGACGGCGGAGAGTCTCCAGCTGTTCATCGGTCATCACCTGCCCAGGAGGGAGGGAATAGATGGGCAGAAAGGCCGGTGAAGCTACTAGTGGAACATCCAATGAGGTTGATGAGGGTGCCATGGTCATAGCGGCAGGGAGAGACGAAGCTCCTCTGACACCGTTCGCATCCGTGGACAGCAAAGCCGTAGCCTCCTGTGACATTCCTTTGCTTATTTGACTCCCTCTGGTTCCCACCTCCATGGCAAAGGGATTACATTGGCCTAGCACATTGTTTCATTGAGAAGCTTCTTGAAAGCAGTTACCAGAACAAGTACCTCTGACAACAAGAGACTGAGACTGCAGGGGACCTGACAGCCGAAATAAGATGATCCAAAATGCGTAATCTTTGAAAAAGCTGCACGTTCGATGACCGGATGGAAGCTTATTGTCAAAACGCGTAAAGATCCAAAATGACTCGTGGGAGAACACGACAACCCAAATGCGCTCCTGTGGAGGAAAGCTACACGATCCAAGGGGGCGGAGGGTCTCTGTTTCTCTGTAGCTTTATACCTCTCCGTTCCTGTAGCTAGAAAGAGAAAGAGGCGTGCGACGGCGGGCAAGCGGGTGGTTAAATGGAAGTGACAGATTCTGGGTTGGTGGGAAATGGGGGTCAGAGACATAGAGAGAGAGAGAGAGAGAGAGAGAGAGAGAGACTAAGATCTTAGAGGCACTGCAGGGGACTGAATGGGAAAGGGCTTGTGAACAGGGGAGAGGGGAGGAGGTGCAGGGGGCTTTCTGTGAGAACTGAGGGAAAAAACAGAGGGTGCGCCGTTTACAAAGGGAGGATTGGCAAAATGGATAGAGAGAAAAGCGCCCAAGTACAGTAAGTGACAAGCACAGAGAGCGAGAGAGAGAGAGTTGCAAAACAGGTTACAGGCAGTCACATAGCCTATCTCATCAAGCAAGAATCACGAAGCCCATATCGGTCCGAGACTGAGCCAGGAGCCTAGTTCTCTGAGGGAGAGGGACCGAGTGTCTTTGTGTGTGTGGGTGTTTGTGCGCCGGGGCGGGGGGGGGGGGGGTTGGGGGGACCGGGGCGGAACGTGGAAAGTGCGGGCTGATTAGATTCGATTGAGATTAGCATTAAGCTGGCTCATTACACAAATGATGAAGCCATTGTCATCACTGCCCAAATAGAAAGGGAATCTTAAGACTCATAATTTACTAACACCTAGAAACACACCATCATTGCAGCACACATGCATGATGCGCCCCCGTTTGACCACTCGGAGAGAGGAAGTATAGCACATGTGCACATGGGCCGATGAGCATAACTTTATAGTCAAGGTCACCCGTTCACCATCTACAACTTTTAGCCAGCATCGACACATGGGTAGGACACTATAGGCCAAGACACTGTACCTTGGTGGCACTAGCTTCCCAACGGGAGAATGTTGTATGTTTTGTGATTGATTTCACAACTATTGTGTCGAGTGATCAAGCAAGGCAATGTTATCCCTCGTGGGACTGACATCGCAGTTATTGTGTTGAGTGATCAAAGTGAAATAAAGCAAGGCAATGTAGTGCATAAGCTAGAAGAACAGTTGTTATATGCACTTCATTATACTTTGACCCTAGAATTGCTTCCTCTTCTCTAAGAAATTGCTGAAAACTAAAAATGAAACAAATAAACAACCCCCAGTAAAGGCACAAATAACAAGTTTACATTGTCTCAATGTTTGACCCATCTAATACAACTTTATCCATTCTAGTTCAATAAGGAATAGTCACAAAACCACTTGTGATTACATGTTTCGCCTCTATTGTAGGTTGTAAAGTCCTCTTTTAATCTGTTATAAGAGGTGTCGATGGCTTGTACTACCAAAAGGTTCTTTAGAACAAACCAAAAAAGAGAGCGGTTCTCATAAGCTAGCTAACTTAAGTAAATCAACCCATCAATGCATAGTTTTGGATACATGCTAATTAGCATTCCTTGCTAGACAGCACCTTATTGTTGCTTCTAGAGTGTTTGAGTGTAAGAGAAGTAAGGCAATAGAGCAAAAGAGGTAAAAGCTAGCAAGGCGATTATTGCAGTTGTATATATCTTAACTCCTTCCTTCAAGGTCCTTTTCCTTAATGAGGAAATTGTGCACATCTACATGTTGGATTAATCGCCCTTGTGCGTAGAAAGAAGGGAGTTGTGATATAGTTTACAAGCTAATACAAGAGACCACCAGAGTAACAAATAGCGATTACCTAAAATCAAAAACACCCAATGAACAAAAGTAAA